>NW_027361899.1:1045000-2335000 GCF_039654945.1 Dendrobates tinctorius | reverse complement strand
TAGATAGAGATAGAAAGATAGATATAAGAGAGATAGAGAGAGAGATATATAGAGATAGATAGATAGAGACAGATAGAGAGAGAGTGAGAGAGAGAGATATAAAAAAAAACAAAACAAACCACAATACTCACCTCTCCTCCTCGCTCCCACGCTGATCCCGGCTTCAGTGTCAGGAGCTGCCCCCTCTGCCAGACACACAGCGGGTGCGCGTGTAGTGACGTCATCGCGCACTGGCTGTGAGCCAGGAGCAGAGAGGACTGAGGGCGGCGCCGGCCCTGATTTACAGCTGTAGTCTGCAGAGCGGCTTACTGGCTGGGGGCGGGGCCTCTGGGGGCGGGGCCTCTGGGGGGTGGAGACTGTGAAATGATATGCTTCGCAGTGAATATTCATTTCTCTTTAGCAGCGGGGACAGGGGCTCCTCCCTCCTGACACCCGCTGCTGCTCCGCTGGCAGGGGCCCCCATAGCAGCTGCATGGTGTGCGACACACCACTGGCTGGGGGCCCCTGGAGCAGCGGGGGCCCTAGGCAACTGCTGGCCCTGTATGCCAGCAGGTGCCAGGGCCCACCAGATGCCAGGGCCCACCGGAGAATCCACCGGTTCTCCGGTGGGCCAGTCCGACGCTGGCGACAGCACTGTACCCTGAGGGCAGAGGCGTATCCAGGGGGGGCAGCCGGGGCAGTTGCCCCGTGCGCAGGCAGCAGGGGGGCGCAGTCGGGCTGCCTAATGCAGCGGTCCGCAGTGTCTCCCCCTCCCCCTGGTGGGTGCGTTCTGCCGCTATCAGTCCTGTTTTTCTGGACCTTTCATCATCAGTGAAAAACTTCATCCTTTACTTAACTCGACAAAGGTCTTCTGATGACAGATATTCTTTATGAATCTGGCCAATATTCGGAAATTCATATCTCCTACCCCTTTTTTATAAAGTTCAAATTGTTGTAGGATCAGTTCCGCCTCTTCCTATTTATGTAAATACTTGTATCATTCTTGTGTTCTCCAGGTGAAACCTTCACTGTGTTGTCTCCATAATATTGATGGTGATCGGGGAGGGGAGGTTGGATGAAACGATCCATGTCGTCTGTATTTGTAGCTCTTTTGTGTAACAGCTTTTTTTTGTTAAAGCCTCAAATATTTGTGAATAATAGAATGAGTCTGCTGATTTTCAGTCTTATTCAATATAATGAAGCCTTGTATTTATTCTTGCTGTTGTTGCTTTTGATGGATTAACTGACTGTGTGTATCAGGGAAATGTGGTATATCTTGATTTCACTAAAACATTTGCTAAAGTATCTCATATTATCTTTATTGAAAAAATGACTAAGTATGGGATTGAGAAGGCTATGGTTAGATGGATTCATAACTGGTTCAGTGATCGTACTCTTAGAGTGGTCATAAATGGTTGCACGTCGAAGTTTCTGGCATCTGAATTTGCTAGAAAGGGGTGGGGCTATTCAAATTTTAATCTATAGCATTTGCTTGGCAAATTGCTCAGTTGAGATTTTTTTTCGGCTTCAATTGTTTTATTCCTCCCTGATTGTTGATCTCAGAGGTTTTTCCTGCATTTCTTAAAAATTAAAGCTCAATCTGAAGACTTGTGCTTAGTCAAAAGACTAATGAGTGATCAAGACTCACAAATAATACTCAGAATCAGACAAATCTCTAAGATATATAAACATAAGTTTCATTTATTGTTATAACTTCCTGTCTGTTTTTCACAAAATAAGTGTGAAAATAAGCAAGTTAGCAATTGACTTTCTTTTTCTATCTGCTGTCATTTTCATTCAATTAAGCTTTTATCTTTTACAGCTCTTTCAGTGAAGCTCGGCCTCCAGACCCTGGAGTGAGCAGTAATTACACCCCATGAGAGGGGTTAACTCTTAACATACCAGACAGCTCTCTCCAGTCCATTGATTTCTACACTGTAGTGAGCTGCTCATCTCCATCCAAACCAGCTCATCTTCAAGAGGAGGGTGAAGCTATGCAGATCTTCACTTTCTAGACAAATTCCTCAATGGATGTTTTTCTGGACCTTTGATCGTCAGTAAAGATATTTATCCTTTGTCTTCCTCAACATAGGTCTATTGATAACAGATCTTCCATCTGCAAATGGCCAATAGTCACAAACTCATGCTTTTTGCTAATCTACATATTGTAGCCTGATTAGCTCCGCCTCCTCCCTGTTTATGTAAATACATGTATCACTCTTGTATCCTGCCAAAACCTCTTCTGTGTCGTCTCCATGATATTGATGGTGATCGGGGAGGGGAGGTCGGATGAAACGCTCCATGTGATCAGTGTTTGTAGCTCTTTTACTATTTGTTGAATAGCTGTTTGGCAAATGCTGAAAAGTCTGAATATTTGTAAAAAATAGAGAAAAATGATTTTGACAAATTTCTTATTTTATAATATGCTTTTCATTTTCTTAGTTGCAGCAGAGTTTTTGTTCACTTTTTTCTTTTGTAGGTTTTATGTGTTTTTGTGGCCAGTATGAACATGCGTTTATGTTCTGCATGTGTCCCATCTCAAGTCAAGCTCGATCTTTGTGTTTGTTTTTTTTTTATTATTGCATTTTGTGCAAGTTGGGGTGTGGCCTTCCTCTTCCGAGCCGGAAATTGTATGTAAGGCTTCCCCAGACTGGTTTTCCACTGGTTGGGCCCAGTCCTTTTGTCTGCCCTTATTCACACACTGATGTCAACACTGACACATGGTAAGGTTATTAATATTATACAGTGTGGGACTGTCCATATCAGAGTGACCTTGTCATAGTGGGACGGCTTTTATGCTATGTTTGATTAAAAATTTTTTTACTAAAAACTCTATTATAATGCACTTTTTGCTTTTTATTTAGTTACAGTAAGATTTTTGCTCACTTTTTCTATTGTAGGTTTTATATCATCATAATCAAAGAGTGGTGATAAATGCTTGCACATCCAAATGGAAGAGTGTTTGCAGTGGAGATCACAAGGCTTTGTCCTGGCCCCAGTGTTACAAGTGAGGACCACAAGGCTCTGTCCTGGCCCCAGTGTTACAAGTGGAGACCGCGAGGCTCTGTCCTGGCCCCAGTGTTACAAGTGGGGACCACAAGGCTCTGTCCTGGCCCCAGTGATACAAGTGGTGATCACAAGGCTCTGTCCTGGCCCCAGTGTTACAAGTGGAGATCACAAGGTTCTGTCCTGGCCCCAGTGTTACAAGTGGGGACCACAAGGCTCTGTCTTGGCCCCAGTGTTACAAGTGGACACCACAAGGCTCTGTCCTGACCCCAGTGTTACAAGTGGGGACCACAAGGCTCTGTCCTGACCCCAGTGTTACAAGTGGTGATCACAAGGCTCTGTCCTGGCCCCAGTGTTACAAGTGGGGACCACAAGGCTCTGTCCTGGCCCCAGTGTTACAAGTGGGGACCACAAGGCTCTGTCCTGACCCCAGTGTTACAAGTGGAGACCACAAGGCTCTGTCCTGGCCCCAGTGTTACAAGAGGGGACCACAAGGCTCTGTCCTGGCCCCAGTGTTACAAGTGGGGACCACAAGGCTCTGTCCTGACCCCAGTGTTACAAGTGGAGACCACAAGGCTCTGTCCTGGCTCCAGTGTTACAAGTGGGGACCACAAGGCTCTGTCCTGACCCCAGTGTTACAAGTGGGGACCACAAGGCTCTGTCCTGACCCCAGTGTTACAAGTGGAGACCACAAGGCTCTGTCCTGGCCCCAGTGTTACAAGAGGGGACCACAAGGCTCTGTCCTGGCCCCAGTGTTACAAGTGGGGACCACAAGGCTCTGTCCTGACCCCAGTGTTACAAGTGGAGACCACAAGGCTCTGTCCTGGCTCCAGTGTTACAAGTGGGGACCACAAGGCTCTGTCCTGACCCCAGTGTTACAAGTGGGGACCACAAGGCTCTGTCCTGACCCCAGTGTTACAAGTGGAGACCACAAGGCTCTGTCCTGGCTCCAGTGTTACAAGTGGGGACCACAAGGCTCTGTCCTGGCCCCAGTGTTACAAGTGGGGACCACAAGGCTCTGTCCTGACCCCAGTGTTACAAGTGGAGACCACAAGGCTCTGTCCTGGCTCCAGTGTTACAAGTGGAGACCACAAGGCTCTGTCCTGGCCCCAGTGTTACAAGAGGGGACCACAAGGCTCTGTCCTGGCCCCAGTGTTACAAGTGGGGACCACAAGGCTCTGTCCTGACCCCAGTGTTACAAGTGGAGACCACAAGGCTCTGTCCTGGCCCCAGTGTTACAAGTGGGGACCACAAGGCTCTGTCCTGACCCCAGTGTTACAAGTGGAGACCACAAGGCTCTGTCCTGGCCCCAGTGTTACAAGTGGAGACCGCGAGGCTCTTTCCTGACCCCAGTGTTACAATTAAGGCCTTAATACGGAAGCTGACAAACTGCGTCAAAGTTCCTTACACTTGTCAGTCCCTACTCTAACATGAAAACCTCAAAAAGAGGAAAAAAAAAAAGAAACCTCCAAAAAATTCAGTTACAAACCAGACAGGCCCAAATGCATCTGCACCAATCCAGGGTGCAGCGGACCCAAGTAAAGTGGCAGCTGCACAAGTGCAATAATACCTAATGAGACAGCCAGCCTACAATCAGGGACTGGCCGTGTGGTACACCAGTGCAGAAAAAATAATCCACATGTGGCAGTGTTCACACAGGGAATGCAGGGCTTCTGGTTCACAGCCTCTTACTAACACCATATAGGGGGGCTGCCCAGTGCCAACTAGAATGCATCCCGTGTGAACAGAGGCCACAAGTTTGCAGAACCATTTGGGCCCAACTGCATCCTGGAAAAAATATAAAAAGTGCACAAAAAACATATCAATATATGTAAGGTATTGGTTGATATTAAGGCCTTAATACAGTCCGCTGCACCTTGGATTAGTGCAGATGCATTTCGGCCTGTCTGTTTTGTAACTGAATTTTTCGGAGGATTTCTTTTTTTTCTTCCTCTTTTTGAGGTTTTCATCCCAATGTTACAAGTGGAGACCTCGAGGCTCTGTCTTGGCCTCAGTGTTAGGCCGGGATCACACATGCGAGGTATACGGCCGAGTCTTGCATGGTAATACTACATTTATTTCTATGCAGCCGCACGCTCCGCTCCGGAGTGCCAGCGCCAGAGCTTGGTTGTAACCTGCGAGACTCCGCCGTATCTCACTGTGTGTTATCTCAGCCTTACAAGTGAGAACCATAAGGCTCTGTACTGGCCCCAATAATACAACTGGGGACCACAAGAAAAAAAGGAGCAAAAATCCTGCTGCAATTAAGTAAATGAAAACATCCATCATAATAACAAAATCCTTTCAACGTTGTTTTTTTTTCCTTCCTGTTTTTGTAAATACATGTATCACTCTTGTATCCTCCAGGATAACCCTCTTCTGTGACGTCTTCATGATATTGATGGTGATCGGGGAGGGGAGGTCGGATGAAACGCTCCATGTGATCAGTGTTTGTAGCTCTTTTACTATTTGTTTAATAGCTTTTTGGCAAATGCTGAGAAGCCCAAATATTGGTGAAAAACAACTTTGACAAATTTCTGTTATGATAATATGCTTTTTATTTTCTTAGTTACAGCAGGGTTTTTGCTCACTTTTTTCTTTTGTAGGTTTAATGTGTTTTTGTGATCAATGTGAACATGCATTTAAGTCCTGCATGTGTACCAACTCAAGTCAAGCTCAATATTTGTGTTTTTTTTTATTATTATTGCATTTTCTGCAAGCCGGGGTGTGTCCTCCCTCTTCTGAGCTGGAAATTATATGTAAGGCTTCCCCAGACTGGTTTTCCACTGGTTGGGCCCAGTCCTTTTGTCTGCCCTTATTCACACACTGACATCAACATTGACACATGGTAAGGTTATTAATATTAGACAGTGTAGGACTGTCCATATCAGAGTTACCTTGTCATAGTGGGACGGCTTTTATGCTATATTTGATTAAAACATTTTTTACTGAAAACTCTATTACAATGCACCTTTTGCTTTTTATTTAGTTACAGCAGGATTTTTGCTCACTTTTTGTCTTGTAGGTTTTATGCGATACGATACGATACACTTTATTGATCCCGAGGGAAATTATGGTATCACAGCAGCGATACAACAGCATTACAAACAAAACATTACGAACAGCATTACATAGAGTAATTACTAGACACAGATCTTGCACATGACTAACCACAATACGTAACAAACAAAGGTGCACAAGTCTCTGATCCTTTACATTAGTGCGCCGGCCCTAGGTCATAGCCATCTTTCACCCTTCGTGAATTGTTATACATCCCCATAGCAGTAGGCACAAACGATTTCCTGAATTTCTCCTTCTTGCACCTTAGTAGGATTAGACGGCTGCTGAATGTGCTCTTCTGCTTCAAGAGCAGCTCATATAGGGGGTGTGTATTTTTGTTCATTATAGCCCTGCACTTCTTTTGAATCCTATCCTCCACTACCTCCTCAAAAGAGTCAAGATGGAGGCCAACAGCCGCGCTTGCCTTCTGGATAAGTTTGTTGAGCTTATTGGCATCAGCTACTCGCACACCGCTGCCCCAGCAAATGAGAGCAAAAAAGATGGCACTTGCTAATGTGGGAAGAAGGGCTCCCGCCGAGTGTCCGGGCTGGAACCAAGGGGACCGTTACCTAGGTTCCGGGGGAGACTGTTCCAGGGGGACAGATTTCAGGGACGGACCGTGGAGATGGACAGAGATGGGCTTGACAAAGGGGCGGGGAACGCTAGTCAAGGTGACTCAGCAGACCGGGACAGAAACAGCAGGAGACCGTGGGAGCGACTGTGAGCCAAAGTGACTGACCAGAGCCAGGAGAGACGTTCACCTAGGACACCAGAGGGACGGCGCCCAGATGACTGTCTGAGAGCCACTTCCCTGCTTCAACCCGTGGCTGTGGCCTGCCCGCGGTCGCTCGCGGCCGTTGCCGCCTTGCTCAAGCCCGCGGTTGCAGCCTGTCTCCCGCCACCCCTAGCCGCCATGCTCTCACCTGTGGCCACGGCAAGCCCAGTGCCATCGGCGGCCATCACTGTCTCGCTCCGGTCCGCGGCAGGGGCTGGGCCGTTGCTCGCCACGGATTCTCCGTCGCAGCTGTTAGCTGCACAGGTGGCCTGCCAATCACCACCCTGCATCGCTGCCGCTTGCCCCAGTCTGGGGACTGCAGCCCATACGTTCAAGGACTCCTCCGGGGCCTGTGGTGCCCTGGTGTCACCGGAGCGTCGGAACGCTCGAAGAGTTAGTCAGCTCTTCAGCAGCTGGGCCCAGCGGCTGTTACGCCGAAGAACCCCCTGTCCAGAACGCCGAGGGACGTCAGGACGGCTAAGTTGACTATATAGTTAAGGCCCCGTAGTCGGCCATACCGCGGCCCTATAGTGACCGGCTTTCGCCGGACGTAGTCGTGTTCTACCTGTTTGTGTTAGCTTGTATTGAGCCTCTGCGAGGGCAACCCGTGTTACCCCTGTGACTGGTCAGGCTACGACTGAGGACAGTTACCTCTAGGCCTATAAACGTTATTACTAAAAGCACAAAACCGTCTCGCGCCTCGTCACTGCGTCCTGCGTACCTGCTAGTACCACACTACAACGGACTGGTAGAACATTTCCAGCATTTTACTGCACACATTGAACGACCTAAGCTTCCGCAGAAAGTACAGTCTGCTCATTCCCTTCTTGTGAACCTTCTCTGTATGTCACCTCCAATCGAGTTTGGTGCCGAGGTGAACTCCCAAATATTTGTAGCTCTCAACCCTCTCCACCTCCTGGCCAGCAATAGTGATGGGTAAGTAGTCATCTTTTTTCCTTCTATAACTCACCACCATCTCCTTGGTTTTCTTTACATTTAGTTCTAGACAGTTAGTCTGGCACCAATCTACAAAGTCAGAAACCACCCTTCTATATTCCTCCTCAGCCCGGTCCCCCACAATGCCTCCTACAATCACTGAGTCATCTGGGAATTTTTGGAGGTGACAGAGATCGGATTTACACTGAAAGTCAGCTGTATACGATGTGAAGAGGAAGGGTGACAGCACTGTACCCTGAGGGGCTCCCACACTGCTCCGTACACTGCCAGATACCACCTCCCCCATCCTTACAAACTGCGGCCTGTCCGTCAGGTAGTCGCTTATCCAGTTCACCATCCCCTCATCTACCACCATATCAGTCAACTTATATCGTAATAAGAGCGGCTGTAAGGTGTTGAAAGCACTAGAGAAGTCAAAGAACATGGCGCGCCCTGCAGATCCATCATTGTCCAAGAATGAATGTATTGTATGTAGCAGAGACGCTACAGCATCATCCACCCCCAATCTCTGCTGGTACGCAAACTGCAGGGGGTCAGTGTAGGCCCTCACCCTCGGGCACAAGTAGGTAAGTACTATTCTCTAACAACTTCATAGCCTGCGATGTTAAGGCCACTGGACGATAGTCGTGTAGGGAAGTGGGAAAGGTGATCTTGGGAACTGGCACCAGGCAGGTGGTCTTCCACAGCACTGGTATTCTCTGAGATTGTAGGCTCCTGTTAAACAGAAGCTGAAAGACATTACACAGTTGGTTTGCACACACTTTTAGGACACGTGGACTGAGGCCATCAGGCCCAGCTGCTTTGCCAATGACTAGTTTATGAAACGCTTTCCTCACATCACTTGGGGAGACAGTGAAAGCGGGCAGTTCATCCCCCAAAGTCAATGCTGCTGATCGTTCCTCAGCTCCAACCCTCATTCCTGATGACGCAGCACATGTGTTGGTAAATCTGTTGAAGAACTCGTTCATTTCATTAGCCATGGGCATGTCCACCCTCCGGCCTAGCCTTAAACCCAGTTAACTGCTTCATGCCTGACCACACCTCTTTGGAATTGTTGTGTGACAGTTTATTTTCTAATTTAATTCGGAACGCCTCACGGGCATTCTTAATTTTCCCCATTAAGTCCCTTTGTATCAATTTCAGTTTCTTAGTATCCTTCATTTTAAATGCCAGTTTTGTCTCATTCAGTAAGTATTTCAATTCTTTTGTAATCCAAGGCTTGTTATTTGCATAACATCGAATCTTTTTAACTGGTACTACAGTATCAGTACAAAAATTTAAATAATCAGTTATTCTCCCTCCCAGTCTGTGAGGTCAAAGCAGTCTTGCAGGGCCTCCTCAGCTGCAGGAGACCACTTCCTGATTAGTTTTATTTTCGATGGTTGTTTGCTGACAACAGGTTGATAAGATGGAGACAATAGTATGAGGTTGTGGTCAGATTTCACCGGGGGGGGGGTAATGCAGACGATCAACAGGTGTCTTTAACATTTGCATAGAGGAGATCCAATATACTGCTGTCCCTTGTTGCACAATTAACATATTGATAGAACTTTGGAAGAGCCTTTGAGATAATGACTCTGTTAAAATCCCCAGAGATTAATGTTAATGAGTTTGGGTGCTTTGTTTGAAGGCGAGCCAACACCCCCAACAGCACTCCCCTAGCTGCTTCTTGTCTAGCAGATGGAGATATATACATGACTACTGCAATGCAAATGGAGAATTCTCTAGGTGGATAGTAAGGCCTAAGGCCAACTGCTAGGAGTTCAATGTTTTGACAGCAGTGACTTTCCCTAACAGGTATAGTGTTGGATGCAAGTGTCTGGGTTCTGGGTAGTGCCCCCCTCCTTACCTGAGAGCAGAATACCACACCTCTGGATGAGGTGTAACACCTCTGTGGCGACTGAACCCTCAGGGGTGCCACATAAACATTTTACATATAAAGGGTATTCTGAAGTTCTAAAACTCTGGGTTAACTCTTAACATCCCAGACAGATTTCCCCAGTCCATTATTTCTATGCAGCAGTGAGCTGCTCACCTCCCTCCTTTTAGTCTCATCTTCAAGAAGGGGGTGGAGCTATGCAAATCTTCATTTTCCTTGACAAGCTCCTTAATGAATGTTTTTCTGGACCTTTCATCATCAGTGAAGAACTTTATCCATTACTTAACTCAACATAAGTCTTCTGATGACAGATCTTATTTATGCAACTGGCCAATATTCAGAAATTCAAATCTCCTACCCCTTTCTTATAAAGTTCAAATTGTTGTAGGATCAGTTCCGATGAAACGATCCATGTCATCTGTATTTGTAGCTCTTTTGTGTAACAGCTTTTTTGGCAAAGCCTCAGATATTTGTGAAAAATAGAATGAGTGTGCTGAATTTCAGTCTTAATCAATATAATAAAGCCTTTTATTTATTTTTGCTGTATTTGCTCTTGATGGATTAACTGACTGTGTGTATCAGGGAAATGTGGTATATCTTGAATTCACTAAAACATTTGCTCAAGTATCTCATATTATCTTTATTGAAAAAATGACCAAGTATGGGATCGTCAGCAACGATTTGGATTTCTGGATCACGGAGTGAACTACTTATACGATGGACTACTTGCTAGAGATGGGGTGCACCTTACGAAGACTGGAAAGCATGTATTTGGAAGTCGCCTTGCTACACTTGTAAGGAGAGCTTTAAACTAGAACAACATGGGAAGGGAAGCAAAAGACCAGAAAAAGCCATACACCTGACAAATGCTATTGAGAACTCTGCTAATAGAAGTGGAAAGGAAGAACAAAGACGAAAGAATCTAATTAATAAAAATATTGGAGAAAGAGAAACCAATCACAAACTAAAATGTTTCTATACTAATGCACAAAGCATGGGCAACAAACAAGGAGAATTGGAACTACTAACACAGGAAAAGAAATATGATGTCATTGGAATCACTGAAACTTGGTGGGACGATACACATGATTGGAATACAAGACTAGAAGGATACAACTTATTTGCAAGAAACAGACTTGATAAACAAGGAGGGGGTGTTGCATTGTATGTTAGAAACGCGTATATCTGCACAGAGATTGAAGCTTCAGAGACTGGGAGTTCTGTGGAAACTGTTTGGGTAAGAATACAAGGACAGAACAATGGAAAGGACACCATTGTAGGCATTTACTACAGGCCGCCTGTGCAAGCTGAAGATATGGATGAACTCTTTATGCATCAAATGGCCAAGTTCTCCAAAAAATATGACATAGTTGTCATGGGAGATTTCAACTATCCAGACATTTGTTGGGAATCTCTCTCAGGCAAAACTATCAGGTCAAGGAAATTCTTATCCTCTCTTGCTGACAACTTTATCTTCCAAAAGGTAGGGGAGAAAACAAGGGGAACTGCTACCTTGGATCTAATCCTTATAAACAGGAAGGAAATGGTTGAGGAGGTAAAAGTGGCTGGAACCCTAGGAGGTAGCGACCATGCTATTTTAGAATTTTGGATAACTAGAGGCGGAAGACCTGTGAAGACTCAGACGTCAAGGTTAGATTTCAGAAAGGCAGATTTTAAGGGATTCAGAAAGATAATTGGAGGGATCCAATGGCTGGATATCCTTAAAGACAAAAATGTCCAGGAGGGATGGGAAATCTTGAAAAATGAAATTCTCAAAGCACAGTTGTTAACAATTCCGAAAAGAGGGAAGAATAGGAAGCATTTAAGGAAACCAGGATGGGTGAACACAGAACTTAAGCACATGCTAAAAAGGAAGAAAAAAATGTTTATAAAATGGAAAGAGGGAGGCATATCTAAAGAAGAATATAATGCTGTCTGCAGAATCTGCAGGGCACAAATCAGATTAGCTAAAGCTGAAAATGAATTGAGGCTTGCAAGAGATGTCAAAAGCAATAATAAAGGATTTTGGGGATATGTCAAAAGTAAAAGAAAAGTCAAAGATGCTATAGGATTTTTACAGGATGAAAATGATGAAATGGTAAGACAGGATGTTGAGAAGGCTGAACTTTTAAATTCCTATTTTGCATCTGTTTTCTCTCAGAAAGGAAATGTAACACCAACTGTTATTCACTGTCCTATTAAGGGAATAGAAAAATCCAGGATATCTATAAACAGAAAGATAGTGAGGAAACACTTAGCTAATCTAAATGAATTCAAGTCTCCAGGTCCAGATGAATTACACCCCAGAGTACTGAAGGAGATAGCAGAAGAAATTTCTGAACCACTGTCCATAATCTTTGAAAATTCTTGGAGAACAGGAGAAGTGCCAGAAGACTGGAGAAGAGCAAATGTTGTTCCTATCTTCAAAAAGGGGAAGAAGGTGGACCCAGGCAACTATAGGCCGGTGAGTCTGACTTCTATACCAGGAAAGATCTTTGAACAAATTATTAAACAACATGTATGTCAATACCTGGATAAGAATGAAGTGATCAAACAGAGTCAGCATGGGTTTGTAACTGATAAGTCATGTCAGACTAACTTAATTTCCTTCTATGACGGTATCACTGATTGGGTCGATCAAGGAAATGCTGTAGATATAGTATATCTTGACTTCAGCAAAGCATTTGACAAAGTCTCTCATACAATCCTTATTGAAAAAATGACTAAGTATGGAATGGACAAGGCAACTGTTAGGTGGATTCATAGCTGGCTTAGTGATCGGACCCAAAGAGTGGTCGTAAATGGCTGCACATCCAGTTGGAAGAATGTCTCAAGTGGGGTACCACAGGGCTCTGTCCTGGGCCCTGTATTGTTCAACATCTTTATCAACGATTTAGATGAAGGAATTGAGGGTAAACTGATTAAATTTGCTGATGACACAAAGCTAGGAGGGATAGCTAATACTAGAGAAGAGAGAGAGAGGATTCAAAAAGATTTAAATAAACTGGAGAAGTGGGCAGTAACTAACAGAATGGTTTTTAACAGGGAGAAATGCAAAGTACTACATCTGGGCAATAAAAATGAAAAAAGCATATATAGAATGGGAGGAATAGGGCTAAGTGACAGCACATGTGAAAAAGACTTGGGTATACTAATAGATCACAGACTGAATATGAGTCAACAGTGTGATGCAGCAGCAAAAAAGGCAAATGCAGTTCTAGGATGTATTAACAGAAGCATACAGTCTAGATCACGTGAAGTCATTATTTCCCTCTACTCCTCTTTGGTCAGACCTCATCTGGAATATTGTGTCCAGTTTTGGGCACCACATTTTAAAAAAGACATCAACAAACTGGAGCAAATTCAGAAAAGAGCGACCAGAATGGTGACCGGTCTGCAAACCCTGTCTTATGAGGAAAGGTTGCAGGATTTGGGAATGTTTAGTTTGCAAAAGAGAAGACTGAGAGGAGACTTAATTGCTGTCTACAAATATCTAAAGGGCTGTCACATTGTAGAAGGATCAACTTTATTCTCATTTGCACAAGGAAAGACTAGAAGCAATGGGATGAAACTGAATGGGAGGAGACACAGATTAGATATTAGAAAAAACTTTTTGACAGTTAGAGTGATCAATGAGTGGAACAGGCTGCCACGAGAAGTGGTGAGTTCTCCTTCAATGGAAGTCTTCAAACAGAGGCTGGACAGACATCTGACTGGGATGATTTAGCGAATCCTGCTTTGAGCAGGGGGTTGGACCAGATGGCCCAGGAGGTCCCTTCCAACTCTACGATTCTATGATTCTATGAGAAGGCTATGGTTTGATGGATTCATAACTGGTTCAGTGATCCTACTCTTAGAGTGGTCATAAATGGTTGCACGTCGAAGTTTCTGGCATCTGAATTTTCTAGAAAGGGGTGGGGCTATTCAAATTTTAACCTATAGCATTTGCTTGGCAAATTGCTCAGTTGAGATTTTTTTCAGCTTCAATCGTTTTATTCCTCCCTGATTGTTGATCTCAGAGGATTTTCCTGCATTTCTTAAAAATTATAGCTCAATTGGAAGACTTGTGCTTAGTCAAAAGACTAAGAAGTGATCACGACTCAAAAATAATACTCAGAAACAGACAAACCTCTAAGATATATAAACATAAGTTTCATTTATTGTTGTAACGTCCTTTCTATTTTTTACAAAATAAGTGTGAAAATAAGCTAGTTAGCAATTGACTTTCTTTTTCTATCTGCTGTCATTTTCTTTCAATTAAGCTTTTGTCTTTTGCAGCTCGTTTCAGTGAAGCTCGGCCTCCAGACCCTGGAGTGAGCAGTATTTACACCCCATGAGAGGGGTTAACTCCTAACATACCAGACAGCCCTCTCCAGTCCATTGATTTCTACACTGTAGTGAGCTGCTCACCTCCATCCAAACCAGCTCATCTTCAAGAGGAGGGTGGAGCTATGCAGATCTTCACTTTCTAGACAAGTTCCTCAATCAATGTTTTTGAGTACCTTTGATCAACAGTAAAGATATTTATCCTTTGTCTTCCTCAACATAGGTCTATTGATAACAGATCTTCCTTCTGCAAATGGCCAATAGTCACAAACTCATGCTTTTTGCTAATTTACATATTGTAGCCTGATTAGCTCCGCCTCCTCCCTGTTTATGTAAATACATGTATCACACTTGTATCCTGCCAAAATCTCCTCTGTGTTGTCTCCATGACATTAAAGGTGATCGGGAAGAGGAGGTCGGATGAAACGCTCTATGTGATCAGTGTTTGTAGCTCTTTTTCTATTTTTTTAATAGCTTTTTGGTTAATGTTGAAAAACCCAAATATTTGTAAAAAGCAGAGAAAAACAATTTTGACAAATTTTTGTTATAATGATATGCTTTTTATTTTTTTTAGTTATAGCAGAGTTTTTGTTCACTTTTTTCTTTTGTAGGTTTTATGTGCTTTTGTGGCCTATGTGATCATGCCTTTATGTTCTGCATGTGTCCCATCTCAAGTCAAGCTCGATCTTTGTGTCTAGTTTTTTTTTTCTATTATTGCATTTTGTGCAAGCCGGGGTGTGTCCTCCCTCTTCTGAGCTGGAAATTGTATGTAAGGCTTCCCCAGACTGGTTTTCCACTGGTTGGGCCCAGTCATTTTGTTTGCCCTTATTCACACACTGATGTCAACAATGACACATGGTAAGGTTTTTAACCCCTTCACCCCCAAGGGTGGTTTGCACGTTCATGACCGGACCAATTTTTACTATTCTGACCACTGTACCTTTATGAGGTCATATCTCTGGAATGCTTCCATGGATCCCGGTGATTCTGACACTGTTTTCTCATGACATATTGTCCTTCATGATAGTGGTAAAATTTCATTCAAATAACTTGCGTTTATTTGTGAAAAAAATGGAAATTTGGCGAAAATTTTGAAAATTTCGCAATTTTCCAACTTTGAATTTTTATGCCCTTAAATCACAGAGATACGGCACACAAAAAACTTGATAAGCAACATTTCCCACATGTTTACTTTACATCAGCACAAATTTGGAACCAACATTTTTTTTGTTAGGAAGTTATAAGGGTTAAAAATTGACCAGCGATTTCTCATTTTTGCAACACCATTTTATTTTTACGGACCAATCACATTTGAAGCCACTTTGAGGGGTCTATATGATAGAAAATACCCAAAAGTGACACCATTCTAAAAACTGCACCCCTTAAGGTGCTCAAAACCACATTCAAGAAGTTTATTAACCCTTTAGGTGCGTCACAGGAATTTTTTGAATATTTAAAAAAAAAAATTAATATCTAACTTTTTTTCACAAAAAAATACTTCAGGTTCAATTATTTGTATTTTACCAAGGGTAACAGGACAAATTGGACTGCTAAAGTTATTGTGCAATTTGTCCTGAGTACGCTGATACCTGATATGTTGGGGGGAACCACTGTTTCGGCGCATGGCAGAGCTCAGAAGGGAAGGAGCGCCGTTTGACTTTTTCAATGCAAAATTGGCTGGAATTCTGATCAGACACCATGTCACATTTGGAGAGCCCCTGATGTACCTAAACAGTGGAAACCCCCCACAAGTGACCCCATTTTGGAAACTAGACCCCCCAAGGAACTTATCTAGATATGTGGTGAGAACTTGGAACCCACAAGGGCTTCACAGAAGTTTATAACGTACAGCGGTACAATTAAAAAAATCATATTTTTTTCACAAAAATGATCTTTTCACCCCCAATTTTTATTTTCCCAAGGGTAACAGGACCCTAAAAGTTATTGTGCCATTTGTCCTGAGTACGCTGATACCCCATATGTGGGGGTAAACCACTATTTGGGCGCATGGCAGAACTCGGAAGGGAAGCAGCGCCATTTGACGGTTTTGGCTGGAATTGAGATCGGACACCATGTCGCGATTGAAAAACCCCTGATGTACCAAAACAGTGGAAACCCCCCACAAATGACATCATTTTGGAAACTAGACCCCCCAAGGAACTTATCTAGATGTGTGGTGAGAACTTTGAACCCCCAAGGGCTTCATAGAAGTTTATAACATACAGCCGTACAATTAAAAAAATCATATTTTTTCCACAAAAATGATCTTTTCACCCTCAATTCTTATTTTTCCAAGGGTAACAGGACCCTGAAAGTTATTGTGCAATTTGTCCTGAGTACGCTGATACCCCACATGTGGGGGTAAACCACTATTTGGGTGCATGGCAGAGCTCGGAATGGAAGCAGCACCATTTGAGGTTTTTGGCTGGAATTGAGATCTGACCCCATGTCGCGTTTGAAAAGCCCCTGATGTACCAAAACAGTGGAAACCTCTCACAAATGACACCATTTTGGAAACTAGACCCCCCAAGGAACTTATCTAGATGTGTGGTGAGAACTTTGAACCCCCAAGGGCTTCATAGAAGTTTATAACATACAGCCGTACAATTAAAAAATCATATTTTTTCCACAAAAATGATCTTTTCACCCTCAATTCTTATTTTTCCAAGGGTAACAGGACCCTGAAAGTTATTGTGCAATTTGTCCTGAGTATGCTGATACCCCACATGTGGGCGTAAACCACTATTTGGGCGCATGGCAGAGCTCGGAATGGAAGCAGCGCCATTTGACATTTTTGGCTGGAATTGAGATCTGACACCATGTCGCGTTTGAAAAGCCCCTGATGTACCAAAACAGTGGAAACCCCCCACAAATGACACCATTTTGGAAACTAGACCCCCAAGTAACTTATCTAGATGTGTGGTGAGCACTTTGACCTCCCCAGTGCTTCTCAGAAGTTTATAACGCCCGGGCGTGAAAATAAAAAATTCGTATTTTTTCCACAAACATGATCTTTTAGTCACCAATTTTTTTATTTTCCCAAGGGTAACAGGAGAAATTGGACCCCAAAAGTTGTTGTTCAATTTGTCGTGAGTACGCTGACACCCCATTTGTGGGAGAAAACTATTGTATGGGCACACGTCGGGGTTCGGAAGGGAAGTAGTGACGTTTTGGAATGCAGACTTTGATGGAATGGTCTGCGGGTGTCATGTGCGTTTGGAGAGCCCCTGATCTACCTAAACTATTGAAACTCCCCACAAGTGACCCCATTTTGGACACTAGACCCCCCACGGAACTTATCTAGATGTGTGGTGAGCACTTTGAACCCCCAAGTGCTTCACAAAAGTTTATAATGCCCGGGCATCAAAATAAAAAAATCATATTTTTTCCACAAACATGATCAATTAGTCCCCAATTTTTTTATTTTCCCAAGGGTAACAGGAGAAATTGAACCCCAAAAGTTGTTGTCCAATTTGTCATGAGTACGCTGACACCCCATTTGTGGGAGAAAACTATTGTATGGGCACACGTCGGGGTTCGGAAGGGAAGTAGTGACGTTTTGGAATGCAGACTTTGATGGAATGGTCTGCGGGTGTCATGTTGCCTTTGGAGAGCCCCTAATGTACCTAAACAGTGGAAACCCCCCACAAATGACCCCATTTTGGAAACTAGACCCCCTAAGGAACTTATCTAGATGTGTGGTTAGCACTTTGAACCCCCAAGGGCTTCACAGAAGTTTATAATGCCCGGGCATAAAAATAAAAAAATCGTATTTTTTCCACAAACATGATCAATTAGTCCCCAATTTTTTTATTTTCCCAAGGGTAACAGGAGAAATTGGACCCCAAAAGTTGTTGTCCAATTTGTCCTGAGAACCCTGACGCCCCATTTGTGGGAGAAAACTACTGTATGGGCACACGTCGGGGCTCGGAAGGGAAGTAGTGACGTTTTGGAATGCAGACTTTGATGGAATGGTCTGCGGGTGTCATGTGCGTTTGGAGAGCCCCTGATCTACCTAAACTATTGAAACTCCCCACAAGTGACCCCATTTTGGACACTAGACCCCCCACGGAACTTATCTAGATGTGTGGTGAGCACTTTGAACCCCCAAGTGCTTCACAGAAGTTTATAATGCCCGGGCATGAAAATAAAAAAAATCATATTTTTTTTCACAAACATGATCAATTAGTCCCCAATTATTTTATTTTCCCAAGGGTAACAGGAGAAATTGAACCCCAAAAGTTGTCCAATTTGTCCTGAGTACGCTGACACCCCATTTGTGGGAGAAAACTACTGTATGGGCCCACGTCAGGGCTCGGAATGGAAGTAGTGATGTTTTGGAATGCAGACTTTGATGGAATGGTCTGCGGGTGTCATGTGCATTTGGAGAGCCCCTAATCTACCTAAACTATTGAAACTCCCCACAAGTGACCCCATTTTGGACACTAGACCCCCCACGGAACTTATCTAGATGTGTGGTGAGCACTTTGAACCCCAAGTGCTTCACAGAAGTTTATAACGCCCGGGCGTGAAAATAAAAAAAATCATTTTTTTCCACAAAAATGATATTTTTGCCCCCAATTTTTTATTTTCCTAACGGTAACAGGAGAAATTGGACCCCAAAAGTTGTTTTGTAATTTGTCCTGAGTAGGCTGATACCCTACATGTGGGGGTAAAACACTGTTTGGACGCATGGCAGAGCTTGGAAGGGAAGGAGCACCATTTGACTTTTTCAACTCAGAATTGGCTGGAATTGAGATCAGACGCCATGTTGCATTTGGAGAGCACCTGATGTGCCCAAACAGTGGAAACCCCCAATTCTAACTCCGACCCGAACCCCAACACACCCCTAACCCTAATCTCAGCCCTAACCCTAACCTTGGCCCTAACCCTAACCCTGGCCCTAACCCTAGCCCTAGCCCTAACCCTAATCTCAGCCCTAACCCTAACCCTAATCTCAGCCCTAACCCTAATGGGAAAATGGAAATAAATACATTTTCTTTTAATTTTATTATTTTTCCCTAAGGGGGTGATAACGGGGGGTTTGATTTACTATTTATAGCGGTATTTATATTTGGCAGCTGTCACACGCTAAAAGACGCTTTTTATTGTAAAAATAGTTTTTGCATCACCACATATTGAGAGCTATAATTTTTCCGTATATTGACAAACTGAGTCATATGAGGTCTTATTTTTTGCGGCACGAGTTGACGTTTTTATTGGTACCATTTTCGGGCACGTGACATTTTTTGATCGCTTTTTATTCCGATTTTTGGGACGCAGAATGAACAAAAACCAGCGTTTCATGAATTTCTTTTGGGGGAGTGCGTTTACACCGTTCCGCGTGCGGTAAAATTGATAAAGCGGTTTTATTCTTCGGGTCGGTACGGTTACAGCGATACCTCATTTAGGTCGTTTTTTTATGTTTTGTCGGTTTTATGCAATGAAAACTATTTTATTTTAAAAAATAATTATTTTTGCATCGCTTTATTCTGCGAGCTATAACTTTTATTTTTTCGCTGATGATGCTGTGTGGTGGCTCGTTTTTTGTGGGACAAGATGACATTTTCAGCGGTACCATGGATATTTATATGCGTCTTTTTGATCGTGCGTTATTACACTTTTTGTTTGGCGGTATGATAATAAATCATTATTTTTTGCTTCGTTTTTATTTTTATTTTTTAAAGGGGTTAACTAATGGGACAGTTTTATAGGGCGGGTCATTACGGACGCGGCGATACCTAATATGTGTACTTTTATTGTTTTTTTTATTTAAAAAAGATGGATTTATTGGGGGAATATTTTTTTTTTTCTAATTTATTTGGCGATTTTTTTTTAATTATTTTAACACTTTTTTTTTTTTTAACTTTATTACATTGTCCCAGGTGGGACATCACTGTCCTGTTACAGATCGCTGATCTGTCACATCACAGATCACTGTGACAGATCAGCAATCTGTCACAGGCATTGAAGAAGATCTCCTCTTGCCTGTGCTCTGCAGGCACTGAGGAAGTCAGCTCCCTACAGGCCCCTGAAGACCTCCGTCGCCATCTTGGATTCGGGGGCCTGTAGGGAAAGAGTCCCCCGCAGCAGCGCTGCACATTGTGCTGCTGTGGGGGGCTCAGGGAAGCACGGAGGGAGCCCCCTCCCTGCCGATGCTTCCCTTTAACCCCCGGTACACCGCGATCATGTTTGATCGCGGTGTGCAAGGGGTTAACGTGCCCACGTGGGCGCCGCTGATCGCGGTAGACGTACTATCCCGTCCATGGGCATAGGGGCCCGGGTCCCATGGACGGGATAGTACGTCTGATGTCAGGAAGGGGCTAACATTAGACAGTGTAGGACTGTCCATATCAGAGTTACCTTGTCATAGTGGGACGGCTTTTATGGTATGTTTACTTAAAAATTTTTTTACTAAAAGCTCTATTATAATGCACTTTTTGCGTTTTATTTAGTTACAGCAGGATTTTTGCTCACTTTTTCTATTGTAGCTTTTATATCATCATAATCAAAGAGTGGTGATAAATGCTTGCACATCCAAATGGAAGAGTGTTTGCAGTGGAGACCACAAGGCTCTGTCCTGGCCGTAGTGTTACAAGTGAGGACCACAAGGCTCTGTCCTGGCCCCAGTGTTACAAGTGGGGATCACAAGGCTCTGTCCTGGCCCCAGTGTTACAAGTGAGGACCACAAGGCTCTGTCCTGGCCCCAGTGTTACAAGTGAGGACCACAAGGCTCTGTCCTGGCCCCAGTGTTACAAGTGGGGACCACAAGGCTCTGTCCTGGCCCCAGTGTTACAAGTGGGGACCACAAGGCTCTGTCCTGGCCCCAGTGTTACAAGTGGGGACCACAAGGCTCTGTCCTGGCCCCAGTGTTACAAGTGGGGACCACAAGGCTCTGTCCTGGCCCCAGTGTTACAAGTGGGGACCACAAGGCTCTGTCCTGGCCCCAGTGTTACAAGTGGGGACCACAAGGCTCTGTCCTGGCCCCAGTGTTACAAGTGGGGACCACAAGGCTCTGTCCTGGCCCCAGTGTTACAAGTGGGGACCACAAGGCTCTGTCCTGGCCCCAGTGTTACAAGTGGGATACCAGAAGGCTCTGTCCTGGCCCCAGTGTTACAAGTGGGGACCGCAAGGCTCTGTCCTGGCCCCAGTGTTACAAGTGGGGACCACAAAGCTCTGTCCTGGCCCCAGTGTTACAAGTGGGATACCAGAAGGCTCTGTCTTGGCCTCAGAGTTAGGCCGGGATCACACATGCAAGGAATACGGCCGAGTCTTGCATGGTAATACTCCATTTATTTCTATGCAGCCGCACGCTCCGCTCTGGAGTGCCAGTGCCAGAGCTTGGTTTTAACCTGTGAGACTCGGCCGTATCTCGCTGTATGTGATCCCGGCCTTACAAGTGAGGACCATAAGGCTATGTCCTGGCCTCAGTGATACAAGTGGGGACCACAAGGCTCTGTCCTGACCCCAGTGTTACAAGTGGGGACCACAAGGCTCTGTCCTGGCCCCAGTGTTACAAGTGGGGACCACAAGGCTCTGTCCTGGCCCCAGTGTTACAAGTGGGATACCAGAAGGCTCTGTCCTGGCCCCAGTGTTACAAGTGGGGACCACAAGGCTCTGTCCTGGCCCCAGTGTTACAAGTGGGGACCACAAAGCTCTGTCCTGGCCCCAGTGTTACAAGTGGGATACCAGAAGGCTCTGTCTTGGCCTCAGAGTTAGGCCGGGATCACACATGCAAGGAATACGGCCGAGTCTTGCATGGTAATACTCCATTTATTTCTATGCAGCCGCACGCTCCGCTCTGGAGTGCCAGAACTTGGTTTTAACCTGCGAGACTCGGCCGTATCTCGCTTTATGTGATCCCGGTCTTATAAGTGAGGACCATAAGGCTCTGTCCTGGCCTCAGTGATACAAGTGGGAACCATAAGAAAAAAGAGAGCAAAAATCCTGCTGCAATTAAATACATGAAAACGTCCATCATAATAACAGAATCTTTTCAAAGTTGTTTTTCTCTATGCTTCACATATATTTGAGCTATTCAGCATCTACCAAAAAGCTATTAAACAAATAGTAAAAGAGCTACAAACACTGATCACATGGAGCGTTTCATCCGGCCTCCCCTCCCCGATCACCATCAATATCATGGAGACGACACAGAAGAGGTTTTGGCAGGATACAAGCGTGATACATGTATTTACAAAAACAGGGAGGAGGCGGAGCTAATCCTACTACAATATGTAGATTAGCAAAATGCATGAGTTTGTGACTATTGGCCATTTGCAGAAGGAAGATCTGTTATCAATAGACCTATGTTGAGGAAGACAAAGGATAAATATCTTTACTGATGATCAAAGGTCCAGAAAAACATCCATTGAGGAATTTTTCTAGAAATTGAAGATTTGCATAGCTCCACCCTCCTGGCCCAGTGTTACAAGTGGGGGCCACAATACTCTGTCCTGGCCCAGTGATACAAGTGGAGACCACAAGGCTCTGTCCTAGCCCCAGTGTTGTTCAACATTTTTATAAATAATCTAGATAAGGGAACTGAAGGTCCATACAATCAGGGCCACTGTTACCACCCACCTCTCGTGTCTCCCTCTTTCCTCATAGACTGTAAGCTTGCGAGCAGGGCCCTCATTCCTCTTGGTATCTGTTATGATCTATGTGATTATTGTTATGCTGTAATGTCTATTGTCTGTACAAATCCCCTCTGAAATGTAAAGTGCTGCGGAATATGTCGGTGCTATAAAAATAAAATTTATTATTATTATCATAAACAAATCAAATTTGCAGACGATGCAAAGCTCGGAGGGATCTGGTGCTGTGCGTTGGGCATTGTTGCTGTGGTTTTGTGCTTGTGGGGCGGTGCGATCGTGAGTCTTGGGGACTCAGTCTTGCAGCATGTGCGCTTTTCAAAAGCTATGTGACACGTTCGAAAATACTGCAGAAATTTCCACAACATTTCCGCAACTCCCGCCGCGGGTAAAACGCATGCAGAATTCGCATGCGTTTTCCCGCTAAACAAGCGTTTTGCAAGCGTATTTAGCGTGCAGAATGCTTGCGCTTTCCATGCGATTTGAAGCATCACTTGGAAAAGTGATTGACAGGTTGGTCACACACAGCATAGCGCTTGGCAAGTGTGACCAACTTTTTACTATTGATGCTGCCTATGTATCATCAATAGTAAAAGATAGAATGTTAAAAATAATAAGAAGAAATATGGTTATTCTCACCTTCCGATGGCCCCCGGCCCTCAGCGACGCTCCCGGCACCTTCCGGTCCCAGTGATGCTTTGCGCGAAGGACCTTTGTGACGTCATGCTCACGACAGCGAGATGTCATCTCAGGTGATTCGTTCAAAGCATCCCTGGGAGCGGAAGATGCCAGCAGAGTGATGAGAGGCAGGAGGGACTCCGGGGGCCACTGGAGGGTGAGTATATCCCAAATTTTTATTTTAATTCTATTTTTTACAGGATTATGGTACCCAGGGCGTGGAGGACAGTCTCCTCTCCTCCAGACTCTGGGTACCATCCGCACATGAAGCGATCACTTTACGCATGGTGGGCATAGCCGCATGTGTAAAATGAGCATTTCAATGCAAAATGCAATCCTATGGGTGCGGAATTGCCGCCATTCCGCACAAAGAATGAACATGCTGCGTATTTTTCTGCAATGAGATTCCACAGCGGAAAAATC
Organism: Dendrobates tinctorius; assembly: GCF_039654945.1. Lineage (NCBI taxonomy): Eukaryota > Metazoa > Chordata > Amphibia > Anura > Dendrobatidae > Dendrobates > Dendrobates tinctorius. The sequence continues at coordinate 2,311,323 of NW_027361899.1, read as the reverse complement.
CGCAGCATTAGCACAGCAATGCGGAATCCCATAGGATACATTGGATGCGTTTTCGCAGCAGAAAAACACCATGAAAACGCTAAAAAACGCAACGTGTTTACACAGCCTTAGACATTATTCTACAATTATTTATCTTTCTATAGCAATGGTAAATCACTCAAAACTCAAGATAAGATAATAAGCCAAGACTCAAGAACATCAACTACAATAAACAAAATTATTTTCCTTTTGTTCACAAATATTTGGACTTTTCAGCATTTACCAAAAACCTGTTAAACAACTATTAAAAGCGCTATAAACCATTGTTTTACATGGAGCGTTTCCTCCGACCTCCCCGATCCTCATCAATATCCTGGAGACGACATAATACAGATTTAGGCAGGAACATTGATACATATATTAACATAAACGGGAAGGGGCCCCTTATATGTAAACCTTTTATAAAGGGTAATCTCAAGTTCTAAAACTCTGGGTTAACTCTTAACATCCCACACAGATTTCTCCAGTCCATTGATTTCAATGCAGCAGTGAGCTGCTCACCTCCCTCCTTTCAGTTTCATCTTTGAGAAGGGGGTGGAGCTATGCAAAGCCTCATTTTTCTAGACAAACTCCTTCATGAATGTTTTTCTGGACGTTTGATCATCAGTGAAGAACTTCATCCTTTGTCTTCTGATGAAACATCTTTATGCAACTGGCCAATATTCAGAAACTCATCCTTCCTACCCCTTTCTGATAAACTTCAAATTGTTGTTTGATCAGCTCAGCCTCTTCCTGTGTATGTAAATACTTGTATCATTCCTGTATTCGCCAAGCTAAACCTTTTGGGTTTCGTCTCCATGATATTAATGGTGAGGGAGGGGAGGTCGGATGAAACGTTCCATTTTATCTGTGTTTATTATTATTTTGATATTGTTTGTTTACTAGTTCTTTGGCAAAGACTGAGAGGCCCAGATATTTGTGAAAAATGGAAGGTGTGCTAAATCTCGTTTTTGTTCAGTCTAATCAATCTCTCTATTTGTTTTTGATGGAATTGCTGACTGTGTGCGTCATAGAGATGTGGCGCATGTAGTATATCTTGACTTCACTAAATCATTTGCTAATATTTATCGTATTATTCTTATTGAAAACACAACCAAGTATGGAATTGAAAAGGATACGGTTAGATGGATTCATAACTGACTCAGTGATTGTACTCTAAGAGTGGTGATAAATGGTTGCACAACAAAGTTTCTGGCATCTGAATTTTCTAGAAAGGGGTGGAGCTATGCAAATTTTAATCTATAACGTTTGCTTGGCAAATTGCTCCGTTGATGGAAAAAACATCACTAAGGCTAGTTTCACACTTGCTTTTTTTTGCAGCGCGTTTTTCCCGCAAAAAAACGCATTGAAAAAACGCATACAAAAGCATACAACTGCTGCGTTTTTTTCAAGCATTTTTATGAGCATGCATGAAAAAAACGCAGCGTTTTTATGCGTTTGTATGCGTTTTTAGTGCGTTTTTACCGCGTTTGCGTTTTTTTCCAACATTAGGTGGCCCCTCACACTAACCCAAACCATGACTTTACTAACCCTAACCCTGACCCTAACCCCTAGCCCTGACCCTAACCCTTAACCAAACCATACTTAACCCTAACCCAAACCCTAAACCCTAACTAACCCTAACCCTGACCCTAACCCTGACCCTAACCCTGACCCTAACCCTAACCCTAACCCTGACTCTAACCCTAACCCTGACCCTAACCCTAACCCTAACCCTTAACCAAACCATAATTAACCCTAACCCTGACCCTAACCCTGACCCTAACCCTGACCCTAACCCTAACCCTAACCCTAACCCTTAGCCAAACCATACTTAACCCTAACCCTAACCCTGAACCTAACCCTTAACCAAACCATACTTAACCCTAACCCTGACCCTAACCCTGACCCTAACCCTGACCCTAACCCTGACCCTAACCCTAACCCTAACCCTTAACCAAACCATACTTAACCCTAACCCTGACCCTAACCCTTAACCAAACCATACTTAACCTTAACCCTGACCCTAACCCTGACCCTAACCCTAACCCTAACCCTGACCCTGACCCTGACCCTAACCCTAACCCTGACCCTAACCCTAACCCTAACCCTAACCCTTAACCAAACCATACGTAACCCTAACCCTGACCCTAACCCTTAACCAAACCATACTTAACCCTAACCCTGACCCTAACCCTAACCCTGACCCTGACCCTAACCCTAACCCTAAACCCCCTTAACTAACCCTAACTCTAACCCAAACCCCTAAATTCCATGGTTAACAAAAAAAAACGCATGTGCAAAAAAACGCATACATGAGCATGCCAATGCGCACGTATGCGCATCCATAGGCTATAATGGCCATTTTTAGTGCAAAAAGTGCGCATACGTGCGCATGCGCTTTTTTGCAGGGCCAAAAAATGCAACATGCTGCGTCTGGAAAATACAAACGCACACCCCAAAAAAATGCAGCGCATGAAAATCGCATACGTGCGCTTACCAGCGCGCAGGTGTGCGCACCCATGTTAAATATAGGGGAAAAAACGCATGCGCAGCTATGCGTTTTTTTCCAGCGCAAAAAAACGCAAATGTGAAACCAGCCTCAAGCTCAAAAAAGAGCTTTAGTGATGTTTTTTCCATCAAAGTTATTGGAAACCAGATCTTCCTCCCTGATTGTTGATCTCAGAGGTTTTTCCTTCATTTCTTAAAAATTAAAGCTCAATTGGAAGACTTGTGCTTAGTCAAAATACTAAGGAGTGATCAAGACTCACAAATAATACTCAGAATCAGACAAAACTCTAAGATATATAAACATAAGTTTCCTTTATTATTATAACTTCCTGTCTATTTTTCACAAAATAAGTGTGAAAATAAGCAAGTTAGAAATTGACTTTCTTTTTCTATCTGCTGTCATTTCCTTTCAATTATGCTTTTATCTTTTACAGCTCGTTTCAATAAAGCTCGGCCTCCAAACCCTGGAGTGAGCAGTAATTACACCCCATGAGAGGGGTTAACTCTTAACATCCCAGACAGCCCTCTCCAGTCCATTGATTTCTATACTGTAGTGAGCTGCTCAGCTCGCACCAAACCAGCTCATCTTCAAGAAGAGGGTGGAGCTATGCAGATCTTCACTTTCTAGACAAATTCATCAATGGATGTTCCTGTTTATGTAAATACATGTATCACGCTTGTATCCTGCCAAAACCTCTTCGGTGTCGTCTCCATGATATTAATGGTGATCGGGGAGAGGAGGTCGGATGAAACGCTCCATGTGATCACTGTTTGTAGCTCTTTTACTATTTGTTTAATAGTTTTTTGGCAGATGCTGGAAAGCCCAAATATTGGTTAAAAATAGAGAAAACGCAGTGGGGTTTCTGCTCACTTTTTTCTTTTGCAGGTTTAATGTGTTTTTGTGATCAATGTGAACATGCATTTATGTCCTGCATGTGTACCAACTCAAGTCAAGCTCAATATTTGTGGGTTTTTTTTTATTATTGCATTTTCTGCAAGCCGGGGTGTGGCCTCCCTCTTCTGAGCTGGAAATTATATGTAAGGCTTCCCCAGACTGGTTTTCCACTGGTTGGGCCCAGTCCTTTTGTCTGCCCTTATTCACACACTGACATCAACATTGACACATGGTAAGGTTATTAATATTAGACAGTGTAGGACTGTCCATATCAGAGTTACCTTGTCATAGTGGGACGGCTTTTATGCTATATTTGATTAAAACATTTTTTACTGAAAACTCTATTATAATGCACCTTTTGCTTTTTATTTAGTTACAGCAGGATTTTTGCTCACTTTTTGTCTTGTAGGTTTTATGCGATACGATACGATACACTTTATTGATCCCGAGGGAAATTATGATATCACAGCAGCGATACAACAGCATTACAAACAAAACATTACGAACAGCATTACATAGAGTAATTACTAGACACAGATCTTGCACATGACTAACCACAATACGTAACAAACAAAGGTGCACAAGTCTCTGATCCTTTACATTAGTGCGCCGGCCCTAGGTCATAGCCATCTTTCACCCTTCGTGAATTGTTATACATCCCCATAGCAGTAGGCACAAACGATTTCCTGAATTTCTCCTTCTTGCACCTTAGTAGGATTAGACGGCTGCTGAATGTGCTCTTCTGCTTCAAGAGCAGCTCATATAGGGGGTGTGTATTATTGTTCATTATAGCCCTGCACTTCTTTTGAATCCTATCCTCCACTACCTCCTCAAAAAAGTCAAGATGGAGGCCAACAGCCACGCTTGCCTTCTTGATAAGTTTGTTGAGCTTATTGGCATCAGCTACTCGCACACCGCTGCCCCAGCAAATGAGAGCAAAAAAGATGGCACTTGCTAATGTGGGAAGAAGGGCTCCCGCTGAGTGTCCGGGCTGGAACCAAGGGGACCGTCACCTAGGTTCCGGGGGAGACTGTTCCAGGGGGACAGATTTCAGGGACGGACCGTGGAGATGGACAGAGATGGGCTTGACAAAGGGGCGGGGAACGCTAGTCAAGGTGACTCAGCAGACCGGGACAGAAACAGCAGGAGACTGTGGGAGAGACTGTGAGCCAAAGTGACTGACCAGAGCCAGGAGAGATGTTCACCTAGGACACCAGAGGGACGGCGCCCAGATGACTGTCTGAGAGCCACTTCCCTGCTTCAACCCGTGGCTGTGGCCTGCCCGCGGTCACTCGCGGACGTTGCCGCCTTGCTCAAGCCCGCGGCTGCAGCCTGTCTCCCGCCACCCCTAGCCGCCCTGCTCTCACCTGTGGCCGCGGCAAGCCCAGTGCCATCGGCGGCCATCACTGTCTCGCTCCGGTCCGCGGCAGGGGCTGGGCCGTTGCTCGCCACAGATTCTCCGTCGCAGCTGTTAGCTGCACAGGTGGCCTGCCAATCACCACCCCGTATTGCTGCCGCTTGCCCCAGTCTGGGGACTGCAGCCCATACGTTCAAGAACTCCTCCAGGGCCTGTGGTGCCCCGGTGTCACTGGAGCGTCGGAACGCTCGAAGAGTTTGTCAACTCTTCAGCAGCTGGGCCCAGCGGCTGCTACGCCGAAGAACCCCCTGTCCAGAACGCCGAGGGACGTCAGGACGGCTAAGTTGACTATATAGGTAAGGCCCCGTAGTCGGCCATACCGCGGCCCTATAGTGACCGGCTTTCGCCAGACGTAGTCGTGTTCTACCTGTTTGTGTTAGCTTGTATTGAGCCCCTGCGAGGGCAACCCGTGTTACCCCTGTGACTGGTCAGGCTACGACTGAGGACAGTTACCTCTAGGCCTATAAATGTTATTACTAAAAGCACCAAACCGTCTCGCGCTTCGTCACTGCGTCCTGCGTACCTGCTAGTACCACACTGCAACGGACTGGTAGAACATTTCCAGCATTTTACTGCACACATTGAACGACCTAAGCTTCCGCAGAAAGTACAGTCTGCTCATTCCCTTCTTGTGAACCTTCTCTGTATGTCACCTCCAATCGAGTTTGCTGTCGAGGTGAACTCCCAAATATTTGTAGCTCTCAACCCTCTCCACCTCCTGGCCAGCAATAGTGATGGGTAAGTAGTCATCTTTTTTCCTTCTATAACTCATCACCATCTCCTTGGTTTTCTTTACATTTAGTTCTAGACAGTTAGTCTGGCACCAATCTACAAAGTCAGAAACCACCCTTCTATATTCCTCCTCAGCCCGGTCCCCCACAATGCCTCCTACAATCACTGAGTCATCTGGGAATTTTTGGAGGTGACAGAGATCGGATTTACACTGAAAGTCAGCTGTATACAATGTGAAGAGGAAGGGTGACAGCACTGTACCCTGAGGGGCTCCCACACTGCTCCGTACACTGCCAGATACCACCTCCCCCATCCTTACAAACTGCGGCCTGTCCGTCAGGTAGTCGCTTATCCAGTTCACCATCCCCTCATCTACCACCATATCAGTCAACTTATTTCGTAATAAGAGCGGCTGAAAGGTGTTGAAAGCACTAGAGAAGTCAAAGAACATGGCGCGCCCTGCAGATCCATCATTGTCCAAGAATGAATGTATTGTATGTAGCAGAGACGCTACAGCATCATCCACCCCCAATCTCTGCTGGTACGCAAACTGCAGGGGGTCAGTGTAGGCCCTCACCCTCGGGCACAAGTAGGTAAGTACTATTCTCTAACAACTTCATAGCCTGCGATGTTAAGGCCACTGGACGATAGTCGTGTAGGGAAGTGGGAAAGGTGATCTTGGGAACTGGCACCAGGCAGGTGGTCTTCCACAGCACTGGTATTCTCTGAGATTGTAGGCTCCTGTTAAACAGAAGCTGAAATACATTACACAGTTGGTTTGCACACACTTTTAGGACACACTTGGGGAGACAGTGAAAGCAGGCAGTTCATCACCCAAAGTCAATGCTGCCGACCGTTCCTCAGCTCCAACCCTCATTCCTGATGATGCAACACATGTGTTGGTAAATCTGTTGAAGAACTCGTTAATTTCATTAGCCATGGGCATATCCACATTCCCACGCTCCGGCCTAGCCTTAAACCCAGTTAACTGCTTCATGCCCAACCACACCTCCTTGGAATTGTTGTGCGACAGTTTATTTTCTAATTTGATTCGGAACGCCTCACGGGCATTCTTAATTTTCCCCATTAAGTCCCTTTGTATCAGTTTCAGTTTCTTAGTATCCTTCATTTCAAATGCCAGTTTTGTCTCATTTAGTATTTCAATTCTTTTGGAATCCAAGGCTTGTTATTTGCATAACATCAAATCTTTTTAACTGGTACTACACTATCAGTACAAAAATTTAAATAATCAGTTAATCTCCCGACAATATCATTTACATCATCATGCTCTGCTCTGTCGTATATCACCTCCCAGTCTGTGAGGTCAAAGCAGTCTTGCAGGGCCTCCTCAGCTGCAGGAGACCACTTCCTGATTAGTTTTATTTTCGATGGTTGTTTGCTGGCAACAGGTTGATAAGATGGAGACAATAGTATGAGGTTGTGGTCAGATTTCACCAGGGGGGGTAATGCAGATGATGAATAGGCATCTTTAACATTTGCATAGAGGGGATCCAATATACTGCTGTCCCTTGTTGCACAATTAACATATTGATAGAACTTTGGAAGAGCCTTTGAGATAATGACTCTTTTAAAATCCCCAGAGATTAATGTTAACAAGTTTGGGTGCTTTGTTTGAAGGCGAGCCAACACCCCCAACAGCACTCCCCTAGCTGCTTCTTGGCTAGCAGATGGAGGTATATACATAACTATTGCAATGCAAATGGAGAATTCTCTAGGTAGATAGTAAGGCCTAAGGCAACTGCTAGGAGTTCAATGTTTTGACAGCAGTGACTTTCCCTAACAGGTATAGTGTTGGATGCAAGTGTCTGGGTTCTGGGTAGTGCCCCCCTCCTTACCTGAGAGCAGAATACCACACATCTGGATGAGGTGTAACACCTCTGTGGCTACTGAACCCTCAGGGGTGCCACATAAACATTTTACATATAAAGGGTATTCTCAAGTTCTAATACTCTGGGTTAACTCTTAACATCCCAGACAGATTTCTCCAGTCCATTGATTTCTATGCAGCAGTGAGCTGCTCACCTCCCTCCTTTTAGTCTCATCTTCAAGAAGGGGGTGGAGCTATGCAAATCTTCATTTTCCTTGACAAGCTCTTTAATGAATATTTTTCTGGACCTTTCATCATCAGTGAAAAACTTCATCCTTTACTTAACTCGACAAAGGTCTTCTGATGACAGATCTTCTTTATGAAACTGGCCAATATTCAGAAATTCATATCTCCTACCCCTTTCTTATAAAGTTCAAATTGTTGTAGGATCAGTTCCGCCTCTTCCTATTTATTTAAATACTTGTACCATTCTTGTGTTCTCCAGGCGAAACCTTCACTGTGTTGTCGCCATAATATTGATGGTGATCGGGGAGGGGAGGTTGGATGAAACGATCCATGTCATCTGTATGTGTAGCTCTTTTGCTTAACAGTTTTTTGGTAAAGCCTCAAATATTTGTGAATAATAGAATGAGTCTGCTGAATCTCAGTCTTATTCAATATAGTGAAGCCTTGTATTTATTCTTTTTGTGTTTACTCTTGATGGATTAAATGACTGTGTGTATCATGGAAATGTGGTATATCTTGAATTCACTAAAACATTTGCTAAAGTATCTCATATTATCTTTATAGAAAAAATGACTAAGTATGGGATTGACAAGGCTATGGTTAGATGGATTCATAACTGGTTCAGTGATCGTACTCTTAGAGTGGTCATAAATAGTTGCATGTTGAAGTTTCTGCCATCTGAATTTTCTAGAAAGGGGTGGGGCTATTCAAATTTTAACCTATAGCATTTGCTTGGCAAATTGCTCAGTTGAGATTTTTTTCAACTTCAATCGTTTTATTCCTCCCTGATTGTTGATCTCAGAGATTTTCCTGCATTTCTTAAAAATTAAAGCTCAATCTGAAGGCTGTGCTTAGTCAAAAGACTAATGAGTGATCAAGACTCACAAATAATTCTCAGAATCAGACTAAACGCTAAGATATATAGACATAAGTTTCATTTATTGTTATAACGTCCTTTCTATTTTTCACAAAATAAGTGTGAAAATAAGCAAGTTAGCAATTGACTTTCTTTTTCTATCTGCTAATTTTCATTCAATTAAGCTTTTGTCTTTTACAGCAAGTTTCAATAAAGCTCGGCCTCCAGACCCTGGAGTGAGCAGTTCTTACACCTCATGAGAGGGGTTAACTCTTAACATCCCAGACAGCTCTCTCCAGTCCATTGATTTCTATACTGTAGTGAGCTGCTCACCTCAATCCAAACCAGCTCATCTTCAAATCTTCACTTACTAGACAAATTCCTCAATGGATGTTTTTCTGGACCTTTGATCAACAGTAAAGATATTTATCCTTTGTCTTCCTCAACATAGGTCTATTGATAACAGATCTTCCTTCTGCAAATGGCCAATATTCACAAACTCATGCTTTTTGCTAATCTACATATTGTAGTAAGATTAGCCCCGCCTCCTCCCTGTTTATGTAAATACATGTATCACTCTTGTATTGTGCCAAAACCTCTTCTGTGTCGTCTCCATGATATTGATGGTGATCGGGGAGGGGAGGTCGGATGAAACGCTCCATGTGATCAGTGTTCGTAGCTCTTTTACTATTTGTTTAATAGCTTTCTGGCAAATGCTGAAAATCCCAAATATTTGTGGAAAATAGATGAAACAATGTGCTGAATATCTACTTTATTTAATAAAATTAAACAGACTTTTATTAAAAATAGGAAGATATGATTTGGAAAAATCAGGTAAATGACGTTTAAGAAGATTGTCCTCTAGGAACAAAGCTCCACAAAATCCTCCACTAATGAAGTTACTAAGAAGATAAATATTTACATAGCGCCTCCCCCTTCTAGAAAACAACTGCAGATGAAAGGCAGTGTCCGAAGAGGCCACAACCCCAACCCAGACCCACCTAAAGACTGACGCGGCATCTGGAGCTCAATGGGAGGTGAAATGTTATAGAGAAACTCGTATTGTAGTTTAGGCCGACGTTCTCTAGTCTTAGCTTACCTTTTGTTATTTTGCATTATCCATTATATATTATTAGATTATCATCCAGCAACAAGAACTTTGATGAAAAGGATTATTGATGAAGATCTTCAATGACAGCGACTGAAGTGCAGCAAAGAACTCGTAATTAATTCAACAAAGCAAAACCAGAGTGGGAAATTTGCATAGCTCCACCTCCAGATGGGAAATGGGCTGGTAATTAGTACATACCCCCCAAAGGCTGTAGAATTACTGGAAGAAGCAATGGCTTCTACTAAGTCCAGCAAGAATGGCCCACACGGGGCCGCAGCTGGCAACTGCTTCTGTCTTCACGGGTCCTTCCACCTCTTACCACCCCCTTCCGTCCAGTTTTGTCGGCATCTGGACAGTAAGAGCCGTTCAGTGACTGTGAGCGGCTTTCTCTGGGGTCCGGCTTACGCTGCTCACAGAATGGTGCCAGAACGGTCATAAAGATCACATGGACATAACTGTAGGAAATGTTGTAAGAAAAGAAATGAGAAGAACTGTTGAGAAGATACCTTCAGAGTTTGTCTGATCACAGACCGTGGCACCAACAATCATCCTGAAGAAGACCCCCTGCATGTCTGCAAGGTCTGTCCAGAGAGAGAGAACCTGGGCTATAGTTACCTGAGGTTGGGGTCTCAGTAGCGTCTGGCATCTGATGATTCTCCCAGTGTCAGTGCTTTCTGCTCCGATGCTCTCGAATGACAGGATCAGAGCACAGCTGTGGAGGAGACGGAGAAGGTAATTTCTCCATCTCCTCTGCTGCCGGCGGGAATTGCGCTGCACTCGAGCACTATCCGAGTGCAGTGCGATGTTTCACATGCACCCACAGACTTATATTGATGCCTTCTCAAGTGCAATCGCAGCATGCTGCCATGATTTTCACATGAGTAGGTAGGAATTACCGAACAAGAGGTCAAAAAGATAAAACATAAGCTTTATTGACACAAATGGTAAAAGGTGGCACTAAAAACAATAAAAAGCCTGCCGTCACTCACATATGGAACAGAATACTGATCCATGAAAATATTTTAATAAATGTGATAGAAAATTATTGGATCAAAATATGTGGACCAAGATGGAAGATAACAATGCGTAGAGATGTCGCTAAGGTAACCAGCCAATTGTATATCGAAAATACAATATCTATCAAAATGTGTCAAAAGGTATAAAATGTGTATAGGTGAAGCACAAAGTACATAGAAGATATCGGATCGAGGCAGTTTATGTACAGACACAGGATACATGTGTCACTATGGTCCATAGCGGCCTCGTTATCTTCGCCACCTTATCCCCAGCCCTCGCACACTGCACTGTTATTTCTATTACAGTCGCATTATCGTTATAGAATCCCTTTTGATCACAGCCACACTCTATATGGATATTGTTTATGGACCATTGATTTTGGTGAAGAGTCAAAGTGCTGTGAGTGACAGATCTCACACCTTGTCCAGCTCAGCGCCTAACAAAAGACTTGCTGTGATGTGGAGACCATGTGATCATGTCAGCTAAGGTTTCTTAGGGAGAATACAGGCTTATCTTATGTCCTGGCCACACACCAGTTATATTTCCGAGATCCTCAGAACATGGCGAGCGCCCCGCTGGGCCTCAAACTGTCCTAGCCTTACAGTGTTGGGAGATACCTAGAACAGCCAGTAGAAATCTGAAAGTACAGCTGTGTTTGGTCTGAAGGCATAGCAGACACCCAGCCAGGTCCAATAGCGCCAGAACCGCCACCCTAGGACCATCCAGAACAAAGTTATGATCTTTCATAAGTTTTGCAGCTCCAAAGGCAGCCTCTACCCTGCGAGCCAGGCCTTTCATGTACTGGTAACTGATCCATATATTCTGCATATATCTTTTGTTCTAACACCCTTGTATTTTCAGATCTCACCATTATTTATGTATAACCATTGTGTATATACACTCACTGGCCACTTTATTAGGTACACCATGCTAGTAACGGGTTGGACCCCCTTTTGCCTTCAGAACTGCCTCAATTCTTCGTGGCAGAGATTCAACAAGGTGCTGGAAGCATTCCTCAGAGATTTTGGACCATATTGACATGATGGCATCACACAGTTGGCGCAGATTTGTCGGCTGCACATCCCTGATGCGAATCTCCCGTTCCACCACATCCCAAAGATGCTCTATTGGATTGAGATCTGGTGACTGAGGAGGCCATTTGAGTACAGTGAACTCATTGTCATGTTCAAGAAACCAATCTGAGATGATTCGAGCTTTATGACATGGCGCATTATCCTGCTGAAAGTAGCCATCAGATGCCTGTTCGTAGCTGAGAGGAGTGGTACCCAGTGTGGTCTTCTGCTGCTGTAGCCCATCTGCCTCAAAGTTCGACGCACTGTGCGTTCAGAGATGCTCTTCTGCCTACCTTGGTTGTAACCGGTGGCAATTTGAGTCACTGTTGCCTTTCTATCAGCTCGAACCAGTATGCCCATTCTCCTCTGACCTCTGGCATCAACAAGGCATTTCCGGCCACAGAACTGCCGCTCACTGGATTTTTTTTCTTTTTCGGACCATTCTCTGTAAACCCTAGAGATGGTTGTGCGTGAAAATCCCAGTAGATCAGCAGTTTCTGAAATACTCAGACCAGCCCTTCTGGCACCAACAATCTTGCCACGTTCAAAGGCACTCAAATCACCTTTCTTCCCCATACTGATGCTCGGTTTGAACTGCAGGAGATTGTCTTGACCATGTCTACATGCCTAAATGCACTGAGTTGCCGCCATGTGATTGGCTGATTAGAAATTAAGTCTTAACACACAGTTGGACAGGTGTACCTAATAAAGTGGCCAGTGAGTGTATAGGGCATTGTCTAGTGTGCCCTTAAGGCAATTAAATATATAAATTAACCTTGAGTTTTTTTATCTTGATCCACACGTTCATTTCTCGGTTTAACGTTCCATGCTACCGGGGCTGGTTCCTGGCTCAATATAACCCTGTTAACAGGCCAAGCATACATCGAATGAGGAACTGGTGGCAGCCTTACCGGGCTGATAAGGTTCTGTGGGCCCATGTGGATGTCAATGTAAACTTGTTTCACTCTTATTTTACATGCCCCCAGGGGGTGCGGAACGTCACATTGGTACAAGTGGGGAGACCTTACCACCTGATCCCGCTGATGTAATATTGATGTCCCTCGGGTAGAGAGGTGCGGATACTTCGCATGAGGTGGCAGCGGAGGGGATCTGTGTCACCTCTCTGGTGTCAATCTTCACACCTCCCCTTCCTGCTAATCTACATATGGTAGTAGGATTAACCCTGCCCCTTCCTGCTTATGTAAATACACGTATCACTCTTGTATCCTCCTTTGACAGGTTTTGTCCTATGTGGTCTCCATGATAGTGATAGTGATGGTGATCGGGGAGGGGAGGTCGGATTAAATGCTCCTTGTGATCAGTGTTTGTAGCTCTTTTACTATCTGTTTAACAGCTTTTTGGCAAATGTTTTGAAAAGCCCAAATATTTGTGAAAAATAGAAATTTGAGAAATAACTATGATTGCAGCTGGTATCAGTCTTAGCTTCTTGTGCAGTAGATGATTATTGTGTTATGTGGCAGTGAGGGTTCCTACACAGGTCTAGAGCAACACATTCAGATGCCGAGGGCTTTTTTTTAATTTAATTTAGAATATTTTGCTGAATTGGTTCTAGTTTTGAGATAATTCATCCATGAAAATAATCCGTTCTCCCAATGTGACTTGCGTGATAACAGGTGCTATCGCTTTTGGTCTTTTGACTCTAACAGCGTCTGAAGTAATGAAATATCCTATATAATTATTTTGTATTTTCATTTGTAGCTTACAATGTTATAAAAGACACTTTTTAACTTTTTGAAGCCATAATTCTTCTGTAATTAATTATTAAATATTTCAGAAATTAGAGCCAGTCTGTCAAAACCAAAGTCATAATCTTAATAAGATCCATAAACATCATATAAAACCGTCCAGACGTCATTGGCACCAGAATCACCGTATACCGGTGTAATCACGGAAGATTGCTGGAAGAGGATCCAAGACCAACGATATAGTTACCAGACCCTGGAGTGAGTAGTATTTACACCCCATGACAGGGGTTAACTCTTAACATCCCAGACAGCTCTCTCCAGTCCATTGATTTCTATACTGTAGTGAGCTGCTCACCTCCATCCAAACCAGTTCAGAGGAGGGTGGAGCTATGCAGATCTTCACTTACTACAAAAATTCGTCAATGGATGTTTTTGTGTACATTTGAGCATCAGTAAAGATATTCTCTTCTGTGTCGTCTCCATGATATTGATGGTGATCGAGGAGAGAAGGTCGGATGAAACGCTCCATGTGATCAGTGTTTGTAGCTCTTTTACTATTTGTTTAATAACTATTTGCCAGATGCTAAAAAGCCCAAATATTTGTGAAAAGAAAAACAGTTTTGAAAAAATTCTGTCATGATGTGCTTTTTATTTACTTAGTTACAGCAGGGTTTTTGCTCTTTTTTTGTCTGCTTTAGGTTTTATATGATAATCATAGATTGATGATAATTGGTCGCACATTAAAATGGAAGTGTTTCCAGTGGGGACCACAAGGTTCTGTCCTGGCGCTGGTGTTACAAGTGCGGATCATAAGGCTCTGTCCTGGCGTTACAAGAGGGGTACAACAAGGCTCTGCCTTGACCCCAGTGTTGCAAGTGTGGACCACAAGGCTTTGTCCTGGCCCCAGTGTTACAAGTAGGGACCACAAGGCTCTGTCCTCACGCCAGTGTTACAAGTAGGGACCACAAGGCTCTGTCCTCGCTTCCAGTGTTACAAGTTGGGACCACAAGGCTGTGTCCTGGCCCCAGTGCTACAAGTGGGGACCACAAGGCTCTGTCCTCACTTCCAGTGTTACAAGTTGGGACCACAAGGCTGTGTCCTGGCCCCAATGCTACAAGTGGGGACCACAAGGCTCTGCCCTGGCCCCAGTGCTACAAGTGGGGACCACAAGGCTCTGCCCTGGCCCCAGTGTTACAAGTGGGGACCACAAGTCTCTGTCCTGGCCCCAGTGTTACAAGTAGGGACCAAAAGGCTCTGTCCTGGCCCCAGTGTTACAAGTAGGGACCACAAGGCTGTGTCCTGGCCCCAGTGTTACAAGTAGGGACCAAAAGGCTCTGTCCTGGCCCCAGTGTTACAAGTTGGGACCACAAGGCTGTGTCCTGGCCCCAATGCTACAAGTGGGGACTACAAGGCTCTGCCCTGGCCCCAGTGCTACAAGTGGAGACCACAAGGCTCTGTACTGGCCCCAGTGTTACAAGTGGGGTTCCACAAGTCTCTGTCCTGGCCCCAGTGTTACAAGTGGGGATCACAAGGCTATGTCCTGGCCCCAGTGTTACAATTGGGGACCACAAGGCTCTGTCCTGGCTCCAGTGTTACATGTGGGGACCACAAGGCTCTGTCCTGGCTCCAGTGTTACATGTGGGGACCACAAGGCTCTGTCCTGGCCCCAGTGTTACAATTGGGGACCACAAGGCTCTGTCCAGGTTCCAGTGTTACAAGTGGGGACCACAAGGCTCTGTCCTGGCTCCAGTGTTACATGTGGGTTCCACAAGGCTCTGTCCTGGCCCCAGTGTTACAAGTGGGAACCACAAGGCTCTGTCCTGGCTCCAGTGTTACAAGTGGGGTACCACAAGGCTCTGTCCTGGCCCCAGTGTTACAAGTGGGAACCACAAGGCTCTGTCCTGGCCCCAGTGTTACAAGTGGGGACCACAAGGCTCTGTGCTGGCTCTAGTGTTGTTCATCATTTTTATGAATAATCTAGATAAAGGAACAGAAGGTAAACAAATCAAATTTGCAGATGATGGAAAGCTAGGAGGGATCTGGTGCTGTGCGTTGGCCCTTGTTGCTGTGGTTTTGTGCTTGTGGGGCGGTGTGATCGTGAGTCTTGGGGACTCAGTCTTGCTGCATGTGCGCTTTGAGCTGCGGGCCACCCGCCTGCTGGTGTATTGTCGCTGCGGCGGTGGATAGTGCACGGCACCACTCCTTTAAGGCAACAAAACTTAGGACCCCCTGACAAGTTCACCGTGGCGCGGCAGCGGCTTCATACTGTCTGATAAGAATGTTAAACTAAGAACCTCATGCTCACTTACATTGTATTTAGATACTTGCATAGAGGCATTAGATCAATGTATGATCTCTTGGGGGGAATGTTCATGTTCCTTTTTCAGCTTTTTGATATCAGATCTTCTTTAAAATCTTTTTCTTAGAGATTATTCTACAATAATTTATCTTTCTATAACAATGATAAATCACAGATAATACTCAATATTAGATAACAAGCTAAGGCTGGTCTCACACTAGCGTTTCCTGGAGCTGCGGTGGGATTTATCCCCAGAGAGGTGATAAATGGTTGCACATCGAAGCTTCCGACATCTAAATTTTCTACAAAGGGGTGGAGCTATGCAAATTTTAATCTATAGCATTTGCTTGGCAAATTGCTCAGTTGAGGTTTTTTTGAGCTTCAGTGATGTTTTTTTAAATCAAAATTTTTGGAAACCAGATCTTCCTCCCTGATTGTTGATCTCAGAGGATTTTCCTGCATTTCTTAAAAATTAAAGCTCAATCGGAAGACTTGTGCTTAGTCAAAAGACTAAGGAGTGATCAAGACTCACAAATAATACGCAGAATCAGACAAAACTCTAAGATATATAAACATAAGTTTCATTTATTGTTATAACGTCCTCTCTATTTTTCACAAAATAAGTTTGAAAATAAGCAAGTTAGCAATTGGCTTTCTTTTCCTATCTGCTGTCATTTTCTTTCAATTAAGCTTTTATCTTTTACAGCTCGTTTCAGTGAAGCTCGGCCCCCAGACCCTGGAGTGAGCAGTTATTACACCCCATGAGAGAGCTGTCTGGGATGTTAAGAGTTAACCCCAACTCTTAACGTCCCAGACAGCTCTCTCCAGTCCATTGATTTCTACACTGTAGTGAGCTGCTCATCTTGCTCCAATCCAGCTCATCTTGAAGAGGAGGGTGGAGCTATGCAAATCTTCACTTACTAGACAAATTCCTCAATGGATGTTTTTCTGGACCTATGATCGTCAATAAAGATATTTATCCTTTGTCTTCCTCAACATAGGTCTATTGATAACAAATCTTCCTTCTGCAAATGGCCAATAGTCACAAACTCATGCTTTTTGCTAATCTACATATTGTGGTAGGATTAACCCCGCCTCCTCCCTGTTTATGTAAATACATGTATCACTCTTGTATCCTGCCAAAACCTCTTCTGTGTCGTCTCCATGATATTGATGGTGATCGGGGAGGGGAGGTCGGATGAAACGCTCCATGTGATCAGTGTTTGTAGCTCTTTTACTATGTGTTTAATAGCTTTTTGGCAAATGCTGAAAAGCCCAAATATTTGTGAAAAATAGATGAAACAATCTGCTGAATATTTACTTTATTTAGTAAAATAAAACAGATTTTTAGTAAGAATAGGGAGATATGATTTAGAAAGATAAATGATTGTAGAGTAACGTGTAAGAAGTTTGTTCTCTAGGTACAAAGCTCCACAAAATCCTCCACTAATGAAGTTACTAAGAAGATAAATATTTACATAGCGCCTCCCCCTTCTAGCAAACAGCTGCAGATGAAAGGCAGTGTCCGAAGAGGCCACAACCCCAACCCAGACCCTCCAAAAGACTGACGCGGCATCTGGAGCTCAATGGGAGGTGAAATGTTGTAGACAAACTCGTATTGTAGTTTAGGCCGACGTTCTCTAGTCTTAGCTTACCTTTTGTTATTTTGCATTATACATTATATATTATTAAATTATCATCCAGCAACAAGAACTTTGATGAAAAGGATTATTGATGAAGATCTTCAATGACAGCGACTGAAGCGCAGCAAAGAACTCGTAATTAATTCAACAAAGCAAAACCAGAGTGGGAAATTTGCATAGCTCCACCTCCAGATGGGAAATGGGCTGGTAATTAGCACATACCCCCCAAAGGCTGTAGAATTACTGGAAGAAGCAATGGCTTCTACCAAGCCCAGCAAGAATGACCCACACGGGGCCGCAGCTGGCAACTGCTTCTGTCTTCACGGGTCCTTCCACCTCTTACCACCCCCTTCCGTCCAGTTTTGTCGGCATCTGGACAGTAAGAGCCGTTCAGTGACTGTGAGCGGCTTTCTCTGGGGTCCGGCTTATGCTGCTCACAGAATGGTGCCAGAACGGTCATAAAGATCACATGGACATAACTGTAGGAAATGTTGTAAGAAAAGAAATGAGAAGAACTGTTGAGAAGATACCTTCAGAGTTTGTCTGATCACAGACCGTGGCACCAACAACCATCCTGAAGAAGACCCCCTGCATGTCTGCAAGGTCTGTCCAAAGAGAGAGAACCTGGGCTATAGTAACCTGAGGTTGGGGTCTCAGTAGCGTCTGGCATCTGATGATTCTCCCAGTGTCAGTGCTTTATGCCCTCGAATGACAGGATCAGAGCACAGCTGTGGAGGAGACGGAGAAGGTAATTTATCCATCTCCTCTGCTGCCGGCAGGAATTGCGCTGCACTCGAGCACTATCCGAGTGCAGTGCGATGTTTCACATGCACCCACAGACTTATATTGATGCCTTCTCAAGTGCAGTCGCAGCATGCTGCCATGATTTTCACATGAGTAGGTAGGAATTACCGAACAAGAGGTCAAAAAGATAAAACATAAGCTTTATTGAGACAAATGGTAAAAGGTGGCACTAACAACAAAAGAGAAAAGCCTGCCGTCACTCACATATGGAACAGAATACTGATCCATGGAAATATTTTAATAAATGTGATAGAAAATTATTGGATTAAAATATGTGGACCAAGATGGAAGATAACAATGCGTAGAGATGTCGCTAAGGTAACCAGCCAATTGTATATCGAAAATACAATATCTATCAAAATGTGTCAAAAGGTATAAAATGTGTATAGGTGAAGCACAAAGTACATAGAAGATATCGGATCGAGGCAGTTTATGTACAGACACAGGATACATGTGTCACTATGGTCCATAGCGGCCTCGTTATCTTCGCCACCTTATCCCCAGCCCTCGCACACTGCACTGTTATTTCTATTACAGTCGCATTATCGTTATAGAATCCCTTTTGATCACAGCCACACTCTATATGGATATTGTTTATGGACCATTGATGTTGGTGAAAAGTCAAAGTGCTGTGAGTGACAGATCTCACACCTTGTCCAGCTCAGCGCCTAACAAAAGACTTGCTGTGATGTGGAGACCATGTGATCATGTCAGCTAAGATTGCGTAGGGAGAATACAGGCTTATCTTATGTCCTGGCCACACACCAGTTATATTTCCGAGATCCTCAGAACATGGCGAGCGCCCCGCTGGGCCTCAAACTGTCCTAGCTTTACAGTGTTGGGAGATACCTAGAACAGCCAGTAGAAATCTGAAAGTACTGCTGTGTTTGGTCTGAAGGCAAGTGGGCACCCGGCCGGGTCCAATAGCGCCAGAACCGCCACCCTAGGACCATCCAGAACAGAGTTATGATCTGTCATAGGTTTTGGAGTTTTGCAGCTCCAAAGGCAGCCTCTACCCTGCGAGCCAGGCCTTTCATGTACTGGTAACTGACCCATATATTCTGCATATATCTTTTGACCTAACACCCTTGTATTTTCAGATCTCACCATTTTATATGTATAACCATTGTGTATATATGGGGCATTGTCTAGTGTGCCCTTAAGGTGATTATATATATAATTTAACCTTGCGTTGCATTTTTTTATCTTGATCCACACGTTCGTTTCTCGGTTTAACGTTCCATGCTACCGGGGCTGGTTCCTGGCTCAATATAACCCTGTTAACAGGCCAGGCATACATCGAATGAGAAACTGGTGGCAGTTTCACCAGGCTGATAAGGTTCTGTTTCTGCGGGCCCATGTGGATGTCAATATAAACTTGTATCACTCTTATCTTACATGCTCCCAGGGGGTGCGGAACGTCACATTGGTAAAAGTGGGGAGACCTTACCACCTGATCCCGCTGATGTAATATTGATGTCCCTCGGGTAGAGAGGTGCGGATCCTTCACATGAGGTGGCAGCGGAGGGGATCTGTGTCACCTCTCTGGTGTCAATCTTCACACCTCCCCTTCCTGCTAATCTACATATGGTAGTAGGATTAACCCTGCCCCTTCCTGCTTATGTAAATACACGTATCACTCTTGTATCCTTCTTTGAAAGGTTTTGTCCTATGTGGTCTCCATGATAGTGATGGTGATCGGGGAGGGGAGGTCGGATGAAAGGCTCCATGTCATCAGTGTTTGTAGCTCTTTTACTATTTGTTTAACAGCTTTTTGGCAAATGTTGAAAAGCCCCAAATATTTGTGAGAAATAGAAATTTGAGAAATAACTATGATTGCTGCTGGTATCAGTCTTAGCTTCTTGTGCAGTAGATGATTATTGTGTTATGTGGCAGTGAGAGTCATTACACAGGTCTAGAGCAACACATTCAGATGCCGAGGGCTTTTTTTTAATTTAATTTAGAATATTTTGCTGAATTGGTTCTGGTTTTGAGATAATTCATCCATGAAAATAATCCGTTCTCCCAATGTGACTTGCGTGATAACAGGCGCTATCGCTTTTGGTCTTTTGACTCTAACAGCGTCTGAAGTAATGAAATATCCTATATAATTATTTTGTATTTTCATTTGTAGCTTACAATGTTATAAAAGACACTTTTTAACTTTTTGAAGCCATAATTCTTCTGTAATTAATTATTAAATATTTCAGAAATTAGAGCCAGTCTGTCAAAACCAAAGTCATAATCTTAATCAGCTCCATAAACATCATATAAAACCGTCCAGAAGTCATTGGCACCGGAATCACCGTATACCGGTGTAATCACGGAAGATTGCTGGAAGAGGATCCAAGACCAACGATATAGTTACCAGACCCTGGAGTGAGCAGTATTTACACCCCATGACAGGGGTTAACTCTTAACATCCCAGACAGCTCTCTCCAGTCCATTGATTTCTATACTGTAGTGAGTTGCTCACCTCCATCCAAACCAGTTCAGAGGAGGGTGGAGCTATGCAGATCTTCACTTACTACAAAAATTCCTCAATGGATGTTTCTGTGTACATTTGATCATCAGTAAAGATATTCTCTTCTGTGACGTCTCCATGATATTGATGGTGATCGAGGAGAGGAGGTCGGATGAAATGCTCCATGTGATCAGTTTTTGTAGTTCTTTTACTATTTGTTTAATAGCTTTTTGGCAGATGCAGAAGAGCCCAAATATTTGTGAAAAGTAAAACAGTTTTGAAAAAATTCTGGCATGATGTGCTTTTTATTTATTTAGTTACAGCAGGGTTTTTGCTCTTGTTTTGTCTGCTTTAGGTTTTATATGATAATCATACATTGATGATAATTGGTTGTACATCCAAATGGAAGTGTTTCCAGTGGGGACCACAAGGTTCTGTCCTGGCCCTGTGTTACAAATGCGGATCATAAGGCTCTGTCCTGGTGTTACAAGAGGGGTACAACAAGGCTCTGCCTTGACCCCAGTGTTGCAAGTGTGGACCACAAGGCTTTGTCCTGGCCCCAGTGTTACAAGTAGGGACCACAAGGCTCTGTCCTCGCGCCAGTGTTACAAGTAGGGACCACAAGGCTCTGTCCTCGCTTCCAGTGTTACAAGTTGGGACCACAAGGCTGTGTCCTGGCCCCAGTGCTACAAGTGGGGACCACAAGGCTCTGTCCTCGCTTCCAGTGTTACAAGTTGGGACCACAAGGCTGTGTCCTGGCCCCAGTGCTACAAGTGGGGACCACAAGGCTCTGCCCTGGCCCCAGTGCTACAAGTGGGGACCACAAGGCTCTGCCCTGGCCCCAGTGTTACAAGTGGGGACCACAAGGCTATGTCCTGGCCCCAGTGTTACAAGTAGGGACCAAAAGGCTCTGTCCTGGCCCCAGTGTTACAAGTAGGGACCACAAGGCTGTGTCCTGGCCCCAGTGCTACAAATGGGGACCAAAAGGCTCTGTCCTGGCCAAAGTGTTACAAGTGGGGACCACAAGGCTCTGTCCTGGCCCCAGTGTTACAAGTGGGGTACCACAAGTCTCTGTCCTGGCCCCAGTGTTACAAGTAGGGACCAAAAGGCTCTGTCCTGGCCCCAGTGTTACAAGTAGGGACCACAAGGCTGTGTCCTGGCCCCAGTGCTACAAGTGGAGACCACAAGGCTCTGTCCTGGCCCCAGTGTTACAAGTGGGGTTCCACAAGGCTCTGTCCTGGCTCCAGTGTTACATGTGGGGACCACAAGGCTCTGTCCTGGCTCCAGTGTTACATGTGGGGACCACAAGGCTCTGTCCTGGCCCCAGTGTTACATGTGGGGACCTCAAGGCTCTGTCCAGGTTCCAGTGTTACAAGTGGGGACCACAAGGCTCTGTCCTGGCTCCAGTGTTACATGTGGGTTCCACAAGGCTCTGTCCTGGCCCCAGTGTTACAAGTGGGGTACCACAAGGCTCTGTCCTGGCCCCAGTGTTACAAGTGGGAACCACAAGGCTCTGTCCTGGCTCCAGTGTTACATGTGGGTTCCACAAGGCTCTGTCCTGGCCCCAGTGTTACAAGTGGGGTACCACAAGGCTCTGTCCTGACCCCAGTGTTACAAGTGGGGACCACAAGGCTCTGTGCTGGCTCTAGTGTTGTTCATCATTTTTATGAATAATCTAGATAAAGGAACTGAAGGTAAACAAATCAAATTTGCAGACGATGGAAAGCTAGGAGGGATCTGGTGCTGTGCGTTGGCCATTGTTGCTGTGGTTTTGTGCTTGTGGGGCGGTGCGATCGTGAGTCTTGGGGACTCAGTCTTGCTGCATGTGCGCTTTGAGCTCCGGGCCACCCGCCTGCTGGTGTATTGTCGCTGCGGCGGTGGATAGTGCACGGCACCACTCCTTTAAGGCAACAAAACTTAGGACCCCCTGATAAGTTCACCGTGGCGCGGCAGCGGCTTCATACTGTCTGATAAGAATGTTAAACTAAGAACCTCATGCTCACTTACATTGTATTTAGATTCTTACATAGAGGCTTTAGATCAATGTATGATCTCTTGGGGGGAATGTTCATGTTCCTTTTTCAGCCTTTTGATATCAGATCTTCTTTAAAATCTTTTTCTTAGAGATTATTCTACAATAATTTATCTTTCTATAACAATGATAAATCACAGATAATACTCAATATTAGATAACAAGCTAAGGCTGGTCTCACACTAGCGTTTCCTGGAGCTGCGGTGGGATTTATCCCCAGAGAGGTGATAAATGGTTGCACATCGAAGCTTCCGACATCTAAGTTTTCTACAAAGGGGTGGAGCTATGCAAATATTAATCTATAGCGTTTGCTTGGCAAATTGCTCAGTTGAGGTTTTTTTGAGCTTCAGTGATGTTTTTTTAAATCAAAATTTTTGGAAACCAGATCTTCCTCCCTGATTGTTGATCTCAGAGGATTTTCCTGCATTTCTTAAAAATTAAAGCTCAATCGGAAGACTTGTGCTTAGTCAAAAGACTAAGGAGTGATCAAGACTCACAAATAATACGCAGAATCAGACAAAACTCTAAGATATATAAACATAAGTTTAATTAATTGTTATAACATCCTCTCTATTTTTCACAAAATAAGTTTGAAAATAAGCAAGTTAGCAATTGGCTTTCTTTTTCTATCTGCTGTCATTTTCTTTCAATTATGCTTTTATCTTTTACAGCTCGTTTCAGTGAAGCTCGGCCTCCAGACCCTGGAGTGAGCAGTTATTACACCCCATGAGAGAGCTGTCTGGGATGTTAAGAGTTAACCCCAACTCTTAACGTCCCAGACAGCTCTCTCCAGTCCATTGATTTCTACACTGTAGTGAGCTGCTCATCTTGCTCCAATCCAGTTCATCTTGAAGAGGAGGGTGGAGCTATGCAAATCTTCACTTACTAGACAAATTCCTCAATGGATGTTTTTCTGGACCTATGATCGTCAATAAAGATATTTATCCTTTGTCTTCCTCAACATAGGTCTATTGATAACAAATCTTCCTTCTGCAAATGGCCAATAGTCACAAACTCATGCTTTTTGCTAATCTACATATTGTAGTAGGATTAACCCCGCCTCCTCCCTGTTTATGCAAATACATGTATCACTCTTGTATCTTGCCAAAACCTCTTCTGTGTCATCTCCATGATATTGATGGTGATCGGGGAGGGGAGGTCAGATGAATTGCTCCATGTGTTTAGTGTTTGTAGCTCTTTTACTATTTGTTTAATAGCTTTTTGGCAATTGCTGAAAAGCCAAAATATTTGTGAAAAATAGATAAAACAATCTGCTGAATATCTACTTTATTTAGTAAAATGAAACAGACTTTTATTAAGAATAGGGAGACATGATTTAGAAAGATGAATGACTGTAGAGTAACGTGTAAGAAGATTGTCCTCTAGGAACAAAGCTCCACAAAATCCTCCACTAATGAAGTTACTAAGAAGATAAATATTTACATAGCGCCTCCCCCTTCTAGGAAACAGCTGCAGATGAAGGCAGTGTCCGAAGAGGCCACAACCCCAACCCAGACCCACCAAAAGACTGACGCGGCATCTGGAGCTCAATGGGAGGTGAAATGTTATAGACAAACTCGTATTGTAGTTTAGGCCGACGTTCTCTAGTCTTAGCTTACCTTTTGTTATTTTGCATTATCCATTATATATTATTAAATTATCATCCAGCAACAAGAACTTTGATGAAAAGGATTATTGATGAAGATCTTCAATGACAGCGACTGAAGCGCAGCAAAGAACTCGTAATTAATTCAACAAAGCAAAACCAGAGTGGGAAATTTGCATAGCTCCACCTCCAGATGGGAAATGGGCTGGTAATTAGCACATACCCCCCAAAGGCTGTAGAATTACTGGAAGAAGCAATGGCTTCTACTAAGTCCAGCAAGAAAGGCCCACAAGGGGCCGCAGCTGGCAACTGCTTCTTTCTTCACGGGTCCTTCCACCTCTTACCACCCCCTTCCGTCCAGTTTTGTCGGCATCTGGACAGTAAGAGCCGTTCAGTGACTGTGAGCGGCTTTCTCTGGGGTCCGGCTTACGCTGCTCACAGAATGGTGCCAGAACGGTCATGAAGATCACATGGACATAACTGTAGGAAATGTTGTAAGAAAAGAAATGAGAAGAACTGTTGAGAAGATACCTTCAGAGTTTGTCTGATCACAGACCGTGGCACCAACAACCATCCTGAAGAAGACCCCCTGCATGTCTGCAAGGTCTGTCCAAAGAGAGAGAACCTGGGCTATAGTAACCTGAGGTTGGGGTCTCAGTAGCGTCTGGCATCTGATGATTCTCCCAGTGTCAGTGCTTTCTGCTCCGATGCTCTCGAATGACAGGATCAGAGCACAGCTGTGGAGGAGACGGAGAAGGTAATTTATCCATCTCCTCTGCTGCCGGTGGGAATTGCGCTGCACTCGAGCACTATCCGAGTGCAGTGCGATGTTTCACATGCACCCACAGACTTATATTGATGCCTTCTCAAGTGCAGTCGCAGCATGCTGCCATGATTTTCACATGAGTAGGTAGGAATTACCGAACAAGAGGTCAAAAAGATAAAACATAAGCTTTATTGACACAAATGGTAAAAGGTGGCACTAACAACAATAAAGAAAAGCCTGCCGTCACCCACATATGGAACAGAATACTGATCCATGAAAATATATTAATAAATGTGATAGAAAATTATTGGATTAAAATATGTGGACCAAGATGGAAGATAACAATGCGTAGAGATGTCGCTAAGGTAACCAGCCAATTGTATATCGAAAATACAATATCTATCAAAATGTGTCAAAAGGTATAAAATGTGTATAGGTGAAGCACAAAGTACATAGAAGATATCGGATCGAGGCAGTTTATGTACAGACACAGGATACATGTGTCACTATGGTCCATAGCGGCCTCGTTATCTTCGCCACCTTATCCCCAGCCCTCGCACACTGCACTGTTATTTCTATTACAGTCGCATTATCGTTATAGAATCCCTTTTGATCACAGCCACACTCTATATGGATATTGTTTATGGACCATTGATTTTGGGGAAGAGTCAAACTGCTGTGAGTGACAGATCTCACACCTTGTCCAGCTCAGCGCCTAACAAAAGACTTGCCGTGATGTGGAGACCATGTGATCATGTCAGCTAAGATTGCGTAGGGAGAATACAGGCTTATCTTATGTCCTGGCCACACACCAGTTATATTTCCGAGATCCTCAGAACAAGGCGAGCGCCCCGCTGGGCCTCAAACTGTCCTAGCTTTACAGTGTTGGGAGATACCTAGAACAGCCAGTAGAAATCTGAAAGTACAGCTGTGTTTGGTCTGAAGGCATAGCAGACACCCGGCCAGGTCCAATAGCGCCAGAACCGCCACCCTAGGGCCATCCAGAACAGAGTTATGATCTGTCATAGGTTTTGGAGTTTTGCAGCTCCAAAGGCAGCCCCTACCCTGCGAGCCAGGCCTTTCATGTACTGGTAACTGATCCATATATTCTGCATATATCTTTTGACCTAACACCCTTGTATTTTCAGATCTCACCATTTTATATGTATAACCATTGTGTATATATAGGGCATTGTCTAGTGTGCCCTTAAGGTGATTATATATATAATTTAACCTTGCGTTGCATTTTTTTATCTTGATCCACACGTTCGTTTCTCGGTTTAACGTTCCATGCTACCGGGGCTGGTTCCTGGCTCAATATAACCCTGTTAACAGGCCAGGCATACATCGAATGAGGAACTGGTGGCAGTTTCACAGAGCTGATAAGGTTCTGTTTCTGTGGGCCCACGTGGATGTCAATATAAACTTGTATCACTCTTATCTTACATGCCCCCAGGGGGTGCGGAACGTCACATTGGTAAAAGTGGGGAGACCTTACCACCTGATCCCGCTGATGTAATATTGATGTCCCTGGGGTGGAGAGGTGCGGATACTTCGCATGAGGTGGCAGCGGAGGGGATCTGTGTCACCTCTCTGGTGTCAATCTTCACACCTCCCCTTCCTGCTAATCTACATATGGTAGTAGGATTAACCCTGCCCTTTCCTGCTTATGTAAATACACGTATCACTCTTGTATCCTTCTTTGAAAGGTTTTGTCCTATGTGGTCTCCATGATGGTGATGGTGATCGGGGAGGGGAGGTCGGATGAAACGCTCCATGTGATCAGTGTTTGTAGCTCTTTTACTATTTGTTTAATAGCTTTTTGTCAATTGTTGAAAAGCCCAAATATTAGTGAGAAATAGAAATTTGAGAAATAACTATGATTGCTGCTGGTATCAGTCTTAGCTTTTTGTGCAGTAGATGATTATTGTGTTATGTGGCAGTGAGGGTTCCTACACAGGTCTAGAGCAACACATTCAGATGCCGAGGGCTTTTTTTTAATTTAATTTAGAATATTTTGCTGAATTGGTTCTAGTTTTGAGATAATTCATCCATGAAAATAATCCGTTCTCCCAATGTGACTTGCGTGATAACAGGCGCTATCGCTTTTGGTCTTTTGACTCTAACAGCGTCTGAAGTAATGAAATATCCTATATAATTATTTTGTATTTTCATTTGTAGCTTACAATGTTATAAAAGACACTTTTTAACTTTTTGAAGCCATAATTCTTCTGTAATTAATTATTAAATATTTCAGAAATTAGAGCCAGTCTGTCAAAACCAAAGTCAGAATCTTAATCAGCTCCATAAACATCATATAAAACCGTCCAGACGTCATTGGCACCAGAATCATCGTATACCGGTGTAATCACGGAAGATTGCTGGAAGAGGATCCAAGACCAACGATATAGTTACCAGACCCTGGAGTGAGCAGTATTTACACCCCATGACAGGGGTTAACTCTTAACATCCCAGACAGCTCT
Organism: Dendrobates tinctorius; assembly: GCF_039654945.1. Classification (NCBI taxonomy): domain Eukaryota; kingdom Metazoa; phylum Chordata; class Amphibia; order Anura; family Dendrobatidae; genus Dendrobates; species Dendrobates tinctorius. The sequence continues at coordinate 2,283,816 of NW_027361899.1, read as the reverse complement.
CTCCAGTCCATTGATATTAGAAAAAACTTTTTGACAGTTAGAGTGATCAATGAGTGGAACAGGCTGCCACGAGAAGTGGTGAGTTCTCCTTCAATGGAAGTCTTCAAACAGAGGCTGGACAGACATCTGACTGGGATGATTTAGCGAATCCTGCTTTGAGCAGGGGGTTGGACCAGATGGCCCAGGAGGTCCCTTCCAACTCTACGATTCTATGATTCTATGATTCTATGATTTCTATACTGTAGTGAGCTGCTCACCTCCATCCAAACCAGTTCAGAGGAGGGTGGAGCTATGCAGATCTTCACTTACTACAAAAATTCCTCAATGGATGTTTTTGTGTACATTTGATCATCAGTAAAGATATTCTCTTCTGTGTCGTCTCCATGATATTGATGGTGATCGACGAGAGGAGGTCGGATGAAACGCTCCATGTGATCAGTGTTTGTAGCTCTTTTACTATTTGTTTAATAGCTTTTTGCCAGATGTTGAAAAGCCCAAATATTTGTGAAAAGAAAAACAGTTTAGAAAAAATTCTGTCATGATGTGCTTTTTATTTACTTAGTTACAGCAGGGTTTTTGCTCTTTTTTTGTCTGCTTTAGGTTTTATATGATAATCATAGATTGATGATAATTGGTTGCACATCCAAATGGAAGTGTTTCCAGTGGGGACCACAAGGTTCTGTCTTGGCCCTGGTGTTACAAGTGCGGATCATAAGGCTCTGTCCTGGTGTTACAAGAGGGGTACAACAAGGCTCTGCCTTGACCCCAGTGTTGCAAGTGTGGACCACAAGGCTTTGTCCTGGCCCCAGTGTTACAAGTAGGGATCACAAGGCTCTGTCCTCGCGCCAGTGTTACAAGTAGGGACCACAAGGCTCTGTCCTCGCTTCCAGTGTTACAAGTTGGGACCACAAGGCTGTGTCCTGGCCCCAGTGCTACAAGTGGGGACCACAAGGCTCTGTCCTCGCTTCCAGTGTTACAAGTTGGGACCACAAGGCTGTGTCCTGCCCCAGTGCTACAAGTGGGGACCACAAGGCTCTGCCCTGGCCCCAGTGCTACAAGTGGGGACCACAAGCCTCTGCCCTGGCCCCAGTGTTACAAGTGGGGACCACAAGTCTCTGTCCTGGCCCCAGTGTTACAAGTAGGGACCAAAAGGCTCTGTCCTGGCCCCAGTGTTACAAGTAGGGACCACAAGGCTGTGTCCTGGCCCCAGTGCTACAAGTGGGGACCAAAAGGCTCTGTCCTGGCCCCAGTGTTACAAGTGGGGACCACAAGGCTCTGTCCTGGCCCCAGTGTTACAAGTGGGGTACCACAAGTCTCTGTCCTGGCCCCAGTGTTACAAGTAGGGACCAAAAGGCTCTGTCCTGGCCCCAGTGTTACAAGTAGGGACCACAAGGCTGTGTCCTGGCCCCAGTGCTACAAGTGGGGACCACAAGGCTCTGTCCTGGCCCCAGTGTTACAAGTGGGGTACCACAAGTCTCTGTCCTGGCCCCAGTGTTACAAGTAGGGACCAAAAGGCTCTGTCCTGGCCCCAGTGTTACAAGTAGGGACCACAAGGCTGTGTCCTGGCCCCAGTGCTACAAGTGGAGACCACAAGGCTCTGTCCTGGCCCCAGTGTTACAAGTGGGGTTCCACAAGTCTCTGTCCTGGCCCCAGTGTTACAATTGGGGACCACAAGGCTCTGTCCTGGCTCCAGTGTTACATGTGGGGACCACAAGGCTCTGTCCTGGCTCCAGTGTTACATGTGGGGACCACAAGGCTCTGTCCTGGCTCCAGTGTTACATGTGGGGACCACAAGGCTCTGTCCTGGCTCCAGTGTTACAAGTGGGAACCACAAGGCTCTGTCCTGGCCCCAGTGTTACATGTGGGGACCACAAGGCTCTGTCCTGGCCCCAGTGTTACATGTGGGGACCACAAGGCTCTGTGCTGGCTCTAGTGTTGTTCATCATTTTTTTGAATAATCTAGATAAAGGAACTGAAGGTAAACAAATCAAATTTGCAGACGATGGAAAGCTAGGAGGGATCTGGTGCTGTGCGTTGGCCATTGTTGCTGTGGTTTTGTGCTTGTGGGGCGGTGCGATCGTGAGTCTTGGGGACTCAGTCTTGCTGCATGTGCGCTTTGAGCTCCGGGCCACCCGCCTGCTGGTGTATTGTCGCTGCGGCGGTGGATAGTGCACGGCACCACTCCTTTAAGGCAACAAAACTTAGGATCCCCTGATAAGTTCACCGTGGCGCGGCAGCGGCTTCATACAGTCTGATAAGAATGTTAAACTAAGAACCTCATGCTCACTTACATTGTATTTAGATTCTTACATAGAGGCTTTAGATCAATGTATGATCTCTTGGGGGGGATGTTCATGTTCCTTTTTCAGCCTTTTGATATCAGATCTTCTTTAAAATCTTTTTCTTAGAGATTATTCTACAATAATTTATCTTTCTATAACAATGATAAATCACAGATAATACTCAATATTAGATAACAAGCTAAGGCTGGTCTCACACTAGCGTTTCCTGGAGCTGCGGTGGGATTTATCCCCAGAGAGGTGATAAATGGTTGCACATCGAAGCTTCCGACATCTAAATTTTCTACAAAGGGGTGGAGCTATGCAAATTTTAATCTATAGCATTAGCTTGGCAAATTGCTCAGTTGAGGTTTTATTAAGCTTCAGTGATGTTTTTTTAAATCAAAGTTTTTGGAAACAAGATCTTCCTCCCTGATTGTTGATCTCAGAGGTTTTTCCTGCATTTCTTAAAAGTTAAAGCTCAATCGGAAGACTTGTGCTTAATCAAAATACTGGGGAGTGATCAAGACTCACAAATAATACTCAGAATCAGACAAATCTCTAAGATATATAAACATAAGTTTCATTTATTGTTATAACGTCCTTTCTATTTTTCACAAAATAAGTGTGAAAATAAGCAAGTTAGCAATTGACTTTCTTTTTCTATCTGCTGTCATTTTCTTTCATTTAAGCTTTTATCTTTTGCAGCTCGTTTCAGTGAAGCTCGGCCTCCAGACCCTGGAGTGAGCAGTAATTACACCCCATGAGAGGGGTTAACTCCTAACATACCAGACAGCTCTCTCCAGTCCATTGATTTCTATACTGTAGTGAGCTGCTCACCTCCATCCAAACGAGCTCATCTTCAAGAGGAGGGTGGAGCTATGCAAATCTTCACTTACTAGACAAATTCCTCACTGGATGTTTTTCTGGACCTATGATCATCAATAAAGATATTTATCCTTTGTCTTCCTCAACATAGGTCTATTGATAACAGATCTTCCTTCTGAAAATGGCCAATAGTCACAAACTCATGCTTTTTGCTAATCTCCATATTGTAGTAGGATTAACCCCGCCTCCTCCCTGTTTATGTAAATACATGTATCACTCTTGTATCCTGCCAAAACCTCTTCTGTGTCGTCTCCATGATATTGATGGTGATCGGGGAGGGGAGGTCAGATGAAACGCTCCATGTGATCAGTGTTTGTAGCTCTTTTACTATTTGTTTAATAGCTTTTTGGCAAATACTGAAAAGCCCAAATATTTGTGAAAAATAGATGAAACAATCTGCTGAATATTTACTTTATTTAGTAAAATAAAACAGACTTTTAGTAAGAATAGGGAGATATGATTTAGAAAGATAAATGATTGTAGAGTAACGTGTAAGAAGATTGTCCTCTAGGAACAAAGCTCCACAAAATCCTCCACTAATGAAATTACTAAGAAGATAAATATTTACATAGCGCCTCCCCCTTCTAGGATATAGCTGCAGATGAAAGCAGTGTCCGAAGAGGCCACAACCCCAACCCAGACCCACCAAAAGACTGACGCGGCATCTGGAGCTCAATGGGAGGTGAAATGTTGTAGACAAACTCGTATTGTAGTTTAGGCCGACGTTCTCTAGTCTTAGCTTACCTTTTGTTATTTTGCATTATCCATTATATATTATTAAATTATCATCCAGCAACAAGAACTTTGATGAAAAGGATTATTGATGAAGATCTTCAATGACAGCGACTGAAGCGCAGCAAAGAACTCGTAATTAATTCAACAAAGCAAAACCAGAGTGGGAAATTTGCATAGCTCCACCTCCAGATGGGAAATAGGCTGGTAATTAGCACATACCCCCAAAGGCTGTAGAATTACTGGAAGAAGCAATGGCTTCTACTAAGTCCAGCAAGAATGGCCCACACGGGGCCGCAGCTGGCAACTGCTTCTGTCTTCACGGGTCCTTCCACCTCTTACCACCCCCTTCCGTCCAGTTTTGTCGGCATCTGGACAGTAAGAGCCGTTCAGTGACTGTGAGCGGCTTTCTCTGGGGTCCGGCTTACGCTGCTCACAGAATGGTGCCAGAACGGTCATAAAGATCACATGGACATAACTGTAGGAAATGTTGTAAGAAAAGAAATGAGAAGAACTGTTGAGAAGATACCTTCAGAGTTTGTCTGATCACAGACCGTGGCACCAACAATCATCCTGAAGAAGACCCCCTGCATGTCTGCAAGGTCTGTCCAGAGAGAGAGAACCTGGGCTATAGTTACCTGAGGTTGGGGTCTCAGTAGCGTCTGGCATCTGATGATTCTCCCAGTGTCAGTGCTTTATGCCCTCGAATGACAGGATCAGAGCACAGCTGTGGAGGAGACGGAGAGGGTATTTTCTCCATCTCCTCTGCTGCCGGCAGTAATTGCGCTGCACTCGAGCACTATCCGAGTGCAGTGCGATGTTTCACATGCACCCACAGACTTATATTGATGCCTTCTCAAGTGCAGTCGCAGCATGCTGCCATGATTTTCACATGAGTAGGTAGGAATTACCGAACAAGAGGTCAAAAAGATAAAACATAAGCTTTATTGACACAAATGGTAAAAGGTGGCACTAACAACAATAAAGAAAAGCCTGCCGTCACTCACATATGGAACAGAATACTGATCCATGGAAATATTTTAATAAATGTGCTAGAAAATTATTGGATCAAAATATGTGGACCAAGATGGAAGATAACAATGCGTAGAGATGTCGCTAAGGTAACCAGCCAATTGTATATCGAAAATACAATATCTATCAAAATGTGTCAAAAGGTATAAAATGTGTATAGGTGAAGCACAAAGTACATAGAAGATATCGGATCGAGGCAGTTTATGAACAGACACAGGATACATGTGTCACTATGGTCCATAGCGGCCTCGTTATCTTCGCCACCTTATCCCCAGCCCTCGCACACTGCACTGTTATTTCTATTACAGTCGCATTATCGTTATAGAATCCCTTTTGATCACAGCCACACTCTATATGGATATTGTTTATGGACCATTGATGTTGGTGAAGAGTCAAAGTGCTGTGAGTGACAGATCTCACACCTTGTCCAGCTCAGCGCCTAACAAAAGACTGGCTGTGATGTGGAGACCATGTGATCATGTCAGCTAAGATTTCTTAGGGAGAATACAGACTTATCTTATGTCCTGGCCACACACCAGTTATATTTCCGAGATCCTCAGAACATGGTGAGCGCCCCGCTGGGCCTCAAACTGTCCTAGCCTTACAGTGTTGGGAGATACCTAGAACAGCCAGTAGAAATCTGAAAGTACAGCTGTGTTTGGTCTGAAGGCATAGCAGGCACCCGGCCGGGTCCAATAGCGCCAGAACCGCCACCCTAGGACCATCCAGAGCAAAGTTATGATCTTTCATAAGTTTTGCAGCTCCAAAGGCAGCCTCTACCCTGCGAGCCAGGCCTTTCATGTACTGGTAACTGATCCATATATTCTACATATATCTTTTGTTCTAACACCCTTGTATTTTCAGATCTCACCATTATATATGTATAACCATTGTGTATATATAGGGCATTGTCTAGTGTGCCCTTAAGGCGATTAAATATATAATTTAACCTTGAGTTTTTTTATCTTGATCCACACGTTCTTTTCTCGGTTTAACGTTCCATGCTACCGGGGCTGGTTCCTGGCTCAATATATCCCTATTAACAGGCCAAGCATACATCGAATGAGGAACTGGTGGCAGCCTTACCGGGCTGATAAGGTTCTGTGGGCCCATGTGGATGTCAATGTAAACTTGTTTCACTCTTATTTTACATGCCCCAGGGGGTGCGGAACGTCACATTGGTACAAGTGGGGAGACCTTACCACCTGATCCCGCTGATGTAATATTGATGTCCCTCGGGTGGAGAGGTGCGGATACTTCGCATGAGGTGGCAGCGGAGGGGATCTGTGTCACCTCTCTGGAGTCATTCTTCACACCTCCCCGCTAATCTACATATGGTAGTAGGATTATCCCCGCCCCTTCCTGTTTATGCAAATACGTGTATCACTCTTGTATCCGCCTTTGACAGGTTTTGTCCTATGTGGTCTCCATGATGGTGATGGTGATCGGGGAGGGGAGGTCGGATGAATCGCTCCATGTGATCAGTGTTTGTAGCTCTTTTACTATTTGTTTAACAGCTTTTTGGCAAATGCTGAAAAGCCCAAATATTTGTAAAAAATGGAAATAAAAGAAATAATAAAGATTGCTGCTGGTATCAGTCTTAGCTTTTTGTGCAGTAGATGATTATTGTGTTTTGTGGCAGTGAGGGTCCTTATACAGGTCTAGAGCAACACATTCAGATACAGAGGGCTTTTTTTATTTAATTTAGAATATTTTGCTGAATTGGTTTTAGTTTTGAGATAATTCATCCATGAAAATAATCCGTTCTCCCAATGTGACTTGCGTGATAACAGGCGCTATCGCTTTTGGTCTTTTGACTCTAACAGCGTCTGAAGTAATGAAATATCCTATATAATTATTTTGTATTTTCATTTGTAGCTTACAATGTTATAAAAGACACTTTTTAACTATTTGAAGCCATAATTCTTCTGTAATTAATTAATTATTAAATATTTCAGAAATTAGAGTCAGTCTGTCAAATCCAAAGTCATAATCTTAATCAGCTCCATAAACATCATATAAAACCATCCAGACGTCATTGCCACCAGAACCACCGTATACCGGTGTAATCACTGAAGATTGCTGGAAGAGGATCCAAGACCAACGATATAGTTACCAGACCCTGGAGTGAGCAGTATTTACACCCCATGACAGGGGTTAACTCTTAACATCCCAGACAGCTCTCTCTAGTCCATTGATTTCTATACTGTAGTGAGCTGCTCTCCTCGTTCCAAACCAGCTCATCTTCAAGAGGAGGGTGGAGCTATGCAGATCTTTACTTACTAGAAAAATTCCTCAATGGATGTTGTTGTGTACATTTGATCATCAGTAAAGATCTTCAACCTTTTTCTTCCTCAACATAGGTCTATTGATAACAGATCTTCCTTCTGCAAATGGCCAATAGTCACAAACTCATGCTTTTTGTTAATCTCCATATTGTAGTAGGATTAGCCCCGCCTCCTCCCTGTTTATGTAAATACATGTATCAATCTTGTATCCTCCAGGGTAAACCTCTTCTGTGTCGTCTCCATGATATTGATGGTGATCGAGGAGAGGAGGTCGAATGAAGCGCCCCATGTGATCAGTGTTTGTAGCTCTTTTACTGTTTGTTTAATAGCTTTTTGGCAAATGCTGAAAAGCCCAAATAATTGTAAGAAGTAAAGGAAAACATTTTTGAAAAAATTCTGATATTATGATGTGTTTTTTATTTACTTAATTACAGCAGGGTATTTGCTCGTTTTTTTTTTGTGTTATGTTTTATATCATAATTATAGAGTGATGACAATTGGTTGCACATCCAAATGGAAGTGTTACCAGTGGGGACCACAAGGCCATGTCCTGGCCCCAGTGTTACAAGTGGGGTACCACAAGTCTCTGTCCTGGCCCCAGTGTTACAAGTAGGGACCACAAGGCTCTGTCCTGGCCCCAGTGTTACAAGTGGGGTACCACAAGTCTCTGTCCTGGCCCCAGTGTTACAAGTAGGGACCACAAGTCTCTGTCCTGGCCCCAGTGTTCCAAGTAGGGACCAAATGGCTCTGTCCTGGCCCCAATGTTACAAGTAGGGACCAAAAGGCTCTGTCCTGGCCCCAGTGTTACAAGTAGGGACCACAAGGCTGTGTCCTGGCCCCATTGCTACAAGTGGGGACCACAAGGCTCTGTCCTGGCCCCAGTGTTACAAGTGGGGTACTACAAGGCTCTGTCCTGACCTCAGTGTTACAAGTGGGGTACCATAAGTCTCTGTCCTGGCCCCAGTGTTACAATTGGGGACCAAAAGGCCTTGCCCTGGCCCCAGTGTTACAAGTGGGGTACAACAAGGCTCTGTCCTGACCTCAGTGTTACAAGTGGGGTACCACAAGTCTCTGTCCTGGCCCCAGTGTTACATGTGGGGACCACAAGGCTCTGTCCTGGCCCCAGTGTTACAAGTGGGTATGATAAGGCTATGTCCTGGCCCCAGTGTTACAAGTTGGGTACAACAAGGTTCTGTCCTGGCCGCAGTGTTACAAGTGGGGACCACAAGGCTCTATCCTGGCCCCAGTGTTATAAGTAGGGACCACAAGGCTCTGTCCTGGCCCTAGTGTTGCAAGTGGGGACCACAAGGCTCTGTCCTGGCCCCAGTGTTACAAGTGGGGTACCACAAGGCTCTGTCCTGGCCCCAGTGTTACAAGTGGGGAGCAACAAGGCTCTGCCTTGACCCCAGTGTTACAAGTAGGGACCACAAGGCTCTGTTCTGGCCCCAGTGTTACAAGTAAGGGCCACAAGGCTCTGTCCTGGCCCCAGTGTTGCAAGTAGGGACCACAAGGCTCTGTCCTGGCCCCAGTGTTACAAGTGGAGACCACAAGGCTATGTCCTGGCCCGAGTGCTATAAGTGGGGACCACAAGGCTCTGCCCTGGACCCAGTGTTACAAGTGGGGACCACAAGGCTCTATCCTGGCCCCAGTGTTACAAGTAGGGACCACAAGGCTCTGTCCTGGCCCCAGTGTTGCAAGTGAGGACCACAAGGCTATGTCCTGGCCCCAGTGTTACAAGTAGGGACCAAAAGGCTCTGTCCTGCCCCCAGTATTGCAAGTAGGGACCACAAGGCTGTTTCCTGGCCCCAGTGCTACAAGTGGGACAACAAGGCTCTGTCCTGGCCCCAGTGTTACAAGTGGGGACAACAAGGCTTTGTCCTTTCCCCAGTGTTACAAGTGGGGACCACAAGGCTCTGTCCTGGCCCTAGTAATTTTTATGAATAATCTAGATAAAGGAATTGAAGGTAAACAAATCAAATTTGCAGACGATGCAAAGCTAGGAGGGATTTGGTGCTGTGCGTTGGCCATTGTTGCTGTGGTTTTGTGCTTGTGGGGCATTGCGATCGTGAGTCTTAGGGACTCAGTCTTGCAGCATGTGCGCTTTGAGCTCCGGGCCACCCGCCTGCTCGTGTATTGTCGCTGCGGCGGTGGATAGTGCACGGCACCACTCCTTTAAGGCAACAAAACTTAGGACCCCCTGATAAGTTCACCGTGGCGCGGCAGCGGCTTCATACTGTCTGATAAGAATGTTAAACTTAGAACCTCATGCTCACTTACATTGTATTTAGATACTTGCATAGAGGCATTAGATCAATGTATGATCTCTTGGGGGGATGTACATGTTCCTTTTTCAGCTTTTTGATATCAGATCTTCTTTAAAATCTTTTTCTTAGAGATTATTCTACAATAATTTATCTTTCTATAACAATGATAAATCACAGATAATACTCAACATTAGATAAGAAGCTAAGGCTGGTCTCACACTAGCGTTTCCTGGAGCTGCGGTGGGATTTATCCCCAGAGAGGTGATAAATGGTTGCACATCGAAGCTTCCGACATCTAAATTTTCTACAAAGGGGTGGAGCTATGCAAATTTTAATCTATAGCGTTTGCTTTGCAAATTGCTCAGTTGAGGTTTTTTGAGCTTCAGTGATGTTTTTTTAAATCAAAATTTTTGGAAACCAGATCTTCCTCCCTGATTGTTGATCTCAGAGGATTTTCCTGCATTTCTTAAAAATTAAAGCTCAATCGGAAGACTTGTGCTTAGTCAAAAGACTAAGGAGTGATCAAGACTCACAAATAATACGCAGAATCAGACAAAACTCTAAGATATATAAACATAAGTTTAATTTATTGTTATAACGTCCTTTCTATTTTTCACAAAATAAGTTTGAAAATAAGCAAGTTATCAATTGACTTTCTTTTTCTATCTGCTGTCATTTTCTTTCAATTAAGCTTTTATCTTTTACAGCTCGTTTCAGTGAAGCTCGGCCTCCAGACCCTGGAGTGAGCAGTTATTACACCCCAGGAGAGAGCTGTCTGGGATGTTAAGAGTTAACCCCAACTCTTAACATCCCAGACAGCTCTCTCCAGTCCATTGATTTCTACACTGTAGTGAGCTGCTCATCTTGCTCCAATCCAGCTCATCTTGAAGAGGAGGGTGGAGCTATGCAAATCTTCACTTACTAGACAAATTCCTCAATGGATGTTTTTCTGGACCTATGATCGTCAATAAAGATATTTATCCTTTGTCTTCCTCAACATAGGTCTATTGATAACAAATCTTCCTTCTGCAAATGGCCAATAGTCACAAACTCATGCTTTTTGCTAATCTACATATTGTAGAAGGATTAACCCCGCCTCTTCCCTGTTTATGCAAATACATATATCACTCTTGTATCTTGCCAAAACCTCTTCTGTGTCGTCTCCATGATATTGATGGTGATCGAGGAGAGGAGGTCGGATGAAACGCTCCATGTGATCAGTGCTTGTAGCTCTTTTACTATTTGTTTAATAGCTTTTTGGCAAATGCTGAAAAGCCCAAATATTTGTAAAAAATAGATGAAACAATCTGCTGAATATTTACTTTATTTAGTAAAATAAAACAGACTTTTAGTAAGAATAGGGAGATATGATATAGAAAGATAAATGATTGTAGAGTAACGTGTAAGAAGATTGTCCTCTAGGAACAAAGCTCCACAAAATCCTCCACTAATGAAGTTACTAAGAAGATAAATATTTACATAGCGCCTCCCCCTTCTAGAAAACAGCTGCAGATGAAAGGCAGTGTCCGAAGAGGCCACAACCCCAACCCAGACCCACCAAAAGACTGACGCGGCATCTGGAGCTCAATGGGAGGTGAAATGTTGTAGACAAACTCGTATTGTAGTTTAGGCCGACGTTCTCTAGTCTTAGCTTACCTTTTGTTATTTTGCATTATATATTATTAAATTATCATCCAGCAACAAGAACTTTGATGAAAAGGATTATTGATGAAGATCTTCAATGACAGCGACTGAAGCGCAGCAAAGAACTCGTAATTAATTCAACAAAGCAAAACCAGAGTGGAAAATTTGCATAGCTCCACCTCCAGATGGGAAATAGGCTGGTAATTAGCACATACCCCCCAAAGGCTGTAGAATTACTGGAAGAAGCAATGGCTTCTACTAAGTCCAGCAAGAATGGCCCACACGGGGCCGCAGCTGGCATCTGCTTCTTTCTTCACGGGTCCTTCCACCTCTTACCACCCCTTTCCGTCCAGTTTTGTCGGCATCTGGACAGTAAGAGCCGTTCAGTGACTGTGAGCGGCTTTCTCTGGGGTCCGGCTTACGCTGCTCACAGAATGGTGCCAGAACGGTCATAAAGATCACATGGACATAACTGTAGGAAATGTTGTAAGAAAAGAAATGAGAAGGACTGTGAGGAAGATACGGTCAGAGTTTGTCTGATCACAGACCGTGGCACCAAAAACCATCCTGAAGAAGACCCCCTGCATGTCTGCAAGGTCTGTCCAAAGAGAGAGAACCTGGGCTATAGTAACCTGAGGTTGGGGTCTCAGTAGCGTCTGGCATCTGATGATTCTCCCAGTGTCAGTGCTTTATGCCCTCGAATGACAGGATCAGAGCACAGCTGTGGAGGAGACGGAGAAGGTAATTTCTCCATCTCCTCTGCTGCCGGCGGGAATTGCACTGCACTCGAGCACTATCCGAGTGCAGTGCGATGTTTCACATGCACCCACAGACTTATATTGATGCCTTCTCAAGTGCAGTCGCAGCATGCTGCCATGATTTTCACATGAGTAGGTAGGAATTACCAAACAAGAGGTCAAAAAGATAAAACATAAGCTTTATTGACACAAATGGTAAAAGGTGGCACTAACAACAATAAAGAAAAGCCTGCCGTCACCCACATATGGAACAGAATACTGATCCATGGAAATATTTTAATAAATGTGATAGAAAATTATTGGATTAAAATATGTGGACCAAGATGGAAGATAACAATGCGTAGAGATGTCGCTAAGGTAACCAGCTAATTGTATATCGAAAATACAATATCTATCAAAATGTGTCAAAAGGTATAAAATGTGTATAGGTGAAGCACAAAGTACATAGAAGATATCGGATCGAGGCAGTTTATGTACAGACACAGGATACATGTGTCACTATGGTCCATAGCGGCCTCGTTATCTTCGCCACCTTATCCCCAGCCCTCGCACACTGCACTGTTATTTCTATTACAGTCGCATTATCGTTATAGAATCCCTTTTGATCACAGCCACACTCTATATGGATATTGTTCATGGACCATTGATGTTGGTGAAGAGTCAAAGTGCTGTGAGTGACAGATCTCACACCTTGTCCAGCTCAGCGCCTAACAAAAGACTTGCTGTGATGTGGAGACCATGTGATCATGTGATTTGTTAAGTCAGCTAAGATTTCTTAGGGAGAATACAGACTTATCTTATGTCCTGGCCACACACCAGTTATATTTCCGAAATCCTCAGAACATGGTGAGCGCCCCGCTGGGCCTCAAACTGTCCTAGCCTTACAGTGTTGGGAGATACCTAGAACAGCCAGTAGAAATCTGAAAGTACAGCTGTGTTTGGTCTGAAGGCATAGCAGACACCCGGCCAGGTCCAATAGCGCCAGAACCGCCACCCTAGGGCCATCCAGAACAAAGTTATGATCTTTCATAAGTTTTGCAGCTCCAAAGGCAGCCTCTACCCTGCGAGCCAGGCCGTTCATGTACTGGTAACTGATCCATATATTCTACATATATCTTTTGTTCTAACACCCTTGTATTTTCAGATCTCACCATTATATATGTATAACCATTGTGTATATATAGGGCATTGTCTAGTGTGCCCTTAAGGCGATTAAATATTTAATTTAACCTTGAGTTTTTTTATCTTGATCCACACGTTCGTTTCTCGGTTTAACGTTCCATGCTACCGGGGCTGGTTCCTGGCTCAATATAACCCTGTTAACAGGCCAAGCATACGTCGAATGAGGAACTGGTGGCAGCCTTACCGGGCTGATAAGGTTCTGTGGGCCCATGTGGATGTCAATGTAAACTTGTTTCACTCTTATTTTACATGCCCCCAGGGGGTGCGGAACGTCACATTGGTACAAGTGGGGAGACCTTACCACCTGATCCCGCTGATGTAATATTGATGTCCCTCGGGTGGAGAGGTGCGGATACTTCGCATGAGGTGGCAGCGGAGGGGATCTGTGTCACCTCTCTGGAGTCATTCTTCACACCTCCCTGCTAATCTACATATGGTAGTAGGATTATCCCCGCCCCTTCCTGTTTATGCAAATACATGTATCACTCTTGTATCCGCCTTTGACAGGTTTTGTCCTATGTGGTCTCCATGATGGTGATGGTGATCGGGGAGGGGAGGTCGGATGAAACGCTCCATGTGATCAGTGTTTGTAGCTCTTTTACTATTTGTTTAACAGCTTTTTGGTAAATGCTGAAAAGCCCAAATATTTGTGAAAAATAGAAATAAAAGAAATAATTAAGATTGCTGCTGGTATCAGTCTTAGCTTTTTGTGCAGTAGATGATTATTGTGTTTTGTGGCAGTGAGGGTCCTTATACAGGTCTAGAGCAACACATTCAGATGCAGAGGGCTTTTTTTATTTAATTTAGAATATTTTGCTGAATTGGTTTTAGTTTTGAGATAATTCATCCATGAAAATAATCCGTTCTCCCAATGTGACTTGCGTGATAACAGGCGCTATCGCTTTTGATCTTTTGACTCTAACAGCGTCTGAAGTAATGAAATATCCTATATAATTATTTTGTATTTTCATTTGTAGCTTACAATGTTATAAAAGACACTTTTTAACTTTTTGAAGCCATAATTCTTCTGTAATTAATTAATTATTAAATATTTCAGAAATTAGAGTCAGTCTGTCAAATCCAAAGTCATAATCTTAATCAGCTCCATAAACATCATAAAAACCATCCAGACGTCATTGCCACCAGAACCACCGTATACCGGTGTAATCACTGAAGATTGCTGGAAGAGGATCCAAGACCAACGATATAGTTACCAGACCCTGGAGTGAGCAGTATTTACACCCCATGACAGGGGTTAACTCTTAACATCCCAGACAGCTCTCTCCAGTCCATTGATTTCTATACTGTAGTGAGCTGCTCTCCTCGCTCAAAACCAGCTCATCTTCAAGAGGAGGGTGGAGCTATGCAGATCTTCACTTACTAGAAAAATTCCTCAATGGATGTTGTTGTGTACATTTGATCATCAGTAAAGATCTTCAACCTTTTTCTTCCTCAACATAGGTCTATTGATAACAGATCTTCCTTCTGCAAATGGCCAATAGTCACAAACTCATGCTTTTTGTTAATCTCCATATTGTAGTAGGATTAGCCCCGCCTCCTCCCTGTTTATGTAAATACATGTATCAATCTTGTATCCTCCAGGGTAAACCTCTTCTGTGTCGTCTCCATGATATTGATGGTGATCGAGGAGCGGAGGTCGAATGAAGCGCCCCATGTGATCAGTGTTTGTAGCTCTTTTACTATTTGTTTAATAGCTTTTTGGCAAATGCTGAAAAGCCCAAATAATTGTAAGAAGTAAAGGAAAACATTTTTGAAAAAATTCTGCTGTTATGATGTGTTTTTTATTTACTTAATTACAGCAGGGTTTTTGCTCATTTTTTTTTTGTGTTAGGTTTTATATCATAATTATAGAGTGATGACAATTGGTTGCACATCCAAATGGAAGTGTTACCAGTGGGGACCACAAGGCCATGTCCTGGCCCCAGTGTTACAAGTGGGGTACCACAAGTCTCTGTCCTGGCCCCAGTGTTACAAGTAGGGACCACAAGGCTCTGTCCTGGCCCCAGTGTTACAAGTGGGGTACCACATGTCTCTGTCCTGGCCCCAGTGTTACAAGTAGGGACCACAAGGCTCTGTCCTTGCCCCAGTGTTCCAAGTAGGGACCAAATGGCTCTGTCCTGGCCCCAATGTTACAAGTAGGGACCAAAAGGCTCTGTCCTGGCCCCAGTGTTACAAGTGGGGTACCACATGTCTCTGTCCTGGCCCCAGTGTTACAAGTAGGGACCACAAGGCTCTGTCCTTGCCCCAGTGTTCCAAGTAGGGACCAAATGGCTCTGTCCTGGCCCCAATGTTACAAGTAGGGACCAAAAGGCTCTGTCCTGGCCCCAGTGTTACAAGTGGGGTACCACAAGTCTCTGTCCTGGCCCCAGTGTTACATGTGGGGACCACAAGGCTCTGTCCTGGCCCCAGTGTTACAAGTGGGTATCATAAGGCTATGTCCTGGCCCCAGTGTTACAAGTTGGGTACAACAAGGTTCTGTCCTGGCCGCAGTGTTACAAGTGGGGACCACAAGGCTCTATCCTGGCCCCAGTGTTATAAGTAGGGACCACAAGGCTCTGTCCTGGCCCCAGTGTTGCAAGTGGGGACCACAAGGCTCTGTCCTGGCCCCAGTGTTACAAGTGGGGTACCACAAGGCTCTGTCCTGGCCCCAGTGTTACAAGTGGGATCATAAGGCTCTGTCCTGGCCCCGGTGTTACAAGTGGGGAGCAACAAGGCTCTGCCTTGACCCCAGTGTTACAAGTAGGGACCACAAGGCTCTGTTCTGGCCCCAGTGTTACAAGTAAGGGCCACAAGGCTCTGTCCTGGCCCCAGTGTTACAAGTAGGGATCACAAGGCTCTGTCCTGGCCCCAGTGTTACAAGTGGAGACCACAAGGCTATGTCCTGGCCTGAGTTCTACAAGTGGGGACCACAAGGCTCTGCCCTGGCCCCAGTGTTACAAGTGGGGACCACAAGGCTCTATCCTGGCCCCAGTGTTACAAGTAGGGACCACAAGGCTCTGTCCTGGCCCCAGTGTTGCAAGTGGGGACCACAAGGCTATGTCCTGGCCCCAGTGTTACAAGTAGGGACCAAAAGGCTCTGTCCTGCCCCCAGTATTGAAAGTAGGGACCACAAGGCTGTGTCCTGGCCCCAGTGCTACAAGTGGGGACAACAAGGCTCTGTCCTGGCCCCAGTGCTACAAGTGGGGATAACAAGGCTCTGTCCTTTCCCCAGTGTTACAAGTGGGGACCACAAGGCTCTGTCCTGGCCCTAGTAATTTTTATGAATAATCTAGATAAAGGAATTGAAGGTAAACAAATCAAATTTGCAGACGATGCAAAGCTAGGAGGGATTTGGTGCTGTGCGTTGGCCCTTGTTGCTGTGGTTTTGTGCTTGTGGGGCGGTGCGATCGTGAGTCTTGGGGACTCAGTCTTGCAGCATGTGCGCTTTGAGCTCCGGGCCACCCGCCTGCTGGTGTATTGTCGCTGCGGCGGTGGATAGTGCACGGCACCACTCCTTTAAGGCAACAAAACTTAGGACCCCCTGATAAGTTCACCGTGGTGCGGCAGCGGCTTCATACAGTCTGACAAGAATGTTAAACTAAGAACCTCATGCTCACTTACATTGTATTTAGATACTTGCATAGAGGCTTTAGATCAATGTATGATCTCTTGGGGGGATGTTCATGTTCATTTTTCAGCTTTTTGATATCAGATCTTCTTTAAAATCTTTTTCTTAGAGATTATTCTACAATAATTTATCTTTCTATAACAATGATAAATCACAGATAATACTCAACATTAGATAAGAAGCTAAGGCTGGTCTCACACTAGCGTTTCCTGGAGCTGCGGTGGGATTTATCCCCAGAGAGGTGATAAATGGTTGCACATCGAAGCTTCCGACGTCTAAATTTTCTACAAAGGGGTGGAGCTATGCAAATTTTAATCTATAGCGTTTGCTTGGCAAATTGCTCAGTTGAGGTTTTTTGAGCTTCCGTGATGTTTTTTTAAATCAAAATTTTTGGAAACCAGATCTTCCTCCCTGATTGTTGATCTCAGAGGATTTTCCTGCATTTCTTAAAAATTAAAGCTCAATCGGAAGACTTGTGCTTAGTCAAAAGACTAAGGAGTGATCAAGACTCACAAATAATACGCAGAATCAGACAAAACTCTAAGATATATAAACATAAGTTTAATTTATTGTTATAACGTCCTTTCTATTTTTCACAAAATAAGCAAGTTAGCAATTGACTTTCTTTTTCTATCTGCTGTCATTTTCTTTTAATTAAGCTTTTATCTTTTACAGCTCGTTTCAGTGAAGCTCGGCCTCCAGACCCTGGAGTGAGCAGTTATTACACCCCATGAGAGAGCTGTCTGGGATGTTAAGAGTTAACCCCAACTCTTAACGTCCCAGACAGCTCTCTCCAGTCCATTGATTTCTACACTGTAGTGAGCTGCTCATCTTGCTCCAATCCAGCTCATCTTGAAGAGGAGGGTGGAGCTATGCAAATCTTCACTTACTAGACAAATTCCTCAATGGATGTTTTTCTGGACCTATGATCGTCAATAAAGATATTTTTCCTTTGTCTTCCTCAACATAGGTCTATTGATAACAAATCTTCCTTCTGCAAATGGCCAATAGTCACAAACGCATGCTTTTTGCTAATCTCCATATTGTAGTAGGATTAACCCCGCCTCCTCCCTGTTTATGTAAATACATGTATCACTCTTGTATCCTGCCAAAACCTCTTCTGTGTCGTCTCCATGATATTGATGGTGATCGAGGAGAGGAGGTCGGATGAAACGCTCCATGTGATCAGTGTTTGTAGCTCTTTTACTATTTGTTTAATAGTTTTTTGGCAAATGCTGAAAAGCCCAAATGTTTGTGAAAAATAGATGAAACAATCTGCTGAATATTTACTTTATTTAGTAAAATAAAACAGACTTTTAGTAAGAATAGGGAGATATGATTTAGAAAGATAAATGACTGTAGAATAACGTGTAAGAAGTTTGTCCTCTAGGAACAAAGCTCCACAAAATCCTCTACTAATGAAGTTACTAAGAAGATAAATATTTACATAGCGCCTCCCCCTTCTAGGAAATAGCTGCAGATGAAAGCAGTGTCCGAAGAGGCCACAACCCCAACCCAGACCCACCAAAAGACTGAAGCAGCATCTGGAGCTCAATGGGAGGTGAAATGTTGTAGACAAACTCGTATTGTAGTTTAGGCCGACGTTCTCTAGTCTTAGCTTACCTTTTGTTATTTTGCATTATCCATTATATATTATTAGATTATCATCCAGCAACAAGAACTTTGATGAAAAGGATTATTGATGAAGATCTTCAATGACAGCGACTGAAGTGCAGCAAAGAACTCGTAATTAATTCAACAAAGCAAAACCAGAGTGGAAAATTTGCATAGCTCCACCTCCAGATGGGAAATGGGCTGGTAATTAGTACATACCCCCCAAAGGCTGTAGAATTACTGGAAGAAGCAATGACTTCTACTAAGTCCAGCAAGAATGGCCCACACGGGGCCGCAGCTGTCAACTGCTTCTGTCTTCACGGGTCCTTCCACCTCTTACCACCCCCTTCCGTCCAGTTTTGTCGGCATCTGGACAGTAAGAGCCGTTCAGTGACTGTGAGCGGCTTTCTCTGGGGTCCGGCTTACGCTGCTCACAGAATGGTGCCAGAACGGTCATAAAGATCACATGGACATAACTGTAGGAAATGTTGTAAGAAAAGAAATGAGAAGAACTGTTGAGAAGATACCTTCAGAGTTTGTCTGATCACAGACCGTGGCACCAACAATCATCCTGAAGAAGACCCCCTGCATGTCTGCAAGGTCTGTCCAGAGAGAGAGAACCTGGGCTATAGTTACCTGAGGTTGGGGTCTCAGTAGCGTCTGGCATCTGATGATTCTCCCAGTGTCAGTGCTTTCTGTTCCGATGCTCTCGAATGACAGGATCAGAGCACAGCTGTGGATGAGACGGAGAAGGTAATTTCTCCATCTCCTCTGCTGCCGGCAGGAATTGCGCTGCACTCAAGCACTATCCGAGTGCAGTGCGATGTTTCACATGCACCCACAGACTTATATTGATGCCTTCTCAAGTGCAGTCGCAGCATGCTGCCATGATTTTCACATGAGTAGGTAGGAATTACCGAACAAGAGGTCAAAAAGATAAAACATAAGCTTTATTGACACAAATGGTAAAAGGTGGCACTAACAACAATAAAGAAAAGCCTGCCGTCACTCACATATGGAACAGAATACTGATCCATGAAAATATTTTAATAAATGTGATAGAAAATTATTGGATCAAAATATGTGGACCAAGATGGAAGATAACAATGCGTAGAGATGTCGCTAAGGTAACCAGCCAATTGTATATCGAAAATACAATATCTATCAAAATGTGTCAAAAGGTATAAAATGTGTATAGGTGAAGCACAAAGTACATAGAAGATATCGGATCGAGGCAGTTTATGTACAGACACAGGATACATGTGTCACTATGGTCCATAGCGGCCTCGTTATCTTCACCACCTTATCCCCAGCCCTCGCACACTGCACTGTTATTTCTATTACAGTCGCATTATCGTTATAGAATCCCTTTTGATCACAGCCACACTCTATATGGATATTGTTTATGGACCATTGATGTTGGTGAAGAGTCAAACTGCTGTGAGTGACAGATCTCACACCTTGTCCAGCTCAGCGCCTAACAAAAGACTTGCTGTGATGTGGAGACCATGTGATCATGTGATCATGTCAGCTAAGGTTTCTTAGGGAGAATACAGGCTTATCTTATGTCCTGGCCACACACCAGTTATATTTCCGAGATCCTCAGAACATGGTGAGCGCCCCGCTGGGCCTCAAACTGTCCTAGCCTTACAGTGTTGGGAGATACCTAGAACAGCCAGTAGAAATCTGAAAGTACAGCTGTGTTTGGTCTGAAGGCATAGCAGTCACCCGGCCAGGTCCAATAGCGCCAGAACCGCCACCCTAGGACCATCCAGAACAGAGTTATGATCTTTCATAGGTTTTTGAGCTTTGCAGCTCCAAAGGCAGCCTCTACCCTGCGAGCCAGGCCTTTCATGTACTGGTAACTGATCCATATATTCTGCATATATCTTTTGTTCTAACACCCTTGTATTTTCAGATCTCACCATTATATATTTATAACCATTGTGTATATATAGGGCATTGTCTAGTGTGCCCTTAAGGTGATTATATATATAATTTAACCTTGCGTTGCATTTTTTTATCTTGATCCACACGTTCGTTTCTCGGTTTAACGTTCCATGCTACCGGGGCTGGTTCCTGGCTCAATATAACCCTGTTAACAGGCCAGGCATACATCGAATGAGGAACTGGTGGCAGTTTCACAGGGCTGATAAGGTTCTGTTTCTGTGGGCCCATGTGGATGTCAATATAAACTTGTATCACGCTTATCTTACATGCCCCCAGGGGGTGCGGAACGTCACATTGGTAAAAGTGGGGAGACCTTACCACCTGATACCGCTGATGTAATATTGATGTCCCTCGGGTAGAGAGGTGCGGATTCTTCACATGAGGTGGCAGCGGAGGGGATCTGTGTCACCTCTCTGGTGTCAATCTTCACACCTCCCCTTCCTGCTAATCTACATATGGTAGTAGGATTAACCCTGCCCCTTCCTGCTTATGTAAATACACGTATCACTCTTGTATCCTTCTTTGAAAGGTTTTGTCCTATGTGGTCTCCATGATGGTGATGGTGATCGGGGAGGGGAGGTCGGATGAAACGCTCCATGTGATCAGTGTTTGTAGCTCTTTTACTATTTGTTTAACAGCTTTTTGGCAAATGTTGAAAAGCCCAAATATTTGTGAGAAATAGAAATTTGAGAAATAACGATGATTGCTGCTGGTATCAGTCTTAGCTTTTTGTGCAGTAGATGATTATTGTGTTATGTGGCAGTGAGGGTCCTTACACAGGTCTAGAGCAACACATTCAGATGCAGAGGGCTTTTTTTTAATTTAATTTAGAATATTTTGCTGAATTGGTTCTGGTTTTGAGATAATTCATCCATGAAAATAATCCGTTCTCCCAATGTGACTTGCTTGATAACAGGCGCTCTCGCTTTTGGTCTTTTGACTCTAACAGCGTCTGAAGTAATGAAATATCCTATATAATTATTTTGTATTTTCATTTGTAGCTTACAATGTTATAAAAGACACTTTTTAACTTTTTGAAGTCATAATTCTTCTGTAATTAATTATTAAATATTTCAGAAATTAGAGCCAGTCTGTCAAAACCAAAGTCATAATCTTAATCAGCTCCATAAACATCATATAAAACCGTCCAGAAGTCATTGGCACCAGAATCACCGTATACCGGTGTAATCACGGAAGATTGCTGGAAGAGGATCCAAGACCAACGATATAGTTACCAGACCCTGGAGTGAGTAGTATTTACACCCCATGACAGGGGTTAACTCTTAACATCCCAGACAGCTCTCTCCAGTCCATTGATTTCTATACTGTAGTGAGCTGCTCACCTCCATCCAAACCAGTTCAGAGCAGGGTGGAGCTATGCAGATCTTCACTTACTACAAAAATTCCTCAATGGATGTTTTTGTGAACATTTGATCATCAGTAAAGATATTCTCTTCTGTGTCGTCTCCATGATATTGATGGTGATCGAGGAGAGGAGGTCGGATGAAACGCTCCATGTGATCAGTGTTTGTAGCTCTTTTATTATTTGTTTAATAGCTTTTTGGCAGATGCTGAAGAGCCCAAATATTTGTAAAAAGAAAAACAGATTTGAAATAATTCTGTCATGATGTGCTTTTTATTTACTTAGTTACAGCAGGGTTTTTGCTCTTTTTTTGTCTGCTTTAGGTTTTATATGATAATCATAGATTGAAGATAATTGGTTGCACATCCAAATGGAAGTGTTTCCAGTGGGGACCACAAGGTTCTGTCCTGGCCCTGGTGTTACAAGTGCGGATCATAAGGCTCTGTCCTGGCGTTACAAGAGGGGTACAACAAGGCTCTGTCCTGGCCCCAGTGTTACAAGTAGGGACCACAAGGCTCTGTCCTCGCGCCAGTGTTACAAGTAGGGACCACAAGGCTCTGTCCTCGCTTCCAGTGTTACAAGTTGGGACCACAACGCTATGTCCTGGCCCCAGTGCTACAAGTGGGGACCACAAGGCTCTGCCCTGGCCCCAGTGTTACAAGTGGGGAACAAAAGGCTCTGTCCTGGCCCCAGTGTTACAAGTAGGGACCACAAGGCTGTGTCCTGGCCCCAGTGCTACAAGTGGGGACCAAAAGGCTCTGTCCTGGCCCCAGTGTTACAAGTGGAGACCACAAGGCTCTGTCCTGGCCCCAGTGTTACAAGTAGGGTACCACAAGTCTCTGTCCTGGCCCCAGTGTTACAAGTAGGGACCAAAAGGCTCTGTCCTGGCCCCAGTGTTACAAGTAGGGACCACAAGGCTGTGTCCTGGCCCCAGTGCTACAAGTGGAGACCACATGGCTCTGTCCTGGCCCCAGTGTTACAAGTGGGGCTCCACAAGTCTCTGTCCTGGCCCCAGTGTTACAATTGGGGACCACAAGGCTCTGTCCTGGCTCCAGTGTTACATGTGGGGACCACAAGGCTCTGTCCTGGCCCCAGTGTTACATGTGGGGACCACAAGGCTCTGTGCTGGCCCCAGTGTTACAAGTGGGGACCACAAGGCTCTGTGCTGGCTCTAGTGTTGTTCATCATTTTTATGAATAATCTAGATAAAGGAACTGAAGGTAAACAAATCAAATTTGCAGACGATGGAAAGCTAGGAGGGATCTGGTGCTGTGCGTTGGCCATTGTTGCTGTGGTTTTGTGCTTGTGGGGCGGTGCGATCGTGAGTCTTGGGGACTCAGTCTTGCTGCATGTGCGCTTTGAGCTCCGGGCCACCCGCCTGCTGGTGTATTGTCGCTGCGGCGGTGGATAGTGCACGGCACCACTCTTTTAAGGCAACAAAACTTAGGACCCCCTGATAAGTTCACCGTGGCGCGGCAGCGGCTTCATACTGTCTGATAAGAATGTTAAACTAAGAACCTCATGCTCACTTACATTGTATTTAGATACTTGCATAGAGGCTTTAGAACAATGTATGATCTCTTGGGGGGAATGTTCATGTTCCTTTTTCAGCCTTTTGATATCAGATCTTCTTTAAAATCTTTTTCTTAGAGATTATTCTACAATAATTTATCTTTCTATAACAATGATAAATCACAGATAATACTCAATATTAGATAAGAAGCTAAGGCTGGTCTCACACTAGCGTTTCCTGGAGCTGCGGTGGGATTTATCCCCAGAGAGGTGATAAATGGTTGCACATCGAAGCTTCCGACATCTAAATTTTCTACAAAGGGGTGGAGCTATGCAAATTTTAATCTATAGCATTAGCTTGGCAAATTGCTCAGTTGAGGTTTTTTTGAGCTTCAGTGATGTTTTTTTAAATCAAAGTTTTTGGAAACAAGATCTTCCTCCCTGATTGTTGATCTCAGAGGTTTTTCCTGCATTTCTTAAAAGTTAACGCTCAATCGGAAGACTTGTGCTTAATCAAAATACTGGGGAGTGATCAAGACTCACAAATAATACTCAGAATCAGACAAATCTCTAAGATATATAAACATAAGTTTCATTTATTGTTATAACGTCCTTTCTATTTTTCACAAAATAAGTGTGAAAATAAGCAAGTTAGCAATTGACTTTCTTTTTCTATCTGCTGTCATTTTCTTTCATTTAAGCTTTTATCTTTTGCAGCTTGTTTCAGTGAAGCTCGGCCCCCAGACCCTGGAGTGAGCAGTAATTACACCCCATGAGAGGGGTTAACTTCTAACATACCAGACAGCTCTCTCCAGTCCATTGATTTCTATACTGTAGTGAGCTGCTCACCTCGATCCAATCCAGCTCATCTTCAAGAGGAGGGTGGAGCTATGCAAATCTTCACTTTCTAGACAAATTCCTCACTGGATATTTTTCTGGACCTTTGATCGTCAGTAAAGATATTTATCCTTTGTCTTCCTCAACATAGGTCTATTGATAACAGATCTTCCTTCTGAAAATGGCCAATAGTCACAAACTCATGCTTTTTGCTAATCTCCATATTGTAGTAGGATTAACCCCGCCTCCTCCCTGTTGTATCACTCTTGTATCCTGCCAAAACCTCTTCTGTGTCGTCTCCATGATATTGATGGTGATCGGGGAGGGGAGGTCGGATGAAACGCTCCATGTGATCAGTGTTTGTAGCTCTTTTGACTATTTGTTTAATAGCTTTTTGGCAAATGCTGAAAAGCCCAAATATTTGTAAAAAATAGATGAAACAATCTGCTGAATATCTACTTTATGTAGTAAAATAAAACAGACTTTTATTAAAAATAGGGAGATATGATTTAGAAAGATAAATGATTGTAGAATAACGTGTAAGAAGATTGTCCTCTAGGAACAAAGCTCCACAAAATCCTCCACTAATGAAGTTACTAAGAAGATAAATATTTACATAGCGCCTCCCCCTTCTAGAAAACAGCTGCAGATGAAAGGCAGTGTCCGAAGAGGCCACAACCCCAACCCAGACCCACCAAAAGTCTGACGCGGCATCTGGAGCTCAATGGGAGGTGAAATATTATAGACAAACTCGTATTGTAGTTTAGGCCGACGTTCTCTAGTCTTAGCTTACCTTTTGTTATTTTGCATTATCCATTATATATTATTAGATTATCATCCAGCAACAAGAACTTTGATGAAAAGGATTATTGATGAAGATCTTCAATGACAGCGACTGAAGCGCAGCAAAGAACTCGTAATTAATTCAACAAAGCAAAACCAGAGTGGGAAATTTGCATAGCTCCACCTCCAGATGGGAAATGGGCTGGTAATTAGTACATACCCCCCAAAGGCTGTAGAATTATTGGAAGAAGCAATGGCTTCTACTAAGTCCAGCAAGAAAGGCCCACACGGGGCCGCAGCTGTCAACTGCTTCTGTCTTCACGGGTCCTTCCACCTCTTACCACCCCCTTCCGTCCAGTTTTGTCGGCATCTGGACAGTAAGAGCCGTTCAGTGACTGTGAGCGGCTTTCTCTGGGGTCCGGCTTACGCTGCTCACAGAATGGTGCCAGAACGGTCATAAAGATCACATGGACATAACTGTAGGAAATGTTGTAAGAAAAGAAATGAGAAGAACTGTTGAGAAGATACCTTCAGAGTTTGTCTGATCACAGACCGTGGCACCAACAACCATCCTGAAGAAGACCCCCTGCATGTCTGCAAGGTCTGTCCAAAGAGAGAGAACCTGGGCTATAGTAACCTGAGGTTGGGGTCTCAGTAGCGTCTGGCATCTGATGATTCTCCCAGTGTCAGTGCTTTATGCTCCGATGCTCTCGAATGACAGGATCAGAGCACAGCTGTGGATGAGACGGAGAAGGTAATTTATCCATCTCCTCTGCTGCCGGCGGGAATTGCGCTGCACTCGAGCACTATCCGAGTGCAGTGCGATGTTTCACATGCACCCACAGACTTATATTGATGCCTTCTCAAGTGCAGTCGCAGCATGCTGCCATGATTTTCACATGAGTAGGTAGGAATTACCGAACAAGAGGTCAAAAAGATAAAACATAAGCTTTATTGACACAAATGGTAAAAGGTGGCACTAACAACAAAAGAGAAAAGCCTGCCGTCACCCACATATGGAACAGAATACTGATCCATGAAAATATTTTAATAAATGTGATAGAAAATTATTGGATTAAAATATGTGGACCAAGATGGAAGATAACAATGCGTAGAGATGTCGCTAAGGTAACCAGCCAATTGTATATCGAAAATACAATATCTATCAAAATGTGTCAAAAGGTATAAAATGTGTATAGGTGAAGCACAAAGTACATAGAAGATATCGGATCGAGGCAGTTTATGTACAGACACAGGATACATGTGTCACTATGGTCCATAGCGGCCTCGTTATCTTCGCCACCTTATCCCCAGCCCTCGCACACTGCACTGTTATTTCTATTACAGTCGCATTATCGTTATAGAATCCCTTTTGATCACAGCCACACTCTATATGGATATTATTTATGGACCATTGATGTTGGTGAAGAGTCAAACTGCTGTGAGTGACAGATCTCACACCTTGTCCAGCTCAGCGCCTAACAAAAGACTTGCTGTGATGTGGAGACCATGTGATCATGTCAGCTAAGGTTTCTTAGGGAGAATACAGGCTTATCTTATGTCCTGGCCACACACCAGTTATATTTCCGAGATCCTCAGAACATGGCGAGCTCCCCGCTGGGCCTCAAACTGTCCTAGCCTTACAGTGTTGGGAGATACCTAGAACAGCCAGTAGAAATCTGAAAGTACTGCTGTGTTTGGTCTGAAGGCATAGCAGGCACCCGGCCGGGTCCACTAGCGCCAGAACCGCCACCCTAGGACCATCCAGAACAGAGTTATGATCTTTCATAAGTTTTTGAGCTTTGCAGCTCCAAAGGCAGCCTCTACCCTGCGAGCCAGGCCTTTCATGTACTGGTAACTGATCCATATATTCTGCATATATCTTTTGTTCTAACACCCTTGTATTTTCAGATCTCACCATTATATATGTATAACCATTGTGTATATATAGGGCATTGTCTAGTGTGCCCTTAAGGTGATTACATATATAATTTAACCTTGAGTTTTTTTATCTTGATCCACACGTTCGTTTCTCGGTTTAACGTTCCATGCTACCGGGGCTGGTTCCTGGCTCAATATAACCCTGTTAACAGGCCAAGCATACATCGAATGAGGAACTGGTGGCAGCCTTACCGGGCTGATAAGGTTCTGTGGGCCCATGTGGATGTCAATGTAAACTTGTTTCACTCTTATTTTACATGCCCCCAGGGGGTGCGGAATGTCACATTGGTACAAGTGGGGAGACCTTACCACCTGATCCCGCTGATGTAATATTGATGTCCCTCGGGTGGAGAGGTGCGGATCCTTCACATGAGGTGGCAGCGGAGAGGATCTGTGTCACCTCTCTGGTGTCATTCTTCACACCTCCCCTTCCTGCTAATCTACATATGGTAGTAGGATTAGCCCCGCCCCTTCCTGTTTATGTAAATACACGTATCACTCTTGTATCCTCCTTTGACAGGTTTTGTCCTATGTGGTCTCCATGATGGTGATGGTGATCGGGGAGGGGAGGTCGGATGAAACGCTCCATGTGATTAGTGTTTGTAGCTCTTTTACTATTGGTTTAACAGCTTTTTGGCAAATCCTGAAAAGCCCCAAATATTTGTGAAAAAGAGAAATAACAATGATTGTTGCTGGTATCAGTCTTAGCTTTTTCTGTAATTGATGATTGTTGTGTTATATGGCAGTGAGGGTCCTTACACAGGTCTAGAGCAACACATTCAGATGCCGAGAGCTTTTTTTTAATTTAATTTAGAATATTTTGCTGAATTGGTTCTAGTTTTGAGATAATTCATCCATGAAAATAATCCTTTCTCCCAATGTGACTTGCGTGATAACAGGCGCTATCGCTTTTGGTCTTTTGACTCTAACAGCGTCTGAAGTAATGAAATATCCTATATAATTATTTTGTATTTTCATTTGTAGCTTACAATGTTATAAAAGACACTTTTTAACTTTTTGAAGCCATAATTCTTCTGTAATTAATTATTAAATATTTCAGAAATTAGAGCCAGTCTGTCAAAACCAAAGTCATAATCTTAATCAGCTCCATAAACATCATATAAAACCGTCCAGACGTCATTGGCACCAGAATCACCGTATACCGGTGTAATCACGGAAGATTGCTGGAAGAGGATCCGAGACCAACGATCATGGAGAAAGCTCTAGAGAAGATTTCTGATAACAAAAGACCTTTGCTGAGGAAGAGAAAGGATGGAAACCTTCACCGATGACCAAAGCTCCACAACCTCGGTGTAGGCGGTTATGTCATCGAGTCTGGACTTTCTTTTCTTCCTCTTTTTTTGGAAGCTATCCTATATAGAGGTGAGAAATACGGTCTTGGAACTTATAATTTTATTATCATTTTCTTGAGGAAAACATTTGCTGGCCTTTTTCCCAAGAAGGAGCTGTGTGAATTTGCCTTTGCGGCAATGAGTGTGGAGTTACACAGGGTCACAGCTGTCATTACGCAAATTGTCTCTTCCGAGAGGAAGAGGACTAGAACTCTAGCGCCACCTATTGGAAGTAGCGATCCTAAAAGTCAATGTCGACCCTTTAACGAGCCTTGTTACATGACTTAGGATAAAAGCCAAAACCAGAGTCTCAATTTGCAGACACTGTGTTGCGGGGTAAAGTCTGCAAATTGAGACTCTGGTTTTGGCTTTTATCCTAAGTCATGTGACGAGGCTCGTTAAAGGGTCGACATTGACTTTTAGGATCGCTACTTCCAATAGGTGGCGCTAGAGTTCTAGTCCTCTTCCTCTCTGAAGAGACAATTTCCATATTTCCCAGAGGAACATTGCGGCTTTAAGTCTCCTCATCTCGGCATGCTTAGCATGTCATTCTCCACAAGGAGAAACGATACTTCTTGGATAGCTGTCATTACATCACTGCTTCTATCTGATAGTGGCAGACCACACAGCTACTATGGTGCCATAAGGTGGGACGTCAGGTTCTGAGCCGCTCTACCCCCAGCGTGGCGTCTGGACATCCTGTGTATAGAAATGGTGGAAGTCGGGAGAATTTGGGTGGTGCGGGCGGCAGTTTATAGAATGGTAGAGTTGGAATGACCTCCTGGGTCATCTGGTCCAACCCCCTGCTCAAAGCAGGGTTCACAAAGTAATCCCAGACAGATGCCTGTCCAGCCTCTGTGTGAAGCGATGTCTTACTGGTGCTGGCGGGGTCGCCAACTCCTTGTTTTTAATATTTCTGGAAAGCTTAAAACCTCAGACAGACAATATTTTTTACGGACACATTGGAAAATGATCATAAATCCTTATGATTATAAGTGATGACAACCCACACGGACAGGTCAAAAAAGTGCCTTATTTTTACGGATGGTCCTGGAATTTCTGGACAGGTGGCGACCCCGGTACTGTGCTGTAAATGGCAATGTGCCAGGATGTCATGTGCCTGACATGGCAGTGACACATTTAGGACAACATGGCCTCGCACTGCTGATGCTCTGTGTTCTGCTGACAGATTTCAGACTACTTGCTCTTTAGGACGGATGTGCTGCGTGAGGTTCACACCGTCTGCTGGTTCCTGCTGGATTACAAGCGTACTGCATACAACCACGACATGACACGCATCCACGGATCGTAAGAAGTAAGGCCTGCAAGGCCTATCCGGGAGGCCAGGGATGGATGCTGAGGGAGAAGTCACTGGTGAGTCTTGTGTCACTCGTCAGAGGCTCGATAAGAGAGGAGTTACACCATAACTCCCAGACCCAGCAGGACAGTCATGCATTTGGGGAGCTGTCCCGCTGTCCAGGGAGGTCAGAGGTACAGTATGTCCTGACTCCAACCGTATCTGTGATCTTGTAATAAAAAGCAGTGATATCTCTGGAGAACTAGTGCAGGAGGTGCCATTATTGAGACACTGATCTGCGGGCCAGGTGAAGTCACATGGAACCGAATTGTGCTGGAAGGTTTGCAGGGGAGCGACTTTGGGTGCTGGACCAGATCAGGTAACCCACAGGAAGGACTTATTTGATATAAAAACCTGTGCGCCAAATCTGCCAGGGAAGACAGCGGAGCAGACGTCCTCCACAGATGCGCTGGGACCAGTTTAACAGGCCTCGCGTGAAGTCTGTGCCACCCAGGCGCCGCTCACCGCCTGACAAGGTCAGGATCCCCCGCAGGAGACCTCCAAGTTCCACCTACGCTGGTCGCTTGGTTAAGCCTCAGAGGCCCAATGTCGCCCCAAGCCTGAGACTTTCGCTGACAGTCAAGCTGAGAAGAGCCATGAGTAGAGTTGAGCGAAACAGGTCGGTCAGATTCAAAAGTCGCCAACTTTCGCCAAAGTCGGGTTTCATGAAACGAAACCCGACCACAGTGTGAAGTCGGCCATGCGGTCGGCGACCCAAGTGCCAAAGTCGGGTTTCGCTGAATGCTTGCACGTGACTTTTTTTAGCCAATGAGAGAAGCGTAGCATAGCTGGAGTGGGAGAGAGGGAGAGAGAAGAGAGAGAGAGGGAGAAGAGAGAGAGATTTCGCCGCCTCTAGGGTTAAAATTCATGCCAGGTGTTTACAGTCCTCCACTCACTGCCGACTTTTCTCCCCATTGACTTGCATTGGGTTTCATGTTTCACGACTTTTCTCTATAGTCGGCCAATTTCGTTCGACTCGACTTTTGAGAAAGTCGAGTTTCATGAAACCCGACTCGACCCTAAAAAAGGCAAAGTCGCTCATCTCTAGTGAGGAGACGACAGGCGAGGCCCGCTGGCGATTGTGGAGGAACAACACAGGTGAGCAGGGCTATCACTTCCAGCTGTCACCTACAGTACTGGGGTCGGCTGGGATTAGGATTGCAGGTTGGGCCGGGGCCGGCGGGTGCGTGGAAGGCTCAGCGGGCTTTAATAGACTACATCAGCAAGAGATTTGTGGCCTAGAGGGAAAACTCGGTGACCCCCGCTAGGGCTGGAGCTTCAGAGAGAACTTCCTTGGTGGCTCCTATGACTGGGCGACCACCTTAGTGAAAAGGACATTAACAATAGTGAAAGACTTTCTCTGTTATTCCAAGCTTATTGCTATTCACTCTACTGTTGATTTGCATTATTACTAACGCTAATTGTTTAAAGTTACTGCTGTATATAAATAGAATTATACCAATCACTGACTGCTCCTGCCTTGCGGTATCTGTGCGTTGCATCCAGACACTTGCTTTACATTTGTCAGCAGGATGCAACATTCAGACACAGAGTTGGCGGACCAGTCTGTGGCCGAGCCCGCCACGGGACATATACCCTCGGGAGCAACGTGCTGCTGTGGGACTGGGTAGAGAGGCTGAAGAGCATGCTACCCATGTATCCCCTGACCGCTTCCGTTCAGGCTAAGTTAGCCCTCCTGACAGGGAGGCCCGGCAGACAGTTATGTACAGCCCACCTAGGGACCGTGACACTATGGAAAAGGTGATAAAAATATTGGAGGACATGCATAATAATAATCTTTATGTATATAGCGCCAACATATCCCGCAGCGCTTTACAGTTTAACAGTTTCAAAACACAAGTCATAAGTAACAACGTTAACAATACAATAATTAAAGCACAATAAGCCGCCCCTGCTGGTGAGAGCTTACACTCTACAGTGAGGTGGGGGAGATACAGAGGACAGGGGGTATATACAATGATGGTCCAGCCATCTTGAGGGATGGATGGAGACAGTGAATGGGCCACACACGCACACATAGAATGACTGTGATTAGTGAACGTGATAGGCCGCTCTGAACAGATGTGTTTTGAGGGGGCGCCTAAAATTGTACAAGTTGTGGATCGTCCTAATTTATTGGGGTAGAGCATTCCAGAGGATTGGTGCAGCGCTGGAGAAGTCTTGGAGTCGGGGGTACAGATTAGTGCGGACGTTAGTCGAAAGTTGTTTGCAGAGTGTAGAGATCGGCTAGGCCGATTGTTAGGCATCAGGTTCCTGCCGCTGCACAGGAGGAAGCCCGAGCCTTGCCTTCTGCGGTCTCCCATTCCTCTCCGGCCGCAGAGGAGGCTGCTCAGCAGGGCTGTCGATCCCGGCACCCTGGTCAGACTAGCACTGTGGGTTTGGTTGTTGCTGCCACCTCAGGTCCAGCTATAGCAACGCATGCTGGTCAGCAGCTCCAGGGACTAAAGCTGGAGTCACACATCGCGACTCACCAGCGATCCCGACAACGATATCAACGTGTCAGGATCGCTGGTAAGTCGCTATGTGATCGCTGGTGGAGCTGTCACACAGACAGCTTCACCAGTGATCAGTATAGCGATGCCGAACGCGCGGCGTCACTGTGTTCGTTAGTTACAAGCGCACTGATGCAGGGAGCTGGTAACTAACGTACACATCAGGTATCTAAGGGACGCACATCCCTTGGATATCCGATGTGTACGTTAGTTACCACATCGCTGGTCTCCCGCCTGTCACACGCAGCAATGCGTGCTGGCCAGCAGGAGACCAGCGACAAAACCTGTCGGC
This sequence comes from Dendrobates tinctorius, assembly GCF_039654945.1. Classification (NCBI taxonomy): domain Eukaryota; kingdom Metazoa; phylum Chordata; class Amphibia; order Anura; family Dendrobatidae; genus Dendrobates; species Dendrobates tinctorius. The sequence continues at coordinate 2,251,607 of NW_027361899.1, read as the reverse complement.
GGAAGACCTGTGAAGACTCAGACGTCAAGGTTAGATTTCAGAAAGGCAGATTTTAAGGGATTCAGAAAGAGAATTGGAGGGATCCAGTGGCTGGATATCCTTAAAGACAAAAATGTCCAGGAAGGATGGGAAATCTTGAAAAATGAAATTCTCAAAGCACAATTGTTAACAATTCCGAAAAGAGGGAAGAATAGGAAGCATTTAAGGAAACCAGGATGGATGAACACAGAACTTAAGCACATGCTAAAAAGGAAGAAAAAAATGTTTATAAAATGGAAAGAGGGAGGCATATCTAAAGAAGAATATAATGCTGTCTGCAGAACCTGCAGGGCACAAATCAGATTACCTAAAGCTGAAAATGAATTGAGGCTTGCAAGAGACGTCAAAAGCAATAATAAAGGATTTTGAGGATATGTCAAAAGTAAAAGAAAAGTCAAAGATGCTATAGGATTTTTACAGGATGAAAATGATGAAATGGTAAGACAGGATGTTGAGAAGGCCGAACTTTTAAATTCCTATTTTGCATCTGTTTTCTCTGAGAAAGGAAATGTAACATCAACTGTTCTTCACTGTCCTATTAAGGGAATAGAAGAATCCAGAATATCTATAAACAGAAAGATAGTGAGGAAACACTAAACTAACCTAAATGAATTCAAGTCTCCAGGTCCAGATGAATTACACCCCAGAGTACTGAAGGAGATAGCAGAAGAAACTTTTGAACCCCTCTCCATAATCTTTGAAAATTCTTGGAGAACAGGAGAAGTGCCAGAAGACTGGAGAAGAGCAAATGTTGTTCCTATCTTCAAAAAGGGGAAGAAGGTGGACCCAGGCAACTATAGGCCGGTGAGTCTGACTTCTATACCAGGAAAGATCTTTGAACAAATTATTAAACAACATGTATGTCAGTACCTGGATAAGAATGAAGTGATTAAACAGTCAGCATGGGTTTGTAACTAATAAAAAGTAGATATGACAGGCTCAAACCCCAACTTAGGTGCTCTGGGAAAAAACAAGACTAAAGTATAGGAGTAACCCCGGCACACTAATAACATGAAAGTAAAGTCTTCTCAACGACAGTCTTTAATTGTTGTGATTTTATTGATTGTGAAAAAAAAAGGGTGGTGTTACAATCCAACGTTTCAGCTCTACATCTCGAGCTTTCATCAGGGATATGACTAGATCCTTGGTTTTGAGGTGTGTGTATAAGTGGTATAGGTTTGCCTTTGTAGTCCAGCTGCTGGAACAGTACCTATAGTAACCACGATGTGTAGGGTCAGCACGTGACTCCCGTCCTTGTGTCCTAAATCTAGTCAGGTGTGGAGGAGGCCGGAAGTCATTGAAGTGATTAAACAGAGTCAGCATGGGTTTGTAACTAATAAGTCATGTCAGACTAACTTAATTTCTTTCTATGACGGAATCACTGATTGGGTGGATCAAGGAAATGCTGTAGATATAGTATATCTTGACTTCAGCAAAGCATTTGACAAAGTATCTCATACAATCCTTATTGAAAAAATGACTAAGTATGGAATGGACAAGGCAACTGTTAGGTGGATTCATAACTGGCTTAGTGATCGGACCCAAAGAGTGGTCGTAAATGGCTGCACATCCAGTTGGAAAATGTCTCAAGTGGGGTACCACAGGGCTCTGTCCTGGGCCCTGTATTGTTCAACATCTTTATCAACGATTTAGATGAAGGAATTGAGAGTAAACTGATTTGCTGATGACACAAAGCTAGGAGGGATAGCTAATACTAGAGAAGAGAGAGAGGATTCAAAAAGATATAAATACACTGGAGAAGTGGGCAGCAACTAACAGAATGGTTTTTAACAGGGAAAAATGCAAAGTACTACATCTGGGCAATAAAAATGAAAAAAGCATATACAGAATGGGAGGAATAGGGCTAAGCAACAGCACATGTGAAAAAGACTTGGGTATACTAATAGATCACAGACTGAATATAAGTCAACAGTGTGATGCAGCAGCAAAAAAGGCAAATGCAATTCTAGGATGTATTAACAGAAGCATACAGTCTAGATCACGTGAAGTCATTATTTCCCTCTACTCCTCTTTGGTCAGACCTCATCTGGAATATTGTGTCCAGTTTTGGGCGCCACATTTTAAAAAAGACATCAACAAACTGGAGCAAGTTCAGAAAAGAGCGACCAGAATGGTGACCGGTCTGCAAACCCTGTCTTATGAGGAAAGGTTGCAGGATTTGGGAATGTTTAGCTTGCAGAAGAGAAGACTGAGAGGAGACTTAATAGCTGTCTACAAATATCTAAAGGGCTGTCACATTGTAGAAGGATCAACTTTATTCTCATTTGCACAAGGAAAGACTAGAAGCAATGGGATGAAACTGAATGGGAGGAGACAGATTAGATATGAGAAAAAACTTTTTGACAGTTAGAGTGATCAATGAGTGGAACAGGCTGCCACGAGAAGTGGTGAGTTCTCCTTCAATGGAAGTCTTCAAACAGAGGCTGGACAGACATCTGTCTGGGATGATTTAGTGAATCCTGCTTTGAGCAGGGGGTTGGACCAGATGGCCCAGGAGGTCCCTTCCAACTCTACCATTCTATGAAAAGTCCAGCGGTTTCCTACAGCGATCAGCGATACCGGCAGAGGGGCCGGTTGCTGATCGCTGTCACACACAGTGATCTCGCTGGTGAGATCGCTGATGTGTGACGGGGGCCTAAGTCCTTCTTTCTGTCCACTGAGCATGCCCGTGGGACGATCTCCCAGTGGAGATCAGAGGTCACATGCTCAGCCCCTGCTCTGATTGGACCTTCCAGAAGGTCCCGGAAGGCCATGGAATAAATGACGCTATAATAATGATAATTTTTACACACTAAAAATTCCGATTTACAAACACTACTTGTTTTTGCATCGCAGATTCTCCGGGTCAGCCTTTTTTTTTGCAGACAGAACTGTACGAATACGTGTTGTGTTTTTTCAGCCTTTTTGATTGCTTTATATTCAGTGCTCCGTGCGTCACATTGACAAAAAAGATTTATTTTATTTATTTACGTTGTTCACAAAAACAGGTTCCATAATATTGTGGTTTTCTATATTGGACCGTTCAGAACGTGGAGATACAAATATGTGGATTTTTTATGTTTTCTTTTATTTTTACGGAACCTCTGCGCTTTTACTTGTAAAATACAAATTCCGGGATTTTTTCCTACTATTTTTATTCCTCGGCTGTTTGCCTTTTCTTTTCTCTGGGTCGCAGTCCAGGACGTTACTGGTCTGATCCTTCTGTAGAGTTGGGCAATAGACCGGTGAGTCTCACACTGAGGGGACTCGCGTCAGGACCTTAGAGGCCACCGTAGCTGGGCGACCGTGTGGCTGGCACTCGGCCTGGTGTCATCTGGGCTGCTATGGTTACTGTGTGACCACAATGGCGGTGGGGTGGCAATGGGGACAATGATGGAGGACCCAGTAATACTCAGGTAGATGCTGCTCTCACTATTGACAGCGGCATCAGAGGGGTTAAATGGTTGTGGCTTTAACCTGCCATCGGCCGTCCATCTATGACGCGCGTCGGGGGCTCCTGTTTAACCACTGACAGAGATCTGGGACACAGCCGCGGAGGGGCGACAGCGCCGCTTCCCTCACATGACCGGTTACCGTGGCAGCCGGGGTCCCTGGTGACGCCATCTTCACCCTACTACGAAGCCCGAAATATAGAAGCCTGTAAAATAATAAAACATGTTTTGTGTCGTTTCATCCGGACAAGTCTGAGCTATCGAAATAGCAAAATTAATTTGTTTGGTAAATATGAAAAAGCCCAAAAAAATCCAGAATTACTTTTTGCAACAAAAAATGCATTTAAAAACGCTCAAAATGCGATATTTACCCCCAAATGGCATCAATATAAACTACAGCTCGGGGCACAATAAGGAGCCCTCACATGGCGCCAGCAACTTATCAGTTACGGTTCTCACAAAATGGCAGAAGAATAAAAATAAAAGCATAAAAATTAAAAGTGGCTGTGGTGGGTTCAAGATGGAGAATCCCTTGAAGGAAAGGCTGCTGCTTGTTCTGTGATATACTAATAAAGCTTCACAATACAAAATCCATAAGCTTGACACGCCAGGATACTGCTCATGCGCACAAAAAGCCGGAAGTGACCGCGGACCCCGTCTCCCAGGCCCTGCGCCCTTGCCATCCGTAAGATGGCGGCTCCCTCGCGGCTGCTCCAGTGCTTGACAGCCCGTGTGGCGCGCAGCCGCCGGGCTCTGTCCTCCGCCTCCTCCCCGTCCTCGGCTGCCGTCCGCCGCACGTTCTTGCGCTACTTCGAGGAGCAGCGTGCCCACCGGCGCGTCCCGTCCTCCTCCGTGCGGCCGCGGGGAGACCCCAGCCTGCTGTTTGTAAACGCAGGCATGAACCAGGTGAGCTCACACATGGCTGACGGCTGTGGGGCGGAGTCACTGAGGTGATTGACAGTAGGGGGCGTGGCCCTGACCGGACTGGAGTAACCGCTCGCCCCCGGATACCGGACGGCGCTGCTGACAATCACCCCCCCGGGGTCAGGCCGCGCCGGCGGACAGGGGCGATTGTCCCAGACCGCATTCTCATAGCTGGTGTTTCATCACGGGGCCTTTGTGCCATTTTCAGGTGTCTGGACAGTTGGAAAACTATATCTCCCAGCATGCCCTTAAAGGGGGTTCCCATCTCCGAGATCCTATCCCAGTATGTAGTAGGTGTAGTAATATTAGCCAATCCCTCCCGTTACACATGTAGTGTAGTTCTCCTGATTAGCTGTGGCCTCATGTAAACGTACTGTAGATATGCAGAAAGAGACGTCCACCACATCTATAATCTGAGCAGCGGAGCATCCTGATCTGTGGAGTGTCCTGAGCGGTGGAGCGTCCTGAGCGGCGGAGCGGGGCGTCCTGAGCGGCGGAGCGGGGCGTCCTGAGCGGTGGAGCGTCCTGAGCGGCGGAGCGGGGCGTCCTGAGCGGTGGAGCGGGGCGTCCTGAGCGGCGGAGCGGGGCGTCCTGAGCGGTGGAGCGGGGGCGTCCTGAGCTGCGGGGCGTCCTGAGCGGTGGAGCGTCCTGAGCGGTGGAGCGGGGGCGTCCTGAGCTGCGGGGCGTCCTGAGCGGTGGAGCGGGGCGTCCTGAGCGGTGGAGCGGGGCGTCCTGAGCGGTGGAGCGGGGCGTCCTGAGCGGTGGAGCGGGGGCGTCCTGAGCTGCGGGGCGTCCTGAGCGGTGGAGCGGGGCGTCCTGAGCGGTGGAGCGGGGCGTCCTGAGTGGTGGAGCGGGGCGTCCTGAGCGGTGGAGCGGGGCCCGGGATGAGGAGCACGTGTGCGATCACCTGTATTGGAGCAGTATGAGGGCGAGTGGCGGCTCAGCTAAATCATGTACATATTAAAGGCCAGCAGTAAAGTGCATTGGTCCTGCCATGTCTGCACATGAGGAAAGCGACAAAGTGAATCAGAAGAACTGTACTACATTTCCAATTAACTGTAGGTATTTGCTGATATTATTACACCTACTACATATTGGAGATGGGAATATCCCTTTAAGGTTTGCAGCTCCTGAGCCGTGCTGGGAGTTGTAGTTTCCCTAAGTCAGTGCAGGGCCCTAAGTGACTGCTACTGGCGATGTGGGGTGCACGACACTGGGGACCCTGCACTGACTTTAGGGTACAACAGACTGTGACCCTCCGTGCCCCTGATACTGGACCGTGCGGGGTCTGTGCCCCAAGGAGCTGGATGTCATGGAATAATATTGTGGAGAAAGGGAGAAATGGCGGCCGAGTCTCCAGGTGCCGCACAGCCAGTCATACCGTTTCCTTCTCGCTCTGCATAAGCAGCAAACAGCAGCACTCAGTATGATCGTATACTTAGCATCTTGTCCTCTTGGTTTCTGCCTGTGCAGAGCGCAGCAGCACATCAGTCACCTGCACTGCTGCGCTCTGTGATCGGACCTGCTGTGAGCGGAGCTTGTTCTTCCGCCGCTCAGTGAGGATTTCTGGAAGGAGCAATCTGTGACTGTGAGGAGGCGCCCTCACAATGTGGCCCCCAGGGAACGCCACTGTGGCCCCTGGCCATCACTTGTACATGTGGACGAGCAGTGAGGCGCTCAGACCGCTGAGACCCCCGGGATCGTAGTACAGCTGTGCAGGAGAGGTGGGGGTGATGTCCTATAGTAATGTATATTATGTAAAAGGTAAAACCCCCAGGGGCTGCAGTGTGGTCTACACAGGGTTAAAGGGGTTGTCCACTACTAGGACAACCCCGTGATCTAAATGTTGGCCCCTGATAAAATAAAAAACCCTATACTCGCGTCCCGTGCTGGCGCCATTCCCACGGTGTCGGCACTCGTGGTCTGAGCTGTGACGTGACCCCGGCACCCAATCAGAGCTGGCGTCATGGTCTCCGCCTTCGTACAGATTGAATATGAGGAGGCGGTCCGGGCTGCTGCTGATCTCTGACTTCCTCTTCATGTTCAGTCTGTGTGAAGGCGGAGACAGTGATGCCAGCGCTGATTGGGTGCCGGGGTCACATGTCACAGCACCGCATCACAGCATCGGACCGCGAGTGCCGACACCGTGGGAATGGCTCCGGCACAGGAGGCGAGTATAGGGGTTTTTTATTTTGTCGGGGGCAAACATGTAGTTCAAGAAGGTGTTATCTTAGTTGTGGACAACCCCGTTACCTGTAATGGCCGGCCCAGACTAGGGAGGAGGAACTGAGAGTGTCACGTTCAGTTAGACAAAGTGGTGAAGTGACAGCAGTGGTCACAGGCAATAGGCTGCTAGGGACAACGTGAGCCGGTTATTGGGGGCAGTGCATTGGACCCTTCCATGCAAATCCGTCTGTTGGCCTGGGAGCCTAGAGATGGACGTCGGGCCCTTAGTTGCACTCAACCAGCGGTGCTGCAGGGAAAGAGGGACTCAAACCCTCAGAGGCGGCAGGTGCTGGAATCTGGGTGCACGGCTTGTGGTGGAGAAGAGTTCCTAGTGCTAGAGGAGTTAGCAAGAGGGGTGCTCCACCCAGACCAAGGGCCAGGGCTGAAGCTATGCCCGGTACCTGTGGGAAAGATGGCTGCCTGTTAGGCCCCATCCTATCCCCTTCAGTGTCCTCTGGATTGTTTGCTGCAAAAGTTCTGGAAGATCAAAGCCTGAAGCCAGTGGAGGCCTATGGGCCACAAGGAAGTGTGAGCCCCCCACACACAGCAGCACACCGGAGCGGGGCACAGTGTTCCTGTAGATTGTCAGGGCGTGCAGAAGCAGCAGCCCGCCCACAACTCCCTCGATCAGGCACCTTACAGCTGTACAGTGTGGCACATGAGGGTCCGCGCAGCCCCATATGCGGGCCGAGGAGGTTAGAAGCTGCTCTCCAACTGTGAGAGACCAAGTCCACCAGTCAGGAGCAAAATTACTGCAGCGATCTAAAGGGAAACCCCCGGGCCACGCTGTGTGGATTTTAGTGTCCTGTTTCTGCCCATTCCTCCCAGCAGCCTCACTGGTGTTGCTAGGACTGTGCCCATCTCCCCAGACTTGGGGGCTGGCACGGATCATACTTATCTCACTGGCCATGCCTCATGATGAAGAGGGGTCGGCTCCTTCAAGGGTCCCATTGTCCTGTGCAGAAGAGGTGGTCATTCTGCCCTGTAGGGGACTTCCTGGTGGTCAAGGAGTCATTATATGTTGTGTTTTATCCTCCAGTTTAAGCCCATATTCCTGGGTAACGCAGACCCCCGGAGCGAGATGGCGCAGTACCGCAGGGTAGTGAACAGCCAGAAGTGTGTGCGAGCTGGGGGGAAGCACAACGACCTGGAGGACGTGGGCCGAGACGTCTATCACCACACCTTCTTCGAGATGCTGGGAAACTGGTCATTTGGAGATTACTTCAAGGTATAAAAACTAAAGCCCCCCCCCCCCCCGCACCTGAAGCCAGAACATACTGGATATCTGCCCTGTGTTATATCTGATCCCACCACATACTGGATACCAGCCCATGTTATATCTGATCCCACCACATACTGGATATCAGCTCGTGTTATATCTGATCCCACCACATACTGGATATCTGCCCTCTTATATCTGATCCCACCACATACTGGATATCAGCCCATGTTATATCTGATCCCACCACATACTGGATATCTGCCCTGTGTTATATCTGATCCCACCACATACTGGATATCAGCCCGTGTTATATCTGATCCCACCACATACTGGATATCTGCCCTGTGTTATATCTGATCCCACCACATACTGGATATCAGCCCATGTTATATCTGATCCCACCACATACTGGATATCAGCTCGTGTTATATCTGATCCCACCACATACTGGATATCAGCCCGTGTTATATCTGATCCCACCACATACTGGATATCAGCCCGTGTTATATCTGATCCCACCACATACTGGATATCAGCTCGTGTTATATCTGATCCCACCACATACTGGATATCAGCCCGTGTTAGATCTGATCCCACCACATACTGGATATCAGCCCGTGTTAGATCTGATCCCACCACATACTGGATATCAGCCCGTGTTAGATCTGATCCCACCACATACTGGATATCAGCCCGTGTTAGATCTGATCCCACCACATACTGGATATCTGCCCTCTTATATCTGATCCCACCACATACTGGATATCAGCCCGTGTTATATCTGATCCCACCACATACTGGATATCTGCCCTGTGTTATACAGTGGGGAAAAAAAGTATTTAGTCAGTCAGCAATAGTGCAAGTTCCACCACTTAAAAAGATGAGAGGCGTCTGTAATTTACATCATAGGTAGACCTCAACTATGGGAGACAAACTGAGAAAAAAAAATCCAGAAAATCACATTGTCTGTTTTTTTTTCATTTTATTTGCATATTATGGTGGAAAATAAGTATTTGGTCAGAAACAAGCAATCAAGATTTCTGGCTCTCACAGACCTGTAACTTCTTTAAGAGTCTCCTCTTTCCTCCACTCATTACCTGTAGTAATGGCACCTGTTTAAACTTGTTATCAGTATAAAAAGACACCTGTGCACACCCTCAAACAGTCTGGCTCCAAACTCCACTATGGTGAAGACCAAAGAGCTGTCAAAGGACACCAGAAACAAAATTGTAGCCCTGCACCAGGCTGGGAAGACTGAATCTGCAATAGCCAACCAGCTTGGAGTGAAGAAATCAACTGTGGGAGCAATAATTAGAAAATGGAAGACATACAAGACCACTGATAATCTCCCTCGATCTGGTGCTCCACGCAAAATCCCACCCCGTGGGGTCAGAATGATCACAAGAACGGTGAGCAAAAATCCCAGAACCACGCGGGGGGACCTAGTGAATGAACTGCAGAGAGCTGGGACCAATGTAACAAGGCCTACCATAAGTAACACACTACGCCACCATGGACTCAGATCCTGCAGTGCCAGACGTGTCCCACTGCTTAAGCCTGTACATGTCCGGGCCCGTCTGAAGTTTGCTAGAGAGCATTTGGATGATCCAGAGGAGTTTTGGGAGAATGTCCTATGGTCTGATGAAACCAAACTGGAACTGTTTGGTAGAAACACAACTTGTCGTGTTTGGAGGAAAAAGAATACTGAGTTGCATCCATCAAACACCATACCTACTGTAAAGCATGGTGGTGGAAACATCATGCTTTGGGGCTGTTTCTCTGCAAAGGGCCCAGGACGACTGATCCGGGTACATGAAAGAATGAATGGGGCCATGTATCGTGAGATTTTGAGTGCAAACCTCCTTCCATCAGCAAGGGCATTGATGATGAAACGTGGCTGGGTCTTTCAACATGACAATGATCCAAAGCACACCGCCAGGGCAATGAAGGAGTGGCTTCGTAAGAAGCATTTCAAGGTCCTGGAGTGGCCTAGCCAGTCTCCAGATCTCAACCCTATAGAAAACCTTTGGAGGGAGTTGAAAGTCCGTGTTGCCAAGCGAAAAGCCAAAAACATCACTGCTCTAGAGGAGATCTGCATGGAGGAATGGGCCAACATACCAACAACAGTGTGTGGCAACCTTGTGAAGACTTACAGAAAACGTTTGACCTCTGTCATTGCCAACAAAGGATATATCACAAAGTATTGAGATGAAATTTTGTTTCTGACCAAATACTTATTTTCCACCATAATATGCAAATAAAATGAAAAAAAAAACAGACAATGTGATTTTCTGGATTTTTTTTTCTCAGTTTGTCTCCCATAGTTGAGGTCTACCTATGATGTAAATTACAGACGCCTCTCATCTTTTTAAGTGGTGGAACTTGCACTATTGCTGACTGACTAAATACTTTTTTTCCCCACTGTATCTGATCCCACCACATACTGGATATCTGCCCGTGTTATATCTGATCCCACCACATACTGGATATCTGCCCATTGTATATCTGATCCCACCACATACTGGATATCTGCCCGTGTTATATCTGATCCCACCACTTACTGGATATCATCCTGTGTTATATCTGATCCCATCACATACTGGATATCAGCCCATGTTATATCTGATCCCACCACATACTGGATATTGTCCTGTGTTATATCTGATCCCACCACATACAGGATATCGTCCCGTGTTATATCTGATCCCTCCACATACTGGATATCATCCTGTGTTATATCTGATCCCTCCACATACAGGATATCGTCCCGTGTTATATCTGATCCCTCCACATACTGGATATCATCCTGTGTTATATCTGATCCCACCACATACTGGATATCTGTCCCGTGTTATATCTGATCCCACCACATACTGGATATCTGTCCCGTGTTATATCTGATCCCACCACATACTAGATATCTGTCCCGTGTTATATCTGATCCCACCACATACTAGATATCATCCCGTGTTATATCTAATCCCATCACATACTGGATTTCGTCCCGTGTTATATCTGATCCCATCATATACTGGATATCATCCTGTGTTATATCTGATCCCTCCACATACTGGATATTGTCCTGTGTTATATCTGATCCCACCACATACTGGATATCTGTCCCGTGTTATATCTGATCCCACCACATACTGGATATCTGTCCCGTGTTATATCTGATCCCACCACATACTAGATATCTGTCCCGTGTTATATCTGATCCCACCACATACTAGATATCATCCCGTGTTATATCTAATCCCATCACATACTGGATTTCGTCCCGTGTTATATCTGATCCCATCATATACTGGATATCATCCTGTGTTATATCTGATCCCTCCACATACTGGATATCATCCTGTGTTATATCTGATCCCACCACATACTGGATATCTGTCCCGTGTTATATCTGATCCCACCACATACTGGATATCTGTCCCGTGTTATATCTGATCCCACCACATACTAGATATCTGTCCCGTGTTATATCTGATCCCACCACATACTAGATATCTGTCCCGTGTTATATCTGATCCCACCACATACTAGATATCATCCCGTGTTATATCTAATCCCATCACATACTGGATTTCGTCCCGTGTTATATCTGATCCCATCATATACTGGATATCATCCTGTGTTATATCTGATCCCTCCACATACTGGATATTGTCCTGTGTTATATCTGATCCCACCACATACTGGATATCTGTCCCGTGTTATATCTGATCCCACCACATACTGGATATCTGTCCCGTGTTATATCTGATCCCACCACATACTGGATATCTGTCCCGTGTTATATCTGATCCCACCACGTACTGGATATCTGCCCGTGTTATATCTGATCCCAACACTTACTGGATATCGTCCTGTGTTATATCTGATCCCATCACATACTGGATATCTGTCCCGTGTTATATCTGATCACACCACATACTAAATATCAACCCGTGTTATATCTGATCCCATCACATACTGGATATCGTCCCGTGCCCGCCGTGTGGCTGAATCTGGAGTCATCCCATATTTCTCCTGTAGGTAGAAGCTTGCTTTATGGCCTGGGAGCTGCTGACGCGCGGTTACGGGATCCCGCCTGAGCGCCTCTATGTCACCTACTTTCGAGGGGACCCGGATCTCGGCCTCTCTGCTGATGAGGAAACCCGGGAGATCTGGCTGAGCCTGGGGTAAGTGCCGCCGGATACTAATGACATGGCAGTACGACCAGGAGCTTCAGCACCAAGGGTGACTCCCATCATCTGCGTCTCCCTTTCAGTCTTCCTCCGGAGCGGATCCTGCCATTTGGCCTAAAGGAAAACTTCTGGGAAATGGGGGACACGGGCCCCTGCGGGCCCTGCACAGAGATTCATTACGATCATGTTGGAGGGCGAAACGCTGCAGCTCTGGTGAACCAGGATAGTCCCGACGTGGTGGAGATCTGGAACCTGGTGTTCATGCAGTATGACAGGTGGGTGGTGAGTATCCAGAGCGAGGTCCTGGGGTACCTGCGGGATCTGCTGATCTAGAGCCCCCGCGCTCCTGTCACTTTGTGCAGAGAGACAGACGGACGTCTCCGGCCGCTGCCGCAGTGCCACGTGGACACCGGGATGGGACTGGAGAGATTGGTCACCATCCTTCAAGGGAAACGCTCCAACTACGGCACGGACCTGTTCATACCCATCCTGAGGGCCATCGAGAGGGTGAGGGCCTCAGGTCATAGTCTCGGTCGTTCTTTGTGTGACCTGAACTGATGGTCGTCTCTCTCCTCAGGGCTCGCAGGCCCCTCCGTACCAGGGGAAGGTGGGTGTGGAGGACGTCCACCACGTGGACATGGCGTATCGTGTGGTGGCCGATCACATCAGGACTCTGGCTGTGTGCATCGCTGACGGCGTGTACCCCGGGATGTCAGGAGCCGAGTAAGCGCTGACATAAGTATACCTGTATCCCCACATTCTGAGGCCATCCCCCGTCCTCCGCCACGTCCGGTGTCGCCCCCTTGTGATCGCGGCTTCTCCTCTCCCCAGACTCGTGTTGCGCCGCATTCTGCGCCGAGCCGTGCGCTTCTCCTCCGAGATCCTCTGCGCTTCCCCCGGCTTCTTGTCTTCCTTGGTTCCCACCGTGGTGCAGGTTTTGGTGAGTGGAGACCCTCGAGCCTGACGCCGTCACTACCCTGACATCTGGCATCTCATCTCTGTATGATTATCTTACAGGGGGCCGCGTATCCGGAACTGGAGCGCGAGAAATCCCAGGTGGGTGACACTGCAGACACCTGGTGACACGTGAGATCTAGGATATGCCTGAAGTGATGGGTCCTGTGCTCACAGCTGCGGGGTCGTTACATTGTATCGTGGCTCTTTGTGATGCGTCTTTTGCGCTGATTTCAGATTATGAGGATCCTGAATGAGAACGAGGAGGCGTTTCTGGTCTCTCTCCAGCGGGGGCGCCATATCATCGACCGCACCGTTCAGCGAGGTGGTGCCACCAGGACGTTCCCAGGTGAGTGATGTGATGGCGGTGGAGGGTAGCGTTTGGCGTCCTGCGCTCTCGTGACGCCTGCTTTCTCCGCAGTGGACGTGGCGTGGTCTCTGCACAGGAACCTGGGATTCCCGCTGGATCTCATCGCGCTGATTCTGCAGGAGAGGGGGCTGTCCCTGGATATGGCGGCTCTGGAGCGGCTGGCGGAGGAGGAGGCCCAGGTCAGTGGCCCGGCATGTGTGCGGCTTTCTCATAGACGTGACTTGATTGCCATTTCCATAGTCTCCATGTGCCGCCATGTTTTTTGCATTCTTTTTTAGATGAGGATTCGAAACCTCCATGCGGACGGCGCCCCGACCCGGCAGCAGCTGGACGTGCACTCTCTGACGGAGCTGCAGCGCAGGGGGGTCCCTGCCACCAGCGATTCACCGAAGTACAAGTACAGGCTGGGGGCCGACGGCCGATACGGTAAGATGGCCGCCAGTTCACCGGTCAGAGGCTGCTCCTGATTGGACTGTCATCATGTGACCGTGTCCTCCGCAGAGTTCCCTCCCTGTGAGGCCGCCGTCCTCGCGCTGTGCCAGGACCAGTCTCTGCTCTCACAGGTGGATGGAGGTCAGCGCTGTGCCGCCATCCTGGACCGCACCTGCTACTACGCGGAGCAGGGGGGGCAGAGCTGTGACGTGGGGTACTTCATGCGGGAAGGGGAGCAGGTGAGGGACGTCTGGCTGCGTTACCCGGTGCTCGTCCTTCTGCCCCATCATATTACAGCTGTGTCCCTCCTACAGGACGTCCTGTTCCCGGTGGAGTCCGTGCATGTGGCAGGAGGATACGTGGTGCATGAGATCACCGCCGCAGAGCCGCTGAGGGTGGGGGACCGCCTGATCCTGCACCTGGACCAGGTATTACATCAGCAGGGCATCTGAGACTGCACTACAACTCCCAGAATGCAGTGCAGCTGTCAGGTCAGTGATGTTTTCTCTCCTCTCTAGGGCCATCGGCTGGCATGTATGGTGAATCACAGCGCCACCCACCTGCTGAATTATGCCCTGCGGCAGGTCCTAGGCGAGGGCACAGCTCAACGAGGCTCACATGTCACCGCACAACACCTGCGCTTTGATGTCAGCGTCACGGTAAGGCCCAGCGCACACTCCAGTCACACACTGTGGTGTCGGGATCTCGGTGAGGCTCGGTGCGCACTCCGGTCACACACTGTGATGTTGGGATCTCGGTGCACACGCCGGTCACACACTGTGATGTCGGGATCTCGGTGAGGCTCGATGCACACTCTGGTCACACACTGTGATGTCGGGATCTCGGTGCACACGCCGGTCACACACTGTGATGTCGGGATCTCGGTGAGGCTCGATGCACACTCTGGTCACACACTGTGATGTCGGGATCTCGGTGCACACGCCGGTCACACACTGTGATGTCGGGATCTCGGTGAGGCTCGATGCACACTCTGGTCACACACTGTGATGTCGGGATCTCGGTGCACACGCCGGTCACACACTGTGATGTCGGGATCTCGGTGCACACGCCGGTCACACACTGTGATGTCGGGATCTCGGTGAGGCTCGGTGCGCACTCCGGTCACACACTGTGATGTTGGGATCTCGGTGCACACGCCGGTCACACACTGTGATGTCGGGATCTCGGTGAGGCTCGGTGCGCACTCCGGTCACACACTGTGATGTTGGGATCTCGGTGCACACGCCGGTCACACACTGTGATGTCGGGATCTCGGTGAGGCTCGATGCACACTCTGGTCACACACTGTGATGTCGGGATCTCGGTGCACACGCCGGTCACACACTGTGATGTCGGGATCTCGGTGAGGCTCGATGCACACTCTGGTCACACACTGTGATGTCGGGATCTCGGTGCACACGCCGGTCACACACTGTGATGTCGGGATCTCGGTGCACACGCCGGTCACACACTGTGATGTCGGGATCTCGGTGAGGCTCGGTGCACACTCTGGTCACACACTGTGGTGTCGGGGGGTCTCGGTGAGGCTCGATGCATACTCTGGTCACACACTGTGATGTCGGTATCTCGGTGAGGCTCGGTGCACACTCTGGTCACACACTGTGGTGTCGGGGGTCTCGGTGAGGCTCGATGCATACTCTGGTCACACACTGATGTCGGGATCTCGGTGAGGCTCGATGCATACTCTGGTCACACACTGTGATGTCGGGATCTCGGTGAGGCTCGATGCACACTCTGGTCACACTGTGGTGTCGGGGGTCTCGGTGAGGCTCGATGCATACTCTGGTCACACACTGATGTCGGGATCTCGGTGAGGCTCGATGCATACTCTGGTCACACACTGTGATGTCGGGATCTCGGTGAGGCTCGGTGCACACTCTGGTCACACACTGTGATGTCGGGATCTCGGTGAGGCTCGATGCACACTCTGGTCACACACTGTGGCGTCGGGGGTCTCGGTGAGGCTCGGTGCACACTCCAGTCACACACTGTGATGTCGGGATCTCGGTGAGGCTCGGTGCACACTCTGGTCACACACTGTGATGTCGGGATCTCGGTGAGGCTCGGTGCACATTCTGGTCACACACTGTGATGGTGGGGTGTCTCGGTGAGGCTCGATGCATACTCTGGTCACACACTGTGATGTCGGGGGGTCTCGGAGCACACGCCGGTCACACTCTGTAATGTCGAGAGTCTCGGTGCACACGCCGGTCACACACTGTGATGTCGGGGTCTCTATGAGGCTCAATGCACACTCTGTTCACACACTGTGATGTCGGGGGTCTCGGAGCACACGCCGGTCACACACTGTGATGTCGAGAGTCTTGGTGAGGCTCGGTGCACACGCCGGTCACACACTGTGAATGTCGGGGGTCTCTGAGGCTCGGTGCACACTCTGTTCACACACTGTGATGTCGGGGGTCTCGGTGCACACGCCTGTTACACATTGATGTTGGGGTTCTCGGTGAGGCTCGGTGCACACTCTGTTCACACACTGTGATGTTGGGGGTCTCGGTGCACACGCCGGTCACACTGTGATGTCTGGGGTCTCGGTGCACACGCCTGTTACACACTGTGATGTCGGGGGTCTCGGTGAGGCTCGGTGCACACGCCGGTCACACACTGTGAAGTCGGGGGTCTCGATGAGGCTCAGTGCACACGCCTGTTACACACTGATGTCGGGGGTCTCGGTGAGGCTCGGTGCACACTCCGTTCACACACTGTGATGTCGGGGGTCTCGGTGCACACGCCTGTTACCAGGGCGGGTTTTAGGCAAAGTGGGGCCCTGGGCAAAAGTTTAAAATGGGGCCCCAAATGCTGACACATTGCACATTACACAGAAGCATTTCACTTCCCATATATACACGTCCCATAGTCCTCCATATAATAGTGTGCCCCATAGTCCTCCATATAGTATAATACACTCCTCATAGTCCTCCATATATTAAAATACACTGCCCAGTCCTCCATATAGTATAATACACTCCTCATAGTCCTCCATATAGTATAATGCACCGCCATAGTCATCCTTGTAGTACAATTCACTTCCCATAGTATAATGCACCCCATAGTTCTTCATATAATGTATTCCCCATAGTCCTCAAAACAGTTAATGCAGCCCACATATAGTATAATGCAGCCACCCCATAGAGTATAATGCAGCACCGCCATAAAATATAATTTAACCCCCATAGAAGATAATGCAGCTACCCCACAGAATATAATGTAACCCCGCTATAGAATATGACAGCCCCCTCAGAGTATATTGCAGCCCCCCATAGAATATAATGCAGCCCCTGATATAGTATAATGTAGCCCCCTCATGGAATACTATGTAGCCCCCCTAATAAAGTATGATGAAGCCCCCATACAATATAATCTAGCTCCCATAGAATATAATGCAGCCCCCCATAGAATAAAATGTAGCCTCCTCATAGTATAATGTAGCCAACTCGTAGAGTATGATACAATCACCCCTATAGAATATAATATAATAATGTACCCCTCATATTATATAACACAGCCTCCCCATAGAATATAATGTAAAATGTACCCCCCATGGTATATAACAGCCGCATAGTATATAGCCCAGCCGCATAGTATATAGCCCAGCCCCACATGGTATACAGCACAGCACAACATGGTATATAGCGCCCAGCCACACATGGTATATAGCGCCCAGCACCACATGGTATATAGCCCAGCCACACATGGAATATAGCGCCCAGCACCACATGGTTTATAGCCCAGCCACACATGGTATATAGCGCCCAGCACCACATGGCATATAGCACCCAGCACCACATGGTATATAGCCCAGCCACACATAGTATATATAGCGCCCAGCACCACATGGTATATAGCACCCATCACCACATGGTATATAGCGCCCAGCACCACATGATATATATAGCGCCCAGAACCACATGGTATATAGCACCCAGCACCACATGATATATATAGCGCCCAGCATCACATGGTATATAGCACCCAGCACCACATGATATATATAGCGCCCAGCACCACATGGTATATAGCACCCAGCACCACATGATATATATAGCACCCAGCACCACATGATATATATAGCGCCCAGCATCACATGGTATATAGCGCCCAGCATCACATGGTATATAGCACCCAGCACCACATGGTATATATAGCGCCCAGCACCACATGATATATATAGCGCCCAGCACCACATGGTATATAGCAACCAGCACCACATGATATATATAGCGCCCAGCACCACATGATATATATAGCGCCCAGCACCACATGGTATATAGCGCCCAGCACCACATGGTATATAGCGCCCAGCACCACATGGTATATAGCGCCCAGCACCACATGGTATATAACGCCCAGCACCACATGATATATATAGCGCCCAGCACCACATGGTATATAGCAACCAGCACCACATGATATATATAGCGCCCAGCACCACATGGTATATAGCACCCAGCACCACATGATATATATATATATAGCGCCCAGCACCACATGATATATATAGTGCCCAGCACCACATGATATATATAGCGCCCAGCACCACGTGATATATATAGCGCCCAGCACCACATGATATATATAGCGCCCAGCACCACATGATATATATAGCGCCCAGCACCACATGATATATATATAGCGCCCAGCACCACATGATAGATATAGCGCCCAGCACCACATGATATATATAGCGCCCAGCACCACATGATATATATAGCGCCCAGCACCACATGATATATATAGCGCCCAGCACCACATGATATATATAGCGCCCAGCACCACATGATATATATAGCGCCCAGCACCACATGATATATATAGCGCCCAGCACCACATGATATATATAGCGCCCAGCACCACATGATATATATAGCGCCCAGCACCACATGATATATATATAGCGCCCAGCACCACATGATAGATATAGCGCCCAGCACCACATGATATATATAGCGCCCAGCACCACATGATAGATATAGCGCCCAGCACCACATGATATATATAGCGCCCAGCACCACATGATATATATAGCGCCCAGCACCACATGATATATATAGCGCCCAGCACCACATGATATATATAGCGCCCAGCACCACATGATATATATAGCGCCCAGCACCACATGATATATATAGCGCCCAGCACCACATGATATATATAGCGCCCAGCACCACATGATATATATAGCGCCCAGCACCACATGATATATATAGCGCCCAGCACCACATGATATATATAGCGTCCAGCACCACATGATATATATATAGCGCCCAGCACCACATGATAGATATAGCGCCCAGCACCACATGATAGATATAGCGCCCAGCACCACATGATAGATATAGCGCCCAGCACCACATGATATATATAGCGCCCAGCACCACATGATATATATAGCGCCCAGCACCACATTATATATAGCGCCCAGCACCACATGATATATATAGCGCCCAGCACCACATGATATATATAGCGCCCAGCACCACATGATATATATAGCGCCCAGCACCACATGATATATATAGCGCCCAGCACCACATGATATATATAGCGCCCAGCACCACATGGTATATAGCGCCCAGCACCACATGGTATATAGCGCCCAGCACCACATGGTATATAGCGCCCAGCACCACAAGGTATATAGCGCCCAGCACCACATGGTATATAGCGCCCAGCACCACATGGTATATAGCGCCCAGCATCACATGGTATATAGCGCCCAGCATCACATGGTATATAGCGCCCAGCACCACATGATATATATAGCGCCCAGCACCACATGATATATATAGCGCCCAGCACCACATGATATATATAGCGCCCAGCACCACATGATATATATAGCGCCCAGCACCACATGGTATATAGCGCCCAGCACCACATGGTATATAGCGCCCAGCACCACATGGTATATAGTGCCCAGCACCACATGGTATGTAGCGCCCAGCACCACATGGTATATAGCGCCCAGCACCACATGGTATATAGCGCCCAGCACCACATGATATATATATAGCGCCCAGCACCACATGATATATATATAGCGCCCAGCACCACATGATATATATATAGCGCCCAGCACCACATGGTATATATATAGCGCCCAGCACCACATGATATATATATAGCGCCCAGCACCACATGATATATATATAGCGCCCAGCACCACATGGTATATATATAGCGCCCAGCACCACATGGTATATAGCGCCCAGCATCACATGGTATATAGCGCCCAGCACCACATGATATATATAGCGCCCAGCACCACATGATATATATAGCGCCCAGCACCACATGATATATATAGCGCCCAGCACCACATGATATATATAGCGCCCAGCACCACATGATATATATAGCGCCCAGCACCACATGATATATATATAGCGCCCAGCACCACATGATATATATAGCGCCCAGCACCACATGATATATATAGCGCCCAGCACCACATGGTATATAGCGCCCAGCACCACATGGTATATAGCGCCCAGCACCACATGGTATATAGCGCCCAGCACCACATGGTATATAGCGCCCAGCACCACATGGTATATAGCGCCCAGCACCACATGGTATATAGCGCCCAGCAACACATGGTATATAGCGCTCAGCACCACATGGTATATAGCGCCCAGCACCACATGATATATAGTCATGGCCAAAAGTATTGACACCCCTGCAATTCTGTCAGATAATATTCAGTTTCTTCCTGAAAATGATTGCAAACACAAATTCTTTGGTATTATTATCTTCATTTAATTTGTCTTAAATGAAAAAACACAAAAGAGAATGAAGCAAAAAGCAAAACATTGATCATTTCACACAAAACTCCAAAAATGGGCCGGACAAAAGTATTGGCACCCTCAGCACAACCTTTAGCCAAAATAACTGCGACCAACCGCTTCCGGTAACCATCAATGAGTTTCTTATAATGCTCTGCTGGAATTTTAGACCATTCTTCTTTGGCAAACTGCTCCAGGTCCCTGATATTTGAAGGGAGCCTTCTCCAAACTGCCATTTTTAGATCTCTCCACAGGTGTTCTATGGGATTCAGGTCTGGACTCATTGCTGGCCACCTTAGAAGTCTCCAGTGCTTTCTCTCAAACCATTTTCTAGTGCTTTTTGAAGTGTGTTTTGGGTTATTGTCCTGCTGGAAGACCCTTGACTTCTGAGGTAGACCCAGCTTTCTCACACTGGGCTCTAAATTATGCTGCAAAATTTGTTGGTAGTCTTCTGACTTCATAATGCCATGCACACGGTCAAGCAGTCCAGTGCCAGAGGCAGCAAAGCAACCCCAAAACATCAGGGAACCTCCGCCATGTTTGACTGTAGGGATCGTGTTCTTTTCTTTGAATGCCTCTTTTTTCTCCTGTAAACGCTATGTTGATGCCTTTGCCCAAAAAGCTCTACTTTTGTCTCATCTGACCAGAGAACATTCTTCCAAAATGTTTTAGGCTTTTTCAGGTAAGTTTTGGCAAACTCCAGCCTGGCTTTTTTGTGTCTCAGGGTAAGAAGTGGGGTCTTCCTGGGTCTCCTACCATACAGTCCCTTTTCATTCAGACGCCGACGGATAGTACGGGTTGACACTGTTGTACCCTCGGACTGCAGGGCAGCTTGAACTTGTTTGGATGTTAGTCGAGGTTCTTTATCCAACATCCGCACAATCTTGCGTTGAAATCTCTTGTCAATTTTTCTTTTCCGTCCACATCTAGGGAGGTTAGCCACAGTGCCATGGGCTTTACACTTCTTGATGACACTGCGCACGGTAGACACAGAACATTCAGGTCTTTGGAGATGGACTTGTAGCCTTGAGATTGCTCATGCTTCCTCACAATTTGGTTTCTCAAGTCCTCAGACAGTTCTTTGGTCTTCTTTCTTTTCTCCATGCTCAATGTGGTACACACAAGGACACAGGACAGAGGTTGGGTCAACTTTAATCCATGTCAACTGGCTGCAAGTGTGATTTAGTTATTGCCAACACCTGTTAGGTGCCACAGGTAAGTTACAGGTGCTGTTAATTACACAAATTAGAGAAGCATCACATGATTTTTCGAACAGTGCCAATACTTTTGTCCACCCTCTTTTTTATGTTTGGTGTGGAATTATATCCAATTTGGCTTTAGGACAATTCTTTTTGTGTTTTTTCATTTAAGACAAATTAAATGAAGATAATAATACCAAAGAATTTGTGTTTGCAATCATTTTCAGGAAGAAACTGAGTATTATCTGACAGAATTGCAGGGGTGTCAATACTTTTGGCCATGACTGTATAGCCCCCCCCACCGAGAATGGCCCCACAGTCCAGCACACACAACGATATATTAATTAAAAAAAATTATCCTCACCTCCTCCTCGTGCCTGCGCTGCTCCCAGCGCCTGCTCCTAACACCGGCCCTGCCTGTTACACTCTGTGATGTCGGGGGCCTCGGTGAGGCTCGGTGCACAAGCCTGCTGCACACTGTTTGCCGATGTAGATTACATTTTGGATTATAAGCCCCCGCAGTCTGTACAGAATCGGGGTCTCGGGGGCTGCCCCATAGTGACAGGATAGCGGGTAATACTGGTGAGCTTCTCTTTTAGGGTCCGGTCAGTGGTCTGCAGCTGCAGGAGGTGGAGAAGCTGCTGCAGGATCTGATTGCACAAGACCAGGAGATTGACACGGCGCACATCCCTCTTGCTGACGCCAGATGTATCGCGGGTCTGAGGACCGTGGATGAGGTGAATATATATATATACTGCTTCGTCTGACTACCCCCCCCCCCCCCAATCTCTGTGCGCCGGTTGGGTGGCATTGTTGTCCACCATATGGGGATGCCTGCTTCATGGATACTGGGGTCCTTTAGGAGAGAGCTGCAGGGGTTAATAGTCTCTCCCTTCCCCCCAGGTGTACCCGGATCCTGTCCGCGTGGTCTCGGTTGGGGTCCCCGTGGAGAAGCTGATGAGTCGGAGCTGTCGGGCCGGTCTGCAGACGTCTGTGGAGCTCTGCTGCGGCACGTGAGCAATCTCCCTACACCTCCCCCTTGTCTGTGGATCGTCCCCCTCGTGCCCACCTCAAACGGTGCCCCCCGATGTATCCTGACACTCAGTGCCATTATCCCCCCATTGCATCACCATTTCCATGGGGTGTTAGAGTAGACGGCCCCTGTAAGGGGGATGTGACAGTCAGCTGATAGCCCCCCGTCTGCGTCACCTCCTCCTCTGCCCCCAGACACCTGCTCAGGACGGGGACCATCGAAGATCTGGTGATCATCAACGAAAAACCGCTGGTGAAAGGGATCGTGCGACTCATCGCAGTGACCGGAGAGGAGGCCAGGCAGGTGGGTGACAAGCCGAGGGCAGGGACAGAATGCTGCAGTCACCTCCAGAGCAGCATTCACTGTTCTTATACTGCAGTCACCTCCAGAGCTGCATTTACTGTTCTCATACTGCAGTCACCTCCAGAATAGCATTTATTGTTCTTATACTGCAATCACCTCCAGAGCAGCATTCACCATTATTATACTAGTCACTTCCAGAGCAGCATTCACAATTCTTATACTCCTATCACCTCCAGAGCAGCGTTCACCGTTCTTATTCTCCAGTCACCTCCAGAGCATCATTCAGCATTATTATACTAGTCACTTCCAGAGCAGCATGCACAGTTCTTATACTCCAGTCACCTCCAGACCAGCATTCAGCATTCTTATTCTCCAGTCATCTCCAGAGCAGCATTCAGCATTCTTTTGCTCCAGTCCCACCTGCAGCTATATAAACAATTATTAGGCTGCATTCACCCTTCTAATGACTGAGACATTTGTGGACCAACACATTGCTAATTTGTCAGGGAAGATCCCATAATGCTTTGCATCCGGCTGCATTGCATTGTGTAGGCACCAGCAGAGGGCAGCAGTGGGATCAGGAGAGGAGCCGTACCTGCAGCTCTAGGTGTGACTGGAGGGGAAGCCACAGCTCAGAAATTAGGAAAAACTGCATCACATGAGGACGATCACAAGTGCACGACTCTCGTGTAATTATGGCGATCCGCAGGCGCGAGAGACGGGGCAGGTGCTATGCAAGGAGGTGGAGTCTGTCAGCGAGCGCATGAAGACGAGGCCGGCCTCCATGAGTGAAGCCCAGCAGCTCTCCCGGGACATCGGGCTCCTGAGACACGTGAGTGGGGTGCGGGGGCTGAGGCGGGGGCTGGGGGGGCTGTTATCACCGATGTCACCGCCGCAGGATGTGTTGTCAGTGTGGGGGAGATGTTCTTAGAGAGGACTGGACACAATGTGACGGCGGCTGCAGGGAGGAAAACTTCTGTTTTATTTCACTTCTGCGATCTGGAAATATTAGTAAATCACAGTATTTGGCACCTAATGAGTTAACACCCAAGTAACTTTAGTTAACTCCCGACTGTTTTCAGTAGGGGCGTGGCCTTCCTCCCTGTACAACACTAACCAATCATAATCAGGCAGCAACATAGAGGTGCACAAGGACCTGTGATGTCATCAGGGTCACATGACCGGACTCCACAGGTCCTGGCAGCCGGAATGTGCAGCTTAAATAAGCTCTGAAGATGCATCAAACAGTGAGGAGCTCTGACCGCTGCTTAATATTTCCTTTCTCTGCTGTGCCATGCTTCTTTAGGGCTTATTTATGCTGCATGGTCCTGCTGGCAGGACCTGTGGCGTCCGGTCATGTGACCCTCATTACAGCACAAGTCCTTGTGCACCTCTATGTTGCTGCCTGCTTACAATTAGTCAATGTCATACATGGAGAAGGCCACGCCCCTACTGAAAACTATCTGATAACACCTACTTGCACCTAACTTTAGTTAACTCATTAACTTCTCAATGTGCGATAGCTAAAATCATGGGAACGGAATATTTTGTAACAACCTTTTCAGCACAGGAGATCTCTAGAGAATTGTGACTCCAGAACAGAAACACTTTATGCAAACAGGGTTCTAGGAAATTAGAGGGAGGTAATGCAAAGTCTAAAATCTGCGACTATAGAGCAGAAAAGTGATGCCCACCCAGGTCAGGACTCTGCGGCTCAGGACTCTCCCAATCGGTTCCGATCACTGAACCCCAAACTGTGCATGTTCCTCTCCCCAGGGGAAAGCGCCTACTCTATTTACATAAATAATATAATGTAACACGAACAGTGCGGCCCCATAATGATGGTTTATGGTTGCTTTTTTCAGAGTGTTGACAGTGCCCCCATGCCGCAGTGGCAGAGGAAGGAACTGCAAACATCACTCAAGTTTTTGCTGAGATCTGCTAACACAGCCGCTCGCAAGGTGGAAGAGCGACAGGTGAGGACAGCGGCCGGATTACCAGTTCCTATAGTCTGCACTATTGCCCGCATCTGCAGAATAGTGAGTGCAGCTCTGAAGTATAATACAGGATGTAACTCAGGATCAGTAATGTATGTACACAGTGACTGCACCAGCAGAATAGTGAGTGCAGCTCTGGAGTATAATACAGGATGTAACTCAGGATCAGTAATGTAATGTATGTACACAGTGACTGCACCAGCAGAATAGTGAGTGCAGCTCTGGGGTATAATACAGGATGTAACTCAAGATCAGTAATGTAATGTATGTACACAGTGACTGCACCAGCAGAATAGTGAGTGCAGCTCTGGAGTATAATACAGGATGTAACTCAGGATCAGTAATGTAATGTATGTACACAGTGACTGCACCAGCAGAATTGTGAGTGCACCTCTGGGGTATAATACAGGATATAACTCAGGATCAGTAATGTAATGTATGTACACAGTGACTGCACCAGCAGAATAGTGAGTGCAGCTCTGGGGTATAATGCAGGATGTAACTCAGGATCAGTAATGTAATGTATGTACACAGTGACTGTACTAGCAGAATAGTGAGTGCAGCTCTGGGGTATAATACAGGATGTAACTCTGGATCAGTAATGTATGTACACAGTGACTGTACCAGCAGAATAGTGAGTGCAGCTCTGGGGTATAATGCAGGATGTAACTCAGGATCAGTAATGTAATGTATGTACACAGTGACTCCACCAGCAGAATAGTGAGTGCAGCTCTGGGGTATAATACAGGATGTAACTCAGGATCAGTATGTAATGTATGTACACAGTGACTGCACCAGCAGAATAGTGAGTGCAGCTCTGGGGTATAATACAGGAAGTAACTCAGGATCAGTAATGTAATGTATGTACACAGTGACTGCACTAGCAGAATAGTGAGCGCAGCTCTGGGGTAATGTAATGTAGCTGTATATTGTGATTGTATTGTCCATGTAGGTTGCGATGGTAGTTGCCGTCTTTCCTGTATTTATTCCTTGTCTCAGGCTATGGCGATGGTTCCGAGTCTCTTGGAGAAGTTCTCCCCCCATCAGTCCCTCTTCGTGGCCTCCGTGTGTGTGGAGTCTCCTATGGTGAGTAGTTGTCAGGAGCGGCCATGTTGGTAGTCGCTGCCCTCTCCTGGCAGGATACCCATGAGCCGCACCATAGAGGTGTAATCTTCGGCGTCTCCGGCAGGTGCTGGTGAAGTTGGTGAACCAGATGTGTGCCCGGCGTCCGTCCTCCGCGGTGATGCTGCTCTGCAGACAGCGCTCCGGGGCCGTGCTGTGCGCCTGTCAGGTCCCAAAGGTGAGCGCCACCTGCTGGGCATGTGCTGGGTCATTACCGACGTCTCGCTGCCCGGCTGTCAGTGACGGTAGAAGCAACAACATCGGAAGTGTCACAGAATGGCGGTAAATGACATGTAGGAATTACGCAGAAAGCTAAGAGACCAGGCTGCCGCACGTTCCTGCGCTGATACACTGTAACAGACCAACAGTCCCGTGGAGATAGATGTGTGCTGCTGATATTTGACTGATCCATTGTAACAAACCTTCAGCTGTGTGAGCAGGACAGGTAATGTCAGCAGTGAGTGCAGACTAGAATGACCATTCACTGACAGCAAGCAGAGATTGATCCCCATGTACGTCCAGGCTTTCACTCCCGGCTCTGGGGGTCTCGCGCTTTCACTCCCGGCTCTGGGGGTCTCACGCTGTCCCTTCTCTTCTTCAGGGCTCTGTCTCTCATCTCTCTGCTCTTGATTGGGCCGCCGCCGTGTGCTCAGCAATAAAGGGTAAAGCATATGGCGGCGTGGACGTGGCTAGCGGGTGCGGGACCAGCGAGACCCTGGATGACGTCCTGCAGGCCGCCGTGCACTATGTACAGATGAAGCAACAGGAACATTCATGACTGTTGTCCAGAAGATTCCAGAAGTGGACCGTGACCCTCATCCGTTAATGACCCCGTGTGGACCTGCCCTGTCCATCGACCAGACTTCATATTGGCTCTGTGAGCTGATGCTGAAACTGCAGTCACCTGCAGAGCTGAAATCACTTTTCTGCTGTTACATTCTATATTTACTCTAGTGCTGACCGGAGCTGCATTCATAATTCTGCTGTCACTTAATGTCACATCCACAATCTTTCTTATCTCCCGTTAACTTCAGGTTGAAGGAATTTGTACGACTGCACTGAGGTCTTAGTTTTGTCGGTGTCAGCAGGGTGCTCTGTGCTTCTGGGGAGTAGCAGAAATATAAATGCAGCTCTAGATGAACAAGAATAGATATGAACCCTAGAATTGGTGAAGAAAGTTTTTGTATGTCTCCTTCATGGACTGTTATGTAATATTCAGTAGAGGAGCTATGTGTCACATTGCCACGACGGCTCTGCTGTGTCTGGGGGTAGCTGAGGCCCAGACGCAGCGACGTGCGCCCTGTGCGGATGAGGATTCTCTGTCACCGACGACAGGTCCGTTCATCTAGGATCCCGGCCATAGCCGAGGCGTCAAGCTGTGGCTGCTCTGCAGATGTCACGCTCATGGAGGGCAGGACCCCAGTCTGGGCTATGCTCCTGCTGACCACAGGGTCCGGCGTCTGTGTGTTGCTCTCCTATGGAGAAGATGCAAATAAATGCCTGCACTGTATGCAGAGTATTGTGTTATCTGGTTACTGGCGTACTGTACCTTTAAGGTGAGCCCGCTGGTCATGCTGAAGCTGAAGGTGACCATGGATGGTGCTGCTTTACTGGAGTCCAGCTGCACAGGGGGAAGGTGGAAAGTTTTCTGTGGAGTGTCCTCCACCTCGAATAAAGCCAAACGTTTCCTGAGCATCTGCTGCATGCGGAGCACTGTGGAGATAGAGCGGAGCAGTATAGAGAGCAGCCCCCAATGTGATGTGTATGACGGGTCACAGAGAGCAGCCTCCTATATACTTGAGGTTAAAGGGTAATCCAGAGAGCTGCCCCATGTGATGGTGTATGGAGCGCTGTGCAGAAGCAGAAAATCACAAATACCAAGTACACCCTCTTTCAACTCTATTGATTTGACTAATAGGACACAATAAAAAAAGCCTCGGTTCCTTTATAAATAATTTTTATTTTAAGTGCAATGCTCAGGAAAATTGTAAAGAGAACCAAGAGCTGCAGCTCAGACTCTAAAGGACGTTATATGTTAAGCTTATGACTGTACAGTTAGAGAGCGTGCTAGAGTATGGCTTGTGTGGAAGGTTTCCAGAGAACGCGGCTAAAGGGTGATCTGAAAAAAACAAAACACAAGACTTCAAGAACAAAGTGTGTTTGGACAGATGAGACTGAAGTGCAAATGTTCCACGATAATGCCCTGAACACCAAGCCCGGCATGTCAGCACAGACAAATGGAAGCCGTTGTTGGCACCGTGGTGGGGGGATGGTTGGGGCTTGTTTTACACTACAGCCCCCGGGCACCTCGCCGTCATCGAGTCGCCATGAACACCTCTGTATGATGCCATATTCTACAGTCACATGTGCAGCCGTGTGTCCGAAAACTAACGCGCAGCCAAAACCGGGTGATGTAAGCGGACTGATCCCGAGCAGCAAATGAGCACGGCTGAAGAAGAGACGAATCCGGACCTCGGCTCTACAGAAATGCTGTGCGGGACGTCGAGGGATCTGTGCGGGACGTCGAGGGATCTGCACAAATGGAACGTCCTCAAACAACAATGAACGGAAGCCACGCTGTACAGGGGAACAGTCACAACCGTCCAGACCAAGGCCCGTGACTGACAGTCACACAGGAAACCAGTACTGGGCGTCAGCGCTGCAACAGGAGCTTCTACACATCAGTGATGGAGGGGGTGTACTTAATTATTCACACACAATCTGCACTTTGATCTTGTTTATTGTAAATAACGACCCGATGTCGTCTGTCGGCTTCTTCACCGAAGGTTGGAGTTAATTTAACATTTATATTTTCTGCTAATACCATAGAATTCAGAGGGTGTACTTAGTATATCATGATTGTAGATGTAATATAGAGAGCGGCCCCCTATGTGATGTGTATGGAGGGGAATATAGAGAGCGGCCCCCCTATGTGATGTGTATGGAGGAAATATAGAGAGCGGCCCCCTATGTGATGTGTATGGAGGGGAATATAGAGTGCGGCCCCCTATGTGATGTGTATGGAGGGGAATATAGAGAGCGGCCCCCTATGTGATGTGTATGGAGGGAATATAGAGAGCGGCCTCCTATGTGATGTGTATGGAGGGGAATATAGAGAGCGGCCCCCTATGTGATGTGTATGGAGGGAATATAGAGAGCGGCCCCCTATGTGATGTGTATGGAGGGGAATATAGAGAGCGGCCCCCTATGTGATGTGTATGGAGGGGAATATAGAGAGCGGCCTCCTATGTAATGTGTATGGAGGGGAATATAGAGAGCGGCCCCCTATGTGATGTGTATGGAGGGGAATATAGAGAGCGGCCCCCTATGTAATGTGTATGGAGGGGAATATAGAGAGCGGCCTATGTGATGTGTATGGAGGGGAATAAAGAGAGCGGCCTCCTATGTGATGTTTATGGAGGGGAATATAGAGAGCGGCCCCCTATGTGATGTGTATGGAGGGGAATATAGAGAGCGGCCCCCTATGTGATGTGTATGGAGGGGAATATAGAGAGCGGCCTCCTATGTGATGTTTATGGAGGGGAATATAGAGAGCGGCCCCCTATGTGATGTGTATGGAGGGGAATATAGAGAGCGGCCTCCTATGTGATGTTTATGGAGGGGAATATAGAGAGCGGCCCCCTATGTGATGTGTATGGAGGGGAATATAGAGAGCGGCCCCCTATGTGATGTGTATGGAGGGGAATATGGAGAGCGGCCCCCTATGTGATGTGTATGGAGGGGAATATAGAGAGCGGCCCCCTATGTGATGTGTATGGAGGGGAATATAGAGAGCGGCCCCCTATGTGATGTGTATGGAGGGGAATATAGAGAGCGGCCCCCTATGTGATGTGTATGGAGGGGAATATAGAGAGCGGCCCCCTATGTGATGTGTATGGAGGGGAATATAGAGAACGGCCCCCTATGTGATGTGTATGGAGGGGAATATAGAGAGCGGCCCCCTATGTGATGTGTATGGAGGGGAATATAGAGAGCGGCCCCCCTATGTGATGTGTATGGAGGGGAATATAGAGAGCGGCCCCCTATGTGATGTGTATGGAGGGGAATATAGAGAGCGGCCCCCTATGTGATGTGTATGGAGGGGAATATAGAGAGCGGCCCCCTATGTGATGTGTATGGAGGGGAATATAGAGAGCGGCCCCCTATGTGATGTGTATGGAGGGGATAATAGAGAGCGGCCCCCTATGTGATGTGTATGGAGGGGAATATAGAGAGCGGCCCCCTATGTGATGTGTATGGAGGGGAATATACAGTGGCCCCCTATGTGATGTGTATGGAGGGGAATATAGAGAGCGGCCTCCTATGTGATGTGTTTGGAGGGGAATATAGAGAGCGGCCTCCTATGTGATGTGTATGGAGGGGAATATAGAGAGCGGCCCCCTATGTGATGTGTATGGAGGGGAATATAGAGAGTGGCCCCCTATGTGATGTGTATGGAGGGGAATATAGAGAGCGGCCTCCTATGTGATGTGTATGGAGAGGAATATAGAGAGCGGCCCCCTATGTGATGTGTATGGAGGGGAATATAGAGAGCGGCCTCCTATGTGATGTGTATGGAGGGGAATATAGAGAGCGGTGTTGTGAGTTCATTCTCACCAGTTGTGAGTTCCCCTTCTGGATTCCCTCTGGTGGTGTCGGGAGGTGGTGCGGCTGGTTTGATCGGTGGAGATCTGCCACCTGAGAATGAGGATGACGATTGGATCTCAGGATTCTCAGATTTGATTTAAGACAGCCGACGCCCTATTCAGTTGCTGGTGATTCCTTCTGGCTTGTCAACTCTTTGTTTTCAGCTCTGTTCCAGTCATCTAAAAGCTAAGTTTTTCTGCTAATGTTCTCAGAATATTCCAGAGTGCTCATATAGTGGGAGAAGTCTAGTGACTTCAGGGTTAATTTTGCTATCAGAAGTGTTGGACATTATTTTTGTAGGGTTTTTTGCAGATTGCAGACAGTGACTTTCCTTTCCTGTCTAGTTAGTTTGGGCCCCATCGTTTGCTCAGCCTATTTTCCTGCCTGTGATTTTGCCTTCATCTTGTTTCACCGTCAATACGTGTGGGGGCTATCTATTCCTTTGGGGTCTGCTCTTGGGCAGTTAGCTTTCCCTTTTCTTGCTTTAGGCTTATTTAGTCCTCCAGCCATGAGGCGTCTAGGACCATCGTAGGCACGCTCCACGGCTGCTGCTAGTTGTGTGGTAAGATCAGGGATCTGCAATCTGCATAGTTACCAACTTCTCTGGTTTTCTGTGGCTTAGCTTGTTTTGTTTTTTTCCTCCTCGGTGACCCATTCATAACAGAATCACCAGCCATACTGCAGATTCTAGGGTACTCAAAAGCAGGAAAGAATTGTAAAAAAGAAAAAAAGTTTTTTTTTTTTTTTTTTTTTTTATATGTAAGGTATTTTTTCCTCTTTTTCTCTGGGGCCGTAGGAGGATTTTTTTTTTTTTTAAATGGAGATTAAGCAATTGTCTGATCGTGTGGAGCAGCTGGCGCTGAAGTGCGTGGAATTTCCGCCTACCTTGCTCATTCACATGCTGCTGAACCTAAGATCCCTACTCCTGATGTGTTTTTTGGGGATCGGTCTAAATTTTTGAATTTTAAGAATAATTGGAAATTATTTCTGGCCTTGAAGCCTAACTCATCGGGGAGCTCTGTGCAGGAGGTTAAAATTGTCATCTCCTTGCTGTGCGGCGATCCCCAGGATTGGGCGTTTTCTTTGACACCTGAAGATCCTATTCTGACTAATGTGGATGCATTTTTTCAGGCCTTGGGGTTGTTGTATGATGAACCTAATGCTGTTGATCAAGCTGAGAGAACCCTGTTGGCATTGAGCCAGGGTCAGGATTCTGCAGAGTTATACTGTCAAAAATTCTGAAAGTGGGCGGTCCTTACTACATGGAATGATGGTGCCTTGGCAGCTCTCTTTCGGAAGGGTTTGTCAGACCGTAAAAGATGTTATGGTGGGATTTCCTGTTCCTTCTGGTCTGGATGGCTCTATGTCATTAGCCATTCAAATTGATCGGCGTTTACGTGAACGTAAAACTACACGGGAGGTGCTGCCACCTTTTGGACAAATGTCTGAACCTATGCAATGTGATGGGGTTATGTCTAGGGCGCAACGTCAGGAGTTTAGAAGGCGTAATAAGCTGTGTTTTTTCTGTGGAGACGCCTCTCATATTATTTCTGTCTGCCCTAAACGAGAGAAACGTCTTGCACACACATTTGCTGTGGGTGGTGTACAACCTAAGTTTCTTTTGGCAATTACTCTGATCTGCTCCTTATCCACGTTTTCCACTAAGGCTTTTGTGGATTCAGGAGCAGCGTTGAATCTGATGGATTTGGACTTTGCTAAACGTTGTGGTTTGTCCATGACGCCTCTGCAGACGCCCATTTCTTTGAGGGGTATTGATGCTACTCCTTTGGCGGAGAATAAACCTCAGTTTTGGACCCAGGTGATAATGTGAGTTGCCCCAGACCACCAAGAAAATTGTAAATTTTTGGTGTTGCATAATTTGCATGATACTATTGTTCTGGGTTTTCCTTGGTTGCAAACTCATAATCCAGTTTTGGATTGGAAATCTGGGTCTGTGGTGAGTTGGGGTTGTCAGTGTGTTCTTAGGGACGCTCCTGTTTTCTCCACCTCTCCTCAGTCTCATGATATTCGTGATTATCTGGCCGATTTCTCTGATGTATTTAGTGAGCGTAAGTCTGCGTCTTTGCCTCCTCATAGGAGTTATGACTGTGCAATTGAGTTGATGCCTGGGTGTAAATTTCCCAAGGGTCGGCTTTTCAACTTATCAGTACCCGAACATGATGCTATGCGATCCTATATTAAGGAGTCGTTGGAGAAGGGGCATATTAGACCATCCTCGTCACCTTTAGGTGCTGGGGTTTTTTTTGTGGCCAAGAAAGATGGTTCATTAAGACCGTGTATTGATTATCATTCCCTTAACAAGATGACGGTTAAATATCAGTACCCGTTACCTCTGATGTCTGATTGATTCTCCAGAGTTAAGAGTGCCTGCTGGTTTACTAAGCTTGACCTCAGGGGGGCGTATAATCTTATTCGCATCAAGCACGGGGATGAATGGAAGACGGCGTTTAATACTCCGGAGGGACATTTTGAGTACCTGGTGATGCCTATTGGGCTCTCTAATGCCCCTTCTGTCTTCCAGTGCTTCATGAATGATATTTTCCGGGACTTTGTGGATAAGTTTTTGATCATCTATCTGGATGATATTTAGATCTTTTCTAATGATTGGGATTCCCATGTGGAACACGTCCAGACAGTGTTCCGGATTTTGAAAGCGAATTCCCTGTTTGTTAAGGGATCGAAATGTCTCTTTGGTGTACAGAGGATTTCATTTTTGGGATTTATCTTGTCTCCATCGACTATTGAAATGGACCCGGCCAAGATACAGGCCATCTATGATTGGGTACAGCCTACTTCTTTGAAGGCTCTCCAGAAGTTTTTGGGTTTTGCCAATTTCTGTTGTAAATTTATAGGTAATTTTTCTAGTATTGTCAAACCACTGACTGATTTGACCAAGAAGGGCGCTGATGTGCTGAATTGGTCTCCTGAGGCTGTCTCAGCATTTCAGGAGCTTAAGCAGAGATTTACTTCAGCTCCAGTTTTACAGCAACCTGATGTCTCACTTCCATTTCAGGTGGAGGTGGACGCTTCTGAGATTGGTGCAGGAGCTGTTTTGTCCCAAAAAGACCCTGTGACTTCTAAGATGAATCCCTGTACCTTTTCTCGAAAGTTCTCCCCATCTGAACGCAACTATGACGTGGGGAATCGGGAATTGTTGGCCATAAAGTGGGCATTTGAGGAGTGGAGACATTGGTTGGAGGGAGCTAGACATCAAGTTGTGGTCCTCACCGATCACAAGAATTTGATTTATCTGGAGTCGGCCAAACGCTTGAATCCTAGACAGGCTAGATGGGCCTTGTTTTTCACGCGTTTTAATTTTGTGGTCTCTTTTCTTCCTGGCACTAAGAATGTTAAGGCAGACGCCCTTTCTAGGAGTTTCTTTGCTGATTCTCTTAATGTGACCAAGCCTACTACCATCCTAGGTGAGGGGGTAGTTCTTTCTGCAATTTCGCCCAATTTGAGACGCGCCCTGGAGGAATTTCAGGAGGATAAACCTGAGCGTTGCCCTATGGGAAAATTGTATGTTCCTGACCAGTGGAAGAAGAGAGTGATGTCTGAAATTCATTGCTCCGCATTGGCTGGTCATCCAGGTATTTTTGGTACCAGAGATTTGGTGAGTCGGTCTTTTTGGTGGACTGCCTTATCTCGTGACGTCAGGAATTTTGTACAGTCCTGTGAGACTTGTTCTCGGTCTAATCCCTGTTCTCGTTCTAGTGGGTTGCTGATGCCCTTGCCGGTGCCCAAGAGGTCATGGACCCATATCTCAATGGATTTTATTTCTGATCTTCCTGTCTCTCAGAGGATGACTGTTATCTGAGTGATTTGTGATAGATTTTCGAAGATGGTCCATCTTTACCACTCCCAAAGTTGCCATCTTCCGCTGAGTTGGTGC
This sequence comes from Dendrobates tinctorius, assembly GCF_039654945.1. Classification (NCBI taxonomy): domain Eukaryota; kingdom Metazoa; phylum Chordata; class Amphibia; order Anura; family Dendrobatidae; genus Dendrobates; species Dendrobates tinctorius. The sequence continues at coordinate 2,216,757 of NW_027361899.1, read as the reverse complement.
CCTTGTTTTTACAACAGGTGGTTCGGTTACATGGGATTCCTGAGAACATTGTGTCCGACAGAGGAGTCCAGTTTGTTTCCAGATTCTGGAAAGCCTTTTGTTCCAATCTTGGAATTCAGTTATCCTTCTCCTCCGTGTTTCATCCCCAGACCAATAGACAGACTGAGAGAACAAACCAGACCTTGGAGTCTTATTTGAGATGTTTTATATCTGCTGATCAGGATGATTGGGTCTCATTTTTGCCCTTGGCCGAATTCGCGCTGAACAATAGAGCTAGTTCTGCCACTTTGATGTCACCCTTTTTCTGTAATTTTGGGTTTCATCCTCGATTCTCTTCAGGGCAAGTGGAATCTTCGTCCTGCCCAGGTGTGGAGACTGTGGTTAAGAGAATGCAGCAGTTATGGGACCAAGTGGTAGATAAGTTGTCACTCTCTCAGGAAAAGGCCCAGCGATTTTCCAACCGGCATAGGACCATTGGTCCCCGGTTTAAAGTGGGTGATATGGTTTGGTTGTCGTCTAAGAATATTCCTATGAAGGTTGCATTTCCAAAATTTAAGCCAAGAATTATTGGACCTTATAAGATTTTGGAGATTCTTATCATGTTTCTTTTCGATTGGCTCTTCCAGTTACGTTCAAAATCCATAACGTATTTCACAAATCTCTGTTGAAGAGGTTTGTTGAGCCAGTGGTTCCTATGGCGGCACCTCCTGACCCTGTGTTGGTTGAAGGCAATGTGGAATATGAGGTAGAGAAAATATTGGATTCTCGTTTGGTTAGACGAAGACTCCAGTATTTGGTCAAATGGAAGGGTTATGGTCAGGAGGATAATTCTTGGGTCTCTGCCTCCGATATTCTGCCGATAGATTGGTTCGTGCTTTTCACCGGGCCCCTCCTGATCGGCCTGGTGGCGTGGATGAGGGTTCGGTGACCCCTCCTCAAGGGGGGGTACTGTTGTGAGTTCATTCTCGCCAGTTGTGAGTTCCCCTTCTGGACTCCCTCTGGTGGGTGACGGGAGGTGGTGCGGCTGGTTTGATCTGTGGAAATCTGCCACCTGAGAATGAGGATGATGATTGGATCTCAGGATTCTCAGATTGGATTTAAGACAGCTGACGCCCTATTCAGTTGCTGGTGATTCCTTCTGGCTTGTCAGCTCTTGGTTTTCAGCTCTGTTCCAGTCATCTAAAGCTAAGTTTTTCTGCTAGTGTTCACACTTGATTTTGTTGGTCTATTCAGTTTTTTTGTGTGGTCAGCCAGCCCTGGCTGGGGGCTGAGCTGAATTTCCACTCTTATTTATCAGTATTTTGCCAATTGGCTTTTTGTCCCTTACTAATTTGGTCTCTTTTTGCTCTGTATCAGAATATTCCAGAGTGCTGATATAGTGGGAGAAGTCTAGTGACTTCAGGGTTAATTTTGCTATCAGAAGTGTTGGACATTATTTTTGTAGGGTTTTTTGCAGGTTGCAGACAGTGACTTTCCTTTCCTTTCTAGTTAGTTTGGGCCCCATCGTTTGCTCAGCCTATTTTTCTGCCTGTGTTTGTGCTTTCCTCTTGTTTCACCGTCAATACATATGTGGGGGCTATCTATTCCTTTGGGGTCTGCTCTGGGGCAGTTAGTTTTCCCTTTTCTTGCTTTAGGCTTATGTAGTCCTCCGGCCGTGACGAGGCGTCTAGGATCATCGTAGGAACGCTCCACGGCTGCTGCTAGTTGTGTGGTAAGATCAGGGATCTGCAATCTGCATAGTTACCAACCTCTCTGGGTTTTCTGTGGCTTAGCTTGTTTTGTTTTTTTTTTCTCCTTGGTGACCCATTCATAACAGAGCGGCCTCCTATGTGATGTGTATGGAGGGGAATAAAGAGAGCGGCCCCCTATGTGATGTGTATGGAGGGGAATAGAGAGCGGCCTATGTGATGTGTAAGGAGGGGAATATAGAGAGCGGCCCCCTATGTGATGTGTATGGAGGGGAATATAGAGAGCGGCCCCCTATGTGATGTGTATGGAGGGGAAAATAGAGAGCGGCCCCCTATGTGATGTGTATGGAGGAGAATATAGAGAGCGGCCACCTATGTGATTTGTATGGAGGGGAATATAGAGAGCGGCCTCCTATGTGATGTGTATGGAGGGGAATATAGAGAGCGGCCTCCTATGTGATGTGTATGGAGGGGAATATAGAGAGCGGCCCCCTATGTGATGTGTATGGAGGGGAATATAGAGAGCGGCCACCTATGTGATGTGTATAGAGGGGAATATAGAGAGCGGCCACCTATGTGATGTGTATAGAGGGGAATAAAGAGAGCGGCCTCTGATGTGTATGGGGGGGAATATAGACTGGTCCCTATGTGATGTGTATGGTGGGGAATATAGAAAGCAGCCTCCTATATGATGTGTATGGAGGGGAATATAGAGAGCGGCCACCTATGTGATGTGTATGGAGGGGAATATAGAGAGCGGCCTCCTGTGATGTGTATGGAGGGGAATATAGAGAGCGGCCCCCTATGTGATGTGTATGGAGGGGAATATAGAGAGCGGCCTCCTGTGATGTGTATGGAGGGGAATATAGAGAGCGGCCTCCTGTGATGTGTATGGAGGGGAATATAGAGAGCGGCCCCCTATGTGATGTGTATGGAGGGGAATATAGAGAGCGGCCTCCTATGTGATGTGTATGGAGGGAATATGGAGAGCGGCTTCTGATGTGTATGGGGGGAATATAGACAGGGGTCCCTATGTGATTTGTATGGTGGGGAATATAGAGACCGGCCCCCTATGTGATGTATGGGGGGAGTAATATAGAGAACGGCCCTCTATGTGATGTATGGGGGAGTAATATAGAGAGCGGCCCTCTATGTGATGTATATGGGGGGAGTAATATAGAGAGCTGCCCTCTGATGTATGGGGGTGAGTAATATAGAGAGCGGCCCTCTATGTGATGTATGGTGGGGAGTAATATAGAGAGTGGCCCTCTATGTGATGTATATGGGGGGAGTAATATAGAGAGCTGCCCTCTGATGTATGGGGGTGAGTAATATAGAGAGCGGCCCTCTATGTGATGTATATGGGGGGAGTAATATAGAGAGCGGCCCTCTGTGATGTATGGGGGGGGAGTAATATAGAGAGTGGCCCTCTATGTGATGTATATGGGGGGAGTAATATAGAGAGCTGCCCTCTGATGTATGGGGGTGAGTAATATAGAGAGCGGCCCTCTATGTGATGTATATGGGGGAGTAATATAGAGAGCTGCCCTCTGTGATGTATGGGGGTGAGTAATATAGAGAGCGGCCCTCTATGTGATGTATGGTGGGGAGTAATATAGAGAGTGGCCCTCTATGTGATGTATATGGGGGGAGTAATATAGAGAGCTGCCCTCTGTGATGTATGGGGGTGAGTAATATAGAGAGCGGCCCTCTATGTGATGTATGGTGGGGAGTAATATAGAGAGTGGCCCTCTATGTGATGTATATGGGAGTAATATAGAGAGCGGCCCTCTATGTGATGTATATGGGGGAGTAATATAGAGCGGCCCTCTGTGATGTATATGGGGGAGTAATATAGAGAGCGGCCCCCTATGTGATGTATATGGAGGGAGTAATATAGAGAGCGGCCCTCTATGTGATGTATATGGGGGAGTAAGATAGAGAGCGGCCCTCTATGTGATGTATAGGGGGGAGTAATATAGAGAGCGGCCCCCTATGTGATGTATGGGGGGAGTAATATAGAGAGCGGCCCTCTATGTGATGTATATGGGGGAGTAATATAGAGAGCGGCCCTCTATGTGATGTATATGGGGGAGTAATATAGAGAGCGGCCCCCTATGTGATGTATATGGAGGGAGTAATATAGAGCGGCCCTCTATGTGATGTATAGGGGGGAGTAAGATAGAGAGCGGCCCTCTATGTGATGTATAGGGGGGAGTAATATAGAGAGCGGCCCCCTATGTGATGTATGGGGGGAGTAATATAGAGAGCGGCCCTCCATGTGATGTATATGGGGGAGTAATATAGAGAGCGGCCCTCTATGTGATGTATATGGGGGAGTAATATAGAGAGCGGCCCTCTATGTGATGTATATGGGGGAGTAATATAGAGCGGCCCTCTGTGATATATATGGGGGAGTAATATAGAGAGCGGCCCCCTATGTGATGTATATGGGGGAGTAATATAGAGAGCGGCCCCCTATGTGATGTATATGGGGGAGTAATATAGAGAGCGGCCCCCTATGTGATGTATATGGGGGAGTAATATAGAGAGCGGCCCTCTATGTGATGTATATGGGGGAGTAATATAGAGAGCGGCCCTCTATGTGATGTATATGGGGGAGTAATATAGAGAGCAGCCCCCTATGTGATGTATATGGGGGAGTAATAGAGAGCGGCCCTCTATGTGATGTATATGGGGGAGTAATATAGAGAGCGGCCCTCTATGTGATGTATGGGGGGGAGTAATATAGAGAGCGGCCCCCTATGTGATGTATATGGGGGAGTAATATAGAGAGCGGCCCCCTATGTGATGTATATGGGGGAGTAATATAGAGCGGCCCCCTATGTGATGTATATGGGGGAGTAATATAGAGAGCGGCAAGAAATCAATACAGGCAGAGGGGAAATGGGAGAGATATGAGAAACGCTCCCACTGTACCGTCTACATCTTCCTCATCATTACCGCAGTCTTTTTTGGACCGGGGCCCAGCAATGGGCTATGATTTGAGAAGAAGACAAGTATAAATCAAGGGCAAATTATCAGTCTATCATCTTGTGAGTTGTCTGGTAATGACTACCTGTTAATGTAGAAAGGACGGAATTTTGTGCCTGCCTCTTGTTTTGATTGTTTTAGGTGGGTAAAAGGTTTAAATCTGTTTAGTCGTAACCTTAAATGGAAACTCTTTTTTCAGCAGCATAATAGAGATGAGTGTTGGGTATTTTGGAGGAGGATTTTGAAAGTTTTCAAGTCTTGACATCTCTCTTGAAGGAGAATAATCAAAAATGTGGTGACGGTCCCTTCGCTGACGTAAGGAGCAGGAGCACTCGTATGCCACCTATGACGAAGACCACCAGTGTTGATATCTTTATGAGGATGGTGGAAATTGATTTGTGCAAAATTAAGAATGAGTACAAAAAAGATGTGTGTAATCTTTCTCAGGGGGAAAGGGAATCCCTCTTTGCACTTGTAAAAAATAAGGAGATCATAATTAAATCCTCAGACAAGGGTGGAAATTTGGTCCTCCTGGACCATAAAAAATACCTGGACATGTGTCATTCTCTGCTGTATGAGCATGGTACCTATGAGGTACTATGTAGGGATCCCACAGATATCTATCTGCTCTAACTGATATTTTGACAAATGCTAAGGAAATGGGCCTCATTTCTTTGAATGAGTTTAAATTTATGTTGCCCAACAAACCGGTGGTACCAACATTCTATGCGCTGCCCAAGATACATAAGGGCCTTAATCCCTTAAAAGGTAGACCTATTGTGGCAGGTATAGAATCTTTAACGCAGAATGTTGGTATCTACCTTGATAAGGTGTTGAGACCGTTTGCAACATCTCTTCCCTCTTTTGTACGAGACACGTCGCATTTGCTAGAGGGTATTTCGATTGAGGAAAATACAATCTTGGCGTCTATTGACGTGGAAGCACTTTATAGCAGCATCCCGCATGAATGCGGTATGAGAGCCATTAACCATTTTGTTCAGTCTAGGGCAGTTGACTGTGGTGATCATAACATCTTGGTGGAGGAGCTTCTATTATTACCCTGACTCATAATTACTTTCTTTTTGATGGGAAGTACTTCCACCAGCTTAGGGGTACAGCGATGGGGAGCCCTTGTGCCCCCACTTATGCTAATGTATTCCTGGACTGGTGGGAGGAAACACTCATTTTTGGTGGTGAGGATATGTGGTGGGACTCCTATATCACTCTATGGGCCAGATATATTGACGATATCTTGGTATTCTGGTCTGGCCCTGAGAGTGAGTTCCACCGCTTCATAGAAAGTATAAACATGAATGAGATAGGTTTGCGGTTTACGTCCGAGTGTCATTATAGGAGCATCAATTTTCTTGATTTGACCGTCACCAAGAAGCAGAATGGTAATATTGAGACCTGTACATACCGAAAACCGACCTCTACGAATAACCTTCTAAAGTGGACTAGTCATCATCCAACCCCCTTAAAAAGAGGTATACCAAAGGGGCAGTTCCTCCGTATCAGGAGGTACTGCTCAGATTTGGATACTTTTAAGAACCAAGCTGATGATCTGTATTGTAGGTTTAAAGCGAGGGGTTATCCAGAACATGTTCTAAGAAAATCCTACAAGGAGGCTTTATCTGTTGATAGATCCTCACTTTTGGGAGGTAAGGTTAAAAAGGTTGAAAAGGATACTACTAGGATGATAGGCACTTTTGATGGCCAGGCTGAAAGAGTTTTACCAAATTTTTATAAAACATTGGGGAATTCTTTTGGCTGATCCTGATCTGAAGGATATTATCACCCCTAAGCCAACTATTACTTATAGGAGGGGCAGATCACTCCAGGATCGTCTGGTCCACCGTTTTTATCAAAGACCTAAAAAGGAAGGCAATTGGCTGGATCGGAGACCACAAGGTTTTTTCAAATGCGGCAACTGATCCAGATGTGGGGTTATGTCCCAGTCTAAAACATTCTGCAGCTCGGTGGATGCCAAGGCTTATTTCATTAGAGATTTTGGTAACTGTAGGTCTTCCGGCATGGTCTATAAAGCGACATGTACATGCCCTCTTGATTATGTTGGGAAAACCATTAGAGAACTCAGGGTAAGAGTGGGTGAGCATTTCAATGATACTAGAAATAAGAGAGATACACCCATTGCCCGACACATGAATGAGGTTCATGGTGGGTCCCTCAAAGAGATCACTTTTGGCATGATAGAGCTGGTCAGACCGAAACCCCGAGGGGGGGATTTGGATAAAATTATAGAAAGAAGGGAAGGAGAATGGATATGTAGGCTTCAGTCCCTTTCCCCTAAAGGCCTCAATGAATGTCTGTCATATACTTGTTTTCTGTAAGAACCATTTTTATACTTATTTTTATGGTGTCAGTGTCCTTGTTTCCTTCTCAGCTGAATAGGTGGGGTTGAAAAAGTTAAGCTAGCCTATTGCAAGAAGTGTGATACTTTGACTCCTAATATAGTGCAACAACATATTATATATTGCTTTTCAATTTATTTTGTTATTTTTCAATTAAAGCCTATAACCCATTTTTTTTGCTTTTGTTAATATGATTTTGTCTGTTCATCTGACCGGGCACTTAGGGTTAAATTTCCTATATTTGCATTTGTTTACGGTCATCATGTGTTAAAATGTCCTTGAGTATTTGTTATGTGATCTATTAAATATTACGTCTGATCCTGCGCCAGAGTGGCGCTCTTTTGTACATTGAGACCGATGCGCTATGTGAGGTCCGGTCCTGAGACCTGCGCCTTAGTGATTTTTAATACATTTACTCTGGGCATGCGCAATGGACTTAATGCGTTCTCCTGGCACGGACTGTGCGCTTGCGCAGACTGTGGCTGGTGCGCTGAATCTTGGTCCTTTGGTTGTGAGACGTATGGGGGAGTAAGTGGAATACGTCATCTCCGGACATGCGCAGTGGACTTGACACGCACGCTGGTTATGGATGGAACGCAGAGGGATCTTATACCGCAAAAGCAATTAATGATGGATTAGGTAAGTGAGCGGTTCTATCACCTGTGACCGTTTCTTTGAGCTATGCTGATTGGGCGCTCTGTCAGATTGTTTGCATACATCATGGGGGTTAAGTCCGCCTGTTTGAGATCGCCCTCATGCCTTTTTCATCATGGTATCGGGGGCATCGTAGAGTACATCCTGCATCTGTGTTACTGGGCCTCCTGATGAACCGTTACATCGGGGAAACGCGTCGAGGCGATTTTCTATGATAAGTATCCACCATGTGGTGTATGTAACTTTTTTCATCAATTGGAATCTATCTTCTATCACTACCGTTCTTTGGTGCATTTGTTTATTGCTGCATGGGGTTATGCTGGCCATCCATTGTGGCTATGTACATTCACCCTTTGAATTCATGTAAAGTGGTCTTTTGTTGGTTAGGCCTCTTTCACACTTCCGTTTTTGACAATCAGTCAAAATCCGCCAGTTTATGAAAAAAACGGATCCGCCATTTTTTTTTTTTTGGCGGATCCGTTTTTTTCCCCATTGAGTTGCATTACCGGTGGATCCTGACGGATGGGCATCCGTTGGATCCGTTTTATTGCGGATCCGCCAAAATGTTAGCGTCCGCCGGCATGCCTGGACGGACCCTGCAACGTCTTTTTTGCTGTAGGATCCGCATTTTACTGTGATTTAACCCTGAAAATCCTTTCTGGCGGTGGAAAAAAAAATTCTCTCTCGACTGCGGTTCCTTTAAAATTCTGCATTCAACGGATCCGTCGAAAAAACGGTGCGGTGGCATCCGTTCACACCAGTTACAAACGGATCCGCTTTCCGCCTATGATGTATAGGGGAGTAATATAGAGAGTGGCCCTCTATGTGATGTATAGAGGAGTAAGATAGAGAGCGGCCCTCTATGTGATGTATAGAGGAGTAAGATAGAGAGCGGCCCTCTACGTGATGTATAGAGTAAGATAGAGAGCGGCCCTCTATGTGATGTATAGGGGGAGTAATATAGAGAGCGGCCCTCTATGTGATGTATAGGGGGAGTAATATAGAGAGCGGCTCCCTATGATGTATAGAGGAGTAAGAGAGAGCGGCCCTCTATGTGATGCATAGGGGAGTAATAGGGGGCCACTCTCTATTACTCCCCTATACATCACATAGGGAGCCGCTCTTTATATTACTCCCCCTATACATCACAGAGGGCCACTCTCTATATTACTCCCCTATACATCATAGGGGGCCGCTCTCTATATTACTCCCCCCTATACATCACATACGGCCGCTCTCTATTACTCCCCCCTATACATCATAGGGAGCCGCTCTCTATTACTCCCCCCTATACATCACAGAGGGCCGCTCTCTATATTACTCCCCCTATACATCACATAGAGGGCCGCTCTCTATATTACTCCCCCCTATACATCACATAGAGGGCCGCTCTCTATATTACTCCTCTATACATCACATAATATAGAGAGCGGCCCCCTATGATGTATAGGGGAGTAATATAGAGAGTGGCCCCCTATGTGATGTATAGAGGAGTAATATAGAGAGCGGCCCTCTATGTGATGTATAGGGGGGAGTAATATAGAGAGTGGCTCCCTATGTGATGTATAGGGGGGAGTAATATAGAGAGCGGCTCCCTATGATGTATAGGGGAGTAATATAGAGAGCGGCCCCCTATGTGATGTATAGAGGAGTAATATAAGAGCGGCCCTCTGTGATGTATTGGGGGGAGTAATATAGAGAGCGGCCCTCTATGTGATGTATAGGGGGAGTAATATAGAGAGCGGCTCCCCATGTGATGTATAGGGGAGTAATATAGAGAGCGGCCCCCTATGTGATGTATACAGGAGTAATCTAGAGAGCGGCTCCCTATGATGTATAGGGGAGTAATATAGAGAGCGGCCCCCTATGATGTATAGGGGAGTAATATAGAGAGCGGCTCTCTGTGACTTGGCTGCGCTGTTACATTGTAACGCTGTCGTCCTGTGATTACCTGGCCCTCGCTGAGCACTGGATGGGGAGCAGAAGGCCCATGTTCTCCGGAATCCAGCCCAGAAGGGCAGTAAGGAGTCGGTCAGCCATTCCTGGAGGTGGTCGAATAGTGAGGTGGACGGCAGGTCGCTGTGTGTCGCTGCCTCTGTGTCTCTTTGTGCAGCCTCCAAGAGCTCCGGGGATAACTGAACACAAAACAAGATGAGGGTTGTAGTCTATATCTGGCTTAGTGTACAGGAGAGGAGTTAACTTGTCACGATCCAGTTTTGGATTTGTGTCGGCTCTGGTTCCACTCTGTTTAAATGTAACTTTCTTCCTTTCAGGACCATCAGGGGTTAATGTCATTCCCCCCCATTCTGGTAATCTGGTGTTGCTGGTCAGCTGATGCGGGCGGTAACCACTCCCACCATCCTTTAAATGGTCACCTGACACATCAGCTGACTGCTGGTGATAGTTTCTCTCTGGTGTCAGCCATGTCTGGTGTTTGGAGTCCTGTTGCTGTGCTCTCTGTGGTGTGAAGCTTGGCAGCGGTGTCTGGAAGCTACGTGCTGTGCTTTCTCCTTGTCCCTTTGGTGTCTGTCACTGTCCCTTGTGTGGTATTATCTGCATTGGTGAGGCTAGCTCCCCTTGCCGGCCAGGGCAGTAATAGGTGACAATGAGGGAAGAGGTTCCTGACGGCGGTGGGGGGGAAGGACCCACTTAGGGCGTTAGGGGAGTGCAGGGACAGGCTCAGGTTTGAGCTCAGGCGGTGACTATCTCCCATTTCCCTATCAGTGGGGCCTTTCTCTCCCCTATATCATCCCGTTGTGTGTGTGTTGCGCCGTCCACTGACCGACCACACGTTGGGTCGTGTCACACCGTGACATAACTGCTGAGATCCCAGACACCTCTCACCAGCCCATTAACTTCTGTACAGGAGCTCAGCAGATGAGATGAGGAGGTGGGGGAGCAGCATCAGTCCTGCAGAAGCACTGGCCCTCACCTTTGGCGGCTTCCAGAGCAGTTCCCCTAATCACTGCTCTCACTTTCCTGAGCCTTGCGCTCATTCAAATGTATGGTCAATCTGCAGGTAAGTAGCGTTAAAATGCTTCTTGGCCACTGTACTGAAAGTGCAGCTTCTGGGTGAAATGATCTCACATCCTACCAGGAGCCACCGGCTTTCAGTCATAGAGGCGCGGCCGAGGTGGGTACAGTCACTGCTCAGTACACAGGGAGAGGCGACTACACCTCAGCACTCTTATGGCTTGCTCTGCACATGTGTCTCCATTGTAGAGGGGGCACTGGCGCGCTTTGGAAATAGCCATGTTACACCGATACCACATCTTTGACCTATTCCCATCCCTCGTCTCCTCACCGGGTCACTGGTGGTGGGGTTTCTTACCTGCAGCCCCGCATTCTCATGTAATAAGAGGAATTTCTCTCTGAGGACGTGCACCTTTCTCTTCAGGAGGCCACGGTCTGGCATGGTGTGATGGGCATTCCTGTACTTCTGCAGCTCTAGGCAGCACAGCAGGTTGTTCTCCAGTAGGGGGAGCCCTTCCTGAGGACCATGTGTCTGCAGATACTTCAGGAAATGCAGGATTTCTGGAGTTGGCCACCCCTGAGCTGCCATCCCAAGGGCCTGGTGGAAGGCGACCACATCGTCCACACTGGGCTGCATTTGTGCTGGGTGATATGCCTCGCTCCTCTGGCCGTGGAGACGCTTTGTGGCTATTTTGGTACTTAGCACTAGAAGAATTGGCTCAAGTCTCGTCCAACCTTCATTTCCCAGCTGCTCCACCCCATAATCTTTCAGCCGTCCAGAGATCTCTCCCCAGAACTTTTGAAAGGAGACATCGAGGAGGGCGCCGAGGAGCCCAGTGACCTGTGTGATGGACGAGCTGCTGATCGCACCCCTAGAGAGGTTACTATGCAGATTTCTCCTTAGTGCTTGCAGCTGTGGGTTCTGTATAACGTCCAACTCTAGAACCTTCTGGATCAAAGCCAACATGTCCCGCTTCCCCCTCGTACTCTGCAGGGTATGCAGCATCTCCAGGGCCCTCAACGTCTGCGGCTCCTCCGTCTCCTGGACCAGTTTCTTGTACGCCTTGTAGACTGCTCTGTGCTGAAGCATCTCCAGGGCGAGTGGACCAGGCACCAGAGAGGGGTCTTTCTTTCTCTTGACCTTCGTGCCACCACCGTGTTGCAGACCCCAATGTCTGTTTTCCTTGTCTGACCTAAATAAGACATAATAACATCTGATCTGGGGCATTGGGGATAGGAAGCATGAGAAACCAGGAGCATCAGAGAAGAGAAGCATTAGAGACCAGGGCCATCAGAAACTAGACGCGTAGGAGACTTGGGGCATCAGAGACCAGGGGCATTGGGGATGGGAAGCATAGGAGCCTTGGAGGATCAGAAAAGAGAAGCATCAGAGACCAGGCGAATCATAAACTGGAAGCATCGGAGACCTGTGGCATTGGGGATAGGAAGCATGAGAGACCTGGGACATTGGAGACCTGGGGCATTAGAGAGTGGAGGCATTGGAGAACTGGGGCATTGGGGATGGGAAGCATTAGAGACCTGGGACATTAGAGGCCAGGGGCATTAGAGTTTTCCATCTGACCCAAGCAGACCTGACCTACATGATGCTCCTGACATCAGACATTGCCAAGTAGAAGGGATTTCATAACTACAAGATCCCCTGTCTACCAATTGATCGCATTTGTCCCCATTTACTTGAGTAGGTCGCTCCATATTATGTACAGAGCAGGGAGCGCAGTGCTCCAGGCCCGGTGCCCCCACAGGGGCTGCGCCTTGTACCCCGGTAAGAAGAACTTGCCACTCTTAGAAATTACAAGTTAGAGTCATTCTGATTGGTGTCCGGCAGTCCTAAAACATGATGTTTCGGTCAGATTGTGAAATTTCTCAGCCGCCGATCACAATGCAGAAAAAGTGCAGTGAGTGGCGGTATAGAGTGATGATGAGCGCGGAGTGCTTGTTACTGATCACGTAGTGACCGCGCTCTCTGAGCAGTTTTACCTTTTCTGCTTCACATTTTTCCCTCCAGTTGCTGAGGATCCGGACTCCTGGAACAGAGGAGCGCAGAACCTGTAAGGATAAAGTAACAGCACATTAATGCAGGATGCACACAGCTGAGGCGGTGTCACAATGTACCAGTGCAGTTCATGTTGCTGATGCGTGTAGCTCACTGACACACTGTGAAAAACTCAGCTGCATTACCACAACCAGGTGAGGACGGGATCCCAGTCTCTGATTCACATCTTACCCCCGTGTCACCCTTCTGATGTCGGGGATCGCTGCGACTATCCCCTGGCTATATGGTGGCAGCATATCCATCTGTGCAGGTCTCACAGCTGAGGCTTCTGTGCAGTGTGCAGGTCACATCTGAGGCTTGAATAATGGTCTGTAATCTCACCCCACATCTCACTGTATCTTTATCTGGCTTCTCTTGCCCTTACTGTTGGGGTTCCTCAGGGTTCAGTCCTGGGTCTTATATTCTTAGTCTCAAAGTTCCTCAGGGTTCAGTCCTAGGACAGCTCCTCTTACTATAGGGGTTCCTCAGTGTTCAATCCTAGGTCTTATATTCTTAGTCTCTAGGTTCCTCAGGGTTCAGTCCTAGGACAGCTCCTCTTACCGTAGGGGTTCCTCAGGGTTCAGTCCTAGGTCTTATATTCTTAGTCTCTAGGTTCCTCAGGGTTCAGTCCTAGGACAGCTCCTCTTACTGTAGGGGTTCCTCAGTGTTCAGTCCTAGGTCTTATATTCTTAGTCTCTAGGTTCCTCAGGGTTCAGTCCTAGGACAGCTCCTCTTACTGTAGGGGTTCCTCAAGCTTCCATCCTAGGTCTTATATTCTTAGTCTCTAGGTTCCTCATGGTTCAGTCCTAGGTCCACTCCTCCTACTGTAGGGGTTCCTCATGGTTCAGTCCTAGGTCCACTCCTCCTACTGTAGGGGTTCCTCATGGTTCAGTCCTAGGTCCGCCCCTCCTACTGTAGGGGTTCCTCAGTGTTCAGTCCTAAGTTCACTCCTACTGTAGGGGTTCCTCAGGGTTCAGTCCTAGGTCCACTCCTCCTACTGTCGGGGATCCTCAGGGTTCAGTCCTAGGTCCGCTCCTTTTACTATTGGGGTTCCTCAGGGTTCAGTCCTAGGTCCGCTCCTCTTACTGTCGGGGTTCCTCAGGGTTCAGTCCTTGGTCCCCTCCTCATTTCTCGCTATAAATCGCCCCTATTGGACAAACCATCAGATTTTTTTTCAGTCCCAACTCTGTTGATACCCATTTATACACTCCTGACATCACCCCCCCATTACTACAAAATACCAGTGATTGTCTCCACTCTCTCTAACACATTGTCCTCCCTCTGACACTGAATCTGTCAACAACTGAACTCCCTGTGTTTCCTCCACTTCTTTCCCAAACCCAATATTGACATTTCTGGCTGTGGTTCCACCATTACTCCCCTGTAGCACTGTAAGGAGGTGGCAGGGAACCTCACTTGCCTCCTCTCTCCCTAGCGCTATTCAGAGTCATCTGCAGCACCTCATAGCTTATTAATATAATTGTGGTCTTCTAATGTTGTTGATGTAATATGTAATGCTTACATACAGTCATGGCCAAAAGTATTGACACCCCTGCAATTCTGTCAGATAATATTCAGTTTCTTCCTGAAAATGATTGCAAACACAAATTCTTTGGTATTATTATCTTCATTTAATTTGTCTTAAATGAAAAAACACAAAACAGAATTAAGCAAAAAGCAAAACATTGATCATTTCACACAAAACTCCAAAAATGGGCGAGACAAAAGTATTGGCACCCTCAGCCTAATACTTGGTTGCACAACCCTTAGCCAAAATAACTGCGACCAACCGCTTCCGGTAACCATCAATGAGTTTCTTACAATGCTCTGCTGGAATTTTAGACCATTCTTCTTTGGCAAACTGCTCCAGGTCCCTGATATTTGAAGGGTGCCTTCTCCAAACTGCCATTTTTAGATCTCTCCACAGGTGTTCTATGGGATTCAGGTCTGGACTCATTGCTGGCCACCTTAGAAGTCTCCAGTGCTTTCTCTCAAACCATTTTCTAGTGCTTTTTGAAGTGTGTTTTGGGTTATTGTCCTGCTGGAAGACCCATGACCTCTGAGGTAGACCCAGCTTCCTCACACTGGGCCCTAAATTATGCTGCAAAATTTGTTGGTAGTCTTCTGACTTCATAATGCCATGCACACGGTCAAGCAGTCCAGTGCCAGAGGCATCAAAGCAACCCCAAAACATCAGGGAACCTCCGCCATGTTTGACTGTAGGGACCGTGTACTTTTCTTTGAATGCCTCTTTTTTCTCCTGTAAACTCTATGTTGATGCTTTTGCCCTAAAAGCTCTACTTTTGTCTCATCTGACCAAAGAACATTCTTCCAAAATGTTTTAGGCTTTTTCAGGTAACTTTTGGCAAACTCCAGCCTGGCTTTTTTATGTCTCGGGGTAAGAAGTGGAGTCTTCCTGGGTCTCCTACCATACAGTCCCTTTTCCTTCAGATGCCGACGGATAGTACGGGTTGACACCGTTGTACCCTCGGACTGCAGGGCAGCTTGAACTTGTTTGGATGTTAGTGGAGGTTCTTTATCCAACATCCGCACAATCTTGCGTTGAAATCTCTTGTCAATTTTTCTTTTCCGGCCACATCTAGGGAGGTTAGCCACAGTGCCATGGGCTTTAAACTTCTTGATGACACTGCGCACGGTAGACACAGGAACATTCAGGTCTTTGGAGATGGACTTGTAGCCTTGAGATTGCTCATGCTTCCTCACAATTTGGTTTTTCAAGTCCTCAGACAGTTCTTTGGTCTTCTTTCTTTTCTCCATGCTCAATGTGGTACACACAAGGACACAGGACAGAGGTGGAGTCAACTTTAATCCATGTCAACTGGCTGCAAGTGTGATTTAGTTATTGCCAACACCTGTTAGGTGCCACAGGTAAGTTACAGGTGCTGTTAATTACACAAATTAGAGAAGCATCACATGATTTTTCGCACAGTGCCAATACTTTTGTCCACCCTCTTTTTTATGTTTGGTGTGGAATTATATCCAATTTGGCTTTAGGACAATTCTTTTTGTGTTTTTTCATTTAAGACAAATTAAATGAAGATAATAATACCAAAGAATTTGTGTTTGCAATCATTTTCAGGAAGAAACTGAGTATTATCTGACAGAATTGCAGGGGTGTCAATACTTTTGGCCATGACTGTATTGTGATGTTATGTACTGTCTGTAGGATAGGGCTAGATTAGAAACTTAGGTAGTATAGGACAGTAGTGGGGTAGCATAGAGGGGGGGCATGATAAATGTAGGAAATAGCATAGAGTAGGTTAGGAGATAGGCAGCACAGGGGTTAACTTAATGGGAGGGGCAACACAGAGCAGGAACTTATAAGTTGGGTTGCTTCCTTGTTGTGGTCAAAAGCCCGGGCCCCCTACCCAAGGGCAGGTCGATTAAGCAGAGTGACTAGCCATGGGGATAAAGCGGTTGTAACAGTAAGGGGCCCCAGGCAGAGAACAGTTTAGATTGGCATCCCCAATCAGGATGCTTGGTCTATGACCGGTACTGGAGCCGGACAAGGGGCTGATAAGGAGCTGGTGACGGAAAAGAACAGGAGGGACACGGATTGTCCAAAAGATATGACCGAGATTGCCGGGCAGAGGAAGCTGCTAGTAAGAACAGGGCCTGTCCGGATGACAGGGAAAGAAAGGAAGATGACTCTGTATGTGATACGTGCTGCCAAAGTAAAGACTGTTTTAATGTTGAGTAAAGTTACACTGTTGAACAAGAACATGGAGTACTGAGTGATTTATGGGAGACTACAACAGCTGAAGTGAGTACAGTACTGCATGCAGAGCTGAAAGGACTTGTTTCATCTGTGAGGCGCCAGGATGTGGGAACAGAAAAGCCAGCTGTTACGACTACCACCCTGGCCACCTTCCAGCACTCTCGCTGTCTTGGGGTTATATGTGACTAAGATCTTTCCTTCACTCCCCCCTTCCGATTACTAAATTTCACCTACACCTCAAAAACATCCCCGGAAATCAACCTTTTCCCAACGTTACTCTGTAAAAACTATTAATGTAGCTCTTACTCATTCTCGTCTGGACTGTTGTAACTCTCTACTGATCGGTCTTCCCTCTTACCGAACTTTCTCTCCAATTCGCCCTGAATGAGGCAGGGTCATATTTCTGTCCAGCCGCTACACTGATACCTCCACCTTGTACCAGTCATTACACTGGTTACCCATCCACTACAGAATACAATATCAACTCATCTCTCTTAGCCACTTAGTTCTCCACAGTGCTGCACTGCCCTACATCTCTTCATCTGTCTATTACCCTACCTGTCCTCTCCACATTGCTGCCCCACCCTACATCTCCTCATCTATGTCTACCACCCTACCCATCCTATCCATAGTGCTACACCGCCCTCCATCTCCTCACCTATGTCTACCACCTACCTGTCCTCTCCACAATG
This sequence comes from Dendrobates tinctorius, assembly GCF_039654945.1. Classification (NCBI taxonomy): domain Eukaryota; kingdom Metazoa; phylum Chordata; class Amphibia; order Anura; family Dendrobatidae; genus Dendrobates; species Dendrobates tinctorius. Next base: position 2,199,592 of record NW_027361899.1, on the reverse strand, counting down.
CTGCTGCTCCATACATTTCATTTATGTTTACCACCCTACCTGTCCTCTTCACAGTGCTGCACTGCCCTCCATCTCCTCATCTATGTTTACTACCTATCTATCCTCACCACAGTGCTGGACCGTCCTACATCTCCTCCTCATCTATTTTTACCACCCTACCTGTCCTCTTCACAGTGCTGGACCGCCCTACATCTCCTCCTCATCTATGTCTACCACCCTACCTGTCCTCTTCACAGTGCTGCACTGCCCTACATCGCCTCAGCTATAGCTATCACTCTACCCATCCTCTCCACGGTGCTGCCCGCCCAATTCCGTCTCCAAGACTTCTCTCGTACTGCATCAGTTTTCTGGAATGCACTACCCTGGATGATCTGACTAATATCTAGCCACCACCTTTTTTAAGCATGCTTTAAAAACATCTCTTTAGACAGTCAATCACCTCACTTCACTAATCCAACTCTTCCTTGTTTCCCCGTTCTAAATTTTCCTCAGAATCTGGTCCCTCCCATTCATCTGTGTCCTTATTCTCCATGCACCCAATAGCACTTGGAAACTGTACTTAGATACCGGCTGGTGACCGGTCATACATGTACATATACAGATACCGGCTGGTGACCGGTCATACATGTACATATACAGATACCGGCTGGTGACCGGTCATACATGTACATATACAGATACCGGCTGGTGACCGGTCATACATGTACATATACAGAAACCGGCTGATGACCGGTCATACAAGTACATATACAGAAACCGGCTGATGACCGGTCATACAAGTACATATACAGATACCGGCTGATGACCGTTCATACATGTACATATACAGATACCGGCTGATGACCGGATCATGTACATATACAGATACCGTCTGGTGACCGGATCATGTACATATACAGATACCGGCTGGTGGCCAGATCATACATGTACATATACAGATACCAGCTGGTGACCGGTCATACATGTACATATACAGATACCGGCTGATGACCAGATCATACATGTACATATACAGATACCGGCTGATGACCGGATCATACATGTGCATATACAGATACCGGCTGGTGACCGGATCATACATGTACATATACAGATACCGGCTGGTGGCCAGATCATACATGTACATATACAGATACCGGCTGGTGACCGGTCATACAAGTACATATACAGATACCGGCTGGTGACCGGTCATACATGTACATATACAGATACCGGCGGATGACCGGGTCATACATGTACATATACAGATACCGGCTGGTGACCGGGTCATACATGTACATATACAGATACCGGCTGATGACCGGTCATACATGTACATATACAGATACCGGCTGGTGACCGGGTCATACATGTACATATACAGATACCGGCTGATGACCGGATCATACATGTACATATACAGATACCGGCTGGTGACCGGTCATACATGTACATATACAGATACCGGCTGATGACCGGATCATACATGTACATATACAGATACCGGCTGATGACCGGATCATACATGTACATATACAGATACCGGCTGGTGACCGGGTCATACATGTACATATACAGATACCGGCTGATGACCGGTCATACATGTACATATACAGATACCGGCTGGTGACCGGGTCATACATGTACATATACAGATACCGGCTGATGACCGGATCATACATGTACATATACAGATACCGGCTGATGACCGGTCATACATGTACATATACAGATACCGGCTGATGACCGGTCATACAAGTACATATACAGATACCTGCTGATGACCGGATCATACATGTACATATACAGATACCGGCTGGTGACCAGTCATACATGTACATATACAGATACCGGCTGATGACCGGTCATACAAGTACATATACAGATACCTGCTGATGACCGGATCATACATGTACATATACAGATACCGGCTGGTGACCGGTCATACATGTACATATACAGATACCGGCTGATGACCGGGTCATACATGTACATATACAGATACCGGCTGATGACCGGTCATACATGTACATATACAGATACCGGCTGATGACCGGTCATACATGTACATATACAAATACCGGCTGATGACCGGTCATACATGTACATATACAAATACCGGCTGGTGACCGGGTCATACATGTACATATACAGATACCGTCTGGTGACCGGGTCATACATGTACATATACAGATACCGGCTGATGACCGGTCATACAAGTACATATACAGATACCTGCTGATGACCGGATCATACATGTACATATACAGATACCTGCTGATGACCGGATCATACATATACAGATACCGGCTGATGACCGGATCATACATGTACATATACAGATACCGGCTGATGACCGGATCATACATGTACATATATAGATACCGGCTGATGACCGGATCATACATGTACATATACAGATACCTGCTGATGACCGGATCATACATGTACATATACAGATACCGGCTGATGACCGGATCATACATGTACATATACAGATACCTGCTGATGACCGGATCATACATATACAGATACCGGCTGATGACCGGATCATACATGTACATATACAGATACCGGCTGATGACCGGATCATACATGTACATATACAGATACCGGCTGGTGACCGGTCATACATGTACATATACAGATACCGGCTGATGACCGGATCATACATGTACATATACAGATACCGGCTGATGACCGGATCATACATGTACATATACAGATACCGGCTGGTGACCGGGTCATACATGTACATAAACAGATACCGGCTGGTGACCGGGTCATACATGTACATATACAGATACCGTCTGGTGACCGGGTCATACATGTACATATACAGATACCGGCTGATGACCGGTCATACAAGTACATATACAGATACCTGCTGATGACCGGATCATACATGTACATATACAGATACCTGCTGATGACCGGATCATACATATACAGATACCGGCTGATGACCGGATCATACATGTACATATACAGATACCGGCTGATGACCGGATCATACATGTACATATACAGATACCGGCTGGTGACCGGTCATACATGTACATATACAGATACCGGCTGATGACCGGATCATACATGTACATATACAGATACCGGCTGATGACCGGATCATACATGTACATATACAGATACCGGCTGGTGACCGGGTCATACATGTACATAAACAGATACCGGCTGATGACCGGTCATACATGTACATATACAGATACCGGCTGGTGACCGGGTCATACATGTACATATACAGATACCGGCTGATGACCGGATCATACATGTACATATACAGATACCGGCTGATGACCGGTCATACAAGTACATATACAGATACCTGCTGATGACCGGATCATACATGTACATATACAGATACCGGCTGGTGACCGGTCATACATGTACATATACAGATACCGGCTGATGACCGGGTCATACATGTACATATACAGATACCGGCTGATGACCGGTCATACATGTACATATACAGATACCGGCTGATGACCGGTCATACATGTACATATACAAATACCGGCTGATGACCGGTCATACATGTACATATACAGATACTGGCTGGTGACCGGGTCATACATGTACATATACAGATACAGTCTGGTGACCGGGTCATACATGTACATATACAGATACCGGCTGATGACCGGTCATACAAGTACATATACAGATACCTGCTGATGACCGGATCATACATGTACATATACAGATACCTGCTGATGACCGGATCATACATATACAGATACCGGCTGATGACCGGATCATACATGTACATATACAGATACCGGCTGATGACCGGTCATACATGTACATATATAGATACCGGCTGATGACCGGATCATACATGTACATATACAGATACCTGCTGATGACCGGATCATACATGTACATATACAGATACCGGCTGATGACCGGATCATACATGTACATATACAGATACCGGCTGATGACCGGTCATACATGTACATATACAGATACCGGCTGATGACCGGTCATACATGTACATATACAGATACCGGCTGATGACCGGATCATACATGTACATATACAGATACTGGCTGATGACCGGATCATACATGTACATATACAGATACCGGCTGATGACCGGTCATACATGTACATATACAGATACCGGCTGATGACCGGATCATACATGTACATATACAGATACTGGTTGATGACCGGATCATACATGTACATATACAGATACCGGCTGGTGACCGGTCATACATGTACATATACAGATACCGGCTGATGACCGGATCATACATGTACATATACAGATACCGGCTGATGACCGGATCATACATGTACATATACAGATACCGGCTGATGACCGGATCATACATGTACATATACAGATACCGGCTGATGACCGGATCATACATGTACATATACCGGCTGATGACCGGATCATACATGTACATATACAGATACCGGCTGATGACCGGTCATACATGTACATATACAGATACCGGCTGATGACCGGTCATACATGTACATATACAGATACCGGCTGGTGACCGGTCATACATGTACATATACAGATACCGGCGGGTGACCGGATCATACATGTACATATACAGATACCGGCTGATGACCGGTCATACATATACAGATACCGGCGGGTGATCGTGTCATACATGTACATATACAGATACCGGCTGATGACCGGTCATAAATGTACATATACAGATACCAGCTGATGACCGGTCATAAATGTACATATACAGATACCGGCTGATGACCGGTCATACATGTACATATACAGATACCGGCGGTTGATCGGATCATACATGTACATATACAGATACCGGCTGATGACCGGATCATACATGTACATATACAGATACCGGCTGGTGGCCAGATCATACATGCACATATACAGATACCGTCTGGTGGTCCGGGTCATACATGTACATATACAGATACCGGCTGATGACCGGGTGATACATGTACATATACAGATACTGGCTGATGACCGGTCATACATGTACATATACAAATACCGGCTGATGACCGGTCATACAAGTACATATACAGATACCGGCTGGTGATCGGGTCATACATGTACATATACCGATACCGGCTGATGACTGGTCATACAAGTACATATACAGATACCGGCTGGTGACCGGTCATACATGTACATATACAGATACCGGCTGATGACCGGTCATACATGTACATATACAAATACCGGCTGGTGATCGGATCATACATGTACATATACCGATACCGGCTGATGACTGGTCATACAAGTACATATACAGATACCGGCTGGTGACCGGTCATACATGTACATATACAGATACCGGCTGATGACCGGTCATACATGTACATAAACAGATACCGGCTGATGACCAGATCATACATGTATAGTTGTGGCCAAAAGTATTGACACCCCTGCAATTCTGTCAGATAATACTCAGTTTCTTCCTGAAAATGATTGCAAACACAAATTCTTTGTTATTATTATCTTCATTTAATTTGTCTTAAATGAAAAAACACAAAAAGAATTTTCCTAAAGCCAAATTGGATATAATTCCACACCAAACATAAAAAAGAGGGTGGACAAAAGTATTGGCACTGTTGGAAAAATCATGCGATGCTTCTCTAATTTGTGTAATTAACAGCACCTGTAACTTACCTGTGGCACCTAACAGGTGTTGGCTAGAGTTGAGCGACTTTTGGTTTTTTAGGGTCGAGTTTCGTTTCGTGAAACCCGACTTTTCCAAAAGTCGGGTCGAGCAAGATCGGCCGATTATAGGGAAAAGTCGGGGTCGTCCCGAAACACGAAACCCAATGTAAGTCAATGGGGAATAAAAGTCGGCAGTGAGAGGAGGACAGGAAACACACCTACAGTGCCCATTTGAATGCCAAAAGCATCAATTCTTCTTACTTAAGCTTGTCAACCTTAATTAACTTCATAATACAAGTTACGCACTGAAAAATGGGGGTTATTTGGCTAAAGTTGTGGGGGGGTAGGGCTGGCTCCAGGTTTTCATGTGCCCTGGGCGAAAGAGCGCCCCTTTAACACATAATACCACAACTCATCATGCTCCGATACGGCAGAGAAATAGCGGTATAGTACAATGAAAAATACTTCACTTTTTACATCTCATGACGAGGCCCATCTATTTCTCCATACAGAATCATTGGTCCCATATAATGTTTGAAACAGTATATGATGAGCTCCACATAATGCTACAGTATATGTTGGTCCCCATGGATGAAGCTCCAATGTCTTATGGGCCCAAATAATGCTCCAAACATAATGGGCCCCATTTCTAATGCTCTAGTGTATAATGGGCCCTGTAAATGCTGCTCCAGTGTCTGATGTCCACCTTTGGAATGTTCCAGTGTATGGTGGGCCCCATCTATCATTCTCCAGAGTATAGTGCTCCCCAAAAATTGCTGTCCCAACATTGAAAACAATGAAATAAGTCTCCTCGCTAGGGAATCCCTGTACTAGTCTGGACTCCTCGTCGTCCCCATCTTCCATCTCACTGCACAGTATTTCAACCTTGCAAGTGCTGTGATCCTGAGCAAGCAGGGGGGGCCCACTCGTTGGCGACGGCACTGGCACAGGGCCCCTGATAGTACAGTGGTGTGTCTGATGGCGGGTGGGCCGAACCTGCACTTTCATCTGCAGCTTCCTCTTTGTCACCGTGTAAGATGGAACTGTATATGGGAAGGGTAACCTGAGTTTCATCAGGGTCAGATTCAGGCCGTGTAGCGTGCGAGGGGAATGTAGTGGTCTGGGTCAATGTACCAGCAGATTCATCGAGCAGTGGCTGGGCATCAGTGCACTTGTGTCGCCCCCAGGAGTACGGTCGCCACAGTGGCATTACCTTCCTCCTAGGGAGTGTGATGTCATGCTTGGGAGCAACGAAGGATCTCTCTAGCAGGTTAACTGATTGGGCGGCGTTATTCCCACGAGTCATGACCCTCCAAACAGCGTTCATGAAGGCAAAGTGTTTGTTTTACGTGGGCAGTATGGTTGCAAAGCTGAACCTTAAAGGAATGTCCAGAAGGGCACCACCAGGAGTGGAGCCTACGGTTAAATTCGACTCCACCTGGGAAACCTCAACCATGCCAGCTACAGAACAGATGCACACATTGCAAGCTTAATTCCGTTAACGAACGAGACTCCGTCATGCCCCGCGGTCCGAGTCCGGCTTACTAGAGGGACACGTGAGGCTCTGGCACATGAGATTGGCCAATAACTGGTGTGTCATGCCCTTACATGTCCGTGGCTGCATGTGCGCTACACTGAAAAGGCCAGCGTTTGTCGCTTACAGGTGCAGATAACCCGCTGAACAACGTTAGTGATGGGGTTCACTGATTACAATTATTACCCGCGAACGATGATTTCCCAGTAAGTGCAGGTCAACCGCAGTTCCGGAATTAGGCCTAACCGTCATTCCTGAAAAAATGAAAAACTTACGTGTGCAAACCACAGGTGCTGTAGCTTGCTTAACAGCTCGCCAGCCGTTCTCACGCCCAGTATGGATTACACGTGATTGCACAAAGGTGAGAAAGGGTAGCGTATCCCCGGATAACATGTATGGATAGCGTACACATTCAAAAGATATGTCTATACATCAGGAGGCAGGCTCAGACGGTGTTAGGCCCAGTATGGATTGCACGTGATTGCACAAAGGTGAGAAAGGGTACCGTATCCCCAGATAACATGTATGGATAGCGTACACATTCAAAATATATGTCTCAGGAGGCAGGCTCAGACGGTGTTAGGCCCAGTATGGATTGCACAAAGGTTAGAAAGGGTACCGTATCCCCCGATAACATGTATGGATAGCGTACACATTCAAAAGATATGTCTATACATCAGGAGACAGGCTCAGACGGTGTTAGGCCCAGTATGGATTGCACGTGATTGCACAAAGGTTAGAAAGGGTACCGTATCCCCAGATAACATGTATGGATAGCGTACACATTCAAAAGATATGTCTATACATCAGGAGGCAGGCTCAGACGGTGTCAGGCACAGTATGGATTTGACGGCCCAGACTACACAGCGGAGGAGCAGGGAGAGGTAAAGATTGCAAATGCTGGGGCCCTGCCCAAGCAAGGGGGGCCCACTCATGGGCGTCGGTACTGGCACTGGGCCCCTCATAGTACGGCGGTGTGTCTGACGGCGGGTGTGCACCACCACCGTCAGAGACACTTGATTGCACTATGAGGGACCCTGTGCCAGTGCCCGCGCCCAAGAGTCGGCCTACGCACCTGTCCAAGGCAACGGCACTCGCACGGTGTCGTGCGCTAGGTGGTGACCGCGGCCATGGGGGGGGGGGGAGGCAGAGTTTTAGAAAGTGGCATATGTTGATGTTGGACATTCAGCTGATGCAAAAGGCGAAATAGGTCAAGTCCCAGGAAGAGGTGGACCAAAGCAAGCCATTTTTCTGTCACCCTATGTGTCATCAGGGGAAGGTGGGACAAAATCCTTGGAAACCCATGCGTGGTTCATTTTCATGAAGGTTAGATCATCCACATTTTGGGTTGACAGACGGGTCCTTTTTTCTGTCAGGATTGATCCAGCTGCACTGAAGACTCTTTCCGATAGCACACTTGCAGCTGGGCAAGCGAGCTCCTGTAAGGCATATTGTGCCAATTCAGGCCAGGTGTCCAGTTTAGCAGCCCAATAGTCAAAGGGGAATGACCTGTGCGGGAGAACATCGATATGGGACGAGAAGTAGTTTGTAACCATAGTTGACAACTGCTGTCTCCTGTCACTTTCCATCGATGCAGTATTACCAGTTGTGTGAGCGGTACTTGAAAAATCAGTCCACAACATTGTCATGAAACCCCTGTCTCCAACGCCACTTCTGCTGTGTGCACCATGAACACCTCTGCCAAGCTGTCCCCCGGCCCGTACGGCTCGTGTGAGAACCATCACCGCTGCTGTGTGCTGGGAATGCCTCAACCAACCGATTTACCAGAGTTGCTTGTTTATTAGCCAATATTAGGTCAAGGTTCTCCTGTGGCATGATGTTTTGTAATTTGCCTTTATAGCGTGGATCCAGGATGCTGGCCAACCAGTAGTCGTCATCGTTCATCATTTTGGCAATGCGGGGGTCCCTTTTTAGGATCTGCAAGGCATAATCTGACATGTGGGCCAATGTTCCCGGTGTCAATGATGCACTGCGAGTGCTGGTTGGAGGGGCACTTTCTGGCAAATCCACATCCCTCCAGTCACGCACAAACCCTGTACCAGACCTTGCCACGCCAACATTTTCACTTGCCCCACGAGATGCATCCTCCTCCCCTAAGTAATCATCCCCATCATCATCCTCCTCTTCTTCCTCCACCTCGTCCAGGAGAGGTCCCTGAGCAGACAATGGCTGAATGTCATCAAGGATTCCCTCCACCTCTTCCTCCTCGTCAACATTGGCTGCAGACGCCTGCTCCTTAAGGTGCGTCAAAGTTTGCATGAGCAGACGCATAAGTGGGATGCTCATGCTTAGGATGGCGTCGTCTGCGCTTACCAGCCGTGTGCATTCCTCAAAACACTGAAGGACTTTACAGAGGTCTTTCAGCTTCGACCACTGCACACCTGTCAACTCCATGTCTGCTCTCAAAGTGCCTGGCCGTGTATCCTCCCACAAATGCATTATGGCCTGCCTCTGATCGCACAGCCGCTCCACCATGTGCAGGGTGGAGTTCCACCTTGTTGCAATGTCGATAATGAGGCGGTGGTTGGGAAGGTGGAGCAATCGCTGCAGCTTCTGCATACGAACGGAGTGTACAGGCGACCGGCGGATGTGCGCGCACAGTCTTCGCACCTTATGGAGCAGGGCTGTTAACTCCGGATAATTTTTGAGGAAGCACTGCACCACCAGGTTCAAGGTGTGAGCCAAGCAAGGTATGTGGCTGAGTTTTGAAAGGGCTATGGCTGCCACAAAATTATGGCCGTTATCACTAACTACCTTGCCTGCCTCAAGATGTACACTGCCCAGCCATGACTCAGTTTGTCGCTTCAAGTACTCAGCCAGCACCTCGGCGGTGTGTCTGTCGCCCAAACACATCATCTGCAACACAGCCTGCTGACGCTTTCCACTAGCTGCTCGATAGGGGGACACATCGTGTGCAACAGTGGCATCTGCAGATGGAGTGCTCGTACGACTGCGCTCTGTGGACGAGCTTTCGCTTCTGGAGGAGGAGGAGGGTGGAACGCCTACAGCCAACTGTTTCCTATACCGTGGGCTAGGCAGCACTGTCCCACCACCGCTGTCCCCTGTGGACCCTGCATCCACCACAATAATCCAGTGCGCAGTGATGGACACGTAACGGCCCTGGCCATGCCGACTGGACCATGCATCAGTTGTGAGGTGCACCTTTCCACTCACTGACTGCTTGAGTGCATGGACAATGCGGTCTTTTACATGATGGTGGAGGGCTGGGATGGCTTTGCGAGAAAAGAAGTGGCGACTGGGTAGGTCATAGCGTGGTACTGCGTAGGCCATGAGTTCGCGGAAAGCTGCCCTTTCCACCAACCGATAGGGCATCATCTCAAACGAGATTAGTTTGGCAATGTGGGCGTTCAAACCCAGTGTACGCGGATGAGAGACTGAGTACTTTCTTGACTTACTCATAGTGTCTGGGAGGGTGAGCTGGACTTGAGAGCTGCATATGGTGGAAGTAGCGGTGGACAGGGCGGACTGAGAGAGGGTTGATGATGGTGATGGAGTTGGTGTTCCTTCTGATGGCCTAGATTCAGTATTTCGTTGATATAACAGTGGGATTCCCTGACTGCTGTGGCCTTGCAACGACACCTCAACATTTGCTGCTGTGCTAACCGGTGGGCTTACAGTGGGGGAAACAATGTAGCGTTGCTGACTACCTTCTTTGTGATCAGTTGCACATGTGGCACTTGAGGTTTGGTGTTGTGTCCACGCTTGCAAGTGCATGCTGGTTAAATGTCTAAGCATGCAACTGGTATTCAAATTTTTCAGATTTTTCCCTCGGCTAAAGGTCTTTGCGCACTTCTTACAGATAACCTTGGCCTGATCATGAGGATTTTGTTCAAAAAAGTGCCACACTGCACTCTTCCTACTTTGGCAGACATTTTGCGGCCTAGCACGCTGTGATGTTTTGACCCTCTGGACAAGCTGTCCAGCAACTCTTTTGATTTTTGGAACCTGTCTTTGGAGTGCTCCGGGCCTGCCAGATAACAGCTGTTGCGATGTCGATGTCTGCTGTGGATGCTCCTCATCTGAGCTATTGGAAGCAGCACCCTCTTCCCCCAATGGATGCCAATCTGGGTCAACAACTGGGTCATCCATCACCTCCTCTTCAATGTCATGTAAACCTTCCTCTGTGTCACCGTGTATGGTGGTATAGTGTGCGGGAAGGGGCACCTGAGTCTCATCAGGGTCAGAATCTGGCTCTGTACACTGCGAGGACAATGTAGTGCTCTGAGTGAATGTACCAGCAGAATCATCTATCAGCGGCTGTGCATCAGTGCACTCCATGTCAGATTCATCTTGGCCTGGGTAATTCACCATTTCACATGATAATCCAGGCATGGTATGTGAAAACAGCTCCATGGAGTAATCAGTAGTATGGCCTGCGTCATCCTTCAATCTTGGTTGGGGTGAAGGACACAAGGAAAGGTGTGGTTCATGAACATGAGCCTCCAATGACGACTCAGTGCTTTTACTTTTTACAACTTCAGAAGAGGAGGCGATAGAGCTGGAGGCTGAGTCAGCAATGTAAGACAAAACTTTTTCCTGCAGCTCTGGCTTGAAAAGCGGTTTGCCAACTCCTAGAAAACTAAGCCTTCGAAGCCTTATGGAGCCAGACGATGACGCAGGGTCAGCACCTCCTGCATTCGGTCATATTTTGCTTTTGCCACTACCATCAGATCCACCACCAACACCATCATTACCAGCTGCCAACCCCCGCCCAATTCCACGGCCTCTTCCACCAGCCTTCCTCATTTTTGGTAGAAATGTAGACAAAATCCAACAAACTATATAGTAATGTAAAACAAGGTACAAGGTGTCTATAGGACAGGGGAGATTTAGATTTTCTGCACACACTTGTGGACACTGGACACTTGTGGATTGTGTGAGGCCCACTGAATATCAGAGCGCTATGTCACATGCTCGATGGCACAGGTGTGAAAAAAGTGACTACAGGATAAGGGAGATTTTGAATTTCTGCAGACACTTGTGGACACTGGACACTTTTGGATTGTGTGACGCCCACTCAATATCAGAGCGCTATGTCACAGGCTCGATGGCACAGGTGTGAAAAAAGTGACTACAGGATAAGGGAGATTTTGAATTTCTGCAGACACTTGTGGACACTGGACACTTTTGGATTGTGTGACGCCCACTCAATATCAGAGCGCTATGTCACAGGCTCGATGGCACAGGTGTGAAAAAAGTGACTACAGGATAAGGGAGATTTTGAATTTCTGCAGACACTTGTGGACACTGGACACTTTTGGATTGTGTGAGGCCCAATGAATATCTGAGCGCTATGTCACAGGCAGAAATTGGCTAGTGTATCAAAAACTACAAGATGTATGTAGAATTGGGCAGAATAGGAATCTCCCTAGAGTGTAGGTCTGTAAGAACGGAACAAGTCCTCCACTTATCCTTCCACAGTGACACACAGATAGCTTCACTGTGGCTGTGATAACAGCCGTTACACGGTACTGTGTGAGGAGCGTACACCGCTGTATGGTGTGAAAAAATGCACGCTCAGTACCTCAGCAGGACAAAAAAAAAAATTGGGATTGCTTTTAAAAAAATAGTTAGCAGAGCAGTGGGTAAACAGCAATGCAGGAATGTCAGGAAGGCAGCCCAACAACCAACACCGCTGATCCACCACAATATAGCCTCCCCTTGCACTGCACACACAGTGACTGGTGTGTTGTACAGACAAAATCGCTAGCAGCAGAAGCATTTTTTTTTTCTTCTTCCCTGCCTAACGCTCTCCCTACAGAATCAGCAACCTCTCCCTATGCTAAGATCGGCAGAAGTAAGTTGGCGGTCGGCGTGCACGCCCTTTTATAACCCCTGTGACGCCCACCAAAGCAAGCCAATCACTTGCATGCCCTTCTGAAAGATGGTGGTGACCCCTGCCTATGTCATCACGTTGCCCACAGTGTCCGTGGATCCTGATTGGCTGAAAAAGAGCGCTAAACAAACTTTTGAAACGCGACTTTGGCGCGTAAGTCGCCGACCTCGTGGCCGACCTCATCCTAGGGTCGGGTTTCGTTTCATGAAACCCGACTTTGCCAAAAGTCGGCGACTTTTGAAATTTTTCGACCCGTTTCGCTCAACTCTAGTGTTGGCAATAACTAAATCACACTTGCAGCCAGTTGACATGGATTAAAGTTGACTCAACCTCTGTCCTGTGTCCTTGTGTGCACCACATTGAGCATGGAGAAAAGAAAGAAGACCAAAGAACTGTCTGAGGACTTGAGAAACCAAATTGTGAGGAAGCATGAGCAATCTCAAGGCTACAAGTCCATCTCCAAAAACCTGAATGTTGCTGTGTCTACCGTGCGCAGTGTCATCAAGAAGTGTAAAGCCCATGGCACTGTGGATAACCTCCCTAGATGTGGACGGAAAAGAAAAATTTACAAGAGATTTCAACGCAAGATTGTGCGGATGTTGGATAAAGAACCTCGACTAACATCCAAACAAGTTCAAGCTGCCCAGCAGTCAGAGGGTACAACAGTGTCAACCCGTACTATCCGTCGGCGTCTGAATGAAAAGGGACTGTATGGTAGGAGACCCAGGAAGACCCCACTTCTTACCCCGAGACATAAAAAAGCCAGGCTGGAGTTTGCCAAAACTTACCTGAAAAAGCCTAAAACGTTTTGGAAGAATGTTCTCTGGTCAGATGAGACAAAAGTAGAGCTTTTTGGGCAAAGGCATCAACATAGAGTTTACAGGAGAAAAAAAAAGAGGCATTCAAAGAAAAGAACACGGTCCCTACAGTCAAACATGGTGGAGGTTCCCTGATGTTTTGGGGTTGCTTTGCTGCCTCTGGCACTGGACTGCTTGACCATGTGCATGGCATTATGAAGTCTGAAGACTACCAACAAATTTTGCAGCATAATGTAGGGCCCAGTGTGAGAAAGCTGGGTCTCCCTCAGAGGTCATGGGTCTTCCAGCAGGACAATGACCCAAAACACACTTCAAAAAGCACTAGAAAATGGTTTGAGAGAAAGCACTGGAGACTTCTAAGGTGGCCAGCAATGAGTCCAGACCTGAATCCCATAGAACACCTGTGGAGAGATCTAACAATGGCAGTTTGGAGAAGGCACCCTTCAAATATCAGGGACCTGGAGCAGTTTGCCAAAGAAGAATGGTCTAAAATTCCAGCAGAGCATTGTAAGAAACTCATTGATGGTTACCGGAAGCGGTTGGTCGCAGTTATTTTGGCTAAAGGTTGTTCAACCAAGTATTAGGCTGAGGGTGCCAATACTTTTGTCTGGCCCATTTTTGGAGTTTTGTGTGAAATGATCAATGTTTTGCTTTTTGCTTCATTCTCTTTTGTGTTTTTTCATTTAAGACAAATTAAATGAAGATAATAATACCAAAGAATTTGTGTTTGCAATCATTCTCAGGAAGAAACTGAGTATTATCTGACAGAATTGCAGGGGTGTCAATACTTTTGGCCACAACTGTACATATACAGATACCGGCTGATGACCTGGTCATACATGTACATATACAGATACCGGCTGATGACCGGTCATACATGTACATATACAGATACCGGCTGATGACCGGTCATACATGTACATATACAGATACCGGCTGGTGACCGGTCATACATGTACATATACAGATACCGGCTGGTGACCGGATCATACATGTACATATACAGATACCGGCTGATGACCGGTCATACATAGAATCGTAGAGTTGGAAGGGACCTCCTGGGCCATCTGGTCCAACCCCCTGCTCAAAGCAGGATTCGCTAAATCATCCCAGTCAGATGTCTGTCCAGCCTCTGTTTGAAGACTTCCATTGAAGGAGAACTCACCACTTCTCGTGGCAGCCTGTTCCACTCATTGATCACTCTAACTGTCAAAAAGTTTTTTCTAATATCTAATCTGTGTCTCCTCCCATTCAGTTTCATCCCATTGCTTCTAGTCTTTTCTTGTGCAAATGAGAATAAAGTTGATCCTTCTACAATGTGACAGCCCTTTAGATATTTGTAGACAGCTATTAAGTCTCCTCTCAGTCTTCTCTTTTGCAAACTAAACATTCCCAAATCCTGCAACCTTTCCTCATAAGACAGGGTTTGCAGACCAGTCACCATTCTGGTCGCTCTTTTCTGAACTTGCTCCAGTTTGTTGATGTCTTTTTTAAAATGTGGTGCCCAAAACTGGACACAATATTCCAGATGAGGCCTGACCAAAGAGGAGTAGAGGGAAATAATGACTTCACGTGATCTAGACTGTATGCTTCTGTTAATACATCCTAGAATTGCATTTGCCTTTTTTGCTGCTGCATCACACTGTTGACTCATATTCAGTCTGTGATCTATTAGTATACCCAAGTCTTTTTCACATGTGCTGTTGCTTAGCCCAATTCCTCCCATTCTGTATATGCTTTTTTCATTTTTATTGCCCAGATGTAGTACTTTGCATTTTTCCCTGTTAAAAACCATTCTGTTAGTTGCTGCCCACTTCTCCAGTTTATTTATATCTTTTTGAATCCTCTCTCTCTCTTCTCTAGTATTAGCTATCCCTCCTAGCTTTGTGTCATCAGCAAATTTAATCAGTTTACCCTCAATTCCTTCATCTAAATCATTGATAAAGATGTTGAACAATACAGGGCCCAGGACAGAGCCCTGTGGTACCCCACTTGAGACATTCTTGCAGCCATTTACGACCACTCTTTGCGTCCGATCACTAAGCCAGTTATGAATCCACCTAACAGTTGCCTTGTCCATTCCATACTTAGTCATTTTTTCAATAAGGATTGTATGAGAGACTTTGTCAAATGCTTTGCTGAAGTCAAGATATACTATATCTACAGCATTTCCTTGATCCACCCAATCAGTGATTCCGTCATAGAAGGAAATTAAGTTAGTCTGACATGACTTATTAGTTACAAACCCATGCTGACTCTGTTTAATCACTTCATTCTTATCCAGGTACTGACATACATGTTGTTTAATAATTTGTTCAAAGATCTTTCCTGGTATAGAAGTCAGACTCACCGGCCTATAGTTGCCTGGGTCCACCTTCTTCCCCTTTTTGAAGATAGGAACAACATTTGCTCTTCTCCAGTCTTCTGGGACTTCTCCTGTTCTCCAAGAATTTTCAAAGATTATGGAGAGGGGTTCAAAAATTTCTTCTGCTATCTCCTTCAGTACTCTGGGGTGTAATTCATCTGGACCTGGAGACTTGAATACATTTAGGTTAGCTAAGTGTTTCCTTACTATCTTTCTGTTTATAGATATCCTGGATTCTTCTATTCCCTTAATAGGACAGTGAAGAACAGTTGATGTTTCATTTCCTTTCTGAGAGAAAACAGATGCAAAATAGGAATTTAAAAGTTCGGCCTTCTCAACATCCTGTCTTACCATTTCATCATTTTCATCCTGTAAAAATCCTATAGCATCTTTGACTTTTATTTTACTTTTGACATATCCCCAAAATCCTTTATTATTGCTTTTGACATCTCTTGCAAGCCTCAATTCATTTTCAGCTTTAGATAATCTGATTTGTGCCCTGCAGGTTCTGCAGACAGCATTATATTCTTCTTTAGATATGCCTCCCTCTTTCCTTTTTATAAACATTTTTTTCTTCCTTTTTAGCATGTGCTTAAGTTCTGTGTTCATCCATCCTGGTTTCCTTAAATGCTTCCTATTCTTCCCTCTTTTCGGAATTGTTAACAATTGTGCTGTGAGAATTTCATTTTTCAAGATTTCCCATCCTTCCTGGACATTTTTGTCCTTAAGGATATCCAGCCATTGGATCCCTCCAATTCTCTTTCTGAATCCCTTAAAATCTGCCTTTCTGAAATCTAACCTTGACGTCTGAGTCTTCACAGGTCTTCCTCCTCTAGTTATCCAAAATTCTAAAATAGCATGGTCGCTACCTCCTAGGGTCCCAGCCACTTTTACCTCCTCAACCATTTCCTCCCTGTTCATAAGGATTAGATCCAAGGTAGCAGTTCCCCTTGTTTTCTCCCCTACCTTTTGGAAGATAAAGTTGTCAGCAAGAGAGGATAAGAATTTCCTTGACCTGTTAGTTCTGCCTGAGAGAGATTTCCAACAAATGTCTGGATAGTTGAAATCTCCCATGACAACTATGTCATATTTTTTGGAGAACTTGGCCATTTGATGCATAAAGAGTTCATCCATATCTTCAGCTTGCACAGGCGGCCTGTAGTAAATGCCAACAATGGTGTCCTTTCCATTGTTCTGTCCTTGTATTCTTACACAAACAGTTTCCACAGAACTCCCAGTCTCTGAAGCTTCAATCTCTGTGCAGATATACGCGTTTCTAACATACAATGCGACACCCCCTCCTCGTTTATCAAGTCTGTTTCTTGCAAATAAGTTGTATCCTTCTAGCCTTGTATTCCAATCATGTGTATTGTCCCACCAAGTCTCAGTGATTCCAATGACATCATATTTCTTTTCCTGTGTCAGTAGTTCCAATTCTCCTTGTTTGTTGCCCATGCTTTGTGCATTAGTATAGAAACATTTTAGTTTGTGATTGGTTTCTCTTTCTCCAATATTTTTATTAATTAGATTCTTTTGTCTTTTTTCTTCCTTTCCACTTCTAATAGCAGAGTTCTCAATAGCATTTGTCAGGTGTACGGCTTTTTCTGGTCTTTTGCTTCCCTTCCCATGTTGTTCTAGTGTAAAGCTCTCCTTACAAGTGTAGCAAGGCGACTTCCAAATACATGTTCTCCAGTCTTCGTAAGGTGCACCCCATCTCTAGCAAGTAGTCCATCGTAAAGGTAATTCACTCCGTGATCCAGAAATCCAAATCGTTGTTGACGGCACCATCGACGTAGCCAGTTGTTCCCCTGCAGAATCTTATTCCACCTCCTTGTTCCATGGCCATCCACTGGGAGGATGGAAGAGAAGACCACCTGCGCTCCCAGTTCTTTCACTTTCTTGCCTAAGTCTTCAAAGTCTCTGCAGATGGTTTCCAGGTCGTTTCTTGCGGTGTCATTTGTCCCCATATGTAGTAGCAGGAATGGGTAGTCATCTGTAGGTCTGAAGAGTCCTGATATCCTGTCAGACACATCTTTAATTTTTGCACCTGGAAGACAACACATTTCTCTTGAAGTTATATCCGGTCTGCAGATAGCGGCCTCTGTTCCTCTCAACAGGGAATCCCCCATGACCACCACTCTTCGTTTCTTCTTCACAACATTTTTCTTTCTCCATCCAGGAGGACTCTGAGGGCGTACAAGGTTGCTGTTTGTGGGCAAAGTCTTATCCTGATGTATTTCTTCATCGTTTTCCTGCGTGAGAGCCTGGTACTGGTTTCTGAGCAGTATGGGTGCTGACTAGAGTTGAACGACTTTTGGTTTTTTAGGGTCGCGTTTCGTTTCGTGAAACCCGACTTTTCCAAAAGTCGGGTCGAGCAAGATCGTCCGATTATAGGGAAAAGTCAGGGTCGTCCCGAAACACGAAACCCAATGTAAGTCAATGGGGAATAAAAGTCGGCAGTGAGAGGAGGACAGGAAACACACCTACAGTGCTCATTTGAATACCAAAAGCATCAATTCTTCTTTCTTAAGCTTGTCAACCTTAATTAACTTCATAATACAAGTTACGCACTGAAAAATGGGGGTTATTTGGCTAAAGTTGTGGGGGGGGGGAGGGCTGGCTCCAGGTTTTCATGTGCCCTGGGCAAAAGAGCGCCCCTTTAACACATACCACAACTCATCATGCTCCGATACGGCAGAGAAATAGCGGTATAGTACAATGAAAAATACCTCACTTTTTACATCTCATGACGAGGCCCATCTATTTCTCCATACAGAGTCATTGGTCCCATATAATGTTTGAAACAGTATATGATGAGCTCCACATAATGCTACAGTATATGTTGGTCCCCATGGATGAAGCTCCACTGTCTTATGGGCCCAAATAATGCTCCAAACATAATGGGCCCCATTTCTAATGCTCTAGTGTATAATGGGCCCTGTAAATGCTGCTCCAGTGTCTGATGTCCACCTTTGGAATGTTCCAGTGTATGGTGGGCCCCATCTATCATTCTCCAGAGTATAGTGCTCCCCAAAAATTGCTGTCCCAACATTGAAAACAATCAAATAAGTCTCCTCGCTAGGGAATCCCTGTACTTGTCTGGACAGGTGCTGTAGCTTGCTTAACAGCTCGCCAGCCGTTCTCACGCCCAGTATGGATTACACGTGATTGCAGAAAGGTGAGAAAGGGTACCGTATCCCCAGATAACATGTATGGATAGCGTACACATTCAAAATATATGTCTCAGGAGGCAGGCTCAGACGGTGTTAGGCCCAGTATGGATTGCACGTGATTGCACAAAGGTTAGAAAGGGTACCGTATCCCTGGATAACATGTATGGATAGCGTACACATTCAAAATATATGTCTCAGGAGGCAGGCTCAGACGGTGTTAGGCCCAGTATGGATTGCACGTCATTGCACAAAGGTTAGAAAGGGTACCGTATCCCTGGATAACATGTATGGATAGCGTACACATTCAAAATATATGTCTCAGGAGGCAGGCTCAGACGGTGTCAGGCACAGTATGGATTTGACGGCCCAGATTACACAGCGGAGGAGCAGGGAGAGGTAAAGACTGCAAATGCTGGGGCCCTGCCCAAGCAAGGGGGGCCCACTCGTGGACGTCGGTACTGGCACTGGGCCCCTCATAGTACAGCGGTGTGTCTGACGGCGGGTGTGCACCACCACCGTCAGAGACACTTGATTGCACTATGAGGGACCCTGTGCCAGTGCCCGCGCCCAAGAGTCGGCCTACCCACCTGTCCAGGGCAACGGCACTCGCACGGTGTCGTGCGGTAGGTGGTGACCCCGGCCATGGGGGGGGGAGGCAGCACAGTTAGGGAGTTTTAGAAAGTGGCATATGTTGATGTTGGACATTCAGCTGATGCAAAAGGCGAAATAGGTGAAGTACCAGGAAGCAAGCCATTTTTCTGTCACCCTATGTGTCATCAGGGGAAGGTGGGACAAAATCCTTGGAAACCCATGCGTGGTTCATTTTAATGAAGGTTAGATCATCCACATTTTGGGTTGACAGACGACACGTTGCCCACAGTGTCCGTGGATCCTGATTGGCTGAAAAAGAGCGCAAAACAAACTTTTGAAACGCGACTTTGGCGCGTAAGTCGCCGACCTCGTGGCCGACCTCATCCTAGGGTCGGGTTTCGTTTCATGAAACCCGACTTTGCCAAAAGTCGGCGACTTTTGAATTTTTTCGACCCGTTTCGCTCAACTCTATTGGCTAATAAACAAGCAACTCTGGTAAATCGGTTGCTTGAGGCATTCCCAGCACACAGCAGCGGTGATGGTTCTCACACGAGCCGTACGGGCCGGGGGCAGCTTGGCAGAGGTGTTCGTGGTGCACACAGCAGAAGTGGCGTTGGAGACAGGGGTTTCATGACAATGTTGTGGACTGATTTTTCAAATACCGCTCACACAACTGGTAATACTGCATCGATGGAAAGTGACAGGAGACAGCAGTTGTCAACTATGGTTACAAACTACTTTTCCTCCCATATCGATGTTCTCCCACACAGGTCATTCCCCTTTGACTATTGGGCCGCTAAACTGGACACCTGGCCTGAATTGGCCCAATATGCCTTACAGGAGCTCGCTTGCCCAGCTGCAAGTGTGCTATCGGAAAGAGTCTTCAGTGCAGCTGGATCAATCCTGACAGAAAAAAGGACCCGTCTGTCAACCCAAAATGTGGATGATCTAACCTTCATTAAAATGAACCACGCATGGGTTTCCAAGGATTTTGTCCCATCTTCCCCTGATGACACATAGGGTGACAGAAAAATGGCTTGCTTTGGTCCACCTCTTCCTGGTACTTCACCTATTTCGCCTTTTGCATCAGCTGAATGTCCAACATCAACATATGCCACTTTCTAAAACTCCCTAACTGTGCTGAGCCCCCCCCCATGGCCGGGGTCACCACCTACCGCACGACACCGTGCGAGTGCCGTTGCCCTGGACAGGTGGGTAGGCCGACTCTTGGGCGCGGGCACTGGCACAGGGTCCCTCATAGTGCAATCAAGTGTCTCTGATGGTGGTGGTGCACACCCGCCGTCAGACACACCGCCGTACTATGAGGGGCCCAGTGCCAGTACCGACGCCCACGAGTGGACCCCCCTTGCTTGGGCAGGGCCCCAGCATTTGCAATCTTTACCTCTCCCTGCTCCTCCGCTGTGTAATCTGGGCTGTCAAATCCATACTGTGCCTGACACCGTCTGAGCCTGCCTCCTGAGACATATATTTTGAATGTGTACGCTATCCATACATGTTATCCGGGGATACGGTACCCTTTCTAACCTTTGTGCAATCACGTGCAATCCATACTGGGCCTAACACCGTCTGAGCCTGCCTCCTGAGACATATATTTTGAATGTGTACGCTATCCATACATGTTATCTGGGGATACGGTACCCTTTCTCACCTTTGTGCAATCACGTGTAATCCATACTGGGCGTGAGAACGGCTGGCGAGCTGTTAAGCAAGCTACAGCACCTGTCCAGACAAGTACAGGGATTCCCCAGCGAGGAGACTTATTTGATTGTTTTCAATGTTGGGACAGCAATTTTTGGGGGGCACTATACTCTGGAGAATGATAGATGGGGCCCACCATACACTGGAACATTCCAAAGGTGGACATCAGACACTGGAGCAGCATTTACAGGGCCCATTATACACTAGAGCATTAGAAATGGGGCCCATTATGTTTGGAGCATTATTTGGGCCCATAAGACAGTGGAGCTTCATCCATGGGGACCAACATATACTGTAGCATTATGTGGAGCTCATCATATACTGTTTCAAACATTATATGGGACCAATGATTCTGTATGGAGAAATAGATGGGCCTCGTCATGAGATGTAAAAAGTGAGGTATTTTTCATTGTACTATACCGCTATTTCTCTGCCGTATCGGAGCATGATGAGTTGTGGTATGTGTTAAAGGGGCGCTCTTTCGCCCAGGGCACATGAAAACCTGGAGCCAGCCCTCCCCCCCCACAACTTTAGCCAAATAACCCCCATTTTTCAGTGCGTAACTTGTATTATGAAGTTAATTAAGGTTGACAAGCTTAAGAAAGAAGAATTGATGCTTTTGGTATTCAAATGGGCACTGTAGGTGTGTTTCCTGTCCTCCTCTCACTGCCGACTTTTATTCCCCATTGACTTACATTGGGTTTCGTGTTTCGGGACGACCCCGACTTTTCCCTATAATCGGACGATCTTGCTCGACCCGACTTTTGGAAAAGTCGGGTTTCACGAAACGATACGCGACCCTAAAAAAACAAAAGTCGCTCAACTCTATTAGCCAATATTAGGTCAAGGTTCTCCTGTGGCATGATGTTTTGTAATTTGCCTTTATAGCGTGGATCCAGGATGCTGGCCAACCAGTAGTCGTCATCGTTCATCATTTTGGCAATGCGGGGGTCCCTTTTTAGGATCCGCAAGGCATAATCTGACATGTGGGCCAATGTTCCCGGTGTCAATGATGCACTGCGAGTGCTGGGTGGAGGAGCACTTTCTGGCAAATCCACATCCCTCCAGTCACGCACAAACCCTGTACCAGACCTTGCCACGCCAACATTTTCACTTGCCCCACGAGATGCATCCTCCTCCCCTAAGTAATCATCCCCATCATCCTCCTCCTCCTCCTCTTCTTCCTCCACCTCGTCCAGGAGAGGTCCCTGAGCAGACAATGGCTGAATGTCATCAAGGATTCCCTCCTCCTCTTCCTCCTCATCAACATTGGCTGCAGACGCCTGCTCCTTAAGGTGCGTCAAAGTTTGCATGAGCAGACGCATAAGTGGGATGCTCATGCTTAGGATGGCGTCGTCTGCGCTTACCAGCCGTGTGCATTCCTCAAAACACTGAAGGACTTTACAGAGGTCTTTCAGCTTCGACCACTGCACGCCTGTCAACTCCATGTCTGCTCTCAAAGTGCCTGGCCGTGTATCCTCCCACAAATGCATTATGGCCTGCCTCTGATCGCACAGCCGCTCCACCATGTGCAGGGTGGAGTTCCACCTTGTTGCAATGTCGATAATGAGGCGGTGGTTGGGAAGGTGGAGCAATTGCTGCAGCTTCTGCATACGAACGGAGTGTACAGGCGACCGGCGGATGTGCGCGCACAGTCTTCGCACCTTCTGGAGCAGGGCTGTTAACGCCGGATAATTTTTGAGGAAGCACTGCACCACCAGGTTCAAGGTGTGAGCCAAGCAAGGTATGTGGCTGAGTTTTGAAAGGGCTATGGCTGCCACAAAATTACGGCCGTTATCACTAACTACCTTGCCTGCCTCAAGATGTACACTGCCCAGCCATGACTCAGTTTGTCGCTTCAAGTACTCGGCCAGCACCTCGGCGGTGTGTCTGTCGCCCAAACACATCATCTGCAACACAGCCTGCTGACGCTTTCCACTAGCTGCTCGATAGGGGGACACATCGTGTGCAACAGTGGCAGCTGCAGATGGAGTGCTCGTACGACTGCGCTCTGTGGACGAGCTTTCGCTTCTGGAGGAGGAGGAGGAGTAGGAGGGTCGAACGCCTACAGCCAACTGTTTCCTATACCGTGGGCTAGGCAGCACTGTCCCACCACCGCTGTCCCCTGTGAACCCTGCATCCACCACATTAACCCAGTGCGCAGTGATGGACACGTAACGGCCCTGGCCATGCCGACTGGACCATGCATCAGTTGTGAGGTGCACCTTTCCGCTCACTGACTGCTTGAGTGCATGGACAATGCGGTCTTTCACATGATGGTGGAGGGCTGGGATGGCTTTGCGAGAGAAGAAGTGGCGACTGGGTAGGTCATAGCGTGGTACTGCATAGGCCATGAGTTCGCGGAAAGCTGTGCTTTCCACCAACCGAAAGGGCATCATCTCAAATGAGATTAGTTTGGCAATGTGGGCGTTCAAACCCAGTGTACGCGGATGAGAGACTGAGTACTTTCTTGACCTACTCATAGTGTCTGGGAGGGTGAGCTGGACTTGAGAGCTGCATATGGTGGAAGTAGCGGTGGACAGGGCGGACTGAGAGAGGGTTGATGATGGTGATGGAGTTGGTGTTCTTTCTGATGGCCTAGAATCAGTCTTTCGTTGATATAACAGTGGGATTCCCTGACTGCTGTGATCTTGCAACGACACCTCAACATTTGCTGCTGTGCTAACCGGTGGGCTTACAGTGGGGGAAACAATGTAGTGTTGCTGACTACCTTCGTTGTGACCAGTTGCACATGTGGCACTTGAGGTTTGGTGTTGTGTCCACGCTTGCAAGTGCATGCTGGTTAAATGTCTAAGCATGCAACTGGTATTCAAATTTTTCAGATTTTTCCCTCGGCTAAAGGTCTTTGCGCACTTCTTACAGATAACCTTGGCCTGATCATGAGGATTTTGTTCAAAAAAGTGCCACACTGCACTCTTCCTACTTTGGCAGACATTTTGCGGCCTAGCACGCTGTGATCTTTTGACCCTCTGGACAAGCTGTCCAGCAACTCTTTTGATGTTTGGAACCTGTCTTTGGAGTGCTCCGGGCCTGCCAGATAACAGCTGTTGCGATGTCGATGTCTGCTGTGGATGCTCCTCATCTGAGCTATTGGAAGCAGCACCCTCTTCCCCCAATGGATGCCAATCTGGGTCAACAACTGGGTCATCCATCACCTCCTCTTCTATGTCATGTGCACCTTTCTCTGTGTCACCGTGTATGGTGGTATAGTATGCGGGAAGGGGCACCTGAGTCTCATCAGGGTCAGAATCTGGCTCTGTACACTGCGAGGACAATGTAGTGCTCTGAGTGAATGTACCAGCAGAATCATCCATCAGCGGCTGTGCATCAGTGCACTCCATGTCAGATTCATCTTGGCCTGGGTAATTCACCATTTGACTTGATAATCCAGGCATGGTATGTGAAAACAGCTCCATGGAGTAATCAGTAGTATGGCCTGCGTCATCCTTCAATCTTGGTTGGGGTGAAGGACACAAGGAAAGGTGTGGTTCATGAACATGAGCCTCCAATGACGACTCAGTGCTTTTACTTTTTACAACTGAAGAAGAGGAGGCGATAGAGCTGGAGGCTGAGTCAGCAATGTAAGACAAAACTATTTCCTGATGCTCTGGCTTTAAAAGCGGTTTGCCAACTCCTAGAAAACTAAGCGTTCGAGGCCTTATGTAGCCAGACGATGACGCAGGGTCAGCACCTCCTGCATTCGGTCCTATTTTGCTCTTGCCACTACCATCAGATCCACCACCAACACCATCATTACCAGCTGCCAACCCCCGCCCAATTCCACGGCCTCTTCCACCAGCCTTCCTCATTTTTGGTAGAAATGTAGACAAAATCCAACAAACTATATAGTAATGTAAAACAAGGTACAAGGTGTCTATAGGACAGGGGAGATTTTGAATTTCTGCACACACTTGTGGACACTGGACACTTTTGGATTGTGTGAGGCCCACTGATATCTGAGCGCTATGTGACAGGCTCGATGGCACAGCTGTGACCAAAGTGACGAGAGGATAAGGGAGATTGGATTGCTTTTAAAAAAGCAGTTTGCGGAGCAGTGGGTAAACAGCAATGCCAGCCTGTCAGGAAGCCTTAGAAGGCAGCCCAACAACCAACACCGCTGATACACCACTATATAGCCTCCCCTTGCACTGCACACACAGTGACTGGTGTGTTGTACAGACAAAATCGCTAGCAGCAGAAGCAGTTTTTTTTTCTTCTTCCCTGCCTAACGCTCTCCCTACAGAATCAGCAGCAACCTCTCCCTATGCTAAGATCGGCAGAAGTAAGATGGCGGTCGGCGTGCACGCCCTTTTATACCCCCTGTGACGCCCACCAAAGCAAGCCAATCACTTGCATGCCCTTCTGAAAGATGGTGGTGACCCCTGCCTATGTCATCACGTTGCCCACAGTGTCCGTGGATCCTGATTGGCTGAAAAAGAGCGCAAAACAAACTTTTGAAACGCGACTTTGGCGCGTAAGTCGCCGACTTCGTGGCCAACCTCATCCTAGGGTCGGGTTTCGTTTCATGAAACCCGACTTTGCCAAAAGTTGGCGACTTTTGAATTTTTTCGACCCGTTTCGCTCAACTCTAGTGCTGACTGCCTCCTGATCCTCCTGCTTCTCTGGGTCACGTGTCTCCATTCCTCTGTTTCTTCAGGTGCACTTCGAATTTCTTCTCTTTCTGTAACATGAAGAGATAATTCTGCTCTGTCCAAGAACTCTTCACCTTCCTTAATGATCTTCAACGTAGCTAACCTCTCTTCGAGATTTTGCAACTTTTCTTCCAACAGGGACACAAGCTTGCATTTGTGGCATGTGAAGTTTGGCTTTTCCACTGGTAAATCTGTGAACATGTAGCAAGAAATGCAGCTCACCAAATGGCTCCTGGCCTCTTCCATCTTGAGATTTCTTAAAAACGATGAAAGATGAGCCAAAATTCCGATTTCCTCTTTTCAGCTGCAACGGCCAAAACCCAGTGATCGTTGAGCTCGCGGAGACTCTTCACTTATTCCAGAAGGCACTGGGAATATGCAAATGATCTCCTCAAGACTCTTCCCCTGGTTTGTACATATACAGATACCGGCTGATGACCGGATCATACACGTACATATACAGATACCGGCTGATGACCGGATCATACATGTACATATACAGATACTGGCTGATGACTGGTCATACATGTACATATACAGATACCGGCTGGTGACCGGATCATACACGTACATATACAGATACCGGCTGATGACCGGATCATACATGTACATATACAGATACCGGCTGATGACTGGTCATACATGTACATATAGAGATACCGGCTGATGACCGGATCATACACGTACATATACAGATACCGGCTGATGACCGGGTCATACATGTACATATACAGATACTGGCTGGTGACCGGGTCATACATGTACATTTACAGATACCGGCTGATGACCGGATCATACATGTACATATACAGATACTGGCTGATGACCGGGTCATACATGTACATATACAGATACCGGCTGGTGACCGGTCATACATGTACATATACAGATACCGGCTGATGACCGGTCATACATGTACATATACAGATACCGGCTGATGACCGGTCATACATGTACATATACAGATACCGGCTGATGACCGGTCATACATGTACATATACAGATACCGGCTGATGACCGGTCATACATGTACATATACAGTTACCGGCTGATGACCGGTCATACATGTACATATACAGATACCGGCTGATGACCGGTCATACATGTACATATACAGATACCGGCTGATGACCGGTCATACATGTACATATACAGATACCGGCTGATGACCGGTCATACATGTACATATACAGATACCGGCTGATGACCGGTCATACATGTACATATACAGATACCGGCTGATGACCGGTCATACATGTACATATACAGATACCGGCTGATGACCGGTCATACATGTACATACGCAGCTTTGTACTTCTCCCCTTATTATTATGGTGGTGGGACCAGACGTGACAGCACGTTCTACCTATTGTACCCCTCATGTCCCTGCTTGTTGTACAGCGCTGTGATATATACTGCCGCTTTAGAAATAACTATTAGTTCTTCTTGTAGAGCGGCTCCTGCGCTCCCGCCATTGTGGCACAGGAGTGTCCGGGCCGCGGATCTTTACTTACTTCAGGAACATGGTGATGTCGTAATTCAGGAACCGTTTCCAGGGGTGTCGCAGAGCGTCCAGAGCCAGGTGGTACGCAGGCCCTAGATCCGCCAGCTGCATCCCACCTGATAAGTCGCTGCCCCCGGGGGAGGGGTCCCTGGGTCCACGATGCAAATGTCCGTCACCTGGAGGATGAGACCGCCATCGGTGAATGACCCCCTGCTACCTCTGCTCCATCGCTGCCCGCGGAGTGGAGGACTCACCATAGATACCGGGGCGCCGGCTGTCACCGCTGTCGCTCCGCTGCGTCCCCCATTCTCCGTATTCATTAAGTTCTTGCCACAGAAGGAAAATCTGAATCGTCTTTGGAGGCTGAAACCTGGGAGCGAATTATGTGATGAGACCCACCGGCCGCCCCCACAGACTGAACGGAGGAGCCACAGACTGAACGGAGAAGCCACAGACCTACAGAGGGGCCACAGACCTACAGAGGGGCCACAGACTGTCCAGAGGAGGCAAAGATCAGACGGAGGGGGCAATAGACAGTCCTGAGGAGCCATAGACCGTCCGCAGGAGCCACAGACCGTCCGGAGGAACCAGACTGTCCGGAGGAGCCACAGACCTACAGAGGGGCCACAGACCGTCAGTAGGAGCCATAGACCGTCCGGATCAGACAGAGGGGCCACAGACCGCCAGTAGGAGCCATAGACCGTCATTAGGAGCCATAGACCGTCCGGATCAGACAGAGGGGCCACAGACCGCCAGTAGGAGCCATAGACCGTCATTAGGAGCCATAGACCGTCCGGATCAGACAGAGGGGCCACAGACCGCCAGTAGGAGCCATAGACCGTCAGTAGGAGCCATAGACCGTCCGGATCAGACAGAGGGGCCACAGACCGTCAGTAGGAGCCATAGACCGTCATTAGGAGCCATAGACCGTCCGGATCAGACAGAGGGGCCACAGACCGTCAGTAGGAGCCATAGACCGTCATTAGGAGCCATAGACCGTCCGGATCAGACAGAGGGGCCACAGACCGTCAGTAGGAGCCATAGACCGTCATTAGGAGCCATAGACCGTCCGGATCAGACAGAGGGACCACAGACCCCAGTAACATCACTAATACTCAGCAGGTCGGGCGTTACCTGTGCAGATAGTGCAGGAAGGGCCCCCCAGCCGCAGCATCAAGCCTCAGAGCTGGAATCATCCTGTCCGGTAGAGTGGAGCCGGATATCTGGAACAGACGGACATCGGCTGTGATTCCTGCGTCCACCATCACTGTGGCAGTGATCTGATCAGAGTCTGATAAGGGCGGACATTACCGCGTCGCTGTCCCTCATCCCACGGGTGGTGGAGGAGTCTCCCGTGACACGCGACAGATGAACCGCGGCATCTAGGGACGCTGAGACCGGCCTCACCCCGAAACCGTCTGTAAGGCTGAAAGAAATGTGAGAGTGCCGCTAAATCACCAGACATGAGCAATCGATCCCCGCACACAGGTCAGATGTGAGCAATCGACCCCCGCACGCAGGTCAGACATGAGCAATCGACCCCTGCACACAGGTCAGACGAGCAATTGACCCCCGCACACAGGTCGGACATGAGCAATTGACCCCCCCCTGCCAACAGCTCAGACGTGAGCAATCAACCCCCCGCACACAGGTCAGACGTGAGCAATCGACCCCTGCACACAGGTCAGACGTGAGCAATCGACCCGC
Source organism: Dendrobates tinctorius (assembly GCF_039654945.1). NCBI lineage: Eukaryota > Metazoa > Chordata > Amphibia > Anura > Dendrobatidae > Dendrobates > Dendrobates tinctorius. The sequence goes on along the minus strand of NW_027361899.1, from coordinate 2,169,995 downwards.
CCTGCCCACAGGTCAGACGTGAGCAATCGACCCCTGCACACAGGTCAGACGTCCACACAGGTCAGACGTGAGCAATCGACCTCCGCACCAAGGTCAGTCGTGAGCAATCGATCCCCGCACACAGGTCAGACGTCCACACAGGTCAGACATGAGCAATAGACCCCCGCACACAGGTCAGACGTCCACACAGGTCAGACGTGAGCAATCGACCTCCGCACCAAGGTCAGTCGTGAGCAATCGATCCCCGAACACAGGTCGGATGTGAGCAATCGACCCCTACACATGGGTCAGACGTGAGCAATCGACCCCCCTGCCCACAGGTCAGACGTGAGCAATCGACCCCTGCACACAGGTCAGATGTGAGCAATTGACCCCCGCACACAGGTCAGACGTGAGCAATAGACCCCCGCACACAGGTCAGACGTCCACACAGGTCAGATGTGAGCAATCGACCTCCGCACCAAGGTCAGTCGTGAGCAATCGATCCCCGAACACAGGTCGGATGTGAGCAATCGACCCCCACACACGGGTTGGACGAGAGTAATCGATCCCCCCACAGACAGATCAGACTTGAGTAATCAATCCCTGCACATAGGTCAGACGTGCTGATTCACACTATAGGAATGCAGAACGCGCAAATGGGGTCTTATCTGATAAACAGGGTACGAACAGTACTAAAATTCTACTCACCTAGGATAGGAGAGGTAAATTGCATAGCATTGCCAATCAGCTGCCGCACCTCCACAGGCCAAACCAGTGACCACAGAGAGATACAGATTAACAGAGCTGTTTATGGATTTTATGCACTGCTCAGGCTGGTTTCACATTAGCGTTTTTTAGCGCAGCGCATCGTGCGAGTCCATGCGCATGCGCCATGTGCCCCTATGTTTAATATGGCGGGTGCATGGTCTAGCGTTTGCACGCGTTCGTATGCATTTTCGTGCGCATGCGTTTTTTGTGCTGTGCGCCTAGGCTCCCGACGCAACCTGTTACATTTTTGGGTCCGTCCAACGGTGTCAAAAAAACGCATGCGCAAAAATAACACATTACAGTCTATGGGAGTGCAGGCGTGCGGACACACGCCTTCCTGCGTTTGAAATCGCATGCGTTTTAATAGTTAACATGGCTAGAAACTGGTTAAACCGCATGTGCCTCAAAAAGGCAAATGCATGCAAAACACATAATGCGCTTTATGCATGCGTTTCTACTGCGCTAAACACGCTAATGGGAAAGTAGCCTTAACACGCCAGTGACACCACACATCCGCTTGTACATCAGAGGATCGCGGTTTTATTCTTAGTCCCAACGCGTTCTTCCTCAGGGGACGATCTACAGATAAAACAGCGCTGCTTGATAAATACACTTCACATCAGAAAAAACTGGCGCCAAGAATCACGTGACCCAAACACCAGCACAAGATCACAACCGGTCATATGAGTCCATGTAAAATTACATTATTTCTTTATTTAAGTTACAGATAAAATATATATGTGTATATAAAGTATACCAGAAGAAGAGGAAATAAGGGGAGAAAAGGACACGAAGTGGTTGGAGAAAATCAGACCGAGACTGGACGATGAATCCTCGGGACCAAACTCAGGATGAAACGTTTCTTCAGAAAGGAACTCATATTATTCTGAAAAAAGTCTGATCGAAAAAATGATCTAATAAAAAAATTGATGTTTTTAAAAGCGTATGTTAATTTATTTAAAAATCTCTTTCTCTTAAATCGAATTTATATAAAAACTCATATATTACTATATTAAAAAATTAATTAAAAAAATATAAATATTTAGAACAATAATTTTTCTAAATATTAATATTATATTTTTAAATAAATTAACACACGGTTTCAAAAACACCAGTTCCCCAGAGGAAGAAGTGATTTTCACTTTGAAACGCGTTGGAATATGACGAACACAGCGATCCTCTGATGTACAAGCGAATGTGGGTCGTGTGGGAAGAGGTCCAGAACTCTATCGCCACCTACTGGAAGCAGCAATCCTAAAAGTCAATGTCGACCCTTTAACGAGCCTTGTCACATGACTTAGGAGAAAAGCCAAAACCAGAGTCTCAGTTTGCAGACGCTGTGTTTCGGGATACTGCCCCTCATCAGTGCAAAGTGTGAGATCTGGTTTGGCTGTGTGAGAGGCGTCTGACCGATATTGAAGAAGTTTCATTTCTCCTTGCGGATAGTGACATGCTAAGCATACGATACTTCATGTTAAGCAGCACATAAAATCCACAAACAGCTCTATTAATCTATATAGGTCAGACGTGAGCAATCTATCCCCGCACACCGGTCAGACATGAGCAATCGACCCCCGCACACTGGTCAGACATGAGCAATCGACCCCCGCACACCGGTCAGACATGAGCAATCGACCCCCGCACACCGGTCAGACATGAGCAATCGACCCCTGCACACCAGTCAGACATGAGCAATCGACCCCCGCACACCAGTCAGACATGAGCAATCAATCCCCGCGCACAGGTTAGACATGAGCAATCAATCCCCACACACAGGTTAGACATGAGCAATCAATCCCCACACACAGGTCAGACATGAGCAATCAATCCCCGCACACAGGTCAGACATGAGCAATCAGTCCCCGCACATATCCAGGCCTTCGTACAGGGTTCAGATAATCTTCCTTCTCATCTTTCTCCCAGTTGCCGGGATTTTCGCCTCCTCTCTCCTATGACAGCTCTTACTGTAAAGAAGCCTTTCCTATGTTGCTGACAGAGCTTCTTTCCCCGATGCTCACGGTAGACACTAAGCACTATCCCTCCAGTCACCTCCAGAGCTGCAGCCACTCGCTCAGCCGGCAGGATTTCTGCATTTAGACGATGCAGCTCTGGATGTGACTGGAGCAGACGCCATCGCTGCACATCATCCCGTGTGATCTGTACCTGTCCTGCGGACGTCTCTGCCGGTGAATGAGGAACCTTGGGATCCAGTAAGAGCGCAGGCGTCTCAGGGCGTCGTACTGGGGTCTCCGGAGGGCGTGATAGGAGGGACCCCGACTCTGCTGACACTGGCGGATCTGCTCCTGTGGATGAACGACTGGCAGTAAGATGCCGCTGCCTGTACATGTAGACGGGCCAAACACCGTCCCGGGCCAAGAGCTTCAGAGCAGAACTCCTAAAGCAGTCCTCAGCATCAGTGTCGGACTGGGTGGCCAAGGCCCCCCAGTAACATTGACTTTGGGGGCCACTGTTCTCCTATATTCAATTATGACCCTCCCCTCGTTCACAAATTCACCTCTATCTCTATAGAATAAGAAGCTGGGTGGTTTGGTGAATGAATGATGAGATGCTGCTTTTTTCTGCACAGAGTGAATTATGTCCATACAGAGGGGTTGGGGGCCCAGATCTGCACAGGGGCCCACCGGGGGATTCCCCTGTCACCCTATGGCCCAGTCCGAGCCTGCTCAGCACTGGAAGGAAGAGTTCTGCACCTTTCCAATAGATTCTGTGTTCCATTTTCTAAATCTGCCGCCAGCGAACTGGAACCTTGTTCAGATAGAGAAGGTGGATTCCTAATACTTGTTACAGCTGAGGGTTCGTTACAGTTGTATCCAGTGTAGACAATCCTTGTGCTCCAGACTGATACAAACTACCAGAGCAGCAGAGACACTGCTGACGCGCCTGATACATTGTAACAAACCCTCAGCTGCGGCTCCTGCAGCGGTTACAGATGCGGGGGACACCTGTCATGGACGTCAGTGTCAAGGTCAGGGACCCCACAATCTCCTGCAGGGACCCCGAGAACAGGACTCCATGATGGATTCTGCTTTGTATCGTGGGTTCTGAAGTTTCCGGAGGTTTTTAAACTTTTTACTGTGACGTCTTCTTGTACGTTGTTTTTATTTCTTTTTACGTTGTATCATTTCGTACATCGCTCTCACAGCTACTGACATTTCCTTCTTCCTCACTGCAGCGCTGACATCAGGAACCAGAAGGCTCAGGATGAACTATAAATAGTGGAGCACAGCATGGAATTGTGGGAGGACCTGGGCAGCCGCACAGGGGCCCGGGAGGTCAGGGGCCACGTCCTCCGCCACAGCAGGCAGTATTGGCTGCAGCGCCCCCGTATACAGTTCTTGCACAGGGGCCGCTCCCGTCTGTGTCGCCAGCGGGGCTGATCCATGATAACCCAGTGACCATCACCACACCCCCGCTCACCTGACACTCCGGACTCAGGCAGGACCGGAACTTGTCCTGGAGGCTCCTGCCAGGAATCAGCAAAGTAATTATTAGCGATGATTGAGTCCAAAACGAGAGACCCCGCCTCCCCCCCGGACCCCGCCTCCCCCCGGACCCCGCCTCTTCACACTGTACCTGAACAGGTGAACACACAGCTGCCGGGCGTCCTCAGGGCTGTGACTGACGTCAAGATCTGCAGACTTTTCCTTGAAGGCTTCACAGTCCATCCAGAAGTGAAAAACGTGAATTCCCTGCGTGTCCTGGAGAAAGTGCACGAAGCGGCCCAGGCCTTCCCTCTGCAACGCGAGAGGCAAAGGAAAGGCTGTATTACTGACAAGAAGCAGAAAGTGGGGACCGCCCGTCACCTCCAGCATCAGGATCTGGGGACCGCCCGTCTCCTCCATCATCAGTATCTGGTGACCACCCGTCACCTCCAGCATCAGGATCTGGGGACCGCCCGTCTCCTCCATCATCAGTATCTGGTGACCGCCCGTCATCTCCAGCATCAGTATCTGGTGACCGCCCGTCATCTCCAGCATCAGAATCTGGGGACCGCCCGTCACCTCCAGCATCAGTATCTGGGGACCGCCCGTCACCTCCAGCATCAGTATCTGGGGACCGCCCGCCACCTCCAGCATCAGTATCTGGGGACTGCCCGTCACCTCCAGCATCAGGATCTGGGGACCGCCCGTCACCTCCAGCATCAGTATCTGGGGACCGCCCGTCACCTCCAGCATCATTATCTGGGGACCGCCCGTCACCTCCAGCATCAGTATCTGGGGACCGCCCGTCACCTCCAGCATCAGTATCTGGGGACCGCCCGCCACCTCCAGCATCATTATCTGGGGACTGCCCGTCACCTCCAGCATCAGTATCTGGGGACCGCCCGTCACCTCCAGCATCATTATCTGGGGACCGCCCGCCACTTCCAGCATCAGTATCTGGGGACTGCCAGTCACCTCCAGCATCAGTATCTGTGGACCACCCGTCACCTCCAGCATCAGTATCTGGGGACCGCCCGTCACCTCCAGCATCAGTATCTGGGGACCACCCGTCACCTCCAGCATCAGTATCTGGTGAACAGCAGTCACCTCCATCATCAGTATCTGGGGACCGCCCATCACCTCCAGCATCAGTATCTGAGGACCGCCCATCACCTCCAGCATCAGTATCTGGGGACCGCCCGTCACCTCCAGCATCAGTATCTGGTGAACAGCAGTCACCAGATACTGATGATGGAAGCAACGGGCGGTCCCTAGATACTGATGATGTGTCATGATCCATGCTGGATTATGACAGATAAATGCACTAGTAACCTTTTTTTTCCCTTAAGTTGTGTGCTTAAAGATAGTTTTGCCCCCGGAGGCCATTAGGGTCATTGCACTGTGGTGGTTTCAGTTCTAGTTTTGCCCCCGGTGGCCGTTAGGGTCATTGCACTCTGGCTACTTTAGTTTAGTGCATGTGATTATAAAGCAGGTGTGATTGCTCTGGCTCTGCTATAAAAGAGTGTCAGGTGTTGCAATCACTGTTGGTGATATTGCTCATTTCCAACCAAGTCTGGTGGAGGAAGGAACTACAGAGAGGTGTTCCTTGCAGCTCTGACAAAGCTTGGAGAAGTAGCAGCGATTCTGGAGGAAAGCTGCATTCTGGTGCTGGACTCTGTTGCTGGGAGCAATAGCAACAGAGCAAAGCTAAGTGGTGTTATCCCTGTTTGTGACTTCCCTTATGTGTGTTTCAGTGCAGTGGTGGGATTAGTTTCTGCACCGTCCATTTCATTAGAAAGGGCTAGGTGCAGGGCGAGCTAGGGTTCTTAGGTTCCAGCTTGGCGACAGGTGCGGAGCCTGTATAGGGACTGTTAGGAGTGTAGAGACTGGCTCAGGGGAGTGCAGGAGGTCTCCACGTCCCCGTTCCCTATCGCAGGGCCCTCCATTGTATCGGTTTCCCTGGTGTTTCCCCTTATTATTTAAATTCGCCCTGCTGGAGGCGGTGTAGCCAGTTTCACTTGTAATTCGGAAATTCGCCTGCTGGAGGTGGTGTATCCGGCTGCACGTTATATTATTTAAATTCGCCCTGCTGGAGGTGGTGTATCCAGTCTCATGTTGAGCATCACATGATGGAGAAGACAGGCAGACACCAGATACTAATGTTGGAGGTGACGGGCGGTCCCCAGATACTGATGATGGAGGTGACGGGCGGTCACCAGATACTGATGATGGAGGGGACAGGTGGTCACCAGATACTAATGATGGAGGTGATGGGCGGTCCCCAGATACTGATTATGGAGGTGACGGGCGGTCACCAGATACTGATGATGGAGGGGACAGGTGGTCACCAGATACTAATGATGGAGGTGATGGGCGGTCCCCAGATACTGATGATGGAGGTGACGGGCAGTCATTTCAAATAGCAACGTTCTGGCTTTAAAAAACACTAAAAGAAATCGAGAACAAAAAATGTGGCAGTCAGTAATGGTTACTCTTTTAAACCAAGCATAGGGGAAAAATTATGGAATCATGAAAAACCCTCCAACCCGTCACTAGTATTTTGTGGCGCCACCTCTGGCTTTTCTAACAGCTTGCAGTCTCTGAGGCCTGGACTTAATGAGGGTCACACAGCACTCTTCATCAATCTGGCTCCAACCTTCTCTGATTGCTGTTGCCAGATCCGCTTTGCAGGTTGGAGCCTTGTCATCGATCATTTTCTTCAACTTCCACCAAAGATGTTCAATTGGATTGAGATCCGGACTATTTGCAGGCCATGACATTGACCTTATGTGTCTTTTCTCAAGGAATGTTTGCAGTTTTTGCTCTATGGCAGGATGCATTATCTTCTTGAAAAATGATTTCATCAGGGCTGATTGTGACATGTAGGATCGCTACTACCAACAGGTGGCGCTATAGAGTTCAAGTCCTCTTTTTCTCTGAAGAGGCAATTTGCATATTCATCATCCCCAAACATCCTTTCAATTGATGGGATAAGAAAAGTGTCCAAAATATCAACATAAACTTGTGCATTTATTGAAGATGTAATGACAGCCATCTCCCCAGTGCCTGTACCTGACATGCAGCCCCATATCATCAATGACTGTGGAAATTTGCATGTTCTCTTCAGGCAGTCATCTTTATAAATCTCATTGGAACGGCACCAAACAAAAGTTCCAGCATCATCACCTTGCCCAATGCAGATTTGCGATTCATCACTGAATATGACTTTCATCCAGTCATCCACAGTCCACGATTGCTTTTTCCTTAGCCCATTGTAACCTTGCTTTTTTCTGTTTAGGTGTTAATGATGGCTTTCGTTTAGCTTTTCTGTATGCAAATCTCATTTCCTTTAGGCGGTTTCTAACAGTTCGGTCACAGACGTTGACCCCAGTTTCCTCCCATTCGTTCCTCATTTGTTTTGTTGTGCATTTCCTTTTTTGGAGACATATTGCTTTAAGTTTCCGGTCTTGACGCTTTCATGTCTTCCTTGGTCTACCAGTATGTTTGCCTTTAACAACCTTCCCATGTTGTTTGTATTTGGTCCAGATTTTACACACAGCTGACTGTGAACAACCAACATCTTTTGCAACATTGTGTAATGATTTACCTTCTTTTAAGAGTTTGTTAATCCTCTCCTTTGTTTTAATTGACATCTCTCCTGTTGGAGCCATGATTCATGTCAGTCCACTTGGTGCAACAGCTCTCCAAGGTGTGATCACTCCTTTTTAGATGGAGACTAACGAGCAGATCTAATTTGATGCAAGTGTTAGTTTTGGGAATTAAAATTTACAGGGTGATTCCATAATTTTTTCCTCAGAATTGAGTGATTCCATAATTTGTCCCCTATGCTTGGTTTAAAAAAAGTAACCATTACTGACTACCACATTTTTTGTTCTTGATTTCTTTTAGTGTTTCATAAAGCCAGAAAGTTGCTCTTTGAATTGACTTTAGTTTTGTGCCAGGTCTGTGATCGGCTTTTTTTGTACAAAATTAAACAACTGAATGAATATCCTCCAAGGCCGGAGATTAAACAATTTTTGCAAGGGGTTCTATATCTCCAGTAATACCGCAGTATGGCGCCCCTGAGGGTTCAGTCGCCACAGAGGTACTGCACCTCCTCCTTAGGTGTGGTGCCCCACCATCCAGGTAAGGTGGAGACCCCTGACCACACTCCAACACCTGCATCCCACACAACACAGTAGTGTAGCAAAGCACCCTTTGGTGGCTCCCTGCTTGGAACACGAAGCGTGCTGGGAGGCGGGTGGAGTTTAGTTTTCACCAAAAGAGCGGGAAGAGTTTAGGATTGAGGGAGTCTGACTTGGTCAGTCGGTGAGAGAAGATCCCCGGAGTGGGATGGATGAAGGAAGTGCTGCAGCCGACCTCAGTGACCTGGGACCGCTGGCACAAGAAAGGGACATTGATAGAAAGCCTGACTCTCCATAAGAAAGAAAGGATTTGTACGGAACGTGAGGAGAGGAGGACTAAGGATTAGGGTTGGAGTAGAACCCTTCCCAAGTTCACAGCGCAAGGCCGGGGTCTGGTCCCCGAGGTTGTATGGATACTGATGGTCCTGCAGCAGACACCGGAGGAATAGAAGTTGTCACCACTTCATTCCCACACCAGACTTGGGGGCACAACAGCAACGAGACAGAGAGCCGGGACTAGGTAGCAAGGAGTCCCCGAAGCAGGCTACAGCTGTCTGCTGTACAAGTAGAGTTCATAGGAACATCTGACAGGAGGAACTCCAGTGTAACTCAGTACTAGGAGTACTTCAATCAAACGTGCTATAAGAGGAGACGTTCAGAAAAGGCACATATGTTGGCGGAGTGTTGTAACGGAGTACTTCATCTTGCCTGGAAGATGGCTGAGACCCTGACCCGGAGGACACAGCACGGATGCGGGCACCTGTATGCACAACAGACTGTGAGTAAAGCTTTGGAACTACATGCCCTGGTGTCCTCCACTTATTCCTGCGCCAACCTACTCAGCACTGCTACATCTCCTGCGCCTGACACTGCACCATCTATGTGTCACTTCTCCTACACTGCCCTGGAACTACAGCCCTGCCTGTGGAGGGCAATACCATCACTGCTGCACCACACCATCTGTCCGAGAGGATCTGTCTGCAGCGTCGGCTTAACACCTTCATTGCCGAACACCACAGGTGGCGTCACGAATCACTCATATACTTTAATCATCACCCACAAGCTCGACATTCCCCTTTTACAATGGACGCCAAGGGCCACGGACCGGGTCACTGCCACTGTGACAACTCCCGTTGAAACCTACGGGCCCGGTACCGAGTACCCCACGGCCCTGGCAACGGGGCGCTCCAGCAGCGCTGTACAGACATCATTACTCTCCCCAAACACAGTGACAATACAGATACATGAGGACAATCCAGACTGTGAGGAGATCATGAAGGTGATACGGGACCTGATGAGGAGCAGCAGAGGTCAGCGGTGGTGGCCTCACCGAGCTCAGAGCCTCCTCCTTCAGCTGCTGCAGTGCAGACATGGTGAGCTTGTGCTGCTTCACAAAGTTCTCCTCCTCCTCAGTGACGCTCAGGTCCTCCAGGTCCGTCCATCTCCTCCCCCGAGCTCCGCTCCTCCGCGCTCCACTCCTCCCCCGCGCTCCGCTCCTCCGCGCTCCACTCCTCCAGGCCTCTCTTCCTGGATCTCTACATGGAGATGATCATTAGTGTGGTTGGTCCAGTCCAGGATCATCACATCACAGCATCTTACCTGGCGTCCTCCCGGTCTTCAGCGGAGGCCTCAGTGCGGAGCTGGAATCCTACAGACTGCAGACTATTAGTGGCAGTGAAGACGCCGTAATATCTAATTGCTCCAATCAGAATCATCAGTAAGGCCTCATTCACACGGACGACTTTGTCGCACAAGAGCTACTTGTGGTTTTCATTCGCACTTTCTCCTGATGATCCTCTGATCAAAAGATTCAGTCCGTTTTTCTCATAAGTGGGATAAATCGACATCTGAATTAGGCCCAAGTAGAAAAGAGGGAGGAGGGGGATGCAGCTGCACCATCTCTGCTTGGGACTGCATGCTGTGAAAACTGAGGAGGGGATGGAGCTGCAGCATCTGTGTGTGGAACTGCATGTTGCAAGAGGGAGAAGGTGGATGCAGCATCTGTGACTGCATGCTGTTGGAATGGAGGAAGGGTATGCAGCTGCAGCATCTTAGTATCTGCAAAAGCGTGCTGTGAGAGTGGAGAAGGGGGAAACAGCCGTAGTGTCTGTGTCTACGTACTGTGAGAGGATAGGAGGGGGATGCAGTTGCAGTGTCTGTGTCTACATGCTGAGAGGATAGGAGGGGGATGCAGCTGCAGTGTCTGTGTCTACGTACTGTGAGAGGATAGGAGGGGGATGCAGCTGCAGTGTCTCCATTTACCTGCTGTGAGAGGATACGAGGGGGATGCAGCTGCAGTGTCTGTGTCTATGTGCTGTGAGAGGATAGGAGGGGGATGAGGCTGCAGTGTCTGCATTTACCTGCTGTGAGAGGATAGGAGGGGGACGCAGCTGCAGTGTCTGTGTCTACGTGCTGTGAGAGGATAGGAGGGGGACGCAGCTGCAGTGTCTGTGTCTACATGCTGTGAGAGGATAGGAGGGGGATGCAGCTGCAGTGTCTGTGTCTACATGCTGTGAGAGGATGGGAGGGGGATGCAGCTGCAGTGTCTGTGTCTACATGCTGTGAGAGGATAGGAGGGGGATGCAGCTGCAGTGTCTGTGTCTACATGCTGTGAGAGGATAGGAGGGGGACGCAGCTGCAGTGTCTGTGTCTACATGCTGTGAGAGGATGGGAGGGGGATGCAGCTGCAGTGTCTGTGTCTACATGCTGTGAGAGGATAGGAGGGGGATGCAGCTGCAGTGTCTGTGTCTACATGCTGTGAGAGGATGGGAGGGGGATGCAGCTGCAGTGTCTGTGTCTACATGCTGTGAGAGGATAGGAGGGGGATGCAGCTGCAGTGTCTGTGTCTACATGCTGTGAGAGGATGGGAGGGGGATGCAGCTGCAGTGTCTGTGTCTACATGCTGTGAGAGGATAGGAGGGGGACGCAGCTGCAGTGTCTGTGTCTACATGCTGTGAGAGGATGGGAGGGGGATGCAGCTGCAGTGTCTGTGTCTACATGCTGTGAGAGGATAGGAGGGGGATGCAGCTGCAGTGTCTGTGTCTACATGCTGTGAGAGGATGGGAGGGGGATGCAGCTGCAGTGTCTGTGTCTACATGCTGTGAGAGGATAGGAGGGGGACGCAGCTGCAGTGTCTGTGTCTACATGCTTTGAGAGGATAGGAGGGGGATGCAGCTGCAGTGTCTGTGTCTACATGCTGTGAGAGGATAGGAGGGGGACGCAGCTGCAGTGTCTGTGTCTACATGCTGTGAGAGGATGGGAGGGGGATGCAGCTGCAGTGTCTGTGTCTACATGCTGTGAGAGGATAGGAGGGGGATGCAGCTGCAGTGTCTGTGTCTACATGCTGTGAGAGGATGGGAGGGGGATGCAGCTGCAGTGTCTGTGTCTACATGCTGTGAGAGGATAGGAGGGGGATGCAGCTGCAGTGTCTGTGTCTACATGCTGTGAGAGGATGGGAGGGGGATGCAGCTGCAGTGTCTGTGTCTACATGCTGTGAGAGGATAGGAGGGGTACGCAGCTGCAGTGTCTGTGTCTACGTGCTGTGAGAGGATAGGAGGGGATGCAGCTGCAGTGTCTGTGTCTACATGCTGTGATAGGATAGGAGGGGGACGCAGCTGCAGTGTCTGTGTCTACATGCTGTGAGAGGATGGGAGGGGGATGCAGCTGCAGTGTCTGTGTCTACGTGCTGTGAGAGGATAGGAGGGTGACGCAGCTGCAGTGTCTGTGACTACCTGCTGTGAGAGGATACGAGGGGGATGCAGCTGCAGTGTCTGTGTCTACATGCTGTGAGGATACGCGGGGGATGCATCTGCAGTGTCTGTGTCTACATGCTGTGAGAGGATAGGAGGGGGATGCAGCTGCAGTGTCTGTGTCTACGTACTGTGAGAGGATAGGAGGGGGATGCAGCTGCAGTGTCTGTGTCTACGTACTGTGAGAGGATAGGAGGGGGATGCAGCTGCAGTGTCTGTGTCTACGTACTGTGAGAGGATAGGAGGGGGATGAGGCTGCAGTGTCTGTGTCTACGTGCTGTGAGAGGATAGGAGGGGGACGCAGCTGCAGTGTCTGCATTTACCTGCTGTGAGAGGATACGAGGGGGATGCAGCTGCAGTGTCTGTGTCTACGTGCTGTGAGAGGATAGGAGGGGGATGCAGCTGCAGTGTCTGTGTCTACGTGCTGTGAGAGGATAGGAGGGGGATGCAGCTGCAGTGTCTGTGTCTACGTACTGTGAGAGGATAGGAGGGGGATGCAGCTGCAGTGTCTGTGTCTACATGCTGTGAGAGGATAGGAGGGGGACGCAGCTGCAGTGTCTGTGTCTACATGCTGTGAGAGGATAGGAGGGGGATGCAGCTGCAGTGTCTGTGTCTACATGCTGTGAGAGGATAGGAGGGAGACCCAGGTGCAGTGTCTGTGTCTACGTACTGTGAGAGGATAGGAGGGGGATGAGGCTGCAGTGTCTGTGTCTACGTGCTGTGAGAGGATAGGAGGGGGACGCAGCTGCAGTGTCTGCATTTACCTGCTGTGAGAGGATACGAGGGGGATGCAGCTGCAGTGTCTGTGTCTACGTGCTGTGAGAGGATAGGAGGGGGATGCAGCTGCAGTGTCTGTGTCTACGTGCTGTGAGAGGATAGGAGGGGGATGCAGCTGCAGTGTCTGTGTCTACGTACTGTGAGAGGATAGGAGGGGGATGCAGCTGCAGTGTCTGTGTCTACATGCTGTGAGAGGATAGGAGGGGGACGCAGCTGCAGTGTCTGTGTCTACATGCTGTGAGAGGATAGGAGGGGGATGCAGCTGCAGTGTCTGTGTCTACATGCTGTGAGAGGATAGGAGGGAGACCCAGGTGCAGTGTCTGTGTCTACGTACTGTGAGAGGATAGGAGGGGGATGAGGCTGCAGTGTCTGTGTCTACGTGCTGTGAGAGGATAGGAGGGGGACGCAGCTGCAGTGTCTGCATTTACCTGCTGTGAGAGGATACGAGGGGGATGCAGCTGCAGTGTCTGTGTCTACGTGCTGTGAGAGGATAGGAGGGGGATGCAGCTGCAGTGTCTGTGTCTACGTGCTGTGAGAGGATAGGAGGGGGATGCAGCTGCAGTGTCTGTGTCTACGTACTGTGAGAGGATAGGAGGGGGATGCAGCTGCAGTGTCTGTGTCTACATGCTGTGAGAGGATAGGAGGGGGACGCAGCTGCAGTGTCTGTGTCTACATGCTGTGAGAGGATACGAGGGGGATGCAGCTGCAGTGTCTGTGTCTACATGCTGTGAGAGGATAGGAGGGGGATGCAGCTGCAGTGTCTGTGTCTACGTACTGTGAGAGGATAGGAGGGGGATGCAGCTGCAGTGTCTGTGTCTACGTACTGTGAGAGGATAGGAGGGGGATGAGGCTGCAGTGTCTGTGTCTACGTGCTGTGAGAGGATAGGAGGGGGATGCAGCTGCAGTGTCTGCATTTACCTGCTGTGAGAGGATAGGAGGGGGACGCAGCTGCAGTGTCTGTGTCTACGTGCTGTGAGAGGATAGGAGGGGGACGCAGCTGAAGTCTGCATTTACCTACTGTGAGAGGATAGGAGGGGGACGCAGCTGCAGTGTCTGTGTCTACATGCTGTGAGAGGATAGGAGGGGGATGAGGCTGCAGTGTCTGCATTTACCTGCTGTGAGAGGATAGGAGGGGGACGCAGCTGCAGTGTCTGTGTCTACGTGCTGTGAGAGGATGGGAGGGGGATGCAGCTGCAGTGTCTGTGTCTACATGCTGTGAGAGGATAGGAGGGGGACGCAGCTGCAGTGTCTGTGTCTACGTGCTGTGAGAGGATAGGAGGGGGACGCAGCTGCAGTGTCTGTGTCTACGTGCTGTGAGAGGATAGGAGGGGGATGCAGCTGCAGTGTCTGCATTTACCTGCTGTGAGAGGATAGGAGGGGGACGCAGCTGCAGTGTCTGTGTCTACATGCTGTGAGAGGATAGGAGGGGGATGAGGCTGCAGTGTCTGCATTTACCTGCTGTGAGAGGATAGGAGGGGGACGCAGCTGCAGTGTCTGTGTCTACGTGCTGTGAGAGGATGGGAGGGGGATGCAGCTGCAGTGTCTGTGTCTACATGCTGTGAGAGGATAGGAGGGGGACGCAGCTGCAGTGTCTGTGTCTACGTGCTGTGAGAGGATAGGAGGGGGACGCAGCTGCAGTGTCTGCATTTACCTGCTGAGAGAGGATACGAGGGGGATGCAGCTGCAGTGTCTGTGTCTACATGCTGTGAGAGGACAGGAGGGGGACGCAGCTGCAGTGTCTGTGTCTACGTGCTGTGAGAGGATAGGAGGGGGACGCAGCTGCAGTGTCTGCATTTACCTGCTGTGAGAGGATAGGAGGGGGATGCAGCTGCAGTGTCTGTATCTACGTGCTGTGAGAGGATAGGAGGGGGATGCAGCTGCAGTGTCTGTGTCTACGTGCTGTGAGAGGATAGGAGGGGGATGCAGCTGCAGTGTCTGTGTCTACGTACTGTGAGAGGATAGGAGGGGGATGCAGCTGCAGTGTCTGTGTCTACATGCTGTGAGAGGATAGGAGGGGGACGCAGCTGCAGTGTCTGTGTCTACATGCTGTGAGAGGATACGAGGGGGATGCAGCTGCAGTGTCTGTGTCTACATGCTGTGAGAGGATAGGAGGGGGATGCAGCTGCAGTGTCTGCATTTACCTGCTGTGAGAGGATAGGAGGGGGACGCAGCTGCAGTGTCTGTGTCTACATGCTGTGAGAGGACAGGAGGGGGACGCAGCTGCAGTGTCTGTGTCTACGTGCTGTGAGAGGATAGGAGGCGGATGAGGCTGCAGTGTCTGTGTCTACGTGCTGTGAGAGGATAGGAGGGGGACGCAGCTGCAGTGTCTGCATTTACCTGCTGTGAGAGGATACGAGGGGGATGCAGCTGCAGTGTCTGTATCTACGTGCTGTGAGAGGATAGGAGGGGGATGCAGCTGCAGTGTCTGTGTCTACGTGCTGTGAGAGGATAGGAGGGGGATGCAGCTGCAGTGTCTGTGTCTACGTACTGTGAGAGGATAGGAGGGGGATGCAGCTGCAGTGTCTGTGTCTACATGCTGTGAGAGGATAGGAGGGGGATGCAGCTGCAGTGTCTGTGTCTACATGCTGTGAGAGGATAGGAGGGGGATGCAGCTGCAGTGTCTGTGTCTACGTACTGTGAGAGGATAGGAGGGGGATGCAGCTGCAGTGTCTGTGTCTACGTACTGTGAGAGGATAGGAGGGGGATGAGGCTGCAGTGTCTGTGTCTACGTGCTGTGAGAGGATAGGAGGGGGATGCAGCTGCAGTGTCTGCATTTACCTGCTGTGAGAGGATAGGAGAGGGACACAGCTGCAGTGTCTGTGTCTACGTGCTGTGAGAGGATAGGAGGGGGACGCAGCTGAAGTCTGCATTTACCTACTGTGAGAGGATAGGAGGGGGACGCAGCTGCAGTGTCTGTGTCTACATGCTGTGAGAGGATGGGAGGGGGATGCAGCTGCAGTGTCTGTGTCTACGTGCTGTGAGAGGATATGAGGGGGATGAGGCTGCAGTGTCTGTGTCTACGTGCTGTGAGAGGATAGGAGGGGGATGCAGCTGCAGTGTCTGCATTTACCTGCTGTGAGAGGATAGGAGGGGGACGCAGCTGCAGTGTCTGTGTCTACGTGCTGTGAGAGGATAGGAGGGGGACGCAGCTGAAGTCTGCATTTACCTACTGTGAGAGGATAGGAGGGGGACGCAGCTGCAGTGTCTGTGTCTACATGCTGTGAGAGGATAGGAGGGGGATGAGGCTGCAGTGTCTGCATTTACCTGCTGTGAGAGGATAGGAGGGGGACGCAGCTGCAGTGTCTGTGTCTACGTGCTGTGAGAGGATGGGAGGGGGATGCAGCTGCAGTGTCTGTGTCTACATGCTGTGAGAGGATAGGAGGGGGACGCAGCTGCAGTGTCTGTGTCTACGTGCTGTGAGAGGATAGGAGGGGGACGCAGCTGCAGTGTCTGCATTTACCTGCTGAGAGAGGATACGAGGGGGATGCAGCTGCAGTGTCTGTGTCTACATGCTGTGAGAGGACAGGAGGGGGACGCAGCTGCAGTGTCTGTGTCTACGTGCTGTGAGAGGATAGGAGGGGGACGCAGCTGCAGTGTCTGCATTTACCTGCTGTGAGAGGATAGGAGGGGGATGCAGCTGCAGTGTCTGTATCTACGTGCTGTGAGAGGATAGGAGGGGGATGCAGCTGCAGTGTCTGTGTCTACGTGCTGTGAGAGGATAGGAGGGGGATGCAGCTGCAGTGTCTGTGTCTACGCACTGTGAGAGGATAGGAGGGGGATGCAGTTGCAGTGTCTGTGTCTACATGCTGTGAGAGGATAGGAGGGGGACGCAGCTGCAGTGTCTGTGTCTACATGCTGTGAGAGGATACGAGGGGGATGCAGCTGCAGTGTCTGTGTCTACATGCTGTGAGAGGATAGGAGGGGGATGCAGCTGCAGTGTCTGCATTTACCTGCTGTGAGAGGATAGGAGGGGGACGCAGCTGCAGTGTCTGTGTCTACATGCTGTGAGAGGACAGGAGGGGGACGCAGCTGCAGTGTCTGTGTCTACGTGCTGTGAGAGGATAGGAGGCGGATGAGGCTGCAGTGTCTGTGTCTACGTGCTGTGAGAGGATAGGAGGGGGACGCAGCTGCAGTGTCTGTATCTACGTGCTGTGAGAGGATAGGAGGGGGATGCAGCTGCAGTGTCTGTGTCTACGTGCTGTGAGAGGATAGGAGGGGGATGCAGCTGCAGTGTCTGTGTCTACGTACTGTGAGAGGATAGGAGGGGGATGCAGCTGCAGTGTCTGTGTCTACATGCTGTGAGAGGATAGGAGGGGGATGCAGCTGCAGTGTCTGTGTCTACATGCTGTGAGAGGATAGGAGGGGGATGCAGCTGCAGTGTCTGTGTCTACGTACTGTGAGAGGATAGGAGGGGGATGCAGCTGCAGTGTCTGTGTCTACGTACTGTGAGAGGATAGGAGGGGGATGAGGCTGCAGTGTCTGTGTCTACGTGCTGTGAGAGGATAGGAGGGGGATGCAGCTGCAGTGTCTGCATTTACCTGCTGTGAGAGGATAGGAGGGGGACGCAGCTGCAGTGTCTGTGTCTACATGCTGTGAGAGGATGGGAGGGGGATGCAGCTGCAGTGTCTGTGTCTACGTGCTGTGAGAGGATATGAGGGGGATGAGGCTGCAGTGTCTGTGTCTACGTGCTGTGAGAGGATAGGAGGGGGATGCAGCTGCAGTGTCTGCATTTACCTGCTGTGAGAGGATAGGAGGGGGACGCAGCTGCAGTGTCTGTGTCTACGTGCTGTGAGAGGATAGGAGGGGGACGCAGCTGAAGTCTGCATTTACCTACTGTGAGAGGGGGACGCAGCTGCAGTGTCTGTGTCTACATGCTGTGAGAGGATAGGAGGGGGATGAGGCTGCAGTGTCTGCATTTACCTGCTGTGAGAGGATAGGAGGGGGACGCAGCTGCAGTGTCTGTGTCTACGTGCTGTGAGAGGATGGGAGGGGGATGCAGCTGCAGTGTCTGTGTCTACATGCTGTGAGAGGATAGGAGGGGGACGCAGCTGCAGTGTCTGTGTCTACGTGCTGTGAGAGGATAGGAGGGGGACGCAGCTGCAGTGTCTGCATTTACCTGCTGTGAGAGGATACGAGGGGGATGCAGCTGCAGTGTCTGTGTCTACGTGCTGTGAGAGGATACGAGGGGGATGCAGCAGCAGTGTCTGCATTTACCTGCTGTGAGAGGATAGGAGGGGGACGCAGCTGCAGTGTCTGTGTCTACATGCTGTGAGAGGACAGGAGGGGGACGCAGCTGCAGTGTCTGTGTCTACATGCTGTGAGAGGATAGGAGGCGGATGAGGCTGCAGTGTCTGTGTCTACATTCTGTGAGAGGATGGGAGGGGGATGCAGCTGCAGTGTCTGTGTCTACATGCTGTGTTAGGACAGGAGGGAGACGCAGCTGCAGTGTCTACGTGCTGTGAGAGGATGGGAGGGGGATGCAGCTGCAGTGTCTGTGTCTGCGTGCTGTGAGAGGATGGGAGGGGGATGCAGCTGCAGTTTATGTGTCTACGTGCTGTGAGAGGATGGGAGGGGGATGCAGCTGCATTTTTTCTGCCTGTGACTGTGTGCTGTGAGAGGATGGGAGGGGGATGCAGCTGCAGTGTCTGTGTCTACATGCTGTGAGAGGATGGGAGGGGGATGCAGCTGCAGTTTCTGTGTCTACGTGCTGTGAGAGGATAGGAGGGGGATGCAGCTGCATTTTTTCTGGCTGTGACTGTGTGCTGTGAGAGGGGAAGAGTAGCAGCAGGGGCATCTGAATAAGAAAACAGCTAAATGATCAAGTCAGACACAATGAGTCTTCCGCCCCCCGCCAGCTTCTCACCGGTGATGTCACTGTGAGCGGCGTCAGTATAGAGGGCACCGTCCTCCACCCGAGGGTCCTCAGGCTGGCAGAGCCTCATAATGGCGTCTCCGTACTGCCCCAGGAGCGACAGTCTGTACGTGTCAGACTCATATCCTGTGTGAATGAAATGCGTGCAGTCACTGCTGCGGGGTGGATGCGGACGTGCGGTCGGCAGATGACGACGCTTGCGATATTTATGGGAGAAAATCAGATTATTACACTAATTTTTATGCACATTTTGCGCAGAATCGCAGATAACGACGCAGCACGCAGATCCGCCATGTGACCGCCATCACTGTACTCACCCGGGGCGGCGGGGGTGCTGTGCACACGGTTGGGGAATCTTCCTGCAGACCCCAGCGGCTCCTCTGCCCAGATACCGGGGGCGCTGGACTGCGGGGGGACAGCGGAGCATGGAGCGGTGGATAGCGCAGCGCTGTCGGTCTGGCGGCTGTACCCACGGATGCTGTAGCGGCTGCCGGGCTGTGGATCCTCCAGGGGGCGCACTAATAACTTGGTCAGTCTGTATTCTAAATAAAAATGAGACCTAAGAAATAAAACAAATCATCAGGAAAATATGGCCTGAGCATGGATAAGTGGGTGTGGCCTTATGACAAGTGGGGGTGGCCTTATAGACTGGGAGGATTTATGTGCAATGATTTAAAGGGATGGTTTATAACGTTTCTTATAGACTTTGTGACCAGATTAGAGACAGAAACACAATCTCTGCTTCATGTCAGTGAAAGGAGCCTGACAGCAGAGATCTCAGGTCCGGGAGGGAACTGGAACACAATCTTAGGGATTTGAGGAAGACGATCAGTGGGCGCCCCATCACCCCTGCGCTGACGTCGGATCCCCATGGTCTATGGCCGTTGTCAGATCGCATTCCCCCTTTATTATTCTCTGCTCACTTCCTAAATAGTGGGAGTCTCTCTTGTCGCAGCCAAAAGAGTGTGGTCTCCCTCCGCAGCTCATCGGCTCCATACTCCAGTGGTCCATCCTGCAACGGTCCGTCCAGATCCCGGACATTTCCAGTCAGACGGTCATAGAATATTCTTACAGGGAAGGCCTGGCAAAAGCGAGGAAGTGGTTAGTGGTGGGATCACAAGGGAGCGCCCCCTAGTGGTGGCTGTAGACAGGATCTTATCATGTATCTCTGTATACAGGGAGCTCCCCGTAGTGGTGGCTGCAGACAGGATCTTATGTATCTCTGTATACAGGGAGCTCCCCCTAGTGGTGGCTGCAGACAGGATCTTATCATGTATCTCTGTATACAGGGAGCGCCCCCTAGTGGTGGCTGCAGACAGTATCTTATGTATCTCTGTATACAAGGGAGCGCCCCCTAGTGGTGGCTGTAGACAGGATCTTATCATGTATCTCTGTATACAGGGAGCTCCCCCTAGTGGTGGCTGCAGACAGTATCTTATGTATCTCTGTATACAAGGGAGCGCCCCCTAGTGGTGGCTGTAGACAGGATCTTATCATGTATCTCTGTATACAGGGAGCTCCCCCTAGTGGTGGCTGCAGACAGGATCTTATGTATCTCTGTATACAGGGAGCTCCCCCTAGTGGTGGCTGCAGACAGGATCTTATCATGTATCTCTGTATACAGGGAGCTCCCCCTAGTGGTGGCTGCAGACAGGATCTTATCATGTATCTCTGTAGACAGGGAGCTCCCCCTAGTGGTGGCTGTAGACAGGATCTTATCATGTATCTCTGTATACAGGGAGCTCCCTCTAGTGGTGGCTGCAGACAGGATCTTATCATGTATCTCTGTATAGAGGGAGCTCCCCCTAGTGGTGGCTGTAGACAGGATCTTATGTGTCTCTAATAGACATTGTGTGTATGGGGGTATTACTATGTAAAGACTGTGGAGTTTGGGAGAGCCGGTGAAATCTCTGCAGAGCTGTAACAGAGATAGCATAGAAATGTTGGCCAGGATCAGGCGGCAATGGGTAATGTGACTGAGCAGTGTCTGCTGTGCTGTGGGGTTTCTATGGTTTATGATCTGGTTTTGTTTTGTGCCGTTTACATGTTGGAGTCTATTTTTCTGCCATTACAGCGATACAGTTGAAGTGGACGACAACCACATGTGGCGCCACGGATCAACACACCTGACCCATCAATTAATCCTCAACCAAAGGCCGAGAGCAAACAGTCACCGCCCCTGTGTGCACAACTTAAAGGGACTGTACATCCACAGGAAATCTCCTGTCTGTGCATACTGCGGGGAGGAGACTGGAGGACAGGTGCCCACAATCAGTCATACCCTGCTGAGAGTAGCACCTGTCTTGTGAGCTCCAGGACTTCCAGGAGGAGGCCCAGAGTCTGCCTCTGGTTTTCTCTGTGTAATAGTCTTGTGTTAATATGCATTTACATTTTGCATACACACTAATTTACTTTTTCAGCTCAGACCCTAGTTTTTTTTCCTGGGAGCCAGGCATGGCTTCCCAGGCTTTTTTTCCCCGGTCTGTGCCGGCGGGGGACAGGGAGCAACAGCAACCGGTCCAGGAGGGAGTGAGGAGATCTGGACGGATGAGAAAGACCGTATCCACCTACTCCAACCCCAAGACAGCTCATCGTCAGCCCACAGAGGGAGACAGGGGCACCCCAGGCCCCAGGAAGAAGAACCCAGCAACATCATGGGGGGAGATGACCTCCAGCGAGTCCACGAGCTCCTTCTCCTCTCGAATGGTCGCCATGTTGCAAGAGTATGAGGACGCCGGCAAAGCACTAACCGGGCTGAGGGAGCAGCTGCAGGAGGCCCAGATCCTGAACACCCGTGCCTCCAAAAAGGAAAGACCCGCGACCTCTCAGAGGTTTAAAGCCCTCAGAGATGAGGTGGACCGGTTCGTGCTCCTCCGGGAGGGGATTGAGAAAAGCGAAGGTCCCTTCCTGGAGAGGTTTAAGAACCAGCGGCGGTTCTCAGAAATGAAGGGGTTAAATACCTCAGGAGAACCGCCAGCCGGCGTCCTAAGTGAGGAGGAGGAGGACGACGACATCATCATGGCTGGAGTCCCATGTGCTGGAACGAGCAGGGAGTATGGGGCAAAGCAATCAACAGGGAAGCGGCCTCTCGACACGGCAGAGGACTCCGACAACCCAGGCTGGAGTGTCAGCGGAGTGTCTTGATCCAGGTTGGATCTGACAGATTAAATGCACAAAATAACTTTTTTTTTCCTTTGGCTGTGTGCCAAAGGTGGTTTCGCCCCTGGTGGCCATTAGGGTCATTGCACTGTGGTGGTTTCACTTGTAGTTTTCTCCCCGGTGGCCATTAGGGTCATTGCACTCTGGTTACCTTAGTTTGTGCACGTGATTATATAACAGGTGTGATTGCTCTATGAAAGAGTATCAGGTGTGTTAATCACTGTTGGTGATAGTTCCTCATTTGCAAGCAAGCCTGGGTAAAGAATGGAGTTGAAGGAGAGTCACGGGCAGCCCAGTCAGTGTGCTAGAGTAGCAGCTATGGTGTCTGCAAGGAGGGCTGGCATTGCTTGGTGGGGTGGCAGCTATGGTGTAGAGCTGCACTCAGGATGCTGGACTCAGTTGCTGAAAGCTGGACTCAAAATGTTGGACTCTTTGGCAGAAAAGCTGGACTCATTTGCTGGACTCTGTTTCTGGACAGCTGCACGCAGGTGGTGGACTCTGTTTGCTTCAAGGCTGCACTATGGTGCTGAGAAGAGTCCAGGACAACTTACTCAGAGTCCTGGAGTGGCAGCTATGAGTTTGTGTAAAGCATGGTGGAGTGGCAGCTATTGGTGCCAGTGAAGATTTCTTGCAAAGCTTGGTGGAGTGGCAGCTATGGTGTAGAGCTGCACTCAGTTGCTGGACTCTTTTTGCTGCAAGCTGCACTCAGATGCTGGACTCCGTTGCTGGACAGTGCACCCAGATGTTGGATACGATGGAGGAAAAGATGCACACAGGTGGTGGACTCTGTTGCTGGGAGCGTAAGCAACAGAGCAAAGCTAAGTGGTGTTCCCCTGTTTTGTCACTTTTCCTTATGTGTGTTTAGTGCAGTGGTGGGATTAGTTTCCGCACCGACCAATTCCCTAGTGAGGGTTTAGGTGCAGGGCGAGTCAGGGTTTTTAGGCTCCTGATCGGCGCCCGGTGCGGAACCGGCCTAGGGAATGTTAGGAGTGTAGAGACACTGACTCAGGGGAGTGCAGGAGGTCTCCACGTCCCCGTTCCCTATCGCAGGGCCACCATTGTTATTGTTACCCAGGTTTTCCCTATTCCCTTGTCTTATTGTATTAGTTACCGGCCTGCGGGCCGCGTCACATAGGACAATTACACATGCCGCGTCCTGTTGTATTAGTTACCGGCCTGCTGGCCGTGTCACACAGGACGGGACACGGAGGAAGCGGAGGAATGCGGTCTGCTGAGGGAGATCCGAGAGCTGGAGTCTCCTGTGGACCTGACTAGGTTTTCCTTTGGTGAGGACGAGCCAGCGGAGGAAACAAAGAAAAAGAGGAAAAAGACGAAGGAGACTGCACGGGCGGTGGTGAGTTACAAATATGTACCAATGTCTGATGTTACACCTACCACCTCCTGTGTAAACCACACCAAACCGAAAGGCACGGGCTCTGCCGTGGGTCCGGGGCATGGACAAGGTGGGGAGAGGAGGAGGACGTCCGGCGATGCTGCCGTCTGTGCGGGGAACAGTGCAGGGGGCGATGTTGTGGAGGTACTCACGGCAGCGGACATAGGGGACCCTGTGGAGTTTCCCTCCCAGCCTTCTGCGGCTAAGCTGGTTATCACCGGGGCAGAGGAGAGCGGGGGGATGTCCATGCCGTTGCAAAGAGGGGACGGTGTGGGCAGACTCCATCCCTGCTCACTGCAGCTGAGCCAGCCGACGCTGGGGCTGTGGGGGGCAGGGCCGAGGAGCATGGTGCGGCAAAGGGGGGCGCACTGTGCCCCTGTCTCCTCAACAGAGAAGAGGCGCGTGGCTGGGTCAGGGGAGTCACGTATCAGGAATGTTCCTGCAGAAGAGCAGCAAGGGAAAACTATAACTGGCAAGAATAATGGGCGCAGTGCGGTGACAGTGGGGGAGTGTGCCCCGGCGGCAAAAAAAGACACTAAACCCCCAAAGTCTGTGGCTACAGGGCAGGCGGCTGACAAACATTCTGCCCAGGACAATAAGGGGCATGGTGCTCCAAAAACACACCACAAATTCAGCACTGAACCAATTAAAGCTGGTGTGGTGCTGCTCCCCTCCCCAGGTCCAGCAGGTGTGAGTGCAGAGACTCCAGACACAAAGGAGGAAGGAATGGATGTGACTGAGGAAGGAATGGATGTGACTGTGGAAGGTGCAGAGAACAGTGGTAATGGGGTGAATGATGGGAGTAGTGGTGGAGTAAATAATGGGAGTTGTGGTGCCGCAAATGATGGGAATATTGGTGGAGTGAATGATGGGAGTATTGGTGGAGTGAATGAGGAGAGCAGCACTGGTGTTGGTGGAGGGAAAGTAAGTAGTGGTCCCACTGTCCCCCAGCGGTGGCGAGGGCTTCAGCCCCTAGCTATTCAGGAGCTGTCACTGCTGGGGGTAGTAGTGCGCCCTTGTCTGGTGGCCCCGAGGACGGTGACTTGCAGCAGCGCTTCCTGGACGCCCTGAAGAAAGGGGAGATTTCCATCAATGTAGAGGGGAGGGAGGTTGATCTGTCTTTCTGGATAGAGAGACACGGTCTTTCCGCCTTCCGAGATAGGGGGGCAGAGACTGTCTGGTCTCTGCTGACACCGGGGCAGAGGAGTAACCGTAGGAACGGTCAAAGGTTGCTGAGCTCCTGCTGGGAATGGGCTTCGCGGCATATGACATCTTTGCCTTGATCCATCCCTATGGGACCTCCTACTTCGATGTCAGCTTCGTGAGACCGGAGGGCCTTGAGCTATTTTGGTCTCGCCATGAGCTGGCTCGGGGTCGCCCCGAATGGAAAGGTTTCGTTCCTGTCGCAATATCCCTCCAGAACTCAGGAGGGTGACCGTTCTGATCAGTAACGGGCCACTTTCCTGTATGGACATCTCCACCTGGATTGGTGACACTGTTACCTATATACCTTCCTCAACATTTTTGAGGAGGGACAGGATCCTGATTTTCTACCAGGCAGCCTACACAGTTTAGTGCGCAGTGTACCACCCAGAATGGTGGGCACTGTACTGACTAAGGAGAGTGCCACTGACTGTGGTGCCTTTCCTCCCCTCCCCTTCCCTTATGGGTTAATGGAGCTCGCCCACCCATGTCATGCTGGGGCGGAGTATTAATGTTATGGGGCTAAAGGGATTGGGTAGGGATTAGCACAACCCCTTCCTGTGGTTATATAGCACCAAATCCATGGCCGCCCTCCCTCTTTCCTTCTAACCGGATCCTGGAATTGCTTGTCCAAGCACTGTACGGCGGTATTATGACTGACCCATTGTTAGAGGCTTTGCGCCTACGGGTCTTACAGGAGGGAGAGCCCTGGCTACATGGCGTCCTGGCGGGGATCGGCGCTCACCTGGCGGCCTCGCAGGCTCCAGCCTCTCATGAGGTGCCCGGTCCCGGCGCGTCTCCACTGCGATCTGGTCCTGCCGCCGCCGCTGTGTTGCAGCAAGAGCGGCCGGCGGCAGCGGGGCTGCAGGGAGGCAGGCGGTCCGCCCGGGAATCCCGCCCTCCTCTGCGGCTGCGCGACGCCTCGCTGGCGTTGGCCGTGGTTTCCCGGCGACGCACGGCTAGGCGGAAGTCACCGCCCCCCGACTTCCGGTCCGGCGACGCTGAATGTGCAGCGGACTCTGCACGTGGGAGAAGCGCTCGGCGGCTCAGTGCGGCATCGCGGTGGGGGGTCAGGGAGGTGGCGGCCTCGGGGCGGGTGCCCACATCAATATCGGTTGGGGGAGGGATTTGGGTTTGGAGCCCAGGGGGGGTTAACCGGATCGGGGCAACAGGAGTCACCATGGGGGGTAGGCACAGTGCGTCCTCCTCTGCTTCAGCAGGGGAACAGATTAACGAGCAGCCTGAGCGGCCCTTGGTGCCCGGGGTGGAGGAGCGGGGGCAGGTCAGTGCATCACAGGCACCTGTCGCAGGGGCTAGCCAGACATCCTCTCCTCTGGGGTTGGTTGGGTACGCTGAGCGCGGTGGTGCTTGCTCCTGCACCGCATAGAGGTGGGGTTCACGGGGATGACCAAGACCCAGCTTGGCTACTGCCGTACCCGGTGGTAGCAGGGAAGTTTCCGTGGCTGCTGCAGTAGATGACTGTCCCTTGAGGGGGAGGCGGGACAGGCGTAGACGCCGGAGATTCTCTTCCTCCTCCTCTAATTCTTCATTCCCGCAGTCGCTTCGCCATGGGCGCCATGCATCGCAGCGGCGTCATAAAAGATCTAGGTGCTCCGGCCGCAGAGGTTCCTCCCGTGGTCGTCCCCGGTCCTTGAGACGTGGCTCTCCATCTTCGTTGTCAGAGGTGTCCAGCGAGTCCCGAGCATATTCGTGGTCCTCCTCCCGAGCGTCGGGAGTCGAGGGCTCGTTCAAGGACTTACAGCCTGGTCGAGCCGAGCGCAACCCCCGAGGCTACAAGTCATGGCATCAACATTCCGGCGGGTTATCCGGGAGCTGGAGTTCCTCCATCTACGGGAGTCCCTCCTCCAACGGTCAATCCGGGTGAGTGTTCCCTGTTGGGTTCTTTAAGTATGGATAATGCAGCTATGATATCTGTTTTGAGAGCGTTGATCGTGCAATTGCCCCCCACGGCTGGTACGGCAAAGGAGTGTCATAAGGTGGATGCCCCGCTAGCGGGGGTGTATAAGGATACCATGTTTTGTGGGGTTAGTGCGCTAGGGTCACACATAGATGACGACACTAAGAAGAAGATTTGGAGCAATGATTATGTAGATATTTGGTCGTTGGTTTCGGTGGATCAGCACACCGTGGACAAGGAAAGGAGGCCGGTTGAGAGGTTTTGAGAGAGTGTGCCAAAAGGTGGCGAAAACTATGAATAATTGGTTGCAAGCTTTCGCTGTATTGGGTTGCATTATGGGGCAGAAGCACCCGGGCCGCTGCTCCGAGCTGTTTATCTATCAGGATATGATCTACAACTCATACTAGGCTCACGGTGGGTCGGCGTGGTGGAGGTATGATGAGGAATTCAGGAGACGGTTAGCCCTCCACCCAGAAATTGGCTGGGGGGGTAAAGGCGACTGAGGTGTGGTTGCGTCTTATCATGACTCAGAAGCAGTACCCCTTTCCATCAGCTGCTGCTGGACAAGGATCAACAGGTTCCAGTTCAGTGGTCGTGCGGAGACCCGGTACCTGTTGGTTGTTCAATGAGGGACACTGTAGGTTTTACGGCCTCTGCAAATTCCGACATGAGTGTTCGGCATGTGGAGGCTCCCACCCGTCGTCTGAGTGTTCCCGTCCTGTGGGAAAGCTGCCGGTCAAGCCGCAGCAAAATGAGAGGAAAGACACCGGTGAGCGTAGTCGCGATGGAGCCGTGGTTAGACTGATATCCTAACTAGGAGGCAGCGGGTCAGCTGCGTTTTGGGTTTTCAGAAGGTTTTTTCATCCCATTTAAATTGCATAGGTCCCCCGGTTTTTCGGCAAATTTGAAGTCTGCTCGTGATCACCCGGATGTTCTGTTGGCGAAGGTGCAGAAGGAGGTAGCACTGGGTAGGATGGCCGGTCCGTTTTTATCCACGCCTTTTCAGGATTTTAGGGTGTCACTTTTGGGAGTGGTCCCGAAGAAAGACCCGGGTTCCTTTTGTTTGATTCACCATTTATCGCACCCAAAGGGGTTTTCGGTGAATGATGGTATTTCTCCCGACGATGCGTCAGTATCTTATGCATCGCCCGATAGGGCTGTGGCTTTGATTAGGAGCGTGGGGGAAGGTGCTTGGTTAGCCAAGTCGGATATCGATTCGGCGTTTCGTTTGTTGCCGGTGCATCCGGATTGTTTCCATCTGTTGGGTTGTCAGGTAGATGGGGAATTTTATTTTGACATGTGTCTCCCCAAGGGATGTTCGATTTCTTGCTATTATTTTGAACTTTTTAGTTCTTTTTTGGAATGGGTAGTGAGATGGGAGTCGGGAAAAAGGTCTGTCACTCATTACCTGGATGATTTCCTTTTTGTTGGCCCAAATTCCTCAGATGTATGTGACAGGCTGCTTTCCACGTTCAAGTCAATCGCGCAGAAATTCGGTGTTCCTTTGTCACCGGAAAAGACCATTGGCCCGGTTCAAATTTTGTCTTTTTTGGGCATCGAAATTGATACGGTAGCGATGGTGTATCGGCCACCCGCTGAAAAGATTCAAAAATTGGTCTCGTTGATTGAGGGTTTCATGTCAGTTCGAAAGGTTACCCTCTTGCAGATGCAATCACTGCTGGGGTTGTTGGTCTTTGCGTGCAGAGTCATGCCGGTAGGCAGGGCATTCTCACGACGGCTGTCGTTGGCTACGAAAGGAGCCTCTAGCCCACACCACAGGGTGCGGGTTACAAGAGCCATGAAGGCAGATTTGGAGGTGTGGCTTTCTTTTTTGCAAACATTCAACGGTCACACTTGCTTCATGTTACCGTGCCGGACGGCACAGGACTTAAATTTGTTTGCATCGGAGGACGGAGTTGTGGGTTTCATGACAAGATTTGGGCATCGACTGTGTCGTGAGGCTTGGCCAGAGTTTTGGGCCAGGTTGGGTTTTGGCCATGACAGAACCCTTTGCGAGATTTTTCCAATCGTCGTCTCGATTGAGTTGTGGGGTAATTTGCTGTGCAATCAGGAGATTCATTTTAGGATGGTTAATCCTGGGGTGGGTCGCTGTATCAATCACATGTCCTCTAGGTCTCCGCAGGTTTTGGCCCTTCTTCGTAGACTGGCTCTGCTATGTTTGCAATTCAACATTTGGTTTCGGGCTCGACTCGAACAGGGCCTTGATGGTTTGTTTTCTAATTTTTCTGATTCTTCTGACTTCCAGGTTTTCACGGATCTTGGTCACCATGCCCTTCCGGAGGTTTACAGTTGCCCGCCGATTCTGTGGGATGTGATCGGGAACAGTTGATGTCCCTTGTTCGTTCCTCGGTGTCCCAGTCGACGTGGCAAGCGTATGGTAAGGCATGGATGGAATGGTGCCAGTTGGCGGGTCACAGACCGGTTCAGGTGTGTGAGAATTTGAGATTGCAAGTAACGATTGAGTACTTGTGTCAGTTGAATAGTAAGGGTTTGTCGGGCGCGTCAGCACAGCAACGCTTGTCTGGTGTTGCTTTTCATTTTCAGTTGTTAGGCTGCTCTGATGTTACGAAATGTTTTATTGTTAGGCAGGCTATGAAGGGTTGGAGGAGGGTCCAGCCTAGTACTGAGTGTCGGCGTCCGGTGTCTCTAGCTCTCCTTAGTCGACTTATAGCTATTGCGGATAAAGTGTGCAGTTCCGTTTTTGAAGCAGCTCTTGTGTCCGCTGCTTTTGGTTTAGCGTTTTTTGGGGCCCTAAGGGTCGGGGAGTTAGTTCCGCGTTCAAAGCTCGATTTGGGGTGTGGTTTGCGGTTTGAAGATGTGTTTTTTTTGGAGGAATCGGTGCGCGTGAGAATTCGTAAATCGAAGACTGATCCGTTGGGTCGGGGTTCTTGGGTTTTGCTGCATGCTGCCAAATCTTCAATGTGTCCAGTCGCGCTGCTTAAAGCATATGTGGTTATGAGAAAAGGGGGTAGTTTTTTCTTCACGCATGCAGATTATCTACCTTTAACCCGGTACCAATTCCAGGCTGTGTTTAACAGATGTTTGAAGGGGCTGGGAGTTCCTGCTGGTGAGTATGGCACTCATTCATTCCGCATTGGGGCCGCTATGGAGGCGGCCAAGGAGGGCCTTCCTGATGCCGAAGTTCAGAGGATAGGGAGATGGAGATCGGCGTGTTTTGCTCGTTATATTCGTCCGGATTTGTTGTATTGACGTTTTCTTTTCCTACAGGTTCCGTCAGACCGACTGTCTGGTTGCTGGGACACTCCTATATTTTCTGGGCTGCACAGCGGGCCGAGTGTCGCTCAGGAGGAAGGCATCTGGGATTTTGGGATGTCGTCTTCATGTGGAAAGGCATTAGGGGCTTGCAGTGGCCGCAAGTGTTACCTGAGGTTGTTTCGATCGCGAGAGGAGCTCGGGGGCCGACTATTTTGATCTTACATGCGGGGGGCAACGATCTGTGCTCGTATAAGATGGCGGAGCTTTTAACTATGATGCGGGCTGATATAGAACGCTTTCATAGTTTTTTCCAGGAACTGGTGCTAGTGTGGTCTGAGATTGTCCCGAGGGCAGTGTGGCAAGGGGCCCGGGATGGTATGGCAGTCGAGCGCACTAGGAGGTCAATCAATGCTGTGTTTCTAGGTTTGTGCGCGAGAGGTTTGGTGTGGTCATTCGACACAGGCAACTGGAAGGGGATAACAGTGCCCTGCTAAGGCCTGACGGGATCCATTTGAACGACATCGAGCTCGATATTTTCTTATCCGGTCTGCAAGATGGAGTAGAGAAAGCTTTGCTATTGATGGGTGGGAGTCGGAGTCCTGTTTAAAAAAACAGGATCCTCCGTGGCGGTGAAACAAGGATTGGCACAAAGTTACGGCTCACTGGCCGACTTGCCTGCGAATACAGAGCAAGACATTTGGCGGCGAGTGCGTTTTTAAGAGAAGTAAAGTGCCTTTAAAATGGTTGTTAAGAAAACATTCAATAAAGCTGTGACCGACCTTCACCCATCATTTGGTTTCTGAGTCTGTTTATTATGGTTAAGTGGGGCAGAGGAAATGCTATTGGGGTTTTAACCCTGGGTCACAACAGTCATGCCCACTGTGTGGGGACCGCGGCCATCTCGCTGCTACCTGTGGCAGGATTAGGTGTAACTTGTGTGGTGACCTCGGTCATCCGTTCAGTCGCTATCCGCGTTCCTTTGCCAATGCGGGCCTGAAAGCGGCGAGTGCGGGACAGGTGAAAGCCGGGACTAATCTTGCCGGTGAAGGGACCAGTAGGGGCCGAGGAGGCAGAGAATCGGTGAGGAACAAGCTGCCGCCATCCAACATCAGGCGGCAGGAGCAGAGCCATGGGAACAGGGGGCAGGGAGTAATGACCCTAAACCCTGACCTGGGTACTTCACTTGCAGCTGAGGATCCTAAAGACAGCGAATTGAGCGAGGAAGTCAGGAGACTTGAAAGGGAGGAGCAGGCGGACGCCATGTCTTCCCAGGAACCTTCATCCAGTGACAGTCTGGATGAGGGAGAGGGGGAATGGTCACAGCAAAGAAAAAGGGTATCAGGAAAACAACCAATGGTTGTTCTCTAGCCCTGATCCAAGTGCCATTGGAAGATCCAGCCGCCCCCCCCCTCTGGTGGATCTCTCCAACCTGTTCCGGGTCATCCAGAGGGAGTGATCGGGAACCCGGAGCCGGAGGTTGCGGACAAGGTTGTTGGGGCTGGGTCTTCTTCTCAAGGAGCAAATAAAGGCCCTCTGGGGGGGGCACTACCTCAGGACCACCAGATAAGGGCCAGAGTGTCTATAAGGAGAGAATGGATGAGTCTGTGTGTCTAAAGGCCCTTTTACATTTAGCGATGCACCAGCGATCCCGACCATGATACGACCCGGTCAGGATCTCTGGTGAATCGCTAAGTGGTCACTAGTGAGCTGCCACACAGGCAGATCTCACAGCAATGCAGCAGCGATACAGCGGACAATACTTACCTTTCAGACGCAGCGATCCTGATGTCCTCCCGCCCGCGTCCACACGTCGCTCGTCGGCGCCGCAGGAAGCGCCCGACGAGAAATGGAGCCGGCCGATCTCGCACGTTCAGTGACAGACAGCGGGGGAGCCGGTCGGAGATAAGTATCACACATAGCGATATCGCTAGCAATATCGCTATAACATCACAAAATCGGTTACGTTATAGCGATATTGCTAGCGATATCGCTATGTGTAAAACCCCCTTTAAACACACTAAAAGCTTGTGATTGTCGGAGGAAAAGGGTGAATC
The DNA here is from genome assembly GCF_039654945.1 of Dendrobates tinctorius. Classification (NCBI taxonomy): domain Eukaryota; kingdom Metazoa; phylum Chordata; class Amphibia; order Anura; family Dendrobatidae; genus Dendrobates; species Dendrobates tinctorius. The sequence continues at coordinate 2,138,295 of NW_027361899.1, read as the reverse complement.
TGTTCGGGGTGGGAAGAAAAAGGCTATCTAATTCAATCAATCATGATAGCGGTACTCACCATTAATGTTGCCAGCATAAAGTCAGAAGCGGCAAGGTACACGGCCTTTCATTTTCTCAGCCAACTTGATGCCGACATTTTGTTTTTGCAGGAGACCAGGTTGACTGACCTATCAGCCATGCATAAAGCAAGGCGGGAGTGGAGGCATGGGCCCTCCTACTGGTCTCTTGCGGCCGAGCCATATAACGGGGTGGCGGTTCTTTTTAAGACCGCAGCGGTTGAATGCAGATGTTTAATCGAATTAGAAATGGGGAGATGCTTGATCCTAGATGTCTCCATGGGGGGACAGGAGCTTCGGCTCATTAACATCTACGGTCTCCAATCGAAGTGGGACCGCAAATGTCTCTTCATGAAGATCAAACCTTTCTTATTTTTGAGTCAGCAGGTGGTCTTTGGAGGGGATTTCAACGTCACGAGACCCTGTGATAGAGGAGGTTCCGGAGACCGGCTGGCTTACGATTGCATCGCGCTATACAGGATAGTAAGTGAGGCACGCATGGTGGATGTCCACATCCGGCACAACCCAGGCAACACGGGATTAACCTTTTTTTAGAGGTAGTCAGTGCAGGTCTAGGATAGATTTTATTTGAAGGAGGAGGCCGTCCCCTCGCCGTTGTCGGTTGTGGAGGTGGAGTTCTCCGACCACTGTTTGATTATGTTTTCTCTGAACGTTACAGAGACTCCTAGGATGGGAAGAGGTTATTGGAAGCTGAATTCATCACTCCTTGAGGAAGAAGCTGTAAGACGGTCTTTTGAGGAATTTCTTCAGAGCCAGGTACCGCTGTTGGGCCTAAGTAACACTAAGTCAGAGTGGTGGGAGATGTTGAAACATCGGGTGGCGAGAGTCTTCCGGCAACTCTCGAACCTCAGAAGCCTGAACAGGGATCACCTGTATCAGAGCCTGAGGAGGAGACTCGAGCATCTTGTCTCGACTGGAGGTAGCCGCGAGGAGATCTCCGGTGTGAAATCCTTGCTGAAGAGGTGTCAGTACGATAGGCACGCATCTTTGGTTTTTGAGAGTGACTACGGGAAGTACTACTCGCCCGACCCTTACAGAAGCTGCAAGATGTCAGTGAATAGTAAGATAGTGACGGGGCTGATGGACAGTACGGGATCCCTGAGAAGGTCCAGATCAGGGATCTTTGAAGTCGTCAGTTCATACTACTCGCACCTCTTGGGAAGGAGGGAACTGGATTGTGACAGGATGTCGGCTTTCCTGGCTGAAGCTGTTCCTGAGCCAGGGGCTGATCTCTCGCTGGACATTTTGGAAGAAGCGATCAAAGAAGAGGAAGTGAGACTGGCGATCGATGGGCTCAGGCCCAAAAAAAATCACCAGGCCCGGATGGCTTAACATCCGAGTTCTTTAGAACCTTTAGGGACTCCTTGGTCCCCCTCTTGACTCAGGTGTTTAATGAGTGCCTCTCCTCGGGCACTCTGCCGAGATCATTAAGGAGGTCAGCTTTGATCATTTTGTCAAAGGGTAAGGATCCGTCACGCATAGAGAATTGGCGTCCCATAGCACTTCTCAATGTGGACAGGAAGGTTTTGGCTAAGATACTTTTCAACAGATTGGTGAAGTTTGCACCACGGCTCCTTTCGGAGACTCAGCACTGTTGCGTTCCTGGCCGTAGCACGTTCAGTGCTGTTCTAGGTGTCTGAGAGGCCGTGGAGTAAGGCAGGGTGGGCCTTTGGAAGGGGTTCCTGCTGACCCTGCATCAGGCAAAAGCCTTTGATTGTGTCGACCACGAATACCTCTGGTCCACTCTGTTGAGGTATGGTCTGCCTGGAGGGTTTGTGGACTGGCTTAAGACCTTGTACGCAGGGGGTGAGACTTCCCCTCTGGTAAACGGGTGGATTGGACAACCTTTTGGGGTAGGGTCTGGTGTCCTCCAGGGCTGCACTCTTAGCCCTTTGCTTTACGCGTTTGCGATCGATCCCTTTCTCAGAAGGGTGGATTGTGGACCATTGGTGGGGATGGGCGAGGTGGCGCCTGAGGCTATCCTGAAGGTAGTAACCTACGCAGACGATGTCACCGTCTTTGTTTCTTCACGAGAGGAGGCGATGGTGTTGATATCAGAAGTGGAGAGCTACTCTGAGGCTTCCGGGTCCAAGGTCAACCAGGACAAGTGTGAGAGTCTCTGGCTGGGAGGCGGGGATCCCGGGATTGATCTTCCAGACACAATTCCCAAACACCAAGAACATGCCAAAGTCCTAGGCATCGAATTTGGCCAGGGTGATTATCCCACGAAAAACTGGGAAGGCAGAATCAAAGGTGTCGCCCAAGAGTGGACCAATGGAAGGGTTCGTCTTTGACCCTGAGGGAAAGGCTTGGCCTGTGCAAAGCTTTCCTGCTCCCCTTGCTAATCTACCTGGGCAGCGTCTGTGTCTTGCCAGAGCCTCTCTGGACTCGGGTCTACAGTCTGTTCTTTCAGATGTTAAGGGGAATAGACTGAACCTAGTCAAGCGGGAGGTCACTTACCGCATGAGGAGACTAGGGGGGTTGAATATGGTGGACCCCGTGGTGTTCCTAGTGAACAACTTTCTGAAGGTCAACGTGGCAAACCTCTGGAAAGAGAGGGCTCCTCTGTGGGTGTTCTCCTGCAAGGGATGGTTTCAGCCTTTCATCCAGGAATGGGAGACAGTGGGAAGATTGAAGGATCTTCGCACACCGCATGGGCATCTCTCGGCTTATGTTACCCCGGTTCTGAAAATGATGGCCGCTGGGGTCCGGGAATGTGGGAGGTGAGGTCCCTCCTGAGGAAACTCCTCGACATGCGGGTCTTGCTTTTGCATTTTCAGAGTCCATTGGTCCTCAAGGACTGCCCAAGTCAGGATCTAGAGGTTGGGTTGAGTTTGTTTAATTCTAACTGAATCCCCAAGAAGTACTGGGACTTGACTTGGCGCTGCTTCCAAGGTAAGTTGTATGTGAGGGACAATCTGAAGTACAGGAGCTCCAAGGACAGGAATTGCCCCTGTGAGGCTTGTGCTAATGTGGCGCCCCTGAGGGTTCAGTTGCCACAGAGGTACTGCACCTCCTCCTGAGGTGTAGTACCCCACCATTCAGGTAACGTGGAGACACCTGTCTACACTCCAACACCTGCATCCCACACAACATAGTAGTGTAGCAAAGCACCCTTGGGTGGCTCCCTGCTTTGAACACGAAGCATGCTGGGAGGTGAGTGGAGTTTAGTTTTACACTCTAAAGAGCGGGAAGAGTTTAGGTTTGAGTCAGTCAGTCAGCCAGTGAGTGAGTGAGCAGTCTGACAGGGAAGTGAGAGAGAGAATATCCCCGGAGAGGGATGGATGAAGGAAGTGCAGCAGCCGACCTCAGTGATCTGGGTCCGCTGGCACAGGGAAGAGACATTAGAACGAAAGCCTGATTCTCCATATGAAAGAAAGGATTGTACGGAACGTAAGGAGAAAAGTAGGACTAAGGATTAGGGTTAGAGGAGAACCCCTCCTGTTGTGAGTTCATTTTCCCCTTCACCATTGAGGTCTAATGAACTCCCTCTTATGGTGAAGGAAGGTAGTGAGGCTGATTACAAAGCACCTGAGCAGAATGATGATGACTGGGTGACTGGAATTGCTGACTGGATATAAGGCAGCCGATGCCCTTCTGCCTTGCGGGTGATTTCTCTGAGGGATTCTTGGAGACCAGTCTGATTCCTGCTCCTCAAAAGCTAAGTTTTTCTGTTCTGCTTTATGCATTTGTGTTTTGTTTTTTTTTGCCTTGTTTTTCTGATTTCTGCCTTTCCCTGCTGGGGTGAGCTGAATTCCTTTTTGCTCTGTCTTCAGAAATTACCTGAGTACTGATATAGTCTTTATGAAGCCTAGCGTCTTCAGGGCTTTTTTCCCTATCAGTCTGTTGGCTCTTGTTTTTGAGAGGGTTTTGGCGGATTGCAGACAGCAGCTTTTCTATCCTGTCCTATATAGTTAGCTTGGGCCCCATCATTTGCTCAGCCTATCTTTCTATCTGTGTGAGTGTTTTTTCATCTTGCTTCACCGTCATTATATGTTGGGGGCTGCCTATTGCTTTGGGGTCTGCTCTGGGGCAGTTTAGATTTCCCTTTCTGTCTTTAGGCTATGTAGTTCTCCGGCTGTGATCGAGGGGTCTAGGGCACCGTAGGAACCCCCCACGGCTACTGTTAGTTGTTGTTGTTAGGTTCAGGGGTCTGCAATCCAATAGCTGCCAACTTCTCTGGTTTTCTGGACTTAGCTTGTATTTTTGTTTTTTCCTCCTACGGTAACTCATTCATAACACCCTCCCAAGTTCACAGCGCAAGGCCGGGGTCCAGTCCCCGAGGTTGTATGGATACTAATGGTCCTGCAGCAGACACCGGAGGAATAGAAGTAGTGACCACTTTATTCCCACACAAGACTTGGGGGCACAACAGCAACGATAGTGAGCCGGGACTTAGCAACAAAGAGTCCCCAAAGCAGGCTACAGCTGTCTGGCGTACAAGTAGAAGTCATAAGAACATCGGACAGGGGGAACCCCAGTGTAACTCAGTGCTGGAGTACTTCATTTTTAAGGCGCTATAAGAGGAGACGTTCAAAAAAGGCACATATGTTGGCGAAGTGTTGGAAGGGAGTACTTCATCTTGCCTGGAGGGTGACTGAGCTCCTGACCCGGAGGACACGGCACGGATGCGGGCACCTGTACCACAACAGACTGTGAGTAAAGCTTTGGAACTACATGCCCTGGTGTCCTCCACTTATTCCTGCGTCAACCTACTCAGCACTACTGCATCTCCTACGCCTGACACTACACCATCTACGTGTCACTTCACCTACTCTGCCCTGGGACTACAGACCTGCCTGTGGAGGGCTATAACATCACTACTGCACCCCACCATCTGTCCCAGAGGATCTGTCTGCAGCGTCGGCTTAACATCTTCATTGCCGAACACCACAGGTGGCGTCACGAAGCACTTATAAACTTTCATCACCATAAGCACACTGAAACAACCCCTTTTACAATGGAGCCCCAGGGCCACGGACCGGGTCACTGCTGCTGTGACATCTCCCATTGAGAAGATCAACCGGCCCGGTACCGAGTACCCCACTGCCCTGGCGTGTGAGGGCGCTCCAACTTGGCGTCACGAACAGGATGACGAGACCCGGTGCCACCGGGTTCTGTGTGCCTACGATTTATTGGACTTAACAGCTTGTGAAAATATGCAGAATAACCAATTTGATAGACTGTAAAATGAACTCTAAAAATGGCCGCTGGCACGGTGAAGAAGGGCGTGACAACATGGGTGGTCATAAGAAAAGACCGCGAACTGTCCTGGGCCTCCCCTGTCTGAACTTTTATGCGACAGCAACATGGCCCACCCCCCGAGGGGTTCGCATACTGGCATGATATGGAGGAGTAAGAAGAAGACGCCGCCCCCAGAAGGAGGAGCGGGAGCCGGTGGCGGGAAAAGAGTCCAGACAGGAAGAGAAAGGAGAGAACGCCATGATGGAAGGAGAGAGGAGGCCTGAAGAGCGAAGGGAGGTTACGCAGAACCTCCCCGGCGCAATGGCTGAAGGCTCTCCGATCTGGCTTCCCATCTGGACCGTCAACAGCTGGAGGATGAGATTACCTGGCTGACTCACGAACTGTGGCTGAAGCAGGAGGCGCTCTGGATGAAGAAATGGCAGCACGCCCTGGAGGGGCCACCATCAGCGGTACCCCAGTCACCGGTACCCGCCACTGCTGCACCGGATCTCCCCCAGGCAAAACCTGTGGAGCCTGCGGCCGCTGCCATACCACCGGTAGCATCTATCACCGCCGCCCCGCTGTCACAGTCACTGGGTGAGGCCTGTCCTGAGGAGTTGTCTGAGGGCCTGGGAGCTGAAGTGGAGGAAGAAGTAGAGCTCCTGCCTGGACCTGACGCGGCTACGCGAGTCCCACGGAGACCCCTGCAGACCCGGGGCCACCATCTGCTCCACCATCATCTCCGATCCTGGGTCCGGCGGTGCCGGCGAACGTAGTGCGCCGCCGGGAGGCTCCAGGTATGACCACCACCCCTCCCAACAGGTTGTCCCCTGAGTTTTCGTGTAGTGAGGCCGGTTTGCTTGAGCTCCAAATGGGACAATTAGATGATGTGTGCTCTCCACTCAACCTCAACGGCACTAAGCTTACTGCGATGGGGAAGTGGAAGAAGTCCCTGCTGAGGAGAATGAGGCTGGAGCAGGCGCGTCCTATTTGGCATCTCGTGGGTTCTGCAGAAGAGTCTGAACGACTGGAGAGTATTAATATGCATCATGGGTTCCCCTTACCACAGATTCCGAACCCCCGCGTTTCGCCCTATCCGCGCCTACAGACACCGGTACCACCAGATGTTAGGCCAAAAACTAAAGTGGCAGTGCCGGTAACAGCAGTACCACCTGAAATTACAGAACAACATCCCGTGGTACCAGCTGCAACTCCTGCAGAGTCACAGGCAACAGAGATACCGCCAGCAGCAGATGATGTGTTACCCTCACAGGCAGCAGTTACTCCCACTGCCATTCCATTAACACCAGTGGATGCCAACCGCACTCTAGGAGAAAAGGATTACCTGCAGTTTGTGGCCAGTAGGCAGGAAGAGGATGCTCTGAAGTTCTTCCCTGGAAGCAGCCAAAGCAACCTGCTTCCAACACCCCAGGAGGGGAACACTAACTGGAGTACTTCATTTTTAAGGCGCTATAAGAGGAGACGTTCAGAAAAGGCACATATGTTGGCGGAGTGTTGGAAGGGAGTACTTCATCCTGCCTGGAGGTTGACTGAGCTCCAGACCCGGAGGACACGGCACGGATGCGGGCACCTGTACCACAACAGACTGTGAGTAAAGCTTTGGAACTATATGCCCTGGTGTCCTCCACTTATTCGTGCGTCAACCTACTCAGCACTACTGCATCTCCTACGCCTGACACTACACCATCTACGTGTCACTTCACCTACTCTGCCCTGGGACTACAGCCCTGTCTGTGGAGGGCTATACCATCACTGCTGCACCACACCATCTGTCCAAGAGGATCTGTCTGCAGCGTCGGCTTAACATCTTCATTGCCGAACACCACAGGTGGCGTCACGAATCACTTATAAACTTTCATCACCATAAGCATACTGCAACAACCCCTTTTAATATGGAGCCCCAGGGCCACGGACTGGGTCACTGCTGCCGTGACAACTCCCGTTGAGAAGATCAACCGGCCCGGTGCCGAGTACCCCACTGCCCTGGCGTGTGAGGGCGCTCCACTAACATGCTGGAAATCATGGCGCACTTCCTGCTTCATTGTCCCTTTAATACAGGGGTGTACAACAGGGTGGGAGCTTCCATTGGTTGGCCGCGGCTGGCTACTCTGTCCTATGCCGAGTGGGCCTATGGAGCGTTCGGAGACCTCGGGAGAAGGGACAGAGTCACTTTATTTATAGTCAGCGCAGTGGTCAGGTACTTCACGTGGAACGCATGAGATTTAGTTTCGACGCAGAGTAAAATCCTCCGTGTAGACGAAGTTTATAGCAGCATCCTAGGTGCCCTGGTGAAGGTCCGTTCTCTGGAGTGTGAAGGACTGGGTGCCCGGAGGGCGGCCCATCTCTGGAGGGGATTCTCCTTCGGGGTGCCTTAGTCCGTTAGTACTCCTATATCCTGGTGGTGGGCTGATGGCTTTTCACCCTAGAGTTTTGTTTTGTATTTCTGTCTCCTGAATAGAAGGTTTGCAAGCATCGAACTTGAGCCTTAAGTGGTGAGTACGTAAGTTATGTTCTGTAACGTTGGTTTTATGTATCTGAATATATATATGTATATTGTGTATTGTATACATTGTGTATAATAGAGGGTCTTAGATAGGTTGGGTGGGGGGATGGGGGATTCAACAGCGGTGATAAGAGACTGATCTGGCCTGTCCAGGCCCCGCCTGGGGAAAAACTTTGGGTCCTGATCCTAGCTCGGAGAATTCCTGAGCTTTGTGGCCAGAGCTGGATCAGGGGTGGTGGGATAGATAGAGTAGATGTGTGTTTATACATAGAAAAAAAACAAATTGTTAATTTTGCATATTGTGCTGTATTTCGGTTTGTTGCAGTGTGAATGTGGTGGTGTAAGGGGGCGGCTGTAAGGTAAGGCGGTGGGACCAGCAGGTATTTGTTGTGTTTGCGGTGTTGTATAATATCTGGGTTAGTGTAATGTTTTATATTGTATATAGTGTATATAATATTGTATATAGGACGGTGTGAATGTAGTTGGGGTTGTATATAATAGTGTGAATGAAGCTGGGCCCGGGGTTTTACATGATTTTATACTATTTATTATTTTAGGGAAGTATTTGTGTAGTTATGGATATTTTGCTTCTTCCCTTTTTAGTTTTATTTTCTTTATTATTTTGTTTCTTTAATTTTATTCTCATTTTTCTTTTTTCCCGTTTTGTAGGACGAGAACTTTCCTCCATTTTGTTTCTATTTCTGGTTTATTCCTTTGTGTTTTGTGTCTGATTTTGTCGCCTGTTTGGAGTTTTGTTCTTATGTTTTGCGCTGTTGTGTCTTATCCTGTAATGTATCGTAGTTGTGTCATGTGATGTATCTATATATAACAGAAAAAGACCCACAATCTATTACTCTCTGTTATCAGCTAAGAATTATTATTATTATTTATATAACGCCATTGATTCCATGGTGCTGTACATGAGAAGGGGGGTGACATACAAAGTTATAGATATCGTTAACAGTAAACAAGTTTCCACAACAAACCATTGACTTCTCTACATTTGGTTTTGTCATCCAGTTTCTCGTCTTTATAACATAAATCATTATGACTGAATTTTGCAGTTTTTACTTTATTATTTTTGTTCTTTTCAGTTTATAAAAAAATGTTACCTGGAAACCATGAGCAGTCAGGATAGTTCTGTCATTGTTAACAATACGCTATAAAAGGACGTAAATCTAAGTAACATTAAGGGAAAAATCCGCCAAATTCACTGACGCCGGGTCACAGTAGTAACGCTCTGCTGGATGCAGCAGTCCCATGATAAAGGCAGTCCCATGACCAGGGCAGAGGAGACAGGTGCAAAATACTGATGAGTAAGCACTCACACTCCCATAATCCATGGGGGATGGATGCTCAGTATGATAACTGCATTTTATAGTGCGCTAGTCACACAGACACATGCACCACGCCGGGGTAAAGCTTATGGCCACACTAATACATCAGTCACATGACCCTGGCGCTCACATTCAGCTTCAAATCTTCTCTTTATTTTGTCATTCACAGAAGTGCGCAGACATCGAGAAGCGCCAGAAACACAGGAGCTCCGGCTCAATCATGGCCTTCAATAGCCGCGAGAAATTGTAGTCTACTTTCCGGTAAACAGAGCCGATCTGTGCCTTCTGATGACGTTGGAGCCGTCGGATGACATCAGCATCCACATATCTTCTCTGAGGTGTAAACGACTATTTATATCAGTTTCCTCCCCACATAGGTCAGTGGATAAAGTCCTGAGTCCTGATGTGGCCACTGTGGTGTCCAGGGAACTTATATCCCTCTGACTAGAATATATTGTCACATTTAGCTGTTCTGGTCCTACAGTCCAAAAAAATCAGAGGTCGCTCGATTGGCCCTAACAGAAGTCATCCTCCGCAAATATCACCAGAAATTGCATCTGAGGGGCCACATTGGAGCCCATCGCGGTGCCGCATCTCAACAAATAACAGTTGTTTGTAAACCAGAATTACTTCTCATGAGTGCTCAATGTACGGAAACCTATCACATCAAAAGGTTTCAAAACCAGATTTCTGAATTCTAGAAGCCCCCAATATTTGGTAATAGACCCCCCGCTTACAGGATAGACTTGTTGGGGCAGATTTGGTGAGTGACATGAACTTACTAGAATATTTTTTAATCTCTCCTAGATCTCCCTGTGTGGGACGCTCACAATGCAATAATGGGATTAAGGGCGACTCCGTCTTACATCCCCGTAGGGTGAAGCACATAAGATCAGGGGCCATTTCTCCTGAGAGACAAGTGTGATGTTCTTGGTAAAGTGCCAGTGTGGTCTCCGACACGTGGAGATGATCTAGCATTTGGGAGACGATGTGTTGCGCCAACCTTTTCCCACTCATTCCGCAGATAAAGAAACAAAAGCGTTCAGATGAGAAAATTCTCATTGGAAAGTAAATCTAGAACATGTGTGATCCGGGCTCAGATAACGCCACTTCACTGTTCATATGGGTTATGTAAGCAAAGTCTCATGTGTTTGGTCCTTAACAATGGTGGAGGCCAAGTGCAGAACTCCACTGGGCCTCATCAGATAGCGCTTCTCAGCTCTGACGTCATCAGACAGCGCACCGCTGGTCTGACGTCATCGGACAGCGCACCGCTGGTCTGACGTCATCGGACAGCGCACCGCTGGTCTGACGTCATCGGACAGCGCACCGCTGGTCTGACGTCATCGGACAGCGCCCCATTGGTCTGACGTCATCGGACAGCGCCCCGCGGCTCTGACGTCATCGGACAGCGCCCAGCGGCTCTGACGTCATCGGACAGCTCCCCGCCTGCTTGCTTATGGTTTCCAGGGAGCACAAAATTGTAAATGTCGACATCTTACAGCAAGACGACAGAGTCAGTGCCCAATAAAGGCGACGTAACTGCACGACCCCCATTATTATCAAAGGGTCAAAGGTTAATATACTGCAGCAGTAATCGGAGTTTGTTACAATGTATCAGTGCAGGTGACAGGTTTACTCTGGAGTCCAGGATGTTCACAGAGGATTCTGCGCTGGATACAAATGTAACAAACACTCAGCTGTGAGAAACAGTCAGTGACTTTACATATTAATGAGAATGAACCCATTCACTGACAGCAAGCAGAGAGTTATAAGGAAACTTTCCATTGTCCAGAAATTGTTTTCTTGGGTTTTCAATATTCTGGATGTTACTCACCGGAAGAGCAAGGAAAGCATTGAAGAACTCCAAGAAGAGGTCGTCGTAGATGAGCAGCTCCTCGAGGTCTGCTTCATGGATGTCCGGCGCTGCCGAGAGCACGAACCCTGGCGTAAGAGGAGAGACACCGTCAGGTCAGATGATCACCGATTCTGGGGTCAGCGCTGCCCCCTGTCAATCATAACATGGCTGCACAGCGTCCATCCCGATAACCGAGACGGACCGTGTGACTACACAGAGGAGGCAGGACCCTCCGCATCACAAGTTATCCTCCAACTCTTTTATTTTACAAAATTATCAAAATTACACTCAGAAACAAACCACAATACATAAACTAAAGAAAACCAACATAGACAGACATAAAATGTGCAAAACATGCGCAAACAACTGAAAGTCCAAATCCTTTCCTTGTCCTCCACTGAGCTCGGCAGCTTAGGGTCCCCCAGCAGGAATCCACTTAAAAGAGAATACAAAGAAACATAAACCCCTCTCCCCACTCTCACTCCATTCACCCCCATTCACCCCCATTCACACCTCACCGATTTTACTAGTTTACTATTTACAATTTTACTATTTACAAAAACCAAACGAAAATAACCCTTTCCTGGCCCTCCGCCTTGAAAAAAACAAGAACTCTGCCACTTTGGCCGACAAACCTTACCTCCTATTACACAGCAAAGATTTTTTTTTTTTTTTTTTTTTTTCCCTCTCCCACACATGGCAACAAGTTCGCAGCCTTTTTTCCCACCACCTTGCACCGCAGGTCCTACAAGTTTGTAGCCTTGTCACTGCAAAATCTGGTCCACGAAAGTTTATGGCCTTTTGATTCCACACGAAAACTATTTCCAGGGTCCGCAGAGTCTACTTCTCCTGCCCTGCTCCTTTGCTCCTTCATGTTGCTCTTGGCATCCGGTCATCCATCCACCACCCCCCATGCACCCCCCTCCCAACCTGACTACACCCCATCCACACATTCTAACTAAAAAAACAAAAAAACGTGTGTTATATGTTTTTCCTTTTACCAAAGCACAACCAAAAGACATTTTCCAAAACTCTCAATACCATCCCATCTACTTACGCATTAATATACAAACTAAACACAGCATTTACATACCCAAGGCCCAAGTTTGGCACCTGTAAGCCCAATATCCATTATATGTCCTGTTTTTAAAACAAAAAGCTAAGGTGGCATGCACCAGCCCACCACCAGGAAAACGGGGTTCTAGAGGCTCCATCCCTCACTAACACATTCATCCTATCCCTCAAGAACTAAGACTGTCCCTACTTCTGTCCCTAAAAAAAAAGAAACCTGTCCCTATCTGTCCCTACCTGCCCCTACTCTACCTAACTTATCATAACTAACTCTCTATCTGTCCCTCAGTGCCTGTCCCTCCCTGTCCCTATCTGCCCCTACTTCTGTCCCTAACACACCCAGTGAAACTTATGCTATCCCTACCCTCATTCACACGGAGCTAGCTCTCCCTTGAGTGCGTTTTTAAAAGGAGAGGCCTCTCCAAAGCCAAGAGGCCTTCCTCACACCCAACCTTTCGAACTCCAAAGAACGGACCTTCACCAGGTCACCCAAGATGTTTCCTACCACCTCATCCCTTGGGAGGGTTTTTTTCCGCGTCGTAACTAGGCACCGTGCATTCCAAGTGTGGAACCTAACCGCTGCACTGACTAGGAATAAAGTGCACGGGTCCCGGCCACCCAGGGATCTGAACGCTCCATAGGCCCATTCAGCGTAGGAGAGGGACGCCAGCCGCGGCCAACGTATGGAGGCACCCACCCTGTTGTAAACCTCTGCATTAAAGGGACAATGAAGCAGGAAGTGCTCCATGCTTTCCAGCACGTCGCCACACTCCTCACGAGGGCAACCCCGGTCATCGGCGTTCCTGCACTTCAAGTTGTCCCTTACATACAGCCTCCCGTGGAAGCAACGCCAGGTCAAGTCCCAAAACTTCATGGGGATCCGCTTAGAATTTAAAAGCCCCAGCCCGACCTCCAGATCCCGGCCTGGGCAATCCTTAAGGGCCAGGGGCTTCTGGAAATGGGTCAACAGGACCCTCCTGTCAAGGCACTGCCTCGACATGGTCCTGATTTCCCCCATTCCCAGACCCCACCGGCGGATCACCTTCAGAACCGGGGTAGCATAAGCCGGGAGATGCCCATGAGGTGTGCGTAGGTCCTTCACCCGCCCTCCTGTCTCCCATTCCTGGAAGAAAGGCCAAAGCCAACCCTTGCAGGAGACTACCCACGGAGGAGCCCTCTCTAGCCAGAGGTTGGAGATGTTAGTCTTAAGAAAGGTGTTTACTAGAAACACCACCGGGTTGACCATACCCAACCCGCCTAGTCTCCTCGTACGGTATGTAACCTCCCTCTTGATTAGGTTAAGCCTATTCCCCCATAACAATTGGAAGAACAGGCTATAGACCCGCGTCCAGAGAGGTTCCGGCAAGATGCACACACTGCCCAGGTATATCAATAAAGGTAGCAGATAGCCTTTAGCCAGGGCAACCCTTTCCCTCAGGGTTAAAGACCAACCCTTCCATTGGTCCACCTTTTGGGCGGCGATCTTAAGTCTGCCCTCCCAATTTTGCTGGGGGTAGTCCCCGGGGCCAAATTCGATGCCTAGAATTTTGGCGGTGGCCTGGGGCCCTGGAAGGGTGTCCGGGAGATCAAAACTAGGATCTCCACCTCCCAGCCAGAGACTTTCACACTTATCCCGGTTGATCATGGACCCGGATGCCTCCGAGTAGCGCACTACCTCCGACATGACCCAGTCCGCCTCCCCTCTCGAGGATACGAACAGGGAAACATCATCGGCGTACGCCACCACCCTCAGAGAGGAGCCAGAGCCCGCCCGGTCCATCCCGACTCCCGCCAACGGTCCACGATCTACCCTCCTTAAGAAGGGATCGATCGCGAACACGTATAAAAGCGGGCTCAGCGGACAGCCCTGACGAACCCCAGAACCCACCTCAAAAGGATGACCTGACCAACCATTCACCAGCGGAAAAGTCTCAGCCCCTTGGTACAAGATCTCTAACCATTTTACAAACCTCCCAGGCAGACCATACCTCAAAAGGACGGACCAGAGGTACTCGTGGTTGACCCGGTCAAAGGCTTTCGCTTGATCTAATGACAGCAAGTACCCCTTCCAGTGACCTGCCCTACCCTGCTCCACTGCCTCTCGGACACCGAGCACAGCACTAAAAGTACTGCGGCCTGGAACAGAGCAATGCTGGGCCCCTGAAAGGAGCCGGGGTGCAAACTTCACCAGCCGATTAAACAGCACCTTGGCCAGAACCTTCCGGTCCGTATCGAGAAGCGCTATGGGACGCCAATTCTCGATACGGGACGGATCCTTACCCTTTGACAGAATAATGAGGGCTGTCTTCCTCACTGAGCCGGGAAGAGTGCCCGAGGAGAGACACTCATTAAATACCCCTGTCAAGATGGGGACCAAGGAGTCCCTAAAAGTATTATAGAACTCAGATGTTAAGCCATCCGGACCTGGCGATTTCTTGAGCCGAAGCCCATCAATGGCCAGTCTCATTCCTCTTCCCTCATTTCTTCTGCCAAAACACCAAGAGAGGGGTCACCCCCTGGCTCAGGGACGGCTTCAGCCAGGAAAGCCGACATCCTGTCCCGATCCAGATCCTTCTTTTCCAAGAGGTGTGAGTAGAAGGATCTGACTACCTCCAGGATCCCTGATTTGGATCTGTTCAGGGACCCGGTACTGTCGATCAGTCCTGTCACCATCTTACAATTCACTGACATCTTACAGTTTCTGTAAGGGTCGGGCGAGCGGTACTTCCCGAAGTCCCTCTCAAAAACCAAAGATGTGTGCCTATCATACTGACACCTCTTGAGCAAAGATTTCACTCTGGAGATTTCCTCTCGGTCACCTCCAGTCGAGACAAGCTGCTCGAGTTTCCTCCCCAGAGCCTGGTACAAGCGGTGCCTGTTCAGACTCCTGAGGCTCGAGAGCTGACGGAAGAACCCCGCCACACGCTTTTTGAAGATCTCCCACCACTCTGACTTACTACTACAGAGATCCAACAGCGGTACCTGGCTCTGAAGAAAATCCTCGAAGGATTGTCTCACCTCCGCTTCTTCCAGCAGGGACGAATTGAGCTTCCACAGCCCTCTTCCCATCCGAGGAGTCTCTGCAACATTCAGAGAAAAGAAAATTAGACAGTGATCGGAGAACTCCACCTCAACGGCGGACACAGCAGAAAAGATGGCGTCCTCCTTCAAAAAAAACCTGTCTATTCTAGACCTACTGCTACCCCTATGGTAGGTGAAACCCCCGTGGCCTGGGGTGTGCCGGATGTGGACATCCACCAGGCGAGCTTCACTGGCTATGCTATTCAACGCGACGCTATCATAAGCCAGGCGATCTCCGGGACCCCCCCGGTCACGGAACCTCGTAATGGTGTTGAAGTCCCCACCGAAGACCACCTGCCGGCTCGTAAAAAGAAAGGGCTTGATCCTCAGGAAGAGACATTTGCGGTCCCACTTGGACTGCGGGCCGTAGATGTTGATGAGCCAGAGCTCTTGTCCCCTCATGAAGACATCTAGGATCAGGCACCTCCCCATTTCCAACTCAGTAACCCGTCGGCATTCAACTGCTGCAGTCTTAAAAAGGACTGCCACCCCGCTATACGGCTCAGCCGCAAGAGACCAGTATGAGGGCCCGCACCTCCACTCCCTCCGTGCTTTATAGATGGCCCCCATGTCTGTTAGTCTGGTCTCTTGCAAGAATAAAATTTCTGCCTCAATCCAGGAGAAAAAATCAAAGGCCGTGAAGCGAGCCGCATCTGACTTAATGCTGGCGACATTAATAGACGCCAGCGTCAACGGGGCGAGTTCAGCCATCATGGGTGATCGAGTTGGATGGCCAATTTCTTCCCTACCCCGCTATCACCTCCACCTGGGGAGGGGTTAGACACCTTCCTTTTCAGGGAAGTTCCCGACGTGTCCATCCCACCCCCCCCGGCGTCCTCGCCCCCGGGTTCCAGGTCTGTCCCCCCCTCAGGAGGAACAATGCCCCCTGAGGGACGGACTCCGCCATCCCCTGAAGGACCCTCCGGTGTTGCCCCCGGCCCAGTACCCTCGTCTTGCGGTTCATCATCTGAACCTCCGAGGGCGCTGAACCGGTTGGAGAGTCTGATCAGAGGGGGGTCAGCGGGCCCTTCCGTATGCACCCTTGTGGTCGGGGGCGGGGGGGACTTTGAAGGCTTGTCAGCCTTCCTCCCCACCGCTTTGCGCTTGGCACGCCTGGTTTTGCCACCTGGTGCTGTAGGCTGCTCTTGGACATCCTCATCAACACTTTCATACTGAGAGGAATTGTCCGAGTCATCCGCTTTCTCCTCTCTCTCCATCCTCCTGATCTCCTCACTCACCGCACTCTCCCCCAGGGCCTCAGAGGCTTTGGCCACGGGCCTGGAGGGAGGAGCAGGCATCACCCCGGTTGCCCGAGGCTCCACCTGTCCCTTACCTCCCTGGCACTTTTCCTGCCTCTGCTGGTACGCAGGGCCCCTTGCAGCATTGCCCTTCCTCACTGGCCCCTCAGCCCTTCCCCCTCCGCCACCACCTGCCACAGCAGAAGTGCCACCGGGGGTTGCCCCCCCGGTGGTCTCCCCCCACCGGGCCTGCGGCGGCATTAAAGAGCGAGGGCAGCGGCTGAGAGGGTGACCCAGGTCACCACACAGGTGGCACCGAATGTCTTTGCACAAGGCAGCCAGGTGACCTACCCCACCACACAACGCGCACTTCTGCACCTTGCAGTTGGCGCTGAAGTGGGTGGGGTCACCGCACTTGTGGCAGACCTTCGGTTGCCCCTGGTAGAAGACCAGGATCCTGTCCCTTCCCAGGAACGCCGAGGAAGGGATGTGGGTGACCGTGCCGCCGGAAACCTTCACTTTGACCATGAAGGTCCAGCCCCCCGACCAGATGCCAAACTCGTCCCTGTTCTTTTTTGGGACCTCGGTGACCTCCCCGTAACGGGAAAGCCACATCATGATGTCCACGCCTGCGAGTGACTCGTTACATGTAACCACGGTCACTCGCTTGACGGAATTTTGGCGAGACACCGCTTGAGCCACGAAGTCTCGCAATCCGGGCTCTTCCCGCACCAGCTCGTAGTTTGACCAGAAGAGCTCAAGCCCCTCTGGCCGCACGAAGCTGACGTCGAAGAAGCGGGACGCCGAAGGGTGTATCAGGGCAAAGATGTCATTCGCCCCGAAGCCCATCTTAAGGAGGAGCTCCACCACCTTGCTCCTAGGTGGACAAGCTTCACTGCCCCCCCCCACCTAAGACGGACCACATTCCTTCTTGGCGGCCCCTGCCCGGCTGTGGGGAGAGACCAAACAGTCCCTCCCTCCCTTTGATTTTGGAAGGCTGCTAGGCCATGTCTCTCTATCCAGAAAGACAGGTCCACTGTCCTCCCCTCTACCATGATCGATCTCTCTCCCCTTTGGAGGGCCTCCAGGAAATGGCGGTGCAAACCGCCGTCCCCGGAGCCCGGAGGCGAAGACACCCCCCCGGAACCACCCCGACTCCCAGCCGCGGCCCCCGCATAATTACGTTGGGGCCTCGCGGCTGGGGGGCAGACGGGCCAGCCCTCCCACCACTACCACCACTTGTGCCAGCACCCTCATTCACTCTCCCGTTCACTCTTTTATTATTTCCACTCGCTCCGGCACTCACTCCAGCATTTACTGCCACATTCACACTCGCACTCACTCCCTCATCCATATCGCTCACATCACCATTTATGTCCTCAAACAGCTCTTCAAAAATATCTCCTATCTCACTCCCACTCTCACTTACAGATAGACCACTATTTACATTAGCAGACTTGGTGTTGCAGTACCCCTGCCTGCCTGCTGGGGGCCCTGACTGGCCAGTGCTCTGCTCCTTGGAGCTGCTGGCACTGCTCCAACTCTTGTCCAGGAGTGCCGCTGCCCCTTTAAATACCTCCGAGCAGAGCGCACTCAGTACGCCCTGCCCAAGCCTGGGAGCAGCAGCAGCTCCTGGGTTCTCTGGCTCCACTTTCTTTTCTTTTTGCGGTGTCTTTGCACTGAGGGCAGGGACGGCCTCTGCCACCACACCCTGCCCTCTGCTGTTCGCCCCCGCCGGCTTCCCAAGGTGCCCCAGAGCCCTCGCACCACGAGATGGAGGTAAGCGGGCTGGGGACCCCGACAACTCCCTAACGACTTTTGGGGGCACTATGCTGCATGAGGGGGTAGGCGGGACAGGAGGCAGTGGGCCCGCCAAGGCCACGCCCCCCCGCCGACCGCAGCCACCCCTGGCAGAGCAGTGACTCCTTGCGAGGCCACGCCCCCCAGGTGATGCGGGCACAGCGGGCGGGACAGCGGCTGAGGAGGACACGCCCCCCACGCATGCCGCAGCCTTTGCAGGCCGGGCAACACTCGGGGAGGTCACGTCCCCCTCACGGACCGTCACTGCGCCCCTGAACCCACCACTTGATGTTGGCAGGGCTGGCCACTCCCCCTCATCGCCCAGCGGCGGCGGTGCCCCCAGCACGGACCCCTTTTTGGGTCTACACGCCGGGGACCCCGCTCTTGCCACGGGCGCCGTCAGAGGAGCTACCAGCCCCTTGCATTTTTTTAGCTGCTGCTTCACAGCAGCCTCCACGCCCTTTCTAGGTCTCTGGACCCCCATAAGTGGACCAGACTTAACGGACCCGTGCGTGGGGGATCCAGAGACCCCAGCACTCACCGCCGGAGGTGCGGTCCTGGCTGTACCCGTGCTGAGTGTCAGGCCAGCCCCCCTGCCACCGGGGACTGAGCCCGGACACCACTACTGCCAATACCGCCAGCGGCTGTTACACCACTGGCACCAGCACCGACCTCCATGTCGCTGCCTGAACCCTCACCACCAGATGTGACGGTAAGGTCCAGGCACACATCACTCTGCCCGCGCCCCCGCTGCGGACCCACCACAGGGCCCGAGCCGGGGTGGGCAGCGGGTTCCATACAGCGGGACAGAGGGGCCCCGGAAAGAGGGACAAACATAAGTTTGTCAGCCACGGTGTTTTTTGGCTTGCGCTTGTTTTTCTTTTTCCTCCCTCCCGTTGCCTCGTCCTCAGGGCAGACCTCATCCCCAAAGAGCAGTGTGCCAAACCGCTCTGGGGACTCGATCTGCCTCACCTGTTGTAGGACGAGGCAGCCCCCCTCACTACTACTGTCCCCACTTCCACCAGCCTCCCCCTCACCCCCACTTTCCTCCGAGTAACTGGAGTCCGGTGGGAGAGCCACTTGCTCAGGGGCAACCCCGCTGCATGTTACCTGGGTGTTGTTGCTCACCAGGCCTTCAGGTGGGGCAGGCGTAGATGTTCCGCCATCCTCCTCCTCCTCCTCTTGGCCCTCCACCTGGCAGGGGCCTCCTGACCCACCGGTCATGGCTCTAAACCGGTCATCGTTTTTCAGTTTTTCTGCGAAGGGGCCGCTCCCACTCAGGATAGCCGCCCGTATCTCCTCCAAGGCCCTGATAGCCCCCTTCAGCCTCTCCACCGCGGCGGAGACCTCAGCTCGTCTTGATGCGGGGAGCCGGTTCTTAGCCACCGCTCGTGCTCCCCTTAACTCCTCCCGGAGTTTTCTCAGCTGTTTGGCGGCCTCCTCATATTCGCAGAGGTGCGCATGGATGCGGGAGGCGTAGATGGTAGACGGCTCTCCCTCAGCTCTGGAGCCCCAGATGTTGGGGGGCTCTGCCGCTGCACCTCTTCTCTGGGCCACCACTCCTCCGGGAGGAGGAGCCGCCACGGTACCAGCTTCGGGGGGCCCGGTGTCCCGGGTCCTGCGACCCCCTCTCTCCTGGCTCCGTCTCTTCCCCATCTCCCTGGGACTGGCTGGCTGCACCCTGGCCTCCGGATGGTGCTGAGGCCCCCCACCCCCAGCTGGCTTGCCGGGGGATGGGAGCCAGGGGCACAGCCCCGGCGCTCAGTCCCAGGGAAAGTCCTCTTTCCTGGGAAGGGGGCAGATGGAAAGTCCTTGCAGGAAAAAACCTCCCTTCCCAGGAGCTTAGCAAGACCCTAGCCTGCAGACGCTCAGCACAGATGCTCCTCCTCTTCCTGGGCGTGCTCTATCCTCCAGTCACCTCCAGAGCTTCAGTCACTATTCTGCTGTTACATCGTGTCTTATCCTCCAGTCACCTCCAGAGCTGCACTCACTATTCTGCTGTTACATCATGTCTTATCCTCCAGTCACCTCCAGAGCTGCAGTCACTATTCTGGTGTGACATTGTGTCTTATCCTCCAACTCTTTTATTTTACAAAATTATCAAAATTACACTCAGAAACAAACCACAATACATAAACTAAAGAAAACCAACATAGACAGACATAAAATGTGCAAAACATGCGCAAACAACTGAAAGTCCAAATCCTTTCCTTGTCCTCCACTGAGCTCGGCAGCTTAGGGTCCCCCAGCAGGAATCCACTTAAAAGAGAATACAAAGAAACATAAACCCCACTCCCCACTCTCACTCCATTCACCCCCATTCACCCCCATTCACACCTCACCGATTTTACTAGTTTACTATTTACAATTTTACTATTTACAAAAACCAAACGAAAATAACCCTTTCCTGGCCCTCCGCCTTGAAAAAAACAAGAACTCTGCCACTTTGGCCGACAAACCTTACCTCCTATTACACAGCAAAGATTTTTTTTTTTTTTTTTTTTTCCTCTCCCACACATGGCAACAAGTTCGCAGCCTTTTTTTTCCCACCACCTTGCACCGCAGGTCCTACAAGTTTGTAGCCTTGTCACTGCAAAATCTGGTCCACGAAAGTTTATGGCCTTTTGATTCCACACGA
Organism: Dendrobates tinctorius; assembly: GCF_039654945.1. Lineage (NCBI taxonomy): Eukaryota > Metazoa > Chordata > Amphibia > Anura > Dendrobatidae > Dendrobates > Dendrobates tinctorius. Next base: position 2,117,486 of record NW_027361899.1, on the reverse strand, counting down.
AAACTCTTTCCAGGGTCCGCAGAGTCTACTTCTCCTGCCCTGCTCCTCTGCTCCTTCATGTTGCTCTTGGCATCCGGTCATCCATCCACCACCCCCCATGCACCCCCCTCCCAACCTGACTACATCCCATCCACACATTCTAACTAAAAAAACAAAAAAAAACGTGTGTTATATGTTTTTCCTTTTACCAAAGCACAACCAAAAGACATTTTCCAAAACTCTCAATACCATCCCATCTACTTACGCATTAATATACAAACTAAACACAGCATTTACATACCCAAGGCCCAAGTTTGGCACCTGTAAGCCCAATATCCATTATATGTCCTGTTTTTAAAACAAAAAGCTAAGGTGGCATGCACCAGCCCACCACCAGGAAAACGGGGTTCTAGAGGCTCCATCCCTCACTAACACATTCATCCTATCCCTCAAGAACTAAGACTGTCCCTACTTCTGTCCCTAAAAAAAGAAACCTGTCCCTATCTGTCCCTACCTGCCCCTACTCTACCTAACTTATCATAACTAACTCTCTATCTGTCCCTCAGTGCCTGTCCCTCCCTGTCCCTATCTGCCCCTACTTCTGTCCCTAACACACCCAGTGAAACTTATGCTATCCCTACCCTCATTCACACGGAGCTAGCTCTCCCTTGAGTGCGTTTTTAAAAGGAGAGGCCTCTCCAAAGCCAAGAGGCCTTCCTCACACCCAACTTTTCGAACTCCAAAGAACGGACCTTCACCAGGTCACCCAAGATGTTTCCTACCACCTCATCCCTTGGGAGGGTTTTTTTCCGCGTCGTAACTAGGCACCGTGCATTCCAAGTGTGGAACCTAACCGCTGCACTGACTAGGAATAAAGTGCACGGGTCCCGGCCACCCAGGGATCTGAACGCTCCATAGGCCCATTCAGTGTAGGAGAGGGACGCCAGCCGCGGCCAACGTATGGAGGCACCCACCCTGTTGTAAACCTCTGCATTAAAGGGACAATGAAGCAGGAAGTGCTCCATGCTTTCCAGCACGTCGCCACACTCCTCACGAGGGCAACCCCGGTCATCGGAGTTCCTGCACTTCAAGTTGTCCCTTACATACAGCCTCCCGTGGAAGCAACGCCAGGTCAAGTCCCAAAACTTCATGGGGATCCGCTTAGAATTTAAAAGCCCCAGCCCGACCTCCAGATCCCGGCCTGGGCAATCCTTAAGGGCCAGGGGCTTCTGGAAATGGGTCAACAGGACCCTCCTGTCAAGGCACTGCCTCGACATGGTCCTGATTTCCCACATTCCCAGACCCCACCGGCGGATCACCTTCAGAACCGGGGTAGCGTAAGCCGGAAGATGCCCATGAGGTGTGCGTAGGTCCTTCACCCGCCCTCCTGTCTCCCATTCCTGGAAGAAAGGCCAAAGCCAACCCTTGCAGGAGACTACCCACGGAGGAGCCCTCTCTAGCCAGAGGTTGGAGATGTTAGTCTTAAGAAAGGTGTTTACTAGAAACACCACCGGGTTGACCATACCCAACCCGCCTAGTCTCCTCGTACGGTATGTAACCTCCCTCTTGATTAGGTTAAGCCTATTCCCCCATAACAATTGGAAGAACAGGCTATAGACCCGCGTCCAGAGAGGTTCCGGCAAGATGCACACACTGCCCAGGTATATCAATAAAGGTAGCAGATAGCCTTTAGCCAGGGCAACCCTTTCCCTCAGGGTTAAAGACCAACCCTTCCATTGGTCCACCTTTTGGGCGGCGATCTTAAGTCTGCCCTCCCAATTTTGCTGGGGGTAGTCCCCGGGGCCAAATTCGATGCCTAGAATTTTGGCGGTGGCCTGGGGCCCTGGAAGGGTGTCCGGGAGATCAAAACTAGGATCTCCCCCTCCCAGCCAGAGACTTTCACACTTATCCCGGTTGATCATGGACCCGGATGCCTCCGAGTAGCGCAATACCTCCGACATGACCCAGTCCGCCTCCCCTCTCGAGGATACGAACAGGGAAACATCATCGGCATACGCCACCACCCTCAGAGAGGAGCCAGAGCCCGCCCGGTCCATCCCGACTCCCGCCAACGGTCCACGATCTACCCTCCTTAAGAAGGGATCGATCGCGAACACGTATAAAAGCGGGCTCAGCGGACAGCCCTGACGGACCCCAGAACCCACCTCAAAAGGACGACCTGACCAACCATTCACCAGCGGAAAAGTCTCAGCCCCTTGGTACAAGATCTCTAACCATTTTACAAACCTCCCAGGCAGACCATACCTCAAAAGGACGGACCAGAGGTACTCGTGGTTGACCCGGTCAAAGGCTTTCGCTTGATCTAATGACAGCAAGTACCCCTTCCAGTGACCTGCCCTACCCTGCTCCACTGCCTCTCGGACACCGAGCACAGCACTAAAAGTACTGCGGCCTGGAACAGAGCAATGCTGGGCCCCTGAAAGGAGCCGGGGTGCAAACTTCACCAGCCGATTAAACAGCACCTTGGCCAGAACCTTCCGGTCCGTATCGAGAAGCGCTATGGGACGCCAGTTCTCGATTCGGGACGGATCCTTACCCTTTGACAGAATAATGAGGGCTGACTTCCTCATTGAGCCGGGAAGAGTGCCCGAGGAGAGACACTCATTAAAGACCCCTGTCAAGAGGGGGACCAAGGAGTCCCTAAAAGTCTTATAGAACTCAGATGTTAAGCCATCCGGACCTGGCGATTTCTTGAGCCAAAGCCCATCAATGGCCAGTCTCACTTCCTCTTCCCTGATTTCTTCTGCCAAAACACCAAGAGAGGGGTCACCCCCTGGCTCAGGGATGGCTTCAGCCAGGAAAGCCGACATCCTGTCCCGATCCAGATCCTTCTTTTCCAAGAGGTGTGAGTAGAAGGATCTGACCACCTCCAGGATCCCTGATTTGGATCTGTTCAGGGACCCCGTACTGTCGATCAGTCCTGTCACCATCTTACAATTCACTGACATCTTACAGTTTCTGTAAGGGTCGGGCGAGCGGTACTTCCCGAAGTCCCTCTCAAAAACCAAAGATGTGTGCCTATCATACTGACACCTCTTGAGCAAAGATTTCACTCTGGAGATTTCCTCTCGGTCACCTCCAGTCGAGACAAGCTGCTCGAGTTTCCTCCCCAGAGCCTGGTACAAGCGGTGCCTGTTCAGACTCCTGAGGCTCGAGAGCTGACGGAAGAACCCCGCCACCCGCTTTTTGAAGATCTCCCACCACTCTGACTTACTACTACAGAGATCCAACAGCGGTACCTGGCTCTGAAGAAAATCCTCGAAGGATTGTCTCACCTCCGCTTCTTCCAGCAGGGACGAATTGAGCTTCCACAGCCCTCTTCCCATCCGAGGAGTCTCTGCAACATTCAGAGAAAAGAAAATTAAACAGTGATCGGAGAACTCCACCTCAACGGCGGACACAGCAGAAAAGATGGCGTCCTCCTTCAAAAAAAACCTGTCTATTCTAGACCTACAGCTACCCCTATGGTAGGTGAAACCTCCGTGACCTGGGGTGTGCCGGATGTGGGCATCCACCAGGCGAGCTTCACTGGCTATGCTATTCAACGCGACGCTATCATAAGCCAGGCGATCTCCGGGACCCCCCCGGTCACGGGACCTCGTAATGGTGTTGAAGTCCCCACCGAAGACCACCTGTCGGCTCGTAAAAAGAAAGGGCTTGATCCTCAGGAAGAGACATTTGCGGTCCCACTTGGACTGCGGGCCGTAGATGTTGATGAGCCGGAGCTCTTGTCCCCTCATGAAGACATCTAGGATCAGGCACCTCCCCATTTCCAACTCAGTAACCCGTCGGCATTCAACTGCTGCAGTCTTAAAAAGGACTGCCACCCCGCTATACGGCTCGGCCGCAAGAGACCAGTATGAGGGCCCGCACCTCCACTCCCTCCGTGATTTATAGATGGCCCCCATGTCTGTTAGTCTGGTCTCTTGCAAGAATAAAATTTCTGCCTCAATCCGGGAGAAAAAATCAAAGGCCGTGAAGCGAGCCGCATCTGACTTAATGCTGGCGACATTAATAGACGCCAGCGTCAACGGGGCGAGTTCAGCCATCATGGGTGATCGAGTTGGATGGCCAATTTCTTCCCTACCCCGCTATTACCTCCTCCTGGGGAGGGGTCAGACACCTTCCTTTTCAGGGAAGCTCCCGACGTGTCCATCCCACCCCCCCCGGTGTCCTCGCCCCCGGGTTCCAGGTCTGTCCCCCCCTCAGGAGGAGCAATGCCCCCTGAGGAACGGACTCCGCCATCCCCCGAAGGACCCTCCGGTGTTACCCCCGGCCCAGTACCCTCGTCTTGCGGTTCATCATCTGAACCCCCGAGGGCGCTGAACCGGTTGGAGAGTCTGATCAGAGGGGGGTCAGCGGGCCCTTCCGTATGCACCCTTGTGGTCGGGGGCGGGGGGGACTTTGAAGGCTTGTCAGCCTTCCTCCCCACCGCTTTGCGCTTGGCACGCCTGGTTTTGCCACCTGGTGCTGTAGGCTGCTCTTGGACATCCTCATCAACACTTTCATACTGAGAGGAATTGTCCGAGTCAGCCGCTTTCTCCTCTCTCTCCATCCTCCTGATCTCCTCACTCACCGCACTCTCCCCCAGGGCCTCAGAGGCTTTGGCCACGGGCCTGGAGGGAGGAGCAGGCATCACCCCGGTTGCCCGAGGCTCCACCTGTCCCTTACCTCCCTGGCGTTTTTCCTGCCTCCGCTGGTATGCGGGGCCCCTTGCAGCATTGCCCTTCCTCACTGGCCCCTCAGCCCTTCCCCCTTCGCCACCACCTGCCACAGCAGAAGCAGCGCCACCGGGGGTTGCCCCCCCGCGGTCTCCCCCCACCGGGCCTGTGGCGGCATTAGAGAAAGAGCGAGGGCAGCGGCTGAGAGGGTGACCCAGGTCACCACACAGGTGGCACCGAATGTCTTTGCACAAGGCAGCCAGGTGACCTACCCCACCACACAACGCGCACTTCTGCACCTTGCAGTTGGCGCTGAAGTGAGTGGGGTCGCCGCACTTGTGGCAGACCTTCGGTTGCCCCTGGTAGAAGACCAGGATCCTGTCCCTTCCCAGGAACGCCGAGGAAGGGATGTGGGTGACCGTGCCGCCGGAAACCTTCAATTTGACCATGAAGGTCCAGCCCCCCGACCAGATGCCAAACTCGTCCCTGTTCTTTTTTGGGACCTCGGTGACCTCCCCGTAACGGGAAAGCCACGTCATGATGTCCACGCCTGCGAGTGACTCGTTACATGTAACCACGGTCACTCGCTTGACGGAATTTTGGCGAGACACCGCTTGAGCCACGAAGTCTCGCCATCCGGGCTCTTCTCGCACCAGCTCGTAGTTTGACCAGAAGAGCTCAAGCCCCTCTGGCCGCACGAAGCTGACGTCGAAGAAGCGGGACGCCGAAGGGTGTATCAGGGCAAAGATGTCATTCGCCCCGAAGCCCATCTTAAGGAGGAGCTCCACCACCTTGCTCCTAGGTGGACAAGCTTCACTGCCCCCCCCCACCTAAGACGGACCACATTCCTTCTTGGCGGCCCCTGCCCGGCTGTGGGGAGAGACCAAACAGTCCCTCCCTCCCTTTGATTTTGGAAGGCTGCTAGGCCATGTCTCTCTATCCAGAAAGACAGGTCCACTGTCCTCCCCTCTACCATGATCGATCTCTCTCCCCTTTGGAGGGCCTCCAGGAAATGGCGGTGCAAACCGCCGTCCCCGGAGCCCGGAGGCGAAGACACCCCCCCGGAACCACCCCGACTCCCAGCCGCGGCCCCCGCATAATTACGTTGGGGCCTCGCGGCTGGGGGGCAGACGGGCCAGCCCTCCCACCACTACCACCACTTGTGCCAGCACCCTCATTCACTCTCCCGTTCACTCTTTTATTATTTCCACTCGCTCCGGCACTCACTCCAGCATTTACTGCCACATTCACACTCGCACTCACTCCCTCATCCATATCGCTCACATCACCATTTATGTCCTCAAACAGCTCTTCAAAAATATCTCCTATCTCACTCCCACTCTCACTTACAGATAGACCACTATTTACATTAGCAGACTTGGTGTTGCAGTACCCCTGCCTGCCTGCTGGGGGCCCTGACTGGCCAGTGCTCTGCTCCTTGGAGCTGCTGGCACTGCTCCAACTCTTGTCCAGGAGTGCCGCTGCCCCTTTAAATACCTCCGAGCAGAGCGCACTCAGTACGCCCTGCCCAAGCCTGGGAGCAGCAGCAGCTCCTGGGTTCTCTGGCTCCACTTTCTTTTCTTTTTGCGGTGTCTTTGCACTGAGGGCAGGGACGGCCTCTGCCACCACACCCTGCCCTCTGCTGTTCGCCCCCGCCGGCTTCCCAAGGTGCCCCAGAGCCCTCGCACCACGAGATGGAGGTAAGCGGGCTGGGGACCCCGACAACTCCCTAACGACTTTTGGGGGCACTATGCTGCATGAGGGGGTAGGCGGGACAGGAGGCAGTGGGCCCGCCAAGGCCACGCCCCCCCGCCGACCGCAGCCACCCCTGGCAGAGCAGTGACTCCTTGCGAGGCCACGCCCCCCAGGTGATGCGGGCACAGCGGGCGGGACAGCGGCTGAGGAGGACACGCCCCCCACGCATGCCGCAGCCTTTGCAGGCCGGGCAACACTCGGGGAGGTCACGTCCCCCTCACGGACCGTCACTGCGCCCCTGAACCCACCACTTGATGTTGGCAGGGCTGGCCACTCCCCCTCATCGCCCAGCGGCGGCGGTGCCCCCAGCACGGACCCCTTTTTGGGTCTACACGCCGGGGACCCCGCTCTTGCCACGGGCGCCGTCAGAGGAGCTACCAGCCCCTTGCATTTTTTTAGCTGCTGCTTCACAGCAGCCTCCACGCCCTTTCTAGGTCTCTGGACCCCCATAAGTGGACCAGACTTAACGGACCCGTGCGTGGGGGATCCAGAGACCCCAGCACTCACCGCCGGAGGTGCGGTCCTGGCTGTACCCGTGCTGAGTGTCAGGCCAGCCCCCCTGCCACCGGGGACTGAGCCCGGACACCACTACTGCCAATACCGCCAGCGGCTGTTACACCACTGGCACCAGCACCGACCTCCATGTCGCTGCCTGAACCCTCACCACCAGATGTGACGGTAAGGTCCAGGCACACATCACTCTGCCCGCGCCCCCGCTGCGGACCCACCACAGGGCCCGAGCCGGGGTGGGCAGCGGGTTCCATACAGCGGGACAGAGGGGCCCCGGAAAGAGGGACAAACATAAGTTTGTCAGCCACGGTGTTTTTTGGCTTGCGCTTGTTTTTCTTTTTCCTCCCTCCCGTTGCCTCGTCCTCAGGGCAGACCTCATCCCCAAAGAGCAGTGTGCCAAACCGCTCTGGGGACTCGATCTGCCTCACCTGTTGTAGGACGAGGCAGCCCCCCTCACTACTACTGTCCCCACTTCCACCAGCCTCCCCCTCACCCCCACTTTCCTCCGAGTAACTGGAGTCCGGTGGGAGAGCCACTTGCTCAGGGGCAACCCCGCTGCATGTTACCTGGGTGTTGTTGCTCACCAGGCCTTCAGGTGGGGCAGGCGTAGATGTTCCGCCATCCTCCTCCTCCTCCTCTTGGCCCTCCACCTGGCAGGGGCCTCCTGACCCACCGGTCATGGCTCTAAACCGGTCATCGTTTTTCAGTTTTTCTGCGAAGGGGCCGCTCCCACTCAGGATAGCCGCCCGTATCTCCTCCAAGGCCCTGATAGCCCCCTTCAGCCTCTCCACCGCGGCGGAGACCTCAGCTCGTCTTGATGCGGGGAGCCGGTTCTTAGCCACCGCTCGTGCTCCCCTTAACTCCTCCCGGAGTTTTCTCAGCTGTTTGGCGGCCTCCTCATATTCGCAGAGGTGCGCATGGATGCGGGAGGCGTAGATGGTAGACGGCTCTCCCTCAGCTCTGGAGCCCCAGATGTTGGGGGGCTCTGCCGCTGCACCTCTTCTCTGGGCCACCACTCCTCCGGGAGGAGGAGCCGCCACGGTACCAGCTTCGGGGGGCCCGGTGTCCCGGGTCCTGCGACCCCCTCTCTCCTGGCTCCGTCTCTTCCCCATCTCCCTGGGACTGGCTGGCTGCACCCTGGCCTCCGGATGGTGCTGAGGCCCCCCACCCCCAGCTGGCTTGCCGGGGGATGGGAGCCAGGGGCACAGCCCCGGCGCTCAGTCCCAGGGAAAGTCCTCTTTCCTGGGAAGGGGGCAGATGGAAAGTCCTTGCAGGAAAAAACCTCCCTTCCCAGGAGCTTAGCAAGACCCTAGCCTGCAGACGCTCAGCACAGATGCTCCTCCTCTTCCTGGGCGTGCTCTATCCTCCAGTCACCTCCAGAGCTTCAGTCACTATTCTGCTGTTACATCGTGTCTTATCCTCCAGTCACCTCCAGAGCTGCACTCACTATTCTGCTGTTACATCATGTCTTATCCTCCAGTCACCCCCAGAACTGCACTCACTATTCTGCTGTTACATCGTGTCTTATCCTCCAGCCACCTCCAGAGCTGCACTCACTATTCTGCTGTTACATTCTGTCTTATCCTCCAACTCTTTTATTTTACAAAATTATCAAAATTACACTCAGAAACAAACCACAATACATAAACTAAAGAAAACCAACATAGACAGACATAAAATGTGCAAAACATGCGCAAACAACTGAAAGTCCAAATCCTTTCCTTGTCCTCCACTGAGCTCGGCAGCTTAGGGTCCCCCAGCAGGAATCCACTTAAAAGAGAATACAAAGAAACATAAACCCCTCTCCCCATTCTCACTCCATTCACCCCCATTCACACCTCACCGATTTTACTAGTTTACTATTTACAATTTTACTATTTACAAAAAACAAACGAAAATAACCCTTTCCTGGCCCTCCGCCTTGAAAAAAACAAGAACTCTGCCACTTTGGCCGACAAACCTTACCTCCTATTACACAGCAAAGATTTTTTTTTTTTTTTTTTTTTTTTTTTTTTTTCCTCTCCCACACATGGCAACAAGTTCGCAGCCTTTTTTCCCACCACCTTGCACCGCAGGTCCTACAAGTTTGTAGCCTTGTCACTGCAAAATCTGGTCCACGAAAGTTTATGGCCTTTTGATTCCACACGAAAACTATTTCCAGGGTCCGCAGAGTCTACTTCTCCTGCCCTGCTCCTCTGCTCCTTCATGTTGCTCTTGGCATCCGGTCATCCATCCACCACCCCCCATGCACCCCCCTCCCAACCTGACTACACCCCATCCACACATTCTAACTAAAAAAAAAACAAAAAAAACGTGTGTTATATGTTTTTCCTTTTACCAAAGCACAACCAAAAGACATTTTCCAAAACTCTCAATACCATCCCATCTACTTACGCATTAATATACAAACTAAACACAGCATTTACATACCCAAGGCCCAAGTTTGGCACCTGTAAGCCCAATATCCATTATATGTCCTGTTTTTAAAACAAAAAGCTAAGGTGGCATGCACCAGCCCACCACCAGGAAAACGGGGTTCTAGAGGCTCCATCCCTCACTAACACATTCATCCTATCCCTCAAGAACTAAGACTGTCCCTACTTCTGTCCCTAAAAAAAAAGAAACCTGTCCCTATCTGTCCCTACCTGCCCCTACTCTACCTAACTTATCATAACTAACTCTCTATCTGTCCCTCAGTGCCTGTCCCTCCCTGTCCCTATCTGCCCCTACTTCTGTCCCTAACACACCCAGTGAAACTTATGCTATCCCTACCCTCATTCACACGGAGCTAGCTCTCCCTTGAGTGCGTTTTTAAAAGGAGAGGCCTCTCCAAAGCCAAGAGGCCTTCCTCACACCCAACCTTTCGAACTCCAAAGAACGGACCTTCACCAGGTCACCCAAGATGTTTCCTACCACCTCATCCCTTGGGAGGGTTTTTTTCCGCGTCGTAACTAGGCACCGTGCATTCCAAGTGTGGAACCTAACCGCTGCACTGACTAGGAATAAAGTGCACGGGTCCCGGCCACCCAGGGATCTGAACGCTCCATAGGCCCATTCAGTGTAGGAGAGGGACGCCAGCCGCGGCCAACGTATGGAGGCACCCACCCTGTTGTAAACCTCTGCATTAAAGGGACAATGAAGCAGGAAGTGCTCCATGCTTTCCAGCACGTCGCCACACTCCTCACGAGGGCAACCCCGGTCATCGGAGTTCCTGCACTTCAAGTTGTCCCTTACATACAGCCTCCCGTGGAAGCAACGCCAGGTCAAGTCCCAAAACTTCATGGGGATCCGCTTAGAATTTAAAAGCCCCAGCCCGACCTCCAGATCCCGGCCTGGGCAATCCTTAAGGGCCAGGGGCTTCTGGAAATGGGTCAACAGGACCCTCCTGTCAAGGCACTGCCTCGACATGGTCCTGATTTCCCACATTCCCAGACCCCACCGGCGGATCACCTTCAGAACCGGGGTAGCATAAGCCGGAAGATGCCCATGAGGTGTGCGTAGGTCCTTCACCCGCCCTCCTGTCTCCCATTCCTGGAAGAAAGGCCAAAGCCAACCCTTGCAGGAGACTACCCACGGAGGAGCCCTCTCTAGCCAGAGGTTGGAGATGTTAGTCTTAAGAAAGGTGTTTACTAGAAACACCACCGGGTTGACCATACCCAACCCGCCTAGTCTCCTCGTACGGTATGTAACCTCCCTCTTGATTAGGTTAAGCCTATTCCCCCATAACAATTGGAAGAACAGGCTATAGACCCGCGTCCAGAGAGGTTCCGGCAAGATGCACACACTGCCCAGGTATATCAATAAAGGTAGCAGATAGCCTTTAGCCAGGGCAACCCTTTCCCTCAGGGTTAAAGACCAACCCTTCCATTGGTCCACCTTTTGGGCGGCGATCTTAAGTCTGCCCTCCCAATTTTGCTGGGGGTAGTCCCCGGGGCCAAATTCGATGCCTAGAATTTTGGCGGTGGCCTGGGGCCCTGGAAGGGTGTCCGGGAGATCAAAACTAGGATCTCCCCCTCCCAGCCAGAGACTTTCACACTTATCCCGGTTGATCATGGACCCGGATGCCTCCGAGTAGCGCAATACCTCCGACATGACCCAGTCCGCCTCCCCTCTCGAGGATACGAACAGGGAAACATCATCGGCGTACGCCACCACCCTCAGAGAGGAGCCAGAGCCCGCCCGGTCCATCCCGACTCCCGCCAACGGTCCACGATCTACCCTCCTTAAGAAGGGATCGATCGCGAACACGTATAAAAGCGGGCTCAGCGGACAGCCCTGACGGACCCCAGAACCCACCTCAAAAGGACGACCTGACCAACCATTCACCAGCGGAAAAGTCTCAGCCCCTTGGTACAAGATCTCTAACCATTTTACAAACCTCCCAGGCAGACCATACCTCAAAAGGACGGACCAGAGGTACTCGTGGTTGACCCGGTCAAAGGCTTTCGCTTGATCTAATGACAGCAAGTACCCCTTCCAGTGACCTGCCCTACCCTGCTCCACTGCCTCTCGGACACCGAGCACAGCACTAAAAGTACTGCGGCCTGGAACAGAGCAATGCTGGGCCCCTGAAAGGAGCCGGGGTGCAAACTTCACCAGCCGATTAAACAGCACCTTGGCCAGAACCTTCCGGTCCGTATCGAGAAGCGCTATGGGACGCCAGTTCTCGATTCGGGACGGATCCTTACCCTTTGACAGAATAATGAGGGCTGACTTCCTCATTGAGTCGGGAAGAGTGCCCGAGGAGAGACACTCATTAAATACCCCTGTCAAGAGGGGGACCAAGGAGTCCCTAAAAGTCTTATAGAACTCAGATGTTAAGCCATCCGGACCTGGCGATTTCTTGAGCCGAAGCCCATCAATGGCCAGTCTCACTTCCTCTTCCCTGATTTCTTCTGCCAAAACACCAAGAGAGGGGTCACCCCCTGGCTCAGGGATGGCTTCAGCCAGGAAAGCCGACATCCTGTCCCGATCCAGATCCTTCTTTTCCAAGAGGTGTGAGTAGAAGGATCTGACCACCTCCAGGATCCCTGATTTGGATCTGTTCAGGGACCCCGTACTGTCGATCAGTCCTGTCACCATCTTACAATTCACTGACATCTTACAGTTTCTGTAAGGGTCGGGCGAGCGGTACTTCCCGAAGTCCCTCTCAAAAACCAAAGATGTGTGCCTATCATACTGACACCTCTTGAGCAAAGATTTCACTCTGGAGATTTCCTCTCGGTCACCTCCAGTCGAGACAAGCTGCTCGAGTTTCCTCCCCAGAGCCTGGTACAAGCGGTGCCTGTTCAGACTCCTGAGGCTCGAGAGCTGACGGAAGAACCCCGCCACCCGCTTTTTGAAGATCTCCCACCACTCTGACTTACTACTACAGAGATCCAACAGCGGTACCTGGCTCTGAAGAAAATCCTCGAAGGATTGTCTCACCTCCGCTTCTTCCAGCAGGGACGAATTGAGCTTCCACAGCCCTCTTCCCATCCGAGGAGTCTCTGCAACATTCAGAGAAAAGAAAATTAAACAGTGATCGGAGAACTCCACCTCAACGGCGGACACAGCAGAAAAGATGGCGTCCTCCTTCAAAAAAAACCTGTCTATTCTAGACCTACAGCTACCCCTATGGTAGGTGAAACCTCCGTGACCTGGGGTGTGCCGGATGTGGGCATCCACCAGGCGAGCTTCACTGGCTATGCTATTCAACGCGACGCTATCATAAGCCAGGCGATCTCCGGGACCCCCCCGGTCACGGGACCTCGTAATGGTGTTGAAGTCCCCACCGAAGACCACCTGTCGGCTCGTAAAAAGAAAGGGCTTGATCCTCAGGAAGAGACATTTGCGGTCCCACTTGGACTGCGGGCCGTAGATGTTGATGAGCCGGAGCTCTTGTCCCCTCATGAAGACATCTAGGATCAGGCACCTCCCCATTTCCAACTCAGTAACCCGTCGGCATTCAACTGCTGCAGTCTTAAAAAGGACTGCCACCCCGCTATACGGCTCGGCCGCAAGAGACCAGTATGAGGGCCCGCACCTCCACTCCCTCCGTGATTTATAGATGGCCCCCATGTCTGTTAGTCTGGTCTCTTGCAAGAATAAAATTTCTGCCTCAATCCGGGAGAAAAAATCAAAGGCCGTGAAGCGAGCCGCATCTGACTTAATGCTGGCGACATTAATAGACGCCAGCGTCAACGGGGCGAGTTCAGCCATCATGGGTGATCGAGTTGGATGGCCAATTTCTTCCCTACCCCGCTATTACCTCCTCCTGGGGAGGGGTCAGACACCTTCCTTTTCAGGGAAGCTCCCGACGTGTCCATCCCACCCCCCCCGGTGTCCTCGCCCCCGGGTTCCAGGTCTGTCCCCCCCTCAGGAGGAGCAATGCCCCCTGAGGAACGGACTCCGCCATCCCCCGAAGGACCCTCCGGTGTTACCCCCGGCCCAGTACCCTCGTCTTGCGGTTCATCATCTGAACCCCCGAGGGCGCTGAACCGGTTGGAGAGTCTGATCAGAGGGGGGTCAGCGGGCCCTTCCGTATGCACCCTTGTGGTCGGGGGCGGGGGGGACTTTGAAGGCTTGTCAGCCTTCCTCCCCACCGCTTTGCGCTTGGCACGCCTGGTTTTGCCACCTGGTGCTGTAGGCTGCTCTTGGACATCCTCATCAACACTTTCATACTGAGGGGAATTGTCCGAGTCAGCCGCTTTCTCCTCTCTCTCCATCCTCCTGATCTCCTCACTCACCGCACTCTCCCCCAGGGCCTCAGAGGCTTTGGCCACGGGCCTGGAGGGAGGAGCAGGCATCACCCCGGTTGCCCGAGGCTCCACCTGTCCCTTACCTCCCTGGCGTTTTTCCTGCCTCCGCTGGTATGCGGGGCCCCTTGCAGCATTGCCCTTCCTCACTGGCCCCTCAGCCCTTCCCCCTTCGCCACCACCTGCCACAGCAGAAGCAGCGCCACCGGGGGTTGCCCCCCCGCGGTCTCCCCCCACCGGGCCTGTGGCGGCATTAGAGAAAGAGCGAGGGCAGCGGCTGAGAGGGTGACCCAGGTCACCACACAGGTGGCACCGAATGTCTTTGCACAAGGCAGCCAGGTGACCTACCCCACCACACAACGCGCACTTCTGCACCTTGCAGTTGGCGCTGAAGTGAGTGGGGTCGCCGCACTTGTGGCAGACCTTCGGTTGCCCCTGGTAGAAGACCAGGATCCTGTCCCTTCCCAGGAACGCCGAGGAAGGGATGTGGGTGACCGTGCCGCCGGAAACCTTCAATTTGACCATGAAGGTCCAGCCCCCCGACCAGATGCCAAACTCGTCCCTGTTCTTTTTTGGGACCTCGGTGACCTCCCCGTAACGGGAAAGCCACGTCATGATGTCCACGCCTGCGAGTGACTCGTTACATGTAACCACGGTCACTCGCTTGACGGAATTTTGGCGAGACACCGCTTGAGCCACGAAGTCTCGCCATCCGGGCTCTTCTCGCACCAGCTCGTAGTTTGACCAGAAGAGCTCAAGCCCCTCTGGCCGCACGAAGCTGACGTCGAAGAAGCGGGACGCCGAAGGGTGTATCAGGGCAAAGATGTCATTCGCCCCGAAGCCCATCTTAAGGAGGAGCTCCACCACCTTGCTCCTAGGTGGACAAGCTTCACTGCCCCCCCCCACCTAAGACGGACCACATTCCTTCTTGGCGGCCCCTGCCCGGCTGTGGGGAGAGACCAAACAGTCCCTCCCTCCCTTTGATTTTGGAAGGCTGCTAGGCCATGTCTCTCTATCCAGAAAGACAGGTCCACTGTCCTCCCCTCTACCATGATCGATCTCTCTCCCCTTTGGAGGGCCTCCAGGAAATGGCGGTGCAAACCGCCGTCCCCGGAGCCCGGAGGCGAAGACACCCCCCCGGAACCACCCCGACTCCCAGCCGCGGCCCCCGCATAATTACGTTGGGGCCTCGCGGCTGGGGGGCAGACGGGCCAGCCCTCCCACCACTACCACCACTTGTGCCAGCACCCTCATTCACTCTCCCGTTCACTCTTTTATTATTTCCACTCGCTCCGGCACTCACTCCAGCATTTACTGCCACATTCACACTCGCACTCACTCCCTCATCCATATCGCTCACATCACCATTTATGTCCTCAAACAGCTCTTCAAAAATATCTCCTATCTCACTCCCACTCTCACTTACAGATAGACCACTATTTACATTAGCAGACTTGGTGTTGCAGTACCCCTGCCTGCCTGCTGGGGGCCCTGACTGGCCAGTGCTCTGCTCCTTGGAGCTGCTGGCACTGCTCCAACTCTTGTCCAGGAGTGCCGCTGCCCCTTTAAATACCTCCGAGCAGAGCGCACTCAGTACGCCCTGCCCAAGCCTGGGAGCAGCAGCAGCTCCTGGGTTCTCTGGCTCCACTTTCTTTTCTTTTTGCGGTGTCTTTGCACTGAGGGCAGGGACGGCCTCTGCCACCACACCCTGCCCTCTGCTGTTCGCCCCCGCCGGCTTCCCAAGGTGCCCCAGAGCCCTCGCACCACGAGATGGAGGTAAGCGGGCTGGGGACCCCGACAACTCCCTAACGACTTTTGGGGGCACTATGCTGCATGAGGGGGTAGGCGGGACAGGAGGCAGTGGGCCCGCCAAGGCCACGCCCCCCCGCCGACCGCAGCCACCCCTGGCAGAGCAGTGACTCCTTGCGAGGCCACGCCCCCCAGGTGATGCGGGCACAGCGGGCGGGACAGCGGCTGAGGAGGACACGCCCCCCACGCATGCCGCAGCCTTTGCAGGCCGGGCAACACTCGGGGAGGTCACGTCCCCCTCACGGACCGTCACTGCGCCCCTGAACCCACCACTTGATGTTGGCAGGGCTGGCCACTCCCCCTCATCGCCCAGCGGCGGCGGTGCCCCCAGCACGGACCCCTTTTTGGGTCTACACGCCGGGGACCCCGCTCTTGCCACGGGCGCCGTCAGAGGAGCTACCAGCCCCTTGCATTTTTTTAGCTGCTGCTTCACAGCAGCCTCCACGCCCTTTCTAGGTCTCTGGACCCCCATAAGTGGACCAGACTTAACGGACCCGTGCGTGGGGGATCCAGAGACCCCAGCACTCACCGCCGGAGGTGCGGTCCTGGCTGTACCCGTGCTGAGTGTCAGGCCAGCCCCCCTGCCACCGGGGACTGAGCCCGGACACCACTACTGCCAATACCGCCAGCGGCTGTTACACCACTGGCACCAGCACCGACCTCCATGTCGCTGCCTGAACCCTCACCACCAGATGTGACGGTAAGGTCCAGGCACACATCACTCTGCCCGCGCCCCCGCTGCGGACCCACCACAGGGCCCGAGCCGGGGTGGGCAGCGGGTTCCATACAGCGGGACAGAGGGGCCCCGGAAAGAGGGACAAACATAAGTTTGTCAGCCACGGTGTTTTTTGGCTTGCGCTTGTTTTTCTTTTTCCTCCCTCCCGTTGCCTCGTCCTCAGGGCAGACCTCATCCCCAAAGAGCAGTGTGCCAAACCGCTCTGGGGACTCGATCTGCCTCACCTGTTGTAGGACGAGGCAGCCCCCCTCACTACTACTGTCCCCACTTCCACCAGCCTCCCCCTCACCCCCACTTTCCTCCGAGTAACTGGAGTCCGGTGGGAGAGCCACTTGCTCAGTGGCAACCCCGCTGCATGTTACCTGGGTGTTGTTGCTCACCAGGCCTTCAGGTGGGGCAGGCGTAGATGTTCCGCCATCCTCCTCCTCCTCCTCTTGGCCCTCCACCTGGCAGGGGCCTCCTGACCCACCGGTCATGGCTCTAAACCGGTCATCGTTTTTCAGTTTTTCTGCGAAGGGGCCGCTCCCACTCAGGATAGCCGCCCGTATCTCCTCCAAGGCCCTGATAGCCCCCTTCAGCCTCTCCACCGCGGCGGAGACCTCAGCTCGTCTTGATGCGGGGAGCCGGTTCTTAGCCACCGCTCGTGCTCCCCTTAACTCCTCCCGGAGTTTTCTCAGCTGTTTGGCGGCCTCCTCATATTCGCAGAGGTGCGCATGGATGCGGGAGGCGTAGATGGTAGACGGCTCTCCCTCAGCTCTGGAGCCCCAGATGTTGGGGGGCTCTGCCGCTGCACCTCTTCTCTGGGCCACCACTCCTCCGGGAGGAGGAGCCGCCACGGTACCAGCTTCGGGGGGCCCAGTGTCCCGGGTCCTGCGACCCCCTCTCTCCTGGCTCCGTCTCTTCCCCATCTCCCTGGGACTGGCTGGCTGCACCCTGGCCTCCGGATGGTGCTGAGGCCCCCCACCCCCAGCTGGCTTGCCGGGGGATGGGAGCCAGGGGCACAGCCCCGGCGCTCAGTCCCAGGGAAAGTCCTCTTTCCTGGGAAGGGGGCAGATGGAAAGTCCTTGCAGGAAAAAACCTCCCTTCCCAGGAGCTTAGCAAGACCCTAGCCTGCAGACGCTCAGCACAGATGCTCCTCCTCTTCCTGGGCGTGCTCTATCCTCCAGTCACCTCCAGAGCTTCAGTCACTATTCTGCTGTTACATCGTGTCTTATCCTCCAGTCACCTCCAGAGCTGCACTCACTATTCTGCTGTTACATCATGTCTTATCCTCCAGTCACCCCCAGAACTGCACTCACTATTCTGCTGTTACATCGTGTCTTATACTCCAGCCACCTCCAGAGCTGCACTCACTATTCTGCTGTTACATTCTGTCTTATCCTCCAGTCACCTCCAGAGCTGCAGTCACTATTCTGGTGTGACATTGTGTCTTATCCTCCAGTCACCTCCAGAGCTGCAGTTACTATTCTGCTGTTACATCGTGTCTTATCCTCCAGTCACCCCCAGAGCTGCACTCACTATTCTGCTGTTACTTCGTGTTTTATCCTGCAGTCACCTCCAGATCTGCACTCACTATTCTGCTGTTACATCGTGTCTTATCCTCCAGTCACCTCCAGAGCTGCAGTCACTATTCTGCTGGTACAGACACATGCAGGGCAGTACGTACAATTCACTTAGACAATATAAAGTTATGCAGCTGGAAAGCGTGCAATAAACAAGTGGAATTGTGTCTGCAGCTTTGGAGGAGACTGGAGTATTAGATGAGGCTGCACATCAGACATGTAGGAAATATAGTCCAATGGAATAATAGTGATACTGTGAACACATACAGTTGTGGCCAAAAGTATTGACACCCCTGCAATTCTGTCAGATAATACTCAGTTTCTTCCTGAAAATGATTGCAAACACAAATTCTTTGGTATTATTATCTTCATTTAATTTGTCTTAAATGAAAAAACACAAAAAAATTGTCCTAAAGCCAAATTGGATATAATTCCACACCAAACATAAAAAAGAGGGTGGACAAAAGTATTGGCACTGTTCGAAAAATCATATGATACTTCTCTAATTTGTGTAATTAACAGCACCTGTAACTTACCTGTGGCACCTAACAGGTGTTGGCAATAACTAAATCACACTTGCAGCCAGTTGACATGGACTAAAGTTGACTCAACCTCTGTCCTGTGTCCTTGTGTGTACCACATTGAGCATGGAGAAAAGAAAGAAGACCAAAGAACTGTCTGAGGACTCAAGAAACCAAATTGTGAGGAAGCATGAGCAATCTCAAGGCTACAAGTCCATCTCCAAAGACCTGAATGTTCCTGTGTCTACCGTGCGCAGTGTCATCAAGAAGTGTAAAGCCCATGGCACTGTGGCTAACCTCCCTAGATGTGGACGGAAAAGAAAAATTGACAAGAGATTTCAACGCAAGATTGTGCGGATGTTGGATAAAGAACCTCGACTAACATCCAAACAAGTTCAAGCTGCCCTGCAGTCCGAGGGTACAACAGTGTCAACCCGTACTATCCGTCGGCATCTGAATGAAAAGGGACTGTATGGTAGGAGACCCAGGAAGACCCCACTTCTTACCCCGAGACATAAAAAAGCCAGGCTGGAGTTTGCCAAAACTTACCTGAAAAAGCCTAAAACGTTTTGGAAGAATGTTCTCTGGTAAGATGAGACAAAAGTAGAGCTTTTTGGGCAAATGCATCAACATAGAGTTTACAGGAGAAAAAAAGAGGCATTCAAAGAAAAAAACACGGTCCGTACAGTCAAACATGGCGGAGGTTCCCTGATGTTTTGGGGTTGCTTTGCTGCCTCTGGCACTGGACTGCTTGACCGTGTGCATGGCGTTATGAAGCTTGAAGACTACCAACAAGTTTTGCAGCATAATGTAGGGCCCAGTGTGAGAAAGCTGGGTCTCCCTCAGAGGTCATGGGTCTTCCAGCAGGACAATGACCCAAAACACACTTCAAAAAGCACTAGAAAATGGTTTGAGAGAAAGCACTGGAGACTTCTAAGGTGGCCAGCAATGAGTCCAGACCTGAATCCCATAGAACACCTGTGGAGAGATCTAAAAATGGCAGTTTGGAGAAGGCACCCTTCAAATATCAGGGACCTGGAGCAGTTTGCCAAAGAAGAATGGTCTAAAATTCCAGCAGAGCATTGTAAAAACTCATGATGGTTACCGGAAGCGGTTGGTCGCAGTTATTTTGGCTAAAGGTTGTGCAACCAAGTATTAGGCTGAGGGTGCCAATACTTTTGTCTGGCCCATTTTTGGAGTTTTGTGTGAAATGATCAATGTTTTGCTTTTTGCTTCATTCTCTTTTGTGTTTTTTCATTTAAGACAAATTAAATGAAGATAATAATACCAAAGAATTTGTGTTTGCAATCATTTTCAGGAAGAAACTGAGTATTATCTGACAGAATTGCAGGGGTGTCAATACTTTTGGCCACAACTGTAACGCCATACAGTGCACATAACACAGTGCTGACCTCATAATACTGCCGTACTGTGGCTAAACAATAATTCTAGGATAACGTCCACATACCGTCATGGCCGAACGTGTTGGCAGCCTTGAAATTGTTCCAGAAAATGAATTATTTCTTCCAGATAATTTTTGCAGTGACGTTGGTTTTTTATACTCATGTTCATTTCCTTTGTATGTTGGGACAACAGAAAAAAAAACAGAGAAAAAAGCCAAATTGGAGAGAAGTTCACACAAAACCCCCAAAACAGTCGGTCAGAATTATTCACAAACAACTTTGAAGCCTGAGATGCACGGATGCTCGTTCACACTCAACTGTGGCAAGTAACATGGTGGAGGCTCAGAGATGTTCTGAGGTTGTTCTGTGGACTCCGGCCCGGGCTGATTTCACTGTGTGACAAGGAATCATGAGATCTGAAGATTACCAAAGGATTTTGGGTGGCAATGTAGTGTCCAGGGTCAGAAAGTTGGGTATGCCTCCAAGATCATGGGGTCTTCCAGCAGGACAATGACCCCAAATATATACGTCTAAAACCCTCCAGAAATGGATGGAAACAAAGCGCTGGCGAGTTCTGAAGCAATGAGTCCTGATCTAAACCCCATTGATCCCGTGTGGAGAGATCTTACAATCGCTGTTGGGAGAAGGTGAAAAATGAGGCCGGGAGCCGATTGTAAGAAGAGTCCAAGATCCCGGCTGAGAAGAGTAAGAAGCGTGTGGGTGGTGGGGGCCCGGATTGGGGGGTGGTCCACTGCTTACCACGACCAGACGATGCAAAGACGAGATGGAGGCAGATTCCAATTGTAACAGTTCCGAGTTTATTGGCCGTCCTCCTGACGACCGTAGCCATACACCGCAGCACATTTACAGCTCTCTGTTTCCAGGCCCGGGTACCTTTCACCTTTCCTTTAGTTGTGATGACGTCCCTTGCGGATCTTTCGCTGGGGCTGTCCTAGACCAATGTACCGCCAGCGCTTCACCTGCCCGAGGTCGTCGTCCAGTTGGTACCCCCCGGGGCCTCGTCTATCCTGCGGTCCGTTGTGTCAGGGCCACCCCCCTGTCTTCTCTTGTCAGTCCCCTGGTCGAGCTCATCACCATTCTCCGTCTTCTGTCCTGAGTCCTCCTCTGTTGAGCTCCTCCCGGGACTAGCCTAGCCTCTGGAACCCCAACCTGTCCTATTTATCTCCTCTCTCACTGGGAATTTCCCTCCTGGGTTCCTATCTCCCCGCCCCCCATGACTAAGCAGTTTCTTTAGCTGATGTTAAGTCCTGAACTACACTCCTCCCTGCCATCTTGTGGTCAAATCTCGGTACTGCACTCCCTTTTCTGTCTTTCCCTGCTGTTACCTTTCTGTCATTGCCAATCTCCGTCTGTAGTGCACAAATCGTCCCCTCCTACTTCCAGTCAAGTCTGTCCGTCAAGTTACCTTCCCCACATGTGGGTGGTTGTAAGAAGGGATTGATTGCAGATATTTATTCCAAAGGACGTGACCAAATATTAAGTGGAGGGCGTCAACAATTCTGTATTTTGGGGTTTTGTGTGAAATTATGTCCAATTTGCCTTTTACTATCTGTAACAATTGTAAGCGTGCCAACACTTTTGGCCATGACTGTATATTGCTGAGAAATAAACTTCACACTGTACAGCAAAGAGATTTATAATCTCACTGCTCGTACTGTAAAGAATCCAGAATCACACTTTCTGTCCAAGAAAGAGAAAATAAGACTCCATTGTGTGGCTGCTGGTGCAGAAATGAGTCTGCGTCTGAGGAGGAATAATCCTTCTTTCCTCTAGATGCAGAAGATTTGTGCTTGCAGGCCTGGCTGCTGAAAGATCATTACACAGATCCCGGTTCTGTCCGTTCATTTATTTGAACATTGTAGTAAGATCGCCCTGACCACGTCTTAGAATCAAAACAGCCCAATCATTGATAACCTCTGTGATAATGCAGTGTCCAAATAATACCATCATACAGACCACTGTCCCTGGGTGACCACCATCATACAGACCACCGTCCCTGGGTGACCACCATCATACAGACCACCGTCCCTGGGTGACCACCATCATACAGACCACTGTCCCTGGGTGACCACCATCATACAGACCACCGTCCCTGGGTGACCCCGCTGCCATCTTCAGCCAGGGATCACCACAGAGACCATCGGCACAATGCAATCTCAATCGCGATGAATGGCACGTCTGAACTCTCCTAATCCAGAATACCCACTGCACCCCTGGACCCCACTCCTCAGCCTCTGTTTTTTAACTGTTACGCTGCTGCTTTTTTCTCTGACTTTATTTCCATGTCTCATACTTCTAACTTACTGTATGCATATTGATATGCCCATGCTCCTCGCACCTAGTCTTATCCTTCCATTATCCTGCCTGATTCTTCAGCTTTGATTCTAGTCAAATGTCCTATTAACTGCAATCTGTTAATTGCTCCCTGCTGTGAACCGTCCTCCTGCTCCCCTCCTCCTCCTCCTCCCTCTCTCACCTGGCTTCACTTCACGGACATTTGAACAGTATAAGTTGAATGGAGCAGGTCACATGTGACATCTTCTAAGTGTGACATCAGAAAGGTAAGAATAACCACTGCTTTCTTATTTTACTTGTTTTTTTTTCCCCCCTCCTCTTTAACCATGCTCACATTTGCCATCACAGTGTTTTCTCCACTAATCCTCACTCTCCTTCGCTATCCCCAAACCCCTGCACCCTCGAACCAAATCACTGTCTCCCCCTCTCTCTTACTTTCCACCTGGCTTCATCTGCAGACCTGCTCCTTAACCTCAGACTTCTCCAAATAGAGTATAATACAAGACGATCATTCTCCTTCACCCACCTGCTTTCCCTTTCTCTGCTTCTTCTCACTGCTGGTGACATATCCCCCAATCCTGGCCCCCCCTGCCTCATACATCCCACTAATCCTCACCCCTATCTTTCTCACACTAAGAGAAACTGCCGCAATCCCTCACACTTAAAACCTGTGCCACTGACCCCCTCCCTCCCGCTCCCTCTCTCTGGAGCACTTTGGAGCACCCACTCCATCTGCAACAAGCTCCACGTGATCCACGACCTCTTTACCTCCCGCAAACTTTCCTTCCTGGCCCTCACTGAGACCTGGCTGACACCCCCTGACACGGCCTCCCCGGCCGCACTGAGTTATGGCGTCATCCAATTTACCCACACTCCTCGCCCTGGCAACAGACAAGGTGGAAGAGTGGGTTTCCTCCTTTCTAAAAACTGCTCCTTTAACCCTATCCAACCCGCATCCTTTCTTATCCTCCCTTCTTTCGAGGTTCACTCTGTCCGTATCTACTCTCCCTCTAATCTCCAAGTGGTGTCATATACCGACCACCGGGTTCAGCCACTGCCTTCATCGACCAATTCTCCATTTCTAAGACCCTGCGCCTGTATGGACCTGGCACCAGTATCTGCTTCATTACCTCACCTCTGTGCTTGGTGACCCAATATAGTAACTCTCCATTTATGGAAAAATATGGATATCGGGCGTCAGCCCCAGTTCTTGAGCTACACCATTAAGTACAGTCACATTATCAAACACTCATTTAAGAGTTGGGTCCCTTAGGTGGGCAGTACAAAAGTTTCCCCCAGGCAGCCCCATCTCAGGAATGTTGGTCTCAGGGGATGCTGCCTCATCCTAATCGCCAACCAGCACACAAAAGTGAGACCTGTCAGATTCGGGCTGCCTTCAGCTTTCTTTGAGGGTGACCTAGCTGTCGTCTGTGTAACCAGCCGACCCTGCTTTCCCCCCACAAGTCCCAAAAGGCAAAGACATACCCTATTATAGCAGGCTGTATTAGGTCAATCTCATGGGACTCGATGCAACAGTTTGTGTCTATGACCACTGGGCAACAGGGTAGTCTTTAGAGTCCCCATGGATACAGCAGATGCCCACCGTCTTCCAAGGAATCATCCGGTGAGGAAGTGTGGCTCTCACTAGGAATAACCAAACTTCCTAATTCCAACAGACCAGTCTTTTGCACTCCGTTCACTGATACGGGACATGCCTGCGGCACCTCTCCTGGTTGAGGGACAGCACTGCGGGCAAGATATGCAAAATATGCGCAATGCTGTCCTATGTTGCAGTCCATTGTCTCGGGTTTCAGGTGGCAACTGGTGGCTATGCGTTCTGGGGTATGACACCTCCAACAAATCTTGTAATCAGATGAGGTCTTTGGCAACAACTCAGACACCCTTTGGGCTCTTGGACGCCCCTAGATGTGGATCTAGTTCCTTTCTTTTGGGTGTTGGCTCCCCTTTGAAAACCCCAATATGGAGCTGTTAAGACCCCTTGCTTCCTCACGGAACAATCGACTGACTGGTACCGTTCCACCATGTCCACCAAGTCATCGTCATTCTGGAGATCTCCCTGCGCAACTCAGGATTGCACCCGCCTCTGAAGGGAGTGTATGTGTCACCACAGAGGTACTGCACCTCCTCCTGAGGTGTGGTACCCCATCATCTAGGTAAGTTGGAGGCTCCTGACCACACTCCAACACCTGCATCCCACACAACACAGTAGTTTAGCAAAGCCACATTGCGGCTCACTGCTTCGAGTGTAGCAGAGCACCTTTGGTGGCTCCCTGCTTGGAACACTAAATGTGCTGGGAGGCGGGTGGAGTTAGAATACATAAAAGAGTGGGAAGGTTTAGGATTTCAGTTAGTTAGTTCGAGGTCAGTCAGTCAGGGAGTCACTCATAGAGGAGTGAGGCGAGAAGATCCCAGGAAGAGGGATGGAGGAAGGAGGTGCTGCAGCAGATCTCAGTGACCTGGGTCTGCTGGCACGGGAAAGGAAAAAAGGAGAAAGACATTGAACCGAAACCTGATCTTCCATAAGAAGGAAAGACTAGTACGGAACGTAGGAGTAAAAGGGAACAGAGGACGTGGGTTAGAGGAAGAACCCTGCCTATAAGTTCTAAGCGCAAGGCCGGGGCCCGGTCCCCGAGGTTGTATGGACACTAATGGTTCTACAGCAGACACCGGTGGAGTAGAGGGCTGTAAATGCACTACTCCCATCTAAGACTTGGGGGCACAACCCGGAGGACACGGCATGGAGGCAGGCACCTGTGTGTACTACAGACTGTGAGTAAAGCTTTGGAACTACAAGCCCTGGTGTCCTCCATTCATTCTCGCGCCAACGCACCCAGCACTGCTACATCTGGGTACCAGCTTCTACACCGCTTGTGCCTCTCCTCTACCCCAACATCTACACTGCCCTGGGGCTACAGCTCCACCTGTGGGGAGCTTCACCATCTTGGCTGCAACACACCACCAGCCCCAGAGGACCTGCATGCAGCGTCGGCCTAACATCTCACTTGCCGTACACCACAGGTGGCGTCACGAACTATTCCATTAACTACATTTCACCATTCAATCTCCCCCTTTTTACATTGGGCGCCCCAGGCCACGGACCGGGTCACCGCCGCCGTGACACATCCCGCTGACACCGGCCCGGTATCGAGTACCCCACAGCCCTGGGAGGGCGACCCATATGAACCTGTTCATGATGTCCCACTCCACCATCTGCGTTGGGGAGGAAGATTGCAGTTGCAACCACTTTTGAACCAGGTGTAGGACATCAAACATTTGGGACTGGGGAGGTTTGTCGCCCCAATAGACCCAGTGGGGCACCCGTGGCACACTAATATTCAGTTACTCCTATTAACGCCAGGATCTCCATTTTCAACTTTGCATATTCTTTTGCATCCTGCAAAGCCAGATCATAATAGGCCTTCTGCGGTTCCCCCATTAGAAATGGCACCAGAACTTCTGCCCAGTGCTCAGGAAGCGACTTCTCCCATTCCACCACCCTTTCGAACACCATCAAGAATGCCTTGACATCATCACCCAGGGACAACTTTGGCAAAGCTTTCCATAACGTCTTTCTCACACGTGAGCCATCACCTTGACTTTGGGGTGGGGCAGTTTCCCTGCTGTAGACAGCTTCTGCCAGGAGTTCCATCTGTTGTATCAGGAGTTTGAGGTCTCCTGCTGGATCAGATGTTGCTGGAGGTTAGACTAAACCAACTGCTTGATTAGCTCTTCAATGGCTTCAGCTGCCGTGACCCAGAACATACAGTTTCCAGATGGCACCATGAATTGTTAGGGATCAGCTCTCTGGTAGATGCCGGAGCACACACAAGGACCAAGTTCATTGGTTGAAAACAAATGTGCGGTTTATTAAACGTCCATCCATATGTTACTACAGAAAAGAACAGACTATATACAAGCCGTGTCTTCGCCGAAGGTGAAATGTTTCTTAATTTGAAGACCTCGTCCAGTGACTTCATTGTTGATTGACTTCTGGTGTCTTCACTGCATCTTGAGTGATAATTGATCACTAGATTGACGTCCTTTATGACTTGCAGCTTGTCGCCGTCCATCTGGGTCGCCCTCCCAGAGCCGTGGGGTACTCGGTACCGGGCCGGTGTCAGCGGGATGTGTCACAGCAGCGGTGACCCGGTCCGTGGCCCTGGGCGCCCAGTGTAAAAAAGGGGGAGATTGCAAATGGTGGAATGTAAATGAATAGCTCGTGACGCCACCTGTGGTGTTCGGCAAGTGAGATGTGGAGCCGACGCTGCATGCAGATTCTCTGGGGCTGGTGGTGTGTTGCAGCCAAGATGGTGAAGCTCTCCACAGGTGGAGCTGTAGCCCCAGGGCAGTGTAGATGCAGGGGGAGAGGAGAGGGCACAAGTGGTGTAGAAGCTAGTATCCAGATGTAGCGGTGCTGGGTGCGTTGGCGCAATAATGAATGGAGGACACCAGGGCTTGTAGTTCCAAAGCTTTACTCACAGTCTGTAGTACACATAGGTGCCTGCCTCCGTGCCATGTCCTCCGGGTCAGGGACTCAATCAACCTCCAGGCCAGATGGAATGCTCCCTTCCAAAACTCCGCCAACATGTACCTTTCTGAACATCTCCTCTTATAGCGCCTTTAAGTGTGAAGCACTCCTAGTACTGAGTTACACTGGAGTGCCTCCTGACAGATGTTCCCAAGAACTCTACTTGTACGGCAGACAGCTGTAGCCTGCTTCGGGGACTCCTCACTTCTGAGTCCCGGCTCACTATCAATGTTGCTGTTGTGCCCCCAAGTCTTAGATGGGAGTAGTGCATTTTCAGACCACTACTCCACCGGTGTCTGCTGTAGAACCATTAGTGTCCATACAACCTTGGGGACCGGGCCCCAGCCTTGCACTTAGAACTTCTAGGCAGGGTTCTCTTCTAACCCACGTCCTCTGTTCCCTTTTTCTCCTACGTTCCGTACTAGGCTTTCCTTCTTATGGAAGATCAGGTTTCGGTTCAATTTCTTTCTCCTTCTTTCCTTTCCCGTGCCAGCAGACCCAGGTCACTGAGATCTGCTGCAGCACCTCCTTCCTCCATCCCTCTCCCAGGGATCTTCTCTCCTCACTCCTCTCTGAGTGACTCACTGACTGACTGACCGCTAATCCTAAGCCCTCCCTCTCTTTTATGTATTCTAACTCTACCTGTCTCCCAGCATGTTTCGTGTTCCCAGGAGGGAGCCACCAAAGTGCTCTGCTACACTCCAAGCAGGGAGCCACAATGTGGCTTTGCTGAACTATCGTGTTGTGTGGGATGCAGGTGTTGGAGCGTGGTCAGGAGCCTCCAACTTACCTGGGGCACCACACCTCAGGAGGAGGTGCAGTACCTCTGTGGCGACTAAGCCTCAGGGGCGCCCCACATCCGTCAGTATCTTTGTCTTCCATGTGTTGAGTAGCAGTCCAATGATCGATCTTTCCTTCTGGACTCTCTGTAATAAGTCCTTCATTCCATCAATGCTTGTTGCATAATCTGCGTATCTAAGATTGTTGATGACTCGTCCAGCAGTTTTGATTCCTTCTACTTTTCCAGCAAGTCCAGCCTTGAAGAGCAATGGTGACAGGATGCCACCTTGTCTGACGCCTCACTCTAGTTTGAACTATGCCATGTCTCCTTTGGACTGTTGCTTCTAGGTTGATGTAAAGGTTCCTAATGAAGCAGATCTGATGGTTCGGCACACTCATGTACTTCATGGTATTCCAAAGTTTCTGGTGATCATCACAGTTGAAGGCTTTGCTGCAGTCAAAGGTAAAATAGATTCCCTCGTATTCTTTGTCCTTTTCCATTATCCATCTAATGTTAGCAATCACATCTCTTGTTCTTCTGCTTTTTTTTAATCCTTCTTGTTCCTCGGGCGGCTCTTTATCATTAGGGCTGTAGCCCTCTTTGTAGGTTCTTCAGCAGTCTTTTGAGGCATGAGGTATGAGGCTAATAGTCCGATAGTTTCCACGGTCGGTAGCATCTCTCTTCTTCGGAATAGGAATAAACACCGCTCTTGTCCAGTCCTTGGTCCATTTACCAGTTGTCCATATCTGGTGACACAGGCGTGTGATGACTTCAGCTGCTGTTTCAGAAGACTTTATTTATTAGCTCTGCTGGAATATTGTCACATCCAGGTGCTTTGTTGTTTGACAGAGGCTTTATCACAGCAATTAGTTCGTCTTTCAGGATGTTTTTGGCTTTCTGTCACTTCCATTCTGAGTTTCTTCCATATCACTTAGTCGTTCTTGTAGAGGTGCTCCATGTATTCTTTCCTTCTTTCCATGATCTGTTTTGACTCAGATAGTTTGTTCACATTGCCGTCTTTCAACATTACCACTCTTGGTTGAAATTTTCGTTGTGTCTCTTTAATATTTTGGTATGTCTTCATAGAATCCTAGAATGTTAGAGTTGGAAGCGACCTCCAGGGTCCTCGTGTCCAACCCCCTGCTCAATGCAGGAGTCACTAAATCATCTCAGACAGATGTCTGTCCAGCCTCTGAAGACTTCCATTGAAGGAGAACTCATCACCTCCCGTGGCCGCCTGTTCCACTCATTGATCACCCTCACTGTCAAAAAGTTTTTTCTAATATGTAATCTGTATCTTCTCCCATTCAGTTTCATTCCATTGCTTCTCGTGTTTTTATGTGCAAATGAGAATAATGATGAGAATGATGATCCTTCTACAATGTGACAGCCCTTCACATATTTGTAGACAGATATTAAGTCTCCTCTCTTCTTTTTTGCAGCTAAACATTCCCAGATCCTGTAACCGTTCCTCGTAGGACATGCTTTGCAGTCCGCTCACCATCCTGGTCGCTCTTCTCTGAAATTGCTAAATGTTTTCAATTTCTTTTTTAAAATATGGTACTGAGAACTGAACACAGTATTCCAGGTGAGGTCTGACCGAGGAGGAGTAGAGGGGGATAATTACTTCTCGTGATGTAGACAGTTCTTCTCTCAATACATCCTAGAACTGTGTTTGCCTTTTTAGCCGCTGCATCACACTGTTGACTCATGTGCAGTCTGTGATGTATTAGTAGCATAGTACCATAGTTAGCAAGGCCGAAAAAAGCCATTTGTCCATCCAGTTCAGCCTATATTCCGTCAGAATAAATCCCCAGTTCTACGTCCTTCTAAAGAACCTAATCACTGTAAGATACAATATTGTTACGCTCCAGGAAGACATCCAGGCCTCTCTTGAACCCCTCCACTGAGTTCGCCATCACCACCTCCTCAGGCAGGGAATTCCAGATTCTCACTGCCCTAACAGTAAAGAATCCTCTTCTCTGTTTGTGGAAAAACCTTCTCTCCTCCAGACGCAGAGAATGCCGCCTGGTGAACGTCACCTTCCTTGGTATAAACAGATCCTCGGAGAAATATTTGTATTGTCCCCTTATATACTTATACATGGTTATTAGATCGCCCCTCAGTCATCTTTTTTCTAGACTAAATAATCCTAATTTTGCTAATCTCTCTGGGTATTGTAGTTCCCCCATCCCCTTTATTAATTTTGTTGCCCTCCTTTGTACTCGCTCTAGTTCCATTATATCCTTCCTGAGCACCGGTGCCCAAAACTGTACACAGTCCTCCATGTGCGGTGTAACCAGAGATTTGTACAGAGGCAGTATAATGCTCTCATCATGTGTATCCAGACCTCTTTTAATGCACCCCATGATCCTGTTTGCCTTGGCAGCCGCTGCCTGGCACTGGCTGCTCCAGGTAAGTTTATCATTAACTAGGATCCCCAAGTCCTTCTCCATGTCAGATTTACCCAGAGGTTTCCCGTTCAGTGTGTAATGGTGATATTGATTCCTTCTTCCCATGTGTATAACCTTACATTTATCATTGTTAAACCGCATCTGCCACCTTTCGGCCCAAGTTTCCACCTTATCCAGCTCCATCTGTAGCAGAATGCTATCTTCTCTTTTACTGACGGCTTTACATAGTTTTGTATCACCTGCAAATATCGATATTTCAAGTCTCCTATGATAATGAGAAATTCTTGCTGTGGCGTCTTGTCGAATTCTTCTTGAACTTGATCATAGAATAATTCAAAGTTCTCCTTCTCGGCATCTGTTGTTGTATATGTGTGACATGGGTTGGCGCTCCTTGTAGTCGTGCCGAGATGACGCTATCACTCACTGCATTGCACTTCAGGACAGTTCCGGACAATCTTTGGTTGAGAATAAAAGCTGAACCATTTTTTCTTCGGTTAACATTGCCGAAATAGCAGCTTGACTGAAAATGTCGGGAATGCGTCCATCTTGGCTCGCTAATTCTGGGTAAGTCTAGTCCCGTTCTGTCTGTTTCTGCTTTGAATATGTTGAGTTTGCCTTGGTTCATGGTTCACTGGTTTCTCTGCAGCTTTTGATCTTCCCTTTTGACCAAGTGATATGAGCACCAAAACACTCTTGTGGCTCTGATTCTGGCCCATCATGAGCATTGGTCATGCTCAGGTGGACCATCGGCTCTTCCCCAGTAGCTTGTTGAGTGCCTTCTGCCCTAGGGGCGCATCCTTCAGAGCTATATCGAATTCCTTTAGTTGTTCTCTCCATCAAATTTCCTTGATATAAAACATAAGGCATTTTTTTCGCACAGTAATGTGGCTAATGTGAAGGAGCCAAAGTGAATCAGAGCTGGACAAACCGCCTGATCACGCAACGTCCTGGTGACAATGCTCACGCTGGAGCGTGCATCACATAATGCCTAAATACTACCATCGTACAGTTCCCAGATAATACCACCATATAACACCCATGTAGTGCCCAAGTAATTCTACCATATGGTGACTGAACAGCAGTATATGGTAATGAATAATACCACCACATTTATTTGCCGTAGTCCTGTATAACCGATCACTAACTTCACGACCGGTGACATGAAGCCACAGAGACCCTGAGATCTGAGCAGGAAAATAATGAATGGCTGGATTGTGCAGGCGGGGAGCAGTGGGATAGCGGGATAATACTGTTCAGTCGGATTGTACTTGGTAGCGTGACAGTGCTGAGCAGTGAGCTAGTGCAAACAAGCGGGAAAGTACTGAGCATCAGGATGGTACTGAGCAGTGGGATAGTGCTGGAAAGCGGAATAGCAGGATAGCACTGCATAGCAGGATAGCACTGAGTAGCGGAATAGCACTGAGAAGTGGGAAAGCACTGAGCATCTGGATAGGTCATGGTAGCAGGATAGCAGGTAGCAGGGTAGTACTGAGCAGCTGAATAGTAGGATAGTACTGCGCAGTGGGATAGATAGTAGTGAGCGTTGGGTTAGTACTGAGCATCAGGATAATAATGCATAGCAGGATAGTAGTGAGCAGCGTAACAATAGGATAGTACTGAGCATTGGGAAAGCACTGAGCATCAGGATAGTAGGACAGTACATAGCAGTGGGAAAGTAATGAGCAGTAGGATAGTACTGAGAAGCGGGATAATACTGAGCAACGGGATATTATTGAGCAGCGGAATAGTACTGAGCAGGATAGTAATGAACAGCAGGATTTCACTTAACAGTGGGATAGTACTGAACAGTGAGATAGTACTAAGCAGAGGGATAGTACTGAGCAGTGGGATAGTACGGAGCAGCGGGATAGCACTGACCAGTGGGATAGTACTGAGCAGCGGGATTGCACTGAGAAGTGAGATAGTACTGTACAGTGGTATAGTACTGAGCAGCGGGAAAGCACTGAGCAGCGGGAAAGCACTGAGCAGCGGGATAGTACTGAGCAGCGGGATTACACTGAGCAGCGGGATTACACTGAGCAGCGTGATAGCACTGAGCAGCGGGATAGCACTGAGTAGCGGGATAGCACTGAGCAGTGGGATAGTGCAGACCAGCGGGATAGCACTGAGCAGCGGGATAGTACTGAGCAGCGGGATTGCACTGAGCAGCAGGATAGTACTAAGCAGCGGGATTGCACTGAGCAGCAGGATAGCACTGTGCAGCGGGATTGCACTGAGCAGCGGGATTGTACTGAGCAGCGGGATAGCACTGAGCAGCGGGATTGCACTGAGCAGCGGGATTGCACTGAGCAGCGGGATTGCACTGAGCAGCGGGATTGCACTGAGCAGTGGGATAGCACTGAGCAGTGGGATAGCACTGAGCAGCAGGATAGTACTGAGCAGAGGGATAGCACTGAGCAGCGGGATAGTGCAGACAAGGGGGATTGCACTGAGCAGCGGGATTGCACTGGGCAGCGGGATAGCACTGAGCAGCAGGATAGCACTGAGCAAAGGGATTGCACTGAGCAGCGGGATTGCACTGAGCAGCTGGATTGCACTGAGCAGCGGGATAGTACTGAGCAGTGGGATAGTGCAGATCAGCGGGATAGCACTGAGCAGCGGGATAGTACTGAGCAGTGGGATTGCACTGAGCAGCAGGATAGTACTAAGCAGCGGGATAGCACTGAGCAGCAGAATTGCACTGAGCAGTGGGATAGTACTAAGCAGAGGGATTGCACTGAGCAGCAGGATAGCACTGAGCAGCGGGATAGTGTAGATCAGTGGGATAGCAATGAGCAGCGGGATTGCACTGAGCAGCGGGATAGCACTGAGCAGCGGGATAGCACTGAGCAGCAGGATAGCACTGAGCAGCAGGATAATACTGAGCATCGGGACAGCACGGAGCAGAGGGACAGTACTGAGCAGCGGGATAGTGCAGATCAGGGGGATTGCACTGAGCTGCGGGATTGCACTGAGCAGCGGGATAGCACTGAGCAGCGGGATAGCACTGAGCAGTGGGATTGCAGTGAGCAGCGGGATAGTACTGAGCAGCGGGATAGTATTGAGCAGCGGGATAGTACTGAGCAGCTGGATAGCACTGAGCAGCGGGATAGTACTGAGCAGTGGGATATTGCAGATCAGCGGGATAGCACTGAGCAGCGGGATAGCACTGAGCAGCGGGATAGTACTGAGCAGCAGGATAGTGCAGATCCTTGGGATTGCACTGAGCAGCGGAATAGCACTGAGCAGCGGAATAGCACTGAGCAGCGGGATAGTACTGAGCAGCGGGATTGCACTGAGCAGCGGGATTGCACTGAGCAGCGGGATTGCACTGAGCAGCGGGATAGTACTAAGCAGCGGGATTGCACTGAGCAGCGCGATAGTACTGAGCAGCGGGATTACACTGAGCAGTGGGATAGCACTGAGCAGCGGGATAGCACTGAGTAGCGGGATAGCACTGAGCAGTGGGATAGTGCAGAGCAGCGGGATAGCACTGAGCAGCGGGATAGTACTGAGCAGCGGGATTGCACTGAGCAGCAGGATAGTACTAAGCAGCGGGATAGCACTGAGCAGCGGGATTGCACTGAGCAGCGGGATAGTACTAAGCAGCGGGATTGCACTGAGCAGCAGGATAGCAATGAGCAGCGGGATAGTGCAGATTAGCGGGATAGCACTGAGCAGCGGGATTGTACTGAGCAGCGGGATAGCACTGAGCAGCGGGATAGCACTGAGCAGCGGGATAGCACTGAGCAGCGGGATTGCACTGAGCAGCGGGATAGCATTGAGCAGTGGGATAGCACTGAGCAGCAGGATAGTACTGAGCAGAGGGATAGCACTGAGCAGCGGGATAGTGCAGATCAGGGGGATTGCACTGAGCAGCGGGATTGCACTGGGCAGCGGGATAGCACTGAGCAGCAGGATAGCACTGAGCAAAGGGATTGCACTGAGCAGCGGGATTGCACTGAGCAGCAGGATTGCACTGAGCAGCGGGATAGTACTGAGCAGTGGGATAGTGCATATCAGCGGGATAGCACTGAGCAGCGGGATAGTACTGAGCAGTGGGATTGCACTGAGCAGCAGGATAGTATTAAGCAGCGGGATAGCACTGAGCAGCAGGATTGCACTGAGCAGTGGGATAGTACTAAGCAGGGGGATTGCACTGAGCAGCAGGATAGCACTGAGCAGCGGGATAGTGTAGATCATTGGGATAGCACTGAGCAGCGGGATTGCACTGAGCAGCGGGATAGCACTGAGCAGCGGGATAGCACTGAGCATCGGGATAGCACGGAGCAGCGGGACAGTACTGAGCAGCGGGATAGTGCAGATCAGGGGGATTGCACTGAGCAGCGGGATAGCACTGAGCAGCGGGATAGCACTGAGCAGTGGGCTTGCAGTGAGCAGCGGGATAGCACTGAGCAGCGGGATAGTACTGAGCAGCGGGATAGCACTGAGCAGCGGGATAGCACTGAGCAGCGGGATTGCACTGAGCAGTGGGATAGCACTGAGCAGAAGGATAGTACTGAGCAGAGGGATAGCACTGAGCAGCGGGATTGCACTGAGCAGCGGGATAGTACTAAGCAGCGGGATTGCACTGAGCAGCACGATAGTACTGAGCAGCGGGATAGTACTGAGCAGCGGGATTGCACTGAGCAGCGGGATTGCACTGAGCAGCGGGATAGCACTGAGCAGCGGGATAGTACTGAGCAGCGGGATAGCACTGAGCAGCGGGATAGCACTGAGCAGCGGGATTGCACTGAGCAGTGGGACAGCACTGAGCAGCAGGATAGTACTGAGCAGAGGGATAGCACTGAGCAGCGGGATTGCACTGAGCAGCAGGATTGCACTGAGCAGCGGAATAGCACTGAGCAGCGGAAAAGCACTGAGCAGCGGGATAGTACTGAGCAGCGGGATTGCACTGAGCAGCGGGATTGCACTGAGCAGCGGGATAGTACTAAGCAGCGGGATTGCACTGAGCAGCACGATAGTACTGAGCAGCGGGATTACACTGAGCAGCGGGATTACACTGAGCAGTGGGATAGCACTGAGCAGCGGGATAGCACTGAGTAGCGGGATAGCACTGAGCAGTGGGATAGTGCAGACCAGCGGGATAGCACTGAGCAGCGGGATTGTACTGAGCAGTGGGATTGCACTGAGCAGCAGGATAGTACTAAGCAGCGGGATAGCACTGAGCAGCGGGATTGCACTGAGCAGCGGGATAGTACTAAGCAGTGGGATTGCACTGAGCAGCAGGATAGCAATGAGCAGCGGGATAGTGCAGATCAGCGGGATAGCACTGAGCAGCGAGATTGTACTGAGCAGCGGGATAGCACTGAGCAGTGGGATAGCACTGAGCAGCGGGATAGCACTGAGCAGTGGGATAGCACTGAGCAGCGGGATAGCACTGAGCAGCGGGATAGTACTGAGCAGAGGGATAGCACTGAGCAGCGGGATAGTGCAGATCAGGGGGATTGCACTGAGCAGCGGGATTGCACTGGGCAGCGGGATAGCACTGAGCATCAGGATAGCACTGAGCAAAGGGATTGCACTGAGCAGCGGGATTGCACTGAGCAGCAGGATTGCACTGAGCAGCGGGATAGTACTGAGCAGTGGGATAGTGCATATCAGTGGGATAGCACTGAGCAGCGGGATAGTACTGAGCAGTGGGATTGCACTGAGCAGCAGGATAGTACTATGCAGCCGGATAGCACTGAGCAGCAGGTTTGCACTGAGCAGTGGGATAGTACTAAGCAGGGGGATTGCACTGAGCAGCAGGATAGCACTGAGCAGCGGGATAGTGTAGATCAGTGGGATAGCACTGAGCAGCGGGATTGCACTGAGCAGCGGGATAGCACTGAGCAGCGGGATAGCACTGAGCAGCAGGATAATACTGAGTATCGGGATAGCACGGAGCAGCGGGACAGTACTGAGCAGCGGGATAGTGCAGATCAGGGGGATTGCACTGAGCAGCGGGATAGCACTGAGCAGCGGGATAGCACTGAGTAGCAGGATAGCACTGAGCAGTGGGATTGCAGTGAGCAGCGGGATAGCACTGAGCGGCGGGATAGTACTGAGCAGCGGGATAGTACTGAGCAGCGGGATAGCACTGAGCAGCAGGATAGTACTGAGCAGCGGGATATTGCAGATCAGCGGGATAGCACTGAGCAGTGGGATAGCACTGAGCAGCGGGATAGTACTGAGCAGCGGGATAGTGCAGATCCTTGGGATTGCACTGAGCAGCGGAATAGCACTGAGCAGCGGAATAGCACTGAGCAGCGGGATAGTACTGAGCAGCGGGATTGCACTGAGCAGCGGGATTGCACTGAGCAGCGGGATTGCACTGAGCAGCAGGATTGCACTGAGCAGCGGGATAGTACTAAGCAGCGGGATTGCACTGAGCAGCGCGATAGTACTGAGCAGTGGGTTAGTGCAGATCAGCGGGATAGCACTGATCAGCAGGATAGCACTGAGCAGCGGGATTACACTGAGCAGCGGGATTACACTGAGCAGCGGGATAGCACTGAGTAGCGGGATAGCACTGAGCAGTGGGATAGTGCAGACCAGGGGGATAGCACTGAGCAGCGGGATAGTACTGAGCAGCGGGATTGCACTGAGCAGCAGGATAGTACTAAGCAGAGGGATAGCACTGAGCAGCGGGATTGCACTGAGCAGCGGGATAGTACTAAGCAGCGGGATTGCACTGAGCAGCAGGATAGCACTGAGCAGCGGGATAGTGCAGATCAGCGGGATAGCACTGAGCAGCGGGATTGTACTGAGCAGCGGGATAGCACTGAGAAGCGGGATTGCACTGAGCAGCGGGATTGCACTGAGCAGCGGGATTGCACTGAGCAGCGGGATAGCACTGAGCAGTGGGATAGCACTGAGCAGCAGGATAGTACTGAGCAGAGGGATAGCACTGAGCAGCGGGATAGTGCAGATCAGGGGGATTGCACTGAGCAGCGGGGTTGCACTGAGCAGCGGGATTGCACTGAGCAGCAGGATTGCACTGAGCAGCGGGATAGTACTGAGCAGTGGGATAGTGCAGATCAGCGGGATAGCACTGAGCAGCGGGATAGTACTAAGCAGCGGGATAGCACTGAGCAGCAGGATTGCACTGAGCAGTGGGATAGTACTAAGCAGCAGGATAGTACTAAGCAGCGGGATAGCACTGAGCAGCAGGATTGCACTGAGCAGTGGGATAGTACTAAGCAGCGGGATTGCACTGAGCAGCAGGATAGCACTGAGCAGCGGGATAGTGTAGATCAGTGGGATAGCACTGAGCAGCGGGATAGCACTGAGCAGCGGGATAGCACTGAGCAGCAGGATAGCACTGAGCAGCAGGATAATACTGAGCATCGGGATAGCACGGAGCAGCGGGACAGTACTGAGCAGCGGGATAGTGCAGATCAGGGGGATTGCACTGAGCAGCGGGATAGCACTGAGCAGCGGGATAGCACTGAGCAGCGGGATAGCACTGAGCAGCGTGATAGTACTGAGCAGCGGGATAGTACTGAGCAGCGGGATAGCACTGAGCAGCGGGATAGTACTGAGCAGCGGGATATTGCAGATCAGCGGGATAGCACTGAGCAGCGGGATAGCACTGAGCAGTGGGATAGTACTGAGCAGCGGGATAGTGCAGATCCTTGGGATTGCACTGAGCAGCGGAATAGCACTGAGCAGCGGAATAGCACTGAGCAGCGGGATAGTACTGAGCAGCGGGATAGCACTGAGCAGCGGGATAGTACTGAGCAGCGGGATATTGCAGATCAGCGGGATATAACTGAGCAGCGGGATATCACTGAGCAGCGGGATATCACTGAGAAGCGGGATAGCACTGAGCAGCGGGATAGCACTGAGCAGCGGGATTACACTGAGCAGCGGGATTGCACTGAGCAGCGGGATAGTACTGAGCAGTGGGATATTGCAGATCAGCGGGATAGAACTGAGCAGCGGGATATCACTGAGCAGCGGGATAGCACTGAGAAGCGGGATAGCACTGAGCAGCGGGATAGCACTGAGCAGCGGGATTACACTGAGCAGCGGGATTGCACTGAGCAGCGGGATAGCACTGAGCAGTGGGATAGTACTGAGCAGCGGGATATTGCAGATCAGCGGGATAGCACTGAGCAGCGGGATAGCACTGAGCAGCGGGATAGCACTGAGAAGCGGGATAGCACTGAGCAGCGGGATTGCACTGAGCAGCGGGATTACACTGAGCAGCGGGATAGCACTGAGCAGCAGGATAGCACTGAGCAGCAGGATTGCACTGAGCAGCGGGATAGTGCTGAGCAGTGTGTCATCAGTCACTTCTAGATAGGGTTTACCCACTGGCTAATACCTGACATATACTGAGTCGACTGT
The DNA here is from genome assembly GCF_039654945.1 of Dendrobates tinctorius. NCBI lineage: Eukaryota > Metazoa > Chordata > Amphibia > Anura > Dendrobatidae > Dendrobates > Dendrobates tinctorius. Next base: position 2,079,374 of record NW_027361899.1, on the reverse strand, counting down.
CTGATGAGGTGACCTGCTCCTTTCTCTACATATAGTGCTGTGCAAAAGAATGTACACCCTGAAGTGACATAGCCATAAAGCCCTGATCTGGACAGGACACGGCTCTGTGATATGAGCTCGCAAACACTAAAACACAAAAAGAATCCTGTACAAAATGTTACTCTCCCAGACTGGAGAATGATCAGGGCCGGTGCCAGTATCTGGTGAACATGGGCCAGTGCTTTGGCCCATGGTACCTGAGTCTATCTGGCTCTGACTGGAGTAATTTAACCTCTTAAATGCTGCTGACAGTCGTGACTGTGGAATTTAAGAGGCCTGATATGAGGAAAGGTCTCCCTTCTGATGCCCACCGCCCTCTCCCCGCAAGGCGATCGCAGGGTGACGATGGCATTAGTATGGAGGTCACCCTGTCTGCCATTTTTCTACACTTGTGAAGTTCAGCTTCTGAGTCATAGCAGGTGGGTGATATGGGTAATATTACCCTGGAATATTCCAGAACTGCTGTGCATGATACAAGTGATCGCAGAACCTTAGAAGGAGCAACGAAAAGAGCAAACAAAAACCTAAACCAGTTTTATAAAACACTAAAATGTTTAAAATGGGAAAGCACTGAGCAGAAATGAATTCTGAAAATACCAAAAAGTAGTATTTCCACGTGTGTGACAAATAAAATACCAGAATATTCAGTCATTAGAGAGATCATTAAAAAGAAAAGGAAAAAGAAGAGAATCAGAAAATCATATGGCCCAAAACTGGTAATAAGGGGATCGACAGCTTGGTTAGCCACAAGCACGCTCGACCGAAAAACACAATTAGGCCGGGGTCACACTTGCAACTGCAATGCGAGAAGCTCGCGCGAGTCTCCTCAATACCCGGCCCTGCCGCCGGCACTCGGGACCGGCACAGAAAGACATGCAGCCGCACACTCCCGGTCCCGAGTGCCGGCGGCAGTGCTGGGTATTGAGGAGACTCGCGCGATCTTCTCGCATTGCAGTTGCAAGTGTGACCCCCGGCCTAAAAGTTATTTTCTTTAAGGGTGAGGCACGAAAATAAAAGAGACGATTGGGACGCTATCGTCCAAGACCCCACCGAGCCTGGAGTCACCCTGATGCCAGTGCTCACACCCATGAGATTGTTGGTGGGTTCGGAACAAACTTCCCCAAACACCTGCCGATAACTCAGATGTGACCCCCGCACCTCTCCCGGAGACCCTCACTGACATTGACGCAGCGTTCAGGACTAGAGATGAGCGAATTTGTTCCGATTTTGTCCCTGAATCTGATTTTGACATATTCTTGCCATATTCGAACACTATTCCTGCCGAATGTTTGCCTTCTGATCGTTTCCGAACTTATTCGGTAATTTCTACTCCCATTGACTCTAATGATGTTCGGCTGTTCGACCAATATTGCAAAAAGAATATTCAATGCCGATCGTATTCGGAACTGAACCCGAACAAATTCGCTCGTCTCTATTCAGGACTGAACGTTTCTGACCGATCTTTAAAGGGGTTTTCTACTTTCAACAAAGTGGACTCCAAAACATCACTGGCCTGTAAAATATGAAAGCCACATGGTCCTCTGCCTCCCCGGGTCCAGTACTGGCTTTCCACCGCTGTGATGGTCTACATTTTGGCTGCAGCAGTGACATCATGTTGACAGCACAAATCACCACTGCAGCCGATCACAGAGTTCAGTGACCGATGTAGATGAGACATGCCAGTAAGCTCAGTGATTGCCTGCAGTGGTCATGTGAGCTGTTGATGTGATGTCACCATTGCAGCGAGAACACAAGGACTGAAGCAGCGGTGGAGAGACGGCACCATCTCATCTGCTAGCGTTTTGATTCCATCTTGCTGAAGCTGGAACGTTCCCTTTAAGCCCGGACAATGGTCCCGTCTCCTCTGTATGACTGGTGGGGCCCCGCAGATCGGGCTCGATCGGTTGCACTCACACCAATCTCAGGTCTTCAGAGGAAACCGCCAGAAGAACAATGTGCAGATAATAAACGGAATATTTTATGGCCTCAATCATCTTTCTCGGAACAGTGAAAACTTTAGCAAGTGACTACAAGTATAAGAGAGTTGGGATGGTCTGGGATTAACACACAATGTTCTCTGACTCATATCCCTATGCAGAGAACACAAGACGAAGGCAGCAGAGATGAGGAGGAGGAGGACAGAGACCTGAACCCCGGGCAGTGGCCTCTCAGGGGTTGGGGAGAGCTGGGTGCCATCCCTGGTAGATAAAGAGTCATAGTCATAGAAAAGGATGTCAGGGGCTGTGGGATCAGGGAAAAGGGATCACAGACCTGTCATGTCCGTCGCTGCCTGTTGCAGGTGCTGGAGGAGGATGAGAGCATCTCGCTGTTATCAGTCGCAGCTCAGCGTCTCTGTGTGCACGATAAACAGCGCGCTGGTAACTGACTGCACAGCGAGGTGCGGCCGGACGACGCAAACCACCAACGGCAGCCCTGGTAACTGACTGCACAGCGAGGTGCGGCTGGACGACGCACACCACCGACGGCAGCCCTGCCCTGCAGATAAATCGTCCCCTGCTGGTACAGGACATGAATGGACAAAAAAAACGACAAGCAGATACAAAATATCTATCTCTAGGGGCGGACATATTGATACAACCTGTGCAATCGCACAGGGGCCCAAGAGGTAAAAGGGCCCATTTCTATCTCCAAAGTAGGAGCAATTTTGCATTTTTAGGAGTAAAACATACAGAGGGAAAACACCAGATTACCCTACCCTAGGGCATAAATAATAATCACAGTGTGACAGTGAATTCACAAATTGATACCTTCGTCAGTGGATCGAAACGCGCGTCGGAGTGAGAACCGCACTCCACGCAGGATCCCACCAGACCCAGGTAATGCTGAATTCACTTTCCATCTCCTTCCCATATACAGCTCTGGCAAAAATGAAGAGCCCACCACATCAAATGCCTGTCATGGCCAGCCCAATCTCCAGACCTGAACCCCATTGAAACCTTCTGGAATGTAATCAGGAGGAAGATGGAGAGTCACCAGCCATCACACAAAGAAGAACTGCTGACATGTGTGTACCAGGAGCGGCATACGGTCACCCAGAAGCCGTGTGAGAGACTGGAGGAAAGCAGCCAAGACGCAGGAAAGCTGGGATTAACAATCATGGGGATTCCACAGAATATTGATCTCTGAACTCTTCCTGAGGTAAAACATTAGTATTGTTGTTTCTAAATGATTATGAACTTGTTTGCTTTTCATTATTTGCTGTCTGAAAGCACTGGATTTTATTTTAATTTTGACCATTTCTTCTTTTCAGAAAAAAAAATAAAATTTATTGCTTGGAAATTCAGAGACATGTTGTCAGAAGTTTATAGAATAAAAGAGCAATTTACATTTTACTCAAAAATATAAAGAGAAAAATCAGACAAACTGAACATTTGGAAGTGGTCTCTAACTTTTGCCAGAGTTGTATGTGCTCCTCTATCTCAGTTAGCCATGCAGCAAATGCTAGGTCTGACAAAGATTAGTAAGAGAGCCCAGATTATAAAGGAAAAAAGAGTTTCTAACCGAGCTCAGCTGTGAGCAGAGGGATTTCCAACATGGCAGATTAATCCTTGTTCTGCCAGAAGGAATAAACACATTTAAAATGAAGGAGAAGGAGTAATCAGACGCTGAAGTCTTCTGGCTCCATTCTGACACGGTAATACAGAGATACATGATAAGATCCTGTCTGCAGCCACCACTAGGGGGAGCTCTCTGTATACAGAGATACATGATAAGATCCTGTCTGCAGCCACCACTAGGGGGAGCTCCCTGTATACAGAGATACATGATAAGGTCCTATCTACAGCCACCACTAGGGGGAGCTCCCTGTATACAGAGATACATGATAAGATCCTATTTCCAGCCACCACTAGGGGGAGCTACCTGTATACAGAGATACATGATAAGATCCTATCTTCAGCCACCACTAGGGGGAGCTACCTGTATACAGAGATACATGATAAGATCCTGTCTGCAGCCACCACTAGAATCATAGAATCGTAGAGTTGGAAGGGACCTCCTGGGCCATCTGGTCCAACCCCCTGCTCAAAGCAGGATTCGCTAAATCATCCCAGTCAGATGTCTGTCCAGCCTCTGTTTGAAGACTTCCATTGAAGGAGAACTCACCACTTCTCGTGGCAGCCTGTTCCACTCATTGATCACTCTGTCAAAAAGTTTTTTCTAATATCTAATCTGTGTCTCCTCCCATTCAGTTTCATCCCATTGCTTCTAGTCTTTCTTTGTGCAAATGAGAATAAAGATGATCCTTCTACAATGTGACAGCCCTTTAGATATTTGTAGACAGCTATTATGTCTCACTAGGGTGAGCTGCCTGTATACAGAGATACATGATAAGGTCCTCTCTACAGCCACCACTAGGGGGAGCTCCCTGTATACAGAGATACATAAGATCCTGTCTGCAGCCACCACTAGGGGGAGCTCCATGTATACAGAGATACATGATAAGATCCTATCTACATCCACCACTAGGGGGAGCTCCCTGTATACAGAGATACATGATAAGATCCTATCTTCAGCCACCACTAGGGGGAGCTCCCTGTATACAGAGATACATAAGATCCTGTCTGCAGCCACCACTAGGGGGAGCTCCCTGTATACAGAGATACATGATAAGATCCTGTCTGCAGTCACCACTAGGGGGGCTCCCTGTATACAGAGATACATGATAAGATCCTGTCTTCAGCCACCACTAGGGGGAGCTCCTTGTATACAGAAATACATGATAAGGGGCTGTGCTGAATTTCTTATGTTACTGCGTGTGCCAATTTGTTTTTGTCCCTTATTAGGTTGGCCTCTCATTGCTTTGCTTTCAGAATATACCAGAGTGCTGATATAGTGGGTAAAGTCTAGTGACTTAAGTATTTTTCTATCAGACGTGTTGGGCATTTTTGCAGGGTTTTTTGCGTGATTGCAGACAGTCTTTCCTTTCCTGTCCTGTCTAGTCAGTGTGGGCCCCATCGTTTGCTCAGCCTATTTTTCTACCTGCGTTTATGTTTTCATCTTGTCTCACTGACAATATATGTTTGGAGGCTATCTATTCCTTTGGGGTCTGCTCTGGGGTAGTTTAGATTTCCCCTTTCTTGCTTTAGGTTTATTTAGTTCTCCGGCTGTGTCGAGGCATCTAGGATCATCGTAGGTACGCTCCACGGCTGGTGCTAGTTGTGTGGATAGGATCAGGGGTCAGCAATCCGCTTAGTTACCAACCTCTCTGGTTTTCTGTTGCTTAGCTTGGTCTTGCTCTCCTCCTCGGTGACCCAATCATTACAGAGCTCCCTGTATACAGAGATACAATACATGAGTAGATCCTGTCTGCAGCCACAATAAGGGGGAGCTCCCTGTATGCAGAGATACATGATAAGCTCGTGCCTGCAGTCACCACTAGAGGGAGCTCCCTGTATATAGAGATAAATGATAAGATACTGTCTGTAGACACCACTACGGGGAGCTCCCTGTATACAGAGATCCATGATAAGATACTATCTGCAATCACCACTAGGGGGAGCTCCCTGTATACAGAGATACATGACAAGATTCTGTCTGTAGACACCACTAGGGGGAGCTCCCTGTATACAGAGATACATGATAAGATACTATCTGCAATCACCACTAGGGGGAGCTCCCTGTTTACAGAGATACATGACAAGATCCTGTCTGCAGCCACCACTAGGGGGAGCTCCCTGTATACAGAGATACATGACAAGATTCTGTCTGCAGCCACCACTAGGAGGAGCTCCCTGTATACAGAGATACATGACAAGATCCTGTCTGCAGCCACCACTAAGGGGAGCTCCCTCTATACAGAGATACATGATAAGATCCTATCTGCAACCACCACTAGAGGGAGCTCCCTCTATACAGAGATACAATACATGAGTAGATCCTGTCTGCAGCCACCACTAGGGGGAGCTCCCTGTATACAGAGATACATGATTGGTTCACTACAATACCCAGAAAGGTTATCAAAATTAGGTCTATTTACTCTAGAAAAGAGAAGACTTAGGGGAGACTTAATATATATGTCAAGTATATCAGAGGGCAATACAGAGATCTCTCAAATGAACTGTTTGTACCAAGGACTATGACAAGAACAAGGGGGCATTCTCTTCGTTTGGAGGAAAAACAATTTCTGCACCAGCACAGAAGAGGGTTCTTCACGGTAAGAGCAGTGAGGCTCTGGAATTCTCTTCCTGAGGAAGTGGTGATGGCCAACTCACTGAATGAATGAATGTAAGAAAGGAATGGAGGCTTTTCTTGTGAGTAACAGTACAGAAGGTTGTGAATAACATAATATTATAGGTAGATGGTTGACCCAGCTTAGGGGGAAGGAATTTTTTTCCCTATGGAGAAAATTGGCTTCTACTCTGTGGGTTTTTTGCCTTCCCCGGGATCAACAATGCAGAACAGCTGCACTAAAAATAGGCTGAACTAGATGGACAGAAGGTCTTCCTTCAGCCTTAAAAACTATGTTACTATGTTCAAAACTATGTTACTATGATAAGATCCTGTCTGCAGCCACCACTAGAGGGAGCTCCCTGTATACAGAGATACATGACAAGATCCTGTCTGCAGCCACCACTAGGGTTAGCTCTCTGTATACAGAGATACATACGATTCTGTCCGCAGCCACCACTAGGAGGAGCTCCCTGTATACAGAGATACATGATAAGATTCTGTCTGCCGTCACCACTAGGGGGAGCTCCCTGTATACAGAGATACATGATAAGATCCTGTCTGCAGTCACCACTAGGGGGAGCTCCCTATATACAGAGATACATAAGATCCTGTCTGCAGTCACCACTACGGGGAGCTCCCTGTATACAGAGATACATGATAAGATCCTGTCTGCAGTCACCACTAGGGGGAGCTCCCTGTATACAGAGATACATGATAAGATCCTGTCTGCAGCCACCACTAGTGGGAACTCCCTGTATACAGAGATACATGATGAGATCGAGTCTGCAGTCACCACTAGAGGGAGCTCCCTGTATACAGAGATACATGATAAGATCCTGTCTGCAGCCACCACTAGGGGGAGCTCCCTGTATAGAGATATATGATAAGATCCTGTCTGCAGCCACCACTAGGGGGAGCTCCCTGTATACAGAGATACATGATGAGATCGAGTCTGCAGTCACCACTAGAGGGAGCTCCCTGTATACAGAGATACATGATAAGATCCTGTCTGCAGCCACCACTAGAGGGAGCTCACTGTATACAGCGATACATGATAAAATCCTGTCTGCAATCACCACTACGGGGAGCTCCCTGTATACAGAGATACTGTATACTCCAAATTACCATGTTCCAGAAGTTTTGAGGCTTGTCTCTGTGCTGTTTTTCTTATTGTAGGCGAGATACTTTGTGGCATTTGCGCAGTAATGGATTTCTTCTGGCAACTCGACCATGCAGCCCATTTTTCTTCAAGTGCCTGCTTATTGTGCATCTTGAAACAGGCACACCACTAGTTTTCAGAGTCCAGTATTTCATCTGATTTTATTTCTGGGTTTTTCTTTGCATCCCGAACAATTGCCCTGGCAGTTGTGGATGACGCTTTTGTTGGTCTACCTGACTGTGATTTTGTTTTTACAGATCCCCTGATTTTCCCTTTGTTAATCACAAGTTGAACGCTGCTTACTGACATTATCAATTCCTTGGATATCTTTTTTGTATCCCTTTCCTGTTTTATACAGTTGAACTACCATTTCCCGTAGATCCGTTGACAATTCTTTTGCTTTCCCCATGACTCAAAATCCAGATATGTCAGTGGCTGGATGAAAGATTCAAGAGTCTGTCTGTATCCCAGAAACTCACTCCGCTTTTATGCACACCCACTGATTACAAGCAAACAGACAACAGGAGAGGATGTTACCTTTAGTAGCCATTCAAACCTATTTATGTCAACTTCTGTGCATATTAGCAGGCCCAAATCACCAGGGTATGTGAGCTTTTGATCAGGGTCATTTGGATGAATCTCCGTCTCGCTCAGGCTTCCCCCAGACAGCAAGGGAAGGTCCGCCTCTCTAAAGCTTCCCCCCAGAGATAGAGGATGCAGTTCTGGACCTGGCATGCAGGTACCCGTGGTCCGGTTGACCTCCATACATTCCCCCTCTCTTTTAGCCCGCCATTCCACGGGCGAGAATTCTTCGTACTCCACTGTGCTCTTCTGAGGGCAGACAGATGCCCACAATTTTCGCAACCACTCCTGCCTCCATCTTCTGCCAATAAGGCTCGGTAAAGGTACTCCAAACTTTGGGTGGAGTGGCAGAGAATGGGAGTTCGTCCGGGCTCCATGGAGCAGCAATACCCGGGGTCTGTTCCTCTCTTGGGTCAACATATGGTGGGTCAGGAAATTCTCCCTTTTCATCATTCATAGCTGCCGGAGGTAATGTCTCAGAACCTTCTTCCTCTTCACAGTCTACTACTTATGGCGGGGGTACCTCAGGGGCATCTTGCAACTCTTTCGTTGGATCAAGCTCCCTTGAGCTGGCGGACGTAAAACTTTACAATTCAGAGGACAAGATTAGTGGCTCTTCCTTCTCATAACCGGGAACCGTAGGAGCAGGCGGTTCGGGAACACTTGTCATCTTCTCTCCTCTGTCAGGAGCTTGTGGTGGGATAGGCAGCTATTTACTTGGAGGACCACTCGAGTCGACACCTCCACGGGCCTGAGCTGCGCAGACACCTCACCGTAAACGGTCGACACCTTCTCCACCTCTCCTTGGCGTTCGACATCGTGGCTCTGTCTTGCTCTGGATGGGGCTCTCCTCTTCCTGCCGTACCACTCACTCCAGGGGCGACGCTCTTTCCTATTAGCAGGACCTTCAGAGGGATGAGCAGTTAAGCATACTCACAGACGCGGATTCTTTACTGTAAGAGCAGTGAGACTATGGAACTCTCTGCCATATGATGTTGTAATGAGTGATTCACTACTAAAATTTAAGAAGGGACTGGATGCCTTTCTTGAAAAGTATAATATTACAGGGTATATACACTAGTCTCCTTAATATTGCGTTGATCCAGGGAGCTAGTCTGATTGCCGTATGTGGAGTCGGGAAGGAATTTTTTTCCCCAATGTGAAGCTTACTGTTGCCACATGGGGTTTTTTTTGCCTTCCTCTGGATCAACATGTTAGGGCAAGTTAGGATAGGATATGGGTTGAACTAGATGGACTTAAAGTCTCCCTTCAACCTTAATAACTATGTTACTATGTTACTATGTAGTTCTCCACCATCGTCGGTCTCTGATAGGGCAATATCTGGACAGGTGTCCCACTCTTCCGCATGTCCAGCATTTGCTTGTGCACCTGTGTGGTGGGCGCTTCTTTCTGGATTGTTGGCCTCTCCGAGATGCATACCCCCTCAGCTTTTGCTTTTCATCCCAGGATACGGGATTACACTCTGGAGCCGCCACTGAAGTTTCCTTCACGCCCCGCACCTCTCCTCTAACCTCTTTCACTTGATTCCATGAATTACCTCGGGGTATGATGCTGGCCCCCAAAGACAGCAGCAAGGGCTTCCTTCAAACTCAACTTCTTCCCGAATTCTCAGCATTGCCCACCGTAATTCGTGGGACCACTCCGGCTCTTCCTCGTTTCGGGTGGGTACTCCGCAACACCTGACTATCCCTGTCCAGGCTGCAACCCCCTGCTCCTGCTCGCGTATGCGCGCTTCGCTCCTTATTTCAGTAAATGTCATGCTTGGCTTTACTCGCAAATGCTCCCGCAGAGCTAGCTTCAGCAGCACGTCACGTAGGTCCGTTACTAATTGGTCTTGCAGCAACACATCAATAGACCCTATGCCTATGCCATCTTTGCGAGCAATGGCAGTATGAAGTTCCTGCAGTGCATTCATGTACTGGGTCACCGTCTCCCCCTTTCTTTGAATCCAGCCGATCAGGTGCATACATAACTCCCCTACGTCTGAGGGGTCCCCGTACGTCTCCTCAAGTATCGACAAAACTTTATCCAGGGTGTCTCTCGCATGTGGGGGCCGGAGCATAACAGAGTCCCTGGCCTCCCCATCTAGGGCCATCATATCCACCTAGACTTCTAGGGCAGGAGTCATGGGATGCATCCTCATCATTCCCATTATACACTCCGTCCAACTCCCAAGCATGGTATTATTCCCAGTAAACTTTGGGAGGTTATTTAACATGGCCACCAGGGAGATACTGGACCTAGGGCCCCCTCCAATGCTTGATCTGCCGTCTCTGCGTCATTGTACAACATCCTGCCGACTACGCCAATTGTAAAAATCGCAGGAACGTGGAATTTCGTCACAGACAAGAGGCAGATCAAGAGTTAACAGTTTTATTAACAACACGTATACTCCACGCAGAGAGTAGCAGGACACGGGGTTGTGGAAGGGAGTGGGGCAGAACTGGGACCATGACGGGGTAGGACAGGGACAAACGATAGTTATTATTATTTATTTCTATAGCACCATTGGTTCCATGGTGCTATACATGAGGAGGGTTACATACAAATTACAGATATCACTTACAGTAAACTAACAATCACAGACTTAAATAGAGGGGAGAGAGGACCCTGCCCTTTCGGGCTTACATTCTACAGGATTGTGGGGAAGGAGACAGTAGGTTGGTGGGTTGCAGCAGTTCCGGTGTTGGTTGAGGCGGTAGCTCCAGTAGTGGAGAGGAGGCAGCGGGGATCATTGCAGGCTGTAGGCTTTCTTGAAGAGATGGGTTTTCAGGTTCCGTCTGAAGGATCCAAGTGTGGTTGATAGCCGGACGTGTTGGGGCAAAGAATTCCAGAGGACAGGGACAATTCGGGAGAAGTCTTGGAGGAGGTTGGGTGAGGAGCGAATAAGTGTGGAGGAGAGAAGGAGGTCTTGGGAGGATCGGAGATTATGTGAGGGAAGGTATCGGGAGATTAGCTCAGAGACATATGGGGGAGACAGGTTGTAGATGGCCTTGTAGGTCAGTATTAGAAATTTGAACTGGATACGCTGAGGGAATGGGAGCCAGTGAAGAGATCTGCAGAGGGAGAAGCGGAGGAGTAGCGAGGAGAGAGATGAATTTGTCGGGCAGCAGAGTTAAGGATGGATTGGATGGGTGTGAGGGTATTAGCAAGAAAGAAAGCAGTAAGAAAAGATAAGAACTTATCTGTCTGCAGTCATCTTGATTGCAGCTCCTTGGTCTCCAATGGTGGCACGGTACGTGTGGTCTTTGAATCGCCCGGCGTAGACGAAGTTCCGGTTTCCGATGCAGGTGAGGGTCTTTACTGGGTTACGTGAGATCCTGCTCCCACGCTTCCTTCGTACTGTGCTCAGTTCGTTGTGAGATACCGCCAAGGCGTAACTCTGCTCCACAGTGTAAACAGGTGAAGGGTCACCAACGTCTATGCAGCACTAAGTACTCTACTTGTGGCACGTGCGCTGTATTGCTCAGTCACTAACCGCACAGCACCTCAATCTCTGCCAGCTACTGGGAGCGCTGCAACACCCGGTTTGGTTCTGCTCTGCTCCACACGGCTACACTCTGCACTGCGCAGCTATGTTCTGCAGGGCTCTGCTCTGCACAGCTCTCTCTGCAGGCGATGGGGGCTCCTTCTATATGGCCCGTCGCCACGCCGGTACTCTCTGGCGGGGGAAGCAGGACGTGCCGCACACTGCTCTCCGTCCTGCTCTCTTTGCCGCCCTCTGTACTGCTCTCTGCTGGCGCCAGACTGACCTGCTTCGAATGCTTTCTCTTTTTATGCCTCCGATGCTGCACGCCCTTTTCAGTTTCTCCCTGCCCTCCTGGGACAGCAAGAAGCTCCGTCTCGCTCAGGCTTCCCCCAAACAGCAGGAGAAGGTCTGCCTCTCTAAAGCTTCCCCCCCAGAGACAGCCCTTTCAGTTCTGGACCTGGCATGCAGGTACCCGTGGTCCAGTCGACCTCCTTACATAAGCCCGCAAGGGCAGGTGTGGGAGAGAGGGTCCCCGTCGAGTGTCCGGGTCAGAACCAAGGGGACCGTCACCAGGGTTCCGGGGGAAGCTGTTTCCGGGGGACAGAGTTCGGGGACGGACCGTTGTGACCGACAGATGGGCTGGGGGAGGGACCAGTATAAAGGAGGTGGGAAATTCCCAGGGCGATGAGTCAGCAGAATGAGACAGAAGGAGCAGGAGATCGTGGGAGCGACTGAGAGCCAGAGCGACTCACCAGAGCCAGGATGGAGGCCAGGGACAGGAGAGATACTTCCCTGGGACATCAGTGGGATGGCGCCGAGACGACCGTCCGAGAACCGCTGCCCCACATCGACCAGCGGCCGCCGCCGCCTTCTTCCAGCCCGCGGCTGCGGCCTGCTCGCGGTCATTCGCGGACGTTGCCACCTCGCTCCTGCCCGTGGCTTTCTCGCGGACACCAGCGGCCGCTGCCGCCTCACTCCAACCCGCGGCTGCGGCCTGTCTCCCGCTGCCCGCAGCCTCTCTGCCCTCACCCGTGGTCGCGGCAAGACCAGTGCCGTCGGCAACCACCACTTTCCCGCTCCGGTCCACAGCAGGGGTCGTGCCTCTGCTTGCTGCGGATTCCCCGTCGCAGCCGTTAGCTGCGCAGGTGGCCTGTCCTTCGCCACCCCACATCGCTGCCGCTTGCCTCAGCCCGGGGGCTGCGGCCCATCCGTCCAAGTACTCTGCCGGGGCCTGTGAGGTTCCAGTTTCATCAGAGTGCCGGAGAGCACGAAGACTCCATCAACGCCTCAGCAACTGGGCCCAGCGACTTCTACGCCGAAAGACCACCATCCCGAACGGCGAGGGACGTCTGGACGGCTAAGTTGACTATATAATTAAGGACTGGTAGTCGGCCATACCGCGGCCCTATAGTGACCGGCTATTGCCGGACGTAGTCGTGTTCTACCTGTTTGTGTTTGCTTGTTTAGAGCCCCTGCGAGGGCAATCCGTGTTACCCCTTTTGTTGATCAGGCCGTGACTGAGGAAAGTTCCCTCTAGTCCTATAAACGTTATTATAGAAAGCACCAAATTGTCTCGCGACTCATCACTGCAGTCTCCGATCGCGGACAACGAGGGCCCCCGGCCCAGCATTTCTTTGGGGGGCTATGCTAAGCAATCTTCCCAGGTTCTCCGGCAGCAATACTATGCTGTGGAATTGGATGGAGCGAATGCGTGGGTTATTCAGAATGCATCCGCTTACCCCTGACCTAGAGGCAGAAGTGGCCCTGATGGCGTTGGACGGGGAAGCCCGGGATACCGTAATGTTGAGGCCCCGGGGGCAGCGAAAAACCTTTGTCAGGGTGTTACAAATCTAAGAAGAGACCTATGGGGACCCGACCGATGTGGGGGAACTGAGAACCCAGATGTTTGGACACATGCAGAAAGAGGGGGAAACAGTGACCCAGTATATGAATGTTTTGCAGGAACTGTTTTTAGCCATTGAAAGGAAGGATGGAGTCGGCGTGGGGGCCGTGGATGTAACATTACGTGACCTGTTAGTGACCGGCTTACGAGACAAACTGACAAGACAGGCTTTGCGAGAGCGGGTGCGAGTGGACCCACATCTGACCTTTTCAGAGATAGGGAAGGATGCATGGGTTCGGGAACAGGAGCAAGAGGTGACGGTCCCCGTGGGGATGGCGCAGAGTATCGAAGCATCCGTAAGCGCCCTGAGCGAACCCCACTGGGAACAAGAGGTGAAGCAAGAGATACAGAGTATTAAAGGTGAACTGGCCGAAGCCAAGAAAGCGGCCACAAGGAGTCGGCCAGGGCCGGGTAAAAGAGGCATGAACCATTGCGGCCCCCACCCAAGTCGGTCCGACCATTCGCCTGTTACATTGTGGAGAATTGGGAAGCTCTGCCCGAGAGTGCCCACGTTCCAGGGGAAACCCACCCCACTGGCCAAGAAGAGCATGACCCTGAGCCGTGGAGACGCCGCCCGGAGCTGGAGCCCATCACACGGGGTGGAGGAAGTCACGAAGACTTGGTCGCATGGTGCCCAGTGGTATGGGCAGAGATCGAAGGCCGTGCCGTGCGATGCCTAGTGGATATGGGATCGCAGGTTACGACCAAGCCAGATACCTATTTTCGGCAGCATTTTCCCGAAGCATTGAGACCTCAGTCTGGATGCAGATTTCAATAAGTGGCAAATCACTCGGCCGCCGGGGAGTGATCCGGACCCAGGGAGACACAAACAGCAAACATCCAGTTATTCTGGGTATGAACATACTACGAGAGTTCGGCAACCTCCTCCTCAACGAACCCACACAAGAGACTCTGACCACTGAGGTTCTCGCACGGCCCAAGGACAGGTCTTCCAGCGGTTGGTGCGGGAGGCGCAAGTGCTCCAGGAGTGCCAGGAGGGTGAAGGCGCTGGGCAAGGTCATCACGCCGGCAGCCGCCCCGCTCGTGCTTCCTCCAGGGCAGACAGTGGTAGCTCTGCCGATCCGCACCCCGATGCCACTGGAGGGCGTGGAGGTGCAGGTGGAGCTATGTTACTCGGAGCGCCTGCACCCTGGCATACTGGTAGCCCGCTCCCTGGCCACGGTGCGGGAGGGGACCGTCCTGGTGCGTTGTGTCAACCTGGAAGACCAAAATATTGCCCTGAAGCCCCAGGCCGAAATGGCCAAACTTGTGAGGCCTTTGGAGGAGATGCTTCCGGACCCCGCGGTCCAGTTGAAGGTGCAGCCCAAATATCCGTGGGCAGTAGCGGTACAAACCCAACAGACTGCCGTATCCTCGACCCAGGAGAAAGGTCGAGCCATCCTGGCGAGAATGCGGGCCAAACTTTCCGACCTAATGTCAGCTCAACTTCTCCAGGTAGAGACTCTTCTTGGACAATATTACAGTGTCTTCGCTAGACATGAGGATGACTTCGGATGCACCACGGCCATCACGCATGGGATCCCCACGGCAGGAGCGGCCCCCATCCGGGAGCGATATTGGCAAATACCACCGCAGCTATACCAGGAAGTGAAAACCCTATTAGCCCAAATGCTTCGGAAGGGGGTCATACGAGAAAGCCAGAGCCCTTGGACGGCCCCCATTGTACTGGTTTGGAAAAAAGATGGTACCCTGCGTTTTTGTGTGGATTACCGAAAGTTGAACGCCTGCACCATAAAGGACTCGTATCCACTGCCCCGCATAGAAGATTCTCTGTCCGCCTTGGGGAACGCAACATACTTCTCAACTCTAGACGTGGCCAGTGGGTACTGGCAGGTGCCGATGTCGGAGGAAGACAGAGCCAAGACAGCATTCATCCTTCCCATGGGACTGTTCGAGTTTAATCGGATGCCGTTCGGGCTGGCCAATGCCCCAGGAACCTTCCAGCGGTTGATGGAGCGGTGTCTAGGAGACCTCAACTTTGAAGCCACGTTGATATACCTGGACGATATCATCATATATTCCGTCACGTTTGAAGACCACCTGCGGTGGTTGGGGCAGGTGCTCGGCCGGCTGCAGAAGTACGGGTTGAAGGTGAAGCCCCAGAAATGCCACCTGTTCAGCACCCAGATCGAATACCTGGGGCATACGGTCTCGGCGGAGGGTGTCAGACTATCCCTGGAGAAGGTTGCTGCCATCCAGGGGTGGCCTACCCCCGAGACTGTGAAAGACGTGCGGGCCTTCCTGGGGTTGGCCGGCTACTACCGTCGGTTCGTGAAGAATTTTGCACGCCGAGCCCGAGCCCTGCAGGACCTGCTGAAGAGGACTCCAGCCGGGGCGAATGGACGGAAGGTCCAGTGACAACAACCGCAAGAGGATGCATTTCAAAATCTCAAAACTGCACTCTCGGATGCCCCGGTATTGGCATATGCAGATTTCTTGCGTCCATTCATCCTGCATTCCTTTCGGGAGCCTCCAGGGACTAGGAGCTGTGTTGTCGTAGGTGCAGGACGGCCGAGAGAAAGTGATCGCCTATGGTAGCCGGTCGCTGCATGACTCCGAACGAAACCCGGACAATTACAGCTCCTTTAAGCTCCAGCTCCTCACGGTAGTGTGGGCAATGATGGAGCGGTTCACAGAGTACCTGGCGGGCTCCAAGGTGGTGGTGCGGACTGATAACAACCCATTAGCCCATTTGGAGAATGCCAAACTGGGGGCCCTAGAGCAGCGGTGGGTGGCTCGGATGGCCAAGTTCAACTACAAGATCATCTACAAACGGGGAGCTGAAAACGTGCACGCTGACGCCCTCTCTAGAATCCGACACACCACCCCAGGGAGGAATCGAGATGACGAATTAGAAGGAGAAGAGACGCCGTTCACCCTCACCACCCCCGCGCTTACAGCCACCGCGCAAGAAGCGCCTCAGCCGGGACCCTTAGGGGGAATGCTGGAACAGCTGCGCGACAAATGGATCCAGCAGCAGCAGGAAGATGGAGAAATTGGACTCCTGCGCCGATGGGTGGCCACCGGCAAATTGCCCACTGGCTCACAGAGACAGACTTTGACCCCGGATATGTTGCTGATGTTGCGCCAGTGGGAGAAACTAGTCATCAAAAAGGGACTTTTATATCGGAGAGCCGTGTCACGAACAACGTCTGCGACAGCATGGCAGGTGATCATACCTTGGACCCATCTCAGCCAACTGGCTCTGGAAGCCCATGAGATGGGGCTCATTTTGGTGCTCAAAAGACTTTGCAATGGTTGCAGCAGATAGTGTACCATCCACGCTTGCACGCTGCTGTGGAAGAAGTTTGTCAAACCTGCCGCCCGTGCGAGCTCGCTAAACCTCCCGCGCAACGAGCCCCGGTGTAGACAATTGTAACATCAGCTCCCCTGGAGCTCCTCACGGTAGACTATCTGACCATCGGCCCTGCCTACCAGGGGTATGAGCATTGTCTCGTTATGGTGGACCATTTCACCAAGTTCGCTGTGGTCACCCCCACCCAAGACCAGACAGCGGAGTCGGCCGCCTATGCGACTTGTAAAAACTTTATCCAAGTGTACGGCTGCCCGCAACGAATACATTCGGACCAAGGAGCGTGCTTCCTAGGAAGAGTCAAGGAAGAACTACATCATCTCTACGGTATCGATAAGTCTCGGACTACACCATACCACCCGCAGGGAAACGGAGCCTGCGAACGATTCAATAGAACACTAATCCAAATGCTGCGTACCCTGTAGAGCGACCGAAAGGCCCGCTGGCCTGAATACGTCCCTGAGCTGGTGTGGGTATATAATAACCGGGTGCATCGGGTGACTGGTTACACCCCCTACTCATTGCTGTTTGGACGGGAAGGCAAAGGAATCACGGAAGTGGAGCTAAACCCGGAGGAACCTCTACCCTGGACTGGAGTATCCTCGTGGGTCCAAAACCACCGGCATCGGCTGCAGACCCTCCACCGAATCTTCCATACAGAGCTCCAGGATCTAGAACACCCGGGGGGAGCGCTGCCCCCACCAATTGACTTCCAGGTGGGGGATCGGGTACTCGTACTAGATCAACGCCCCCAAAACAAGTTAGAACCACGGTGGGAGGAGAACCCGTACCGAATGTTGCGCCGGATAAACCCCGACGGGCCTGTGTATGAAATACAATCGGAAAGAGACGGTGCACCTCTCATTCGTACTGTGCACCGAAATATGTTGCGCCCCTGTGCATCCACTGATCCCATGAGACCCGAGCCGATCACTCAGGTCCCCGACCCCCCGTCAACGGTCTGGGACCTGGATGACGAAGAGGACTTCCCAGCCACATCCGCGGGCTCTCCAAGTAATGACACTGCAGCAGACCCTGTTAGCCTGCAGAATCGACCAACCCACCACCATCCACCACCCCAGAAAGCTCCACCCCAGCCAAACTTAGACGTTCCGAGCGGTCAACAGTTGGCAAACCCCCTGAAAGTTATGAAGAGGACCAGTTTGTATGGCGACAAGAACTGTCGTCTCCAAAGACTAACTCGAGTCTACTAAAGCCCTCGCCTGAGGACTGGCAAGCATATAGCGTGGGGGAGTGTGGGAGAGAGGGTCCCCGTCGAGTGTCCGGGTCAGAACCAAGGGGACCGTCACCTGGGTTCCGGGGGACAGAGTTTGGGGACAGACCATTGTGACAAATAGATGAGCTGGGGGAGGGACCAGTATAAAGGAGGCGGGGAATTCCCGGGACGATGTGTCAGCAGAACGAGACAAAAGGAGCAGGAGATCGTGGGAGCGACTGAGAGCCAGAGCGACTCACCAGAGCCAGGAAGGAGGCCAGAGACAGGAGAGATACTTCTCCGGGACATCCGTGGGACGGCGCCGAGACGACCGTCCGAGAACCTCTGCCCCGCATCGACCAGCGGCCGCCGCCGCCTTCTTCCAGCCTGCGGCTGCGGCCTGCCCGCGGTCATTTGCGGCCGTTGCCTCGCTCCTTCCCGCAGCTGCGGCCTGCCCGCGGACACCAGCGGCCGCTGCCGCCTCACTCCAACCCGCGGTTGCTGCCTGTCTCCCGCTCCCCGCAGCTGCTCTGCCCTCACCCATGGTCGCGGCAAGACCAGTGCTGTTGGCGGCCACCACTTTCCCGCTCCGGTCCGCAGCAGGGGCCGAGCCTCTGCTTGCTGCGGATTCCCCGTTGCAGCCGTTAGCTGCGCAGGTGGCCTGTCCTTCACCACCCCACATCGCTGCCGCTTGCCCCAGCCCGGGGGCTACGACCCATCCGTCCAAGGACTCCGCTGGGGCCAGTGAGGTTCCAGTGTCATCAGAGCCGGGGCGCGCGAAGACTCCGTCAACGCCTCAGCAACTGGGCCCAGCGACTACTATGAAAGACCACCATCCCGAACGGCGAGGGACGTCTGGACGGCTAAGTTGACTATATAATTAAGGACCCGTAGTCGGCCATACCGCGGCCCTATAGTGACCGGCTATTGCCGGACATAGTCGTGTTCTACCCGTTTGTGTTTGCTTGTATAGAGCCCCTGCGAGGGCAACACGTGTTACCCCTTTTGTTGATCAGGCCGTGACTGAGGAAAGTTCCCTCTAGTCCTATAAACGTTATTATAGAAAGCACCAAATTGTCTCGCAACTCGTCACTGCATCCTGCGTACCTGCAAGCACCACACAGGGTCCTCTCCCCTCTGTACCAGTCTGTCATTGTTACTTTGTTTACTGTGATATTTGTATTTTGATGTAACCCCGTCTCATGTACAGCATCATGGAATCAATGGTGCTATAGAAATAAACAATAATTCACAGCGAAGGAGCTGCCACCGAGAAACAGTCACAGAGGAGCCGCCATCGAGGAATATTCACAGAGGAGCCGCCACCGAGGAATATTCATAGGGAAGAAGTCAGTACTGAGTAATATCCACAGGGAAGGAGTCGACTCCGAGGAATAATCACAGCGAAGGAGCCGTCACCGAGGAATATTCACAGGGAAGGAGCCGCCACCGAGGAATACTCACAGGGAAGGAGCCGCCACCGAGGAATACTCACAGGGAAGGAGCCGCCACCGAGGAATACTCACAGGGAAGGAGCCGCCACTGAGGAATATTCACAGGGAAGGAGCCGCCACCGAGGAATATCCACAGGGAAGGAGCCGCCACCGAGGAATATCCACAGGGAAGGAGCCGCCACCGAGGAATATCCACAGGGAAGGAGCCGCCACCGAGGAATATCCACAGGGAAGGAGCCGCCACCGAGGAATATCCACAGGGAAGGAGCCGCCACCGAGGAATATCCACAGGGAAGGAGCCGCCACCGAGGAATATCCACAGGGAAGGAGCCGCCACCGAGGAATATCCACAGGGAAGGAGCCGCCACCGAGGAATATCCACAGGGAAGGAGCCACCACCGAGGAATATCCACAGGGAAGGAGCCACCACCGAGGAATATCCACAGGGAAGGAGTCGGCACCGAGGAATACTCACAGGGAAGGAGCCGCCACCGAGGAATATCCACAGGGAAGGAGTCGCCACCGAGGAATATCCACAGGGAAGGAGCCGCCACCGAGGAATATCCACAGGGAAGGAGCCGCCACCGAGGAATATCCACAGGGAAGGAGCCGCCACCGAGGAATATCCACAGGGAAGGAGCCGCCACTGAGGAATATTCACAGGGAAGGAGCCGCCACTGAGGAATATCCACAGGGAAGGAGCCGCCACCGAGGAATATCCACAGGGAAGGAGCCGCCACCGAGGAATATCCACAGGGAAGGAGCCGCCACTGAGGAATATTCACAGGGAAGGAGCCACCACCGAGGAATACTCACAGGGAAGGAGCCGCCACTGAGGAATATTCACAGGGAAGGAGCCGCCACTGAGGAATATTCACAGGGAAGGAGTCGGCACTGAGGAATATTCACAGGGAAGGAGCCGCCACTGAGGAATATTCACAGGGAAGGAGTCGGCACTGAGGAATATCCACAGGGAAGGAGTCGGCACTGAGGAATATCCACAGGGAAGGAGTCGGCACTGAGGAATATCCACAGGGAAGGAGTCAGTACTGAGGAATACTCACAGGGTAGGAGCCGGTACTGAGGAATATTCTCCGCATTACTAGAGCCAATGAGACGGTGACATATGTTCGGTGAATGCGCTAATAACCTGGTGCGTTCACAAGAGAAGCCGCTTGTATCTCCCAGAACATGTATCAAGCCTCCGCCTCTGATGGAAGACAAATATCTGCCGGATAAGATCCTAAATGTGCAGGAGACAAATACGATCATTTTCGTCTCATCACGAATGTTACTGAGCACAAGAGTAGGAAATATTCTAAGGGCTGTGAGGTAGCACTGTCATTTAAGTAGGGGACACTCGCTCAGCAGCCACAAAACAGATCCAGCACGGGTCTTCATAAGCCATAACACAGTCCATGAGGTTTATTATACAGCATAAACCACATCAATATAAACAGCATTACAGCATAGCGTCCATTCTACAGGCTATTCAGCCTCATCCTTATGTCACCCACGTCAGGGTTCCCACATGGCTGTTTCTCCAGGCTGCAGACATCCACTCACTCCACAGGGACTCTCAGACACTGGCCGCCATTACACACACAGCCGCTCCACAGGCTGTTAGTGAGGAGATCCTTCTCCTCACGGGACCTTCCTAACTGGACTAATCAGGTCCCAGCATTCACCCATGTGACCAACCCTGGCCACCATATATGGTCCGTATCCACGCCCACCGGGTCACATGGCTATGACCTCATCACAGGTCCTTCACACACTCACATAGCCTTTTACTATAGGTGTTATCAGACACACCCCTGGGTGGATTTGTAGGCAGCTAGAACCCGCTCATCTCTTCAGCTGCCATGACGGCTTCTCCCTAACACATAGGAACGAAAGATCAGCTCTGCTGATCAGCACACAACCAAGCCTTCATCTCAAAGCCACCCACTTTGAGATACACAAGGGCCACTCAGTATTCTGCCACTCATCCTTTCTCTTGGGACATCCACACAGCGCCCCCTAGCGGACACAGTAGTAATTACACCACATACCCCGCCCCTCTGTTCAAACTTGTGGGGTTGAACACACAATCTTACACCAGGATCTCGAGACCGGGCACTCATTAGACCTTGCCCCCCAGGTCGAGAGAACCGTCTCCATCTGTCATACGGCCTCATCTCTGCGTTAGGCCTCCCCCGCCCCCAGCGGTCAAAATATTGGTCATTGTCTGTGACCCTCCAGTTGCAGTCTGTCTGCGTCATCAGACACTGTTTAGTCACCACCCTCCTAGAATGTGCTTCGTCACCTGACCGTTCTCCCACTGATCGGCTCTCCCGGTTGGTACGGTCATCAGTCCTAATCGGCCCTACTGTCTGGCCTGAGTCTGACCCATTCAGCGTCTCACAGGAACTAATGTCTCTCACCGTCATCCTGCCAGTCAAACTACCACTTGCTGACACTCATCGGCCATCTGCCCTGTCACTTCTTGGCGGAACTCTTCGGGTCCTTACATCTTGTTGGGTGGCAGGCGTCCGCCACCTGGTATTCCGTACTTCTTTATTAATTCGATGACGGTCCCGCCTCAACTGCTCAATTTCTCGCAGGTACCCCACTCGATACTCCACGAGCATCCGAAAGTCTCTCAGGCTCTCCATGGAGCCAACCACGATGATGGGAATTCTACCCACTTCCCTGGATACCGGGTCTTCGCTATCAGGAGGGATCCTCACCCCACCGGAGATATTCACAAGGTCTTGCATTACCTTCCCGGATCTTCCAATGATTCTCCCAATCAGAGCTTTGGGTACCGGAACCACGTCTTTCCGCAAACCCAGCCGATCCATAGCCTCCCTGGCTAACTCCAGGCATCGAGCAGCTTTCACATTACTCTGCCTGACCAACTGTTTGACGTGGAGACATTGAAGATGCATCGCTTTCAGGACAGCTACCCGGTTTGCTGTATCTTCTCCGGCGGATATTATCACTAACTGCCGTGTCTCAGGTGCCCAGTGCACCTCACACGCCTTGACTGCCTCTTTGAAAGCCTCATGTACACCTTCCTCCGCACAGGCGTCTTATATGTCTTCTGGAACGTCAATCACCGTTTTACTCATTGACCCAGGTCAGTACCACACGAACACCAGTCCGTTTCTCCTGTGTTGCCCACACAGGTCCTCGGGTACCTCTTCTCCGCAGAGGCATACTAGCAGTCACCAGTCTCTTTCTCCTGGGGAAGCGGCCGCACTGGGCTCACCGATCCGG
The DNA here is from genome assembly GCF_039654945.1 of Dendrobates tinctorius. Taxonomy (NCBI): domain Eukaryota; kingdom Metazoa; phylum Chordata; class Amphibia; order Anura; family Dendrobatidae; genus Dendrobates; species Dendrobates tinctorius. The sequence goes on along the minus strand of NW_027361899.1, from coordinate 2,056,741 downwards.
ACAGTGCCTTACTCACTAGGCCACCCCACGGTTTCCAGAACCACAGCCGGACAGTGGCTTCCCCACTTGCAGGCCGTCACAGGCTCTGCTCACACGTGGCCGGTCAGCAGCACATCACACGGCTTCCACAACCGTCAGCCCTCCTGGCTCAGCGTTGCTCTTTGCCACCAAATTTTGCAGTCCTTATCCGTTGCTCCCAGCAACAAGGCTACACCACTGCCCATAGCTTCTCCACCAATTGTGAGGTAGCGCTGTCATTCAAGGTTGGGGGACACTCGCTCAGCAGCCACACAATCAGATCCAGCACAGGTCTTCATAAGTCATAACAGTCCATCAGGTTTATTCGTCATCATAAACCTCAGCAATATAAACAGCATTACAGGATGGCGTCCATTCTACAGGCTATTCAGCCTCATCTCACCCACGTCAGGGTTCCCACATGGCTGTTTCTCCAGGCTGCAGACATCCCCTCACTCCTTAGGGACTCTCAGACACTGGCCGCCATTACACACAGCCGCTCCACAGGCTGTTAGTGAGGAGATCCTTCTCCTCACGGGACCTTCCAAACTGGACCAATCAGGCCCCAGCATTCACCCATGTGACCTACCCTGGCCACATTATATGGTCTATAGCCACGCCCACCGGGTCACGTGACTATGACCTCATCACAGGTCCTTCACACACTCACATAGCCTTTTACTATAGGTGTTATCAGACACACCCCTGGGTGGATTTGTAGGCAGCTAGAACTCACCAATCTCTCCAGCTGCCTGAAGGCTTCTCCCTAACACATAGGCACGAAAGATCAGCTCTGCTGATCAGCACATAACCAAGCCTTCATCTCAAAGCCACCCACTTTGAGATACACAACGGCCACTCAGTATTCTGCCACTCATCCTCTCTCTTGGGACATCCACACAGCGCCCCCTAGCGGACACAGTAGTAATTATACCACAGGGCCCCGTCACACATAGCGAGACACCAGCGATCCCGACAACGATATGATCTGGTCAGCATTGCTGGTGCATCGCTACATGATTGCTGGTGAGCTGCCAAACAGGCCGCTTCACCAGCGATCAGCACCAGCGACACGCGGGGAACAGTTATATAGTTACCTGCAGGGTATCTTAGTTACCAGCGCGCTGATGCACATCGGGTTTTTAGGCGCTGTGCGCCCCTTAGAATCCCGACGATTACCTTACTTACCAGCGCCAGCTCGCTGATCTCTCGCCTGTCACTCGCAGCGAGGCGTGCTGGCCAGCGGGAGACCAGCGATCAAAAAAATGTCCCGACATTTCCACAGCGATCAGCGATACCGGCAGGGGGGCGGTCGCTGTCACACACAGAGATCTCACAAAACTTGTGACTCACCCCGAATGTGTGACGGGGGCCTAACACCTCAAATCTCAGATGATTGACTTCATCTCCTGGATATTAAGGAATTCAATGGCTAAATAAACAAAATAAATGATGTTCCTTCTTTCTGAATCATGAATGAAGTTGCTTTTCTCATCTTGTTGGACAAAGCATGAAACCTTCCATCAGGTACAAGCGACTAACGGACGAAACCACAACACACGTATCTGATGAGGAGAAACATCGGCCATGAGGGTGTGCAGACCCTAAAATCAGTGAGGACGTTCCTCCAGTCATCCTGGCAGGAAACATGAGGCATTCTGTCCATTACCCCACATGGAGAGGTCTTCTGCTATAATATACAGCATGTATTTCCTCTAAATGTAAAGTGATTACATAAATACAAATCTGATATCACCATACCCGGCGGGCCAGTCCTGTGTGAGCAGATAAGACCAGTGGAATGTGACATTAAAGAGGCGCTAACAATGGGCTGGGGCGATAATGGCCCTGACAGACCGGTTGTCTCCAGGCCAGGGTGGGCCAGGGTGGGGAAAGGTTTGTCTTTTCTTATTGTTAGTATCTTGTTCCTGCTGGGGGTTCCTGAAGCTGTAAAGCTTTAGGGCAAGCATGGACTCCGGTTTTGGACACGGAAAAAAAGTTGGAGCAGAGTTTTGCACAAGTTTTTGTATGTCTGCCACGTTAAATTCTGTTTATGTATTGTGTTTTTGGTTTTGTATGTCTTTTGATACATTTATAATAAACAAAGAGTTCCAGGCCAGGGTGGGGACATCACCAGGCATAAAGCACTGGGAATACATGCAGGTCATATACATCATAAAAATCCCAATCTGATGTCAATGCGATCCACAGACACAACTCCAGACATCACTGCGTCCGTGCTCTCAAGTGTCCGGATGTTATACTTTGGCAAACTACAGAAACGTAACTACTATCACCCCGAATTATGGATTTACCATGGTTGTGTTTGATGCACCTATGATGGTGGACGCCTGCTTAGAAATATGGCCTCATATTATTCCACTAAGAGTTTCCAATGAGAAAATATGACATAAATTGGAATCATGTCCTGAAACTGTCCTTCCTCCTGAGCGGGAGTCATCCTCCTCTGACCTGACCAGGAGGAGGGGTGAGGGGCCTGGACAGACCCTTTATAAATGTCTCATTCAAAGACGTCCGGGGTCAGACCCAGAAGAAACACCTGGAAGCGTAGATCTGTGCACCTTTCTGTGGTGACATCGCTGACTGATCCTTTCGTAAGACATTTTCTTATTTAGCTCATCTATTTTGCACGGTTTTTGCTTTCATCTAGTTTTGCTGTTTCATGTTTTTACTGTATTTTATTGTATACAAGTGCGGTGGATGCCACTTGGGATAGACAGTCTATTTTCCACTTTTTTCAGATTCAAGTTATTTCTGTGACCATTGTGTGTTTTTCTGTCATTTAATGAGGGGTACCAACTGTGACGAACAGCCCACAGCCGTTCGTCCACTTACGGAGGCGACTAACGGGGGTCCCGCTGCCACCAAAACGCGACGGACAGCGGACCCTGTGTCACCACTATGTCACAGTCCCACCACTGACACGGGTGTATCAGCGGACGGAGGGACGAGACACACTGCCGGCACACGGCTATCACAGGCACCGTTGGGGCTTATCTTAGTTATCCCACCACTGGCACCATGTGACCAAAAATATCCAGCAAGCTAATCTCGCTCTACAATTTGCCGCAGGGGGAGTTTAATTTGGATGCCCCACCGCTGCTATCAATCTTACAAGTACTGCGGGGATTTATGTATATCCCACTTTCTCAGTTCCACTTTGGAACTCGCAGCTCTCCGGCGCCCCCCTTACCCTCAGGTCAGTCAGGGAACTGCACCTAGGATAATTGGTCGCCGGACGGGCTGCCTGTTGTGAACCGGCAATCAGGCTTCTGCAGAAAGGGAATTATTAATGCTGTGGCCACAGCCCCTCATTCAGCAATATAAGACCCTTCTAGACTGCCAGCAAGCCGCAATAGCCATACACAACGCACTGCCACCAGTCACGGTTACTTAATTCACAGTGTTAAATTAAGAGGGTCCGTGGCAAACCCCTTGAATTATTAGCGATTATCTATCAAAGGGGTATAATTTGATTCTTAGAGCATGGAGACAGATCTAAATAATTATTTCATTTATTTTCTGAAAGAGGACAGTGATTACAGATAAAAGTTGCTATAAAATTGAGACCTAAAATATGTACAGTACAGGTATAAAATAAAAGTGGAGAATACAAAGAGATTACACTCACAGTTCCATATTGTTGTTAGGCATCCCATGTGGTTTTAAGGGGGGTGGAGGCGGAGCTGCGCGTCTCCACTCATCTGAGTTCTTGTCAGCACGGACTCTGCAGCTGTTCTGAGCTGGTTCTGCCAGGGAATGCCTTATAGACTTTCCTATGTGACATCACAGAGAGGTGCATTCTGGGTTGATCCCACCTCTCTTATCCAAGTTATGTTTTGGTTACAAAACTTAGATTAGCTATAACTTTATGGGAGAAGCTGGTATGGACTCATCAGTGGTATCATGTTTCCCAGCGTAATGAGCCTATCAAGAAAACATCAAACATCTATGCGATATGACCGTCCATTTGGGCGGAAATCCTATCTCAGGTTCTGGACAGGGTAGAACTTCGAAAGATACGCGGTATCGAAGCTGGGACCGCTCAGGTTACAAAAATATGATTTCCATATCTCTACTTGGTACGGTTTTCGCAGGGCAGGCTCTTAAAGGGTTACCTCTAACCTTTATTTCAAACAAAGAGTTTTCCTTTCCCGCACTTTTTTTTCCTCTTTCAGCTGAGGCTGAGAGAAGCCAAATGGGGTGACAGGAAATTGGTTTATGGCACTCGGGGGAAGGGAAGCTGCTGCAGTGTGCAATGTAACTGAGACACTGGCAGGCAGCTTCTCAAAGAAAATGGAGGGTTTGTTAGCACATTGCAACAGAAAACATATCTTGCAGACATTGTACATCACACCAACAATTTTGACCACGTGTATTTGAAAATGCCATCAGTATATTTCTGAGAATAATTGTCTTGCACTTGACCCTATGTGTATTAACATTACTTTGCACTAGCACTTTATATATTACTAGCTGAAGAGCCTGGCGTTGCCCGGGCATAGTACCTGAGGGTCGCGCTCTCTCCCTTAACAGCCCCGCTCTCCAGCAGCCATCACGCTGTCTCCTTCCACAGCCCCGCTCTCCAGCAGTCATCACGCTGTCTCTTTCCACAGCCCCGCTCTCCACCCGCCGTCCCGTTCTATCCCTCCACAGCCACGCTCTACATCCGTGTCCCGCTGTCCCTCGACAGCCCCGCTCTCTCCCTTCAAAGCCCCGCTCTCTCCCTCCAAAGCCCTGCTTTCCCGCTCTCTCCCTCCAAAGCCCCGCTCTCCATGCACCGTCCTGTTGTGTCCGTCCTCAGCCCCGCTCTCCATCCGCGTCCCACTCTGAAGCTTCGTGATTGGTTGGTGATACACACACATACATACATACATACATACATACTGTACATTCACTTTTATAAATAGAGATAGATTAATGCCATAATGGTTGTGTTGCCCTGTGTACGGCCGTGTGCGAGTGATGTACCATCAGTCGCCATCCATCGTCATCTGTCACCATCAGTCACCATCCGTCAACATCAATAGACATCTGTCACCATCCATCACCATCCATCGTCATTTGTCACCATCTGTCGCAATCCGTCACCACCTGTCATCCGTCCCATCTGTCGCCATCCTTCACCATCCTTCACCATCTATCGCCATCTGTCACTAACCGTCAACATCCGTTGCCATCCGTCCCATCTGTCGACACTAGTTGCCATCTATCACCACCCTTCATCATCCGTCCCATCTGTCGCCACCCGTCGCCATATGTCATCATCCGTCGCCACCCGTTGCCACCATCTGTCGCCATTCGTCCCCATCCGTCTCCACCCTTCGCTGCCCGTCACCATCTGTCACTATCCGTCGCCACCCGTCACCATCCATCGTCATCTGTCACCATCCGTTGCAGCGCTCCTTGGCCTTTCTGTCTGACACAACCTTTCTATTCCATCCCTGTTTATTAAACATTTTTCCCTGTTGGACAACGGCCACCTTCCGGACTCTTATTGGCCTGGACCACTGTGACCAGAGTAGAAGGTAATCTGTGGGGAAAAAACTGTGCTGGTCCCGTCCGTCTATGTGCAAGGGATCGGGGGTGCTCGCTGACAGTATGCTCAGTAGACTCTGCCTATGTACTGTATTTTTAAATAACCCTGCCATCATTACCCCCATTGCCCTTGTTACACCTCCACACCAGTGTTCTGTGCGGCGAGTCTCCCCTTACCTCCACACCAGTGTACTGTGCCGTCAGTCTCCCCTTGCCTCCACACCAGTGCACTGTGCCGCGAGTCTCCCCTTACCTCCACACCAGTGCACTGTGCCGTCAGTCTCCCCTTACCTCCACACCAGTGTACTGTGCCGCGAGTCTCCCCTTACCTCCACACCAGTGCACTGTGCCGTCAGTCTCCCCTTACCTCCACACCAGTGTACTGTGCCACGAGTCTTCCCTTACATCCACACCAGTGTACTGTGCCACGTGTCTCCCCTTACCTCCACACCAGTGCACTGCGCCACGAGTCTCCCCTTACCTCCACACAAGTGCACTATGCCACGAGTCTCCCCTTACCTCCACACCAGTGCACTGTGCCGTCAGTCTCCCCTTACCTCCACACCAGTGTACTGTGCCGCGAGTCTCCCCTTACCTCCACACCAGTGCACTGTGCCACGAGTCTCCCCTTACCTCCACACCAGTGCACTGTGCCGTCAGTCTCCCCTTACCTCCACACCAGTGTACTGTGCCGCGAGTCTCCCCTTACCTCCACACCAGTGTACTGTGCCACGAGTCTCCCCTTACCTCCACACCAGTGTACTGTGCCGTGAGTCTCCCCTTACCTCCACACCAGTGTACTGTGCCACGAGTCTCCCCTTACATCCACACCAGTGTACTGTGCCACGAGTCTCCCCTTACCTCCACACCAGTGTACTGTGCTGCAAGTCTCCCCTTACCTCCACAACAGTGTACTGTGCCACGAGTCTCCCCTTACCTCCACACCAGTGCACTGTGCCACGAGTCTCCCCTTACCTCCACACCAGTGTACTGTGCCACGAGTCTCCCCTTACCTCCACACCAGTGCACTGTGCCACGAGTCTCCCCTTACCTCCACACCAGTGTACTGTGCCACGAGTCTCCCCTTACCTCCACACCAGTGCACTGCGCCATGAGTCTCCCCTTACCTCCACACCAGTGTACTGTGCTATGAGTCTCCCCTTACCTCCACACCAGTGCACTGTACCACGAGTCTCCCCATACCTCCACACCAGTGTTCTGTGGTACGAGTCTCCCCTTACCTCCACACCAGTGTACTGTGCTGTGAGTCTCCCCTTACCTCCACACCAGTGTACTGCACCACGAGTCTCCCCTTACCTCCACACAAGTGCACTGTGCTGCGAGTCTCCCCTTACCTCCACACCAGTGTACTGTGCCACGAGTCTCCCCTTACCACCACACCAGTGTACTGTGCTGCGAGTCTCCCCTTACCTCCACACCAGTGTACTGTGCCGCGAGTCTTCCCTTACCTCCACACCAGTGTACTGTGCTGCGAGTCTCCCCTTACCTCCACACCAGTGTACTGTGCCACGAGTCTCCCCTTACCTCCACACCAGTGCACTGTGCCACGAGTCTCCCCTTACCTCCACACCAGTGTACTGTGCCGCGAGTCTTCCCTTACCTCCACACCAGTGTACTGTGCCGCGAGTCTTCCCTTACCTCCACACCAGTGTACTGTGCCGCGAGTCTCCCCTTACCTCCACACCAGTGTACTGTGCCGCGAGTCTTCCCTTACCTCCACACCAGTGTACTGTGCCGCGAGTCTCCCCTTACCTCCACACCAGTGTACTATGCCGCGAGTCTCCCCTTACCTCCACGCAAGTGTACTGTGCCACGAGTCCCCCCTTACCTCCACACAAGTGTACTGTGCTGTGAGTCTCCCCTTACCTCCACACCAGTGTACTGTGCCGCGAGTCTCCTCTTACCTCCACACCAGTGTACTGTGCCACGAGACTCCCCTTACCTCCACACCAGTGTACTGTGCCACGAGTCTCCCCTTACCTCCACACCAGTGTACTGTGCCGCGAGTCTTCCCTTACCTCCACGCAAGTGTACTGTGCCACGAGTCCCCCCTTACCTCCACACAAGTGTACTGTGCTGTGAGTCTCCCCTTACCTCCACACCAGTGTACTGTGCCACGAGACTCCCCTTACCTCCACACCAGTGTACTGTGCCACGAGTCTCCCCTTACCTCCACACCAGTGTACTGTGCCGCGAGTCTTCCCTTACCTCCACGCAAGTGTACTGTGCCACGAGTCCCCCCTTACCTCCACACAAGTGTACTGTGCCGCGAGTCTCCCCTTACCTCCACACCAGTGTACTGTGCCGCGAGTCTTCCCTTACCTCCACGCAAGTGTACTGTGCCACGAGTCCCCCCTTACCTCCACACAAGTGTACTGTGCCGCGAGTCTCCTCTTACCTCCACACCAGTGTACTGTGCCACGAGACTCCCCTTACCTCCACACCAGTGTACTGTGCCACGAGTCTCCCCTTACCTCCACACCAGTGTACTGTGCTGCGAGTCTCCCCTTACCTCCACACAAGTGTACTGTGCCGCGAGTCTTCCCTTACCTCCACACCAGTGTACTGTGCCGCGAGTCTCCCCTTACCTCCACACCAGTGTACTGTGCCGCGAGTCTCCCCTTACCTCCACACCAGTGTACTGTGCCGCGAGTCTCCCCTTACCTCCACGCAAGTGTACTGTGCCACGAGTCCCCCCTTACCTCCACAACAGTGTACTGTGCCACGAGTCTCACCTTACCTCCACACCAGTGTACTGTGGTACGAGTCTCCCCTTACCTCCACACCAGTGTACTGTGCCACGAGTCTCCCCTTACCTCCACACCAGTGTACTGTGCCGCGAGTCTCCCCTTACCTCCACACCAGTGTACTGTGCCACGAGACTCCCCTTACCTCCACACCAGTGTACTGTGCCACGAGTCTCCCCTTACCTCCACACCAGTGTACTGTGCCGCGAGTCTCCCCTTACCTCCACACCAGTGTACTGTGCCACGAGTCTCCCCTTACCTCCACACCAGTGCACTGTGCCACGAGTCTCCCCTTACCTCCACACCAGTGTACTGTGGTACGAGTCTCCCCTTACCTCCACACCAGTGTACTGTGCCGTCAGTCTCCCCTTACCTCCACACCAGTGCACTGTGCCACGAGTCTCCCCTTACCTCCACACCAGTGTACTGTGCTGTGAGTCTCCCCTTACCTCCACACCAGTGTACTGTGCCACGAGTCTCCCCTTACCTCCACACCAGTGCACTGTGCCACGAGTCTCCCCTTACCTCCACACCAGTGTACTGTGGTACGAGTCTCCCCTTACCTCCACACCAGTGTACTGTGCCGTCAGTCTCCCCTTACCTCCACACCAGTGTACTGTGCCACGAGTCTCCCCTTACCTCCACACAAGTGTTCTGTGCTGTGAGTCTCCCCTTACCTCCACACCAGTGTACTGTGCTGTGAGTATCCCCTTACCTCCACACCAGTGTACTGTGCCGCGAGTCTCCCCTTACCTCCACACCAGTGTACTGTGCCACGAGACTCCCCTTACCTCCACACCAGTGTTCTGTGCTGTGAGTATCCCCTTACCTCCACACCAGTGTACTGTGCCGCGAGTCTCCCCTTACCTACACACCAGTGTACTGTGCCACGAGACTCCCCTTACCTCCACACCAGTGTACTGTGCCACGAGTCTCCCCTTACCTCCACACCAGTGTACTGTGGTACGAGTCTCCCCTTACCTCCACACCAGTGTACTGTGCCACGAGTCTCCCCTTACCTCCACACAAGTGTACTGTGCTGTGAGTCTCCCCTTACCTCCACACCAGTGTAATGTGCCGCGAGTCTCCCCTTACCTCCACACCAGTGTACTGTGCCGCGAGTCTCCCCTTACCTCCACACCAGTGTACTGTGCCGCGAGTCTCCCCTTACCTCCAGACCAGTGTACTGTGCCGCGAGTCTCCCCTTACCTCCAGACCAGTGTACTGTGCCGCGAGTCTCCCCTTACCTCCACACCAGTGTACTGTGCCGCGAGTCTCCCCTTACCTCCAGACCAGTGTACTGCGCCACGAGTCTCCCCTTACCTCCACACCAGTGTACTGTGCCGCGAGTCTCCCCTTACCTCCACACCAGTGTACTGTGCCACGAGTCTCCCCTTACCTCCACACCAGTGTACTGCGCCACGAGTCTCCCCTTACCCTCCACACCAGTGTACTGTGCTGCGAGTCTCCCCTTACCTCCACACCAGTGTACTGTGCTGCGAGTCTCCCCTTACCTCCACACCAGTGTACTGTGCCGCGAGTCTCCCCTTACCTCTACACCAGTGTACTGTGCCACGAGTCTCCCCTTACCTCCACACCAGTGTACTGCGCCACGAGTCTCCCCTTACCCTCCACACCAGTGTACTGTGCTGCGAGTCTCCCCTTACCTCCACACCAGTGTACTGCGCCACGAGTCTCCCCTTACCTCCACACCAGTGTACTTTGCTGCGAGTCTCCCCTTACCTCCACACCAGTGTACTGTGCCGCGAGTCTCCCCTTACCTCCAGACCAGTGTACTGTGCCGCGAGTCTCCTCTTACCTCCACACCAGTGTACTGCGCCACGAGTCTCCCCTTACCTCCACACCAGTGTACTGTGCCGCGAGTCTCCCCTTACCTCCACACCAGTGTACTGTGCCACGAGTCTCCCCTTACCTCCACACCAGTGTACTGCGCCACGAGTCTCCCCTTACCCTCCACACCAGTGTACTGTGCTGCGAGTCTCCCCTTACCTCCACACCAGTGTACTGTGCTGCGAGTCTCCCCTTACCTCCACACCAGTGTACTGTGCTGCGAGTCTCCCCTTACCTCCACACCAGTGTACTGCGCCACGAGTCTCCCCTTACCTCCACACCAGTGTACTGCGCCACGAGTCTCCCCTTACCCTCCACACCAGTGTACTGTGCCACGAGTCTCCCCTTACCTCCACACCAGTGTACTGTACCACGAGTCTCCCCATACCTCCACACCAGTGTTCTGTGGTACGAGTCTCCCCTTACCTCCACACCAGTGTACTGTGCTGTGAGTCTCCCCTTACCTCCACACCAGTGTACTGCACCACGAGTCTCCCCTTACCTCCACACAAGTGCACTGTGCTGCGAGTCTCCCCTTACCTCCACACCAGTGTACTGTGCCACGAGTCTCCCCTTACCACCACACCAGTGTACTGTGCTGCGAGTCTCCCCTTACCTCCACACCAGTGTACTGTGCCGCGAGTCTTCCCTTACCTCCACACCAGTGTACTGTGCTGCGAGTCTCCCCTTACCTCCACACCAGTGTACTGTGCCACGAGTCTCCCCTTACCTCCACACCAGTGCACTGTGCCACGAGTCTCCCCTTACCTCCACACCAGTGTACTTTGCTGCGAGTCTCCCCTTACCTCCACACAAGTGTACTGTGCCGCGAGTCTTCCCTTACCTCCACACCAGTGTACTGTGCCGCGAGTCTTCCCTTACCTCCACACCAGTGTACTGTGCCGCGAGTCTTCCCTTACCTCCACACCAGTGTACTGTGCCGCGAGTCTCCCCTTACCTCCACACCAGTGTACTGTGCCGCGAGTCTTCCCTTACCTCCACACCAGTGTACTGTGCCGCGAGTCTCCCCTTACCTCCACACCAGTGTACTATGCCGCGAGTCTCCCCTTACCTCCACGCAAGTGTACTGTGCCACGAGTCCCCCCTTACCTCCACACAAGTGTACTGTGCTGTGAGTCTCCCCTTACCTCCACACCAGTGTACTGTGCTGTGAGTCTCCCCTTACCTCCACACCAGTGTACTGTGCCGCGAGTCTCCTCTTACCTCCACACCAGTGTACTGTGCCACGAGACTCCCCTTACCTCCACACCAGTGCACTGTGCTGCGAGTCTCCCCTTACCTCCACGCAAGTGTACTGTGCCACGAGTCCCCCCTTACCTCCACGCAAGTGTACTGTGCCACGAGTCCCCCCTTACCTCCACACCAGTGTACTGTGCTGTGAGTCTCCCCTTACCTCCACACCAGTGTACTGTGCCGCGAGTCTCCTCTTACCTCCACACCAGTGTACTGTGCCACGAGACTCCCCTTACCTCCACACCAGTGCACTGTGCTGCGAGTCTCCCCTTACCTCCACACCAGTGTACTGTGCTGCGAGTCTCCCCTTACCTCCACACCAGTGTACTGTGCCACGAGTCTCCCCTTACCTCCACACAAGTGTTCTGTGCTGTGAGTCTCCCCTTACCTCCACACCAGTGTACTGTGCCGCGAGTCTCCCCTTACCTCCACACCAGTGTACTGTGCCACGAGACTCCCCTTACCTCCACACCAGTGTACTGTGCCACGAGTCTCCCCTTACCTCCACACCAGTGTACTGTGGTACGAGTCTCCCCTTACCTCCAGACCAGTGTACTGTGCCGCGAGTCTCCCCTTACCTCCACACCAGTGTACTGTGCCACGAGTCTCCCCTTACCTCCACACCAGTGTACTGCGCCACGAGTCTCCCCTTACCCTCCACACCAGTGTACTGTGGTACGAGTCTCCCCTTACCTCCAGACCAGTGTACTGTGCTGCGAGTCTCCCCTTACCTCCACACCAGTGTACTGTACTGCGAGTCTCCCCTTACCTCCACACCAGTGTACTGTGCTGCGAGTCTCCCCTTACCTCCACACCAGTGTACTGTGCTGTGAGTCTCCCCTTACCTCCACACCAGTGTACTGCGCCACGAGTCTCCCCTTACCTCCACACCAGTGTACTGTGCTGCGAGTCTCCCCTTACCTCCACACCAGTGCACTGTGCTGTGAGTCTCCCCTTACCTCCACACCAGTGTACTGTGCTGTGAGTCTCCCCTTACCTCCACACCAGTGCACTGTGCTGTGAGTCTCCCCTTACCTCCACACCAGTGTACTGTGCCACGAGTCTCCCCTTACCTCCACACCAGTGTACTGCGCCACGAGTCTCCCCTTACCTCCACACCAGTGTACTGCGCCACGAGTCTCCCCTTACCTCCACACCAGTGTACTGTGCCACGAGTCTCCCCTTACCTCCACACCAGTGTACTTTGCTGCGAGTCTCCCCTTACCTCCACACCAGTGTACTGTGCCACGAGTCTCCCCTTACCTCCACACCAGTGTACAGTGTCGTCAGTCTCCCCTTACCTCCACACCAGTGTACTGTGCTGTGAGTCTCCCCTTACCTCCACACCAGTGTACTGCGCCACGAGTCTCCCCTTACCTCCACACCAGTGTACTGTGCCACGAGTCTCCCCTTACCTCCACACCAGTGTACAGTGTCGTCAGTCTCCCCTTACCTCCACACCAGTGTACTGTGCTGTGAGTCTCCCCTTACCTCCACACCAGTGTACTGCGCCACGAGTCTCCCCTTACCTCCACACCAGTGTACTGTGCCACGAGTCTCCCCTTACCTCCACACCAGTGTACAGTGTCGTCAGTCTCCCCTTACCTCCACACCAGTGTACTGTGCTGTGAGTCTCCCCTTACCTCCACACCAGTGTACTGCGCCACGAGTCTCCCTTTACCTCCACACCAGTGTACTGTGCTGTGAGTCTCCCCTTACCTCCACACCAGTGTACTGCGCCACGAGTCTCCCCTTACCTCCACACCAGTGTACTGCGCCACGAGTCTCCCCTTACCTCCACACCAGTGTACTGTGCCACGAGTCTCCCCTTACCTCCACACCAGTGTACTGTGCCGCGAGACTCCCCTTACCTCCACACCAGTGTACTGTGCCGCGAGACTCCCCTTACCTCCACACCAGTGTACTGTGCCGCGAGACTCCCCTTACCTCCACACCAGTGTACAGTGTCGTCAGTCTCCCCTTACCTCCACACCAGTGCACTGTGCTGTGAGTCTCCCCTTACCTCCACACCAGTGTACTGTGCCACGAGTCTCCCCTTACCTCCACACCAGTGTACAGTGTCGTCAGTCTCCCCTTACCTCCACACCAGTGTACTTTGCTGCGAGTCTCCCCTTACCTCCACACCAGTGTACTGTGCCACGAGTCTCCCCTTACCTCCACACCAGTGTACTGTGCCGCGAGACTCCCCTTACCTCCACACCAGTGTACAGTGTCGTCAGTCTCCCCTTACCTCCACACCAGTGTACTGTGCTGTGAGTCTCCCCTTACCTCCACACCAGTGTACTGTGCCACGAGTCTCCCCTTACCTCCACACCAGTGTACTGCGCCACGAGTCTCCCCTTACCTCCACACCAGTGTACTGTGCTGCGAGTCTCCCCTTACCTCCACACCAGTGCACTGTGCTGTGAGTCTCCCCTTACCTCCACACCAGTGTACTGTGCTGTGAGTCTCCCCTTACCTCCACACCAGTGTACTGTGCCACGAGTCTCCCCTTACCTCCACACCAGTGTACTGCGCCACGAGTCTCCCCTTACCTCCACACCAGTGCACTGTGCTGTGAGTCTCACCTTACCTCCACACCAGTGTACTGTGCCACGAGTCTCCCCTTACCTCCACACCAGTGTACTGCGCCACGAGTCTCCCCTTACCTCCACACCAGTGTACTGTGCTGCGAGTCTCCCCTTACCTCCACACCAGTGCACTGTGCTGCGAGTCTCCCCTTACCTCCACACCAGTGTACTGTGCTGTGAGTCTCCCCTTACCTCCACACCAGTGTACTGTGCCGCGAGTCTCCCCTTACCTCCACACCAGTGTACTGTGCTGCGAGTCTCCCCTTACCTCCACACCAGTGTACTGTGCTGCGAGTCTCCCCTTACCTCCACACCAGTGTACTGTGCCGCGAGTCTCCCCTTACCTCCACACCAGTGTACTGTGCCGCGAGTCTCCCCTTACCTCCACACCAGTGTACTGTGCGGCGAGTCTCCCCTTACCTCCACACCAGTGTACTGTGCTGCGAGTCTCCCCTTACCTCCACACCAGTGCACTGTGCTGCGAGTCTCCCCTTACCTCCACACCAGTGCACTGTGCTGTGAGTCTCCCCTTACCTCCACACCAGTGTACTGTGCCGCGAGTCTCCCCTTACCTCCACACCAGTGTACTGTGCTGCGAGTCTCCCCTTACCTCCACACCAGTGTACTGTGCTGCGAGTCTCCCCTTACCTCCACACCAGTGTACTGTGCTGCGAGTCTCCCCTTACCTCCACACCAGTGTACTGTGCCACGAGTCTCCCCTTACCTCCACACCAGTGTACTGTGCTGCGAGTCTCCCCTTACCTCCACACCAGTGTACTGTGCTGCGAGTCTCCCCTTACCTCCACACCAGTGTACTGTGCTGCGAGTCTCCCCTTACCTCCACACCAGTGTACTGTGCTGCGAGTCTCCCCTTACCTCCACACCAGTGTACTGTGCTGCGAGTCTCCCCTTACCTCCACACCAGTGTACTGTGCCGCGAGTCTCCCCTTACCTCCACACCAGTGTACTGTGCTGCGAGTCTCCCCTTACCTCCACACCAGTGTACTGTGCTGCGAGTCTCCCCTTACCTCCACACCAGTGTACTGTGCTGCGAGTCTCCCCTTACCTCCACACCAGTGTACTGTGCTGCGAGTCTCCCCTTACCTCCACACCAGTGTACTGTGCCGCGAGTCTCCCCTTACCTCCACACCAGTGTACTGTGCTGCGAGTCTCCCCTTACCTCCACACCAGTGTATTGTGCTGTGAGTCTCCCCTTACCTCCACACCAGTGTACTGTGCTGCGAGTCTCCCCTTACCTCCACACCAGTGTACTGTGCTGCGAGTCTCCCCTTACCTCCACACCAGTGTACTGTGCCGCGAGTCTCCCCTTACCTCCACACCAGTGTACTGTGCTGCGAGTCTCCCCTTACCTCCACACCAGTGTATTGTGCTGTGAGTCTCCCCTTACCTCCACACCAGTGTACTGTGCTGCGAGTCTCCCCTTACCTCCACACCAGTGTACTGTGCTGCGAGTCTCCCCTTACCTCCACACCAGTGTACTG
The DNA here is from genome assembly GCF_039654945.1 of Dendrobates tinctorius. Taxonomy (NCBI): domain Eukaryota; kingdom Metazoa; phylum Chordata; class Amphibia; order Anura; family Dendrobatidae; genus Dendrobates; species Dendrobates tinctorius. The sequence goes on along the minus strand of NW_027361899.1, from coordinate 2,041,198 downwards.
TGCTGCGAGTCTCCCCTTACCTCCACACCAGTGTACTGTGCTGCGAGTCTCCCCTTACCTCCACACCAGTGTACTGTGCTGCGAGTCTCCCCTTACCTCCACACCAGTGTACTGTGCTGCGAGTCTCCCCTTACCTCCACACCAGTGTACTGTGCTGCGAGTCTCCCCTTACCTCCACACCAGTGTACTGTGCTGCGAGTCTCCCCTTACCTCCACACCAGTGTACTGTGCTGCGAGTCTCCCCTTACCTCCACACCAGTGTACTGTGCCGCGAGTCTCCCCTTACCTCCACACCAGTGTACTGTGCTGCGAGTCTCCCCTTACCTCCACACCAGTGCACTGTGCTGCGAGTCTCCCCTTACCTCCACACCAGTGTACTGTGCTGCGAGTCTCCCCTTACCTCCACACCAGTGTACTGTGCTGCGAGTCTCCCCTTACCTCCACACCAGTGTACTGTGCCGCGAGTCTCCCCTTACCTCCACACCAGTGTACTGTGCTGCGAGTCTCCCCTTACCTCCACACCAGTGTATTGTGCTGTGAGTCTCCCCTTACCTCCACACCAGTGTACTGTGCTGCGAGTCTCCCCTTACCTCCACACCAGTGTACTGTGCTGCGAGTCTCCCCTTACCTCCACACCAGTGTACTGTGCTGCGAGTCTCCCCTTACCTCCACACCAGTGTACTGTGCTGCGAGTCTCCCCTTACCTCCACACCAGTGTACTGTGCGGCGAGTCTCCCCTTACCTCCACACCAGTGTACTGTGCTGCGAGTCTCCCCTTACCTCTGTCAAGGTGAAAATATATTTTCTTATATAACTTTTATATTTTTATACTGTGAAACAATATGTTTTTCCTAATTGCTTGCTAATGCAAATGTAACTGTATTAAAGATGGCTGCCAGTGTTCACTTTCACTTAAATTCAGTGTCTAAAGAGTTAAGTTAAGTTTCATTTCTCCTAAAAAAGATAACTCATGAATGTGAAGAAGGAGTAACCATCGGAGACGTTTTGACGAATCAGAGAGAGACTGGACACTAGATGTATACTGCATAAACCCCGCCTAATGCACGCCTTCCCCTAACACTCAATATAGTATTGTGTATTTGTAAATAAAGCCAGTTGTTGTACTGCTCCTGACAGGTGTGGATGCGGGACATTAGCTAAGACTGAATCAGCTGCGTGTCTGAGTCATTCTTAATCGGTACCAGATGTTTTGCGCTCGCACAATGATTTGGAATGACTGGTGAATGAGGATTCATTGTCGTTTACGACCCCGACAATTTGGAGCCCAACGGGGGGCGTGGACAGTGATCCGAGGCTCCTCTGGACCCATGCTTGGATGTCTGTGGATGATACCTGTAGTGGCTGACCTCGAGGACTGATCACCCTCCAAAACACGGTAAGTGAGATCATATACACTGTATGTGTCACACTTGCTAGTGTCTCAGCCGTTATTGGTTTGTCTGTGGTCTCCTTGGGTCTGAGGGGTGACCGGTCGAGTGGTGAGACCGAGTGCGATCCTGTGCCACGCTCTGAACCAGCAACTGAGAGACGTCGCATTCTGCGCGTCCTCGTGTACACCACACCTCCTCCACCGGTCATTGTACTCCATTCAACCACCCTACCCGTGACTATTGTCTAGTAGTGAAGTGGAGTGATAAATTGAGCTAGTTGCAGATTGTGGGGCAACCTAGAGGAAGGGATAGGAGACGCAGCCTCTGTGATATTGTACCAGCTAGGTAATTAAGACGTCCCGAGAAGGGACCACCTGTATTTCTGTGGAGGGCTCTCACTAGGAGACCGCCTCCCGACTGTTGGAATATCGTGGCAGGATAGTCTGTTAATCACTGCTGTTCAAGGTTAGGGAAAGGAAATATTGAGCGCGAGGCTCTTTTCCTAGTACGTCGAACGTGAGGCTCCGTACTGTGGAACATCAGTGTTGATATCGCTACCAGTGGTTTTTCTGCAGAGAACCATAGTATTCTGTAAGAGTCATGCTGCGTATCTTAAAGCAGAAGAAGTCTGTGCCCCACAAGTTAGATGAGGATGCTGTGGAGGTCAAGGCAATAGTAGCGTCACGGGAAGGCAAGAAGGCAGTCAAGAATGTTGAGAGATTGTATAAGCATGTAGGATTGCCCTCGTCAGGGAGATTACAGCCGGCTATGTGGCATAATCTCATAGAGAACAAACGAGGCATGTTGAAAGATAAAGGATTGTTAGAACAAGCACAAGCTCATCTGCGAGTTGCGCGAGGCTTGAAGAATGAAGGATGGAAAGAGATTGATGGGGAACAGTCAGGGAAAGACACCTGAAGAAGGAAATCGGTTATGTGATATAATTGAGGATAGATATGGAAGTAGTGCAGCAAAGAACCTGGAAAAAGTATTAATCAAATCCAAAGTGCAAGATAGTCAGGCTGTGTGAATCCTTGTATATATGTCTATGAGAACCTCTGAATAAGATGAGAGATGAGTAAAAAAAAAAAAAAAAAAAATCAGTGAATGAGCACGTATGAATGAATCATCACACATCATTTTTGTGTCAAGAGATTTGTGACCTTTCTAGTTGTGGTGGAATCCCGGACAGATGCGTTATAGATATTTCAAATCTACATCTGAGACTGAATGAATTGAGTAATGATATAGTTCGTGTTATATGTGGCATTACATTGTAAAGTTTCCTGAATGCATTTGGCCAGAAAAAGGGCAAGGCATGGTTAATCTCATTATACAGTTATCTGCCCTTACAGTGAAATCCCGTGATTTTGAGTTTCTTTGTAGAAATTGATTTTGATAAGTCTAAAGAACTACAGAATTCTGTGAAGGACGACGCTGCATTCTGACGGGAGGGGGGAAGGATGGCGCTGCGTAGTTTTTCTTCTCCCTTCGCTCTTATCTCTGCTGAGTGTGAGTTGTGCTCAAAATTCTCTGTAATTCTATCCGTAAGGTACACGCTGAAAGATTTGTGCATTTTAAAGCAACAGTACTTAATTGAAGATTGGAAGTTAAAAGTAAGATATGGTGCCTAATTTAGAAGGGAATTGTAAGTGATTGCTTGGTCATTAATGTGTTTGAACCTGCTTCTAGTTGTGTGATTGATTTGTATAGCAAATTGTGTCAAATTACAAGAGACAGAGAAGGAAGGAAGCAGTAAAACAAGTGGGACAAATATTGAAAAAGGCAAAAATACCAGAGTGTGAATGTTTGGATGTACAAAAAGGCACAGACAAGGGAAGAAAATAGCAAGTGAATAAATGATGCTTGAGAATGTGCAGCAGTGTGGAAGGTGTATTATGAATGTTTGATTGACAAAGTGTAACCAGAGACCCAGACAAAACAGATGGACTTGTAAACACTGTGGTCAGACTCAGACAAACCCAGACTGAATAGCTACTTGTGTGACCTGTGCTACTGACCTAAGAGAATTGCACTAAATCCTATCCAGACAAGATCATAAGAAGCTGACATAATAGTGTGGATAGTGGGTAGTGGGGACATTGGCCCTTGAGGAGTAAGCTGACAGTAGACATCAGACGGCCAACCCCATCAGGACCTAGAAGTGTGACTAGAATAAGAAAGATGAAGGTGTATTATCCCTGGAGCCCCTCTGACCAGCTAGCTTTGCTGAAGCAGCTGCCTGCCCCTGAAGACCAACCATTCCCGTTTTACAGACACACAGATGTGACAAAGAATCAGGCTTGGGGCATGGATGATAAATCTGCACGATCTGGGGAGACGTACTGTGAGTCACTAAGACAATGGGCTGCAGTGGAACAATCAGAGCAGTCCGTACTCCTGACTAATGTGACACAGCAAAGAGGAGAGAGAGTAGAGATATACCTTGGACGGTTACAGCTGAAATGGGCAGACATGGGGTACATTTGCATAAACCCACTTGATGTTAGAATACTGGTGAATGCATTCATTGACGGTATGAACAAAGACTTACGAGACGCAGTACAGACAGCCAGACCTGAATGGAGACATGTAGATCCGAAAGACCTCCTTAAGGTAGCTAAAGAAATTGAGCAAACAAGGACAATAAAACGACCTGTCATGTATGCTGGAGCACAAGGAAAAAAGTGGAGACGTAATAGGGAAGGCATGTGAGATCACACTGACGTTTCTGGCACCTTCCTCAATCAAGAAGTAGACCCACCAGAGTACGATGGTACTGATCTAGGGGAGATCCCTAAGTATATTCCCCTCAAGAGAGTAGACAAAACCCCCATTCTCAGATGATGTTAAGAGACTTAGTTTAGGGACAGCGGGAGAACTCCATGTGAGGTTAGTGAAGGGTTCAGCTGCCTGGAGGCCTCTGAGGTGTCTGGATGAAGAAATCCACCTCCCCTTTTCCCATCACATGGACAGTCTCGAAGGATCTTTCATTAAGGGAAAAACTTAGTGTTTAGGGGGGATTGTCAAGGTGAAAATATATTTTCTTATATAACTTTTATATTTTTATACTGTGAAACAATAAGTTTTTCCTAATTGCTTGCTAATGCAAATGTAACTGTATTAAAGATGGCTGCCAGTGTTCACTTTCACTTAAATTCAGTGTCTAAAGAGTTAAGTTAAGTTTCATTTCTCCTAAAAAAGATAACTCAGGAATGTGAAGAAGGAGTAACCATCGGGAGACGTTTTGACGAATCAGAGAGAGACTGGACACTAGATGTATACTGCATAAACCCCGCCTAATGCACGCCTTCCCCTAACACTCAATATAGTATTGTGTATTTGTAAATAAAGCCAGTTGTTGTACTGCTCCTGACAGGTGTGGATGCAGGACATCAGCTAAGACTGAATCAGCTGCGTGTCTGAGTCATTCTTAATCGGTACCAGATGTTTTGCGCTCGCACAATGATTTGGAATGACTGGTGAATGAGGATTCATTGTCGTTTACGACCCCGACACCTCCACACCAGTGCACTGTGCCACGAGTCTCCCCTTACCTCCACAACAGTGTACTGTGCTGCGAGTCTCCCCTTACCTCCACACCAGTGCACTGTGCCACGAGTCTCCCCTTACCTCCACACTAGTGTACTGTGCTGCGAGTCTCCCCTTACCTCCACACCAGTGTACTGTGCCACGAGTCTCCCCTTACCTCCACACAAGTGTACTGTGCCACGAGTCTCCCCTTACCTCCACACCAGTGTACTTTGCTGCGAGTCTCCCCTTACCTCCACACCAGTGCACTGTGCTCTGAGTCTCCCCTTACCTCCACACTAGTGCACTGTGCTGTGAGTCTCCCCTTACCTCCACACCAGTGCACTGTGCTGTGAGTCTCCCCTTACCTCCACACCAGTGCACTGTGCTGTGAGTCTCCCCTTACCTCCACACCAGTGCACTGTGCCACGAGTCTCCCCTTACCTCCACACCAGTGTACTTTGCTGCGAGTCTCCCCTTACCTCCACACCAGTGCACTGTGCTCTGAGTCTCCCCTTACCTCCACACTAGTGTACTGTGCTGCGAGTCTCCCCTTACCTCCACACTAGTGCACTGTGCTGTGAGTCTCCCCTTACCTCCACACCAGTGCACTGTGCTGTGAGTCTCCCCTTACCTCCACACCAGTGCACTGTGCCACGAGTCTCCCCTTACCTCCACACCAGTGTACTGTGCTGCGAGTCTCCCCTTACCTCCACACCAGTGCACTGTGCCACGAGTCTCCCCTTACCTCCACACTAGTGTACTGTGCTGTGAGTCTCCGCTTACCTCCACACCAGTGTACTTTGCTGCGAGTCTCCCCTTACCTCCACACCAGTGCACTGTGCCACGAGTCTCCCCTTACCTCCACACCAGTGTACTGTGCTGCGAGTCTCCCCTTACCTCCACACCAGTGCACTGTGCCACGAGTCTCCCCTTACCTCCACACCAGTGTACTGCGCCACGAGTCTCCCCTTACCTCCACACTAGTGTACTGTGCTGCGAGTCTCCCCTTACCTCCACACCAGTGTACTTTGCTGCGAGTCTCCCCTTACCTCCACACCAGTGCACTGTGCTGTGAGTCTCCCCTTACCTCCACACCAGTGTACTTTGCTGCGAGTCTCCCCTTACCTCCACACCAGTGTACTGTGCTGTGAGTCTCCCCTTACCTCCACACCAGTGCACTGTGCTGTGAGTCTCCCCTTACCTCCACACCAGTGCACTGTGCCACGAGTCTCCCCTTACCTCCACACTAGTGTACTGTGCTGCGAGTCTCCCCTTACCTTCACACCAGTGTACTTTGCTGCGAGTCTCCCCTTACCTCCACACCAGTGCACTGTGCTGTGAGTCTCCCCTTACCTCCACACCAGTGTACTGTGCTGCGAGTCTCCCCTTACCTCCACACCAGTGCACTGTGCCACGAGTCTCCCCTTACCTCCACACCAGTGTACTTTGCTGCGAGTCTCCCCTTACCTCCACACCAGTGCACTGTGCTCTGAGTCTCCCCTTACCTCCACACTAGTGTACTGTGCTGCGAGTCTCCCCTTACCTCCACACTAGTGCACTGTGCTGTGAGTCTCCCCTTACCTCCACACCAGTGCACTGTGCTGTGAGTCTCCCCTTACATCCACACCAGTGCACTGTGCCACGAGTCTCCCCTTACCTCCACACCAGTGTACTGTGCTGCGAGTCTCCCCTTACCTCCACACCAGTGCACTGTGCCACGAGTCTCCCCTTACCTCCACACTAGTGTACTGTGCTGTGAGTCTCCGCTTTCCTCCACACCAGTGTACTTTGCTGCGAGTCTCCCCTTACCTCCACACCAGTGCACTGTGCCACGATTCTCCCCTTACCTCCACACCAGTGTACTGTGCTGCGAGTCTCCCCTTACCTCCACACCAGTGCACTGTGCCACGAGTCTCCCCTTACCTCCACACCAGTGTACTGCGCCACGAGTCTCCCCTTACCTCCACACTAGTGTACTGTGCTGCGAGTCTCCCCTTACCTCCACACCAGTGTACTTTGCTGCGAGTCTCCCCTTACCTCCACACCAGTGCACTGTGCTGTGAGTCTCCCCTTACCTCCACACCAGTGTACTTTGCTGCGAGTCTCCCCTTACCTCCACACCAGTGTACTGTGCTGTGAGTCTCCCCTTACCTCCACACCAGTGCACTGTGCTGTGAGTCTCCCCTTACCTCCACACCAGTGCACTGTGCCACGAGTCTCCCCTTACCTCCACACTAGTGTACTGTGCTGCGAGTCTCCCCTTACCTTCACACCAGTGTACTTTGCTGCGAGTCTCCCCTTACCTCCACACCAGTGCACTGTGCTGTGAGTCTCCCCTTACCTCCACACCAGTGTACTTTGCTGCGAGTCTCCCCTTACCTCCACACCAGTGCACTGTGCTGTGAGTCTCCCCTTACCTCCACACCAGTGCACTGTGCTGTGAGTCTCCCCTTACCTCCACACCAGTGTACTTTGCTGCGAGTCTCCCCTTACCTCCACACCAGTGCACTGTGCTCTGAGTCTCCCCTTACCTCCACACCAGTGCACTGTGCTGCGAGTCTCCACTTACCTCCACACCAGTGCACTGTGCTGTGAGTCTCCCCTTACCTCCACACCAGTGCACTGTGCTGTGAGTCTCCCCTTACCTCCACACCAGTGCACTGTGCCACGAGTCTCCCCTTACCTCCACACCAGTGTACTGCGCCACGAGTCTCCCCTTACCTCCACACTAGTGTACTGTGCTGCGAGTCTCCCCTTACCTCCACAACAGTGTACTTTGCTGCGAGTCTCCCCTTACCTCCACACCAGTGCACTGTGCTGTGAGTCTCCCCTTACCTCCACACCAGTGTACTGTGCCACGAGTCTCCCCTTACCTCCACACCAGTGCACTGTGCTGTGAGTCTCCCCTTACCTCCACACCAGTGCACTGTGCTGTGAGTCTCCCCTTACCTCCACACCAGTGTACTTTGCTGCGAGTCTCCCCTTACCTCCACACCAGTGCACTGTGCTCTGAGTCTCCCCTTACCTCCACACTAGTGCACTGTGCTGTGAGTCTCCCCTTACCTCCACACCAGTGTACTTTGCTGTGAGTCTCCCCTTACCTCCACACCAGTGCACTGTGCTGTGAGTCTCCCCTTACCTCCACACAAGTGTACTGTGCTGTGAGTCTCCCCTTACCTCCACACCAGTGTACTGTGCCGCAAGTCTCCACTTACCTCCACACTAGTGCACTGTGCTGTGAGTCTCCCCTTACCTCCACACCAGTGTACTTTGCTGTGAGTCTCCCCTTACCTCCACACCAGTGCACTGTGCTGTGAGTCTCCCCTTACCTCCACACCAGTGTACTGTGCTGCGAATCTCCCCTAACCTCCACACAAGTGTACTGTGCTGTGAGTCTCCCCTTACCTCCACACCAGTGTACTGTGCCACGAGTCTCCCCTTACCTCCACACCAGTGTACTGTGCCACAAGTCTCCCCTTACCTCCACACCAGTGTACTGTGCCATGAGTCTCCCCTTACCTCCACACCTGTGTACTGTGCCACGAGTCTCCCCTTATCTCCACACCAGTGTACTGTGCCACGAGTCTCCCATTACCTACACACCAGTGTACTGTGCCACGAGTCTCCCCTTATCTCCACACCAGTGTACTGTGCCACGAGTCTCCCCTTACCTCCACACCTGTGTACTGTGCCACGAGTCTCCCCTTATCTCCACACCAGTGTACTGTGCCACGAGTCTCCCATTACCTACACACCAGTGTACTGTGCCGAGAGTCTCCCCTTACCTCCACACCAGTGTACTGTGCCACAAGTCTCCACTTACCTCCACACCAGTGTACTGTGCCACAAGTCTCCACTTACCTCCACACCAGTGTACTGTGCCACAAGTCTCCACTTACCTCCACACCAGTGTACTGTGCCATGAGTCTCCCCTTACCTCCACACCAGTGTACTGTGCCACGAGTCTCCCCTTATCTCCACACCAGTGTACTGTGCCACGAGTCTCCCATTACCTCCACACCAGTGTACTGTGCCTCGAGTCTCCACTTATCTCCACACCAGTGTACTGTGCCACAAGTCTCCACTTACCTCCACACCAGTGTACTGTGCCACAAGTCTCCACTTACCTCCGCACCAGTGAACTGTGCCGCGAGTCTACCCTTACCTCCACACCAGTGTACTGTGCCACAAGTCTCCCCTTACCTCCACACCAGTGTACTGTGCCACGAGTCTCCCCTTACCTCCACACCAGTGTACTGTGCCACGAGTCTCCCCTTATCTCCACACCAGTGTACTGTGCCACGAGTCTCCCATTACCTACACACCAGTGTACTGTGCCACGAGTCTCCCCTTATCTCCACACCAGTGTACTGTGCCACAAGTCTCCACTTACCTCCACACCAGTGTACTGTGCCACAAGTCTCCACTTACCTCCGCACCAGTGAACTGTGCCGCGAGTCTACCCTTACCTCCACACGTGTACTGTGCTGCGAGTCTCCCCTTACCTCCACACAAGTGTACTGTGCCGCGAGTCTCCCCTTACCTCCACACCAGTGTACTGTGGTACGAGTCTCCCCTTACCTCCACACGAGTGTACTGTGCCGTGAGTCTCCCCTTACCTCCACACCAGTGTACTGTGCCACGAGTCTCCCCTTACCTCCACACCAGTGTACTGTGCCATGAGTCTCCCCTTACCTCCACACCAGTGTACTGTGCCGTGAGTCTCCCCTTACCTCCACACCAGTGTACTGTGCCACGAGTCTCCACTTATCTCCACACCAGTGTACTGTGCCACAAGTCTCCACTTACCTCCACACCAGTGTACTGTGCCACAAGTCTCCACTTACCTCCGCACCAGTGAACTGTGCCGCGAGTCTACCCTTACCTCCACACCAGTGTACTGTGCCACAAGTCTCCCCTTACCTCCACACCAGTGTACTGTGCCACGAGTATCCCCTTACCTCCACAACAGTGTACTGTGCCACGAGTCTCCCCTTATCTCCACACCAGTGTACTGTGCCACAAGTCTCCCATTACCTACACACCAGTGTACTGTGCCACGAGTCTCCCCTTATCTCCACACCAGTGTACTGTGCCACAAGTCTCCACTTACCTCCACACCAGTGTACTGTGCCACAAGTCTCCACTTACCTCCGCACCAGTGAACTGTGCCGCGAGTCTACCCTTACCTCCACACGTGTACTGTGCTGCGAAACTCTCCTTACCTCCACACAAGTGTACTGTGCCGCGAGTCTCACCTTACCTCCACACCAGTGTACTGTGGTACGAGTCTCCCCTTACCTCCACACCAGTGTACTGTGCAGTGAGTCTCCCCTTACCTCCACACCAGTGTACTGTGCCACGAGTCTCCCCTTACCTCCACACCAGTGTACTGTGCCATGAGTCTCCCCTTACCTCCACACCAGTGTACTGTGCCGTGAGTCTCCCCTTACCTCCACACCAGTGTACTGTGCCACGAGTCTCCCCTTACCTCCACACCAGTGTACTGTGCCGCTAGTCTCCCCTTACCTCCACACCAGTGTACTGTGCCGTGAGTCTCCCCTTACCTCCACACCAGTGTACTGTGCCACGAGTCTCCCCTTACCTCCACACCAGTGTACTGTGGTACGAGTCTCCCCTTACCTCCACACCAGTGTACTGTGCCGTGAGTCTCCCCTTACCTCCACACCAGTGTACTGTGCCACGAGTCTCCCCTTACCTCCACACCAGTGTACTGGGCCGTGAGTCTCCCATTACCTCCACACCAGTGTACTGTGCCATGAGTCTCCCCTTACCTCCACACCAGTGTACTGTGCCACGAGTCTCCCCTTACCTCCACACCAGTGTACTGTGCCGCGAGTCTCCCCTTACCTCCACACCAGTGTACTGTGCCGTGAGTCTCCCCTTACCTCCACACCAGTGTACTGTGCCACGAGTCTCCCCTTACCTCCACACCAGTGTACTGTGGTACGAATCTCCCCTTACCTCCACACCAGTGTACTGTGCCACGAGTCTCCCCTTACCTCCACACCAGTGTACTGTGCCACGAGTATCCCCTTACCTCCACACCAGTGTACTGTGCCACGAGTCTCCCCTTACCTCCACATCAGTGTACTGTGCCACGAGTCTCCCCTTACCTCCACACCAGTGTACTGTACCACAAGTCTCCCCTTACCTCCACAACAGTGTACTGTGCTGCGAGTCTCCCCTTACCTCCACACCAGTGTACTTTGCTGCGAGTCTCCCCTTACCTCCACACCAGTGTACTGTGCTGCGAGTCTCCCCTTACCTCCACACCAGTGTACTTTGCTGCGAGTCTCCCCTTACCTCCACACCAGTGTACTGTGCTGCGAGTCTCCCCTTACCTCCACACCAGTGTACTTTGCTGCGAGTCTCCCCTTACCTCCACACCAGTGTACTGTGCTGCGAGTCTCCCCTTACCTCCACACCAGTGTACTGTGCTGCGAGTCTCCCCTTACCTCCACACCAGTGTACTGTGCTGCGAGTCTCCCCTTACCTCCACACCAGTGTACTGTGCTGCGAGTCTCCCCTTACCTCCACACCAGTGTACTTTGCTGCGAGTCTCCCCTTACCTCCACACCAGTGTACTGTGCTGCGAGTCTCCCCTTACCTCCACACCAGTGTACTGTGCTGCGAGTCTCCCCTTACCTCCACACCAGTGTACTGTGCTGTGAGTCTCCCCTTACCTCCACACCAGTGTACTGTGCTGCGAGTCTCCCCTTACCTCCACACCAGTGTACTGTGCTGTGAGTCTCCCCTTACCTCCACACCAGTGTACTGTGCTGTGAGTCTCCCCTTACCTCCACACCAGTGTACTGTGCCGCGAGTCTCCCCTTACCTCCACACCAGTGTACTGTGCCGCGAGTCTCCCCTTACCTCCACACCAGTGTACTGTGCCGCGAGTCTCCCCTTACCTCCACACCAGTGTACTGTGCTGCGAGTCTCCCCTTACCTCCACACCAGTGTACTGTGCTGCGAGTCTCCCCTTACCTCCACACCAGTGTACTGTGCTGCGAGTCTCCCCTTACCTCCACACCAGTGTACTGTGCCGCGAGTCTCCCCTTACCTCCACACCAGTGTACTGTGCTGCGAGTCTCCCCTTACCTCCACACCAGTGTACTGTGCTGCGAGTCTCCCCTTACCTCCACACCAGTGTACTGTGCCGCGAGTCTCCCCTTACCTCCACACCAGTGTACTGTGGTACGAGTCTCCCCTTACCTCCACACCAGTGTACTGTGCTGCGAGTCTCCCCTTACCTCCACACCAGTGTACTGTGCTGCGAGTCTCCCCTTACCTCCACACCAGTGTACTGTGCTGCGAGTCTCCCCTTACCTCCACACCAGTGTACTGTGCTGCGAGTCTCCCCTTACCTCCACACCAGTGTACTGTGCTGCGAGTCTCCCCTTACCTCCACACCAGTGTACTGTGCTGTGAGTCTCCCCTTACCTCCTCACCAGTGTACTGTGCTGCGAGTCTCCCCTTACCTCCACACCAGTGTACTGTGGTACGAGTCTCCCCTTACCTCCACACCAGTGTACTGTGCTGCGAGTCTCCCCTTACCTCCACACCAGTGTACTGTGCTGCGAGTCTCCCCTTACCTCCACACCAGTGTACTGTGCCGCGAGTCTCCCCTTACCTCCACACCAGTGTACTGTGCCGCGAGTCTCCCCTTACCTCCACACCAGTGTACTGTGCTGCGAGTCTCCCCTTACCTCCACACCAGTGTACTGTGCCGCGAGTCTCCCCTTACCTCCACACCAGTGTACTGTGGTACGAGTCTCCCCTTACCTCCACACCAGTGTACTGTGGTACGAGTCTCCCCTTACCTCCACACCAGTGTACTGTGCTGCGAGTCTCCCCTTACCTCCACACCAGTGTACTGTGCCGCGAGTCTCCCCTTACCTCCACACCAGTGTACTGTGGTACGAGTCTCCCCTTACCTCCACACCAGTGTACTGTGCCGCGAGTCTCCCCTTACCTCCACACCAGTGTACTGTGCCGTGAGTCTCCCCTTACCTCCACACCAGTGTACTGTGCTGCGAGTCTCCCCTTACCTCCACACCAGTGTACTGTGCCGCGAGTCTCCCCTTACCTCCACACCAGAGTACTGTGCTGCGAGTCTCCCCTTACCTCCACACCAGTGTACTGTGCCGCGAGTCTCCCCTTACCTCCACACCAGTGTACTGTGGTACGAGTCTCCCCTTACCTCCACACCAGTGTACTGTGGTACGAGTCTCCCCTTACCTCCACACCAGTGTACTGTGCTGCGAGTCTCCCCTTACCTCCACACCAGAGTACTGTGCTGCGAGTCTCCCCTTACCTCCACACCAGTGTACTGTGCTGCGAGTCTCCCCTTACCTCCACACCAGTGTACTGTGCTGTGAGTCTCCCCTTACCTCCACACCAGTGTACTGTGCTGCGAGTCTCCCCTTACCTCCACACCAGTGTACTGTGCTGCGAGTCTCCCCTTACCTCCACACCAGTATACTGTGCCGCGAGTCTCCCCTTACCTCCACACCAGTGTACTGTGGTACGAGTCTCCCCTTACCTCCACACCAGTGTACTTTGCTGCGAGTCTCCCCTTACCTTCACACCAGTGTACTGTGCTGCGAATCTCCCCTTACCTCCACACCAGTGTACTGTGCTGCGAGTCTCCCCTTACCTCCACACCAGTGTACTGTGCTGCGAATCTCCCCTTACCTCCACACCAGTGTACTGTGCTGCGAGTCTCCCCTTACCTCCACACCAGTGTACTGTGCTGCGAGTCTCCCCTTACCTCCACACCAGTGTACTGTGCTGCGAGTCTCCCCTTACCTCCACACCAGTGTACTGTGCTGTGAGTCTCCCCTTACCTCCACACCAGTGTACTGTGCCGCGAGTCTCCCCTTACCTCCACACCAGTGTACTGTGCTGCGAGTCTCCCCTTACCTCCACACCAGTGTACTGTGCTGCGAGTCTCACCTTACCTCCACACCAGTGTACTGTGCCGCGAGTCTCCCCTTACCTCCACACCAGTGTACTGTGCCGCGAGTCTCCCCTTACCTCCACACCAGTGTACTGTGCCGCGAGTCTCCCCTTACCTCCACACCAGTGCACTGTGCTGCGAGTCTCCCCTTACCTCCACACCAGTGTACTGTGGTACGAGTCTCCCCTTACCTCCACACCAGTGTACTGTGCTGCGAGTCTCCCCTTACCTCCACACCAGTGTACTGTGCTGCGAGTCTCCCCTTACCTCCACACCAGTGTACTGTGGTACGAGTCTCCCCTTACCTCCACACCAGTGTACTGTGCTGCGAGTCTCCCCTTACCTCCACACCAGTGTACTGTGCTGCGAGTCTCCCCTTACCTCCACACCAGTGTACTGTGCCGCGAGTCTCCCCTTACCTCCACACCAGTGTACTGTGGTACGAGTCTCCCCTTACCTCCACACCAGTGTACTGTGCTGCGAGTCTCCCCTTACCTCCACACCAGAGTACTGTGCTGCGAGTCTCCCCTTACCTCCACACCAGTGTACTGTGCTGCGAGTCTCCCCTTACCTCCACACCAGTGTACTGTGCTGCGAGTCTCCCCTTACCTCCACACCAGTGTACTGTGCCGTGAGTCTCCCCTTACCTCCACACCAGTGTACTGTGCTGCGAGTCTCCCCTTACCTTCACACCAGTGTACTGTGCTGCGAGTCTCCCCTTACCTCCACACCAGTGTACTGTGCTGTGAGTCTCCCCTTACCTCCACACCAGTGTACTGTGCTGCGAGTCTCCCCTTACCTCCACACCAGTGCACTGTGCTGTGAGTCTCCCCTTACCTTCACACCAGTGTACTGTGCTGTGAGTCTCCCCTTACCTCCACACAAGTGTACTGTGCTGTGAGTCTCCCCTTACCTCCACACCAGTGTACTGTGCTGCGAGTCTCCCCTTACCTCCACACCAGTGTACTGTGCCGCGAGTCTCCCCTTACCTCCACACCAGTGTACTGTGCTGTGAGTCTCCCCTTACCTTCACACCAGTGTACTGTGCTGTGAGTCTCCCCTTACCTCCTCACCAGTGTACTGTGCTGTGAGTCTCCCCTTACCTCCACACCAGTGTACTGTGCTGCGAGTCTCCCCTTACCTCCACACCAGTGTACTGTGCCACGAGTCTCCCCTTACCTCCACACCAGTGTACTGTGCTGTGAGTCTCCCCTTACCTCCACACCAGTGTACTGTGCTGTGAGTCTCCCCTTACCTCCTCACCAGTGTACTGTGCTGTGAGTCTCCCCTTACCTCCACACCAGTGTACTGTGCTGTGAGTCTCCCCTTACCTCCACACCAGTGTACTGTGCCACGAGTCTCCCCTTACCTCCACACCAGTGTACTGTGCTGTGAGTCTCCCCTTACCTCCACACCAGTGTACTGTGCTGTGAGTCTCCCCTTACCTCCACACCAGTGTACTGTGCTGCGAGTCTCCCCTTACCTCCACACCAGTGTACTGTGCCGCGAGTCTCCCCTTACCTCCACACCAGTGTACTGTGCTGTGAGTCTCCCCTTACCTTCACACCAGTGTACTGTGCTGTGAGTCTCCCCTTACCTCCTCACCAGTGTACTGTGCTGTGAGTCTCCCCTTACCTCCACACCAGTGTACTGTGCTGCGAGTCTCCCCTTACCTCCACACCAGTGTACTGTGCCGCGAGTCTCCCCTTACCTCCACACCAGTGTACTGTGCTGTGAGTCTCCCCTTACCTTCACACCAGTGTACTGTGCTGTGAGTCTCCCCTTACCTCCTCACCAGTGTACTGTGCTGTGAGTCTCCCCTTACCTCCACACCAGTGTACTGTGCTGCGAGTCTCCCCTTACCTCCTCACCAGTGTACTGTGCCACGAGTCTCCCCTTACCTCCACACCAGTGTACTGTGCTGTGAGTCTCCCCTTACCTCCACACCAGTGTACTGTGCCACGAGTCTCCCCTTACCTCCACACCAGTGTACTGTGCCACTAGTCTCCCCTTACCTCCACACCAGTGTACTGTGCTGTGAGTCTCCCCTTACCTCCACACCAGTGTACTGTGCTGCGAGTCTCCCCTTACCTCCTCACCAGTGTACTGTGCCGCGAGTCTCCCCTTACCTCCACACCAGTGTACTGTGCTGCGAGTCTCCCCTTACCTCCACACCAGTGTACTGTGCTGTGAGTCTCCCCTTACCTCCTCACCAGTGTACTGTGCTGCGAGTCTCCCCTTACCTCCTCACCAGTGTACTGTGCTGCGAGTCTCCCCTTACCTCCACACCAGTGTACTGTGCTGCGAGTCTCCCCTTACCTCCTCACCAGTGTACTGTGCTGTGAGTCTCCCCTTACCTCCTCACCAGTGTACTGTGCTGCGAGTCTCCCCTTACCTCCACACCAGTGTACTGTGCTGCGAGTCTCCCCTTACCTCCTCACCAGTGTACTGTGCTGTGAGTCTCCCCTTACCTCCTCACCAGTGTACTGTGCTGCGAGTCTCCCCTTACCTCCTCACCAGTGTACTGTGCTGTGAGTCTCCCCTTACCTCCTCACCAGTGTACTGTGCTGCGAGTCTCCCCTTACCTCCACACCAGTGTACTGTGCTGCGAGTCTCCCCTTACCTCCACACCAGTGTACTGTGCTGTGAGTCTCCCCTTACCTTCACACCAGTATACTGTGCTGCGAGTCTCCCCTTACCTCCACACCAGTGTACTGTGCTGTGAGTCTCCCCTTACCTCCACACCAGTGTACTGTGCTGTGAGTCTCCCCTTACCTCCACACCAGTGTACTGTGCTGTGAGTCTCCCCTTACCTCCACACCAGTGTACTGTGCTGTGAGTCTCCCCTTACCTCCACACCAGTGTACTGTGCCGCGAGTCTCCCCTTACCTCCACACCAGTGTACTGTGCTGTGAGTCTCCCCTTACCTCCACACCAGTGTACTGTGCTGTGAGTCTCCCCTTACCTCCACACCAGTGTACTGTGCTGTGAGTCTCCCCTTACCTCCACACCAGTGTACTGTGCTGTGAGTCTCCCCTTACCTCCACACCAGTGTACTGTGCTGTGAGTCTCCCCTTACCTCCACACCAGTGTACTGTGCTGTGAGTCTCCCCTTACCTTCACACCAGTGTACTGTGCTGCGAGTCTCCCCTTACCTCCACACCAGTGTACTGTGCTGTGAGTCTCCCCTTACCTCCTCACCAGTGTACTGTGCCACGAGTCTCCCCTTACCTCCACACCAGTGTACTGTGCTGTGAGTCTCCCCTTACCTCCACACCAGTGTACTGTGCTGTGAGTCTCCCCTTACCTCCACACCAGTGTACTGTGCCACGAGTCTCCCCTTACCTCCACACCAGTGTACTGTGCCACGAGTCTCCCCTTACCTCCACACCAGTGTACTGTGCCGCGAGTCTCCCCTTACCTCCACACCAGTGTACTGTGCCGCGAGTCTCCCCTTACCTCCACACCAGTGTACTGTGCCATCAGTCTCCCCTTACCTCCACACCAGTGCACTGTGCCACGAGTCTCCCCTTACCTCCACACCAGTGTACTGTGCCACGAGCCTCCCCTTACCTCCACACCAGTGCACTGTGCCACGAGTCTCCCCTTACCTCCACACCAGTGCACTGTGCCACGAGTCTCCACTGACCTCCACACCAGTGCACTGTGCCACGAGTCTCCCCTTACCTCCACACCAGTGTACTGTGCCACGAGTCTCCCCTTACCTCCACACCAGTGTACTGTGCCACGAGTCTCCCCTTACCTCCACACCAGTGTACTGTGCCACAAGTCTCCCCTTACCTCCACACCAGTGTACTGTGCCACGAGTCTCCCTTTACCTCCACACCAGTGCACTGTGCCACGAGTCTACCCTTACCTCCACACCAGTGTACTGTGCCACGAGCCTCCCCTTACCTCCACACCAGTGCACTGTGCCACGAGTCTCCCCTTACCTCCACACCAGTGTACTGTGCCACGAGTCTCCCCTTACCTCCACACCAGTGCACTGTGCCACGAGTCTACCCTTACCTCCACACCAGTGTACTGTGCCACGAGCCTCCCCTTACCTCCACACCAGTGCACTGTGCCACGAGTCTCCCCTTACCTCCACACCAGTGTACTGTGCCACGAGTCTCCTCTTACCTCCACACCAGTGCACTGTGCCACGAGTCTCCCCTTACCTCCACACCAGTGTACTGTGCTGCGAGTCTCCCCTTACCTCCTCACCAGTGTACTGTGCTGCGAGTCTCCCCTTACCTCCACACCAGTGTACTGTGCTGCGAGTCTCCCCTTACCTCCACACCAGTGTACTGTGCTGTGAGTCTCCCCTTACCTCCACACCAGTGTACTGTGCCGCGAGTCTCCCCTTACCTCCACACCAGTGTACTGTGCCGTCAGTCTCCCCTTACCTCCACACCAGTGTACTGTGGTACGAGTCTCCCCTTACCTCCACACCAGTGTACTGTGCCACGAGTCTCCCCTTACCTCCACACCAGTGTACTGTGGTACGAGTCCCCCCTTACCTCCACACCAGTGTACTGTGCCACGAGTCTCCCCTTACCTCCACACCAGTGTACTGTGCTGCGAGTCTCCTCTTACCTCCACACCAGTGTACTGTGCTGCGAGTCTCCCCTTACCTCCACACCAGTGTACTGTGCCGCGAGTCTCCCCTTACCTCCACACCAGTGTACTGTGCTGCGAGTCTCCTCTTACCTCCACACCAGTGTACTGTGCCGCGAGTCTCCCCTTACCTCCACACCAGTGTACTGTGCCGTCAGTCTCCCCTTACCTCCACACCAGTGTACTGTGGTACGAGTCTCCCCTTACCTCCACACCAGTGTACTGTGCCACGAGTCTCCCCTTACCTCCACACCAGTGTACTGTGGTACGAGTCCCCCCTTACCTCCACACCAGTGTACTGTGCCACGAGTCTCCCCTTACCTCCACACCAGTGTACTGTGCTGCGAGTCTCCTCTTACCTCCACACCAGTGTACTGTGCTGCGAGTCTCCCCTTACCTCCACACCAGTGTACTGTGCCGCGAGTCTCCCCTTACCTCCACACCAGTGTACTGTGCTGCGAGTCTCCTCTTACCTCCACACCAGTGTACTGTGCTGCGAGTCTCCTCTTACCTCCACACCAGTGTACTGTGCCGCGAGTCTCCCCTTACCTCCACACCAGTGTACTGTGCCACGAGTCTCCCCTTACCTCCACACCAGTGTACTGTGCCGTCAGTCTCCCCTTACCTCCACACCAGTGTACTGTGCTGTGAGTCTCCCCTTACCTCCACACCAGTGTACTGTGCTGTGAGTCTCCTTTTACCTCCACACCAGTGTACTGTGCTGTGAGTCTCCCCTTACCTTCACACCAGTGTACTGTGGTACGAGTCCCCCCTTACCTCCACACCAGTGTACTGTGCTGCGAGTCTCCTCTTACCTCCACACCAGTGTACTGTGCTGCGAGTCTCCCCTTACCTCCACACCAGTGTACTGTGCCGCGAGTCTCCCCTTACCTCCACACCAGTGTACTGTGCCGTCAGTCTCCCCTTACCTCCACACCAGTGTACTGTGCTGTGAGTCTCCCCTTACCTCCACACCAGTGTACTGTGCTGTGAGTCTCCCCTTACCTCCACACCAGTGTACTGTGCTGTGAGTCTCCCCTTACCTCCACACCAGTGTACTGTGCTGTGAGTCTCCCCTTACCTCCACACCAGTGTACTGTGCTGTGAGTCTCCCCTTACCTCCACACCAGTGTACTGTGCCACGAGTCTCCCCTTACCTCCACACCAGTGTACTGTGCTGTGAGTCTCCCCTTACCTTCACACCAGTGTACTGTGCCGTGAGTCTCCCCTTACCTCCACACCAGTGTACTGTGCTGTGAGTCTCCCCTTACCTTCACACCAGTGTACTGTGCCGCGAGTCTCCCCTTACCTCCACACCAGTGTACTGTGCTGTGAGTCTCCCCTTACCTTCACACCAGTGTACTGTGCTGTGAGTCTCCCCTTACCTTCACACCAGTGTACTGTGCTGTGAGTCTCCCCTTACCTCCACACCAGTGTACTGTGCTGTGAGTCTCCCCTTACCTCCACACCAGTGTACTGTGCCATCAGTCTCCCCTTACCTCCACACCAGTGTACTGTGCTGCGAGTCTCCCCTTACCTCCACACCAGTGTACTGTGCCGTCAGTCTCCCCTTACCTCCACACCAGTGTACTGTGCTGTGAGTCTCCCCTTACCTCCACACCAGTGTACTGTGCTGTGAGTCTCCCCTTACCTCCACACCAGTGTACTGTGCCGCGAGTCTCCCCTTACCTCCACACCAGTGTACTGTGCTGCGAGTCTCCCCTTACCTCCACACCAGTGTACTGTGCTGCGAGTCTCCCCTTACCTCCACACCAGTGTACTGTGCCGTGAGTCTCCCCTTACCTCCACACCAGTGTACTGTGCCGTGAGTCTCCCCTTACCTCCACACCAGTGTACTGTGCTGTGAGTCTCCCCTTACCTCCACACCAGTGTACTGTGCCGCGAGTCTCCCCTTACCTCCACACCAGTGTACTGTGCTGTGAGTCTCCCCTTACCTCCACACCAGTGTACTGTGCCACGAGTCTCCTCTTACCTCCACACCAGTGTACTGTGCTGCGAGTCTCCCCTTACCTCCACACCAGTGTACTGTGCCACGAGTCTCCCCTTACCTCCACACCAGTGTACTGTGCCGTCAGTCTCCCCTTACCTCCACACCAGTGTACTGTGCTGTGAGTGTCCCCTTACCTCCACACCAGTGTACTGTGCTGTGAGTCTCCCCTTACCTCCACACCAGTGTACTGTGCCGCGAGTCTCCCCTTACCTCCACACCAGTGTACTGTGCCACGAGTCTCCCCTTACCTCCACACCAGTGTACTGTGCTGTGAGTCTCCCCTTACCTCCACACCAGTGTACTGTGCCGTGAGTCTCCCCTTACCTCCACACCAGTGTACTGTGCCGCGAGTCTCCCCTTACCTCCACACCAGTGTACTGTGCTGCGAGTCTCCCCTTACCTCCACACCAGTGTACTGTGCTGCGAGTCTCCCCTTACCTCCACACCAGTGTACTGTGCCACGAGTCTCCCCTTACCTCCACACCAGTGTACTGTGCCGTCAGTCTCCCCTTACCTCCACACCAGTGTACTGTGCTGTGAGTCTCCCCTTACCTCCACACCAGTGTACTGTGCTGTGAGTCTCCCCTTACCTCCACACCAGTGTACTGTGCTGTGAGTCTCCCCTTACCTTCACACCAATGTACTGTGCTGTGAGTCTCCCCTTACCTCCACACCATTGTACTGTGCTGTGAGTCTCCCCTTACCTCCACACCAGTGTACTGTGCTGTGAGTCTCCCCTTACCTCCACACCAGTGTACTGTGCTGTGAGTCTCCCCTTACCTCCACACCAGTGTACTGTGCTGTGAGTCTCCCCTTACCTTCACACCAATGTACTGTGCTGTGAGTCTCCCCTTACCTTCACACCAGTGTACTGTGCCGTCAGTCTCCCCTTACCTCCACACCAGTGTACTGTGCTGTGAGTCTCCCCTTACCTCCACACCAGTGTACTGTGCTGTGAGTCTCCCCTTACCTCCACACCAGTGTACTGTGCCGCGAGTCTCCCCTTACCTCCACACCAGTGTACTGTGCCGCGAGTCTCCCCTTACCTCCACACCAGTGTACTGTGCCGCGAGTCTCCCCTTACCTCCACACCAGTGTACTGTGCCGTGAGTCTCCCCTTACCTCCACACCAGTGTACTGTGCCACGAGTCTCCCCTTACCTCCACACCAGTGTACTGTGCCACGAGTCTCCTCTTACGTCCATACCAGTATACTGTGCCGCGAGTCTCCCCTTACCTCCACACCAGTGTACTGTGCCGCGAGTCTCCCCTTACCTCCACACCAGTGTACTGTGCTGTGAGTCTCCCCTTAACTCCACACCAGTGTACTGTGCCGTGAGTCTCCCCTTACCTCCACACCAGTGTACTGTGCCACGAGACTCCCCTTACCTCCACACCAGTGTACTGTGCTGCGAGTCTCCCCTTACCTCCACACCAGTGTACTGTGCCGTGAGTCTCCCCTTACCTCCACACCAGTGTACTGTGCCGTGAGTCTCCCCTTACCTCCACACCAGTGTACTGTGCCGCGAGTCTCCCCTTACCTCCACACCAGTGTACTGTGCCGTCAGTCTCCCCTTACCTCCACACCAGTGTACTGTGCTGTGAGTCTCCCCTTACCTCCACACCAGTGTACTGTGCCGCGAGTCTCCCCTTACCTCCACACCAGTGTACTGTGCTGCGAGTCTCCCCTTACCTCCACACCAGTGTACTGTGCTGTGAGTCTCCCCTTACCTCCACACCAGTGTACTGTGCTGCGAGTCTCCCCTTACCTCCACACCAGTGTACTGTGGTACGAGTCCCCCCTTACCTCCACACCAGTGTACTGTGCTGTGAGTCTCCCCTTACCTCCACACCAGTGTACTGTGCCACGAGTCTCCCCTTACCTCCACACCAGTGTACTGTGCTGCGAGTCTCCCCTTACCTCCACACCAGTGTACTGTGCTGCGAGTCTCCCCTTACCTCCACACCAGTGTACTGTGCTGCGAGTCTCCCCTTACCTCCACACCAGTGTACTGTGCTGTGAGTCTCCCCTTACCTCCACACCAGTGTACTGTGCCACGAGTCTCCCCTTACCTCCTCACCAGTGTACTGTGCTGCGAGTCTCCCCTTACCTCCACACCAGTGTACTGTGCTGCGAGTCCCCCCTTACCTCCATACCAGTGTACTGTGCTGCGAGTCTCCCCTTACCTCCACACCAGTGTACTGTGCTGTGAGTCTCCCCTTACCTCCACACCAGTGTACTGTGCTGCGAGTCTCCCCTTACCTCCACACCAGTGTACTGTGCTGCGAGTCCCCCCTTACCTCCACACCAGTGTACTGTGCTGCGAGTCTCCCCTTACCTCCATACAAGTGTACTGTGCTGTGAGTCTCCCCTTACCTCCACACCAGTGTACTGTGCTGCGAGTCTCCCCTTACCTCCACACCAGTGTACTGTGCTGTGAGTCTCCCCTTACCTCCACACCAGTGTACTGTGCTGCGAGTCCCCCCTTACCTCCACACCAGTGTACTGTGCTGTGAGTCTCCCCTTACCTCCTCACCAGTGTACTGTGCTGCGAGTCTCCCCTTACCTCCACACCAGTGTACTGTGCTGTGAGTCTCCCCTTACCTCCACACCAGTGTACTGTGCTGTGAGTCTCCCCTTACCTCCTCACCAGTGTACTGTGCTGCGAGTCTCCCCTTACCTCCACACCAGTGTACTGTGCTGCGAGTCCCCCCTTACCTCCACACCAGTGTACTGTGCTGCGAGTCTCCCCTTACCTCCACACCAGTGTACTGTGCTGCGAGTCTCCCCTTACCTCCACACCAGTGTACTGTGCTGCGAGTCTCCCCTTACCTCCACACCAGTGTACTGTGCTGTGAGTCTCCCCTTACCTCCACACCAGTGTACTGTGCCACGAGTCTCCCCTTACCCTCCACACCAGTGTACTGTGCTGTGAGTCTCCCCTTACCTCCACACCAGTGTACTGTGCTGCGAGTCTCCTCTTACCTCCACACCAGTGTACTGTGCTGTGAGTCTCCCCTTACCTCCACACCAGTGTACTGTGGTACGAGTCCCCCCTTACCTCCACACCAGTGTACTGTGCTGCGAGTCTCCCCTTACCTCCACCCCAGTGTACTGTGCTGTGAGTCTCCCCTTATTTCCTCACCAGTGTACTGTGCTGTGAGTCTCCCCTTACCTCCACACCAGTGTACTGTGCTGTGAGTCTCCCCTTACCTCCACACCAGTGTACTGTGCTGTGAGTCTCCCCTTACCTCCTCACCAGTGTACTGTGCCACGAGTCTCCCCTTATTTCCTCACCAGTGTACTGTGCTGTGAGTCTCCCCTTATTTCCTCACCAGTGTACTGTGCTGTGAGTCTCCCCTTACCTCCACACCAGTGTACTGTGCTGTGAGTCTCCCCTTACCTCCACACCAGTGTACTGTGCCGCGAGTTTCCCCTTACCTCCACACCAGTGTACTGTGCCGCGAGTCTCCCCTTACCTCCACACCAGTGTACTGTGCCACGAGTCTCCCCTTACCTCCACACCAGTGTACTGTGGTACGAGTCCCCCCTTACCTCCACACCAGTGTACTGTGCTGCGAGTCTCCCCTTACCTCCACACCAGTGTACTGTGCCACGAGTCTCCCCTTACCTCCACACCAGTGTACTGTGCCGCGAGTCTCCCCTTACCTCCACACCAGTGTACTGTGCCACGAGTCTCCCCTTACCTCCACACCAGTGTACTGTGCCGCGAGTCTCCCCTTACCTCCACACCAGTGTACTGTGGTACGAGTCCCCCCTTACCTCCACACCAGTGTACTGTGCTGCGAGTCTCCCCTTACCTCCACACCAGTGTACTGTGCCACGAGTCTCCCCTTACCTCCACACCAGTGTACTGTGCCGCGAGTCTCCCCTTACCTCCACACCAGTGTACTGTGCCACGAGTCTCCCCTTACCTCCACACCAGTGTACTGTGCCACGAGTCTCCCCTTACCTCCACACCAGTGTACTGTGCCACGAGTCTCCCCTTACCTCCACACCAGTGTACTGTGCCACGAGTCTCCCCTTACCTCCACACCAGTGTACTGTGCCACGAGTCTCCCCTTACCTCCACACCAGTGTACTGTGGTACGAGTCCCCCCTTACCTCCACACCAGTGTACTGTGCTGCGAGTCTCCCCTTACCTCCACCCCAGTGTACTGTGCTGTGAGTCTCCCCTTATTTCCTCACCAGTGTACTGTGCTGTGAGTCTCCCCTTACCTCCACACCAGTGTACTGTGCTGTGAGTCTCCCCTTACCTCCACACCAGTGTACTGTGCTGTGAGTCTCCCCTTACCTCCTCACCAGTGTACTGTGCCACGAGTCTCCCCTTATTTCCTCACCAGTGTACTGTGCTGTGAGTCTCCCCTTATTTCCTCACCAGTGTACTGTGCTGTGAGTCTCCCCTTACCTCCACACCAGTGTACTGTGCTGTGAGTCTCCCCTTATTTCCTCACCAGTGTACTGTGCTGTGAGTCTCCCCTTACCTCCACACCAGTGTACTGTGCTGTGAGTCTCCCCTTACCTCCACACCAGTGTACTGTGCCGCGAGTTTCCCCTTACCTCCACACCAGTGTACTGTGCCGCGAGTCTCCCCTTACCTCCACACCAGTGTACTGTGCCACGAGTCTCCCCTTACCTCCACACCAGTGTACTGTGGTACGAGTCCCCCCTTACCTCCACACCAGTGTACTGTGCTGCGAGTCTCCCCTTACCTCCACACCAGTGTACTGTGCCACGAGTCTCCCCTTACCTCCACACCAGTGTACTGTGCCGCGAGTCTCCCCTTACCTCCACACCAGTGTACTGTGCCACGAGTCTCCCCTTACCTCCACACCAGTGTACTGTGCCGCGAGTCTCCCCTTACCTCCACACCAGTGTACTGTGGTACGAGTCCCCCCTTACCTCCACACCAGTGTACTGTGCTGCGAGTCTCCCCTTACCTCCACACCAGTGTACTGTGCCACGAGTCTCCCCTTACCTCCACACCAGTGTACTGTGCCGCGAGTCTCCCCTTACCTCCACACCAGTGTACTGTGCCACGAGTCTCCCCTTACCTCCACACCAGTGTACTGTGCCACGAGTCTCCCCTTACCTCCACACCAGTGTACTGTGCCACGAGTCTCCCCTTACCTCCACACCAGTGTACTGTGCCACGAGTCTCCCCTTACCTCCACACCAGTGTACTGTGCCACGAGTCTCCCCTTACCTCCACACCAGTGTACTGTGGTACGAGTCCCCCCTTACCTCCACACCAGTGTACTGTGCTGCGAGTCTCCCCTTACCTCCACACCAGTGTACTGTGCCACGAGTCTCCCCTTACCTCCACACCAGTGTACTGTGCCGCGAGTCTCCCCTTACCTCCACACCAGTGTACTGTGCTGTGAGTCTCCCCTTACCTCCACACCAGTGTACTGTGCCGTGAGTCTCCCCTTACCTCCACACCAGTGTACTGTGGTACGAGTCTCCCCTTACCTCCACACCAGTGTACTGTGCCGCGAGTCTCCCCTTACCTCCACACCAGTGTACTGTGCTGCGAGTCTCCCCTTACCTCCACACCAGTGTACTGTGCCGCGAGTCTCCCCTTACCTCCACACCAGTGTACTGTGCTGCGAGTCTCCCCTTACCTCCACACCAGTGTACTGTGCTGTGAGTCTCCCCTTACCTCCACACCAGTGTACTGTGCTGTGAGTCTCCCCTTACCTCCTCACCAGTGTACTGTGCCACGAGTCTCCCCTTACCTCCACACCAGTGTACTGTGCTGTGAGTCTCCCCTTACCTCCACACCAGTGTACTGTGCTGTGAGTCTCCCCTTACCTCCACACCAGTGTACTGTGCTGTGAGTCTCCCCTTACCTCCTCACCAGTGTACTGTGCCACGAGTCTCCCCTTACCTCCACACCAGTGTACTGTGCTGTGAGTCTCCCCTTACCTCCACACCAGTGTACTGTGCCGCGAGTCTCCCCTTACCTCCACACCAGTGTACTGTGCCGCGAGTCTCCCCTTACCTCCACACCAGTGTACTGTGCCACGAGTCTCCCCTTACCTCCACACCAGTATACTGTGCCGCGAGTCTCCCCTTACCTCCACACCAGTGTACTGTGCCGCGAGTCTCCCCTTACCTCCTCACCAGTGTACTGTGCCGCGAGTCTCCCCTTACCTCCACACCAGTGTACTGTGCCACGAGTCTCCCCTTACCTCCACACCAGTGTACTGTGCCGCGAGTCTCCCCTTACCTCCACACCAGTGTACTGTGCCGCGAGTCTCCCCTTACCTCCTCACCAGTGTACTGTGCCACGAGTCTCCCCTTATCTCCACACCAGTGTACTGTGCTGTGAGTCTCCCCTTACCTCCTCACCAGTGTACTGTGCCACGAGTCTCCCCTTACCTCCACACCAGTGTACTGTGCTGTGAGTCTCCCCTTACCTCCACACCAGTGTACTGTGCTGTGAGTCTCCCCTTACCTCCACACCAGTGTACTGTGCTGTGAGTCTCCCCTTACCTCCTCACCAGTGTACTGTGCCACGAGTCCCCCCTTACCTCCACACCAGTGTACTGTGCTGCGAGTCTCCCCTTACCTCCACACCAGTGTACTGTGCCGCGAGTCTCCCCTTACCTCCACACCAGTGTACTGTGCCGCGAGTCTCCCCTTACCTCCACACCAGTGTACTGTGCCACGAGTCTCCCCTTACCTCCACACCAGTGTACTGTGGTACGAGTCCCCCCTTACCTCCACACCAGTGTACTGTGCTGCGAGTCTCCCCTTACCTCCACACCAGTGTACTGTGCCGCGAGTCTCCCCTTACCTCCACACCAGTGTACTGTGCCACGAGTCTCCCCTTACCTCCACACCAGTGTACTGTGCCGCGAGTCTCCCCTTACCTCCACACCAGTGTACTGTGCCACGAGTCTCCCCTTACCTCCACACCAGTGTACTGTGCTGTGAGTCTCCCCTTACCTCCACACCAGTGTACTGTGCCGTGAGTCTCCCCTTACCTCCACACCAGTGTACTGTGCCGCGAGTCTCCCCTTACCTCCACACCAGTGTACTGTGCTGCGAGTCTCCCCTTACCTCCACACCAGTGTACTGTGCCGCGAGTCTCCCCTTACCTCCTCACCAGTGTACTGTGCTGCGAGTCTCCCCTTACCTCCACACCAGTGTACTGTGCCACGAGTCTCCCCTTACCTCCACACCAGTGTACTGTGCTGCGAGTCTCCCCTTACCTCCACACCAGTGTACTGTGCTGCGAGTCTCCCCTTACCTCCACACCAGTGTACTGTGCTGCGAGTCTCCCCTTACCTCCACACCAGTGTACTGTGCCGCGAGTCTCCCCTTACCTCCACACCAGTGTACTGTGCCGCGAGTCTCCCCTTACCTCCACACCAGTGTACTGTGCTGCGAGTCTCCCCTTACCTCCACACCAGTATACTGTGCCGCGAGTCTCCCCTTACCTCCACACCAGTGTACTGTGCCGCGAGTCTCCCCTTACCTCCTCACCAGTGTACTGTGCCGCGAGTCTCCCCTTACCTCCACACCAGTGTACTGTGCCACGAGTCTCCCCTTACCTCCACACCAGTGTACTGTGCCGCGAGTCTCCCCTTACCTCCACACCAGTGTACTGTGCCGCGAGTCTCCCCTTACCTCCTCACCAGTGTACTGTGCCACGAGTCTCCCCTTACCTCCACACCAGTGTACTGTGCTGTGAGTCTCCCCTTACCTCCTCACCAGTGTACTGTGCCACGAGTCTCCCCTTACCTCCACACCAGTGTACTGTGCTGTGAGTCTCCCCTTACCTCCTCACCAGTGAACTGTGCTGTGAGTCTCCCCTTACCTCCTCACCAGTGTACTGTGCCACGAGTCTCCCCTTACCTCCACACCAGTGTACTGTGCTGTGAGTCTCCCCTTACCTCCTCACCAGTGAACTGTGCTGTGAGTCTCCCCTTACCTCCTCACCAGTGTACTGTGCCACGAGTCTCCCCTTACCTCCACACCAGTGTACTGTGCTGTGAGTCTCCCCTTACCTCCTCACCAGTGTACTGTGCTGTGAGTCTCCCCTTACCTCCTCACCAGTGTACTGTGCCACGAGTCTCCCCTTACCTCCACACCAGTGTACTGTGCTGTGAGTCTCCCCTTACCTCCTCACCAGTGAACTGTGCTGTGAGTCTCCCCTTACCTCCTCACCAGTGTACTGTGCCACGAGTCTCCCCTTACCTCCACACCAGTGTACTGTGCTGTGAGTCTCCCCTTACCTCCACACCAGTGTACTGTGCCGCGAGTCTCCCCTTACCTCCACACCAGTGTACTGTGCCGCGAGTCTCCCCTTACATCCACACCAGTGTACTGTGCCACGAGTCTCCCCTTACCTCCACACCAGTGTACTGTGGTACGAGTCCCCCCTTACCTCCACACCAGTGTACTGTGCTGCGAGTCTCCCCTTACCTCCACACCAGTGTACTGTGCCGCGAGTCTCCCCTTACCTCCACACCAGTGTACTGTGCCACGAGTCTCCCCTTACCTCCACACCAGTGTACTGTGCCACGAGTCTCCCCTTACCTCCACACCAGTGTACTGTGCTGTGAGTCTCCCCTTACCTCCACACCAGTGTACTGTGCCGTGAGTCTCCCCTTACCTCCACACCAGTGTACTGTGCCGCGAGTCTCCCCTTACCTCCACACCAGTGTACTGTGCTGCGAGTCTCCCCTTACCTCCACACCAGTGTACTGTGCCGCGAGTCTCCCCTTACCTCCACACCAGTGTACTGTGCCACGAGTCTCCCCTTACCTCCACACCAGTGTACTGTGCTGCGAGTCTCCCCTTACCTCCACACCAGTGTACTGTGCTGTGAGTCTCCCCTTACCTCCACACCAGTGTACTGTGCCGCGAGTCTCCCCTTACCTCCACACCAGTGTACTGTGCTGCGAGTCTCCCCTTACCTCCACACCAGTGCACTGTGCTGTGACTCTCCCCTTACCTCCACACCAGTGTACTGTGCCGCGAGTCTCCCCTTACCTCCACACCAGTGTACTGTGCTGTGAGTCTCCCCTTACCTCCACACCAGTGTACTGTGCCGCGAGTCTCCCCTTACCTCCACACCAGTGTACTGTGCTGTGAGTCTCCCCTTACCTCCACACCAGTGTACTGTGCTGTGAGTCTCCCCTTACCTCCACACCAGTGTACTGTGCCGCGAGTCTCCCCTTACCTCCACACCAGTGTACTGTGCCGCGAGTCTCCCCTTACCTCCACACCAGCGTACTGTGCTGCGAGTCTCCCCTTACCTCCACACCAGCGTACTGTGCTGCGAGTCTCCCCTTACCTCCACACCAGTGTATTGTGCTGTGAGTCTCCCCTTACCTCCACACCAGTGTACTGTGCTGTGAGTCTCCCCTTACCTCCACACCAGTGTACTGTGCTGTGAGTCTCCCCTTACCTCCACACCAGTGTACTGTGCCGCGAGTCTCCCCTTACCTCCACACCAGTGTACTGTGCTGCGAGTCTCCCCTTACCTCCACACCAGCGTACTGTGCTGCGAGTCTCCCCTTACCTCCACACCAGTGTACTGTGCTGTGAGTCTCCCCTTACCTCCACACCAGCGTACTGTGCTGCGAGTCTCCCCTTACCTCCACACCAGTGTACTGTGCTGAGTCTCCCCTTACCTCCTCACCAGTGTACTGTGCCACGAGTCTCCCCTTACCTCCACACCAGTGTACTGTGCTGTGACTCTCCCCTTACCTCCACACCAGTGTACTGTGCTGCGAGTCTCCCCTTACCTCCACACCAGTGTACTGTGCTGCAAGTCTCCCCTTACCTCCACACCAGTGTACTGTGCCGTCAGTCTCCCCTTACCCTCCACACCAGTGTACTGTGGTACGAGTCTCCCCTTACCTCCACACCAGTGTACTGTGCCACGAGTCTCCCCTTACCTCCACACCAGTGTACTGTGGTACGAGTCCCCCTTACCTCCACACCAGTGTACTGTGCCGTCAGTCTCCCCTTACCTCCACACCAGTGTACTGTGCCACGAGTCTCCCCTTACCTCCACACCAGTGTACTGTGCCACGAGTCTCCCCTTACCTCCACACCAGTGTACTGTGGTACGAGTCCCCCTTACCTCCACACCAGTGTACTGTGCTGTGAGTCTCCCCTTACCTCCACACCAGTGTACTGTGCTGTGAGTCTCCCCTTACCTCCACACCAGTGTACTGTGCCGCGAGTCTCCCCTTACCTCCACACCAGTGTACTGTGCCGCGAGTCTCCCCTTACCTCCACACCAGTGTACTGTGCTGCGAGTCTCCCCTTACCTCCACACCAGTGTACTGTGCTGCGAGTCTCCCCTTACCTCCACACCAGTGTACTGTGCCGTGAGTCTCCCCTTACCTTCACACCAGTGTACTGTGCCACGAGTCTCCCCTTACCTCCACACCAGTGTACTGTGCCACGAGTCTCCTCTTACCTCCACACCAGTGTACTGTGCTGCGAGTCTCCCCTTACCTCCACACCAGTGTACTGTGCCGCGAGTCTCCCCTTACCTCCACACCAGTGTACTGTGCCGCGAGTCTCCCCTTACCTCCACACCAGTGAACTGTGGCACGAGTCTCCCCTTACCTCCACACCAGTGTACTGTGCCGCGAGTCTCCCCTTACCTCCACACCAGTGTACTGTGCCGCGAGTCTCCCCTTACCTCCACACCAGTGTACTGTGCCGCGAGTCTCCCCTTACCTCCACACCAGTGTACTGTGCTGTGAGTCTCCCCTTACCTCCACACCAGTGTACTGTGCCGCGAGTCTCCCCTTACCTCCACACCAGTGTACTGTGCCGCGAGTCTCCCCTTACCTCCACACCAGTGTACTGTGCCGCGAGTCTCCCCTTACCTCCACACCAGTGTACTGTGCGGCGAGTCTCCCCTTACCTCCACACCAGTGTACTGTGCCGCGAGTCTCCCCTTACCTCCACACCAGTGTACTGTGCCGCGAGTCTCCCCTTACCTCCACACCAGTGTACTGTGCTGCGAGTCTCCCCTTACCTCCACACCAGTGTACTGTGCCGCGAGTCTCCCCTTACCTCCACACCAGTGTACTGTGCCGCGAGTCTCCCCTTATCTCCACACCAGTGTACTGTGGTACGAGTCTCCCCTTACCTCCACACCAGTGTACTGGGCCACGAGTCTCCCCTTACCTCCACACCAGTGTACTGTGCCGCGAGTCTCCCCTTACCTCCACACCAGTGTACTGTGCCGCGAGTCTCCCCTAACCTCCACACCAGTGTACTGTGCGGCGAGTCTCCCCTTACCTCCACACCAGTGTACTGTGCCACGAGTCTCCCCTTACCTCCACACCAGTGTACTGTGACACGAGTCTCCACTTACCTCCACACCAGTGTACTGTGCCACGAGTCTCCCCTTACCTCCACACCAGTGTACTGTGCCACGAGTCTCCCCTTACCTCCACACCAGTGCACTGTGCCACGAGTCTCCACTTACCTCCACACCAGTGTACTGTGCCACGAGTCTCCCCTTACCTCCACACCAGTGTACTGTGCCGCGAGTCTCCCCTTACCTCCACACCAGTGTACTGTGCCACGAGTCTCCCCTTACCTCCACACCAGTGCACTGTGCCGCGAGTCTCCCCTTACCTCCACACCAGTGTACTGTGCCGCGAGTCTCCCCTTACCTCCACACCAGTGTACTGTGCCACGAGTCTCCCCTTACCTCCACACCAGTGTACTGTGCCGCGAGCCTCCCCTTACCTCCACGCCAGTGTACTGTGCCACGAGTCTCCCCTTACCTCCATACCAGTGCACTGTGCCACGAGCCTCCCCTTACCTCCACACCAGTGCACTGTGCCACGAGTCTCCCCTTACCTCCACACCAGTGCACTGTGCCACGAGTCTCCACTGACCTCCACACCAGTGTACTGTGCCACGAGTCTCCCCTTACCTCCACACCAGTGCACTGTGCCACGAGTCTCCCCTTACCTCCACACCAGTGTACTGTGCCACGAGCCTCCCCTTACCTCCACACCAGTGCACTGTGCCACGAGTCTCCCCTTACCTCCACACCAGTGCACTGTGCCACGAGTCTCCACTGACCTCCACACCAGTGTACTGTGCCACGAGTCTCCCCTTACCTCCACACCAGTGCACTGTGCCACGAGTCTCCCCTTACCTCCACACCAGTGTACTGTGCCACGAGTCTCCCCTTACCTCCACACCAGTGTACTGTGCCACGAATCTCCCCTTACCTCCACACCAGTGTACTGTGCCACAAGTCTCCCCTTACCTCCACACCAGTGTACTGTGCCACGAGTCTCCCCTTACCTCCACACCAGTGTACTGTGCCACGAGTCTCCACTTACCTCCACACCAGTGTACTGTGCCACGAGTCTCCCCTTACCTCCACACCAGTGCACTGTGCCACGAGTCTCCCCTTACCTCCACACCAGTGTACTGTGCCGCGAGTCTCCCCTTACCTCTACACCAGTGTACTGTGCCGCGAGTCTCCCCTTACCTCCACACCAGTGTACTGTGCCGCGAGTCTCCCCTTACCTCCACACCAGTGTACTGTGCCACGAGTCTCCCCTTACCTCCACACCAGTGTACTGTGCCACGAGTCTCCCCTTACCTCCACACCAGTGTACTGTGCCACGAGTCTCCCCTTACCTCCACACCAGTGTACTGTGCCACGAGTCTCCCCTTACCTCCACACCAGTGCACTGTGCCACGAGTCTCCCCTTACCTCCACACCAGTGTACTGTGCCACGAGTCTTCCCTTACCTCCACACCAGTGCACTGTGCCACGAGTCTCTCCTTACCTCCACACCAGTGTACTGTGCCGCGAGTCTCCCCTTACCTCCACACCAGTGTACTGTGCCGCGAGTCTCCCCTTACCTCCACACCAGTGTACTGTGCCACGAGTCTCCCCTTACCTCCAGACCAGTGCACTGTGCCACGAGTCTCTCCTTACCTCCACACCAGTGTACTGTGCCACGAGTCTCCCCTTACCTCCAGACCAGTGCACTGTGCCACGAGTCTCTCCTTACCTCCACACCAGTGTACTGTGCTGCGAGTCTCCCCTTACCTCCACACCAGTGTACTGTGCCACGAGTCTCCCCTTACCTCCACACCAGTGTACTGTGCCACGAGTCTCCCCTTACCTCCACACCAGTGTACTGTGCTGCGAGTCTCCCCTTACCTCCACACCAGTGTACTGTGCCGCGAGTCTCCCCTTACCTCCACACCAGTGTACTGTGCCACGAGTCTCCCCTTACCTCCACACCAGTGTACTGTGCCGCGAGTCTCCCCTTACCTCCACACCAGTGTACTGTGCCGCGAGTCTCCCCTTACCTCCACACCAGTGTACTGTGCTGCGAGTCTCCCCTTACCTCAACACCAGTGTACTGTGCCACGAGTCTCCCCTTACCTCAACACCAGTGTACTGTGCCGCGAGTCTCCCCTTACCTCCACACCAGTGTACTGTGCTGCGAGTCTCCCCTTACCTCCACACCAGTGTACTGTGCCGCGAGTCTCCCCTTACCTCCACACCAGTGTACTGTGCCACGAGTCTCCCCTTACCTCCACACCAGTGTACTGTGCCGCGAGTCTCCCCTTACCTCCACACCAGTGTACTGTGCCACGAGTCTCCCCTTACCTCCACACCAGTGTACTGTGCCACGAGTCTCCCCTTACCTCCACACCAGTGTACTGTGCCACGAGTCTCCCCTTACCTCCACACCAGTGTACTGTGCCACGAGTCTCTCCTTACCTCCACACCAGTGTACTGTGCCGCAAGTCTCCCCTTACCTCCACACCAGTGTACTGTGCTGCGAGTCTCCCCTTACCTCCACACCAGTGTACTGTGCCACGAGTCTCCCCTTACCTCCACACCAGTGTACTGTGCCACGAGTCTCCCCTTACCTCCACACCAGTGTACTGTGCCACGAGTCTCTTCTTACCTCCACACCAGTGTACTGTGCCGCAAGTCTCCCCTTACCTCCACACCAGTATACTGTGCCACGAGTCTCCCCTTACCTCCACACCAGTGTACTGTGCCACGAGTCTCCCCTTACCTCCACACCAGTGTACTGTGCCACGAGTCTCCCCTTACCTCCACACCAGTGTACTGTGCCACGAGTCTCCCCTTACCTCCACACCAGTGTACTGTGCCACGAGTCTCTCCTTACCTCCACACCAGTGTACTGTGCCACGAGTCTCCCCTTACCTCCACACCAGTGTACTGTGCCACGAGTCTCCCCTTACCTCCACACCAGTGTACTGTGGTACGGGGCGGTAACCGTGGATGGGGTACTCGTCTCATGAAGATGGGGGTCCTGGCTGGGTTTGCATAACTACCCCTACTGTGGGGCAAAATACAATCTATCACTCTTGTCACGCATGTCACAATACAGTATGTTCATCTCTTACACAAGGCCCTATGAGGGGGGCAGTATTATATTCTATGAGATGGCTGCATTATATTCTATGAGATGGCTGCATTATATTCTATGAGGGGGCTGCTTTATATTCTATGAGATGGCTGCATTATACTATGTGAGGGGGCTGCTTTATATTCTATGAGGGGGCTACCCCAACTCCTGCTACATAATTAAGACATGTACAACCTTATATTATACCCGGATATTAGTGTGTTTTACCGCACAATTGGTGTCTGGTATTTAACTCTATGCAGCTACATAGTGGGCCCCAAGAATGATTTTCTCTGGTGGGCCCAAGGTGTTCAAGTCCGACGCTGCACAAGGGTGCTGGCAGCCATGTGCTCCGCACCTCAGGTGTCTGCTCACCACAGCGTGGATCTTCAGTCACTCCACGCTCACAGTGTATGGGTCGCACGGCCGTTACAGTGACATTTACAGACAATACAACAGACATCAAAAAGACATCAACAAACTGGAGCAAGTTCAGAAAAGAGCGACCAGAATGGTGACCGGTCTGCAAACCCTGTCTTATGAGGAAAGGTTGCAGGATTTGGGAATGTTTAGTTTGCAAAAGAGAAGACTGAGAGGAGACTTAATAGCTGTCTACAAATATCTAAAGGGCTGTCACATTGTAGAAGGATCAACTTTATTCTCATTTGCACAAGGAAAGACTAGAAGCAATGGGATGAAACTGAATGGGAGGAGACACAGATTAGATATTAGAAAAAACTTTTTGACAGTTAGAGTGATCAATGAGTGGAACAGGCTGCCATGAGAAGTTGTGAGTTCTCCTTCAATGGAAGTCTTCAAACAGAGGCTGGACAGACATCTGACTGGGATGATTTAGCGAATCCTGCTTTGAGCAGGGGGTTGGACCAGATGGCCCAGGAGATCCCTTCCAACTCTACGATTCTATGATTCTATGAAGAGATTTTCTCCAACTGCGATTCACCGGTCCCTGAGCTTCTGTAGATCCACCGCCCTCAGGACCCGCAATACGACTATGTGACGGCACCAACAGACATTTTACCACAGCTTCTGCGCCATTAAACCATGTTCTGATAGCTCGGCTAACGCTGTGATGCCAATTGGGACCGCGGCCGCTCCGTAAACGGATCCAATGACAAATTTAGTGTGAAACCAATAATGCATCCCAATCATGCAGGTCGGTGGCCATAATGCCGCTGTCAGGAGCCTTACCGCATACTACGTACAGCTCATAACATCACTACCATTGGCACTACTACCACAGACACTGTCTTTGTAGCCTCTGAGCCATTAACTCGGCACATGCAAAAATATTATCAGGCAGATATAGGGTTAATCTACAGATTAATATCGTTCCAAAGCTGCCGGCCTCTGCTCTGGAAGGCTGTGTACCAGGAGAAAAGGAACGCCTCGGGCTGTCAGTCACAGAGGCGTGGCCGGCACAGTTTCAGTCACTGCTCTGAACATGGTGAGCTGCACCTGTAACCATAACCCCGGCACGGACAGCCGGCTCAGCGGTGCATTAGTACAGAGCTGTCAGTCAGACTGTGCCAGGATGCACTTACCAGGACTTCTCACTATATATGCCACGGTGACTGAGTCCGCTCTGACCGGCAGCACCTCTATGACTGACAGCCGGCTCAGCGGTGCATTAGTACAGAGCTGTCAGTCAGACTGTGCCAGGATGCACTTACCAGGACTTCTCACTATATATGCCACGGTGACTGAGTCCGCTCTGACCGGCAGCACCTCTATGACTGACAGCCGGCTCAGCGGTGCATTAGTACAGAGCTGTCAGTCAGACTATGCCGGTGTGCACTTACCAGGACTGCTCACTATACATACCGCAGTGACTGTGTGAGTGTGGTAATTGCAGGTACGCAGGATGCAGTGACGAGTCGCGAGACAACCTGGTGCTTTCTAAAATAACTTTTATAAGACTGGAGGAACTTTCCTCAGTCACGGCTTGAACACAAAAAGGGGTAACACGTGTTGCCCTCGCAGGGGCTCTAGACAAGCAAACACCAAAGAGTGGAACACGACTACTTCCGGCAATAGCCGGTCACTATAGGGCCGCGGTTTGGCCGACTACGGGTCCTTAATCGAAAAGTCAACTTAGCTGCTGCCTAGACGTCCCTCGCCGTTCGGGTTGGTGGTCTTTCGGAGTAGTTATTTCCGGGGCCAGTTGCTTAGGCACTGACAGAGTCTTCGCGCCCTCCGGCACGCAGGCGACACTGGAGCCCCACAGGGCCCGGCAAAGTCCTTGGACAGGTGGGCCGCAGCCCCCAGACTGGGGCCAGCGGCAGCGATGTGCGGTGGCGGATGACAGGCCACCTTCGCAGTTAACGGCTGCGACAGGGAGTCCGCGGTCAGCAGAGGCCCGGCCCCTGCTGCGGGCCTGAGCAGGACGGTGGTGGCCGCCGACGGCACGGTACTTGCCGCGGCCACAGACAAGCACGGGGCGGCTGCGGGTGGCGGGGAACAGGCCGCAGCTGCGGCCAGAGGAGAGGCGGCAGCAGCCGAGGGTGACCGCGGGTAGGCCACAGCCGCCGGCTGAGAGGAGACGACAGCGGCCGCGGGTGAACTGGGGCCGCAGTGGCCGCGGGCTGGAGCAGGGCAGCAAGTCTTGGACGATCGCCTTGGCACCGTCTCTCTGGAGTCCTCAGTGAGCGTCCCCTCTCGCACTGGTTAGTCGTTCTAGCTTCCCGTCGCTCCCACGCTCTCCTGCAGTCTCTGTCCCGGTCTGCTGACTCATCGTCTGGGGAATTCCCCACCTCCTTTATATTGGTCCCTCCCCCAGCCCATCTGTCTGTCAGAACGGTCCGTCCTCAAATTCTGTCCCCCGGGAACAGTCTCCCCCGGAACCCAGATGACGGCTCCTTTGGTTCCGGCCCGGACACTCGATGGGGGCCGTTCTTCCCACACTCCCCCGCCCTGTATGCTCGCCAGTCCTCGGGCGAGGGTTTTTGTAGATTCGGGTTAGCTTTTTGGGACGACAGTCCTTGTCGCCATACGAACTGGTCCTGTTCGTAACGTTCAGGGGGTTTGCCAGCTGTTGACCGCTCGGAGCGTCGAAGCTCGGGTGTAGTGGAGTCTTCTGGAGTGGTGGAGGGTGGTCGACTAGTTGGTTCTGTGGGATTTCCGGGTCTACGGTAGTGCCACTGCTGGGGCGCCCCGCAGATGTGACAGGGAAGTCCTCTTCGTCATCCAGGTCCCAGACCATAGGCAGGGGGTTAGGGACCTGGGGGGTTGGTTCGGGTCGCGGGGGATCGGTGGACGTACATGGACGTAACATGTTACGGTGCACAACCCGAGTGAGAGGCGCGTTGTTTCCTTCAGATTGTATTTCGTACACAGGCCCATCGGGGTTTATTCGGCGCAAAACTCGGTACGGGTTCACCTCCCACTGGGGTTCTAACTTGTTTTGGGGGCGTTGATCAAGTACGAGTACCCGATCCCCAGATGAAAGTCAATGGGTGGAGGCAGTGCTCCCCCTTGGTGTTCTAGATCCTGGAGCTTCATATGGACGATACGGTGGAGGGTCTGCAGCTGATGCTGGTGGTTTCGGACCCACGAGGATACCCTGGTCCAGGGTTGTGGTTCCTTCGGATTCAATTCCACCTCTGTAATTCCTTTGCCTTCTCGTCCGAACAGCAATGAGTAGGGGGTGTAACCAGTCGATGCACCCGATTGTTATATACCCACACTAGCTCGGGGACATATTCAGGCCAGCGGGCCTTGCGGTTGCTCTCCAGGGTGCGCAGCATTAGTATTAGCATACGATTGAATCGCTCGCAGGCTCCGTTTCGCTGAGGGTGGTATGGCGTAGTCAGCGATTTATCGATACCGTAAAGATGGTGTAGCTCTTCCATGACTTTTCCTAGGAAGCACGCTCCTTGGTTCGAATGTATTCGTTGTGGACAGCCGTACACTTGAATAAAGTTCTTACAAATCGCATAAGTGGCCGACTCTGCTGTTTGGTCTCGGGTGGGGGTGACCATGGTGAACTTGGTGAAATGGTCCACCATAACGAGACAATGTTCATACCCCTGATAGGCAGGACCTATGGTCAGATAATCCACCGTAAGAAGCTCCAGAGGGGCTGATGTTACAATCGTTTGCACCGGGGCTCGCTGTGCAGGGGGTTTAGCGAGCTTGGACGGGCGGCAGGTTCGACAAGCTTCTTCTACGGCAGCATGCAAGCGTGGGTGGTACACTATCTGATGCAACTATTGTAAAGTCTTTTGAGCACCAAAGTGAGCCCCCTTTTCATTGGCTTCCGGGACAGTTGGGTGAGATGGGCCCCGGGCACGATCACCTGCCATAACGTAGCTGACGTGTTTCGTGACATGGCCTTGCGATATAACAGTCCCTTTTTCATGATTTTTTCCCACTGGCGCAGCATCAGCAACATATCCTGGTTCAAAGTCTGTCTCTGCGAGCCCGTGGGCAATTTACATGTGGCCACCCATCGGCGCAGGAGTCCAATTTCTGCATCTTGTTGCTGCTGGATCCAGTTGTCGCGGGGTTGTCCCAGCATCTCTCCTAGGAGTCCCGGATGAGGCACTTCTTGTGTGTTGACTGTACGCGCGGCGGTGGTGAGGG
This sequence comes from Dendrobates tinctorius, assembly GCF_039654945.1. Lineage (NCBI taxonomy): Eukaryota > Metazoa > Chordata > Amphibia > Anura > Dendrobatidae > Dendrobates > Dendrobates tinctorius. Next base: position 2,001,619 of record NW_027361899.1, on the reverse strand, counting down.
CGAACGGCGTCTCATCTGCTTCTAATTCGTCGCCTCGGTTTCTCCCTGGGGTGGTGTGTCGGATTCTGGAGAGCGCGTCGGCGTGCACGTTTTCAGCTCCCCGTTTGTAGATGATCTTGTAATTGAATTTGGCAATACGAGCCACCTACCGCTGCTTGAGGGCCCCCAGTTTGGCATTTTCCAAATGGGCTAACGGGTTGTTATTGGTCCGTACTACTACTTCAGAGCCCGCCAGATACTCTGCGAATCGCTCCGTCATTGTCCTCACTACCGCGAGGAGCTCAAGCTTTAAGGAGCTGTAATTGTCAGGGTTGCGTTCTGAGTCATGCAGCGAACGGCTACCATAGGCGATCACTCTCTCCCAGCCATCCTGCACCTGTGACAACACAGCTCCTAGTTCCTGGAGGCTCCCGTCGGTATGCAGGATAAACGGTTGCGAAAAATCCGCAAATGCCAGTACTGGGGCGTCCGAGAGAGCAGCTTTGAGGTCTTGAAACGCATCCTCTTGCAGTTGCTGCCACTGGATCTTCTGTCCATTCGCCCCGGCGGGAGCCCCCTTCAGCAGGTCCTGCAGGGCTCGGCGTGCAAAATTCTTCACGAACCGACGGTAGTAGCCAGCCAACCCCAAGAAGGCCCGCACGTCCTTCACCGTCTCGGAGGTAGGACACCCTGGATGGCGGCGACCTTTTCCAGGGATGGTCGAACGCCCTCAACCGAGACAGTATGCCCCAGGTACTCGATCTGGGTGCGGAACAGGTGGCATTTCTGGGGCTTTACCTTTAACTCGTACTTCTGCAGCCGGCCGAGCACCTGCCCCAACCGCCTCAGGTGGTCCTCGAACGTGGCGGAATAGATAATGATACCGTCCAAGTAAATCAACGTGGCTTCAAAGTTGAGGTCTCCTAGACATCACTCCATCAACCGCTGAAAAGTTCCGGGGGCGTTGGCCAGCCCAAACGGCATCCGATTGAACTCGAACAGTCCCATGGGAAGGATGAATGCCGTCTTGGCTCTGTCTTCCTCCGACATCGGCACCTGCCAGTACCCGCTGGCCAGGTCAAGGGTCGAAAAGTACGTTGTGTTCCCCAGGGCGGACAGAGACTCTTCGATGAGGGGCAATGGTTATGAATCCTTGATGGTGCAGGCGTTCAACTTCCAGTAATCCACGCAAAAACGTAGGGTGCTATCTTTCTTCCGAACCAGAACAATAGGGGTCGCCCAAGGGCTTTGGCTTTCTCGTATGACCCCCTTCCGGAGCATTTGGGCTAATAGAGTTTTCACTTCCTGATATAACTGTGGTGGTATTTGCCGATACCGGTCCTGGATGGGGGCCGCTCCTGCCATGGGCATCCCATGCGTGATGGCCATGGTACATCCGAAGTCGTCCTCATGGCTGGCGAAGACACTGTTATATTGCCCAAGGAGTGTCTCTACTTGGAGAAGCTGGGCTGGCGCTAGGCCGGAAAGTTCAGCCCGCATTCTCTCCAGAATGACTCAACCTTTTTCTTGGTCCGCAGATGCGGCAGCCTGTTGGGTTCATACCGTTACTGCCCAGGGATCTTCAGGTTGCACCCGCAACTGGACTGCGGGGTCCGGCAGCAGATCCTCCAATGGCCTTACTAGTTTGGCCATTTCGGCCCGGGGCTTCAGGGTGATATCCTGATCTTCCAGGTTGACACAACGTACCAAGACGGTCCCCTCCCACACTGTGGCCAGGGAGCGGGCCACCAGGATGCCAGGATGCAGGCGCTCTGAGTAACATGGTTCCACCTGCACCTCCATGCCCTCCAGTGGTATCGGGGTTCGGATCGGCAGAGCCACCGTCTACCCCGGAGGGAGCACGAGCGGGGGGGCCGCCGGCGCGATGACCTTGCCCAGCGCCTCACCCTCCTGACACTCCTGGAGCACTCGCGCCTCCCGCACCAACCGCTGGAAGACCTGCCCCTGGGCCGTGCGAGAACCCCACTGACTTAGGGTCTCCTGCATGGAATCGTTGAGGAGTAGATTGCCGAACTCCCGCAGTACATTCATGCCCAAGATGATCGGATGATGGTCGTTAGTCTCTCCTTGAGTCAGGACCACTCCCCGGCGTCCGAGGGATTTTCCACACAATGTCATCTGACGCCACACCACCCCGGTGACTGGTACCGGCAGTTGGTTTGCGGCCACTAGTCGTATCATGGGCCCCCACTGGGGCCTTGCCGCTTCCGGGAAATGCTGCCGGAAGTACGTTGCTGGCATGGTCATCACCTGCGACCCCGTATCCACTAGGCACTGCACAGCACGACCCTCAACTTCGGCCCATACTATTGGGCACTTTGCGACCAGTTCTTCGGGACTTCCACCACCCCTCGTTGTGGCTTCCGGCTCTGAGCGGCGTCCCCCATGCCCGGAGCCCTTTAGTTTAATGTCCGCCGGGGTGGGTATCTCCCACGCCGTGGACACTCCCGTGCGAAGTGGCCCAGTTCTCCACACTCATAACATCGGGTCGGTGAGGCTCGGCCACCCCGGGTATTGCGAGGCCCCCAAGACCCAGAATTGTAGCCAGGTCGGTCGGTCTCGGGATCTGTTCTCTTCTTCACTTCGGCCAGCTCGCCCGGATACTCTTCAGTTCCTGTCTCATCTCCTCAATCCATTGAGGTTCTTCGACAACGCTTACGGAGGACTCCATGCTCCGGGCCTTCCTCACAGGAGCCGTCATCCCCTGCTCTTGCTCTTGCACCCGAGCCTGACTCCCAAGTTCTGAAAAGGCTAAATGTTATGAAAGAGTCACCGTAGGAGGCAGACACAAAAATAGAAGCTACGTCCAGAAAACCAGAGAAGTTGGCAACTATCAGATTGAAGACCCCTGAACCTATCAACACAACTAGCCGTAGCCGTGGGGGGTTCCTACGGTGCCCTAGACCCCTTGATCACAGCCGGAGAGCTAAATAGCCTAAAGACAGAAAAGGAAATCTAAACTGCCCCAGAGCAGACCCCAAAGTAAAAGGCAGCCCCCAACCAGCGTCGGACTGGCCCACCGGAGAACCGGAGGATTCTCCGGTGGGCCCTGGCATCTGGTGGGCCCTGGCACCTGCTGGCATACAGGGCCAGCAGTTGCCTAGGGCCCCCGCTGCTCCAGGGGCCCCCAGCCAGTGGTGTGTCACACACCATGCAGCTGCTATGGGAGCCCCTGTCCCCGCTGCTAAAGAGAAATGAATATTCACTGCGAAGCAGTGAATATCATTTCAGGTCTCCACCCCCAGAGGCCCCGCCCCCAGAGGCCCCGCCCCCAGCCCAGTAAGCCGCTCTGCAGACTACAGCTGTAAATCAGGGCCGGCGCCGCCCTCAGTCCTCTCTGCTCCTGGCTCACAGCCAGTGCGCGATGACGTCACTACACGCGCACCCGCTGTGTGTCTGGCAGAGGGGGCAGCTCCTGACACTGAAGCCGGGATCAGCGTGGGAGCGAGGAGGAGAGGTGAGTATCGTGTTTTGTTTTTGTTTTTTTATATCTCTCTCTATCTCTCTCTATCTGTCTCTCTCTATCTCTATATCTATCTCTATATCTATCTCTATCTATCGCTCTATCTTTTTATCTATCTTTCTATCTCTACATCTATCTCTATATCTATCTATCTATCTATCTATCTATCTCTATATCTATTATCTCTATATTTATTATCTATCTAGCTACCATCTATATCTATCTATCTTTATCTATATATATCTCTATCTAATATCTATATCTATATCTATCTATCTCTATACCTATCTATTTATCTATCCGTTATCTATCTCTATATCTTTTCTCTGTATCTATCTCTATATCTATATCTCTCGCTATCTATCGCTCTATCTCTATATCTCTATCTATCTCTATATCTCTCTCTATAGCTATCTATCGCTCTATATCTATCTTTCTATCTCTATATCTATATATCTATCTTTCTCTATCTATTTATCTCTATATCTTTTCTCTGTATCTCTCTCTCTCTATATCTATATCTATCTATCTCTATATATATCTATTATCTCTATATCTATATCTATTTCTCTCTATATCTCTCTCTATATCTATCTATTTATCTCTATCTCTATATCTATCTCTCTGTATATCTATCTTTCTATCTCTATATCTATCTCTATATCTATCTTTCTCTGTCTATCTATCTATCTATCTCTATCTATTATCTATATCTATCTATCGCTCTATCTCTATATCTATCTTTCTATCTCTACATCTATCTCTATATCTATCTTTCTATCTATCTCTATATCTATCTATATCTATTATGTCTATCTATCTAGCTATCTCTATTATCTCTAGCTACCTATCTCTATATCTTTCTATCTTACTCTCTCTATATCTATCTGTTATCTCTATATTTATTATCTATCTATCTCTATCTATTATCTATATCTATCTATCTATTTATCGATCTCTGTATCTATCTCTCTCTATATCTATCTCTCTCTATATCTATCTACCTCTATATCTATATCTATATCTGTTTCTCTCTATATCTATCTCTATATCTCTCTCTCTATAGCTATCTATATATTATCTCTATATCTATCTATCTATATATTATCTCTATATCTATCTATCTATCTATCTCTATATCTATCTGTTATCTCTATATCATATCTATCTCTATATCTCATTATCTATCTATCTCTATCTCTATCGCTCTCTCTTTATCTATCTATCTATTGATCTATCCATCTATCTCTATATCTATCTATTATATCTATTATCTCTATTATCTATATCTATCTATCCATCTATCTATCTATCTCTATATCTATCTTTCTATCTAACACCATATCTTTATATCTATCTCTATATCTCATTATCTATCTATCTCTATCTCTCTCTCTTTATCTATCTATCTATTGATCTATCCATCTATCTCTATATCTATCTATTATATCTATCTATTATCTCTATTATCTATATCTATCTATCCATCTATCTATCTAGCTATCTCTATCTATCTCTATATCTATCTATCTTTCTAACTCTATATCTATCTATCTCTATACATATCTCTATATCTAGCTATTATCTCTATATCTATCTCTATATCTATCTGTCTCTATATCTATCTATCTATCTCTATATCTATTATCTCTATAGCCATCTATCTATATATATTTATCTCTATATCTATCTATATATGTCTATATTATTATTATTATTATTATTATATCTGTATATCTCTATTATCTATCTCTATATCTTTCTATCTATAGCTATCTATCTCTATATCTATCTACCTATCTATCTATCTATATTTCTTTCTATATCTATCTTTATATCTATCTCTATCTATCTCTATGAATCTTTCTATCTATATCTATCCATTATCTACTATCTATCTCTATATCTATCTATTTCTACATCTATCTTTCTATCTATATCTATCTAACTCTATATATCTATATATCTATATAGCATTATACCCTATGAGGAGGCAGCATTATTCCCTATGAGGGGGCAGCATTATTCCCTATGAGGGGGGCAGTATTATACCCTATGAGGAGGCAGCATTATACCCTATGAGGAGGCAGCATTATACCCTATGAGGGGGCAGCATTATACCCTATGAGGAGGCAGCATTATACCCTATGAGGAGGCAGCATTATACCCTATGAGGAGGCAGCATTATTCCCTATGAGGAGGCAGCATTATACCCTATGAGGGGGCAGCATTATACCCTATGAGGAGGCAGTATTATACCCTATGAGGAGGCAGCATTATTCCTTATGAGGAGGCAGCATTATTCCCTATGAGGGGGGCAGCATTATACCCTATGAGGGGGGCAGCATTATACCCTATGAGGAGGCAGCATTATTCCCTATGAGGGGGCAGCATTATTCCCTATGAGGGGGGCAGTATTATACCCTATGAGGAGGCAGCATTATACCCTATGAGGAGGCAGCATTATTCCCTATGAGGAGGCAGCATTATACCCTATGAGGGGGCAGCATTATACCCTATGAGGAGGCAGCATTATACCCTATGAGGAGGCAGTATTATACCCTATGAGGAGGCAGCATTATTCCTTATGAGGAGGCAGCATTATTCCCTATGAGGGGGGCAGCATTATACCCTATGAGGGGGGCAGCATTATACCCTATGAGGGGGGCAGCATTATTCCTTATGAGGAGGCAGCATTATACCCTATGAGGGGGGCAGCATTATTCCTTATGAGGAGGCAGCATTATACCCTATGAGGAGGCAGCATTATTCCCTATGAGGAGGCAGCATTATACCCTATGAGGGGGGCAGCATTATACTCTATGAGGAGGCAGCATTATTCCTTATGAGGAGGCAGCATTATACCCTATGAGGAGGCAGCATTATACCCTATGAGGGGGGCAGCATTATACCCTATGAGGAGGCAGCATTATTCCTTATGAGGAGGCAGCATTATACCCTATGAGGAGGCAGCATTATACCCTATGAGGGGGGCAGCATTATACCCTATGAGGAGGCAGCATTATTCCTTATGAGGAGGCAGCATTATTCCTTATGAGGAGGCAGCATTATTCCCTATGAGGGGGGCAGCATTATTCCCTATGAGGGGGGCAGCATTATACCCTATGAGGAGGCAGCATTATACCCTATGAGGGGGGCAGTATTATACCCTATGAGGAGGCAGCATTATACCCTATGAGGGGGGCAGCATTATTCCCTATGAGGAGGCAGCATTATACCCTATGAGGAGGCAGCATTATACCCTATGAGGGGGGCAGCATTATACCCTATGAGGGGGCAGTATTATACCCTATGAGGAGGCAGCATTATACCCTATGAGGAGGCAGCATTATTCCCTATGAGGAGGCAGCATTATACCCTATGAGGGAGGCAGCATTATACCCTATGAGGAGGCAGCATTATTCCTTATGAGGAGGCAGCATTATACCCTATGAGGAGGCAGCATTATACCCTATGAGGGGGGCTGCATTATACCCTATGAGGAGGCAGCATTATTCCTTATGAGGAGGCAGCATTATACCCTATGAGGAGGCAGCATTATTCCCTATGAGGAGGCAGCATTATACCCTATGAGGAGGCAGCATTATACCCTATGAGGGGGGCAGCATTATACCCTATGAGGAGGCAGCATTATTCCTTATGAGGAGGCAGCATTATAACCTATGAGGAGGCAGCATTATTCCTTATGAGGAGGCAGCATTATTCCCTATGAGGGGGGCAGTATTATACCCTATGAGGAGGCAGCATTATACCCTATGAGGGGGGCAGCATTATTCCCTATGAGGAGGCAGCATTATACCCTATGAGGAGGCAGCATTATACCCTATGAGGGGGGCAGCATTATACCCTATGAGGGGGCAGCATTATTCCTTATGAGGAGGCAGCATTATACCCTATGAGGAGGCAGCATTATACCCTATGAGGAGGCAGCATTATACCCTATGAGGAGGCAGCATTATACCTTATGAGGAGGCAGCATTATACCCTATGAGGAGGCAGCATTATACCCTATGAGGGGGCAGCATTATACCCTATGAGGGGGGCAGCATTATACCCTATGAGGGGGCAGCGTTATACCCTATGAGGAGGCAGCATTATACCCTATGAGGAGGCAGCATTATACCCTATGAGGGGGCAGCATTATACCCTATGAGGGGGCAGCATTATACCCTATGAGGAGGCAGCATTATACCCTATGAGGAGGCAGCATTATACCCTATGAGGAGGCTGCATTATACCCTATGAGGAGGCAGCATTATTCCCTATGAGGAGGCAGCATTATACCCTATGAGGAGGCTGCATTATACCCTATGAGGAGGCAGCATTATACCCTATGAGGGGGGCAGCATTATACCCTATGAGGAGGCAGCATTATACCCTATGAGGAGGCAGCATTATACCCTATGAGGAGGCAGCATTATTCCCTATGAGGGGGCAGCATTATACCCTATGAGGAGGCAGCATTATACCCTATGAGGAGGCAGCATTATACCCTATGAGGAGGCAGCATTATACCCTATGAGGAGGCAGCATTATTCCTTATGAGGAGGCAGCATTATACCCTATGAGGAGGCAGCATTATACCCTATGAGGGGGCAGCATTATACCCTATGAGGAGGCAGCATTATACCCTATGAGGGGGGCAGCATTATACCCTATGAGGGGGCAGCGTTATACCCTATGAGGAGGCAGCATTATACCCTATGAGGAGGCAGCATTATACCCTATGAGGAGGCAGCATTATACCCTATGAGGGGGCAGCATTATACCCTATGAGGAGGCAGCATTATACCCTATGAGGAGGCAGCATTATACCCTATGAGGAGGCAGCATTATTCCTTATGAGGAGGCAGCATTATACCCTATGAGGGGGGCAGCATTATTCCCTATGAGGAGGCAGCATTATACCCTATGAGGGGGGCAGCATTATTCCCTATGAGGAGGCAGCATTATACCCTATGAGGGGGGCAGCATTATACCCTATGAGGGGGCAGCATTATACCCTATGAGGAGGCAGCATTATACCCTATGAGGGGGGCAGCATTATACCCTATGAGGAGGCAGCATTATTCCTTATGAGGAGGCAGCATTATACCCTATGAGGAGGCAGCATTATACCCTATGAGGGGGGCAGCATTATACCCTATGAGGGGGGCAGCATTATACCCTATGAGGAGGCAGCATTATACCCTATGAGGGGGCAGCATTATACCCTATGAGGGGGCAGCATTATACCCTATGAGGAGGCAGCATTATACCCTATGAGGGGGGCAGCATTATACCCTATGAGGGGGCAGCATTATACCCTATGAGGAGGCAGCATTATACCCTATGAGGAGGCAGCATTATTCCTTATGAGGAGGCAGCATTATACCCTATGAGGAGGCAGCATTATACCCTATGAGGGGGGCAGCATTATACCCTATGAGGGGGCAGCATTATACCCTATGAGGGGGGCAGCATTATACCCTATGAGGGGGCAGCATTATACCCTATGAGGGGGCAGCATTATACCCTATGAGGGGGCAGCGTTATACCCTATGAGGAGGCAGCATTATACCCTATGAGGGGGCAGCATTATACCCTATGAGGAGGCAGTATTATACCCTATGAGGAGGCAGCATTATACCCTATGAGGGGGCAGCATTATACCCTATGAGGAGGCAGCATTATATCCTATGAGGAGGCAGCATTATACCCTATGAGGGGGCAGCATTATACCCTATGAGGGGGCAGCATTATACCCTATGAGGGGGGCAGTATTATACCCTATGAGGAAGCAGCATTATACCCTATGAGGGGGCAGCATTATACCCTATGAGGGGGGCAGTATTATACCCTATGAGGAGGCAGCATTATACCCTATGAGGGGGCAGTATTATTCCCTATGAGGAGGCAGCATTATACCCTATGAGGGGGCAGCATTATACCCTATGAGGGGGCAGCATTATACCCTATGAGGGGGCAGTATTATACCCTATGAGGAGGCAGCATTATACCCTATGAGGGGGTGCATTATACCCTATGAGGAGGCAGCATTATTCCCTATGAGGAGGCAGCATTATACCCTATGAGGGGGCAGCATTATACCCTATGAGGAGGCAGCATTATACCCTATGAGGAGGCAGCATTATACCCTATGAGGGGGCAGCATTATACCCTATGAGGGGGGCAGCATTATACCCTATGAGGGGGGCAGTATTATACCCTATGAGGAGGCAGCATTATTCCCTATGAGGGGGGCAGCATTATTCCCTATGAGGGGGCAGCGTTATACCCTATGAGGAGGCAGCGTTATACCCTATGAGGGGGCAGCATTATACCCTATGAGGGGGGCAGTATTATACCCTATGAGGAGGCAGCATTATACCCTATGAGGGGGCAGCATTATACCCTATGAGGGGGGCAGTATTATACCCTATGAGGAGGCAGCATTATACTCTATGAGGGTGCAGCATTATACCCTATGAGGGGGAAGCATTATACCCTATGATGAGGCAGCATTATACCCTATGAGGAGGCAGCATTATACCCTATGAGGGGGCAGCATTATACCCTATGAGGGGGCAGCATTATACCCTATGAGGAGGCAGCATTATACCCTATGAGGAGGCAGTATTATACCCTATGAGGGGGGCAGCATTATACCCTATGAGGAGGCAGCATTATACCCTATGAGGAGGCAGCATTATACCCTATGAGGAGGCAGTATTATACCCTATGAGGGGGGCAGCATTATACCCTATGAGGAGGCAGCATTATACCCTATGAGGGGGCAGCATTATACCCTATGAGGGGGCAGCATTATACCCTATGAGGGGGCAGTATTATACCCTATGAGGGGGCAGCATTATACCCTATGAGGGGGGCAGCATTATACCCTATGAGGGTGCAGTATTATACCCTATGAGGAGGCAGCATTATACCCTATGAGGGGGAAGCATTATACCCTATGAGGAGGCAGCATTATACCCTATGAGGAGGACAGCATTATACCCTATGAGGGGGCAGCATTATACCCTATGAGGAGGCAGCATTATACCCTATGAGGGGGGCAGCATTATACCCTATGAGGAGGGCAGCATTATACCCTATGAGGGGGCAGTATTATACCCTATGAGGGGGCAGCATTATACCCTATGAGGAGGCAGCATTATACCCTATGAGGAGGGCAGCATTATACCCTATGAGGGGGGCAGCATTATACCCTATGAGGAGGCAGCATTATACCCTATGAGGGGGCAGCATTATACCCTATGAGGAGGCAGCATTATACCCTATGAGGAGGCAGCATTATACCCTATGAGGAGGCAGTATTATTCCCTATGAGGAGGGCAGCATTATACCCTATGAGGAGGCAGCATTATACCCTATGAGGGGGGCAGCATTATACCCTATGAGGAGGCAGTATTATTCCCTATGAGGAGGGCAGCATTATACCCTATGAGGAGGCAGCATTATACCCTATGAGGGGGGCAGCATTATTCCCTATGAGGAGGGCAGCATTATACCCTATGAGGGGGGCAGCATTATACCCTATGAGGAGGCAGCATTATACCCTATGAGGGGGCAGCATTATTCCCTATGAGGAGGGCAGCATTATACCCTATGAGGGGGCAGCATTATACCCTATGAGGAGGCAGCATTATACCCTATGAGGAGGCAGCATTATACCCTATGAGGAGGGCAGCATTATTCCCTATGAGGAGGGCAGCATTATACCCTATGAGGGGGCAGCATTATACCCTATGAGGAGGCAGCATTATACCCTATGAGGAGGCAGCATTATACCCTATGAGGAGGCAGTATTATACCATATGAGGGGGGCAGTATTATACCCTATGAGGGGGGCAGTATTATACCCTATGAGGAGGGCAGCATTATTCCCTATGAGGGGGGCAGTATTATTCCCTATGAGGGGGGCAGTATTATACCCTATGAGGGGGTGCATTATACCCTATGAGGGGGTGCATTATACCCTATGAGGAGGCAGCATTATACCCTATGAGGGGGCAGCATTATACCCTATGAGGGGGGCAGTATTATTCCCTATGAGGGGGGCAGTATTATACCCTATGAGGGGGCAGCATTATACCCTATGAGGGGGGCAGTATTATATTCTATGAGATGGCTGCATTATACTATGTGAGGGGGCTGCTTTATATTCTATGAGGGGGCTACCCCAACTCCTGCTACATAATTAAGACATGTACAACCTTATATTATACCCTGATATTAGTGTGTTTTACCGCATAATTGGTGGTCTGGTATTTAACTCTATGCAGCTACATAGTGGGCCCCAAGAATGATTTTCTCTGGTGGGCCCAAGGTGTTCCAGTCCGACGCTGCCCCCAACATATAATGACGGTGAAGCAAGATGAAAAAACACTCACACAGACAGAAAGATAGGCTGAGCAAACGATGGTGCCCAAACAAACTAAACAGGACAGGAAAGGAAGGTTGCTGTCTGCAATCTGCCAAAACCCTATCAAAAAAGGGGGAAACAGAAGCGCACAATAGGGTCTTATCCAATGATATAAACGTTTCACAAATATGGATCCACTCACCTGGTTAAGTTGTGTGAAACACAACAACCATAAACACAAATGGGTAGAACCTGATGAACTGCAGCAATCAGCCGGTCACTTGAATTGTATATATAGGAAGAAAGAAAAGGAAGAAATCCGGCTTTCAAGATCGCGCTGTTCCAATCCAAAGTTCACAAGAAGTAAATCCAAGGACCAAGCGGTGATAAATAACTTCTTTTTTATTCCATAAACGCTACGCGTTTCGTGTACACACTGTACACTTCCTCAGGAGAAAAAAGAAGTGTACAGTGTGTACACGAAATGCGTAGAGTTTATGGAATAAAAAAGAAGTTATTTATCACCGCTTGGTCCTTGGATTTACTTCTTGTGAACTTTGGATTGGAACAGCGCGATCTTGAAAGCCGGATTTCTTCCTTTTCTTTCTTCCTATATATAAAACCCTATCAAAGACATAAGCCAACAGGCTAATATGGAAAAAGACCCTGAAGCAGCTAGGCTTCAAAAGCTATATCAGCACTCAGGTACTTTCTGAAGACAGAGCTAAAGGAATTCAGCTCACCCCAGCAGGGAATGGCAGAAATCCAGAAAAACAAAGCACAAATGCAAAAGGCAGAGCAGAAAACTTAGCTTTAGAAGAGCAGGAATTCAGACTGGTCTCCAAGGATTCCACAGAGAAATCAACCGCAGGGCAGAAGGGCGTCGGCGGCCTTATATCCAGTCAGTAACTCCACTCAGCTAGTCATCATCATTAGGCTCAGGTGCTTGATAATCAGGCTCACTACCTTTCTTTACCAGAAGAGGGAGTTCATCAGGCCTCAGTAGTGAAGGGGAAAATGAACTCACAACAGCTAACCGTGGGTTCACTCAAACCTGTTCTAGCAAGGCCTGCTTGATTAGCAGGTCCCGGAACCCAGTCACTAGCAGGTCACGCAGGGTAATGTTGATGGGCCCTACCCCTATTCTGTCCTTCCTTTCTATGGCGGTGTGTAGCTCCTGGAGGGCGTTCATATACTGAGTGATGGTCTCCCCCTGCATCCGACTGAACAACCGGGTTCTCAACTCTCCCACGTCTGTTGGATCCCTGTGGGTCTCTTCCAGGATCTGTAGGACCCTGGCGAAGGTGTTGTGACGCCCCGGGGGTCTCAACATTACCGACTTCCGGGCCTCCCCATCTAGCGCCATAAGGGCCACCTCAGCCTCTAAGTCGGGGGTCATGGGGTGCATGCGGAAAAGGCCCCGCATACGTTCTGTCTAGCTCCACAATAGCGTATCAGACCCAGAAAACCGGGGCAGGTTACTTAGCATAGCCCCCAGGGAGATGCTGGAGCAGGGACCCCCGTCATCCGCAGCCCTACTCTGATCAGGCGCAACGCCGTCTGTGCTCGGAGACTGCATCCTGCCGACTATGCCAAATCTGGAAAATTGCAGGTACGCAGGATGCAGTGACGAGTCGCGAGACAACCTGGTGCTTTCTAAAATAACTTTTATAAGACTGGGGGAACTTTCCTCAGTCACGGCTTGAACCCAAAAAGGGGTAACACGTGTTGCCCTCGCAGGGGCTCTAGACAAGTAAACACCAAAGAGTAGACTATGACTACTTCCGGCAATAGCTGGTCACTATAGGGCCACGGTTTGGCCGACTATGGGTCCTTAATCGAAAAGTAATCTTAGCTGCTGTCCAGACGTCCCTCGCCGTACGGGTTGGTGGTCTTTCGGCGTAGTAGTTGCTGGGCCCAGTTGCTGAGGCGTTGATGGAGTCTTCGCGCCCTCCGGCACGTAGGCGACACTGGAGCCCCACAGGGCCCGGTGAAGTCCTTGGACAGGCGGGCCGCAGTCCCCCCGATTGGGGCCAGCGGCAGCGATGTGCAGTGGCGGATGACAGGACACCTGCGCAGCTAACGGCTGCAACGGGGAGTCCGCGGTCATCAGAGTCCCGGCCCCTGCTGCAGGCCTGAGCAGAACGGTGGTGGCCGCCGATGGCACGGTACTTGCCGCGGCCACAGACGAGCACGGGGCGGCTGCGGGTGGTGGGGAACAGGCTGCAGCCGCGGCCGGAGGAGAGGGCTGAGAGGAGGCGGGAGCGGCCGCGGGTTGAACTGGGGCCGCAGTGGCCGCGGGCTGGAGCAGGGCAGCAAGTCTTGGACGATCGCCTTGGCACCGTCCCTCTGGAGTCCTCAGTGAGCGTCCCCTCTCCCACTGGTTAGTCGTTCTAGCTTCCTGTCGCTCCCACGCTCTCCTGCAGTCTCTGTCCCGGTCTGCTGACTCATCGTCCGGGGAATTCCCCGCCTCCTTTATATTGGTCCCTCCCCAGCCCATCTGTCTGTCAGAACGGTCCATCCTCGAATTCTGTCCTCCGGGAACAGTCTCCCCCGGAACCCGGATGACGGCTCCTTTGGTTCCGGCCCGGACACTCGATGGGGGCCGTTCCTCCCACATGCACCCTGACCGACAGCACCTCTATGACTGACAGCCAGCTCTGCGGTGCATTAGTACAGAGCCATCAGTCAGACTGTGCCAGGATGCACTTACCAGCACTGCTCACTATACATACTGCAGTGACTGTGTTCGCCCTGACCGGCAGCACCTCTATGAATGACAGCCGACTCAGCGGTGCATTAGTACAGAGCTGTCAGTCGGACTGTGCCAGGGTGCACTTACCAGCACTGCTCACTATAACACAGTGACTGAGTCCGCCCCGACCAACAGTACCTCTATGACTGACAGCCGGCTCAGCGGTGCATTAGTGCAGAGTCGTCAGTCAGACTGTGCCATGGTGCACTTACCAGCACTGCTCACTATACATACCGCAGTGACTGTGTGCGCCCCAGCTGACCGCACCTCTATGACTGACAGCCGGCTCTGCGGTGCATTAGTACAGAGCTGTCAATCAGACTGTGCCGGGATGCACTTACCAGCACTGCTCACTATACATGCCGCAGTGACTGTGTCCGCCAATGGCGGATCTTAATAGGGGCGGATGGGGCGGTCGCCCCGGGCCCAAGGTTTTTTGGGGGCCCAGGGGCAGGGGCGGGCTGGGCCGGGTGGCAGAGAGGCAAATGCCACCCGGACCGCTCCCCCAGCACCTGTACAGGGCCGGCCGTGCCCTGTGCTGTGACGCCGCCGGCAGCAGACAGCCGCCCGCGTCACATTCTATGAGGGGCCGGGAGCTGTGCACGGCCGTCACCTTGACGGCTGCTCAGCTCCGGCTCCCTCTGGCTGTACTTCCGGGTCAGATGTCGGGCGTGCGCGATGACGTCACCGTGCACGTGCCGACATGTCCCGGAGGATGCTGAAAGCAGAGGCGCTGCTGGGGAGCGAGCCGGCTGTGAGGTAAGTGTGGGGAACTTTTTTTATTTTTTTTTATTTATAAAATGAATTAAATGGGGGAGGGGGTGAGTGGGGGCTGTACACAATGAAGGGGGGGTGACTGGGGCCTGTATATGATGAAGGGGGGGTGACTGGGGCCTGTATATGATGACGGGGGGGTGAGTGGGGGCTGTATATGATGAAGGGGGGTGAGTGGAGGCTGTATATGATGAAGGGGGGGTGACTGGGGGCTGTATATGATGACGGGGGGTGACTGGGGCCTGTATATGATGAAGGGGGGTGACTGGGGCCTCTATATGATGACGGGGGGGTGACTGGGGGCTGTATATGATGAAGGGGGGTGACTGGGGGCTGTATATGATGACGGGGGGGTGACTGGGGGCTGTATATGATGACGGGGGGGTGACTGGGGGATGTATATGATGACGGGGGGGTGACTGGGGCCTCTATATGATGACGGGGGGGTGACTGGGGGCTGTATATGATGAAGGGGGGCGACTGGGGCCTGTATATGATGACGGGGGGGTGACTGGGGGCTGTATATGATGAAGGGGGGTGAGTGGGGGCTGTATATGATGAAGGGGGGTGAGTGGGGGCTGTATATGATGAAGGGGGGTGAGTGGGGGCTGTATATGATGAAGGGGGGTGAGTGGGGGCTGTATATGATGAAGGGGGGTGAGTGGGGGCTGTATATGATGAAGGGGGGGTGACTGGGGGCTGTATATGATGACGGGGGGTGACTGGGGCCTGTATATGATGAAGGGGGTGACTGGGGCCTCTATATGATGACGGGGGGGTGACTGGGGGCTGTATATGATGACGGGGGGGTGACTGGGGGCTGTATATGATGACGGGGGGGTGACTGGGGGCTGTATATGATGACGGGGGGGTGACTGGGGGCTGTATATGATGACAGGGGGGTGACTGGGGCCTCTATATGATGACGGGGGGTGACTGGGGGATGTATATGATGAAGGGGGGTGACTGGGGGCTGTATATGATGAAGGGGGGGTGACTGGGGGCTGTATATGATGACGGGGGGGTGACTGGGGGCTGTATATGATGAATGGGGGGTGACTGGGGTCTGTATATGATGAAGGGGGGTGACTGGGGGCTGTATATGATGACGGGGGGGTGACTGGGGGCTGTATATGATGAAGGGTGGGTGACTGGGGCCTCTATATGATGACGGGGGGGTGACTGGGGCCTCTATATGATGACGGGGGGGTGACTGGGGCCTCTATATGATGACGGGGGGTGACTGGGGCCTCTATATGATGACGGGGGGTGTATATGATGACGGGGGGTGACTGGGGGCTGTATATGATGACGGGGGGTGACTGGGGGCTGTATATGATGAAGGGGGGGTGACTGGGGGCTGTATATGATGACGGGGGGTGACTGGGGGCTATATATGATGACGGGGGGGTGACTGGGGTTGTACAGGATGAAGGGGGTGAGTGGGGGCTTCACAGGATGAAGGGGGGTGAGTGGGGCTGCACATGATGAAGGGGGGTGAGTGGGGCTGCACATGATGAAGTGGGGGTGAGTGGGGCTGCACATGATGAAGTGGGGGGTGAGTGGGGCTGCACATGATGAAGTGGGGGGTGAGTGGGGCTGCACATGATGAAGTGGGGGATAAGTGGTGCTGCACATGATGAAGTGGGGGATAAGGGGGACTGCACATGATGAATTAAGGGGTAAGTGGGACTGCACATGATGAATTAAGGGGTAAGTGGGACTGCACATGATGAATTAAGGGGTAAGTGGGACTGCACATGATGAATTAAGGGGTAAGTGGGACTGCACATGATGAATTAAGGGGTAAGTGGGACTGCACATGATGAATTGGGGGTAAGGGGGACTGCACATGATGAATTGGGGGTAAGGGGGACTGCACATGATGTGGGGGTAAAATTAACTGCACATGATGATGGGGGAGTGGGGCTGCACATGAAGTTGGGGGGAAGGGGACTGCACATGATGAAATGGAAGGGGGGATAAGGGGCTGCAAATGATGAAGCGGCACTGCAGATGAAGTGAGTGGGTGATAGGGGACTGCAATGGATGAAGTAAGGGGACTTCAAATTAAAGTGGGGACATTAAGGTGGATCCCCTATGGCCAGGATCACGTTGGGCGATTTTGTGCGTATTGGCCGTAGGCCTACAGCTTATGTGCATCGTCTTTTTAGGCCATGTCCACACGTGGTGGAATGGTGGCGGGTTTTCCGTATGGACCCGCAGCAAACCAAGTGCTGCGGTCCGTACGGCTGTCAATTCCCGCACGGGGACCGCAGCGCTCAGGTGGGAAGGGGGGTACAGGGGCCCAGGTTTTATGAACAGCCCCAGGCCCATAGTCCACTTAATCCGCCACTGGACTGTCCGCCCTGACCGGTAGCACCTCTATGACTGACAGCCGGCTCTGCGGTGCATTAGTACAGAGCCGTCTGTTAGGAATGGCGGAACGCACTAAATAAAAATAATAATAAAGTGCGTTCACCGCTCGGGGTCCACCGTGCAGTAGGTGTTACAACCGCTGCTGAGTAATGACAGAGGAGCAATATGGCGGTATAATACGCACGGGTTCAACTTCACCCGAAGTGCGCAGCGCGGGCTCTGTTCACACACAGAGGCGCCACAACAAAAACATGCAAAAAGGCTGAGCCTGTTAGAGTCATAGGCCGCAGGTAAATGCACACACGGTATAAGGTCACAGGAGCAGGAACTAAGACAGAAGGGTTGTGTCCGTCTAGACCTACCGTGTGTGCGGCGTCGCTACTGCGAACGCCAAGAAGGGCTGCAACTGCAGCGCGGCGCAGGACACTGCAGCTGGACGACACAGCTACAAAGCAGGCGCTATGTCGGACGCTAGCGCAGAGGTGCAGTGTGCACAGTGGCCTAAGGCTTGCCACAGACAGGCGCAGACTACTGAACTAATTCCCTAACCACATGCGTAATATCAGAGGGAAGGGGTTTCATAATAAGTCAGTCACCAGAATCATACATCCGTCACCATTCACACATAGCAGTATAGTCTATACTAGCGCATGGCGGAACGGCCATGCACGCTTTTTATAGCAGCCGGGACCTTCTGGAAGCTTCCAGATCTCCGAGATGGACCAATGAGATCTGGAGCAGGACCTGAGCACATGACTCCCGATCTCCAATGGGAAACCGTCTCATGAGCATGCTCAGTAGGAGGACAGAGGGACTTAGCCCCTGGAGAGATCTGCTGCAAGGCAATCTCCTCTGCGGTAGATAAAGAGCAAGAGACCGCAGGTTTTCACTATAAAACCACTAAAAATAAGCTGCACAGTCATTTCTATGCATTTTGCACTTTTTGTGCACATTGATGCCGTTTTTACCGTGAAAAAACCGTATCGCGGTAAAAAACGCAGCATGCACATTAATTTTGCGGATTTTTCTGCAGTTTTGGCTTCTTCCATGCGTTTAGAAACTGCTGCAGAAAAAAACGCATCAAAAACACATCAAAACGGCACAAAAAACGGAAAAATAGATACGGTTTCTGGGATGTGTGCACTTAGCCTAAGGGACTGGATTCCTGCAAAGCAGACGTAGGAACCTGACTCCCGTCAATCAGACTGTGCCGGAGTGCACTTACCAGCACTGCTCACTATACATAACGCAGTGACTGTGCCCGCACCGACCGGCAGCACCTCTATGACTGACAGCCGGCTCTGCGGTGCATTAGTGCAGAGCCGTCAATGAGACTGTGACGGGGTGCGCTTACCAGCACTGCTCACTATACATAACGCAGTGACTGTGCCCGCCCCGACCGGCAGCACCTCTATGACTGACAGCCGGCTCTGCGGTGCATTAGCAAAGAACCGTCGGTCAGACTTACCAGCACTACTCACTATACCACAGCGACTGTGTGCGCCCCAGCTGACTGCACCTGTATGACTGACAGCCGACTCTGCGGTGCATTAGTAAACAGACATTACACCATATGTGACTGATATCAGCCCCTCTTATAACACTCTAGTACTGGTTGTGACACAGTCACTGGCATAGTGTGTGAAGGGAGATATGTGTCTCTGCGCATACTGCAGTCAGTAATGTAAAAACAGGAGGGTTTTTTCCTCCAGCACGCCAAGTGCTGAGGGGGTTAATAGCAACGTATGATAT
Source organism: Dendrobates tinctorius (assembly GCF_039654945.1). NCBI lineage: Eukaryota > Metazoa > Chordata > Amphibia > Anura > Dendrobatidae > Dendrobates > Dendrobates tinctorius. The sequence goes on along the minus strand of NW_027361899.1, from coordinate 1,982,110 downwards.
GGGTTGGTTTTAGTGGACCTTCATAGAGCGGGTGGGTGGAGGTCCACCTTATCTCCACATGCAGAGTCCTGCCAGTACCTGTGTGAGGTCATGATCATGTGACCATCACATGGGTGTTACATACCTGGCCATGAGAGTCAGTGGGGTCGGCTCTTGGGAGAGCAGGAACTCCCACATGGCTCCAGGAGGAGCTGAGGACTGTGCGGGATAACTGCAGGTGAACCCTGCGGGGAATGGACTTATGAGGTCTGTGGTTTTTGTTTTTTACTGTTTTGCCAGCAAGGCTCTGTGTATTTTGCTGAACCATGCCAAGGTTTATGTCATCCCCAATAAACCAGCAGGTGATTCTCTACCAGAACGGCGCCTGTGTCTACCTGAGGAAGCAGCTAAGTGTGTCAACCCCTCACATGTGGTGTTTTGAGTGTGGGCAGCGTTCCAGGAACAAGCATGGAGGAGCTTGTGAAGCATCTCGTCCAAGTACAGCAGCATCAGCTCGCCAGTCAGCAGCAGCAAGCGGCGCAGCAGGAGACGAGTAAGGCTAGTTTCACATTTGCGTTTAAGGCCGCAGCGGCGGCCTGCGCACGGCCGCCGCTAAGCCCCGCCCCTGCCACGCCTCCTCCGGTAGCTCCGCCTCTGGGCGCATGACGCTGCATGCGTCATGCATCCCCTATCTTTATCACTGAGGACGCAGGCCGTGCGCAGTATGCGTTTGGCGGCGCCTGCGTCCTTTTGACGGTGCGCCGAACGCAACCAAATTGCAACAGGTTGTGTTTGGCGCTGGTCGGCGCACCGTCAAAAGGACACTGGCGCCGCCAAATGCATACTGCGCACGGCAGCGTCATGCGCCCAGAGGCGGAGCTACCGGAGGAGGCACGGCAGGGGCGGGGCTTAGCGGTGGCCGTGCGCAGGCCGCCGCTGCGGCCTTAAACGCATATGTGAAACTGGCCTGAGCTGTTATCACGGCAGCTTCATCACCAAATGCGGCGGCAGCAGGAGGCGCTAACGCTGCAAATGGAGCTCCTCGCAGGCGGTTCGAGTAAGGCCGACAGTCTCCTCTCTGTCTCCAGGTGATGACGCGCATGTCCGGAGAACGGTAAGACAAGCCTTACAGAAAATGACCCTGGGGGATGATGTCAAAGCCTTTTTGACTGTGTTCGAGTGGGTAGCGAAGCATGAGAGGCTACCACCAGAGCAGTGGGCGGAGGTGCTGACCCCCTATTTGACTGGTGAACCCCAAAAGGCATATTATGACCTAGCCCTCCAGGACGCAAAAGAGTAGGACAAATTAAAAAATGAGATTCTTGCATGCCTGGGAGTGACTATGTCTGTAAGGGCTCAGCTGGTGATAATCCCCCACGCTCCCAGATGTTTGATCTGTTGCTCCTGGTTCAAAAGAGGCTGCAGCCAGAGACTTCCACTCCAGCTCAAATGGTTGAGCGTATGGTGATGGACAGGTTTGTCCACTCCCTCCCCAGGCAAATACACACCTGGGTTGTCCAGGGAGACCCCCGGAATGCAGATGACTTGGTGGGCCTGGTTGAGAGAGATCAGGTTGTGGAGAAATCCCACGTGAAACTAAACGTCGCTACTTCCTCATACTGGGAAACCCAAAAGGGGGCAGGCTCCCCACGGAGTGTGGCTAGACCCACAACTGAGGGGCATCCCAACCCTGCTGAGGGCTCATCCAAGGTGCTTATGAATGATGTGGTCTGTTGGCGGTGTCACAAACCGGAGACGCAGCCTCCCAGTGTCATATGCCCCCTGAGCCTATGGACTGCAGCTTAGGCCAGCGCTGCTCCTACTGTGCCTGCCCGGCCTGCAGTGTGGACTGTCAACCCAGCGAGGGTCCCCAGTCGTGTGGCGTGTCCATCAATGGGGTAATGGTTCTAGGACTGTTGGGACTCTTGAAGTCTGGGGACCCTCATTAGCGCTGCATTGCCCCACCAGTTAATCCCTCACAAGTTAGTGGGCATCTACTGCATACACGCTGATGCCAAGGACTATCCCACGTAACCATGGGAACAGACTGTGGGGATAGAGCCCATGAGGGTGGGATAGTAAAGTACTTAATCCATCCTGTCATTCTGGGGTGGGATTTTGCTCTGTTTAAGAACATCTGGAAAAAGGGGGATGTACAGCGTGTCCCGGTCAAAAGCTAGGATCCTCTGAAGGCGACTACATCAAAATCGGAAGTGAAGGAGTTTTTCCGTATGTGTCCTCGCTGGAGAGGAGAACGAGACGGTAACAGAGGAGCACGGCTTCCCTGACTTAGAGGTGCCCGAAGAGAACTTTGGAACTGCTCAACTTTTGGACCTTACATTAAAGGGGGCATTTGAGAATGTGACTGTATGCAATGGGGCTGCTCTAGAGCCGGGGCAGACACCAGGTTTCCTCCCTTTGCAGTCAATGGCAAGTTATTGTATCGGGTGACCAAACTGAGGGGAGGTGAGATAGTGGAGCAGCTGTTAGTTCCAGGACCCTACCGTCGGAGGGTTTTAGACATGGGCCATTCACATGTTTTCGGTGGACATCTGGGGGTGGAGAAAACTTAGGAGAGAATCTTACAGAGGTTCTATTGGCCAGTGTGTTACCGAGAGATCCTGAATTGTTGTAGGTCCTGCTCCACCTGTCAAATAACTGCTCCTACCTCTCTCTTCCGAAGCCCCTTATTGCCTTTGCATGTGATAGAAACCCCCTTTGAGTGGATTGCTATGGACCTGGTAGGTCCCCTCGTTAAATCAGTATGCGACCATCAGTACATTTTAGTGGTCATAGACTAAGCGTCCAGATACCCTGAAGCAGTGCCAATGAGGAATGTCTCAGCTAAGCGTATAGCCCGGGAGCTTGTCCATATCTTTGCCAGGACCAGTTTGCGCAAAGAGATTTTGACGGACTAGGGGAATCCGTTTATGAGCAAAGTGATGTGGGAGCTGTGTAGAGTCCTCCAGATCACCCAGCTACGAACCTCCGTTTACCATCCGCAGACCGATGGGATGGTGGAGCGCTTGAACAAGACCTTGAAGGCCATGCTCAAGAGGGTTGTTGAGAAGGACGGTCAGGACTGGGACTATCTGCTCCCGCTCTTGCTCTTTTCTTTCAGAGAAGTGCCAAAGGCCTTCACTGGCTTCTCGCTGTTCGAGCTCCTGTACAGCCAACATCCACGAGGCCTACTGGACATTGCCAAGGAAACTTGGGAAGCCGAGGTCACGCCGCACAGGAGTGTCATTGAGCATGTCGCCCAGCTGCAAGAAAGAATGGCCCAAGGGAGGGTGTACAACTGATCAGCAAGGCTAAGGCAATTCCAGCCCGGGGACAGCGTACTAGTACTTATCCCTATGATGGAGAGTAAATTCTTGACAAAGTGGCAAGGCCTGTATGAGATGGTGTAAAAATTTGGGGACTTGAATTACAAGGTACATCAGCCCAGTCACAGAAAGCCACACCAGATACTCCATGTGAACTTACTCAAACCTTGGTGGGACCGTGAACCTCTGGGAGCTCCTTGCCTGAAGGCCCGTCCTGAAGCCAAGATTGAGGAGTTTGTGATCGCTGAGATGCTAACGCCGGCCAAGAAGCAACAATGTCGAGACCTGCTGCAGCAGAACTGTGACCTGTCCTTGGAGTTGCCAGGGCGCACACAGGTTGTGGAACACGATGTGTTATTGGAGCCGCATGTAAGGGTGAACCTCAAACTCTACAGAATCCCCAAAGCACGGTGGGAGATAATCTCTCTAAGGAAGTGAAAAGAATACTGGACCTCGGGGTGATAGAGGAATCAAGAAGTGGCTGGTAAAGTCCCATCATCCTCGTACCGAATGGTGAATTGCAGTCTTGTAACGACTACTGCAAGCTCAATGAGGTGTCCCGTTTTGATGCGTACCCGATGCCCCGCATGGATGAACTCATTGAGCGACTGGAACCCGCAAGCTACATCACAACCCTCGACCTGATAAAGGGGTACTGGCAGATCCCCATGTCGCAGAGCACTAAGGAGAAGATGGCATTCTCGACGCCAGATGGGTATTTCCAGTGCACCATGATGTTCTTTGGACTGCAGGGGGCCCAGCTACCTTCCAGAGGGCGATGGATCGAATATTGGCTCCACATAAGAAATATGCCGCAGCCTACTTGGATGACATTGTCATCTTTAGCTCTGACTGGTACTGGCGATCCTCGATGCATTGAGGTAAGTGAGATTTATCATAAATCCGAAGAAGTGTGTCATAGGCAAGGAGGAGGCCAAGTACTTAGGCTACATCGTCGGGAGAGGCGAGATCAAGCCCCAGCTGAATAAGATAGAAGCCATTCAGAAGTGGTCGCAACCGCTGTCCAAGAAACAAGTGTGGGCGTTTCTTGGGATTGTGGGGTATTACTGGCGTATTATCCCGAACTTTGCCTTAATTGCCGCACCGTTAACGGATCTCCTTCTGGGCACCAAGTGGACAATGGTGAAATGGACTCCTGACACAGAGAGGGCATTTCAAGAACTCAAGCAGGCTCTGTGTAAGCATCCGGTGATGATTGCACCAGATTTTACCAAAGAATTTGTGGTCCAGACCGATGCTTCAGAGGTTGGGTTGGGAGCTGTGCTGTCACAGGAAATAAATGGAGAAGAGCATCCCATCCTGTACCTGATCCAGAAACTCTCTGCTTGCGAGAAGAATTGCACCATAGTGGAGAAAGAGTGCTTGGATATAACGTGGGCCGTAGACACTCTGAAGTACTACCTGCTAGGCCGCAGGTTTAAGTTAGTGTCAGACCTCTGCAATGGTTGAGAGAGAAGAAGTGTAAGAATGCCCGGGTGACTAGGTGGTTCTTAGTCCTTCAAGACTTCACGTTCCACATAGAGCATAGGCCAGGGAAGTTACATGGTAACACAGATGCTCTCTCTTGAATTCCCTGTCTGATATCTGAAGGTCCAAAACCCCCGGCTTTGGGCAGGGGGGGAATATGTGACAGGGTCTCTGGCACAGTATATGAAGGGAGATACGTGTCACTGTGCATACTGCGGTCAGAGATGTAAAACCAGAGTGTTTTTGCCACCAGCACATTAGGTACTGAGAGGGTTAATAGGAACCTATGCTATAGGCTGATTTTAGTGGACCTTCATAGAGTGGGTGGGCGGAGGTCCACCGTATCGCCACCTACAGAGTCTGCCAGGACCTGTGTGAGGTCAGTGTCATGTGATCATCACATGTGTGTTACATACTTGTCTATGAAATTCAGGGGGTCGGCTCTTGGGAGAGCAGGAACTCCCACATAGCTCCAGGAGGAGCTGAGGACTGTGCGTGATAACTGCAGGTGAACCCTGCAGGGAATGGACTTATCAGGACCGTGTTTTTTGTTTGTTTTACTGTTATGCCAGCAAAGTTCTGTTTATTTTGCTGAACCGTGCCAAGGTTTATGTCATCCCCAATAAACCAGTAGGTGACTATCTACCAGAACGGTTCCTGTGTCCACCTGATACTGGAGCACCCCCTCAGGGCTGTGGGTAATTCGGTACCGGGCTGTTGCCTTAAAGGGATGTGTGACGGCAGCAGTGACCTGGTCCGTGGCCCTGAGTGTCCATGAAGAATAAGGATTGATGAGGAATAAAGTCTACTTGTAGATAAGTTCGTGACGCCACCTGTGGTACTCGGCAATAAAGGTGTTAGCTGATGCTACTTGTACAGACCGCTGGGGCTGGTGGTGATGCAGCAGAGTTGGCTCAGCTCTCCACAGGCAGAGCTTAACCCCAGGGCAGTGTAAGTGCAGGATGGTGGATAACTGTAGTGCAGGGCTGCGAGTGTGATCAATAACTGCAGACACAAGAGTTAAGGCCCCGTCACACATAGCGATCTCGCTACTGAGATCGCTGCCGAGTCACAATTTTTGTGACACAACAGCGATCTCACCAGCGAGATCGCTGTGTGTGACAGCGATCAGCGACCGGCCCCCATGCCGGTATCGCTGATCGCTGCAGGAAAGGCCAGGATTTTTTTTTGGTCGCTGGTCTCCCGCTGGCCAGACGCATCGCTGCGTGTGACAGGTGGGAGACGTGCGTCCCTAGATACCCGATGTGCGCGTTAGTTACCAGTCCACTGCATCAGCGCGCTGGTAACTAAGGAACACAGCGACGCCGCGCGCTGGGCGTCGCTGTGCTGACCGCTGGTGAAGCTGTCACCAGCGATCACATAGCAATTCACCAGCGATCCTGACACATTGATATCGTTGTCGGGATCGCTGGTGAGTCGCTATGTGTGACTCCAGCCTTACTGTTCTTTTACCTTTTACCGAAGGCTTGAGGTGCAGACCAAAGCACTGGTACAGATGGAAATGGAGATCCAGCAGCCTGAAAGCAGATCAGGGTCCCTTGAACCAAGTGTGGTTGGAGGCCTCCTTCCTGCGCTACTGTCTGAGGTCCCTGTAGCTTGAAGCCATACTCGGTCCTCTGTTCTCTACAGTCCTTAGTACTTGCCTCTACGGCAGGCAGCTCCAGGCTCTTGTATGCTGCTGTGCCTCAGGGGTTTTGGTGAGGCCAGGAGGCTTGCAGTCTCCTGCTCTCCGGATTTGGCTGCTGAGACTGTCGTTCCCAGACAGCCATGGACTCTGGTGTCCAGTATCCAGCGCCCTGACCTGGGTGAGCTTCTTTACGGCTCCACTTCCCCAGGATTTTCTTGGCTCTTTCTCCTTTCCTCTCTCTACTTTAGTCTGGGGAGCAGCTCCTTCATGCTTCCTGCTCTTTCTCAATCCCAGACTCAACTAACTAACTCCTCCTCCAGCCCAGAACTTGCTGGAAGCTCCCCTAAAACAGGGTTCAGCGCTCCCCCTTCTGGTCTAGAGTAGGAAAAGTGTTGGGTGTAGTGGTTACCTGATCAGGGAACTCCTCTCTGCTTCCAGGCATGTTATCATCCCCCTGGAGGGAGGCAACTGTGGCAACCGGACTCCTGGGGTGCCACAATACAAGAAAGATGTATATCTCTGTACCGTGTTAAGGGCCTGTCACACTAAGCGATATTGCTATAATGTCACTGGTTTTTGTGATATCGCTGTGTCTGATACTTACCTCCGACGGCTCCCCCGCTGGTTATCGCTGATCGCGCGAAAACGTCCTGGACCGTTTCTCGTCGTCAGCTTCCTGCTCGGCTTCCTGCTGTGGAGACGAGCGACGCGTGGACGCTGGCGGGAAGACGTCAGGATCGCCTCGTCTGACAGGTAAGTAGCGACCCCCGACCCCTGCGATGTCGCTGGTGAGATCTGCCTGTGTGGCAGCTCACTAGCGACCACTTAGCGATGCACCAGCGATCCTGACCGCGTCATATCGTTATCTGGATCGCTGGTGCATCGCTAAGTGCGACAGTACCTTTAGCCAGTAGAATTTAGAATTGAGAGTCCTCAGAGGTTGATACCTTTCAATGGCTAACTGAAACTTTGAGTCATTAAAAGGTATCAACCACAGAGGACTCTCAATTCTAAATATTTTTGTCTGTGCCTGAGGAAGCAGTCAAGTGGGTCAACCCCTTACAAGATATAACCTCCAGACATTACATCATATGTGACTGATATCAGCCCCTCTTATAACACTCCAGCACTGATATAACCTCCAGACATTACATCATATGTGACTGATATCAGCCCCTCTTATAACGCTCCAGCACTGATATAACCCCCAGACATTACACCATATGTGACTGATATCAGCCCCTCTTATAACGCTCCAGCACTGATATAACCCCCAGACATTACACCATATGTGACTGATATCAGCCCCTCTTATAACGCTCCAGTACTGATATAACCCCCAGACATTACATCATATGTGACTGATATCAGCCCCTCTTATAACGCTCCAGCACTGATATAACCTCCAGACATTACATCATATGTGACTGATATCAGCCCCTCTTATAACGCTCCAGTACTGATATAACCTCCAGACATTACATCATATGTGACTGATATCAGCCCCTCTTATAACGCTCCATTACTGATATAACCCCCAGACATTACACCATATGTGACGGATACCAGCCCCTCTTATAACGCTCCAGTACTGATATAACCCCCAGACATTACACCATATGTGACTGATATCAGCCCCTCTTATAACGCTCCAGTACTGATATAACCCCCAGACATTACACCATATGTGACTGATATCAGCCCCTCTTATAATGCTCCAGTACTGATATAACCCCCAGACATTACACCATATGTGACTGATATCAGCCCCTCTTATAACGCTCCAGTACTGATATAACCCCCAGACATTACACCATATGTGACTGATATCAGCCCCTCTTATAACGCTCCAGTACTGATATAACCTCCAGACATTACACCATATGTGACGGATACCAGCCTTTCTTATAACGCTCCAGTACTGATATAACCCCCAGACATTACACCATATGTGACTGATATGAGCCCCTCTTATAACGCTCCAGTACTGATATAACCTCCAGACATTACACCATATGTGACGGATATCAGCCCCTCTTATAACGCTCCAGTACTGATATAACCCCCAGACATTACACCATATGTGACGGATATCAGCCCCTCTTATAACGCTCCAGTACTGATATAACCCCCAGACATTACACCATATGTGACTGATATCAGCCTTTCTTATAACGCTTCAGTACTGATATAACCCCCAGACATTACACCATATGTGACTGATATCAGCCCCTCTTATAACGCTCCAGTACTAATATAACCCCCAGACATTACATCATATGTGACTGATATCAGCCCCTCTTATAACACTCCAGCACTGATATAACCTCCAGACATTACATCATATGTGACTGATATCAGCCCCTCTTATAACGCTCCAGTACTGATATAACCCCCAGACATTACATCATATGTGACTGATATCAGCCCCTCTTATAACGCTCCAGCACTGATATAACCCCCAGACATTACACCATATGTGACTGATATCAGCCCCTCTTATAACGCTCCAGTACTGATATAACCCCCAGACATTACATCATATGTGACTGATATCAGCCCCTCTTATAACGCTCCAGCACTGATATAACCTCCAGACATTACATCATATGTGACTGATATCAGCCCCTCTTATAACACTCCAGTACTGATATAACCCCCAGACATTACATCATATGTGACTGATATCAGCCCCTCTTATAACGCTCCAGCACTGATATAACCCCCAGACATTACACCATATGTGACTGATATCAGCCCCTCTTATAACGCTCCAGTACTGATATAACCCCCAGACATTACACCATATGTGACTGATATCAGCCCCTCTTATAACGCTCCAGTACTGATATAACCCCCAGACATTACATCATATGTGACTGATATCAGCCCCTCTTATAACGCTCCAGCACTGATATAACCTCCAGACATTACATCATATGTGACTGATATCAGCCCCTCTTATAACGCTCCAGTACTGATATAACCTCCAGACATTACATCATATGTGACTGATATCAGCCCCTCTTATAACGCTCCAGTACTGATATAACCCCCAGACATTACACCATATGTGACGGATACCAGCCCCTCTTATAAGGCTCCAGTACTGATATAACCTCCAGACATTACACCATATGTGACGGATACCAGCCCCTCTTATAACGCTCCAGTACTGATATAACCCCCAGACATTACACCATATGTGACGGATACCAGCCTTTCTTATAACGCTCCAGTACTGATATAACCCCCAGACATTACACCATATGTGACTGATATCAGCCCCTCTTATAACGCTCCAGTACTGATATAACCTCCAGACATTACACCATATGTGACGGATACCAGCCTTTCTTATAACGCTCCAGTACTGATATAACCCCCAGACATTACACCATATGTGACTGATATGAGCCCCTCTTATAACGCTCCAGTACTGATATAACCTCCAGACATTACACCATATGTGACTGATATCAGACCCTCTTATAACGCTCCAGTACTGATATAGCCTCCAGACATTACACCAGCCCCTCTTATAACGCCCCAGTACTGATATAACCTCCAGACATTACATCATATGTGACTGATATCAGCCCCTCTTATAATGCTCCAGTACTGATATAACCCCCAGACATTACACCATATGTGACTGATATCAGCCCCTCTTATAACGCTCCAGTACTGATATAACCTCCAGACATTACACCATATGTGACTGATATCAGCCCCTCTTATAACGCTCCAGTACTGATATAACCTCCAGACATTACACCATATGTGACGGATATCAGCCCCTCTTATAACGCTCCAGTACTGATATAACCCCCAGACATTACACCATATGTGACTGATATCAGCCCCTCTTATAACGCTCCAGTACTGATATAACCTCCAGACATTACACCATATGTGACTGATATCAGCCTCTCTTATAACGCTCCAGTACTGATATAACCTCCAGACATTACACCATATGTGACTGATATCAGCCCCTCTTATAACGCCCCAGTACTGATATAACCCCCAGACATTACACCATATGTGACTGATATCAGCCCCTCTTATAACGCTCCAGTACTGATATAACCCCCAGACATTACACCATATGTGACTGATATCAGCCCCTCTTATAACGCTCCAGTACTGATATAACCTCCAGACATTACACCATATGTGACTGATATCAGCCCCTCTTATAACACTCCAGTACTGATATAACCCCCAGACATTACACCATATGTGACTGATATCAGCCCCTCTTATAACGCCCCAGTACTGATATAACCCCCAGACATTACACCATATGTGACTGATATCAGCCCCTCTTATAACGCTCCAGTACTGATATAACCCCCAGACATTATACCATATGTGACTGATATCAGCCTCTCTTATAACGCTCCAGTACTGATATAACCTCCAGACATTACACCATATGTGACTGATATCAGCCCCTCTTATAACGCTCCAGTACTGATATAACCCCCAGACATTATACCATATGTGACTGATATCAGCCCCTCTTATAACGCTCCAGTACTGATATAACCTCCAGACATTACACCATATGTGACTGATATCAGCCCCTCTTATAACGCTCCAGTACTGATATAACCCCCAGACATTACACCATATGTGACTGATATCAGCCCCTCTTATAACACTCCAGTACTGATATAACCCCCAGACATTACACCATATGTGACTGATATCAGCCCCTCTTATAACGCTCCAGTACTGATATAACCCCCAGACATTACACCATATGTGACTGATATCAGCCCCTCTTATAACACTCCAGTACTGATATAACTCCCAGACATTACACCATATGTGACTGATATCAGCCCCTCTTATAACACTCCAGTACTGATATAACCCCCAGACATTACACCATATGTGACTGATATCAGCCCCTCTTATAGCGCTCCAGTACTGATATAACCCCCAGACATTACACCATATGTGACTGATATCAGCCCCTCTTATAACGCTCCAGTACTGATATAACCCCCAGACATTACACCATATGTGACTGATATCAGCCCCTCTTATAACACTCCAGTACTGATATAACCCCCAGACATTACACCATATGTGACTGATATCAGCCCCTCTTATAGCGCTCCAGTACTGATATAACCCCCAGACATTACACCATATGTGACTGATATCAGCCCCTCTTATAACGCTCCAGTACTGATATAACCCCCAGACATTACATCATATGTGACTGATATCAGCCCCTCTTATAACGCTCCAGTACTGATATAACCCCCAGACATTACACCATATGTGACTGATATCAGCCCCTCTTATAACACTCCAGTACTGATATAACCCCCAGACATTACACCATATGTGACTGATATCAGCCCCTCTTATAGCGCTCCAGTACTGATATAACCCCCAGACATTACACCATATGTGACTGATATCAGCCCCTCTTATAACGCTCCAGTACTGATATAACCCCCAGACATTACACCATATGTGACTGATATCAGCCCCTCTTATAACACTCCAGTACTGATATAACCCCCAGACATTACACCATATGTGACTGATATCAGCCCCTCTTATAACACTCCAGTACTGATATAACCCCCAGACATTACACCATATGTGACTGATATCAGCCCCTCTAATAACGCTCCAGTACTGATATAACCCCCAGACATTACACCATATGTGACTGATATCAGCCCCTCTTATAACACTCCAGTACTGATATAACCCCCAGACATTACACCATATGTGACTGATATCAGCCCCTCTTATAGCGCTCCAGTACTGATATAACCTCCAGACATTACACCATATGTGACTGATATCAGCCCCTCTTATAACACTCCAGTACTGATATAACCCCCAGACATTACACCATATGTGACTGATATCAGCCCCTCTTATAGCGCTCCAGTACTGATATAACCCCCAGACATTACATCATATGTGACTGATATCAGCCCCTCTTATAACGCTCCAGTACTGATATAACCCCCAGACATTACACCATATGTGACTGATATCAGCCCCTCTTATAACACTCCAGTACTGATATAACCCCCAGACATTACACCATATGTGACTGATATCAGCCCCTCTTATAACGCTCCAGTACTGATATAACCCCCAGACATTACACCATATGTGACTGATATCAGCCCCTCTTATAACACTCCAGTACTGATATAACCCCCAGACATTACACCATATGTGACTGATATCAGCCCCTCTTATAGCGCTCCAGTACTGATATAACCCCCAGACATTACACCATATGTGACTGATATCAGCCCCTCTTATAACGCTCCAGTACTGATATAACCCCCAGACATTACACCATATGTGACTGATATCAGCCCCTCTTATAACACTCCAGTACTGATATAACCCCCAGACATTACACCATATGTGACTGATATCAGCCCCTCTTATAGCGCTCCAGTACTGATATAACCTCCAGACATTACACCATATGTGACTGATATCAGCCCCTCTTATAACGCTCCAGTACTGATATAACCTCCAGACATTACACCATATGTGACTGATATCAGCCCCTCTTATAACGCCCCAGTACTGATATCCCGTGGATGATATGACTGCAGATATGCGGGGTACGCCTCGTCGTGGTGGGATGGCTTTTATGTCACATGCGGGATTATTATTATTTCCTCACTGTATTTGTGTCCGGGGTTCTGTCTGTGTCCTGTGCGCAGTGTGAACACGCTCCTACACATCGTGCTGATACTGTGGTGTGCTGCGGCTCATGTCTTTGGTTTCGTGCTCTGGCTGCGCCCACATATTGGGTGACTGGCTCTTTTAGAGATTAGCAGGTGAGGCTGTTGACGATCAGTTGGTCTTTGGCAGGTAAATCCATCCACCGGGGCTCATCTGCTGTGCGGCAGGCACGGTGCGTTCCCACCTCGGGCATTTGGAGGCAGAGAAGGAGACGCGGCCAAACTTGGTGAACAACCGCAAAGAGCGCCCTGAACAAAGCGACGACATGTGGAGACAAGTGCTGGAGAACGGCAGGTGAGGGGCTCCCCAATAACCACACTGTACCCCCAGCCATGGGGCACGACTTCTGGGAGGCTCTGTGACTGGGCGCAACGGGCGAAGATCATGTGGGAATGTGCAGAGGTGCCATACAGATCTGTGGTGTAATAATCTGCAGGATATATCACTATCTGTCAGGAGGTGGAGGAGCGATGCTCTGCAGAGAGGTCAGTGGTGTAATAATCTGCAGGATATATCACTATGTATCTGTCAGGAGGTGGAGGAGCGATGCTCTGCAGAGAGGACAGTGGTGTAATAATCTGCAGGATATATCACTGTGTATCTGTCAGGAGGTGGAGGAGCGATGCTCTGCAGAGAGGTCAGGGGTGTAATAATCTGCAGGATATATCACTGTGTATCTGTCAGGAGGTGGAGGAGCGATGCTCTGCAGAGAGGTCAGTGGTGTAATAATCTGCAGGATATATCACTATGTATCAGGAGGTGGAGGAGCGATGCTCTGCAGAGAGGTCAGGGGTGTAATAATCTGCAGGATATATCACTATGTATCTGTCAGGAGGTGGAGGAGCGATGCTCTGCAGAGAGGTCAGTGGTGTAATAATCTGCAGGATATATCACTATGTATCTGTCAGGAGGTGGAGGAGCGATGCTCTGCAGAGAGGTCAGTGGTGTAATAATCTGCAGGATATATCACTATGTATCTGTCAGGAGGTGGAGGAGCGATGCTCTGCAGAGAGGTCAGTGGTGTAATAATCTGCAGGATATATCACTATGTATCTGTCAGGAGGTGGAGGAGCGATGCTCTGCAGAGAGGTCAGTGGTGTAATAATCTGCAGGATATATCACTATGTATCTGTCAGGAGGTGGAGGAGCGATGCTCTGCAGGAGGTCAGTGGTGTAATAATCTGCAGAATATATCACTGTGTATCTGTCAGGAGGTGGAGGAGCGATGCTCTGCAGAGAGGTCAGGGGTGTAATAATCTGCAGGATATATCACTATGTATCTGTCAGGAGGTGGAGGAGCGATGCTCTGCAGAGAGGTCAGTGGTGTAATAATCTGCAGAATATATCACTATGTATCTGTCAGGAGGTGGAGGAGCGATGCTCTGCAGAGAGGTCAGGGGTGTAATAATCTGCAGGATATATCACTATATCTGTCAGGAGGTGGAGGAGCGATGCTCTGCAGAGAGGTCAGTGGTGTAACAATCTGCAGGATATATCACTATGTATTAGGAGGTGGAGGAGCGATGCTCTGCAGAGAGGTCAGGGGTGTAATAATCTGCAGGATATATCACTATGTATCTGTCAGGAGGTGGAGGAGCGATGCTCTGCAGAGAGGTCAGGGATGTAATAATCTGCAGGATATATCACTATGTATCTGTCAGGAGGTGGAGGAGCGATGCTCTGCAGAGAGGTCAGTGGTGTAATAATCTGCAGGATATATCACTATGTATCTGTCAGGAGGTGGAGGAGCGATGCTCTGTACAGAGGTCAGTGGTGTAATAATCTGCAGGATATATCACTATGTATCTGTCAGGAGGTGGAGGAGCGATGCTCTGCAGAGAGGTCAGTGGTGTAACAATCTGCAGGATATATCACTATGTATTAGGAGGTGGAGGAGCGATGCTCTGCAGAGAGGTCAGTGGTGTAATAATCTGCAGGATATATCACTATGTATCTGTCAGGAGGTGGAGGAGCGATGCTCTGCAGAGAGGTCAGGGGTGTAATAATCTGCAGGATATATCACTATGTATCTGTCAGGAGGTGGAGGAGCGATGCTCTGCAGAGAGGTCAGTGGTGTAATAATCTGCAGGATATATCACTATGTATCTGTCAGGAGGTGGAGGAGCGATGCTCTGTACAGAGGTCAGTGGTGTAATAATCTGCAGGATATATCACTATGTATCTGTCAGGAGGTGGAGGAGCGATGCTCTGCAGAGAGGTCAGTGGTGTAATAATCTGCAGGATATATCACTATGTATCTGTCAGGAGGTGGAGGAGCGATGCTCTGCAGAGAGGTCAGGGGTGTAATAATCTGCAGGATATATCACTATGTATCTGTCAGGAGGTGGAGGAGCGATGCTCTGCAGAGAGGTCAGTGGTGTAATAATCTGCAGGATATATCACTATGTATCTGTCAGGAGGTGGAGGAGCGATGCTCTGCAGAGAGGTCAGTGGTGTAATAATCTGCAGGATATATCACTATGTATCTGTCAGGAGGTGGAGGAGCGATGCTCTGCAGAGAGGTCAGTGGTGTAATAATCTGCAGGATATATCACTACATGTCTGTCAGGAGGTGGAGGCACGATGCTCTGCAGAGAGGTCAGGGGTGTAATAATCTGCAGGATCTAACACTATGTGTCTGTCAGGAGATGAAGGAGCGATGCTCTGCAGAGGTCAGCGGTGTAATAATCTGCAGAATATATCACTATGTATCAGGAGGTGGAGGAGTGATGCTCTGCAGAGAGGACAGCGGTGTAATAATCTGCAGGATATATCACTATGTATCAGGAGGTGGAGGAGCGATGCTCTGCAGAGAGGTCAGGGGTGTAATAATCTGCAGGATATATCACTATGTATCAGGAGGTGGAGGAGCGATGCTCTGCAGAGAGGTCAGTGGTGTAACAATCTGCAGGATATATCACTATGTATCAGGAGGTGGAGGAGCGATGCTCTGCAGAGAGGACAGTGGTGTAATAATCTGCAGGATATATCACTGTGTATCTGTCAGGAGGTGGAGGAGCGATGCTCTGCAGAGAGGTCAGGGGTGTAATAATCTGCAGGATATATCACTATGTATCTGTCAGGAGGTGGAGGAGCGATGCTCTGCAGAGAGGTCAGGGGTGTAATAATCTGCAGGATATATCACTATGTATCTGTCAGGAGGTGGAGGAGCGATGCTCTGCAGAGAGGTCAGTGGTGTAATAATCTGCAGGATATATCACTATGTATCTGTCAGGAGGTGGAGGAGCGATGCTCTGCAGAGAGGTCAGGGGTGTAATAATCTGCAGGATCTATCACTATGTATCAGGAGGTGGAGGAGCGATGCTCTGCAGAGAGGTCAGTGGTGTAATAATCTGCAGGATCTATCACTATGTATCAGGAGGTGGAGGAGCGATGCTCTGCAGAGAGGTCAGTGGTGTAATAATCTGCATGATATATCACTATGTATCAGGAGGTGGAGGAGCGATGCTCTGCAGAGAGGTCAGTGGAGTAATAATCTGCAGGATATATCACTGTGTATCTGTCAGGAGGTGGAGGAGTGATGCTCTGCAGAGAGGTCAGTGGTGTAATAATCTGCATGATATATCACTATGTATCAGGAGGTGGAGGAGCGATGCTCTGCAGAGAGGTCAGTGGAGTAATAATCTGCAGGATCTATCACTATGTATCAGGAGGTGGAGGAGCGATGCTCTGCAGAGAGGTCAGTGGAGTAATAATCTGCAGGATATATCACTATGTATCTGTCAGGAGGTGGAGGAGCGATGCTCTGCAGAGAGGTCAGTGGTGTAATAATCTGCAGGATATATCACTGTGTATCTGTCAGGAGGTGGAGGAGCGATGCTCTGTACAGAGGTCAGTGGTGTAATAATCTGCAGGATATATCACTATGTATCTGTCAGGAGGTGGAGGAGCGATGCTCTGCAGAGAGGTCAGGGGTGTAATAATCTGCAGGATATATCACTATGTATCTGTCAGGAGGTGGAGGAGCGATGCTCTGCAGAGAGGTCAGTGGTGTAATAATCTGCAGGATATATCACTATGTATCTGTCAGGAGGTGGAGGAGCGATGCTCTGCCGAGAGGTCAGGGGTGTAATAATCTGCAGGATATATCACTATGTGTATCTGCCAGGAGGTGGAGGAGCGATGCTCTGCAGAGAGGTCAGGGGTGTAATAATCTGCAGGATATATCACTATATCAGGAGGTGGAGGAGCGATGCTCTGCAGAGAGGTCAGGGGTGTAATAATCTGCATGATATATCACTATGTATCAGGAGGTGGAGGAGCGATGCTCTGCAGAGAGGTCAGTGGTGTAATAATCTGCAGGATATATCACTATGTGTATCTGCCAGGAGGTGGAGGAGCGATGCTCTGCAGAGAGGACAGCGGTGTAATAATCTGCAGGATATATCACTACATGTCTGTCAGGAGGTGGAGGCACGATGCTCTGCAGAGAGGTCAGGGGTGTAATAATCTGCAGGATCTATCACTATGTATCAGGAGGTGGAGGAGCGATGCTCTGCAGAGAGGTCAGCGGTGTAATAATCTGCAGGATATATCACTATGTATCAGGAGGTGGAGGAGTGATGCTCTGCAGAGAGGACAGCGGTGTAATAATCTGCAGGATATATCACTATGTATCAGGAGGTGGAGGAGCGATGCTCTGCAGAGAGGACAGCGGTGTAATAATCTGCAGGATATATCACTATGTATCAGGAGGTGGAGGAGCGATGCTCTGCAGAGAGGTCAGTGGTGTAATAATCTGCAGGATATATCACTATGTGTATCTGCCAGGAGGTGGAGGAGCGATGCTCTGCAGAGAGGTCAGTGGTGTAATAATCTGCAGGATCTATCACTACATGTCTGTCAGGAGGTGGAGGCACGATGCTCTGCAGAGAGGTCAGGGGTGTAATAATCTGCAGGATCTATCACTATGTATCAGGAGGTGGAGGAGCGATGCTCTGCAGAGAGGTCAGCGGTGTAATAATCTGCAGGATATATCACTATGTATCAGGAGGTGGAGGAGTGATGCTCTGCAGAGAGGACAGCGGTGTAATAATCTGCAGGATATATCACTATGTATCAGGAGGTGGAGGAGCGATGCTCTGCAGAGAGGACAGCGGTGTAATAATCTGCAGGATATATCACTATGTATCAGGAGGTGGAGGAGCGATGCTCTGCAGAGAGGTCAGTGGTGTAATAATCTGCAGGATATATCACTATGTGTATCTGCCAGGAGGTGGAGGAGCGATGCTCTGCAGAGAGGTCAGGGGTGTAATAATCTGCAGGATCTATCACTATGTATCAGGAGGTGGAGGAGCGATGCTCTGTAGAGAGGTCAGTGGTGTAATACACAGTGATATATCCTGCAGATTATCTGCCAGGAGGTGGAGGAGTGATGCTCTGCAGAGAGGTCAGTGGTGTAATAATCTGCAGGATATATCACTGTGTATCAGGAGGTGGAGGAGCGATGCTCTGCAGAGGGGTCAGTGGTGTAATAATCTGCAGGATATATCACTATGTATCAGGAGGTGGAGGAGCGATGCCCTGCAGAGAGGTCAGGGGTGTAATAATCTGCAGGATATATCACTATGTATCAGGAGGTGGAGGATCGATGCTCTGCAGAGAGGACAGTGGTGTAATAATCTGCAGGATATATCACTATGTATCAGGAGGTGGAGGAGCGATGCTCTGCAGAGAGGTCAGTGGTGTAATAATCTGCAGGATATATCACTGTGTATCTGTCAGGAGGTGGAGGAGCGATGCTCTGCAGAGAGGTCAGTGGTGTAATAATCTGCAGGATATATCACTATGTATCAGGAGGTGGAGGAGCAATGCTCTGCAGAGAGGTCAGTGGTGTAATAATCTGCAGGATAAATCACTATGTATCTGTCAGGAGGTGGAGGAGCGATGCTCTGCAGAGAGGTCAGTGGTGTAATAATCTGCAGGATATATCACTATGTATCAGGAGGTGGAGGAGCGATGCTCTGCAGAGAGGTCAGTGGTGTAATAATCTGCAGGATATATCACTATGTATCAGGAGGTGGAGGAGCGATGCTCTGCAGAGAGGTCAGTGGTGTAATAATCTGCATGATATATCACTATGTGTATCTGCCAGGAGGTGGAGGAGCGATGCTCTGCAGAGAGGTCAGGGGTGTAATAATCTGCAGGATATATCACTATGTATCAGGAGGTGGAGGAGCGATGCTCTGCAGAGAGGACAGTGGTGTAATAATCTGCAGGATATATCACTGTGTATCTGTCAGGAGGTGGAGGAGCGATGCTCTGCAGAGAGGTCAGTGGTGTAATAATCTGCAGGATATATCACTATGTATCAGGAGGTGGAGGAGCAATGCTCTGCAGAGAGGTCAGTGGTGTAATAATCTGCAGGATATATCACTATGTATCTGTCAGGAGGTGGAGGAGCGATGCTCTGCAGAGAGGTCAGGGATGTAATAATCTGCAGGATATATCACTATGTATCAGGAGGTGGAGGAGCGATGCTCTGCAGAGAGGTCAGTGGTGTAATAATCTGCAGGATATATCACTGTGTATCTGTCAGGAGGTGGAGGAGCGATGCTCTGCAGAGAGGTCAGTGGTGTAATAATCTGCAGGATATATCACTATGTATCAGGAGGTGGAGGAGCAATGCTCTGCAGAGAGGTCAGTGGTGTAATAATCTGCAGGATATATCACTATGTATCTGTCAGGAGGTGGAGGAGCGATGCTCTGCAGAGAGGTCAGTGGTGTAATAATCTGCAGGATATATCACTATGTATCAGGAGGTGGAGGAGCGATGCTCTGCAGAGAGGTCAGTGGTGTAATAATCTGCAGGATATATCACTATGTATCAGGAGGTGGAGGAGCGATGCTCTGCAGAGAGGTCAGTGGTGTAATAATCTGCAGGATATATCACTATGTGTATCTGCCAGGAGGTGGAGGAGCGATGCTCTGCAGAGAGGTCAGGGGTGTAATAATCTGCAGGATCTATCACTATGTATCAGGAGGTGGAGGAGCGATGCTCTGTAGAGAGGTCAGTGGTGTAATACACATAGTGATATATCCTGCAGATTATCTGCCAGGAGGTGGAGGAGTGATGCTCTGCAGAGAGGTCAGTGGTGTAATAATCTGCAGGATATATCACTGTGTATCAGGAGGTGGAGGAGCGATGCTCTGCAGAGGGGTCAGTGGTGTAATAATCTGCAGGATATATCACTATGTATCAGGAGGTGGAGGAGCGATGCCCTGCAGAGAGGTCAGGGGTGTAATAATCTGCAGGATATATCACTATGTATCAGGAGGTGGAGGATCGATGCTCTGCAGAGAGGACAGTGGTGTAATAATCTGCAGGATATATCACTATGTATCAGGAGGTGGAGGAGCGATGCTCTGCAGAGAGGTCAGTGGTGTAATAATCTGCAGGATATATCACTGTGTATCTGTCAGGAGGTGGAGGAGCGATGCTCTGCAGCGAGGTCAGTGGTGTAATAATCTGCAGGATATATCACTATGTATCAGGAGGTGGAGGAGCAATGCTCTGCAGAGAGGTCAGTGGTGTAATAATCTGCAGGATATATCACTATGTATCTGTCAGGAGGTGGAGGAGCGATGCTCTGCAGAGAGGTCAGTGGTGTAATAATCTGCAGGATATATCACTATGTATCAGGAGGTGGAGGAGCGATGCTCTGCAGAGAGGTCAGTGGTGTAATAATCTGCAGGATATATCACTATGTATCAGGAGGTGGAGGAGCGATGCTCTGCAGAGAGGTCAGTGGTGTAATAATCTGCATGATATATCACTATGTATCAGGAGGTGGAGGAGCGATGCTCTGCAGACAGGTCAGTGGTGTAATAATCTGCAGGATATATCACTATGTATCAGGAGGTGGAGGAGCGATGCTCTGCAGACAGGTCAGTGGTGTAATAATCTGCAGGATCTATCACTATGTATCTGTCAGGAGGTGGAGGAGCGATGCTCTGCAGAGAGGTCAGTGGTGTAATAATCTGCAGAGTAGATCTCCATCACGCGGTTCTTTTCTCCGCAGGGCGGCGTTCCATGATCACTGGCCGCACAGTGCGCTGGTTCCTGTCGGGGTCGGCGGTGTCGTACTCTGCTGGTTGTTATGTGGGCGAAGAAAGAACACCATAGAGATGGGAGATGGGTGGTGGGGGGCAGGGGTGAGACCCCAGAAGAATGAGGACACCAGTGTGAGACCCTTCCGTATTGAGGCGTCTGAAGAGGATATTAAGGTACGGGGGAGCTGGAGTGGCGCTGGGGTATTAAGGGTCACTCTATAGTGTTCATTTACCACATCACTGCTCACAGCTGGAGGTTTGTTACAATGTATCCAGTCTGATAATTCTCTGTGAGATCCAGGACTCCAGACTGATACATTGTAGAGGACAAGGGAGAGGATTGTGCTGCTGAAAGTCTGCTACATTGTAACAAGTCCCTCAGCTGAGCGAGCAGGAGGAAGGAAGGCGGGATTTCATTAGTTTCCACATCTGAATTGCTCTTATGCCCCACCCCTGCTATTATCTCCCACCCCTGCTTTATGCCCCACTCCCGCCCTTCTCTCACACAAATCAGTGATCTTCCTCTCGTGTGGCCTCCAGGATCTCCATCACCGCCTGGATCAGAGCCGCTATGTGTTCCCACTGGAGGACGCCCAGTTTCATTACGGCTTTAAAGGAACCGAGCTGCAGTTTGTCGTTTCCTACTGGAGGAACACGTTCAGTTGGGGCAAGCAAGTGGAGATCATCAACAAATACCCGCACTACAAGACCAAGATCGAGGGTTAGTCCTCTGCGGACCACAGATGAGATGACTCCATATATTATTACATTACCCTATGTGATCATACTCCTCAACGCTGAGACTACAGCACCAAGGAGAAGTGGTGGATGGTGGCGATCACAGGACAGAGACGTCACTGATCTGGAAATGGTGGAGAAATGGAGACATCATCACCTCATCTGCAGCCTGAGCCTTGTGCAGAAATCCCAACACCTCCAGGATCGGCTGAAATCGCTGAGGTCATTAATGGTCATCTGAGGAACCTGTGGCTTGGTCATCAGGAGGTATCTACATCACTTTGAACTTTTAGCCAGATGTTTGGCTTCAGCAATGAATCCGGCTTTTGTTTTGGATGCATTGATAGTTGGAGATTGTTCTGGAGACCACGTGGGGACTCCATGAAGTGGCTTTATGAGGGAATATCACACCGGTCCTACTCCTGGGCTTATGGTGGGTGGCATAATATCTGTTAGGCAGACTCCTCAAAACTTAATTTGCAGTCACTAATAGGTCGGCCTTACATTGATTGGTGCTGGAACCAGCGGGACGGCCATCTCTCCAGTGTTGCAGGTATCATTTTTCCAATACAACAACCCCAGGGTACATTTTCCTCTGTTCCTCGCACTACTGTCAGCCACATGCGTGGCCTAAACCCAACTTCCGTGGCTACAGCGTCATAGAATCCCAGAATGTTAGAGTTGGAAGGGTTCTCCATGGTCATTGGGACCTCCGGGGTTGTTGTGTCCAACCCCTGCTCAATGCAGGAGTCACAAAACCATCTCCGACAGCTGTCTGTCCAGCCTTTGGTCGGTGAACGCACAGGAGCTGCCGGCAGCATCTACAGACTTGTCTCCATGGGGGGGGACGTCATTGGTCGGTGAACGCACATGAGCTGCCGGCAGCATCTCCAGACTTGTCTCCATGGGGGACGTCATTGGTCGGTGAACGCACATGAGCTGCCGGCAGCATCTCCAGACTTGTCTCCATGGGGGACGTCATTGGTCGGTGAACGCACATGAGCTGCCGGCAGCATCTCCAGGCTTGTCTCCATGGGGGACGTCATTGGTCGGTGAACGCACATGAGCTGCCGGCAGCATCTCCAGACTTGTCTCCATGGGGGACGTCATTGGTCGGTGAACGCACATGAGCTGCCGGCAGCATCTCCAGACTTGTTTCCATGGGGGACGTCATTGGTCGGTGAACGCACATGAGCTGCCGGCAGCATCTCCAGACTTGTCTCCATGGGGGACGTCATTGGTCGGTGAACGCACATGAGCTGCCGGCAGCATCTCCAGACTTGTCTCCATGGGGGACGTCATTGGTCGGTGAACGCACATGAGCTGCCGGCAGCATCTCCAGATTTGTCTCCATGGGGGACGTCATTGGTCGGTGAACGCACATGAGCTGCCGGCAGCATCTCCAGACTTGTCTCCATGGGGGACGTCATTGGTCGGTGAACGCACATGAGCTGCCGGCAGCATCTCCAGACTTGTCTCCATGGGGGACGTCATTGGTCGGTGAACGCACATGAGCTGCCGGCAGCATCTCCAGACTTGTCTCCATGGGGGACGTCATTGGTCGGTGAACGCACATGAGCTGCAGGCAGCATCTCCAGATTTGTCTCCATGGGGGACGTCATTGGTCGGTGAACGCACATGAGCTGCCGGCAGCATCTCCAGACTTGTCTCCATGGGGGACGTCATTGGTCGGTGAACGCACATGAGCTGCAGGCAGCATCTCCAGATTTGTCTCCATGGGGGACGTCATTGGTCGGTGAACGCACATGAGCTGCCGGCAGCATCTCCAGACTTGTCTCCATGGGGGACGTCATTGGTCGGTGAACGCACATGAGCTGCCGGCAGCATCTCCAGGCTTGTCTCCATGGGGGACGTCATTGGTCGGTGAACACACATGAGCTGCCGGCAGCATCTCCAGGCTTGTCTCCATGGGGGACATCATTGGTCGGTGAACACACAGGAGCTTCCGGCAACAGTTCATGATGATTTCCTTCCTCAGACGACCATTAATGACCTCAGTGACAGCAGCCGAGGCCGGAGGTTCCGGGATTTCTGCACGAGGCTCAGACTCCGGACTGGAGGATCCCGAGGGTGTGATCTTGTTCTCACTTTTCTATTATTTTCAGATCAGTGCCTTCTCCTTCATCCTCCATTTCTCGCTCCCGGTGTTTGTTGGGGTTTGAGCAGGTGACTGTATTTTCGGTCAGAGTTATTCTATGGGGCTGTGCACAGGTTTGATTGTTTTTCTTCAGACCGAGTGGTCGGGGGGAGAATTGCTCACTTTGCTTCCAATGATTGAATGGCACCATCTTATTCATACCTGAGGATCCGTAGAAAACACCGGCTGATAGAGGGCAGAGCAATTTTCATGGACTGAATGGAGAAAACTTTTTTGAATTCTCCTCATCCAAGAAGATCGTCTCTGATCACTCTGCTGAGTCTGACGACCATTTTCCTCTCATGGAGACCAGAGTCTTCTGCACCTGCCCTTCCAATATTAGGCAGTATGACACTACAGTGAGCGGTATGTTAGATCACGCCGTACCTTATATGACGCCCGTCTCTTTATATCCTCCATTATTACATAATAAAGCTCCACACGTGGAGCCTCTAATCTGAGGTCCCTGACTGGAGGCTGCTACACTCACCTGCTGCCATCCTCTCCTTCTATCGACTTCGGTCGTCTCCAGCAGTTTGCGACCTGTCTGATCGCTCCAGTGTTTACTGGACGAGCTGGAGGACACTTCTCAATGCAAGTCTATGGGAGCCTCGCACTGGCCTCATCCTGGCCTTGCTCTGGCCTCACAGTGGCATTTCTCTGGCCTCATACAGCCATCTCACTGGCCTCGATGTGGCCTCGTACTGTCCTCGCACTGGCATCATTCTGGCCTCGTAGTGGCATCGCTCTGGCCTCGCACTGGCCTAGCTCTGACCTCATTCTGGCCTCACTCTAGCCTCGCACTGGCCTTGCTCTGGCCTCGCAGTGGACTCTTACTGGCCTCACATTGCCATCTCACTGGCCTAGCTCTGGCCTCGTTCTGGAGTCGCTCTTGCCTCACACTGACCTCACTCTTGCCTCGCTCTGGGCTCACTCTAGCCTCGCACTGGCCTTGCTCTGGCCTCACAGTGGACTCTTACTGGCCTTACATTGCCATCTCACTGGCCTCACACTGACCTCACTCTGGCCTCGCTCTGGGCTCACTCTAGCCTCGCACTGGCCTCACATTGCCATCTCACTGGCCTCACACTGACCTCACTCTGGCCTCGCTCTGGGCTCACTCTAGCCTCGCACTGGCCTCACATTGCCATCTCACTGGCCTCACACTGACCTCACTCTGGCCTCGCTCTGGGCTCACTCTAGCCTCGCACTGGCCTCACATTGCCATCTCACTGGCCTCACACTGACCTCACTCTGGCCTCGCTCTGGGCTCACTCTAGCCTAGCTCTGGCCTCGTTCTGGCGTCGCACTGGCCTCGCTTTGGATCTCATAGACTTACATTGAAAGCTTGTGATGGTTACCTCTGACTTCTGGTGAGTTGGAAGTGGGGGGCACAACATGGCGCCATAGGACCGAAGCGGCGCTGATAGAAGATGGTGTCAGGTAAGAGGAAGACTATGGTCAGGGACATCAGATTAGAAGCTCCACTCCAGTACTGAAAAAAATCAAAACTCTGGAGTGGAGCATTCAGGTCCCAGGTGACTATAGGGGTCCTCAATAAGAGTTTGCCCGACTGTCCCTCGTAATGACTGTGCAGCTTCCCAGAATACAGGACTAACTCTCTTCTTTGGTTCTTTTAGGTCTGGACGTCCATTTTGTCCATGTGAAGCCCTCAAACCTTAAGCCGGGACAGAAGGCCATCCCCCTGCTCATGGTCCATGGCTGGCCCGGGTCCTTTTATGAATTCTACCGTATCCTCCCTCTGCTGACAGACCCCGGGAAACACGGACTGGACCCCAGTCTCACATTTGAGGTCATCTGCCCGTCCATCCCAGGGTATGGATTTTCTGAAGCTCCACACAAGAAAGGTAAGTGGAGGAGGGGAAAGGGGCGGAGTAGCACCAGTGACCACGCCCTCTCTTGCAAGGGGGCGGAGTAGCAGCAGTGGCCACGCCCTTACCTGCCACAGGGCGGAGTAGCACCAGTGACCATTGATCCTTCTACTGTGTCTGTATTACACACATCCTCCCTGTGTCCTCCACAGCCTTTGTTGCCCTTAGCAACCAATCACAGCACAGATTTAATTTTATCAGAGCCATTTTTGAAATGTAAGCCACACTGTGATTGGTTGCTATGGGAGATGGATGGTTTCTCTTTCTGATAATAAAGCAACCGCATAGAGCCCCATACAGGCATGGAGGGGAGAACATGAGCGGCCACATAGAGCCCTATACAGACATGGAGGGGGGAGAACATGAGCAGCTGCACAGAGCCCCATACAGACATGAGGGGAGAACATGAGCTGCCACACAGAGCCCCATACAGACATGGAGGGGGGAGAACATGAGCGGCCACACAGAGCCCCATACAGACATGGAGGGGGGGAACATGAGCGGCCACACAGTGCCCCATACAGACATGGAGAGGGGAGAACTTGAGCAGCTGCACAGAGCCCCATACAGACATGAGGGGAGAACATGAGCGGCCGTACAGAGCCCTATACAGACATGGAGGGGGGAGAACATGAGCGGCCACACAGAGCCCCATACAGACATGGAGGGGGGGGAACATGAGCAGCCACACAGAGCCCCATACAGACATGGAGAGGGGAGAACTTGAGCGGCCGTACAGAGCCCTATACAGACATGAGGGGAGAACATGAGCTGCCACACAGAGCCCCATACAGACATGGAGGGGGGAGAACATGAGCAGCTGCACAGAGCCCCATACAGACATGAGGGGAGAACATGAGCAGCTGCACAGAGCCCCATACAGACATGGAGGGGGGAGAACATGAGCGGCCACACAGAGCCCCATACAGACATGGAGAGGGGAGAACTTGAGCGGCCGTACAGAGCCCCATACAGACATGGAGGGGGGGGAACATGAGCTGCCACACAGAGCCCCATACAGACATGGAGGGGGGAGAACATGAGCAGCCACACAGAGCCCCATACAGACATGGAGAGGGGAGAACTTGAGCGGCCGTACAGAGCCCCATACAGACATGGAGGGGGGGGAACTTGAGCGGCCGTACAGAGCCCCATACAGACATGGAGGGGGGGGAACATGAGCTGCCACACAGAGCCCCATACAGACATGGAGGGGGGAGAACATGAGCAGCTGCACAGAGCCCCATACAGACATGAGGGGAGAACATGAGCAGCTGCACAGAGCCCCATACAGACATGGAGGGGGGGGAACATGAGCGGCCGTACAGAGCCCCATACAGACATGGAGGGGGGAGAACATGAGCGGCCGCACAGAGCCCCATACAGACATGGAGGAGAGAACATGAGCAGCTGCACAAAGCCCCATACAGACATTGAGGGGGAGAACATGAGCGGCTGCACAGAGCCTGGACCCCAGCCCGATCCTAGATCTAATGGAGATTCATCAGAAATACTAGTAACAGAACAAAATTGTGGCTGGTGAGTATAACACTAGTGTTAAGAAACTTACGTTAGTGACAGCACTGAAATAAAAAAAATGCTGGAGTGGTATAATGCTGTGACCAAAGGAAAATCAGTGAAAGCGGGGGACCCTGTACTGTCCTTTAATCTAGACAGGCCCTAGTCTATTCCTAACCCAAGAGTTACCCCTGAAGGTGGAGATGCCTGGGCCTCATACCGCTCTATTCTCCTATGAAATGCTATGTAGCACTCACCTTCCCACCAGGGAGGAAATGGGCAGGAGTAAAAGAGTAACACTGGCTTGATAGACAAGGCACAATCAACAACAGGCACACAGGATAAACTACAAAGGGAAAATGGGTACACAGTAAAGAGGAATAAACACAACATGAAAGACGCCAAGAGAGGAAGGTAGAGGTATTCACATCCAACCGCATGCAACAATCTCAACCCGACAGGAGCGACTCTCCAGAACACTTTCTCCAATACATCCAGGAACAGAATGAAGATTCTATTGCTCACATGGAGGGAAACCAGACACTGGTTTATATAATGCAGGGGTGGGGAATCTCTTTTCTGCGGAGGGCCATTTGGATATTTATACCATCCTTCAGGGGCCGTACAAACTCCGCCCACAAAGTACATCCTGACTCTGGCACTGGTTTCATGACTTAATCTTTCATTGCATGCCCTTCAATGTTCAGTAGTGAACACTGCGTGTGCGCTAACAGAGCAAGAAGACATTAATGAGATTGTGGCAATCAAAATACAGCTCCCTGCCCAAGAATGAGGTCCCTGAGAATCTGCTCGGGGGCCGGATAAAAGGTCATCGAGGGCCGTAAATGGCCCTGGGGCCTGAGGTTCCCCACCCCTGATATAATGGAGGGGTTCCAAAAAGCAGCACAGCCAATAGACCAGGAGGAACGCTAGACCCTTTCCATGCCACAAGAAACCTGTTAACTCATGGATGACGGTGTAGATTTAGAGACGGCCTGTGCTCAGCTACTCACGGCAATCTTCTGCTCTCAGATGTACTACAGGCCCCAGCAGAATGCGGCACATTCAGGACAGTATTACAGATGATATCTCGCATTCTGATTTCTCGCCCCCAGGTTTTAGCTTTGTGGCGGCCGCCCGCGTCTTCTATAAGCTGATGCTCAGACTGGGGTTTAGTGCGTTTTACCTGCAGGGCGGAGACTGGGGCAGTGTGATCACCACCGCGTTGGCACAGATGAAACCCGAGTAAGTAGCCAGCAGTGACCTGCAGCGAGCGGCGGCGGCTGCACTTGTCCTCTGTGTGGGGTCAGTAGCTGGGAGTTGTGGTACCTCACATTCGTTTAGAGCCTCACTTATATTCTCAGTTTACACTATGGCAGTAGTGCGGGGTCTCCTGTATTGAGGATTGCTGTATCGGGGGTCTTCTGTGCTGAGGTCCAGGGTTGACAACCCTCCTGGAATTCCAGCACAGTCTGTAAAAATACTGTTCATAATTTTTTATTTTTTTAAACTGAGACTCTCATCATTGTAGCGGTCAGTGCCGGCGCCCGATGTCCGGATTCCAGGCTGCAGCCGATCACTGATCACGATTTCTTTGTGGATTTCCTGTGTCTGTAAAGAATCTTGTCTGTCCGTCGTTTTTTGATAAGTGTCCAGAAAAAAATAAAAAGGTCAATAGGGCGACTATAGTGGGGTCTCGCTTTGTGTAGTCTTCTGTTTGGGGAATGCTGTATTGGGGTCTTTTATACTGTTGTCTTCTGTTCTGGGATAGCCTGTGCTGGAATATTTGGTTCTGGGGTCTCCGGTACTGGGGTGTGTGGTTCTGGGGTCTCCTGATCTGGGGTGTGTGGCTCTGGGGTCTCCGGTACTGGGGTGTGGTGGTTCTGGGGTCTCCTGTACTGGGGTGTGTGGCTCTGGGGTCTCCTGTTCTGGGGTCTCCTGTATTGGGGCGTGTGGTTCTGGGGTCTCCTGTACTGGGGTGTGTGGCTTTGGGGTCTCCTGATCTGGGGCTTATGGTTCTGGGGTCTCCTGTATTGGGGTGTATGATTCTGATGTCTCCTGTTCTGGGGTCTCCTGTACTGGGGTGTGTGGTTCTGGGGTCTCCGGTACTGGGGTGTGTGGTTCTGGGGTCTCCGGTACTGGGGTGTGTGGTTCTGGGGTCTCCTGATCTGGGGTGTGTGGCTCTGGGGTCTCCGGTACTGGGGTGTGGTGGTTCTGGGGTCTCCTGTACTGGGGTGTGTGGCTCTGGGGTCTCCTGTTCTGGGGTCTCCTGTATTGGGGCGTGTGGTTTTGGGGTCTCCTGTACTGGGGTGTGTGGCTTTGGGGTCTCCTGATCTGGGGCTTATGGTTCTGGGGTCTCCTGTTTTGGGGTGTATGATTCTGATGTCTCCTGTTCTGGGGTCTCCTGTACTGGGGTGTGTGGTTCTGGGGTCTCCTGTATTGGGGTGTATGATTCTGAGGTCTCCTGTTCTGGGGTCTCCTGTACTGGGGTGTGTGGTTCTGGGGTCTCCTGTACTGGGGTGTGTGGTTCTGGGGTCTCCTGTACTGGGGTGTGTGGTTCTGGGGTCTCCTGTACTGGGGTGTGTGGCTCTGAGGTCTCCTGATCTGGGACTTATGGTTCTGGGTTTTCCTGTACTGGGGTGTGTGGTTCTGGGGTCTCCTGTACTGGGGTGTGTGGCTCTGGGGTCTCCTGTTCTGGGGTCTCCTGTATTGGGGCGTGTGGTTCTGGGGTCTCCTGTACTGGGGTGTGTGGCTTTGGGGTCTCCTGATCTGGGGCTTATGGTTCTGGGGTCTCCTGTATTGGGGTGTATGATTCTGAGGTCTCCTGTTCTGGGGTCTCCTGTACTGGGGTGTGTGGCTCTGGGGTCTCCTGTACTGGGGTGTGTGGCTCTGGGGTCTCCGATACTGGGGTGTGTGGCTCTGGGGTCTCCTGTTCTGGGGTCTTCTGTATTGGGGCGTGTGGTTCTGGGGTCTCCTGTACTGGGGTGTGTGGCTTTGGGGTCTCCTGATCTGGGGCTTATGGTTCTGGGGTCTCCTGTATTGGGGTGTATGATTCTGAGGTCTCCTGTTCTGGGGTCTCCTGTACTGGGGTGTGTGGCTTTGGGGTCTCCTGATCTGGGGCTTATGGTTCTGGGGTCTCCTGTATTGGGGTGTATGATTCTGAGGTCTCCTGTTCTGGGGTCTCCTTTACTGGGGTGTGTGGTTCTGGGGTCTCCTGTACTGGGGTGTGTGGTTCTGGGGTCTCCGGTACTGGGGTGTGTGGCTCTGGGGTCTCCTGATCTGGGACTTATGGTACTGGGGTGTGTGGTTCTGGGGTCTCCTGTACTGGGGTGTGTGGCTCTGGGGTCTCCTGTTCTGGGGTCTCCGGTACTGGGCCGTGTGGTTCTGTGGTCTCCTGTACTGGGGTGTGTGGCTTTGGGGTCTCCTGATCTGGGGCTTATGGTTCTGGGGTCTCCTGTATTGGGGTGTATGATTCTGAGGTCTCCTGTTCTGGGGTCTCCTGTACTGGGGTGTGTGGTTCTGGGGTCTCCTGTACTGGGGTGTGTGGTTCTGGGGTCTCCGGTACTGGGGTGTGTGGCTCTGGGGTCTCCTGATCTGGGACTTATGGTTCTGGGGTCTCCGGTACTGGGGTGTGTGGTTCTGGGGTCTCCTGTACTGGGGTGTGTGGTTCTGAATTGTGTGGTCCTGGTGTCTCCGATATTGAGCTCTGGGGTCTCCTGTGGCTCAGGCTCCTCCATTCACATCCCTGAGGGTCTTACTTGATGTCTCTGTTCCTCAGGTCGGTGAAGGGTCTCCACTTGAACATGTACATTATAACTAAGGGTGGGTTGAAGATGCTTCTGTGCCTGCTGCTCGGTCGCCATCTGCCCTGGCTGGTCGGCTTCACAAGAGAGGACGTGAAGCGCATCTACCCTTTCATTGAGAAGTCGGGGTACGCTATAATGCTGGAGTCGGGATACCTCCATATTCAATCCACCAAACCGGATACAGTTGGTAAGTTTACACCTGTCCTGCTTATACAGCTGAGGATTTGTTACAGTGTAGACAGTCCCGTGTGAGTCACACATCAGCTGCCAATATCTGATTATTGTCCCGGCTGATGGGTCTCGCCTGCAGTGATACAATGTAACAAACCTCCAGCTGTGTCAGCAAGCAGCACCTGCACATAGAATTATTTCAGACTGAAGGGTCCCTTTAAGTCAGGGGTCTCTAACTGCTGAAAAATTCCAACTTTCTGGAGTCCTGGCTTTCTGGGAGTTGCAGTCCTGCATGTTGACCCTACAGTGGCTGTGATTCGTAGGAGACCCCCTTACCACCATGAATGAGCGGCTGACACTCTCCTCCATCCTCCCAGGCTCCGCTCTGAATGATTCCCCCGCTGGGCTGGCCGCCTACATTCTGGAGAAGTTCTCTACGTGGACAAATCGGGAGTTCAGAAAATTAGAGGACGGTGGCCTGCAGAGGTCAGTTATAATCGGGCGTCCGTGCAGCATGTCCGGGCTCCCTCATTAGCCAGAGAGATGCATTTTCCATATTGGCCACTAGATGTCAGCACAACTCACACATCCAGTAAGCATTCTCCCTTTACAGCCTGCTGAAAAGCTGAATGTGATCTCATCAGTGATAGGAGGAGAGGCCGAGGCTCGTATCGTCCTCCAGAGCCAGCGTTATGTGTGTTAGGACAGAAAAGTCACCACATTGTTCCGCTTGTATCACAGGAAATACACCATGGACGATCTGCTCACCAATGTGATGATCTACTGGGTGACCGGATCCATTACATCCTCCATGAGGTTCTACAAGGAGAATTTCACTCGAGACTTCCAAACATCTCCCTCAATGAGGTAAATTATCAAAGAACCAATAAATATACTGGATAGCAGAAAAGTGCCCAGGTTATACCAGCTGTACATCTATAATTATATACAGGAGATGCCCGGGTTATACCAGCTGTACATATATAATTATATACAGGAGATGCCCAGGTTATACCGGCTGTACATATATAATTATATACAGGAGATGCCCAGGTTATACCAGCTGTACATATATAATTATATACAGGAGATGCCCAGGTTATACCAGCTGTACATATATAATTATATACAGGAGATACACAGGTTATACCGGCTGTACATATATAATTATATACAGGTGATTCCCAGGTTATACCAGCTGTACATATATAATTATATACAGGAGATGCCCAGGTTATACCAGCTGTACATCTATAATTATATACAGGCGATACCCAGGTTATACCAGCTGTACATATATAATTATATACAGGAGATGCTCAGGTCATACCAGCTGTACATATATAATTATACACAGGAGATGCCCAGGTTATACCGGCTGTATATATATAATTATATACAGGAGATGCCCAGGTTATACCGGCTGTACATATATAATTATATACAGGAGATGCCCAGGTTATACCAGCTGTACATATATAATTAGATACAGGAGATGCCCAGGTTATACCAGCTGTACATATATAATTATATACAGGAGATGCCCAGGTTATACCAGCTGTACATATATAATTATATACAGGAGATGCCCAGGTTATACCAGCTGTACATATATAATTATATACAGGAGATGCCCAGGTTATACCAGCTGTACATATGTAATTATATACAGGAGATGCGCAGGTTATACCGGCTGTACATATATAATTATATACAGAAAATACCCATGTTATACCAGCTGTACATATGTAATTATATACAGGAGATACCCAGGTTATACCGGCTGTACATATATAATTATATACAGGAGATGCCCAGGTTATACCAGCTGTACATATATAGTTATATACAGGAGATGCCCAGGTTATACCAGCTGTACATATATAAATATACACAGGAGAGGCCCAGGTTATACCAGCTGTACATATATAATTATACTAGCTGAAGAGCCCGGCGCTGCCCGGGCATAGTAACTAACTGTGGTTAGTTATAACAAATTATAATTATCCGCCATCCCATAGTCCCATGCCCATATACCCGTCATACATATCCTCCATCCCATAGTCCAGTGCCCATATACCCGTCATACACATCCGCCATCCCATAGTCCCGTGCCCATATACCCGTCATACATATCCTCCATCCCATAGTCCAGTGCCCATATACCCGTCATACACATCCGCCATCCCATAGTCCCGTGCCCATATACCCGTCATACATATCCTCCATCCCATAGTCCCGTGCCCATATACCCGTCATACATATCCTCCATCCCATAGTCCAGTGCCCATATACCCATCATACATATTCTCCATCCCATAGTCCGGTGCCCATATACCCATCATACACATCCTCCATCCCATAGTCCCGTGCCCATATACCCGTCATACATATCCTCCATCCCATAGTCCAGTGCCCATATACCCGTCATACATATCCTCCATCCCATAGTCCCGTGCCCATATACCCGTCATACATATCCTCCATCCCATAGTCCCGTGCCCATATACCCATCATACACCTCCTCCATCCCATAGTCCCATGCCCATATACCCGTCATACATATCCTCCATCCCATAGTCCAGTGCCCATATACCCATCATACACCTCCTCCATCCCATAGTCCCGTGCCCATATACCCGTCATACATATCCTCCATCCCATAGTCCAGTGCCCATATACCCGTCATACACATCCGCCATCCCATAGTCCCGTGCCCATATACCCGTCATACATATCCTCCATCCCATAGTCCCGTGCCCATATACCCATCATACACATCCTCCATCCCATAGTCCCGTGCCCATATACCCGTCATACATATCCTCCATCCCATAGTCCCGTGCCCATATACCCATTATACACATCCTCCATCCCATAGTCCAGTGCCCATATACCCATCATACATATCCTCCATCCCATAGTCCAGTGCCCATATACCCGTCATACACATCCTCCATCCCATAGTCCCGTGCCCATATACCCATCATACATATCCGCCTTCCCATAGTCCCGTGCCCATATACCCATCATACATATCCTCCATCCCATAGTCCCGTGCCCATATACCCATCATACACATCCTCCATCCCATAGTCCCGTGCCCATATACCCATCATACATATCCTCCATCCCATAGTCCAGTGCCCATATACCCATCATACATATCCTCCATCCCATAGTCCATTGCCCATATACCCGTCATACACATCCTCCATCCCATAGTCCCGTGCCCATATACCCGTCATACACATCCTCCATCCCATAGTCCCGTGCCCATATACCCATCACACATCCTCCATCCCATAGTCCCGTGCCCATATGCCCATCACACATCCTCCATCCCATAGTCCCGTGCCCATATACCCATCACACATCCTCCATCCCATAGTCCAGTGCCCATATACCCATCATACATATCCTCCATCCCATAGTCCCGTGCCCATATACCCATCACACATCCTCCATCCCATAGTCCCGTGCCCATATGCCCATCACACATCCTCCATCCCATAGTCCCGTGCCCATATACCCATCACACATCCTCCATCCCATAGTCCAGTGCCCATATACCCATCATACACATCCTCCATCCCATAGTCCCGTGCCCATATACCCATCATACACATCCTCCATCCCATAGTCCCGTGCCCATATACCCATCACACACATCCTCCATCCCATAGTCCCGTGCCCATATACCCATCACACACATCCTCCATCCCATAGTCCCGTGCCCATATACCCATCACACATATCCTCCATCCCATAGTCCCGTGCCCATATACCCATCACACATCCTCCATCCCATAGTCCAGTGCCCATATACCCGTCATACACATCCTCCATCCCATAGTCCCGTGCCCATATACCCATCACACATCCTCCATCCCATAGTCCCGTGCCCATATGCCCATCACACATCCTCCATCCCATAGTCCCGTGCCCATATACCCATCACACATCCTCCATCCCATAGTCCAGTGCCCATATACCCATCATACACATCCTCCATCCCATAGTCCCGTGCCCATATACCCATCACACATCCTCCATCCCATAGTCCCGTGCCCATATACCCATCATACATATCCTCCATCCCATAGTCCCGTGCCCATATACCCATCACACATCCTCCATCCCATAGTCAACCATTATGACATCAGCGTCTCCCGGACTAGTAACTGCTGTTAACAAAAATTTATTCTGCACAGAAAAACCACAAAAGAAATAGATAGAAATGTAATTATTAAAAGGCAAAAACTAAGCCAAAAGAAGCATTTCTCCTTCGTCTCATTGGGGGACACAGGTACTGTGGGTGTATGCTACTGCCATCTGGAGGCTGACACTAGGCAATACAACACAAGGTTAGCTCCTCCCCCACCGCATACACCCTCGCCCCGATTGCGGGCGGAAACCAGTTTTTTGCTTAGTGTCCTATGGAGGCACACACAGTCTGGATCTCTCCAGACTATTTTTTTCTAGTTTACTATGAAGATGAGACAGGGGCGACGGATCCTATTGAAAGGATCCGATTTCCCCAAACCAGCAACGGGCGAGCACGCGTTGAGTATCGCCTCCGTGTATACTTTCCCGCACCGAGGGACATATCTGGGACTTTTCCCCAGACATCTATTTTTTCTTTGTTTTTTGTTTTATGAAGATGAGACGGGCAACGCATCCTATTGAAAGGATCCGATCTCCCCAAACCATCAATGGGCGACCACGTGCGAGTGTCCCTCCACGTTCCCTCTCCCGCGACGTGGGACATTATGCCAGACTTAGCCCTGTCCACCCCTAGGTAGTGAAACCATGGGCTTGTACAGAGGCACAAGACTAGTCTGTGCGGCCCCCACTGCTCCACCAACGCTAGACGGCGGTGCTGCAAGGCGGCGGACGGTCCCTCTCCTCGGCTGAAGCTGGACGGAGTTAGGGTGCCTGCACCGTCCTGGATCCCCCACCATCCCTCTCCTCCCCGGTATACTTGGTGGAGTCGTCAGAGATCGCGAATCACCGGCCGTGTGTGTGGGGGCTCCTGGGCAGAGAGATGCGGACACAGCAGCGGAGTGCTGGGAGCGTGCAGCAAATCCTTCCCGGTGCTTCCTCCTGCAGGTAAGCTGGCGCCGTCGCCACCACCTCCAACCACTCCTGTTGCGGAGCCTGGCGCTCCGGCAGTCGCGCTGCTGCAGCGTTTGCGGCTGCGGCGTCCTCGGGCACGGGTCAAGGGGCGCTGGTTCGGCCGCATCCCGCGGGCGGATGGGTAAAATTGAGCCCGCGGCTTTGGCCGGAGCTAGGCCGCGGCGGAGGTCCCGCCTCTGTCGGGATGTCACTTCCGGCGGCCCGCCCCTTGAAGCCGAGCAGGCACCGAATTAATTGAGGCCCCGGCTTCGGGGTGGGATAGGCCGCGGGAGGTAGGGTGGTCGGCCTGCCCCAGAGCGATACCTCCCGAGGGTAGGTGCGCAGGAGCGGTGGCGTGGAGGACGCAGGAGCGGGTAAGGCGCAGCTGAGCTGCAGGTGCACTCTGGGCACGCAGGGGGTGCCCTCCTGCCCCCCCCCCCCTCTTCATTCTCTCTCTGGAAAAGAAAAAAAAAAAGGAAAAGAGAGAAGGAGTAAACGCCTGGCTCGTGCAATATGGCCACGGAGGGTAAAGCACACACTGTTTAATTTTTTTGTTTTTTACGCAGCATACATCTCCTGTAGAGAAGCTCAGGCTGCTAAGCAGCCTGAGCCAGGGCCAGGACCCAAATGGGAGACCTAAGCCCAAACGTACCCAGGAGCCCCCCTCCGGTAGCTGAGTCCAGAGAGCCAAATTCTCCGGAAGGCTATCACTATGGCGTCGCTTACAAAGGCGATCGACTCTTCATGCCTGGAGAAGGGTCCTCCATCTCACGAGAACCCTCAGCCTGCAGGGGCCACTCTCATGCCAAACAGATGCCAAAGGAACGCACCTACACGAGGTCTTTCCGGGTTGCCCGGTGCCTTGGCATCTGGGACTTCAGCATCACTCTGTCACCTATGTTTGGGAGCAGGCAGAGTGTGGATTGGGACTCAGATGCTCCGCCGGACCTGGATATCCGGAATAGACAGCTTCATTGGAGCTGTCAAGCAAACCTTGGGGGTAGAGAATGAAGTTACCCTGGCCTTGAGCCATAAAGTAGCCTTTAGACAGGCCAGGCGTCCGCACGGAGTCTTTGGCACTCACCCAGAGTTTGAAAGAGTCAGGGACTATGGAGGCAAGATATCCATTTGCCCCTGAAATCTGTGTTTAAAAAAAAAAAAAAAAAAAAAAGAGATCGGAATCACCAGTGGTGGATCCACCAGTATCTCGTCTGGCCTCGAGGTCCATTAAGAATCCCTCTGATAGGCTCATTGAGAGCTTGGCTCGATTAGTGTGTTTGAAGCGTCAGCTTCAGCGCTCGCCCCCTCCTTTGCGGTGCCACCCGCCATTCTAGGCCGAGCGTGACTGCATTCGTCAGGTGGCGGTCGCTAAGCAACTTGAGCCTTGGCCGGAACCCGAATGGGAGACCAGCCCGCGCTAGCAGGTCTGGGGTCATGCGTTACAACAGGGTGAACCAAGGCCATGATGGCATGGTCTGAGTCAGTGAATAAGGCTTTGTGAGATAGAGATCTGCCTGCGGAGGTGTTGGAGGTCACAATTCAGATTCCTATGGCCAGAGACTACTTGATCAATGCCTCCTTGGATGCAGCCAATTATGCAGCATCGGCAGCCGCTAACGCGGTAGCCATTAGGAGACACCCTTTTGTTAAGGGCTTGGCGAGAGGATTCTATTTCCAAGAGGTCTCTGACATCCGTACCCTATTAAGGGCCTGTTCGGGGAAAGATTTGGATCAGCGCATTTCTGACGCGGCAGGAGGAAAGAGCAGCTTCCTTCCACAGCAGAAGATCAGGCAACCTTTTTTCCTAGTTTCCGACATAGTTTCGGGTCTTTCGCAACTTCGGGAGGACGGCGGCAGCCAGTTCGGCCGGTCCAAGTCGCCCCAGCCAGAACAGGGAGCGATAGGTCTCAGGTAGACCCAATCCAGTGGAGGGTTCCGCTCCCGCCAGGTCGAGAGGTGCCAGGAACCCCCAGCCAAATGACTCGGAGAGCATTATGGGTGACATCAACAGGGCAGGCGGGCGCCTGCTCTTATTTCGTCATTCTGGGTCGAGTTAGCACACGACTTATAGTGGACGAAACTGGTGTCTACAGGTACGACTTACAGTTTGAGGAGCCCCCAAGACGGTTTTTTGTCTGCCCAACTTCCCAAGGTACAGTCATAGAATCATAGAGTTGGAAGGGACCTCCTGGGCCATCTGGTCCAACCCCCTGCTCAAAGCAGGATTCGCTAAATCATCCCAGTCAGATGTCTGTCCAGCCTCTGTTTGAAGACTTCCATTGAAGGAGAACTCACCACTTCTCGTGGCAGCCTGTTCCACTCATTGATCACTCTAACTGTCAAAAAGTTTTTTCTAATATCTAATCTGTGTCTCCTCCCATTCAGTTTCATCCCATTGCTTCTAGTCTTTCCTTGTGCAAATGAGAATAAAGTTGATCCTTCTACAATGTGACAGCCCTTTAGATATTTGTAGACAGCAATTAAGTCTCCTCTCAGTCTTCTCTTTTGCAAACTAAACATTCCCAAATCCTGCAACCTTTCCTCATAAGACAGGGTTTGCAGACCGGTCACCATTCTGGTCGCTCTTTTCTGAACTTGCTCCAGTTTGTTGATGTCTTTTTTAAAATGTGGTGCCCAAAACTGGACACAATATTCCAGATGCGGTCTGACCAAAGAGGAGTAGAGGGAAATAATGACTTCACGTGATCTGGACTGTATGCTTCTGTTAATACATCCTAGAACTGCATTTGCCTTTTTTGCTGCTGCATCACACTGTTGACTCATATTCAGTCTGTGATCTATTAGTATACCCAAGTCTTTTTCACATGTGCTGTCACTTAGCCCTATTCCTCCCATTCTATATATGCTTTTTTCATTTTTATTGCCCAGATGTAGTACTTTGCATTTCTCCCTGTTAAAAACCATTCTGTTAGTTACTGCCCACTTCTCCAGTTTATTTAAATCTTTTTGAATCCTCTCTCTCTCTTCTCTAGTATTAGCTATCCCTCCTAGCTTTGTGTCATCAGCAAATTTAATCAGTTTACCCTCAATTCCTTCATCTAAATCGTTGATAAAGATGTTGAACAATACAGGGCCCAGGACAGAGCCCTGTGGTACCCCACTTGAGACATTCTTCCAACTGGATGTGCAGCCATTTACGACCACTCTTTGGGTCCGATCACTAAGCCAGCTATGAATCCACCTAACAGTTGCCTTGTCCATTCCATACTTAGTCATTTTTTCAATAAGGATTGTATGAGAGACTTTGTCAAATGCTTTGCTGAAGTCAAGATATACTATATCTACAGCATTTCCTTGATCCACCCAATCAGTGATACCGTCATAGAAGGAAATTAAGTTAGTCTGACATGACTTATTAGTTACAAACCCATGCTGACTCTGTTCAATCACTTCATTCTTATCCAGGTATTGACATACATGTTGTTTAATAATTTGTTCAAAGATCTTTCCTGGTATAGAAGTCAGACTCACCGGCCTATAGTTGCCTGGGTCCACCTTCTTCCCCTTTTTGAAGATAGGAACAACATTTGCTCTTCTCCAGTCTTCTGGCACTTCTCCTGTTCTCCAAGAATTTTCAAAGATTATGGAGAGGGGTTCAGAAATTTCTTCTGCTATCTCCTTCAGTACTCTGGGGTGTAATTCATCTGGACCTGGAGACTTGAATTCATTTAGGTTAGCTAAGTGTTTCCTCACTATCTTTCTGTTTATAGATATCCTGGATTCTTCTATTCCCTTAATAGGACAGTGAATAACAGTTGGTGTTACATTTCCTTTCTGAGAGAAAACAGATGCAAAATAGGAATTTAAAAGTTCAGCCTTCTCAACATCCTGTCTTACCATTTCATCATTTTCATCCTGTAAAAATCCTATAGCATCTTTGACTTTTCTTTTACTTTTGACATATCCCCAAAATCCTTTATTATTGCTTTTGACATCTCTTGCAAGCCTCAATTCATTTTCAGCTTTAGCTAATCTGATTTGTGCCCTGCAGATTCTGCAGACAGCATTATATTCTTCTTTAGATATGCCTCCCTCTTTCCATTTTATAAACATTTTTTTCTTCCTTTTTAGCATGTGCTTAAGTTCTGTGTTCACCCATCCTGATTTCCTTAAATGCTTCCTATTCTTCCCTCTTTTCGGAATTGTTAACAACTGTGCTTTGAGAATTTCATTTTTCAAGATTTCCCATCCTTCCTGGACATTTTTGTCTTTAAGGATATCCAGCCATTGGATCCCTCCAATTATCTTTCTGAATCCCTTAAAATCTGCCTTTCTGAAATCTAACCTTGACGTCTGAGTCTTCACAGGTCTTCCGCCTCTAGTTATCCAAAATTCTAAAATAGCATGGTCGCTACCTCCTAGGGTTCCAGCCACTTTTACCTCCTCAACCATTTCCTCCCTGTTTATAAGGATTAGATCCAAGGTAGCAGTTCCCCTTGTTTTCTCCCCTACCTTTTGGAAGATAAAGTTGTCAGCAAGAGAGGATAAGAATTTCCTTGACCTGTTAGTTTTGCCTGAGAGAGATTCCCAACAAATGTCTGGATAGTTGAAATCTCCCATGACAACTATGTCATATTTTTTGGAGAACTTGGCCATTTGATGCATAAAGAGTTCATCCATATCTTCAGCTTGCACAGGCGGCCTGTAGTAAATGCCTACAATGGTGTCCTTTCCATTGTTCTGTCCTTGTATTCTTACCCAAACAGTTTCCACAGAACTCCCAGTCTCTGAAGCTTCAATCTCTGTGCAGATATATGCGTTTCTAACATACAATGCAACACCCCCTCCTCGTTTATCAAGTCTGTTTCTTGCAAATAAGTTGTATCCTTCTAGTCTTGTATTCCAATCATGTGTATCGTCCCACCAAGTTTCAGTGATTCCAATGACATCATATTTCTTTTCCTGTGTTAGTAGTTCCAATTCTCCTTGTTTGTTGCCCATGCTTTGTGCATTAGTATAGAAACATTTTAGTTTGTGATTGGTTTCTCTTTCTCCAATGTTTTTATTAATTAGATTCTTTTGTCTTTGTTCTTCCTTTCCACTTCTATTAGCAGAGTTCTCAATAGCATTTGTCAGGTGTATGGCTTTTTCTGGTCTTTTGCTTCCCTTCCCATGTTGTTCTAGTTTAAAGCTCTCCTTACAAGTGTAGCAAGGCGACTTCCAAATACATGCTTTCCAGTCTTCGTAAGGTGCACCCCATCTCTAGCAAGTAGTCCATCGTATAAGTAGTTCACTCCGTGATCCAGAAATCCAAATCGTTGCTGACGGCACCATCGACGTAGCCAGTTGTTCACCTGCAGAATCTTATTCCACCTCCTTGTTCCATGGCCATCCACTGGGAGGATGGAAGAGAAGACCACCTGCGCTCCCAGTTCTTTCACTTTCTTGCCTAAGTCTTCAAAGTCTCTGCAGATGGTTTCCAGGTCGTTTCTTGCGGTGTCATTTGTCCCCACATGTAGTAGCAGGAATGGGTAGTCATCTGTAGGTCTGAAGAGTCCTGATATCCTGTCAGACACATCTTTAATTTTTGCACCTGGAAGACAGCACATTTCTCTTGAAGTTATATCCGGTCTGCAGATAGCGGCCTCTGTTCCTCTCAACAGGGAATCCCCCATGACCACCACTCTCCGTTTCTTCTTCACATCATTTTTCTTTCTCCATCCAGGAGGACTCTGAAGGCGTACAAGGTTGCTGTTTGGTGGCAAAGTCTTATCCTGATGTATTTCTTCATCATTTTCCTGCGTGAGAGCCTGGTACTGGTTTCTGAGCAGTATGGGTGCTGACTGCCTCCTGATCCTCCTGCTTCTCTGGGTCACATGTCTCCATTCCTCTGTTTCTTCAGGTGCACTTCGAATTTCTTCTCTTTCTGTAACATGAAGAGATAATTCTGCTCTGTCCAAGAACTCTTCACCTTCCTTAATGATCTTCAACGTAGCCAACCTCTCTTCGAGATTTTGCAACTTTTCCTCCAACAGGGACACAAGCTTGCATTTGTGGCATGTGAAGTTTGGCTTTTCCACTGGTAAGTCTGTGAACATGTTGCAAGAAATGCAGCTCACCAAATGGCTCCTG
Source organism: Dendrobates tinctorius (assembly GCF_039654945.1). Classification (NCBI taxonomy): domain Eukaryota; kingdom Metazoa; phylum Chordata; class Amphibia; order Anura; family Dendrobatidae; genus Dendrobates; species Dendrobates tinctorius. The sequence continues at coordinate 1,939,349 of NW_027361899.1, read as the reverse complement.
GCCTCTTCCATCTTGAGATTTCTTAAAAACGATGAAAGATGAGCCAAAATTCAGCTGCAACGGCCAAAACCCAGTGATCGTTGAGCTCGCGGAGACTCTTCACTTATCCCAGAAGGCACTGGGAATATGCAAATGATCCCCTCAAGACTCTTCCCCTGGTTTTCCGATTTCCTCTTTTCAGCTGCAACGGCCAAAACCCAGTGATCGTTGAGCTCGCGGAGACTCTTCACTTATCCCAGAAGGCACTGGGAATATGCAAATGATCTCCTCAAGACTCTTCCCCTGGTTTTCCGATTTCCTCTTTTCAGCTGCAACGGCCAAAACCCAGTGATCGTTGAGCTCGCGGAGACTCTTCACTTATCCCAGAAGGCACTGGGAATATGCAAATGATCTCCTCAAGACTCTTCCCCTCCAGGGCAGGGACGTTGCGGGGGGCCGTCAGGTCACTCCAGGACGACAGGTCATTATTCCATACCAGAGCTCGAGAGGGCTCATGTGACGTTTTTCGGAAAAGGACGTCCGAGAGTGGACCCTCTGGGTTGTGGATCTGGAGCCCCGGGGGTCGAGCGCTCAGGTGAAGACCGACCCCTATACAGGGATCGTTTGGGGCAAGACCACCGAGGACAGAACCGTGACAGCCGGTACCAGGAGGGGCGGCTCAAAGGACAAGAGGCGCCCGTAGGCAGGAGTACTGGACTGAGAGGTAAAGGACCTAACAGGACTACTGGATGGGTAGACAGACAGGGAGCAGGTACTAGAGGGGAGAGGACCGGGAGGAAGCACACAAGGGGGGTACCAGAAGGGAGAACAGAGCGGTCATGCAGGGTGAACGAACACTGGGAACAAGGATGCAGAGCGGGGGCTGGAAGCCAAGGGGAAGACAGACGGGAAACAGGCGGCACTATAGGAACCGGTAGGGGGCCAAAGCGCAGCGTGGCGAGCGCACAGCAACACTCAGGCGTCCTCTCAATAGAGAGCGCGCCAGAAATACCCTAGGGTCCGGAAGCGGGCTGTACGTGCCGCCCCCGGCGCCACCCCCCGTAGGCGGAAGAGGGGACGCTGGTGCGCGCGCGCGCCCTAAGGAAGGAGCGCGGTGCCATCACAGGAGGGGAGGCAGAGCGTGGGAGCGCGCCGCGGCGAGGACGCCGGTAGGAGGAGGTGGCGGCGGTCGCCGCTGGAGGAGGGGCGGGAGCGGGTGCAGCCGTGACCGCCGACATGACAGTACCCCCCTCTTTACATCCCCCCTTTCTGAGATTGGCCAGAAACTTTTTTACAATTAGAGGAGCGTTGATATTCTTTTGAGGCTCCCAAGACCTTTCCTCAGGACCAAATCCCTTCCACTCAATGAGAAAGAAAGTCTTCCCCCTGACTCTCTTCATGGCTAAAATATCTTTTACTTCAAAGATGTCATCCGACCCAATAGGTAAAGGAGGGGCAACGAAGACCGGTTGGAACCGATTCAGAACTACAGGTTTCAAGAGCGAGACATGAAAGGCGTTAGGGACCCGGAGTGAAGCCGGCAACCTCAGTTTGTAAGACACTTCATTGATGCGTTTTAGTACCTCGAAGGGACCGATGTAACGAGGACACAGCTTATAGGAAGGAACTTTCTGGCGGATGTGCTTGTTTGAGAGCCAGACCTTATCACCAGGGTGGTACGGGGGAAGGTCCCTCCGTCTCTTGTCTGCATGTCTTTTGATTCGGGCACTGGTCTTCACCAGAGCCTCTCTGGTCTCCTTCCAAATATTCGAAAATTCTGTGGCGAGGGCATCAGCTGCGGGAACTCCTGAAGAGGCGACCAAGGGTAGTGGAACACCAGGATTGCGACCAGAAACCACAAAGAACGGAGTTTTGGTGGTCGACTCACTGGGGTGGTTATTATGGGCGAATTCAGCCCAGGGTAGAAGAGAGACCCAATTATCCTGGTGGGCATTGGAGAAGTGGCGCAGGTAAGTCGTTAGGTCCTGGTTAATCCGTTCTACCTGCCCATTGGTCTGCGGGTGATAGGCGGAGGAGAAGTCGAGGGACGTACCCATAAGCTGACATAGAGCCCTCCAGAAGCGAGAAGTAAATTGGACCCCTCGATCAGACACAATCCGGAGGGGAAGACCATGCAACCTGAAGATCTGATGGATGAAGATCTCGGCCAACTTCGGAGCGGAGGGCAGCCCGGTCAGGGGGATAAAATGAGCCATCTTAGAGAAGCGGTCCGCCACGACTAAGATGGTGGTGCAACCAGCTGAGCAGGGCAAGTCGGTTATAAAGTCCATGGCAATTTGCTGCCAAGGGGCCTCCGGCACGGCAACGGATGGAGAAGACCGGAGGGCAAAGTTCTTGGAACCTTGTTCTGCGCACAGGTTGAGCAAGAGGCAACAAAATCTGCCACGTCTTGGCGAAGGGTGGCCCACCAGTAATAACGTGAGAGAAGCGATAGAGTCTTCTTGGACCCCACGTGCCCCACAACCTTGGAGGAGTGCCCCCAGCGCAACACCTCCAGACGTTTATTCTGAGGCACGAAGGTCTTGCCTGGTGGAGGAGTAGAAAAGTTCACCGGGGCCACGGTGATCACTTTGGCAGGCTCGATAATATACGAGGGGCTCTCGTCCTCTTCTGGCGACTGTAGAGATCTGGAAAGTGCATCTGCTTTGGTGTTCTTATTACCGGGCCGGAAGTGAAGCTGGAAGTCGAATCGAGAAAAATACAAGGCCCATCTGGCTTGTCTGGAATTGAGCCTTTGGGCGGACTGCAGATAGGCCAAATTCTTGTGGTCCGTGAAGATGGTAAAGGGGTGCACAGCCCCCTCGAGCAGGTACCACCACTCCTCCAGAGCCATCTTGATGGCCAGCAACTCCCGATCACCGATGGAGTAGTTGCACTCTGCTGGCGAGAAGGACTTGGAAAAGAACCCGCAGGGGACCAGACGTCCAGGGGGAACTCGCTGGGAGAGGACCGCCCCAGCTCCGGTGGAGGAGGCGTCCACTTCAAGAACAAAAGGCCTACTGGCCACCGGCCGATGTAGGACCGGTGCTGCTGCAAAGGAGCGTTTCAGCACCAGAAAGGCATCTTCCGCCTCGGAGGACCAGTGATCAGGCTTAGTTCCTTTGCGGGTCAAGGCTGAGATAGGTTTGGTCAACGAGGAAAAATGCGGCACGAACTGTCGGTAATAATTCGCGAATCCGAGGAAACGCTGGATGGCTTTGATTCCGACAGGACGGGGCCACTTGAGTACCGCCGAGAGTTTCTCGGGATCCATCTTCAGACTGGAATCTGTGATGATATGCCCCAAGAAGGGTAACGTGGTCTGCTCGAAGAGACATTTCTCAATCTTGGCGTAGAGGTGATTCTCCCGGAGACGGTGCAGGACCATGCGTACGCTTCTCCGATGGGAGGGAAGGTCAGGCGAGAAGATGAGGATACCGTCTAAATACACTATTACGCAAGTGTACAGAAGGTCCCGAAACACCTCATTAACGAACTCCTGGAAGACAGCTGGAGCATTGCAGAGACCAAACGGCATGACTAAATACTCATAATGACCATCACGGGTATTGAAGGCCGTCTTCCATTCGTCGCCTGCGCGAATCCGGATCAAATTGTAGGCTCCCCGCAGGTCCAGCTTCGTGAAGATTCGAGCCCCTCTCAGCCGGTCAAAGAGTTCTGGGATAAGCGGAAGTGGGTATCGATTCTTAACTGTAATATTGTTCAGGCCCCGGTAGTCGATACATGGTGTAAGAGATCCGTCTTTCTTCCGAACAAAGAAGAAGCCTGCACCAGCTGGGGACGAGGACTTTCGGATGAACCCCTTCGCCAAGTTCTCCCGGATGTATTCAGTCATAGCCGAGGTCTCTGCTGGAGATAGGGGATACGTCCTCCCCCTGGGCGGAGTGGCTCCAGGAAGCAAGTTGATAGGGCAGTCATAGGCCCGATGCGGAGGCAGAGACTCCGCTTCTTTTTTACTGAAAACGTCGGCGTACGCGTAGTACGGTGCGGGGAGACCCGTGAGATTGGTCGGCGTAGGCAGGAGACGAGGATGGCGGACGGATTGCAAACAACGAGTGTGGCAGGATTGACCCCAGCGGAGGATCTCCCCTGAGCGCCAGTCGACAACTGGCTCGTGCAGCCGAAGCCAGGGTAATCCAAGGAGGACAGCGTGAGACAATTTAGGCAGCACATAGAAGGCTATTTTTTCAAAATGAAGCGCTCCAATTTGTAAGTCCACTTCGGTCGTGATCCTGGTAACGAGCCCGGGAAGGGGTGTTCCATCGACGGAGGTGATAGCCCGTGGGTCTTTTAGGATAACCACCGGAATCTGAAGTTGGTCCACCTCTTCTGCACCTCAAAAACATTTCTAGAATTCGACCTTTTCTTACTTTTGACTCTGCAAAAACTCTTACTGTTTCTCTTATTCATTCTCATCTCGACTATTGTAACTCTCTTCTAATCGGTCTCCCTCTTACCAAACTCTCCCCTCTCCAATCTGTCTTGAATGCTGCAGCCAGGATCATATTCCTCACCAATCGTTACACCGATGCCTCTACCTTGTGCCAGTCATTACACTGGCTACCCATCCACTCCAGAATTCAGTATAAACTTATTACCCTCACCCACAAAGCCCTCCATGGCTCAGCACCACCCTACATCTCCTCCCTTGTTTCAGTATACCACCCTACCCGCGCCCTCCATTCTGCTGATGACCTGAGGTTAGTATCCTCAATAGTCAGAACCTCCCACTCCCGTCTCCAAGACTTTACACGTGCCACGCCAATTCTTTATAATGCACTTCCCAGGTCAATACGATTAGTCCCCAATCCCCACAACTTTAAGCGTGTCCTGAAAACGCATTTATTCAGACTGGCCTATCGCCTCAACACATTAACCTAATCTATCCCTGTGTGGCAGAGCCAAAAGTTTTACCATAACCAGGTTCCCAGCATCATTTTCCCACATGCTTTATGCAACCATTAGCCCTCTGTGTCCGTACTGTTACACACCTAACATTATGGCTGGTCCATACAATCAGGGCAACTGTTACCACCCACCTTTCGTGTCTACCTCTTTCCTCATAGACTGTAAGCTTGCGAGCAGGGCCCTCACTCCTCTTGGTATTTGTTATAATCTACTGTATATGATTATTGTTATGCTGTAATGTCTATTGTCTGTACAAATCCCCTCTGAAATGTAAAGTGCTGCGGAATATGTCGGCGCTATAAAAATAAAATTTTTTATTATTATTATTATTACCTCTTGCTGCCGGATGAAATTGCCAGCCGCACCCGAGTCCACATACGCCTCCACAGATCTGCGCTCCCGTCCTGAAATAATTAAGGCTGAAAGGGTAAGAGGCAGAGAGGAATTATGATCACCTAGGGAGACCTCTCTTACCTGACCTAGGTGGAGGCGTTTCCCGGCCTCTCAGGACAAGTGCGGATGAAATGATTAGCCCCACCACAGTACAGGCAGAGCCCGTTAGTCATCCTCTCTCTGCGACGCTGCTCAGTCAACCTGCCCCGATCAACCTGCATGGGCTCGGGGACGCTGCTAGTAGAGGGAGCAGCAGAGCGTGGAATGGGCGCTTGATATAGCCTGAAGGGTCTGCGTTCTCTAACCGATTCCCGCGAGCGCTCCAAAAAACGGAGGTCTATGCGCGTAGCCAGGGCTATAAGGTCCTCCAGAGAGGTGGGGGTATCCCGACCGGCTAGCTCGTCTTTAATCTTGCTGGAAAGGCCTCTCCAGAAGGCACCCACAAGTGCCTCATTATTCCATCCGAGTTCAGACGACAACGTCCGAAAACGGATGGCGTACTGCCCCACAGTAAGCGACCCTTGGCGGAGATTAAAGAGAGCTTCTGTGGTAGAAGCCAAGCGGCCGGGTTCGTCAAACACCCTACGAAATGTTTCCAGGAAGTTCTGGATATTCGCTACGACAGGATCATCCCTCTCCCAAAGAGGGTTCACCCAGGACAGGGCTTCTCCCTCGAGGTGGGATACTATGAACGCCACCTTGGCGCGATCCGTGGGATATTGTTGGGGCAACAGCTCGAAGTGCAGTCTGCACTGGTTTAAAAAGCCCCGACAAAGTTTAGGATCTCCACCATATCTGGGAGGCTTACCCAGGCGGGGGGGCGGGGAGGAGACGGCGTCCCTGTGAGGGTTAGAGACGACCGCAGCGGACTGCAAGGCAAGCAGTCGGTCATCGATGGACGCCATATACCCCAAAACGTGGGACTGGGCATCGCGCTGCTGCGCGAGCTCCTGCTGCAGGCTGGCTAGGAGGGGAGCATGCCCGGGGTCAGAGGTCTGCATAGCGGACAAACGGGTGTCCATGGACTTCATAAAAGCCATGATTCGGGCCTGATTTTCACGCAGGAACAACAGTTCCTTCTGCGTGGCAGCCGTGGCACCGGCGGTGGCCTGAGTGTACTGTGACGTTTTTCGGAAAAGGACGTCCGAGAGTGGACCCTCTGGGTCGCGGATCTGGAGCCCCGGGGGTCGAGCGCTCAGGTGAAGACCGACCCCTATACAGGGATCGTTTGGGGCAAGACCACCGAGGACAGAACCGCGACAGCCGGTACCAGGAGGGGCGGCTCAAAGGACAAGAGGCGCCCGTAGGCAGGAGTACTGGACTGAGAGGTAAAGGACCTAACAGGACTACTGGATGGGTAGACAGACAGGGAGCAGGTACTAGAGGGGAGAGGACCGGGAGGAAGCACACAAGGGGGGTACCAGAAGGGAGAACAGAGCAGTCATGCAGGGTGAACGAACACTGGGAACAAGGATGCAGAGCGGGGGCTGGAAGCCAAGGGGAAGACAGACGGGAAACAGGCGGCACTATAGGAACCGGTAGGGGGCCAAAGCGCAGCGTGGCGAGCGCACAGCAACACTCAGGCGTCCTCTCAATAGAGAGCGCGCCAGAAATACCCTAGGGTCCGGAAGCGGGCGGTACGTGCCGCCCCCGGCGCCACCCCCCGTAGGCGGAAGAGGGGACGCTGGTGCGCGCGCGCGCGCCCTAAGGAAGGAGCGCGGTGCCGTCACAGGAGGGGAGGCAGAGCGTGGGAGCGCGCCGCGGCGAGGACGCCGGTAGGAGGAGGTGGCGGCGGTCGCCGCTGGAGGAGGGGCGGGAGCGGGTGCAGCCGTGACCGCCGACATGACAGCTCAGAGGTTTTATTCCAATCTCTTCACAGTCCCCGAAAGGGACGGGACAGTCAGGACGATTTTGAACCTGAGGCTCCTGAACAAGTTCATCAGGGTCACACATTTCAGGATGGAATAGCTTCGTTCGGTTATATCGGGCATGGTGCAGAGAGAATACATAGCCTAAGTCGGTTTTTAGGATGTCTACCTGCATAGGCGTGAGGGCCGTCTTACACTCTCGGGGCATAGTCGTCTTGCATACTTAGACGACCTCTAGGTGAAGGGTCCCTCTTTTTGAGCAGGCAAGGAGAATGTCAGCATTACGCTAAGATACGCTATTCCGCTTAGGATGGTTGGTCAACAGGGAAAGGTCATCCCTTGTCCCAACCCACAGGATTTTCTTCCTAGGAATGATCTTCGATACCTCCCGAGGGTTGGTGAGTCTCCCTCAAAACAGAGCCGTACCGCTCCAGCAGGGAGTCCAGAAGCTCCAGCAGCCAGTTCCTCACTCCATTCGTTTCGGGATGAGGATGCTGGGGAAGATGGTGGCAGCAAAGAGAGTGATTCCGTTTGCCCAGTTTCCTTCCTTCACCCGCTACAGCAGGCTCTCTTGTTAGATTGGGATAAGAATCCATTTGCCCTCGATCAGCGGTGCCAGCTATCCTCTCAGCTCAGATAGTCACTGGAGTGGTGGACGGTCAGATCTTCGCTTCTTCAGGGTAAACCTTTTTCCCCAGAGCACTGGCTAGTGGTCACAACAGATGCCAGCCTCCTGGGCCTGGGGAGCAATGTTTCATTACCACAGGACTCGGGGCCAATGGTCGCGACAGGAGGCACGCCTCCAGGTCAGCTTGTTGGAGATACGTATAGTCCGGCGGACGCTGCAGTATTTTCGGCACTTCCTAGCCGAACCACCCGTTTGGAGTCAGTCAGTCAATGCCACAGTAGTGGCTTACGTAAATCATTAAAGGGGCACGCGCAGCAGGACAACCATGCGTGAGACGGGACACGTCCGGCAGTGAGCCGAGAACATCCAGCGGTATTTTTGGCGGGCCACGTCCCAGGGGTAGAGAATTGGGCAGTCTACTTCCTCAGCCGACAGGAGGTCGTGGCTGGGGAGGGGCCCGGCACCCTGAGGTTGTTCAGCATATTTGCAACGATGGGGGACACCAGATGTAGATCTGATGGCGTCCAAAATGATCGCCAAGGTGCCCGTGTTCGTTGCTCGGGCACGGGTCCCACGAGTGTTCGGGGTGGAGGCGTTGGTTCTACCAGGGGACCAGTTTCGCCTTTCCATACCTGTTTCCTCCGTTACCATCGCTTCCAGGAGTTATCAGAAAGATCAAGGTAGAAGGGGTACCAGTAGAGCTGCTGGCACCAGATGGGCCCTGACGGGCATGCTATGCAGATCCGATACAGCGGCTCACCGACATCCAGAGGCGATTGCCGCAGTGTGCGGATCGGCTGTCCCAAGGACCGATCTGCCACCCGAACTTGGGGGGGCCCTGGGTTACATGGCATGGCCGTTGAATCTTGGATTCTAGCTCAAGCGGGGTTTTCACCACGAGGTGGGCGCTACAATGGTTAGTGCTAGGAAGCATACCTCGGCGAGAGTCTATCGTTACTCCTGAAAGTTGTTCTTTGCTTAGGGTCGAGAGCATGGTCTTTCGCCCCGGACATTCTCTATTCCTGGCATCTTGGCCTCTCTCCAGTTGGGCCTAGATGCAGGATTACCCCGAGCTCTCTTAGAAGTCGGATATCGGCATTATCATTCCTATCCGAGTGTAGAATGGCTACTAATATGCAGGTAAAGGCTTTCATCCAGGGAGTCTCTCATCTAGTACCTCCCTATAAGGCGCCAATGGGCACCGGGGACCTTATCCTAGTCCTGAGTGTTCTGCAGGAAGCTCCCTTTGAGCCGCTACAGGTCTTTCCTTTACCATTTCGTTGTGGAAGGGGGTATTTTTGGTAGCCGTCACCCCAGTTAGGCGATTGTTGGAGTTGGCGGCGCTGTCGTGCAGAGCACCGTTCCTCGCTTTCCGCAAGATATGGTGGTGCTTAAGTCAGCTCCCCCCTTTTTTCTTCCAAAGAGGTGTCCTCATTCCATATCAAGGAGGATATTGTCTTGCGCTCGTCCTGTCAGGTATCAGTGCATCGCATGGAAGAAGCGCTGCACACGTTTGGCCTGGTAAGAGCTCTCCGGAGGTACGTGTCAAGGACAGCACCCTTGCGCCAGACGGATGCGCCGTTCGTGCTCCCTGAAGGGCCCAGGAAGGGACTCGCTGCCTCAAAAATCGACCATAGCTAGAGGGATCCATTTAACTATTCAAGAGGCCTATCGCATCAGAGGGGCGCTGGTTCCATCAGGGATCAAAGCGCATTTTACTCAGGCAGTGGGCGCCTCCTGGGCGCTTCGGCGGCGGAGCAGGTATGCAAAGCAGCAACCTGGTCCAGCCTGTACACATTTACTAGATGTTACATTGTCCATACTCAGGCTTCGGTGGATGCGAACCTGGGTAGAAGGATTCTCCAAGCAGCGGTAACGCACCTTTTAAACAAGGGGTGCATGGAGCTTGGATAGGTGAGTCAATCTCCCACCCAGGGACTGCTTTAGGACGTCCCACAGTACCTGTGTCCCCCAATGAGACGAAGGAGAAACATGGATTTTTGTGAGTACTCGCCTTTTCTCCGAGACGCTCATTGGGGGACACAGCACCCACCCTGTTAGCCTGTTGGCTCTTGTTTATTTGATTAATGTGTATGTTGTGGTGAAGGTCAGGGTGGTCCTTTGCCAGACATATTGTTTAGTGCATTAAGGTTAATGGTTATTGCTCTCCTACTGCTTTTGCAGTAAACTAGAAAAAAATAGTCTGGAGAGATCCAGACTGTGTGTGCCTCCATAGGACACTAAGCAAAAAACTGGTTTCCGCCCGCAATCGGGGCGAGGGTGTATGCGGCGGGGGAGGAGCTAACCTTGTGTTGTATTGCCTAGTGTCAGCCTCCAGATGGCAGTAGCATACACCCACAGTACCTGTGTCCCCCAATGAGCGTCTCGGAGAAAAGGATTTTACGGTGAGTACTCACAAAAATCCATGTTTCACAACAGATATTTCAACACCAGAGATATTCCACACAGATTTAAATAAATTGGTCAAGTAATGTGAAGTAATCTTGTACTATTTATTCGAGTGCCTTTTGATAAACAACATTTTTAGTTTTTCCTTCAGGTGCAAAGACGCCATGGCAACCATTGTGACATCATAATGAGGGGCGGGGCTTGACACGCATACACTTTTTCCCCAGTATGTAGATAGGGGAAAAATTGTTTGGTGAATTGGAATGCGCAGGGTTAAAATTTCGCCTCACAACATAGCTTAGGACACTCTCGGGGTCCAGACGTGTGACCGTGACAAATTTTGTGGCTGTAGCTGCGATACTGGCTGTACATATATAATTATATACAGGAGATGCCCAGGTTATACCAGCTGTACATATATAATTATATACAGGAGATGCCCAGGTTATACCGGCTGTACATATATAATTATATACAGGAGATGCCCAGGTTATACCGGCTGTACATATATAATTATATACAGGAGATGCCCAGGTTATACCGGCTGTACATATATAATTATATACAGGAGATGCCCAGGTTATACCGGCTGTACATATATAATTATATACAGGAGAGGCCCAGGTTATACCGGCTGTACATATATAATTATATACAGGAGATGCCCAGGTTATACCGGCTGTACATATATAATTATATACAGGAGATGCCCAGGTTATACCGGCTGTACATATATAATTATATACAGGAGAGGCCCAGGTTATACCGGCTGTACATATATAATTATATACAGGAGATGCCCAGGTTATACCGGCTGTACATATATAATTATATACAGGAGATGCCCAGGTTATACCGGCTGTACATATATAATTATATACAGGAGAGGCCCAGGTTATACCAGCTGTACATATATAATTATATACAGGTTATACCAGCTGTACATATATAAAGATATATCTGTCTGTATTTTAGGACCCCCGTGTACGTTCCCACCGGTATCGCTGCTTTTCCCAATGAGGTCGCTCACGCTCCCAGGGTATTGGCTAAAGATAAGTACCGGAACATTGTGACTTACACCTTCATGCCGCGTGGAGGACATTTTGCCGCTTTCGAGGAGCCTGAACTTCTCGCCCGTGACATCCAGAAGTTTGTATCCACAGTGGAGAAGAAATAAAACCTCCGACCTCCATCCTCCGCCCTCAGTCCTCCACCCTCCGCCCTCAGTCCTCCACCCTCCGCCCTCAGTCCTCCACCCTCCGCCCTCAGTCCTCCACCCTCCGCCCTCAGTCCTCCACCCTCCGCCCTCAGTCCTCCACCCACCGCCCTCAGTCCTCCACCCACCTCCCTCAGTCCTCCATCCTCCGCCCTCAGTCCTCCGCAGAAGCCGTTTTTATATTAATAAAGTTTCCAGTTGATTTCCGCTCTGTCTCCTGTGCTGAGCTCGGGGAGGTCGCCGGCCACTCTGGGGGCCCAGTGTGTAATGTGTACCCGGGCACCCACCTACCACTCGCCATTTATCCGGAGGTCCGCTTAGGTCGTCTGTGATGTACAATGTCTGTGAGGTATGGGGTTTTGTCCACAAAATATGATGTTTTCTGTTGTAACTTTCCAGAAAGATCCGGCAGATATGACAATCCAGGCTGCTAGCTCTGCAGCTTCATCCCTCCTCCCTTCACACACAGACAGAGCAGTGCCACCCCCCCTCCTCTACAGCCTGTGTTCGCACTAGTAATAGGAGACCCCCCTGCTGTTACAACCATTTGTTTCCTTCTCTCCTCTTCAGAGCGGGAAAAACTTCTTTGTTTGAAACGAATAAAACTATGAGAGACTATACCATAAGAACCAAATACCCTAGAGATATGAAAATCACATTTTTGTAATCCGGGCGGTCACAGCGTCGCTGCCGTGGTTCTGGCGAAGCGTAATCCTTTCAGAACCTGAGATATGTGTTCCAGCTAAACGGTGTATCAGAACTACTGCATATTTGGTCTTGAATTATTGTACTCAACAAATCACAACCAATGATGCCCTATATATGTCTGTGCGGGCTGCCCCCACGGAGTTATGATTAGTATAAGTTTTCTAGTGTAATTCTAAATCCAAAAGGGAGAGGTGGGATTAACCCAGCATGCATCTCTCCGTGATGTCACATAGCAAGTCTATAAAGCATTTCCTGGACAAAACCAGGGCAGAACAACTCAAGTCGTCGTGCTAGAAAGACCCAGATGAGCGGAGAAGTGCAGCTCCGCCTCCACCCACCTTAGCCGCATGGTCTGCCTAAGGAACAATATGGAACTGTGAGTGTACTCTCTTTGTTTTCTCCACTTTTATTTTATACCTGTACTGTACATATTTTATGTCTCAATTTTATAGCAACTTTTATCTGTAATCACTGTCCTCTTTCGGAAAATAAATGAAATAATTATTTAGATCTGTCTCTATGCTCTAAGACTCTAACTATACGCCTTTGATAGATAATCGCTACTAATTCAAGGGGTTTGCCATGGACCCTCTTAATTTAACACTGTGAATTAAGTAACCGTGACTGGTGGCAGCGCGTTGTGCACGGCTATTGCGGCTTGCTGGCAGTCTAGAAGGGTCTTATATAGCTGAATAAGGGTCTGCGGCACCAGCATTCATAATTCCCTTACTGCAGAAGCCTAATTGCCGGTTCACAACAGGCAGCCCGTCCGGCGACCAATTATCCTAGGTGCAGTTCCCTGACTGACCTGAGGGTAAGGGGGCGCCGGAGAGCTGCAAGTTCCAAAGTGGAACTGAGAAAGTGGGATATACATAAATCCCCGCAGTACTTGGAAGATTGATAGCAGTGGTGGGGCATCCAAATTAAACTCCCCCTGCGGCAAATTGTAGAGCGAGATTAGCTTGCTGGATATTTTTGGTCACATGGTGCCAGTGTTGGGATAACTAAGATAAGCCCCACTGCGCCTGTGATAGCCGTGTGCCGGCATTGTGTCACGCCCCTCCGTCCGCTGATACACCGGTGTCAGTGGTGGGATTGTGACATAGTGGTGACACAGGGTCCGCTGTCCGTCGCGTTTTGGTGGCAGCGGGACCCCCGTTAGTGTCGCCCGTAAGTGGACGAACGGCGGTGGGCTGTTCGTCACATATTGGTGGCAGAGCGGTGGGATAATCCTAGAGCATTAGTGATTTGGTTTGAGCAATCATTCCTCTCACTAAAGACCTGCACGGTTCCTGCGGGAATCCTGCATCATAGGTTTTGGAGAACAGACTCAGTGGTTACTAGTCCTGAGACATTAGTGTGTACTTGCAAGTATTCCCTCCCTTTTTCTCCGTTTTTCTTTTCTGTCTTTTATTTGGCAACCATGGCTACGATGGGAGCAGAGTGGTATAAGCAGCATAACAAGGCATCTCTTATTGCCCTCTGCGGGGTGTGGCGGATCGACACCACGAACAAAAACAAAGCCCAAATGATCGCGGCTCTGGTGCAACGGGAAAACGACCAGAGCCCAGCGAACGCAGAAGCGGGCTCAAGTGGCAATGGGGCTGCAGCAGAGGCTCCACTCATGAGCGCTGGCCCCACATTCAACCATAACGGGGTGGACCCCTATCTGCAAATGGCCTTGGACGAACTCCCCGCCGAAGACAGTGATGGGCGAGTGAGGCTGATCCAGCAAGCTCGAGAGAGAGCAGAGCAGCGAGCCGAGCACCAAGCTGAGGCTGAGAGAGCCGAGCGCCAGGCGCAGAGGGCCCATGAACTGGAGGTACTCCAGCGGGGTGGGAATGCCCCCACAGCCCGAAGCCGTGAGCCCAGCAGCGTCCAGACTCCTAAACCCCGGCCAGAGCATTTTCCCGTGATGGAAAAGGACGGGGACTTGGACACGTTCCTGCGAGCCTTTGAGAAAGCCTGCAGACAGTACCAGCCGCCTAGAGACCAATGGGCAAGGTACTTGACCCCAGGGCTAAAAGGCAAAGCCCTGGAGGCATTTGCTTCTCTTCCGCCAGAAGCCGATGACGACTATGTCGCCATAAAGCAGGCGCTGATCGCCAAATACCGGCTGACACCTGAGGTATACCGAAAGAAGTTCCGGCACCTCCAACGTGGCCCACATGATAGCTACAGTGATGTGGTGCAAGGACTCAGGACCCACTTTGACCAGTGGATCCATGGACTGTCCGTTGAAACCTTTGAGCAGCTACGGGACCTGATGATCAAAGACCAGTTCCTGCATCTCTGCCCAGCTGAGGTCCGACAGTTCATCCTGGACCGTGAACCAACGAACGCGGACAAAGCGGCGCAGATCGCCGACAACCACGAGGCCAACCGGAAGCCCGAGACGCGGAGGCCAGTCGCCACCAGCTGGAAAGGGGGTAAGCCAGCAACCAACCTGTCATGTCGGACACTGTTCACACCAGGGTGTCCGGCAGACAGCGGTAATACCCTGTTGGGTATTCTGTTCCAGTCGGGATAGGGTTAACTAGGTTGTCATGCTGGCTGAGGGCTGGGCCACGCCCTTGGTCTTTAAATAGTTCGTCCTGACTATGGGCGTCGCCGACTATAGCTTTAGCCTAGTGCTAGCAATACCGGTCAGCAGTGGTGGTGTTGGAGCGTCTGATATCTGGTGCAGTATATCCCTCAGTGGTTCTTTCTCCAATCTGTTATACATATATTTGGTTGCCCTTGCACATTATTGTATTCCCTTGTGTATTAACTGTGTGGTGTTTCTTTTACCCCTGTCCATACGTATTTGTGGGGTCTGGTGTCTGGTCCCCTCACTGGGTGGAGGGTGGTGGGTTCAGCTTAGGGCTGGACAGGAGACAGGGACAGGGTGGAGGCTCAGGCAGGCACACCTTCAGTGTAAACCCTGGGTAGAGGGACAGACAGGGTTCCCCTAGTCTGAGGGACATCGCAGGGGTCCCGGGGTTTTTGCCTAAAGTAACCTAGGCATACCATGACATTATAGTCGACCCAAATAATAAAGTGAGAGAAAAAAAAAAAAAGGTATAGATAGGGAATATAGGGGTTACTTACTATGGATCCTATACTTTCCCTAACCAAGCAGCTGGAGGCTCTATCCATACAGGTCACTGAACTCAGGGGGGCGGTCCAGCAACAAGGCCTGTCAGCTCCTGCAGTACCTGCTGAGGCTGCAGCCAGGGCAGCTGAGCCCAAGTTTCCCCTTCCTGAACGATTTGCTGGTGATCGTGGTAAGTTCACGGTGTTTCGTGAATCATGCAAATTGTATTTCCGTATGCGTCCACATTCCTCAGGTAATGAGGCTCAACGCGTGGGCTTGGTGATTTCTTTGCTGAGTGGTGACCCACAGGCCTGGGCCTTTTCACTCCCTTCAGACTCACCGGCATTTGAATCTGTAGATTTTTTTTTCTCTGCTCTGGGTTTGATCTATGACGATCCGGATAGATTAAACTTAGCAGAGTCTAAGATACGCTCACTGCTACAGGGTGATCGACCAGCTGAGGATTACTGCACGGAATTCCGGCGCTGGGCGGTGGACACGCAGTGGAATGACCCTGCGCTTAGAAGTCAATTTTTGCATGGGGTTTCTGGAAGGGTTAAACAGACTCTCCTAATGTACGAGACTCCCGCCTCTCTGGAGGCTGCGATGGCACTTGTAGTACGCATAGACCGACGTCTCCGTCAGGGGGCGCTGGTTTCGTTGCCTCCGGGAGGTGGGGGAGTGGTCGGTGAGGTTGCCGCGGGTGAATCCGTGGAACCCATGCAGATCGCTGGTATAGCACAGTCACCGAGTAACAAGCCTAAACGTCCTTGGCACAGAAGGCAGGGGCTCTGTTTTTTTTGTGGCAAAGGAGGACATTTTATTAACGCTTGCCCCCTGGTACCTAAGAAGGGCGCGCCGGCGGAAACTGATAGGCTCAGAGGGTTTGGAGGAGTCTAGTCTGAGCCTTTGTGTATCCTCCGTCATGGTTTCCCAGTGTATGCTCCCTGCTAGGGTGGTACTTGGGGGGCAAATGCTCTCTATTACAGTATTTATTGATAGTGGCTCAGCTGCCAATCTCATTGATGAGAGGTTCGCGCATACAGCGGGATTTCCGGTGGAGAAATTGCCCAACCCCATCCGGGTGGTTACCATCAATGCTTCCCCGTTGTCTCAAGGGGAGATCACAGAGTGTGTGTTGGATATACAACTCCACATCGGAGTATTACACTCAGAGCAGGTAACTTGTAAGGTGCTTAGTAACTTACCGGCTCAGATGGTTCTGGGCTTTCCATGGTTGTCAATGCATAATCCTGTTATTGATTGGAAGACCCAGGACATAATTCAGTGGAGCAGGGAGTGGCAGGAGAGGTGCCTGGCTACATGTATTTCCGCTTTGACCCCCAGTATCCCGGAGCCGTTGCTGGATTATGCGGATGTATTTTCTGAGAAGGGTTGTTCGGAACTACCACCGCATCGCCCCTATGACTGTGCTATTAGGTTGAAACCAGGGGCCAAGTTACCTAAAGCTAGAATGTTTAATATCTCAGGTCCCGAGAGGCTAGCTCTCAAGGAATACATTGCGGATAGCCTGAGCAAGGGTCATATTAGACCTTCCTCTTCTCCTCTGGCTGCTGGCTTCTTCTTTGTTAAAAACAAGGATGGCGGTTTACGCCCGTGTCTGGATTTCAGAGAACTCAACCAGATTACGGTCCGTGATCCTTACCCTATGCCACTTATACCCGATTTATTCAACCAAGTGGTTGGTGCCAGGTGGTTCTCCAAACTGGACCTCAGGGGGGCGTACAATCTTATAAGAGTCCGTCAGGGGGATGAGTGGAAGACAGCGTTCAATACCCCTGAGGGTCACTTTGAGAGTTTGGTAATGCCATTTGGGTTGACTATGGCACCGGCAGTCTTTCAACACTTCATTAATGATGTCTTCTCTCAGTTGTTGGGGAGGTTTGTTATAATTTATCTTGACGACATCCTCATTTTCTCTCGCGACCATGATACACATATAGAGCATGTTAGACAGGTTCTGCAGTTGCTCAGAGAGAACAGGCTCTATGTCAAGCTTGAAAAATGTGTGTTTTTCGTACAGGAGCTACCGTTCTTGGGTTATATAATCTCCGCCTCAGGTTTTAAGATGGACACCGCAAAGGTGCAGGCGGTACTACATTGGGATCGGCCTGATAATCTTAAGGCGCTTCAGCGATTTCTTGGCTTCTCCAATTACTATAGGAAATTTATTAAGAACTTCTCTATGATTGCCAAACCACTGACTGACATGACTAAGAAGGGTACCGACTTTTCTGACTGGTCTGAGCCTGCGGTACAGGCGTTTGAATTCCTCAAGAATAGTTTTGCCTCAGCACCCATTCTGGTGCAGCCCGATGTCTCCTTACCGTTTGTCGTGGAAGTGGATGCGTCGGAGGTTGGAGTGGGGGCTGTACTGTCTCAGGGCCCTTCTTGGGCCAAGTTGCATCCGTGTGCCTTCTTCTCCAAGAAGCTGTCGCCTGCGGAGCGTAATTATGATATTGGCAATAGGGAACTATTGGCCATCAAATTGGCATTTGAGGAGTGGCGACACTTCTTGGAGGGGGCTGTTCATCAGATTACTGTGATAACCGACCATAAGAATTTGCTTTATTTAGAATCTGCTAAGCGCCTGTCCTCCAGACAGGCTCGCTGGGCATTATTCTTCACCCGGTTCAACTTCATTGTTACCTATCGACCTGGGTCGAAGAATGTTAAGGCAGACGCTTTATCCAGGTGTTTTCCTGGTGGAGAGTTATGTGAAGAGCCGGTGCCTATTCTCCAAAAGGGTGTGGTGGTATCTGCCATCACGACAGAGATTGAGGCAGAGATTGCGGAGGCTCAGGAGGTGGTACCGCCGGGGTTGCCTGCTAATAAATCTTTTGTGCCGCTACATCTACGCTCTAGAGTGTTGGGCGAACATCACGACACGGTACTGGCAGGTCATCCAGGGGTTAAGAGCACTCTGGAACTGGTATCGCGTCGTTTTTGGTGGCCTAAAATCCGGCAGGATGTGGCCTCATATGTGGCTGCCTGTACCACGTGCGCACGGGCCAAGACTCCTCGTTCCCGTCCCGCTGGTAGCTTGCAGCCTCTCGGGGTGCCCAGTAAGCCATGGACTGAGATTTCCATGGATTTTATTACTGACTTGCCCGCCTCGGCAGGGAACTCGGTCATTTTGGTAATTGTTGATAGGTTCTCCAAAATGTCACATTTCGTTGCTTTACCGTCTTTGCCCAATGCTAAGACTCTTGCTCAGATATTTATTCGCGAGGTGGTCAGACTTCATGGTGTCCCGTCTGACATTGTGTGTCTGATCGAGGTACGCAGTTTGTGGCAAAGTTTTGGAGAGCTTTTTGTTCTCGCCTTGGAATCAAATTATCTCATTCATCGGCTTTCCACCCTCAGTCGAATGGACAGACTGAGCGGATGAACCAAAACCTGGAGCAATACTTGCGCTGCTTTATTTCCGACAATCAGGAAGAGTGGTCAGCGTTTCTTCCTCTGGCAGAATTCGCAATAAACAACCATTGCCAGGAATCGTCTGGGGAATCTCCTTTTTTTTGTGTGTATGGTCAACATCCTCAATTTTGCACCTTGCGTCAGGGGTGCTCAGTTGGCGTCCCTGAAGAGGACCAGTTGGGAGCTCAATTGTCGTCTGTTTGGAGGAGAGTCAAGCAGCGCTTGTTGAAGGTGGGTTCCAGGTACAAACGGGTGGCTGACTGCAGACGTGTGCCAGGTCCGGACCTGTGTGTGGGTGATTGGGTGTGGTTATCTACTAGGAACATTAAGCTCAAGATACCGTCACTTAAGTTGGGTCCCAGGTTCATTGGCCCATTTAGAATCTCTGCAGTGATCAACCCAGTGGCATTTCGTTTGGAGTTGCCGGCTGTGTATAAGATTCATAATGTATTTCACAAAGCATTGCTAAAGAAGGTCGTGGGTTTGGTGGATGGTTCCCCCGGGCCACCACCTCCCATCTTGGTGGATGGCGCATTGGAATTTGAGGTGTCCAAAGTGGTGGACTCTAGGGTTGTGCGTCGCACTCTACAGTACCTGGTCCACTGGCGTGGCTATGGTCCTGAGGAGAGGACATGGGTGCCGGCCTCTGACATTCATGCTGATCGACTGGTTACTATGTTCCATCGTCGCCATCCGGACAAGCCAGGTCCTCGACATGGTGAGGTTCCGGAGGTCCCTCGTAGAAGACGGGGTACTGTCATGTTGGACACTGTTCACACCAGGGTGTCCGGCAGACCGCGGTAATACCCTGTTGGGTATTCTGTTCCAGTCGGGATAGGGTTAACCAGGTTGTCATGCTGGCTGAGGGCTGGGCCACGCCCTTGGTCTTTAAATAGTTCGTCCTGACTATGGGCGTCGCCGACTATAGCTTTAGCCTAGTGCTAGCAATACCGGTCAGCAGTGGTGGTGTTGGAGCGTCTGATATCTGGTGCAGTATATCCCTCAGTGGTTCTTTCTCCAATCTGTTATATATATATTTGGTTGCCCTTGCACATTATTGTATTCCCTTGTGTATTAACTGTGTGGTGTTTCTTTTACCCCTGTCCATACGTATTTGTGGGGTCTGGTGTCTGGTCCCCTCACTGGGTGGAGGGTGGTGGGTTCAGCTTAGGGCTGGACAGGAGACAGGGACAGGGTGGAGGCTCAGGCAGGCACACCTTCAGTGTAAACCCTGGGTAGAGGGACAGACAGGGTTCCCCTAGTCTGAGGGACATCGCAGGGGTCCCGGGGTTTTTGCCTAAAGTAACCTAGGCATACCATGACACAACCCCAATGCCCCAGCTAGCCGTCCCTCCGGAGGCCCTGTCCCTGTTGCCAACAACAGGCCGGCTACTGACAGTCGCCTGTGTCACCACTGCCAGCGGCCTGGTCACTTCTTTTACGCCTGTCCGAACAGGCCGAAGAACCCCCCAGCCAAGGTCCCTGGGCCCAACGCCTCTGTTCTTTTGGTGGGAGGTGTGGTTGGGAGGGCTGACGACAACGTTCAACCTGTTCAGGTGGGGGCCCGTCTTGCTACAGGCCTCAAGGACACCGGGGCTGAACGAACCCTCATCCGTCCTGGACTGGCGGCACCGGAAGAGTTTGTTGAGGGGAAAACCCTGACTGTCACCGGGATTGGAGGCACCCGTTGTCCCTTGCCAGTGGCACGAGTTTATCTCGATTGGGGTGCTGGGAGCGGGTTGAGGGAGGTGGGAGTGTCTGAAAACCTGCCCACTGATGTTTTATTGGGGACTGACTTGGGGCGGATGGTTGCATACTACGTCCCTGACACCCTTCCCCAAACTGATAATAAGGGTAACGTTAACCCTGATGATGATGATGATGACGGGAAACTGAATGTGTTACCTGCTAATGCCTTGATGAGTAATGATGCAACTAACAACCATTCTTTCCCCAGGTATGATGCTGATGTGAATGTACCAAAGCAAACTGATAACCATTCTTCTCCTAGGAAGGATGATGATGATGTTGATGTATCTGTGCCGACTGAACCCGTTAACCCTTTCTTTGAAGCGGTAGATGTGTCCACAGGTACCGAAGTGCTCAGCCCCGTCACTCTGCGGAGTGAGACGGCTGAGGAACCCCTGGCAGGAGTAAGCAACGGTGCTCAAGGAAATGGGGAGGTGCATGGGGACCATGAGGAAGGTAATGCCATGCAGCTGACCAGTGCCACCGAGGAAGGTAACTGGCCCATAAGTAGCACTGCTCCTGAAGTGTTGGGGGTGGATGGAGAGGTAGAGCCCAAGCCAGCACCGGCTGGTGGGTCTGTAGAAATCCCCAGGGAGACAGCATACATAGCAGCTGTCACACCAGTCAGAGTGCCCAGATCGCAGGTAACGCACTGTCTTCTGGACCCTCTGCTGCTACAGGAGAGACTGAACCAGAGGTGAACCCAGAGCCGGATCCAGAGGGTCCCAGTAAAGAGGGGACCCTGACGTCACTTCTGGCAGCCTCCAGCATGGAGTTCCAGGCTGCTCTGCACACAGATGCCAGCCTGGAGAAATTGAGAGGTCTCGCCGAGACGCCCACCTCCAAGTCTGATAAGGAGAGGGTGTTCTGGGAACGAGGAAGGTTGTACCGGGAGACAGTACCCAGAGATCCTAAAAAGGAGTGGTTGAGGGAAAGACAGCTGGTCGTCCCCTATCAGTTCAGAACCGAGTTGTTGCGGATTGCCCATGAGATTCCACTCGCTGGACACTTGGGGATCAGCAAAACAAAGGCACGGCTGTCTCAACACTTCTATTGGCCCAAGATGGGGACAGATGTAACACACTACTGCCGCTCCTGCGCCACCTGTCAAAAAGTGGGTAAGGCGGGGCCTGCTCTTAAGGCTCCCCTTATTCCTTTGCCGGTGATAGAGGAGCCTTTCCAGAGAATCGCGGTGGACATTTTAGGACCGCTGTCCGTCCCCAGCAGCTCCAGAAAGCGATACATTCTCACCGTGGTAGACTACGCTACCCGGTACCCAGAGGCAGTAGCTCTGTCTTCAACCAGGGCAGATAAGGTGGCTGACGCACTGGTGACCATCTTTTCAAGAGTAGGATTTCCCAGGGAGATGCTTACCGATCAAGGGCCCCAATTCATGTCTCGCCTAATGGAGGCTCTCTGTGAGAAAATGCAGGTGACGCAGCTGGTATCGAGTCCGTATCACCCACAGACTAGTGGTTTCTGTGAACGTTTCAACGGTACCCTCAAACAGATGCTCCGCATACTGGTTGAGACCCAAGGGCGCGACTGGGAGCGGTACCTCCCACACCTGCTGTTCGCTTACAGAGAAGTTCCGCAGGCCTCAACCGGGTTCTCCCCCTTCGAGCTCCTGTATGGCTGGCGAGTCCGGGGACCCCTTGGGTTGATAAGAGAATCCTGGGAAGATGAGCCAAACCCCACAGAAGTTTCCATCGTGGATTATGTCATGCGCTTCCGTGACAAGATGCAGACCTTGACGCAGTTGGTGCATGACAACATGACGCAGGCTCAGGCTGACCAGAAGCGCTGGTACGACCAGAACGCCCGGGAGCGGACCTACCAGGTGGGTCAAAAGGTCTGGGTGCTGGTCCCCGTACCAACGGATAAGCTTCAGGCAGCCTGGGAAGGCCCATACGTCGTCCACCAACAGCTCAACCCGGTCACCTACGTGGTCACGCTTGACCATGCTCGGGGTAGGCGTAAGGCCTTTCACGTCAACATGCTGAAGGCGCACTACGAACGTGAAGCTTGCGTCCTACCGGTCTGCAATCTGCCAGAGGATGGGGAGGAAGATCCCCTCCTGGACATGCTGGCCCAGGCCAACGCCAATGGGTCCATTGAGGACATGGAGATAAGTGGTTCGCTCACCGTGTCCCAGCGGTTGCAGTTGATGGCCACCCTGAAACTCTTCCGGCCCGTGTTCACCAACCAACCGGGGAGGACGGAGTTAGCGGTTCATGAGGTGGACACCGGGAATCACGCCCCATTACGGCGAACACCCTATCGGATCTCTGAGACGGTGCAACAAGTCATGCGCCAAGAGATCGATGAGATGTTAAGGCTGGGGGTGATTCGACGGTCAAAAAGCGCGTGGGCTTCACCTGTAGTCCTCGTGCCTAAAAAGGATCGAACCACCCGGTTCTGCGTGGACTACAGGGGGCTCAACGCCATCACAACCTCTGATGCCCACCCAATGCCGCGCATCGAGGATCTGCTCGAGCGGTTGACAAACGCCAACTACATATCCATCATGGATTTGAGTCGGGGATACTGGCAGATTCCCCTGAGCCCTGAGGCGCAGGAGAAATCCGCCTTTATCACCCCCTTTGGACTGTACGAGTCCACGGTCATGCCCTTCGGCATGAAGAATGCCCCTGCCACTTTCCAGCGGATGGTCAACCACCTGCTTCGGGGACTGGAGGAGTACGCAGTGGCGTACTTAGACGATATTGCCGTCTTCAGTTCCACCTGGGAGGAACACCTTCAGCACCTCCAGGAGGTGCTCAAGCGTCTTCACCAGGCAGGCCTGACCATCAAGCCGGGGAAGTGCCAGATAGGCATGCGCAAGGTCCACTACCTGGGGCACCGGGTAGGCGGGGGTTCCATGAGTCCGGAGCCAGAAAAAGTGGACGCAATCGTGTCCTGGCCCACCCCCAGGACCAAGAAACAGGTGAAGTCCTTCTTGGGCACTGCAGGGTACTATAGGCGGTTCGTACAGGACTATAGTGCCCTTGCCAAACCCTTGACTGACCTCACCAAGCAGAGGCTACCCTAAACAGTCAACTGGACAGATGACTGTGAGGCGGCTTTCCAAGCTTTGAAAGCAGCCCTGTGCAACTCTCCAGTGTTGAGAGCAGTCGACAGCAGTCGCCCGTTTCTGGTACAGACCGACGCCAGCGAGTTTGGCCTCGGTGCTGTGCTTAGCCAGGTTGACTCGGGGGACCAAGAGCACCCCGTGTTGTACCTGAGCCGGAAACTTTTGCCGAGGGAAGTGGCATACTCGACCATCGAGAAGGAGTGTCTGGCCATGGTGTGGGCACTGCAGCGTTTGCAGCCCTACCTGTACGGGCGTGCCTTCACGGTGGTAACTGGCCACAACCCTCTGAGCTGGTTGCACACAGTGTCCGGAACCAATGGAAGATTGCTCCGCTGGAGCCTTGCCCTTCAACAGTACGATTTTACTGTAAAACACAGGAAGGGCAGTGAAAACGGCAATGCCGATGGGTTGTCCCACCGGGGCGAACCCGCTGAGGTGCGCATGGCCGATTACCGAGAGGTAATGCCTCCTTAGCGCCCTCTTAAGGGGGAGGTGTGATGTACAATGTCTGTGAGGTATGGGGTTTTGTCCCCAAAATATGATGTTTTCTGTTGTAACTTTCCAGAAAGATCCGGCAGATATGACAATCCAGGCTGCTAGCTCTGCAGCTTCATCCCTCCTCCCTTCACACACACAGAGCAGTGCCACCCCCCCTCCTCTACAGCCTGTGTTCGCACTAGTAATAGGAGACCCCCCTGCTGTTACAACCATTTGTTTCCTTCTCTCCTCTTCAGAGCGGGAAAAACTTCTTTGTTTGAAACGAATAAAACTATGAGAGACTATACCATAAGAACCAAATACCCTAGAGATATGAAAATCACATTTTTGTAATCCGGGCGGTCACAGCGTCGCTTCCGTGGTTCTGGCGAAGCGTAATCCTTTCAGAACCTGAGATATGTGTTCCAGCTAAACGGTGTATCAGAACTACTGCATATTTGGTCTTGAATTATTGTACTCAACAAATCACAACCAATGATGCCCTATATATGTCTGTGCGGGCTGCCCCCACGGAGTTATGATTAGTATAAGTTTTCTAGTGTAATTCTAAATCCAAAAGGAAGAGGTGGGATTAACCCAGCATGCATCTCTCCGTGATGTCACATAGCAAGTCTATAAAGCATTTCCTGGACAAAACCAGGGCAGAACAGCTCAAGTCGTCGTGCTAGAAAGACCCAGATGAGCGGAGAAGTGCAGCTCCGCCTCCACCCACCTTAGCCGCATGGTCTGCCTAAGGAACAATATGGAACTGTGAGTGTACTCTCTTTGTTTTCTCTACTTTTATTTTATACCTGTACTGTACATATTTTATGTCTCAATTTTATAGCAACTTTTATCTGTAATCACTGTCCTCTTTCGGAAAATAAATGAAATAATTATTTAGATCTGTCTCTATGCTCTAAGACTCGAACTATATGCCTTTGATAGATAATCGCTACTAATTCAAGGGGTTTGCCACGGACCCTCTTAATTTAACACTGTGAATTAAGTAACCGTGACTGGTGGCAGCGCGTTGTGCACGGCTATTGCGGCTTGCTGGCAGTCTAGAAGGGTCTTATATAGCTGAATAAGGGTCTGCGGCACCAGCATTCATAATTCCCTTACTGCAGAAGCCTAATTGCCGGTTCACAACAGGCAGCCCGTCCGGCGACCAATTATCCTAGGTGCAGTTCCCTGACTGACCTGAGGGTAAGGGGGCGCCGGAGAGCTGCAAGTTCCAAAGTGGAACTGAGAAAGTGGGATATACATAAATCCCCGCATTACTTGGAAGATTGATAGCAGTGGTGGGGCATCCAAATTAAACTCCACCTGCGGCAAATTGTAGAGCGAGATTAGCTTGCTGGATATTTTTGGTCACATGGTGCCAGTGTTGGGATAACTAAGATAAGCCCCACTGCGCCTGTGATAGCCATGTGCCGGCATTGTGTCACGCCCCTCCGTCCGCTGATACACCGGTGTCAGTGGTGGGATTGTGACATAGTGGTGACACAGGGTCCGCTGTCCGTCGCGTTTTGGTGGCAGCGGGACCCCCCGTTAGTGTCGCCCGTAAGTGGACGAACAGAAGTTTGTATCCACAGTGGAGAAGAAATAAAACCTCCGACCTCCATCCTCCGCCCTCAGTCCTCCATCCTCCGCCCTCAGTCCTCCATCCTCCGCCCTCAGTCCTCCACCCTCCGCCCTCAGTCCTCCACCCTCCGCCCTCAGTCCTCCATCCTCCGCCCTCAGTCCTCCATCCTCCGCCCTCAGTCCTCCACCCTCCGCCCTCAGTCCTCCACCCACCTCCCTCAGTCCTCCATCCTCTGCCCTCAGTCCTCCGCAGAAGCCGTTTTTATATTAATAAAGTTTCCAGTTGATTTCCGCTCTGTCTCCTGTGCTGAGCTCGGGGAGGTCGCCGGCCACTCTGGGGGCCCAGTGTGTAATGTGTACCCGGGCACCCACCTACCACTCGCCATTTATCCGGGGGTCCGCTTAGGTCGTCGTGCTGCTCTTGTGCCCCCCGGGTATCACTTTTTCTTAGCTGTATACATTGTTGTCACCACATAATGCAGACAGTCCATGATGGAGAGCTGAGATGAGTGCAGCCACAGACGGCCGCCGGTCCTCCTCCTCCGGGCAGCGATCACCCTCGGTGCACGGACGCTCCGTGACAAAGCAACTGCGCAATGTGATTCCATAAAAATTGTTCTCACTCCAGAAGGTAAAAAATGATCATTTATGTGTCACGGCTGCGGCGGTAGCCGCCGCCGCTGCCAGCACTCACCCGTCCTGGCCTCGCCGTACTATGGCTGCCTCCTCACTCCCGTCCCCCCGGCGCCTGCGGTCCACGTGCGCTAGCTCTAGGGCGCGGGCGCGCGCTCTGCGGGTTCTTTAACCCTGCAGCGCCCGCCCAGAGCGCTGGCCACCAATCCGACCGCTGCACATGCTATATCAGTCATCTCCAAGATGGAGGAGACGCCTGATTATCGTGTGCTTTTCCTGCGGTATTCTGGCCAAGCTGTAGGGGCTCTCCCTGCAACTCTACCTCTGTCCTGTACTCTGTGCCTCAGTACTCCATACCTCAGTCCTGTACTCTGCACCTCTGTCCAGTACTCCGTACCCCAGTCCTGTACTCCGTACCTCAGTCCTGTATTCTGTGTCCCAGTCCTGTACCCAGTACCTCCGTACTGTATTCTGTACCTCTGTCCTGTATTCCGTGCCTCAGTACTCCGTACCTCAGTCCTGTACTCCGTACCTCAGTCCTGTACTCCGTACCTCAGTCCTGTACCTAGTACCTCAGTCCTGTACTCCGTACCTCAGTCCTGTACTCCGTACCTCAGTCCTGTACCCAGTACCTCAGTCCTGTACCCAGTACCTCCGTCCTGTACTCCGTGCTTCGGTCCGGGACTCCATTCTCTGTCCGGTACCCTGCATTCAGTCCAAAACGCCGCCAGCTCCTCTCTTGTCCCTTGAGCCGCCCCTCTTGGTTCTAGCAGTCGCAGCATCTGTCTTCTGAGGGTCTGCCCCTAACGGTCCCTGTATAGGGGTCGGCACCACCTGGCGCGCTCGCCCTCGGGAGCTCCAGTGCCGCAATCCAGAGGGTCCACTCTTGGACGTAACCTTCCCGGTTGTCACATTATGTAATTAACACTTCATAATCCAAGTGGAAAAATAGTAGAGAAACATAAAGCCTAAAAGTGAGCGAGGACGGGGGGCGGGTGAGATACGGGGGGACGACGGAGGCTGAAAAACAAACGTTATTTCTATTTATTGTAAAGAAAGAAACCCCATTATTAGTAGCGAAACATCGTGAAATAACCGATTAATAACGAACCCTCCGTCCCTTCCTGAATTCAGACCTTTTGGATACACTGGATCCAGTGGGAAGATCCAGCAGGCGGCTCTTTTAGTCCTTCTTCTAGGTGGATTATTCATTGATGAATTCCTGTTATGTATGGAAATAAAATGATGGTCTGCTGACGGCGCGTGTAATCTCCTGCCTGTGCGGACGGCGCAGTGTCGAGAGGCCATGTGCACACGTAGTTTTTGTAGCTGCAGATTTCTCCGCGTGGATTTGTAAAAATCCGCAGGTAAACTTCAGGTCAAAAGACCTGCGGTTTATCTGCGGATTAGGCTGCGGTTTATTACCTCTACAATGGAGGAGATGAGAAACTGCAGCGGAATCCGCACAAAAGAAGTGACATGTCATTTTTTTTTTTTTTTGCGGATTTGAAACCGCAGCAAAAACCACACGGAAAATTCCACAGCATGTGCACAGCGGTTTCCATTTTCCATAGAGTAACATGCTACTGTACAACACAGCAGATTCTGCTGCAGACCCGCAGGGCCAGAAACGCTGCGGATCCACAGCAAAATCCGCAACGTGTGCACATAGCCTTATGTGTCCTACATTCTCACTGCTGCCGGTAATGATTCGTGGCTGGTAACAATGTACGGTGGTCACCACAATCGCCATTACCTCTCTAGCTGTGGGTGAACCTTGTGTGAAGACGCCACCAATTCTGGCCGTAGACCTCAATGAACCGATGAGCGCTGCCCTGCGGCAAAACAAAATCCGAATGACATATAGTCACTTTAGCTATACGATGCAGTGATCAGTCCCAAGATATGAAGGCGGCTGCTCCGAGGTATGAAGGCGGCTGCTCCGAGGTATGAAGGCGGCTGCTCCGAGATATGAAGGCGGCTGCTCCGAGATATGAAGGCGGCTGCTCCGAGGTATGAAGGCGGCTGCTCCGTGATATGAAGGCGGCTGTTCCGTGATATGAAGGCGGCCGTTCCGTGATATGAAGGCGGCCGTTCCGAGGTATGAAGGCGGCCGCTCCGTTATATGAAGGTGGCCGTTCCGAGGTATGAAGGCGGCCGCTCCGAGATATGAAGGCGGCTGCTCCGAGATATGAAGGCGGCCGCTCCGAGGTATGAAGGCGGCCGCTCCGTGATATGAAGGCGGCTGTTCCGTGATATGAAGGTGGCCGTTCCGTGATATGAAGGCGGCCGTTCCGAGGTATGAAGGCGGCCGCTCCGTTATATGAAGGTGGCCGTTCCGAGGTATGAAGGCGGCCGCTCCGTTATATGAAGGTGGCCGTTCCGAGATATGAAGGCGGCCGCTCCGAGGTATGAAGGCGGCCGCTCCGTGATATGAAGGCGGCTGTTCCGTGATATGAAGGCGGCCGTTCCGTGATATGAAGGCGGCCGCTCCGAGGTATGAAGGCGGCCGCTCCGTTATATGAAGGTGGCCGTTCCGAGATATGAAGGCGGCCGCTCCGAGATATGAAGGCGGCCGCTCCGAGATATGAAGGCGGCCGCTCCGTGATATGAAGGCGGCCGCTCCGTGATATGAAGGCGGCCGCTCCATGATATGAAGGCGGCCGTTCCGAGATATGAAGGCGGCCGCTCCGAGGTATGAAGGCGGCCGCTCCGTTATATGAAGGTGGCCGTTCCGAGATATGAAGGCGGCCGCTCCGAGATATGAAGGCGGCCGCTCCGAGATATGAAGGCGGCCGCTCCGTGATATGAAGGCGGCCGCTCCATGATATGAAGGCGGCCGTTCCGAGATATGAAGGCGGCCGCTCCGAGATATGAAGGCGGCCGCTCCGAGATATGAAGGCGGCTGCTCCGAGATATGAAGGCGGCTGCTCCGTGATATGAAGGCGGC
This sequence comes from Dendrobates tinctorius, assembly GCF_039654945.1. Taxonomy (NCBI): domain Eukaryota; kingdom Metazoa; phylum Chordata; class Amphibia; order Anura; family Dendrobatidae; genus Dendrobates; species Dendrobates tinctorius. The sequence continues at coordinate 1,910,212 of NW_027361899.1, read as the reverse complement.
TGTTCCAAGATATGAAGGCGGCTGCTCCGAGATATGAAGGCGGCTGTTCCGATGTATGAAGGCGGCTGCTCCGTGATATGAAGGCGGCTGTTCCGAGATATGAAGGCGGCTGCTCCGAGATATGAAGGCGGCTGTTCCGATGTATGAAGGCGGCTGCTCCGAGGTATGAAGGCGGCTGTTCCATGATATGAAGGCGGCTGTTCCGTGATATGAAGGCGGCTGCTCCGAGATATGAAGGCGGCTGTTCCGATGTATGAAGGCGGCTGCTCCGAGGTATGAAGGCGGCTGTTCCGTGATATGAAGGCGGCTGTTCCGAGATATGAAGGCGGCTGCTCCGAGATATGAAGGCGGCTGTTCCGATGTATGAAGGCGGCTGCTCCGAGGTATGAAGGCGGCTGTTCCGTGATATGAAGGCGGCTGTTCCGTGATATGAAGGCGGCTGCTCCGAGATATGAAGGCGGCTGTTCCGTGATATGAAGGCGGCTGTTCCGAGATATGAAGGCGGCTGTTCCGTGATATGAATGCGGCTGCTCCGTGATATGAAGGCGGCTGCTCCGAGATATGAAGGCGGCTGTTCCGAGATATGAAGGCGGCTGCTCCGTGATATGAAGGCGGCTGCTCCGTGATATGAAGGCGGCTGTTCCGTGATATGAAGGCGGCTGCTCCGTGATATGAAGGCGGCTGTTCCGTGATATGAAGGCGGCTGTTCTGTGATATGAAGGCGGCTTCTCCGAGATATGAAGGCGGCTGCTCCGAGATATGAAGGCGGCTGTTCCGAGATATGAAGGCGGCTGCTCCGTGATATGAAGGCGGCTGTTCCGTGATATGAAGGCGGCTGCTCCGTGATATGAAGGCGGCTGCTCCGAGATATGAAGGCGGCTGTTCCGAGATATGAAGGCGGCTGCTCCGTGATATGAAGGCGGCTTCTCCGAGATATGAAGGCGGCTTCTCCGAGATATGAAGGCGGCTGCTCCGTGATATGAAGGCGGCTGCTCCGTGATATGAAGGCGGCTGTTCCGTGATATGAAGGCGGCTGCTCCGTGATATGAAGGCGGCTGTTCCGTGATATGAAGGCGGCTGTTCCGTGATATGAAGGCGGCTTCTCCGAGATATGAAGGCGGCTGCTCCGAGATATGAAGGCGGCTGTTCCGAGATATGAAGGCGGCTGCTCCGTGATATGAAGGCGGCTGTTCCGTGATATGAAGGCGGCTGCTCCGTGATATGAAGGCGGCTGCTCCGAGATATGAAGGCGGCTGCTCCGTGATATGAAGGCGGCTTCTCCGAGATATGAAGGCGGCTGCTCCGAGATATGAAGGCGGCTGCTCCGTGATATGAAGGCGGCTGTTCCGAGATATGAAGGCGGCTGCTCCGTGATATGAAGGCGGCTGTTCCGTGATATGAAGGCGGCTGCTCCGTGATATGAAGGCGGCTGCTCCGAGATATGAAGGCGGCTGTTCCGAGATATGAAGGCGGCTGCTCCGTGATATGAAGGCGGCTTCTCCGAGATATGAAGGCGGCTGCTCCGAGATATGAAGGCGGCTGTTCCGAGATCTGAAGGAGGCTGCTCCGTGATATGAAGGCGGCTGCTCCGAGATATGAAGGCGGCTGTTCCGAGATATGAAGGCGGCTGCTCCGTGATATGAAGGCGGCTGTTCCGTGATATGAAGGCGGCTGTTCCGAGATATGAAGGCGGCTGCTCCGTGATATGAAGGCGGCTGCTCCGAGATATGAAGGCGGCTGCTCCGAGATATGAAGGCGGCTGTTCCGATGTATGAAGGCGGCTGCTCCGAGGTATGAAGGCGGCTGTTCCGAGATATGAAGGCGGCTGTTCCGAGATATGAAGGCGGCTGCTCCGTGATATGAAGGCGGCTGCTCCGAGTTATGAAGGCGGCTGCTCCGTGATATGAAGGCGGCTGTTCCGTGATATGAAGGCGGCTGCTCCGAGATATGAAGGCGGCTGCTCCGTGATATGAAGGCGGCTGCTCCGAGATATGAAGGCGGCTGTTCCGAGATATGAAGGCGGCTGCTCCGAGATATGAAGGCGGCTGCTCCGAGATATGAAGGCGGCTGTTCCGATGTATGAAGGCGGCTGCTCCGAGGTATGAAGGCGGTTGTTCTGTGATATGAAGGCGGCTGTTCCGATGTATGAAGGCGGCTGTTCTGTGATATGAAGGCGGCTGTTCCGATGTATGAAGGCGGCTGTTCCGAGATATGAAGGCGGCTGCTCCGAGATATGAAGGCGGCTGCTCCGAGATATGAAGGCGGCTGCTCCGAGATATGAAGGCGGCTGCTCCGTGATATGAAGGCGGCTGTTCCGTGATATGAAGGCGGCTGCTCCGAGGTATGAAGGCGGCTGTTCCGATGTATGAAGGCGGCTGTTCCGATGTATGAAGGCGGCTGTTCCGAGATATGAAGGCGGCTGCTCCGAGATATGAAGGCGGCTGCTCCGAGATATAAAGGCGGCTGCTCCGAGATATGAAGGCGGCTGCTCCGAGATATGAAGGCGGCTGTTCCGTGATATGAAGGCGGCTGCTCCGAGATATGAAGGCGGCTGTTCCGATGTATGAAGGCGGCTGCTCCGAGGTATGAAGGCGGCTACTCTGAGATATGAAGGCGGCTGTTACGTGATATGAAGGCGGCTGCTCCGAGATATGAAGGCGGCTGTTCCGTGATATGAAGGCGGCTGTTCCGATGTATGAAGGCGGCTGTTCCGAGATATGAAGGCGGCTGCTCCGAGATATAAAGGCGGCTGCTCCGTGATATGAAGGCGGCTGTTCCGTGATATGAAGGCGGCTGTTCTGAGATATGAAGGCGGCTGCTCCGTGATATGAAGGCGGCTACTCCGATGTATGAAGGCGGCTGCTCCGAGGTATGAAGGCGGCTACTCTGAGATATGAAGGCGGCTGTTACGTGATATGAAGGCGGCTGCTCCGAGATATGAAGGCGGCTGCTCCGAGATATGAAGGCGGCTGTTCCGTGATATGAAGGCGGCTGTTCCGAGATATGAAGGTGGCTGCTCCGTGATATGAAGGCGGCTACTCCGAGATATGAAGGCGGCTGCTCCGTGATATGAAGGCGGCTGTTCCGTGATATGAAGGCGGCTGCTCCGAGATATGAAGGCGGCTGTTCCGAGATATGAAGGCGGCTGTTCCGTGATATGAAGGCGGCTGCTCCGTGATATGAAGGCGGCTGCTCCGAGATATGAAGGCGGCTGTTCCGTGATATGAAGGCGGCTGCTCCGAGATATGAAGGCGGCTGTTCCGTGATATGAAGGCGGCTGTTCCGTGATATGAAGGCGGCTGTTCCGAGATATGAAGGCGGCTGTTCCGTGATATGAAGGCGGCTACTCCGAGATATGAAGGCGGCTGCTCCGTGATATGAAGGCGGCTGTTCCGTGATATGAAGGCGGCTGCTCCGAGATATGAAGGCGGCTGTTCCGAGATATGAAGGCGGCTGTTCCGTGATATGAAGGCGGCTGCTCCGTGATATGAAGGCGGCTGCTCCGTGATATGAAGGCGGCTGCTCCGAGACATGAAGGCGGCTGCTCCGTGATATGAAGGCGGCTGTTCCGAGATATGAAGGCGGCTGCTCCGTGATATGAAGGCGGCTGCTCCGAGATATGAAGGCGGCTGCTCCGAGATATGAAGGCGGCTGTTCCGAGATATGAAGGCGGCTGCTCCGAGATATGAAGGCGGCTGCTCCGAGATATGAAGGCGGCTGCTCCGTGATATGAAGGCGGCTGTTCCGTGATATGAAGGCGGCTGCTCCGAGATATGAAGGTGGCTGTTCCGATGTATGAAGGCAGCTACTCTGAGATATGAAGGCGGCTGTTACGTGATATGAAGGCGGCTGCTCCGAGATATGAAGGCGGCTGTTCCGTGATATGAAGGCGGCTGTTCCGATGTATGAAGGCGGCTGCTCCGAGATATGAAGGCGGCTGTTCCGTGATATGAAGGCGGCTGTTCCGATGTATGAAGGCGGCTGTTCCGAGATATGAAGGCGGCTGCTCCGAGATATGAAGGCGGCTGCTCCGAGGTATGAAGGCGGCTGCTCCGTGATATGAAGGCGGCTGCTCCGAGGTATGAAGGCGGCTGTTCCGTGATATGAAGGCGGCTACTCCGAGATATGAAGGCGGCTGCACCGAGGTATGAAGGCGGCTGTTCTGTGATATGAAGGCGGCTGCTCCGAGATATGAAGGCGGCTGTTCCGAGATATGAAGGTGGCTACTCCGTGATATGAAGGCGGCTACTCCGAGATATGAAGGTGGCTGCTCCGTGATATGAAGGCGGCTGTTCCGTGATATGAAGGCGGCTGCTCCGAGATATGAAGGCGGCTGTTCCGTGATATGAAGGCGGCTGTTCCGTGATATGAAGGCGGCTGTTCCGTGATATGAAGGCGGCTGCTCCGAGGTATGAAGGCGGCTGCTCCGTGATATGAAGGCGGCTGTTCCGTGATATGAAGGCGGCTACTCCGAGATATGAAGGCGGCTGTTCCGTGATATGAAGGCGGCTGCTCCGAGATATGAAGGCGGCTGCTCCGTGATATGAAGGCGGCTGTTCCGAGATATGAAGGCGGCTGTTCCGAGATATGAAGGCGGCTGCTCCGTGATATGAAGGCGGCTGCTCCGAGATATGAAGGCGGCTGCTCCGAGACATGAAGGCGGCTGCTCCGAGATATGAAGGTGGCTGTGCCGAGATATGAAGGCGGCTGCTCCGTGATATGAAGGCGGCTGCTCCGAGATATGAAGGCGGCTGCTCCGAGATATGAAGGTGGCTGTTCCGAGATATGAAGGCGGCTGCTCCGTGATATGAAGGCGGCTGCTCCGAGATATGAAGGCGGCTGTTCCGATGTATGAAGGCGGCTGCTCCGAGGTATGAAGGCGGCTACTCTGAGATATGAAGGCGGCTGTTACGTGATATGAAGGCGGCTGCTCCGAGATATGAAGGCGGCTGTTCCGTGATATGAAGGCGGCTGCTCCGAGGTATGAAGGCGGCTGTTCCGTGATATGAAGGCGGCTTTTCCGAGATATGAAGGCGGCTGTTCCGTGATATGAAGGCGGCTGTTCCGAGATATGAAGGCGGCTGTTCCGAGATATGAAGGCGGCTGTTCCGTGATATGAAGGCGGCTGCTCCGAGATATGAAGGCGGCTGTTCCGAGATATGAAGGCGGCTGCTCCGTGATATGAAGGCGGCTGTTCCGAGATATGAAGGCGGCTGCTCCGTGATATGAAGGCGGCTGTTCCGTGATATGAAGGCGGCTGCTCCGAGATATGAAGGCGGCTGTTCCGTGATATGAAGGCGGCTGTTCCGTGATATGAAGGCGGCTACTCCGAGATATGAAGGCGGCTGCTCCGAGATATGAAGGCGGCTGCTCCGAGGTATGAAGGCGGCTGCTCCGAGATATGAAGCCGGCTGTTCCGTGATATGAAGGCGGCTACTCCGAGATATGAAGGCGGCTGTTCCGAGATATGAAGGCGGCTGCTCCGTGATATGAAGGCGGCTGCTCCGTGATATGAAGGCGGCTGTTCCGAGATATGAAGGCGGCTGCTCCGATATATGAAGGCGGCTGAGATATTGGCCCATTTTCTCTGAAGACGAGATCCTGGATGAATTGTTATCAGGAGGTGCTCGCGGTTAGATCAGCTCTCACACCGGCAGCTTCGTTCAAGTCCCAAAAGACATAATCAAAATTGGTCACAAAATAATGATTGTTATAAATGTGGAGCCGCTCGCTGGATACTGCGCTCCCAGCAAAGCCTTGGGTCCAATCCAGATCCTATTAAGCCATTTATTAACAGCAATAGTGAGAATGTAGGGCGCACAATCACAAGCGTGTAGGTACGTGTGCCGACTGGGGGGGTGGTCCTTTTTCCGCCGCAGACAGACTTGAGACAGACACCGATGTGCATTCAACAGGTCCTCTTTATTGGCCGTCCTCTCGACGACCGCAGCACCACACAGCAGCTGCACGAGTCCGCACACAGGCCCAGGTACCTTCACTTTCTTCCTTTTCCTAATTGACGTCCCTCGCGGCTCTTTCACTGTGGCTGCCCTAGGCCTACCACCACAGCGCTTCACCTGTCCGAGTCCATCTGTCTGGTACCCCCGGGCCTTCTCTGTCCTGCAGCTCTCCTGTCAGGACCACCCCCCCTTACCGTCTCTCTTCTCAGTCCCTTCCGGAGCTTCCTCTTCTGTCCATCTCTCCTTTCTGTCTCCTCTTCTCCTGAGCTCCTCTCCCTGGACTGAATTCCCCTCTAGAGCTCCTGTAACTCCGCCCCCATGACTCTGCGGGTTCCTAGCCTTAAGCTGTTGTTAAGCCCTTTTCCTCACTGCTCCCTGCTTCCACCTTGTGGCCAAACTGCAGTACTACACCGTCTTCTTTTCCTGCTGTCCTTGGTCTCCCCCTAGTGGCCAAACCCAGTACTTCACCATCCTTTACTATCTCCAGCTGTCTCCCACATTCATATACAGCAGTCCACGTCAAGCACATTGTACGATTACCCTCCTGCTGCAGACAGGTCCATAGGTCAGTCCACTTCCCCTACAAGCGTACTGTCAGGAAGACTCCGCCGGCTGCACACGCAAGAAACTAAAGGTGCGCAGAAGAGAACATGTAAACGACAGGTAAGGTGAGCACACACAGACACGTTTCATCAGCAGACGATCATTTTATTGCGATACATAACCGGAACACATCCACTTTAAAAATATTCGCTTTTGAGAAAATGAATAATCCGCCTCAGGAGGGAATAAAAAAATCCACCTTCTGGATAGAGCTGTATAGAGGGGGAATAGCTCACCGTGGTCCAGGCACCGGGCAGGGAATGAAGTCCGTGCTCGGAGTCGCCCTCGTCCTGGAAGGTTCTCCAGTGCAGCAAGAAAAATAAAACTTCACGTTTGTTCTTTGCTTGTGAAAAAAAGACATGTCGGGTACCCCAGTAGAAATCCCAGGGGGGCAAGACCGATGCGTTTCCACCAGATCGTCTTGGTCATAGTCTGTCGCATTATTCTAAAGTTAACACTTTAATGCTTTCCTTGGATGAACAGCTAAGCCAGTGGTCAATCAGTGAATGCAGTGGCAACGTCACTGGTAAAGCACTGGAGGGGGATATGTGTCACTGCGCTTACTGGCGTCAGTGATATAAAACCCAGCGTTTTATCCTCCAGCACACTAAGTGCCGTGAGGGGTTAAGCTAATTTATATAATGGTCTGGCTGTTATGTGGAAATCCATAGAGCGGGTGGGAGGATGGCCACCTTATCTCCACCCCAGGGTGCGCTCTGGGGCCTAAATAGCTGGGCTCCAGAGGAAGTCTGGGATCAGTTGGGCTGGAGAGAGGATCTCCCGTGGTTTGTGTCCTGAGGAAGAAAGCCTGAACCCGTGTTACTCCAGAGCGGGCAGCTCCCCGCAACCCTCTGGACTGAGTTACATCATTTCATGTTTTCTTCATTGTTTTTCCTTTTTTCCCTGACGGCTGTGTTTTACTTTCCCCCTCTTGTTGGTTTATGCCACCACATAATAAACCAATTGAGGATTTAAAGAGCCAGTGTTCCTGTTTTCTACCTCTGTGAGTGGATACGATTAACCCTGTGCATGGATAACGGGGACACAGGAAAGCATAATGTTCTTTTATAAAAGCATACATGAGCTGCATGGCAATGTACAAAGGGAGAGAAACGGAAGCGGCTGCATCAGTTGTATTGCAGCATTAGATCTTGTCGCTTATTACGGGTTTTTCTTCTTCGATCTCCTCCTCTAGATTGGTTGAATATGTTTCTGTCCCTATAACCTGCAGCCGGTGTTCCCTTGAGTGCGGCGTCTGGAGACCGCCGATGGACTCGTGGCTGTCACATTACTGGCGTCGGAGCGGCGTCTTCTGATGTGAGCTCTTAGCCGTCCTGAAGAGCATCCGACATATTGGAGGTTACATTACACTCGTCACCTGGCGCCCGCTGTCTAACAGGGAGACTCAGTCCTCGGACAGTGGAAGAAAAGGTCATGGACCGTCCCCAGCTGTCTCCATAGCCTTCACTGGTTATTAAAAGGGGGGACCCAAGAAATGATCTGGGGTCTCCCCTATTTTTAACCCCTTCACCCCGAAGCCTGTTTTCACCCTCCTGACCAGGCCAATTTTTACAAATAGAATTTATGAGGTAATAACTCTGGAACGCTTCCATGGATACCGCTGATTCCGAGACTGTTGTGACGACTCCGGGAGTGGACCCTCTGGGTCGTGGCACCAACCCACCCGGGGCGAGCTGACCTAGTGAGGACCACCCCCTATCCAGGGAGTGTCAGGGGCCAGCCCAAAGGGGTAAGGTACCACAACTGCTGGCACCAGGCGGCCGGCTCACAGGACACACGAGAGAATGTGTCTGCAGGATGCAACTGGAAGTGTGCAGGAAACAGGAGCGTGCAAAGTGTGGACACGGGTACAGGACAATACAGGGCGAGTGTACGGACATACGGAGGGTTCAGAACAATACAAGGCATGTACACGGGAGTGCGCTAGATACTGGATAGTGCAAGGCGAGTATATGGGAGCACATATGGCGCGCACTGACAAGCACGCCCGGGTGCGGGCAAAGCAGAGCGTGTGCAAGGGAGCACGTCAGAGTACAGGATTAGGCAGAGCGTGTGCAAGGGAGCACGTCAGAGTACAGGGTTAGGCAGAGCGTGTGCAAGGGAGCACGTCAGAGTACAAGGTTAGGCAGAGCGTGTGCAAGGGAGCACGTCAGAGTACAGGGTTAGGCAGAGCGTGTGCAAGGGAGCACGTCAGAGTACAGGGTTAGGCAGAGCGTGTGCAAGGGAGCACGTCAGAGTACAGGGTTAGGCAGAGCGTGTGCAAGGGAGCACGTCAGAGTACAGGGTTAGGCAGAGCGTGTGCAAGGGAGCACGTCAGAGTACAGGGTTAGGCAGAGCGTGTGCAAGGGAGCACGTCAGAGTACAGGGTTAGGCAGAGCGTGTGCAAGGGAGCACGTCAGAGTACAGGGTAAGGCAGAGCGTGTGCAAGGGAGCACGTCAGAGTACAGGGTTAGGCAGAGCGTGTGCAAGGGAGCACGTCAGAGTACAGGGTAAGGCAGAGCGTGTGCAGGGAAGCACGTCAGAGTACAGGGTAAGGCAGAGCGTGTGCAGGGGAGCACGTCAGAGTACAGGGTTAGGCAGAGCGCGTGCAAGGGAGCACGTCAGAGTACAGGGTTAGGCAGAGCGTGTGCAAGGGAGCACGTCAGAGTACAGGGTTAGGCAGAGCGTGTGCAAGTGAGAACGTCAGAGTATAGGGTTAAAAGCTGTAGCAAAGCGGTCTATAGGAGCGCTAAAGGAGAGGCAGAAACCATATAAAAGGTTTTAAAAATCAGCTTTATTTCTTCCTCCAATACGCACAACGCGTTTCCACGGTCACAGCCATCTTCCTCAGGTGGAACCCTAACCCTAGCATTCCACCTGAGGAAGACAGCTGTGACCGTGGAAACGCGTTGTGGGTATTGGAGGAAGAAATAAAGCTGATTTTTAAAACCTTTTATATGGTTTCTGCCTCTCCTTTAGCGCTCCTATACACCGCTTTGCTGCAGCTTTTCACTTAGTTTCCTCTCCTTGAGGACTAGCAGCAGGAGCAGCTTGGAGCGCAGCCGCTTGCGGGAGGGCCTGCGCTTTTTTTTCGGCGACGCTGAGAAGCTCCAGGACCTTTGGTATCGCACTTACAGCTGTGGCCGGCTACAAGATATATCCGGAAGCCGGTGAGAGAAGGACTGAACAGGAGAGCGGAGGTTGCCGACAGGCACGTGCAGTGCCCTTCTGGGGTGAGGGGACACGCTCCCCACCCACTACTAACGTTCACACCGTGGTTGTGCAAGGGTGGCACAACCCTCTAAGGTGAGCACCCTGTTCATTTAGTTAGGGAAATCGATTTTAATACAAGTACACTCATTGCGCCTCTCTTTTTATTTTTTCCTAGAGTATAGGGTTAGGCAGAGCCAGTAGCATAGCTACCGGGGGGGGCAGAGGGGGCGGTGGCCCCGGGCCCCGCGCTCTGAGGGGGCCCACCCGAGCTATGCTATGTAACTATATCGGTGTGCAGATCGCGCCGATACAATTACACGTTGCAGCAGGGAGTGAGTCATGTGACCGCTCTTCTGCAGAGGAGAGGGGAGGTCACTCGCCCAATCCTGGCTGAGCGCGCTCTCCTTGAAATCTCCCTGCTGCAGAGAAGTCATCAGCTCCAGCAGCAGCCTGGACGCAGGGGGCTCTGCCTCTGCCTGTGAGCTGAGCTCACTGTCTGCTCTGCACTTGATTGCTTCTGACTGAGCGGAGCCTGAAAGCTGAGGAGCCGCTGCTCCAGGACCGGTGGACACTGCACACAGCATGGGGATTGATGAGTATCTATGTAAATTGCTATTTGAAGTGTCTAATCTGTTGCTTTGGATATATACATACAACTTACTGCTATTGGATGTAATATTCATTACATGATGCTCTCCTTACGTGTTACATAGTTTTCAGGCACTTTGCAGCGGTCACTGATGCGCTATATGGCGATGCTTTGTCTTGGCCTGGGAATTTACTGCACTTTGGGACTGAGAGAAAACCAGGAAAAGTGCAAACTAGAGATCGCACTGCTGGCTGCAGGCATTGAGCTGTGCAGAGAGAGCGGCGCATCCTCCCTGGCAGGCAGAGGGAGGGTTAAACCAGTGTATCGATCACCTTATCTCTCTGTTTGTGCCGGCGTGTAATTATTAACCTACCCGTTACCAGGCTGACAGCGCGTCCTAGAGGATTAGGGTAGGTGCACACGTTGTGGATTACTCTGCGGATTTTTCTGCGCGGATTTGGCCAAATCCACAGGTAAATCCGCAGGTTAAATGACCGGCGTTCTACCTGCGATTTTAGTGCTGATTTTGTGCGGATTTCCCCTGCGTTTTTACACCTGCGGATTCCTATAATGGAGCAGATGTCAAACCGCTGCGGATTCCGCACAAAGAATGGACATGCTGAGGATTTAAATCCGCAGACAATCCGCAGCGTGTGCACTGTGTTCTTCATTTCTCATAGACTGTACTGTACAACGCAGCAGAATCCGCAACGTGTGCACACAGCCTAACTACATACCGAACTACAAGGAAAAAACCCGAATTTTATGGTCAATAGTACAAATATTTAAAAATGAATAAAATAAAAAAATTTTTTAAAGCATAAATGAGATTTAAAATACCTTTATTATATAATAGTGGTACATCTATATAGAAAAGCAATGTGTTCTCAGCTGGATTAAAATATATACCTGTATAGGTTTAACAGACAATATACACAACGGTCCACATATATAAGGTAATGTAATTACACCTCTTTAAAACACTTGTCTTATAGATAAGTGACATAAAATATAAAGAGCCAAACCAAATATGTCTAGGCTCAAACAAAGTGTCAATATATTCAAGGCAAAAGTGCAAGAGTGCAATATGAGCCAACAATGGTGAAATGTTCATCCAAATGTGCAAATTAAAAGTGCTGAGTGCAAAAAAGTAGAATGGAAGTGCACAAGGACAAATGAGGGTGTATACCTTTAAGGACCCGCTGGTAAACGAGCAACACAGCCCCGACGCGCTCATTTATGCTTTAAAAAATTTTTTTTATTTTATTCATTTTTAAATATTTGTACTATTGACCATAAAATTCGGGTTTTTTCCTTGTGGTTCGGTATGTAAATTTCTCTCGAATGGTCTACCATCCCCCCCATGAGCATCCACTTTTAAATGTTGGAAATAGGAACCTTAAAAGATTTCTGTTATATATTTTTTAATTTTCTACATCTTTTTGTGGTATTGCTGGTAAACGGGTCATTTGGTTTGACACCCTAACTAGTGTTTGCTGCTCCTACTGGGAAGTTACGTCTGGCACTTGTAGTGCCACAGCAGCAGTTAGTGCTTGATGACAAATAGCTGTGGAATAGTGTGTTTCTAGACAGCGATTGTTACGGACATGTTACTAGTGTGATATAATATATTAGTGTCAGTAATGCAGGTGACTTATTGTTGGCGTGAATCCTACAATGTGATGAGCTACAGGGGGGAGGGAGGTCACCCCGGGACCAGCGCTCTGAGGGGACCCACCCGCAGCACGCCAATAGTGTTACATTCTGCGGCACAATCGATCTCCCTGCTCTGCCACCCGGCCGCTATGGGGCCCCTGAGCAGGCGCAGTGGGTCCCCACCTGTCATTGCAAAATCAACTGTGTTGGCTGGAGGCCATTTCAGCCGACTCCATTGATGAGAGGAGGAGCATTACGCTCCCTCTCCCATCATCCCCCTCTCATCAGCTTCTGATATCACTAACGCCAACACTGACAGGGGGTCGCAATGACGTCACTACTCGGAGCCTACAGTCTGGAGATGTGCGGGAGCTCGCAGCAGTGAAGAAATCAGGAGGAAAGATGAGTTTTGAATTTATTTTTTATGAGGCTGCCTATGGGGTGCATTATATAAAGGGCTGCATTATTCTATAGGGTCTGCCTATGGGGAGTGCATTATACTATATGGAGGCTATCTAGCGGGCCATCATACAGTGTGGAGATTACAGTGTTGGAGCTATCAAACAATTTGGGGAATACTAAGCGGTCAGTATACAGTATATACAGTGAGGGGGGATTAGACTGTCTATAAGAGAGCATCATGCAGTGTATAGGGGAGCATCATACAGTGTATAGGGGAGCATCATACAGTGTATAGGGGAGCATCATACAGTGTATAGGGGAGCATCATACTGTGTATAGGGGAGCATCATACTGTGTATAGGGGAGCATCATGCAGTGTATAGGGGAGCATCATACAGTGTATAGGGCAGCATCATACTGTGTATAGGGGAGCATCATACTGTGTATAGGGGAGCATCATGCAGTGTATAGGGGAGCATCATACAGTGTATAGGGCAGCATCATACAGTGTATAGGGGAGCATCATACAGTGTATAGGTGAGCATCATGCAGTGTATAGGGGAGCATCATACAGTGTATAGGGGAGCATCATACAGTGTATAGGGGAGCATCATACTGTGTATAGGGGAGCATCATACAGTGTATAGGGGAGCATCATACAGTGTATAGGGGAGCATCATACTGTGTATAGGGGAGCATCATACAGTGTATAGGGGAGCATCATACAGTGTATAGGGGAGCATCATACTGTGTATAGGGGAGCATCATACTGTGTATAGGGGAGCATCATACAGTGTATAGGGGAGCATCATGCTGTGTATAGGGGAGCATCATGCAGTGTATAGGGGAGCATCATACAGTGTATAGGGGAGCATCATGCAGTGTATAGGGGAGCATCATGCAGTGTATAGGGGAGCATCATGCAGTGTATAGGGGAGCATCATGCAGTGTATAGGGGAGCATCATACAGTGTATAGGGCAGCATCATACAGTGTATAGGGGAGCATCATACAGTGTATAGGGCAGCATCATACAGTGTATAGGGGAGCATCATACAGTGTATAGGGGAGCATCATACAGTGTATAGGAGAGCATCATACTGTGCATAGGGGAGCATCATACTGTGTATAGGGGAGCATCATACAGTGTATAGGGGAGCATCATGCAGTGTATAGGGGAGCATCATACAGTGTATAGGGGAGCATCATGCTGTGTATAGGGGAGCATCATGCAGTGTATAGGGGAGCATCATACAGTGTATAGGGGAGCATCATGCAGTGTATAGGGGAGCTGTACAGGGGGGAGACTCATCACATTATTAAATGTAAAGTGGGCACTCATTGTTATAGGGAACTCAGGTAACTGTGACTGTCAAAGGGGCACAAATGGCGCTCTTACTTTCTAGGGGACAAAACATGGGCACTGTTTTCGAGAGTTGCTTTAGAATTTAGAGAGCACAGAGAACCACACAGCAGGTACAGTTAAAGGGACACATACAGCAGCAGCGGCTCAGCATTGGGGTATCAGCAGGGTAAGGAGTTTGTGCAGGTAGGGAGTAGTCCCATTGGTGACAGTGCTGAAAATATGAGACATGAAATGAATCTTTGTTGTAATCTCTGCAGATGAGTCCTGGCTGGAAGAAGTTGTCATGTTGGTCTGGGCCAGATGGAAAAGTGAACGATTCCATCAGAAAGAACGTCAGCTGTAAGTCACCATCTGTAACTGTGCTGTGATCTCTTATACAGTATGTTGTGTAGGACGGGTATCTACCGCTCACTATATGGCGGTAATATCAATATTGGTCTTTATTTAGAAATTATATTCAGCAACAGCGCGGTCCTCTGCTGAGGTTCTCCTCCACTATTACTGTGCATCACCGAGCTGTAATCAAGGTTACCTGGTTGGGGGCCCACTCAGAAGTGTCGCCCCCCCTGAACCAAAACCCTAGCTACACCTCTGGGCAGAGCGTGTGCTGGGAAGCACGCCTGAGTGTACAGCAATGCAGAGGGTGTGCCAGTAAGCACGACAGAGCAGAGTGTAGGAACGGAGCATGTGCTAGGAAGCTAGACAGGGTACAGGCGCGGAGCACAAGGCGGAGGACCCGAGAACAGTGTGCGGCTGAGCAAGGACCAAACAGACCAAGCTAGGAAGCGCAACAATAATCAGGCACCTCCCATAGGAAGAGGTAGCCTGATATAGTGCAGATGCATTTCGACTCCCAGGTCAGGTCCTCCAGGACCATAGAGATGACAAGACTGGAGAAAGAGCTGAGAAGAGCGCGCGTGCGCACCAAGAACATTGTGCAGCCATGGGACTAGGTACGAGAGGGAGATGGGAGACCGATGGGACCCCCGGAGCGGCCGCAGCACTGGCAGTGGTGATGTCGGGCACGGAGTCCCGCCCCCTGGTGAGAGCGGCGTGACAGGCGGCGTGACAACTGTTTTCTCATGACATATTGTACTTCATGTTAGTGGAAAAAATTCTTTAATATTGTGATGTACAATGTCTGCAAGATATGTTTTCTGTTGCAATGTGCTAACAAATCCTCCATTTTCTTTGAGAAGCTGCCTGCCAGTGTCTCAGTTACATTGCACACTACAGCAGCTTCCCTTCCCCCGAGTGCCATAAACCAATTTCCTGTCACCCCATTTGGCTTCTCTCAGCCTCAGCTGAAAGAGGAAAAAAAAAGTGCGGGAAAGGAAAACTCTTTGTTTGAAATAAAGGTTAGAGGTAACCCTTTAAGAGCCTGCCCTGCGAAAACCGTACCAAGTAGAGATATGGAAATCATATTTTTGTAACCTGAGCGGTCCCAGCTTCGATACCGCGTATCTTTCGAAGTTCTACCCTGTCCAGAACCTGAGATAGGATTTCCGCCCAAATGGACGGTCATATCGCATAGATGTTTGATGTTTTCTTGATGGGCTCATTACGCTGGGAAACATGATACCACTGATGAGTCCATACCAGCTTCTCCCATAAAGTTATAGCTAATCTAAGTTTTGTAGCCAAAACATAACTTGGATAAGAGAGGTGGGATCAACCCAGAATGCACCTCTCTGTGATGTCACATAGGAAAGTCTATAAGGCATTCCCTGGCAGAACCAGCTCAGAACAGCTGCAGAGTCCGTGCTGACAAGAACTCAGATGAGTGGAGAAGTGCAGCTCCGCCTCCACCCCCCTTAAAGCCACATGGGATGCCAACTGACCACATGTGAGTGTGACTTTCTATCTTTTTAATCCTTTTATTTTATATCTGTACTGTACCTATTTTATGTCTCAATTTTATAGCAACTTTTATCTGTAATCACTGTCCTCTTTCGGAAAATAAATGATTTAATTATTTAGATCTGTCTCCATGCTCTAAGAATCGAACTATACGCCTTTGATAGATAATCGCTACTAATTCAAGGGGTTTGCCACGGACCCTCTTAATTTAACACTGTGAATTAAGTAACCGTGACTGGTGGCAGCACGTTGTGCGCGGCTATTGTGGCTTGCTGGCAGTCTAGAAGGGTCTTATATTGCTGAATGAGGGGCTGCGGCCACAGCATTGATAATTCCCTTACTGCAGAAGCCTGATTGCCAGTTCACAACAGACAGCCCGTCCGGCGACTAATTATCCTAGGTGCAGTTCCCTGACTGACCTGAGGGTAAGGGGGGCGCCGGAGAGCTGCGAGTTCCAAAGTGGAACTGAGAAAGTGGGATATACATAAATCCCCACAGTACTTGGAAGATTGATAGCAGTGGTGGGGCATCCAAATTAAACTCCCCCTGCGGCAAATTGTAGAGCGAGATTAGCTTGCTGGATATTTTTGGTCACATGGTGCCAGTGGTGGGATAACTAAGATAAGCCCCAACGGTGCCTGTGATAGCCGTGTGCCGGCAGTGTGTCTCGTCCCTCCGTCCGCTGATACACCCGTGTCAGTGGTGGGACTGTGACATAGTGGGGACACAGGGTCCGCTGTCCGTCGCGTTTTGGTGGCAGCGGGACCCCCGTTAGTCGCCTCCGTAAGTGGACGAACGGCTGTGGGCTGTTCGTCACATATTGGTGGCAGAGCGGTGGGATCATCCTAGAGCATTAGTGATTTGGTTTGAGCAATCATTCCTCTCACTAAAAACCTGCACGGTTCCTGCGGGAATCCTGCATCATAGGTTTTGGAGAACAGACTCAGTGGTTACTAGTCCTGAGACATTTGTGTGTACGTACAAGTTTTCCCTCCCATTTCTTCGTTTTTCTTTTCTATCTTTTATTTGGCAACCATGGCTACGTGGGGAGAATCTTATTATAAGCAGCTTAATAAGGACATCCTGAGGTCCCTGTGCACGTCAAAGCAGATTGATGTCGCCGACAAGACCAAAGCCCAGTTGGTCGCGGCTCTAGTGCAATGGGAAGAGAGCCAGGGCGCAGAAGGCAGCACCCGTGCCGATGGTGCAGCCGCAGGGGTCCAGATGGTGCAGACCGCCAGCCGGGAAGTCCTGGACCCCTATCTGCAATTGGCTCTACAGCAACTCCCTGCCGAAGACCATGTTGGATGTCTGCAGCTGATCCAGCAAGCTCAGGAGAGAGCTGAGCGCCAAAGAGAGGCTGAGAGAGCCGTGCGCCAGGCGCAGAGGGCCCATGAACTGAAGGTACTCCAGCGGGGTGGGAATGCCCCCACAGCCCGAACCAGTGAGCCCAGCAGCGTCCAGACTCCTAAACCCCGGACAGAGCATTTTCCCGTGATGGAAAAGGACGGGGACTTGGACACGTTTCTGCGAGCCTTTGAGAAAGCCTGCAGACTGTACCAGCTGCCTAGAGACCAATGGGCAAGGTACTTGACCCCAGGGCTAAAAGGCAAAGCCCTGGAGGCATTTGCTTCTCTTTCGCCAGAAGCCGATGACGACTATGACGCCATAAAGCAGGCGCTGATCGCCAAATACCGGCTGACACCTGAGGTATACCGAAAGAAGTTCCGGCACCTCCAACGTGGCCCACACGATAGCTACAGTGATGTGGTGCAAGGACTCAGGACCCACTTTGACCAGTGGATCCATGGACTGTCCGTTGAAACCTTTGAGCAGCTACGGGACCTGATGATCAAAGACCAGTTCCTGCATCTCTGCCCAGCTGAGGTCCGACAGTTCATCCTGGACCGCGAACCAACGAACGCGGACAAAGCGGCGCAGATCGCCGACAACTACGAGGCCAACCGGAAGCCCGAGACGCGGAGGCCAGTCGCCACCAGCTGGAAAGGGGGTAAGCCAGCAACCAACCCCAATGCCCCAGCTAGCCGTCCCTCCGGAGGCCCAGTCCCTGTTGCCAACAACAGGCCGGCTACTGACAGTCGCCTGTGTCACCACTGCCAGCGGCCTGGTCACTTCTTTTACGCCTGTCCGAATTGGCCGAAGAACCCCCCAGCCAAGGCCCCCGGGCCCAACGCCTCTGTTCTTTTGGTGGGAGGTGTGGTTGGGAGGGCTGACGACAACGTTCAACCTGTTCAGGTGGGGGCCCGTCTTGCTACAGGCCTCAAGGACACCGGGGCTGAACGAACCCTCATCCGTCCTGGACTGGCGGCCCCTGAAGAGTTTGTTGAGGGGAAAACCCTGACTGTCACCGGGATTGGAGGCACCCGTTGTCCCTTGCCAGTGGCACGAGTTTTTCTTGACTGGGGTGCCGGGAGCGGGTTGAGGGAGGTGGGAGTGTCTGAAAACCTGCCCACTGATGTTTTATTGGGGACTGACTTGGGGCGGATGGTTGCATACTACGTCCCTGACACCCTTCCCCAAACTGATAATAAGGGTAACGTTAACCCTGATGATGAAGAGTTTGTTGAGGGGAAACTGAATGTGTTACCTGCTAATGCCTTGATGAGTAATGATGCAACTAACAACCATTCCTTCCCCAGGTATGATGCTGATGCAGATGTGAATGTACCAAAGCAAACCGATAACTATTCTTCTCCTAGGAAGGATGATGATGTTGATGTATCTGTGCCGACTGAACCCGTTAACCCTTTCTTTGAAGCGGTAGATGTGTCCACAGGTACCGAAGTGCTCAGCCCCGTCACTCTGCGGAGTGAGACGGCTGAGGAACCCCTGGCAGGAGTAAGCAACGGTGCTCAAGGAAATGGGGAGGTGCATGGGGACCATGAGGAAGGTAATGCCATGCAGCTGACCAGTGCCACCGAGGAAGGTAACTGGCCCATAAGTAGCACTGCTCCTGAAGTGTTGGGGGTGGATGGGGAGGTAGAGCCCAAGCCAGCACCGGCTGGTGGGTCTGTAGAAATCCCCAGGGAGACAGCATACATAGCAGCTGTCACACGCAGTCAGAGTGCCCAGATCGCAGGTAACGCACTGTCTTCTGGACCCTCCGCTGCTACAGGAGAGACTGAACCAGAGGTGAACCCAGAGCCGGTTCCAGAGGGTCCCAGTAAAGAGGGGACCCTGACGTCACTTCTGGCAGCCTCCAGCATGGAGTTCCAGGCTGCTCTGCACTCGGATGCCAGCCTGGAGAAATTGAGAGGTCTCGCCAAGACGCCCACCTCCAAGTCTGATAAGGAGAGGGTGCTCTGGAAACGAGGAAGGTTGTACCGGGAGACAGTACCCGGAGATCCTAAAAAGGAGTGGTTGAGGGAAAGACAGCTGGTCGTCCCCTATCAGTTCAGAACTGAGTTGCTGCGGATTGCCCATGAGATTCCACTCGCTGGACACTTGAGGATCGGCAAAACAAAGGCACGGCTGTCTCAACACTTCTATTGGCCCAAGATGGGGACAGATGTAACACACTACTGCCGCTCCTGCGCCACCTGTCAAAAAGTGGGTAAGGCGGGGCCTGCTCTTAAGGCTCCACTTATTCCTTTGCCGGTGATAGAGGAGCCTTTCCAGAGAATCGCGGTGGACATTGTAGGCCCGCTGTCCGTCCCCAGCAGCTCCGGAAAGCGATACATTCTCACCGTGGTAGACTACGCTACCCGGTACCCAGAGGCAGTAGCTCTGTCTTCAACCAGGGCAGATAAGGTGGCTGACGCTCTGGTGACCATCTTTTCAAGGGTAGGATTTCCCAGGGAGATGCTTACCGATCAAGGGCCCCAATTCATGTCTCGCCTAATGGAGGCTCTCTGTGAGAAAATGCAGGTGACGCACCTGGTATCGAGTCCGTATCACCCACAGACTAATGGTTTGTGTGAACGCTTCAACGGTACCCTCAAACAGATGCTCCGCATACTGGTTGAGACCCAAGGGCGCGACTGGGAGCGGTACCTCCCACACCTGCTGTTCGCTTACAGAGAAGTTCCGCAGGCCTCGACCGGGTTCTCCCCCTTCGAGCTCCTGTATGGCAGGCGAGTCCGGGGACCCCTGGGGTTGATAAGAGAATCTTGGGAAGATGAGCCAAACCCCACAGAAGTGTCCATCGTGGATTATGTCATGCGCTTCCGTGACAAGATGCAGACCTTGACGCAGTTGGTGCATGACAACATGACGCAGGCTCAGGGTGACCAGAAGCGCTGGTACGACCAGAACGCCCGGGAGCGGACCTACCAGGTGGGTCAAAAGGTGTGGGCGCTGGTCCCTGTACCAACGGATAAGCTTCAGGCAGCCTGGGAAGGCCCATACGTCGTCCACCAACAGCTCAACCCGGTCACCTACGTGGTCACGCTTGACCATGCTCGGGGTAGGCGCAAGGCCTTTCACGTCAACATGCTGAAGGCGCACTACGAACGTGAAGCTTGCGTCCTACCGGTCTGCAATCTGCCAGAGGATGGGGAGGAAGATCCCCTCCTGGACATGCTGGCCCAGGCCAAGGCCAATGGGTCCATTGAGGACATGGAGATAAGTGGTTCGCTCACCGTGTCCCCGCGGTTGCAGTTGATGGCCACCCTGGAACTCTTCCGGCCCGTGTTCACCAACCGTCCTGGGAGGACGGAGTTAGCGGTTCATGAGGTGGACACCGGGAATCACGCCCCATTACGGCGAACACCTTATCGGATCTCTGAAACGGTGCAACAAGTCATGCGCCAAGAGATCGATGAGATGTTAAGGCTGAGGGTGATTCGACGGTCAAAAAGCGCGTGGGCTTCACCTGTAGTCCTCGTGCCTAAAAAGGATCGAACCACCAGGTTCTGCGTGGACTACAGGGGGCTCAACGCCATCACAACCTCTGATGCCCACCCGATGCCGCGCATCAAGGATCTGCTCGAGCGGTTGACAAACGCCAACTACATATCCATCATGGATTTGAGTCGGGGATACTGGCAGATTCCCCTGAGCCCTGAGGCGCAGGAGAAATCCGCCTTTATCACCCCCTTTGGACTGTACGAGTCCACGGTCATGCCCTTCGGCATGAAGAATGCCCCTGCCACTTTCCAGCGGATGGTCAACCACCTGCTTCGGGGACTGGAGGAGTACGCGGTGGCGTACTTAGACGATGTTGCCGTCTTCAGTTCCACCTGGGAGGAACACCTTCAGCACCTCCAGGAGGTGCTCAAGCGTCTTCACCAGGCAGGCCTGACCATCAAGCCGGGGAAGTGCCAGATAGGCATGCGCAAGGTCCACTACCTGGGGCACCGGGTAGGCGGGGGTTCCATGAGTCCGGAGCCAGAAAAAGTGGACGCAATCGTGTCCTGGCCCACCCCCAGGACCAAGAAACAGGTGCAGTCCTTCTTGGGCACTGCAGGGTACTATAGGCGGTTCGTACAGGACTATAGCGCCCTTGCCAAACCCTTGACTGACCTCACCAAGCAGAGGCTACCCCAAACAGTCAACTGGACAGATGACTGTGAGGTGGCTTTCCAAGCTTTGAAAGCAGCCCTGTGCAACTCTCCAGTGTTGAGAGCAGTCGACAGCAGTCGCCCGTTTCTGGTACAGACCGACGCCAGCGAGTTTGGCCTCGGTGCTGTGCTTAGCCAGGTCGACTCGGGGGACCAAGAGCACCCCGTGTTGTACCTGAGCCGGAAACTTTTGCCGAGGGAAGTGGCATACTCGACCATCGAGAAGGAGTGTCTGGCCATGGTGTGGGCACTGCAGCGTTTGCAGCCCTACCTGTACGGGCGTGCCTTCACGGTGGTAACTGACCACAACCCTCTGAGCTGGTTGCACACAGTGTCCGGAACCAATGGAAGATTGCTCCGCTGGAGCCTTGCCCTTCAACAGTACGATTTTACTGTAAAAAGCAGGAAGGGCAGTGAAAACGGCAATGCCGATGGGTTGTCCCGCCGGGGCGAACCCGCTGAGGTGCGCATGGCCGATTACCGAGAGGTAATGCCTCCTTAGCGCCCTCTTAAGGGGGGAGGTGTGATGTACAATGTCTGCAAGATATGTTTTCTGTTGCAATGTGCTAACAAACCCTCCATTTTCTTTGAAAAGCTGCCTGCCAGTGTCTCAGTTACATTGCACACTACAGCAGCTTCCCTTCCCCCGAGTGCCATAAACCAATTTCCTGTCACCCCATTTGGCTTCTCTCAGCCTCAGCTGAAAGAGGAAAAAAAAAGTGCGGGAAAGGAAAACTCTTTGTTTGAAATAAAGGTTAGAGGTAACCCTTTAAGAGCCTGCCCTGCGAAAACCGTACCAAGTAGAGATATGGAAATCATATTTTTGTAACCTGAGCGGTCCCAGCTTCGATACCGCGTATCTTTCGAAGTTCTACCCTGTCCAGAACCTGAGATAGGATTTCCGCCCAAATGGACGGTCATATCGCATAGATATTTGATGTTTTCTTGATAGGCTCATTACGCTGGGAAACATGATACCACTGATGAGTCCATACCAGCTTCTCCCATAAAGTTATAGCTAATCTAAGTTTTGTAGCCAAAACATAACTTGGATAAGAGAGGTGGGATCAACCCAGAATGCACCTCTCTGTGATGTCACATAGGAAAGTCTATAAGGCATTCCCTGGCAGAACCAGCTCAGAACAGCTGCAGAGTCCGTGCTGACAAGAATTCAGATGAGTGGAGAAGTGCAGCTCCGCCTCCACCCCCCTTAAAGCCACATGGGATGCCAACTGACCACATGTGAGTGTGACTTTCTATCTTTTTAATCCTTTTATTTTATATCTGTACTGTACCTATTTTATGTCTCAATTTTATAGCAACTTTTATCTGTAATCACTGTCCTCTTTCGGAAAATAAATGATTTAATTATTTAGATCTGTCTCCATGCTCTAAGAATCGAACTATACGCCTTTGATAGATAATCGCTACTAATTCAAGGGGTTTGCCACGGACCCTCTTAATTTAACACTGTGAATTAAGTAACCGTGACTGGTGGCAGCACGTTGTGCACGGCTATTGCGGCTTGCTGGCAGTCTAGAAGGGTCTTATATTGCTGAATGAGGGGCTGCGGGCACAGCATTGATAATTCCCTTACTGCAGAAGCCTGATTGCCGGTTCACAACAGACAGCCCGTCCGGCGACTAATTATCCTAGGTGCAGTTCCCTGACTGACCTGAGGGTAAGGGGAGCGCCGGAGAGCTGCGAGTTTCAAAGTGGAACTGAGAAAGTGGGATATACATAAATCCCCGCAGTACTTGGAAGATTGATAGCAGTGGTGGGGCATCCAAATTAAACTCCCCCTGCGGCAAATTGTAGAGCGAGATTAGCTTGCTGGATATTTTTGGTCACATGGTGCCAGTGGTGGGATAACTAAGATAAGCCCCAACGGTGCCTGTGATAGCCGTGTGCCGGCAGTGTGTCTCGTCCCTCCGTCCGCTGATACACCCGTGTCAGTGGTGGGACTGTGACATAGTGGGGACACAGGGTCCGCTGTCCGTCTCGTTTTGGTGGCAGCGGGACCCCCGTTAGTTGCCTCCGTAAGTGGACGAACGGCTGTGGGCTGTTCGTCACAAATATAACTTGTGTTTATTTGTGAAAAAATTTGGAAATTTGGTGAAAATATTTAAAATTTTGCAATTTTCAAACTTAATTTTTATGCCCTTAAATCACAGAGATACAGCACACAAAATACTTAATAAATAACATTTCCCACATGTTTACTTTACATCAGCACAATTTTGGAAACATAATTTTTTTGTTAGGAAGTTATAAGGGTTAAACCTTGACCAGCGATTTCTCATTTTCCCAACAAAATTTACAAAACATTTTTTTTACGGACATCACATTTCAAGTCACTTTGAGGGGTCTATGTGATAGAAAATACCCAAAAGTGACACCATTCTAAAAACTGCACCCCTCAAGGTGCTCAAAACCACATTCAAGAAGTTTATTAACCCTTCAGGTGCTTCACAGGAATTTTTGGAACATGGAAGGAAAAAATAAATATTTACTTTTCTTTAACAAAAATTTTGCTTTAGACCTAATTTTTTTTTTTTACTTTTGCACGGGTAACAGGAGAAAACGGACCACACAATTTGTTGTTTGTTTTTTTATACCATTCTGCATGTGGTAAAATTAGTATGGCAGCTTTATTCTTCGGGTCCGTACGATTACAGCGATACCTCATTTATATCTTATAGCGGTATGGCGGCTTGTTTATTGTGGGACAAGATGACGTTTTCAGCAGTATCATGGTTATTTATATCCGTCCACTTTTGGCGCGGCGGTATGATGATAAAGCATTGTTTTTTGGGTCATTACAGACGTGGAGATACCAAACGTGTATTTTTACTGTTTTTTTATTTATATAAATGTATTTATTGGAAAAATATTTCTTTTTTTTATTTAGTGATTTAAAAAAAAATATTTTTAAACTTTGTAATTTTTTTTTACTCTTTTACATTGTCCCAGGATGGGACATTACTATTCTACATCAGATCGCTGATCTGACACTTTGCACTGCAGACTATCACATCAGCATCTGACAGGCAGGGAAGGAGGCATCTCAGGTCCTGTCCTCAGTAGGCGCACACAAGCCACCTTCCCTGCAGGACCCCATGGCCACCTTGGGGCAGAGGGTCTCCATGGAGACC
Source organism: Dendrobates tinctorius (assembly GCF_039654945.1). NCBI lineage: Eukaryota > Metazoa > Chordata > Amphibia > Anura > Dendrobatidae > Dendrobates > Dendrobates tinctorius. The sequence continues at coordinate 1,885,887 of NW_027361899.1, read as the reverse complement.
ATCAGGACAATGCGATACCATTGCATTGTCCTGATGGAAGCGGGCAGGGAGCCCCCTTCCTGCGCGATGGCCCTCTATGTCGCTGTCACTGACAGCGACATCAGAGGGGTTAAATGCCCACGATTGGTGCTTGCATCTATCGTGGGCATTGCTGGGGGTGTCAGCTGTCACCAGCGTCGGACTGGAACACCTTGGGCCCACCAGAGAAAATCATTCTTGGGGCCCACTATGTAGCTGCATAGAGTTAAATACCAGACCACCAATTGTGCGGTAAAACACGCTAATATCAGGGTATAATATAAGGTTGTACATGTCTTAATTATGTAGCAGGAGTTGGGGTAGCCCCCTCATAGAATATAAAGCAGCCCCCTCACATAGTATAATGCAGCCATCTCATAGAATATAATGCAGCCATCTCATAGAATATAATACTGCCCCCCTCATAGGGTATAATGCACCCCCTCATAGGGTATAATGCACCCCCTCATAGGGTATAATGCAGCCCCTCATAGGGTATAATGCGCCCCCCTCATAGGGTATAATACTGCCCCCCTCATAGGGTATAATACTGCCCCCCTCATAGGGAATAATGCTGCCCCCTCATAGGGTATAATCCTGCCCCCTCATAGGGTATAACACTGCCCCCCTCATAGGGTATAACACTGCCCCCCTCATAGGGAATAATACTGCCCCCCTCATAGGGTATAATACTGCCCCCCTCATAGGGTATAATACTGCCCCCCTCATAGGGAATAATGCTGCCCCCTCATAGGGTATAATCCTGCCCCCCTCATAGGGTATAACACTGCCCCCCTCATAGGGTATAACACTGCCCCCCTCATAGGGTATAATACTGCCCCCCTCATAGGGTATAATACTGCCCCCCTCATAGGGAATAATGCTGCCCCCTCATAGGGTATAATCCTGCCCCCCTCATAGGGTATAACACTGCCCCCCTCATAGGGTATAACACTGCCCCCCTCATAGGGAATAATACTGCCCCCCTCATAGGGTATAATACTGCCCCCCTCATAGGGAATAATGCACCCCCTCATAGGGTATAATGCTGCCCCCTCATAGGGTATAATACTGCCCCCCTCATAGGGTATAATAGTGCCCCCCTCATAGGGAATAATGCACCCCCTCATAGGGTATAATGCACCCCCTCATAGGGAATAATGCTGCCCTCCTCATAGGGTATAATGCTGCCTCCTCATAGGGTATAATGCTGCCTCCTCATAGAATATAAAGCAGCCATCACATAGAATATAATGCAGCCATCTCATAGAATATAATACTGCCCCCCTCATAGGGTATAATGATAGGGTATAATGCACCCCCTCATAGGGTATAATGCACCCCCTCATAGGGTATAATACTGCCCCCCTCATAGGGTATAATGATAGGGTATAATGCACCCCCTCATAGGGTATAATACTGCCCCCCTCATAGGGTATAATACTGCCCCCCTCATAGGGTATAATGATAGGGTATAATGCACCCCCTCATAGGGTATAATACTGCCCCCCTCATAGGGTATAATGCACCCCCTCATAGGGTATAATGCACCCCCTCATAGGGAATAATACTGCCCCCCTCATAGGGTATAATGCACCCCCTCATAGGGTATAATGCACCCCCTCATAGGGTATAATACTGCCCCCCTCATAGGGTATAATACTGCCTCCTCATAGGGTATAATACTGCCCCCCTCATAGGGAATAATGCACCCCCTCATAGGATATAATGCACCCCCTCATAGGGTATAATACTGCCCCCCTCATAGGGTATAATACTGCCCCCCTCATAGGGTATAATACTGCCCCCCTCATAGGGTATAATACTGCCCCCTCATAGGGAATAATGCACCCCCTCATAGGGTATAATGCTGCCCCCTCATAGGGTATAATACTGCCCCCCTCATAGGGTATAATACTGCCCCCCTCATAGGGAATAATGCACCCCCTCATAGGGAATAATGAACCCCCTCATAGGGTATAATACTGCCCACCTCATAGGGTATAATACTGCCCCCCTCATAGGGTATAATACTGCCCCCCTCATAGGGTATAATACTGCCCCCCTCATAGGGAATAATGCACCCCCTCATAGGGTATAATGCTGCCCCCTCATAGGGTATAATACTGCCCCCCTCATAGGGTATAATACTGCCCCCTCATAGGGAATAATGCACCCCGTCATAGGGAATAATGCTGCCTCCTCATAGGGTATAATGCTGCCTCCTCATAGGGTATAATACTGCCCCCTCATAGGGTATAATACTGCCCCCCTCATAGGGTATAATACTGCCCCCCTCATAGAGTATAATGCTGCCCCCTCATAGGGTATAATGCTGCCTCCTCATAGGGTATAATGCTGCCTCCTCATAGGGTATAATGCTGCCCCCCTCATAGGGTATAATGCTGCCTCCTCATAGGGAATAATACTGCCCCCCTCATAGGGAATAATGCACCCCCTCATAGGGTATAATGCTGCCTCCTCATAGGGTATAATGCTGCCTCCTCATAGGGTATAATGCTGCCCCCCTCATAGGGTATAATACTGCCCCCCTCATAGGGAATAATACTGCCCCCCTCATAGGGAATAATACTGCCCCCCTCATAGGGTATAATGCTGCCTCCTCATAGGGTATAATACTGCCCCCCTCATAGGGTATAATGCACCCCCTCATAGGGAATAATGCACCCCCTCATAGGGTATAATGCTGCCTCCTCATAGGGTATAATGCTGCCTCCCTCATAGGGTATAATACTGCCCCCTCATAGGGTATAATGCTGCCTCCTCATAGGGTATAATACTGCCCCCCTCATAGGGTATAATGCTGCCTCCTCATAGGGAATAATGCTGCCTCCTCATAGGGTATAATGCTGCCTCCTCATAGGGTATAATGCACCCCCTCATAGGGTATAATGCCCCCCCTCATAGGGTATAATGCTGCCTCCTCATAGGGTATAATGCTGCCTCCTCATAGGGTATAATGCTGCCCCCCTCATAGGGTATAATACTGCCCCCCTCATAGGGAATAATGCACCCCCTCATAGGGTATAATGCTGCCTCCTCATAGGGTATAATACTGCCCCCCTCATAGGGTATAATGCTGCCTCCTCATAGGGTATAATGCTGCCTCCTCATAGGGTATAATGCTGCCCTCCTCATAGGGAATAATGCTGCCTCCTCATAGGGTATAATACTGCCCCCCTCATAGGGTATAATGCACCCCCTCATAGGGTATAATGCCCCCCCTCATAGGGTATAATGCTGCCTCCTCATAGGGTATAATGCTGCCTCCTCATAGGGTATAATACTGCCTCCTCATAGGGTATAATGCTGCCTCCTCATAGGGTATAATACTGCCCCCCTCATAGGGTATAATGCACCCCCTCATAGGGTATAATGCCCCCCCTCATAGGGTATAATGCTGCCTCCTCATAGGGTATAATGCTGCCTCCTCATAGGGTATAATACTGCCTCCTCATAGGGTATAATGCTGCCTCCTCATAGCGTATAATGCTGCCTCCTCATAGGGTATAATACTGCCTCCTCATAGGGTATAATGCTGCCTCCTCATAGGGTATAATGCTGCCCCCCTCATAGGGAATAATGCACCCCCTCATAGGGTAAAATACTGCCCCCCTCATAGGGTATAAAGCTGCCTCCTCATAGGGTATAAAGCTGCCTCCTCATAGGGTATAATGCTGCCCCCCTCATAGGGTATAATACTGCCCCCCTCATAGGGAATAATGCACCCCCTCATAGGGTATAATGCTGCCTCCTCATAGGGTATAATACTGCCCCCCTCATAGGGTATAATGCACCCCCTCATAGGGAATAATGCACCCCCTCATAGGGTATAATGCTGCCTCCTCATAGGGTATAATGCTGCCTCCCTCATAGGGTATAATACTGCCCCCCTCATAGGGAATAATGCACCCCCTCATAGGGTATAATACTGCCCTCCTCATAGGGTATAATGCTGCCTCCTCATAGGGTATAATGCTGCCCCCCTCATAGGGTATAATACTGCCCCCCTCATAGGGAATAATGCTGCCTCCTCATAGGGAATAATGCTGCCTCCTCATAGGGTATAATGCTGCCCCCCTCATAGGGTATAATACTGCCCCCCTCATAGGGTATAATGCTGCCTCCTCATAGGGAATAATGCTGCCTCCTCATAGGGTATAATGCTGCCCCCCTCATAGGGTATAATGCTGCCTCCTCATAGGGTATAATACTGCCCCCCTCATAGGGAATAATGCACCCCCTCATAGGGTATAATGCTGCCTCCTCATAGGGTATAATACTGCCCCCCTCATAGGGTATAATGCTGCCCCCCTCATAGGGTATAATACTGCCCCCCTCATAGGGAATAATGCACCCCCTCATAGGGTATAATGCTGCCCTCCTCATAGGGAATAATGCTGCCTCCTCATAGGGTATATTACTGCCCCCCTCATAGGGTATAATGCACCCCCTCATAGGGTATAATGCCCCCCCTCATAGGGTATAATGCTGCCTCCTCATAGGGTATAATGCTGCCTCCATAGGGTATAATGCTGCCCCCCTCATAGGGTATAATACTGCCCCCCTCATAGGGAATAATGCACCCCCTCATAGGGTATAATGCTGCCTCCTCATAGGGTATAATACTGCCCCCCTCATAGGGTATAATGCTGCCTCCTCATAGGGTATAATGCTGCCTCCTCATAGGGTATAATGCTGCCTCCTCATAGGGTATAATGCTGCCTCCTCATAGGGTATAATGCTGCCCTCCTCATAGGGAATAATGCTGCCTCCTCATAGGGTATAATACTGCCCCCCTCATAGGGTATAATGCTGCCTCCTCATAGGGTATAATGCTGCCCCCCTCATAGGGTATAATGCTGCCCCCCTCATAGGGTATAATGCTGCCTCCTCATAGGGTATAATACTGCCCCCCTCATAGGGTATAATGCTGCCTCCTCATAGGGTATAATGCTGCCCCCCTCATAGGGTATAATACTGCCTCCTCATAGGGTATAATGCTGCCTCCTCATAGGGTATAATGCTGCCTCCTCATAGGGAATAATGCTGCCTCCTCATAGGGTATAATACTGCCCCCCTCATAGGGTATAATGCTGCCTCCTCATAGGGTATGATGCTGCCTCCTCATAGGGTATAATACTGCCCCCCTCATAGGGTATAATGCTGCCTCCTCATAGGGTATAATACTGCCCCCCTCATAGGGTATAATGCTGCCTCCTCATAGGGTATGATGCTGCCTCCTCATAGGGTATAATACTGCCCCCCTCATAGGGTATAATGCTGCCTCCTCATAGGGTATGATGCTGCCTCCTCATAGGGAATGATGCTGCCTCCTCATAGGGTATAATGCTGCCCCCCTCATAGGGTATAATGCTGCCTCCTCATAGGGTATAATACTGCCCCCCTCATAGGGTATGATGCTGCCTCCTCATAGGGAATAATGTTGCCTCCTCATAGGGTATAATGCTGCCTCCTCATAGGGTATAATACTGCCTCCTCATAGGGTATGATGCTGCCTCCTCATAGGGAATAATGCTGCCTCCTCATAGGGTATAATGCTGCCCCCCTCATAGGGTATGATGCTGCCTCCTCATAGGGTATAATACTGCCCCCCTCATAGGGTATAATGCTGCCTCCTCATAGGGTATAATACTGCCCCCCTCATAGGGTATAATGCTGCCTCCTCATAGGGTATGATGCTGCCTCCTCATAGGGTATAATACTGCCCCCCTCATAGGGTATAATGCTGCCTCCTCATAGGGTATGATGCTGCCTCCTCATAGGGAATAATGCTGCCTCCTCATAGGGTATAATGCTGCCCCCCTCATAGGGTATAATGCTGCCTCCTCATAGGGTATGATGCTGCCTCCTCATAGGGTATAATACTGCCCCCCTCATAGGGTATGATGCTGCCTCCTCATAGGGAATAATGTTGCCTCCTCATAGGGTATAATGCTGCCTCCTCATAGGGTATAATGCTGCCTCCTCATAGGGTATAATACTGCCCCCCTCATAGGGTATAATGCTGCCCCCCTCATAGGGTATAATACTGCCCCCCTCATAGGGAATAATGCACCCCCTCATAGGGTATAATGCTGCCCTCCTCATAGGGAATAATGCTGCCTCCTCATAGGGTATAATACTGCCCCCCTCATAGGGTATAATGCACCCCCTCATAGGGTATAATGCCCCCCCTCATAGGGTATAATGCTGCCTCCTCATAGGGTATAATGCTGCCTCCATAGGGTATAATGCTGCCCCCCTCATAGGGTATAATACTGCCCCCCTCATAGGGAATAATGCACCCCCTCATAGGGTATAATGCTGCCTCCTCATAGGGTATAATACTGCCCCCCTCATAGGGTATAATGCTGCCTCCTCATAGGGTATAATGCTGCCTCCTCATAGGGTATAATGCTGCCTCCTCATAGGGTATAATGCTGCCTCCTCATAGGGAATAATGCTGCCTCCTCATAGGGTATAATACTGCCCCCCTCATAGGGTATAATGCTGCCTCCTCATAGGGTATAATGCTGCCCCCCTCATAGGGTATAATGCTGCCCCCCTCATAGGGTATAATGCTGCCTCCTCATAGGGTATAATACTGCCCCCCTCATAGGGTATAATGCTGCCTCCTCATAGGGTATAATGCTGCCCCCCTCATAGGGTATAATACTGCCTCCTCATAGGGTATAATGCTGCCTCCTCATAGGGTATAATGCTGCCTCCTCATAGGGAATAATGCTGCCTCCTCATAGGGTATAATACTGCCCCCCTCATAGGGTATAATGCTGCCTCCTCATAGGGTATGATGCTGCCTCCTCATAGGGTATAATACTGCCCCCCTCATAGGGTATAATGCTGCCTCCTCATAGGGTATAATACTGCCCCCCTCATAGGGTATAATGCTGCCTCCTCATAGGGTATGATGCTGCCTCCTCATAGGGTATAATACTGCCCCCCTCATAGGGTATAATGCTGCCTCCTCATAGGGTATGATGCTGCCTCCTCATAGGGTATAATACTGCCCCCCTCATAGGGTATGATGCTGCCTCCTCATAGGGAATAATGTTGCCTCCTCATAGGGTATAATGCTGCCTCCTCATAGGGTATAATACTGCCTCCTCATAGGGTATGATGCTGCCTCCTCATAGGGAATAATGCTGCCTCCTCATAGGGTATAATGCTGCCCCCCTCATAGGGTATGATGCTGCCTCCTCATAGGGTATAATACTGCCCCCCTCATAGGGTATAATGCTGCCTCCTCATAGGGTATAATACTGCCCCCCTCATAGGGTATAATGCTGCCTCCTCATAGGGTATGATGCTGCCTCCTCATAGGGTATAATACTGCCCCCCTCATAGGGTATAATGCTGCCTCCTCATAGGGTATGATGCTGCCTCCTCATAGGGAATAATGCTGCCTCCTCATAGGGTATAATGCTGCCCCCCTCATAGGGTATAATGCTGCCTCCTCATAGGGTATGATGCTGCCTCCTCATAGGGTATAATACTGCCCCCCTCATAGGGTATGATGCTGCCTCCTCATAGGGAATAATGTTGCCTCCTCATAGGGTATAATGCTGCCTCCTCATCGGGAATAATGCTGCCTCCTCATAGGGTATAATGCTGCCCCCCTCATAGGGTATAATGCTGCCTCCTCATAGGGTATAATGCTGCCTCCTCATAGGGAATAATGCTGCCTCCTCATAGGGTATAATGCTGCCCCCTCATAGGGTATAATGCTGCCTCCTCATAGGGTATAATGCTGCCTCCTCATAGGGTATAATGCTGCCCTCCTCATAGGGTATAATGCTGCCCTCCTCATAGGGTATAATGCTGCCCTCCTCATAGGGTGTAATGCTGCCCTCCTCATAGGGTATAATGCTGCCTCCTCATAGGGTATAATGCTGCCTCCTCATAGGGAATAATGCTGCCTCCTCATAGGGTATAATGCTGCCTCCTCATAGGGTATAATGCTGCCTCCTCATAGGGAATAATGCTGCCTCCTCATAGGGTATAATGCTGCCCCCCTCATAGGGTATAATGCTGCCCCCTCATAGGGTATAATGCTGCCCCCCTCATAGGGTATAATACTGCCCCCCTCATAGGGTATAATGCTGCCTCCTCATAGGGTATAATGCTGCCCTCCTCATAGGGTATAATGCTGCCCTCCTCATAGGGTATAATGCTGCCTCCTCATAGGGTATAATGCTGCCTCCTCATAGGGTATAATGCTGCCCCCTCATAGTGTATAATGCTGCCTCCTCATAGGGTATAATACTGCCTCCTCATAGGGTATAATGCTGCCCCCTCATAGGGAATAATGCTGCCTCCTCATAGGGTATAATGCTGCCCCCTCATAGTGTATAATGCTGCCCCCCTCATAGGGTATAATGCTGCCTCCTCATAGGGTATAATGCTGCCTCCTCATAGGGTATAATGCTGCCCCCTCATAGGGAATAATGCTGCCTCCTCATAGGGTATAATGCTGCCCCCTCATAGTGTATAATGCTGCCCCCCTCATAGGGTATAATGCTGCCTCCTCATAGGGTATAATCCTGCCTCCTCATAGGGTATAATGCTGCCCCCCTCATAGGGTATAATGCTGCCTCATAGGGTATAATGCTGCCCCCTCATAGGGTATAATGCTGCCTCCTCATAGGGTATGATGCTGCCTCCTCATAGGGAATAATACTGCCTCCTCATAGTGTATAATGCTGCCTCCTCATAGGGTATAATGCTGCCCCCCTCATAGGGTATAATGCTGCCTCCTCATAGGGTATAATGCTGCCCTCCTCATAGGGTATAATGCTGCCTCCTCATAGGGTATAATGCTGCCTCCTCATAGGGTATAATGCTGCCTCCTCATAGGGAATAATGCTGCCTCCTCATAGGGAATAATGCTGCCCCCCTCATAGGGTATAATGCTGCCTCCTCATAGGGTATAATGCTGCCCCCCTCATAGGGTATAATACTGCCCCCCTCATAGGGTATAATGCTGCCTCCTCATAGGGTATAATGCTGCCCTCCTCATAGGGTATAATGCTGCCTCCTCATAGGGAATAATGCTGCCTCCTGATAGGGTATAATGCTGCCTCCTCATAGGGTATAATGCTGCCTCCTCATAGGGAATAATGCTGCCTCCTCATAGGGTATAATGCTGCCTCCTCATAGGGAATAATGCTGCCTCCTCATAGGGTATAATGCTGCCTCCTCATAGGGTATAATGCTGCCTCCTCATAGGGTATAATACTGCCCCCCTCATAGGGTATAATGCTGCCCCCCTCATAGGGTATAATGCTGCCCCCCTCATAGGGTATAATACTGCCCTCCTCATAGGGTATAATGCTGCCTCCTCATAGGGTATAATGCTGCCTCCTCATAGGGTATAATGCTGCCCCCTCATAAGGTATAATGCTGCCCTCCTCATAGGGTATAATACTGCCTCCTCATAGGGTATAATACTGCCCCCCTCATAGGGTATAATACTGCCTCCTCATAGGGTATAATGCTGCCCCCTCATAGGGTATAATACTGCCCCCCTCATAGGGTATAATACTGCCCCCTCATAGGGTATAATGCACCCCCTCATAGGGTATAATACTGCCCCCCTCATAGGGTATAATGCACCCCCTCATAGGGTATAATACTGCCCCCCTCATAGGATATAATACTGCCCCCTCATAGGGTATAATGCACCCCCTCATAGGGTATAATACTGCCCCCCTCATAGGGTATAATGCACCCCCTCATAGGGTATAATACTGCCCCCCTCATAGGGTATAATGCTGTCTCCTCATAGGGTATAATGCTGCCCCCCTCATAGGGTATAATACTGCCCCCTCATAGGGTATAATGCTGCCTCCTCATAGGGTGTAATGTACCCCCTCATAGGGTATAATACTGCCCCCCTCATAGGGTATAATGCTGCCCCCCTCATAGGGTATAATGCTGCCCCCCTCATAGGGTATAATACTGCCCCCCTCATAGGGTATAATGCTGCCTCCTCATAGGGTATAATGCTGCCTCCTCATAGGGAATAATGCTGCCTCCTCATAGGGTATAATGCTGCCCCCTCATAAGGTATAATGCTGCCTCCTCATAGGGAATAATGCTGCCTCCTCATAGGGTATAATGCTGCCCCCTCATAAGGTATAATGCTGCCCTCCTCATAGGGTATAATACTGCCCCCCTCATAGGGTATAATACTGCCCCCTCATAGGGTATAATGCTGCCCCCTCATAGGGTATAATACTGCCCCCCTCATAGGGTATAATACTGCCCCCTCATAGGGTATAATGCTGCCTCCTCATAGGGTATAATGCTGCCTCCTCATAGGGTATAATGCTGCCCCCTCATAGGGTATAATGCTGCCTCCTCATAGGGTATAATGCTGCCTCCTCATAGGGTATAATGCTGCCTCCTCATAGGGTATAATGCTGCCTCCTCATAGGGTATAATGCTGCCCCCTCATAGTGTATAATGCTGCCCCCCTCATAGGGTATAATGCTGCCTCCTCATAGGGTATAATCCTGCCTCCTCATAGGGTATAATGCTGCCCCCCTCATAGGGTATAATGCTGCCTCATAGGGTATAATGCTGCCCCCTCATAGGGTATAATGCTGCCTCCTCATAGGGTATGATGCTGCCTCCTCATAGGGAATAATACTGCCTCCTCATAGTGTATAATGCTGCCTCCTCATAGGGTATAATGCTGCCCCCCTCATAGGGTATAATGCTGCCCTCCTCATAGGGTATAATGCTGCCTCCTCATAGGGTATAATGCTGCCTCCTCATAGGGTATAATGCTGCCTCCTCATAGGGAATAATGCTGCCTCCTCATAGGGAATAATGCTGCCCCCCTCATAGGGTATAATGCTGCCTCCTCATAGGGTATAATGCTGCCCCCCTCATAGGGTATAATACTGCCCCCCTCATAGGGTATAATGCTGCCTCCTCATAGGGTATAATGCTGCCCTCCTCATAGGGAATAATGCTGCCTCCTCATAGGGTATAATGCTGCCTCCTCATAGGGTATAATGCTGCCTCCTCATAGGGAATAATGCTGCCTCCTCATAGGGAATAATGCTGCCTCCTCATAGGGTATAATGCTGCCTCCTCATAGGGTATAATGCTGCCTCCTCATAGGGTATAATACTGCCCCCCTCATAGGGTATAATGCTGCCCCCCTCATAGGGTATAATGCTGCCCCCCTCATAGGGTATAATACTGCCCTCCTCATAGGGTATAATGCTGCCTCCTCATAGGGTATAATGCTGCCTCCTCATAGGGTATAATGCTGCCCCCTCATAAGGTATAATGCTGCCCTCCTCATAGGGTATAATACTGCCTCCTCATAGGGTATAATACTGCCCCCCTCATAGGGTATAATACTGCCTCCTCATAGGGTATAATGCTGCCCCCTCATAGGGTATAATACTGCCCCCCTCATAGGGTATAATACTGCCCCCTCATAGGGTATAATGCACCCCCTCATAGGGTATAATACTGCCCCCCTCATAGGGTATAATGCACCCCCTCATAGGGTATAATACTGCCCCCCTCATAGGGTATAATGCTGTCTCCTCATAGGGTATAATGCTGCCCCCCTCATAGGGTATAATACTGCCCCCTCATAGGGTATAATGCTGCCTCCTCATAGGGTGTAATGTACCCCCTCATAGGGTATAATACTGCCCCCCTCATAGGGTATAATGCTGCCCCCCTCATAGGGTATAATGCTGCCCCCCTCATAGGGTATAATACTGCCCCCCTCATAGGGTATAATGCTGCCTCCTCATAGGGTATAATGCTGCCTCCTCATAGGGAATAATGCTGCCTCCTCATAGGGTATAATGCTGCCCCCTCATAAGGTATAATGCTGCCCTCCTCATAGGGTATAATACTGCCCCCCTCATAGGGTATAATACTGCCCCCTCATAGGGTATAATGCTGCCTCCTCATAGGGTGTAATGCACCCCCTCATAGGGTATAATACTGCCCCCCTCATAGGGTATAATACTGCCCCCTCATAGGGTATAATACTGCCCCCCTCATAGGGTATAATACTGCCCCCTCATAGGGTATAATGCTGCCTCCTCATAGGGTGTAATGCACCCCCTCATAGGGTATAATGCTGCCCCCTCATAAGGTATAATACTGCCCCCCTCATAGGGAATAATGCTGCCTCCTCATAGGGTATAATGCTGCCTCCTCATAGGGAATAATGCTGCCTCCTCATAGGGTATAATGCTGCCTCCTCATAGGGTATAATACTGCCCCCCTCATAGGGTATAATGCTGCCCCCTCATAGGGTATAATGCTGCCCCCTCATAGGGTATAATACTGCCCCCCTCATAGGGTATAATACTGCCCCCCTCATAGGGTATAATACTGCCCCCCTCATAGGGTATAATGCTGCCTCCTCATAGGGAATAATGCTGCCTCCTCATAGGGTATAATGCTGCCCCCCTCATAGGGTATAATGCTGCCTCCTCATAGGGTATAATACTGCCCCCCTCATAGGGTATAATGCTGCCTCATCATAGGGTATAATGCTGCCTCATCATAGGGTATAATGCTGCCTCCTCATAGGGTATAATGCTGCCCCCCTCATAGGGTATAATGCTGCCTCCTCATAGGGTATAATACTGCCCCCCTCATAGGGTATAATGCTGCCTCCTCATAGGGTATAATGCTGCCCCCCTCATAGGGTATAATGCTGCCCCCTCATAGGGTATAATGCTGCCCCCCTCATAGGGTATAATGCTGCCTCCTCATAGGGTATAATGCTGCCTCGTCATAGGGTATAATACTGCCCCCCTCATAGGGTATAATGCTGCCTCCTCATAGGGTATAATGCTGCCTCCTCATAGGGTATAATGCTGCCCCCCTCATAGGGTATAATACTGCCTCCTCATAGGGTATAATGCTGCCTCCTCATAGGGTATAATGCTGCCTCCTCATAGGGTATAATGCTGCCCCCTCATAGGGTATAATGCTGCCCCCTCATAGGGTATAATGCTGCCTCCTCATAGGGTATAATGCTGCCTCCTCATAGGGTATAATACTGCCCCCCTCATAGGGTATAATACTGCCCTCCTCATAGGGTATAATGCTGCCCCCCTCATAGGGTATAATGCTGCCTCCTCATAGGGTATAATGCTGCCCCCTCATAGGGTATAATGCTGCCCCCTCATAGGGTATAATGCTGCCTCCTCATAGGGTATAATGCTGCCTCCTCATAGGGTATAATACTGCCCCCCTCATAGGGTATAATACTGCCCTCCTCATAGGGTATAATGCTGCCCCCCTCATAGGGTATAATGCTGCCTCCTCATAGGGTATAATGCTGCCCCCTCATAGGGTATAATGCTGCCCCCTCATAGGGTATAATGCTGCCCCCTCATAGGGTATAATGCTGCCTCCTCATAGGGTATAATGCTGCCCCCCTCATAGGGTATAATGCGGCCTCCTCATAGGGTATAATGCTGCCCCCTCATAGGGTATAATGCTGCCCCCTCATAGGGTATAATGCTGCCTCCTCATAGGGTATAATACTGCCCCCTCATAGGGTATAATGCTGCCTCCTCATAGGGTATAATGCTGCCTCCTCATAGGGTATAATGCTGCCTCCTCATAGGGTATAATGCTGCCCCCTCATAGGGTATAATGCTGCCTCCTCATAGGGTATAATGCTGCCTCCTCATAGGGTATAATACTGCCCCCTCATAGGGTATAATGCTGCCTCCTCATAGGGTATAATGCTGCCTCCTCATAGGGTATAATGCTGCCCCCTCATAGGGTATAATGCTGCCCCCTCATAGGGTATAATGCTGCCTCCTCATAGGGTATAATACTGCCCCCCTCATAGGGTATAATGCTGCCTCCTCATAGGGTATAATGCTGCCCCCTCATAGGGTATAATGCTGCCTCCTCATAGGGTATAATGCTGCCTCCTCATAGGGTATAATGCTGCCTCCTCATAGGGTATAATGCTGCCCCCCTCATAGGGTATAATGCTGCCTCCTCATAGGGTATAATGCTGCCCCCCTCATAGGGTATAATGCTGCCTCCTCATAGGGTATAATGCTGCCCCCCTCATAGGGTATAATACTGCCCCCCTCATAGGGTATAATGCTGCCTCCTCATAGGGTATAATGCTGCCCCCCTCATAGGGTATAATACTGCCCCCCTCATAGGGTATAATGCTGCCTCCTCATAGGGTATAATGCTGCCTCCTCATAGGGTATAATACTGCCCCCCTCATAGGGTATAATGCACCCCCTCATAGGATATAATACTGCCCCCCTCATAGGGTATAATGCTGCCCCCCTCATAGGGTATAATGCTGCCTCCTCATAGGGTATAATGCTGCCCCCCTCATAGGGTATAATACTGCCCCCCTCATAGGGTATAATGCTGCCTCCTCATAGGGTATAATGCTGCCCCCCTCATAGGGTATAATACTGCCCCCCTCATAGGGTATAATGCTGCCTCCTCATAGGGTATAATGCTGCCTCCTCATAGGGTATAATACTGCCCCCCTCATAGGGTATAATGCACCCCCTCATAGGATATAATACTGCCCCCCTCATAGGGTATAATGCTGCCCCCCTCATAGGGTATAATGCTGCCTCCTCATAGGGTATAATGCTGCCCCCCTCATAGGGTATAATACTGCCCCCCTCATAGGGTATAATGCTGCCTCCTCATAGGGTATAATGCTGCCCCCCTCATAGGGTATAATACTGCCCCCCTCATAGGGTATAATACTGCCCCCCTCATAGGGTATAATGCTGCCTCCTCATAGGGTATAATGCTTCCCCCCTCATAGGGTATAATGCTGCCCCCTCATAGGGTATAATGCTGCCCCCCTCATAGGGTATAATGCTGCCCCCCTCATAGGGTATAATGCTGCCTCCTCATAGGGTATAATACTGCCCCCCTCATAGGGTATAATGCACCCCCTCATAGGATATAATACTGCCCCCCTCATAGGGTATAATGCTGCCCCCCTCATAGGGTATAATGCTGCCTCCTCATAGGGTATAATGCTGCCCCCCTCATAGGGTATAATACTGCCCCCCTCATAGGGTATAATGCTGCCTCCTCATAGGGTATAATGCTGCCCCCCTCATAGGGTATAATGCTGCCCCCCTCATAGGGTATAATGCTTCCCCCCTCATAGGGTATAATGCTGCCTCCTCATAGGGTATAATGCTTCCCCCCTCATAGGGTATAATGCTGCCTCCTCATAGGGTATAATGCTGCCCCCCTCATAGGGTATAATACTGCCCTCCTCATAGGGTATAATGCTGCCTCCTCATAGGATATAATGCTTCCCCCCTCATAGGGTATAATACTGCCCCCCTCATAGGGTATAATACTGCCCTCCTCATAGGGTATAATGCTGCCCCCTCATAGGGTATAATGCTGCCCCCCTCATAGGGTATAATACTGCCCCCCTCATAGGGTATAATGCTGCCTCCTCATAGGGTATAATGCTGCCTCCTCATAGGGTATAATACTGCCCCCCTCATAGGGTATAATGCTGCCCCCTCATAGGGTATAATGCTTCCCCCCTCATAGGGTATAATACTGCCCCCCTCATAGGGTATAATACTGCCCTCCTCATAGGGTATAATGCTGCCCCCTCATAGGGTATAATGCTGCCCCCCTCATAGGGTATAATACTGCCCCCCTCATAGGGTATAATGCTGCCCCCTCATAGGGTATAATGCTGCCCCCTCATAGGGTATAATACTGCCCCCCTCATAGGGTATAATGCTGCCTCCTCATAGGGTATAATGCTGCCTCCTCATAGGGTATAATACTGCCCTCCTCATAGGGTATAATGCTGCCCCCTCATAGGGTATAATGCTTCCCCCCTCATAGGGTATAATACTGCCCTCCTCATAGGGTATAATGCTGCCCCCTCATAGGGTATAATGCTGCCCCCCTCATAGGGTATAATACTGCCCCCCTCATAGGGTATAATGCTGCCTCCTCATAGGGTATAATGCTGCCCCCTCATAGGGTATAATGCTGCCCCCCTCATAGGGTATAATGCACCCCCTCATAGGATATAATACTGCCCCCCTCATAGGGTATAATGCTGCCCCCCTCATAGGGTATAATGCTGCCTCCTCATAGGGTATAATGCTGCCCCCCTCATAGGGTATAATACTGCCCCCCTCATAGGGTATAATGCTGCCTCCTCATAGGGTATAATGCTGCCCCCCTCATAGGGTATAATACTGCCCCCCTCATAGGGTATAATACTGCCCCCCTCATAGGGTATAATGCTGCCTCCTCATAGGGTATAATGCTTCCCCCCTCATAGGGTATAATGCTGCCCCCTCATAGGGTATAATGCTGCCCCCCTCATAGGGTATAATGCTGCCCCCCTCATAGGGTATAATGCTGCCTCCTCATAGGGTATAATACTGCCCCCCTCATAGGGTATAATGCACCCCCTCATAGGATATAATACTGCCCCCCTCATAGGGTATAATGCTGCCCCCCTCATAGGGTATAATGCTGCCTCCTCATAGGGTATAATGCTGCCCCCCTCATAGGGTATAATACTGCCTCCTCATAGGGTATAATACTGCCTCCTCATAGGGTATAATGCTGCCTCCTCATAGGGTATAATACTGCCTCCTCATAGGGTATAATGCTGCCTCCTCATAGGGTATAATACTGCCCCCCTCATAGGGTATAATGCTGCCTCCTCATAGGGTATAATGCTATATAGATATATAGAGTTAGATAGATATAGATAGATAGATGTAGAAATAGATAGATATAGAGATAGATAGTAGATAATGGATAGAACGTAGATAATGGATAGATATAGATAGAAAGATTCATAGAGATAGATAGAGATAGATATAAAGATAGATATAGAAAGAAAGATAGATAGATAGATAGATAGATAGATCGATAGGTAGATAGATATAGAGATAGATAGAAAATAGATAATGGATAGATAGAAAGATATAGAGATATATAGATAGAGATAGATAATAGACAGAGATATACAGATATAATAATAATAATAATAATAATAATAATAATATAGACATATATAGATAGATATAGAGATAAATATATATAGATAGATGGCTATAAATAAAAATAGATATAGAGATATATATAGAGATAGATAGATATAGAGATAATAGATATAGAGATAGATAGATAGATATAGAGACAGATAGAAAAAGAAAGATAGATATAGAGATAATAGCTAGATATAGAGATAGATAGAGATAGCTAGATAGATAGATGGATAGATAGATATAGATAATAGAGATAATAGATAGATATAATAGATAGATATAGAGATAGATATAGAGATAGATGGATAGATCAATAGATAGATAGATAAAGAGAGAGAGAGATAGAGATAGATAGATAATGAGATATAGAGATATGGTGTTAGATAGAAAGATAGATATAGAGATAGATATGGATATAGAGATAACAGATAGATATAGAGATAATATATAGATAGATAGATATAGAGATAATATATAGATAGATAGATATAGAGATAATATATAGATAGCTATAGAGAGAGAGATATAGAGATAGATATAGAGATAGATAGGTAGATAGATATAGAGATAATAGATAGATATAGAGATAGATAGATATAGAGATAATATATAGATATAGAGATAGATAGATAGATATAGATATAAAGATAGATAGAGATAGAGAGAGCGGTAGATATAGAGAGAGATAGATACAGAGATCGATAAATAGATAGATATAGATATAGATAATAGATAGAGATAGATAAAGATAGATAATAAATATAGAGATAACAGATAGATATAGAGATAGAGTAAAGACAGAAAGATATAGAGATAGGTAGATATAGATAATAGAGATAGCTAGATAGATAGACATAATAGATAAATATAGATATAGAGATAGATAGAAAGACAGATATAGAGATAGAGCGATAGATAGATAGAGATAGATATAGATAATAGAGATAGATAGAGAAAGATAGATAGATATACAGAGAGATAGATATAGAGATAGAGATAATAGATATATATAGAGATAGATAGATAGATATAGATATAGAGAGAGATAGATACAGAGAAAAGATATAGAGATAAATAGATAAAGATAGATAAATATATAGAGATAGAACGATAGATAGATATACAGAGAGATAGATATAGAGATATATAGATAGATAGCTATAGAGAGAGATATAGATATAGAGAGAAATAGATATAGAGATAGATAGAGATAGATATATAGATATAGATATAAAGATAGATATAGAGATAGATATAGAGATAGAGCGATAGATAGCGAGAGAAAAGATATAGAGATAGATAACGGATAGATAAATAGATAGATAGGTATAGAGATAGATAGATATAGATATTAGATATTAATATATATAGATAAAGATAGATAGATATAGATATTAGATAGAGATATATATATAGATAAAGATAGATAGATATAGATGGTAGCTAGATAGATAAAAAATATAGAGATAATAGATATAGAGATAGACAGAGTAAGATAGATAGATAGATAGATATAAAGATAGAGATATAGAAATAGATAGATATAGATAATAGATAGAGATAGAAAGATAGATATAAGAGAGATAGAGAGAGAGATATATAGAGATAGATAGATAGATAGATAGAGACAGATAGAGAGAGCGAGAGAGATATAAAAAAAAACAAAACAAACCACAATACTCACCTCTCCTCCTCGCTCCCACGCTGATCCCGGCTTCAGTGTCAGGAGCTGCCCCCTCTGCCAGACACACAGCGGGTGTGTGATGTAGTGACGTCATCGCGCACTGGCTGTGAGTCAGGAGCAGAGAGGACTGAGGGCGGCGCCGGCCCTGATTTACAGCTGTAGTCTGCAGAGCGGCTTACTGGGCTGGGGGCGGGGCCTCTGGGGGCGGGGCCTCTGGGGGTGGAGACTGTGAAATGATATGCTTCGCAGTGAATATTCATTTCTCTTTAGCAGCGGGGACAGGGGCTCCTCCCTCCTGACACCCGCTGCTGCTCCGCTGGCAGGGGCCCCCATAGCAGCTGCATGGTGTGCGACACACCACTGGCTGGGGGCCCCTGGAGCAGCGGGGGCCCTAGGCAACTGCTGGCCCTGTATGCCAGCAGGTGCCAGGGCCCACCAGATGCCAGGGCCCACCGGAGAATCCACCGGTTCTCCGGTGGGCCAGTCCGACGCTGGCTGTCACATTCAGCTGACACCCGCACCCAATCCTTGCGGCGCACAGCGTGAGGCCACACAATCGGTGCGCCCTACTGGTACTGTTGTTTGCGGAAATGCAGCTCCCACAGAGCAATACTAGTACGGCGCATGTCGAGAAGGGGTTAATAACCAGCAAAGACTAAGCAGACAGCTGCAGGCTGATATTAATAGTACATGGATATTGTCCCCTTCCCAGGCTAATAACACCAGCCCTCAGCCGCCCCCGAAATGGTGCATCCATTACAAGCTCTTTCAGTTCTGGGGTTTATATGAGCTGTGTAATGTCTGCTGACATCAAGCCCAGAGGTTAGTAATGGAGAGGCGTCTATAAGACAAAAGAAATAAACACACACACATACAAACGTCCTTTAATTGTACAAATCTCTCCCCAACAATTCCTCTCTTTTATCTATTTATTGCAAAAAAAAATCCACAAGCTCCGCTGTAATCCATAATATGGACGTCTCACAATGATCTCCGGCTCTGCTACATTCGGAGGCTGTGATGAGCAGCGACATCAATAATGCTACAGCTAACCATGACTGCCGAAACCCACACAGTAGGGTGGGAACTAGCAGCAGTGACGAGCGGTGACGTCACTAAGGTTACTACAGGTCACAGCCGGCGGTTCTCACAGTGACCTCTATGTGAACCGCAAAGGACAGCGTAATAACCGACAGCTGTGAACTGCGGTAACCTTACAGAGTTCATGGCATACACCACAGAGGTGCTGTGAGAACTGCTGGCTGTGAACTGCGGTAACCTTAATGATGTCACCGCTCGTCACTATCCCTGATTCTCTCCCTACTCTCAGTAAGTTTTGGCAGCCGTGGTGTGTGGTCACATTACTGATGTCACCGCTCATCACAGCCTCTGGATGTAGCAGAGTTGGGGATCGTTGTGGGACATCCATATTATGGATTACGCTGGACCCCTGGTGATTCTTTTTTTTTTATTACATGGTCTTTTGACTACAGAGTTCTGTTTTGCCAAGTATTTAAAGGGCTCAGATACGGCTTTAAAGAAGGTGATTAATGTTATTACAATAATTAAATGATTACAGAAAACAGGAAAGAGTAAGATATTGCATTCACTTTTCCATAATATAAGTCACAAAGGTAAAGTACTTACATTGCACCCTACATAAGCAAAAAGCAAAACTTCACCAGGAATAGCAACATCATCTGTCCAGAAACATCAACTGTGAGAAGCAAAATGGCAAAGACAGAGAAATTCCTGGGATATCCACACTATAGATCCACCCGGGCGTCCCCTGCAGTCTACAGGTTAACAGGCTTCTGTCTTAGCTGCAGTGTTCCCCAGCTTATGCATTGTTTAGAAACAACAATGCTTGCATAACCAAGTGTTACACAAACTCTAACAAATTCTATTTGTCCAGTATAGTATCTCTCTTCTGAGTGGCCAGCTCTTCAGATGTGAATCTACACTGGACAAATACATCACCGGATATGACATAACAAAGACCTTCCTGGTTCTGGATGTTCTACCAAACTATTAACACGACAATTCTCACCAAACATTAAGGCTGTGTGCCCACGTAGCGTTTTTGAAGCGTTTCTGCAGCGCTTTTAGACAAGCGATTCTGCTGCAGAAAAGCTTAAGAAAAGCATCCAATTGATTTTTAATGAAAAACGCACATGTTGTGCCAATAGTGCGCTTTTTACCGCTACGGAAACGCTTAGCGATTAAAAACACAGCATGTTCATTAGTTTTGCGGAATCGCCCGCAATTCCGCATACCATCAATTATATGGGCAAAAACGCTTAGGAAAACGCTTGACAAACGCTTACAAAAGCGCATCAAAAACCGCATGCGTTTTCCCGGGAGCAGGGTGTGAGATTCTGCTCAGGTTTATTCTGCTTCAGAATCGCTGCGTGGGCACATAGCCTAATAGTGAAACTATGCAGTAACTATAAACATATGTTTTCCCACTGAAGAATATAAACATACACTATTATCACAAAACAGGGATAAAAGAACTATGTGATAATTGGATAATACTTATAAACAAGTCTGCTCTCACTAGAAACTATGCAGCCCAGGTGTTAGGAGAATTACAGAAAATACACAGCTAAACTATTACTGCTTAATATTTTAAAGGGGTCCTCAAAGACAGGCTACCAATATGGGTTCTCGATGGTCATTAATATCTTAGCAATAGTTAGTAATGGGGTGTCTGATAGATGGCTTGATGTCAGCAGATATTACACAGCAGACATCAACCCCAAAACCATTACCCCTATTACAATCCACCCATGACCATCGGGAAACCATATATCATTTATATACAATACCATATCCCAAGGGACTAGCTTCAGCGGATAAACGATACATTGATATGAGATAAGGAATACATTATATACAGCAGCATAAAGTAATACAAGCACAGATTATAGCAAATATAAAATATAGCGTCAATAACCAAAGTCAGGCAACCAGGAAAATAACCAATCCCACCATTTAACTGGTCTGAGACTGCAAATCGTGGCTATGATCTGACAAGTTAAAACAAAACATACCTTCAAACGATTGACACCTATGATAGTGAATTAATAACAAATAATCTATAGTTGCTCTATTCTGTAAGATAGATTTCCGGTAACTTTGTATATCTAATAATATATCTTCTAAGGCTCTACTGGTGGTACCAATATGGGTTCCCGATGGTCATTAATATCTTAGCAATAGTTAGTAATGGGGTGTCTGATAGATGGCTTGATGTCAGCAGATATTACACAGCAGACATCAACCCCAAAACCATTACCCCTATTGCCACTGCACCAGGGCCCATGGAAAGAGCCGAGGCTAAGTGCCAGAATTGGCGCAACTAATGGATCTGCCATTTCTGGGGTGGATGAGTGCTGGTCTTATTAGTCTGGGAAGGGGCCAATATCTATGGTCCTTCTCTGCCTATTAATATCAGCCCCTAGCTGTCTTCTTAACCTTAGCTGTTTATTAAAAATAAGTGGGACGCCACATCACTTTTTAAGCCCCCCCCTTTTTAATAACCAGTAAAGGTGGGTCTAGGACACTGGAAACAGGACAGAGCCTTGTGGTCCTCACTTATCATGTATCTCTGTATACAGGGAGCTCCCACTATTGGTGGCTGCAAACAGGATCTTATCACATATCTCTGTATACAGGGAGCTCCCCCTAGTGGTGGCTGCACACAGGATCTTATCATGTATCTCTGTATACAGGGAGCTCCCCCTAGTGGTGACTGCAGATAGGAGCTTATCATGTATCTCTGTATACAGGGAGCTCCCTCTAGTGGTGGCTGCAGACAGGATCTTATCATGTATCTCTGTATACAGGGAGCTCCCCCTAGTGGTGGCTGCAGACAGGATCTTATCATGTATCTCTTTATACAGGGAGCACCCCCTAGTGGTGGCTGCAGACAGGATCTTATCATGTATCTCTGTATACAGGGAGCTCCCCCTAGTGGTGGCTGCAGACAGGATCTTATCATGTATCTCTGTATACAGGGAGCTCCCCCTAGTGGTGGCTGCAGACAGGATCTTATCATGTATCTCTGTATACAGGGAGCTCCCCCTAGTGGTGGCTGCAGACAGGATCTTATCATGTATCTCTGTATACAGGGAGCTCCCCCTAGTGGTGGCTGCAGACAGGATCTTATCATGTATCTCTATATACAGGGAGCTCCCCCTAGTGGTGGCTGCAGACAGGATCTTATCATGTATCTCTGTATACAGGGAGCTCCCCTTAGTGGTGGCTCCAGACAGGATCTTATCATGTAACTCTGTATACAGGGAGCTCCCCCTAGTGGTGGCTACAGACAGGATCTTATTTTGTATCTCTGTATACAGGGAGCTCCCCCTAGTGGTGGCTGCAGACAGGATCTTATGTATCTCTGTATGCAGGGAGCTCCCCCTAGTGGTGGCTACAGACAGGATCTTATGTATCTCTGTATGCAGGGAGCTCCCCCTAGTGGTGGCTACAGACAGGATCTTATCATGTATCTCTGTATACAGGGAGCTCCCCCTAGTGGTGACTGCAGACAGCAGCTGATGCAGTTCATGAATATAATTCCACAATTTACAGTGAGGACTGACAATGCACAACTTCACAGAGAGCAGAGGATTATAACTGTGGAAATCCAGATTTATGTACCACTTGGTACCTGTGGAAATCTAGTGGATTGCTGTCAGATCACACAGGAAGAGACTCTTTGATTTGTCCTTTTTCTGTTGCACTTGGATGACTCTGTCCTGATGCTTGCAGGCAGGAGGGGCAGAGGAGGGTGCTTGCTATTTCTCTACTTGTAAGAGGACAAAGGGCATCAGGAAGAGCAATACGACACCACAGAAGCTACAATGTGGAGGCAGCTCCTGGAGGATGGCAGGTGAGGAGTAAGGGGCAGCAGGTGAGGGGTGGGGGGTATCAGGTGACAGGTGGAGGCAGGAGTTGAGGGGTGCAGTTCAGGAGCAGGAGACAAGGAGTGATGAAAAGCAGGTGAAGAGTGGGGGGCAGCAGGTGAATAGTGCAGAGCAGTATGAGAGGGGTGTTGAGCAGCAGGTGAGGAGCAGAGGCAGCGGGTGAGGGGCAGCAGGTGAGGAGCAGGGGTGAGCAGGTGAGGAATGGTGGGCAGCAGGTGAGAGGTAGGGGGCAACATGTGAGGGATGGGGGGGCAACACGTGAGGGATGGGGGCAACACATGAGGAGTGGGGAGCAGCAGGTGGGGGGCAACAGGTAAGCAGCAGGGGACAGCAGCTGAGGAGTGGTGGCAGAAGGTGAGGGGTAGGGGCCGGGCAACAGGTGAGGGATTGGGGGCAACAGATTAGTAGAAGGGGAAGCAGTCCTTTCTCCTGGTGCCAGTTCCCCTCCTGTAGTACTTTCTCCTGGTGCCAGTTCCCCTTCTGCAGTCCTTTCTTCTGGTACTCCTTCCTGCAGTCCTTTCTCCTGGTGACAGTTCCCCTCCTGCAGTCCTTTCTTCTGGTGCTCCTTCCTGCAGTCCTTTCTCCTGGTGTCAGTTCCCCTTCTGCAGTCCTCTCTTCTGGTGCCAGTTCTCCTCCTGCAGTCCTTTCTTCTGGTACTCCTTCCTGCAGTCCTTTCTCCTGGTGCCAGTTTCCCTCCTGCAGTCCTTTCTTTGGGTACTCCTTCCTGCAGTCCTTTCTCCTGGTGCGAGTTCCCCTCTTGCAGTCCCTTCTTCTGGTGCTCCTTCCTGCAGTCATTTCTCCTGGTGCCAGTTCCCCTCCTGCAGTCCTTTTTTCTGGTGCTCCTTCCTGCTGTCCTTTCTCCTGGTACCAGTTCCCCTCCTTCAGTCCTTTCTTCTGGTACTCCTTCCTGCAGTCCTTTCTCCTGGTGCCAGTTCCCCTTCTGCAGTCCTTTCTTCTGGTGCTCCTTCCTGCCGTCCTTTCTTCTGGTGCCAGTTCTCCTCCTGCAGTCCTTTCTTCTGGTGCTCCTTCCTGCAGTCCTTTCTTCTGGTACCAGTTCCCCTCCTGCAGTCCTTTCTCCTGGTGCCAGTTCTTCTCCTGCAGTCCTTTCTTCTGGTGCTCCTTCCTGCAGTCCTTTCTCCTGGTGTCAGTTCCCCTCCTGTAGTCCTTTCTCCTGGTGCCAGTTCCCCTTCTGCAGTCCTTTCTTCTGGTACTCCTTCCTGCAGTCCTTTCTCCTGGTGTCAGTTCCCCTCCTGTAGTCCTTTCTTCTGGTGGCAGTTCCCCTCCTGTAGTCCTTTCTTCTGGTGGCAGTTCTCCTCCTGTAGTCCTTTCTTCTGGTACTCCTTCCTGCAGTCCTTTCTCCTGATGCTGGTTCCCCTCCTGCAGTCCTTTCTTCTAGGCCCTCTTCCCTTCTGCAGTGGTGCACATGCAGTGCCAGCTTAATGGCTTCAAAAAGAGTTCAGGTTACATTCTAGAGAAACCTAAAGCAAATAAGAAAGCACCAACAAAAGTGCGGACACTCCTAGAATAGCTATGTAGGTAGGGATAAAGACACAGGTCCATCAAGTTCAGCCAGAAGCTCCATGAGCAAACAATACAGGGTTTTTTCATTCTTATCGATACACAACTGCCATTGGGCTGATTACAAAGAGCGATGATGTGAGCAGAAACGATTCATGATGGCAAGAAGAAAGTCATAAAGGAGATAAATATAAATTTCATTAAAGGGCAACAGTGAAGTGAGTAATAAACAATGATGGCCAGCAGGCGGCGATATAATGATGATCAAAAGAATGGAAACAAAACGTAAAGCCAATTAATGAATGCTTTGTTTTTGTTGTTTCGGGGTCCGGCTCTGTCTGATGTCTCATCTCGGTGGGTTTTCTGTTCTCGTTTTCTATATTCTTTATTTGGTTTTTGCTCTGTATCTTTGCATTCTATAATTCATTAAAGTGTCGCCACCTGCTGGTCATAACTAGGCATTGCACTTTCATCTAGTTTAGATTTGATAATAATAATTTATTTATAAAGAACCATCACATTCCGCAGCCCTTTATCATTTTATTTCTATTATTCCTTCTTTCCTTGTAATCAGGACCCAGTTTGGCGGTGACCATCGATTGTAATAAAAGCTGCATTGTGGTCTCTGCTTCGTCTCAGGGTCTCGACTTTTGGTTTTTCTGCTTCTGGTCTTAGGACAGCGGATCATACAATGTTTTCCTCATTTGTGAGCGATGTGATTACATGAGGGGATAATGACCCCTGTATAGCGCTCCTGCATCATGTCCTGGCAGATCTGACCTGGGGACGTCGCCGTCCTCCGCACCGCGCGCTGCCGTGTTATAAGTAGGCAGTAATACTTTATTACTGCAGCACAAACTGGACCTAAAATGTGATGTCTGAACAGAGGCTGAAAAAGATGGCAGTGAGCAGCGGAGAAGATCAGGGCTCATTCACACCACAGCTCAGCGGGCACAGCGCGCGTCACAGCCCAAGTCACAGCGTGATCTCCAGCACTGAGGCTGTGAACTCCGACGCCAGGAAGGGAACTGCGGATGTGACCCAAGCAGACACGGCACAGACACAGCACAGGCAGCACACTTGGCACAGACAGCAGACACAGTAGAGATGGCAGATACGGCACAGGCGGCAGACATGGTACAGGCTGCAGGCACAACACAGACGACAGAGACAGCAGACACAGCCGAGACGGCAGACGCAGCACAGGCAGCACACTCGGCACAGACAGCAGACACAACACAAATGTCAGACACGGCACAGGCGGCAGATTTGGTACAGGCGGCAGATTTGGTACAGGCGGCAGAGACGGCAGACACAACACAGACGACAGAGACGGCAGACACAGCAAAGATGGCAGACACGGCACAGGCAGCAGACACGGCACAGGCAGCAGACACAACAAAGATGGCAGAGACAGCAGAGACGGCAGACATGGTACAGGCTGCAGACACAACACAGATGACAGAGACGGCAGACACAGCCGAGACGACAGACATGGCACAGATGGCAGGCACGGTACAGGCGACAAACACTGCACAGACGGCAGACACAACACAGACAGTAGACACAACCAAGATGGCAGACACAGCAAAGATGGCAGACACAGCACGGACAGCAGACACGATTCAGACAAGGCACAGACGGCAGACACAGCAGAGAAATCAGACTCGGCATGGACGGCAGAGACAGCAGACACATCAGAGTCGGCAAACACGGCACAGACGGCACAGAAGGCAGACGCGGCACAGGTGGCACAGATGGCAGACACAACACAGACGGCAGACACGGCACAGGCGACAAACACTGCACAGATGGCAGCTTGTTGACTGTTTCCAGGATAAACCCATTGTTTCCTAGACTAAAGAGAAAACAGCAAAAAGATAAAATCTGATTGGTCCACGCCGGAGATTATACAGTGACATGTAAAAGTTTGTGCACCCCTGGTCAAAATTACTGTTAGGCTGTGTTCACACGTTGCGTTTTTTTCATGGTTTTACCAAATAAACAGCGTAAAAACCCAGGGGTATGGCCGCCACAGTGGCTTTGCCTTCCTCCAGGGGAGGGTAATACCAGGCTTGGAGGCAATGATGGGTCTCTCTCGCAGTCAATCTATGCATGCAACACAGTTCCACTCCAGGCCAGCAGGGGGAACTCTGAACCGGGATTAAGGGGAGGAGTGCTCTCTGAGGGCCAAGAGGAAGGGGTAGTGAGTTAGTTAGTCTGCGGAGCGTGGAGTGTGCAGACGTGTGGAAGGAGCGCTGAGATAGAGCGGAGAAGACGAGCTCATCTCTGGAGAGAGCGCATGAACTGGAGCCTGGTCTCCACGGTTGTACGGATACTAACGGTCCTGCAACAGACACCAGAGGAGTAGGAGGCTGTAAATGCCCTTCTCCCATCTAAGACTTGAGGGCACAACAGCAGCTTGGATAGTGAGCCGGGACTCAGGAGAGAGGAGTCCTCGAGAGAGGCTAGAGCTGTCTGCCGTGCAAGTGAGGTTCTTGAGAACATCTGTCCAGAGGAACTCCAGTGTAACTCAGTACTGGGAGTACTTCATTCGAATAAGCGCTAGGAAGGAGACTGCACAGCCCGTCTGCTGAGAATCTCTGAGTTGCTTCCAGGCTAGCCTGCTCTGGTACCATCTGTAATCAGGACCCTGGACTGCAGTTATCAAGTAAAGGTACAGAAACTGCACCCCGCTGTGTCTTGTCTGCTTCCTGCCTTTCCAGCACTGCTACATCCCCGTGCCGACCACATCTACACTGCCCTGGGACTACAGCTTCACCTGTGGGGAGCTTTTACACCTTTGCTGCACCATACCATCAGTCCCAGCGGATCTGCATGCAGCGTCGGTTTAACACCTCCCTTGCCGAGCACCACAGGTGGCGGCACGAACTATTCATCTAACTACATTCCACCATTCACATCTTCCTATTACTTGGGCGCCCAGGGCCACGGTCCGGGTGACCGCTGCTGTGATACGTCCCGCTGATACCGGCCTGGTACCGAGTACCCCACAGCCCTGAGAGGGCGACCCATCTCACCTTCCTCATGATCAAGGATACCCCACGAGGTGAGATTTTACATGGTGCCCCATATCGATGTGGATTGACAGTCATTTTGTATTTCTTCCTTTTTCTTACTATTGCACCAACAGTTGTCTCCTTCTCACCCAGCGTCTTACTTATGGTTTTGTAGCCCATTCCAGCTTTGTGCAGGTGTATGAGCTTGTCCTTGACATCCTTATAAAGCTCTTTGGTCTTGCCCATGTTGTAGGGGTTAGAGTCTGACTGATTGAGTCTGTGGACAGGAGTCTTTTATAAAGGTGACTATGGAAGACAGCTGTCTATAATGCAGGGAACGAGTTGATGAGGAGCCAGAACTCTTAGGCTGTGTGCCCACGTTGCGTTTTTGTAAGCGTTTCCGCAGCGTTTGAGCCGGATCAGACGCTGCGGAAACGCTTAAAAGCTTCCCAATAAATTTAATGCATTTTTGGCTTTTTGTGCCAATGCATGCGTTTTTAAACGCTTAGAAAACGCTTAGCGGCTAAAAACACAGAATGCTCATTATTTTCCGCATAGCTCCGCATTTTTAGCCTTCCCCGATGTTCCCAGAAACCGCGCGGAAGAAAACGCATCATAAACGCGCGGTTTCTGGGAAGGAGTCCGGTTTTCCAAGTGTTTAAAAACGCTAACGTGGGCACACGGCCTCAATGGTTGGTAGGGGATCAAATACTTTTTTCTCGCTGCAAAATGCAAATAAATTTATATAATTTATACAATGGGATTTTCTGGATTTTATTTCTGATATTCTGTCTCTCAGTGTTACAATTAACCGACCCTTAAAATTATAGACTCTTCATGTCTGTCAGTGGGCAAAGTTACAAAATCAGCAAGGGGTCAAATACTTATTTACCCCTCTGCATTGCTTGGACCCTCTGATGGAAGCGACGGCTACAAGAAATGACAGAAATGTTCCCCATCATGATCAACAGCGAGTCCTCTAATCTACAGATAATGTGCAGTGCCTTACAAGAGTCACATCATGTCTTATCCTCCAGAGCTGCACTCACTATTCTGCTATTACATTGGGTCTTATCCTCCAGTCACCTCCAGAGCTGCACTCACTATTCTGCTATTACATTGGGTCTTATCCTCCAGTCACCTCCAGAGCTGCACTCACTGTTCTGCTGCTACATTGGGTATTATCCTCCAGTCACCTCCAGAGCTGCACTCACCGTTCTGCTGTTACATCATGTCTCCAGTCACCTCCAGAGCTGCACTCACTATTCTGCTGTTACATTCTGACTTATTCTCCAGTCACCTCCAGAGCTGCACTCACTGTTCTGCTGTTACATCATGTCTCCAGTCACCTCCAGAGCTGCTGTCCCTTTTCTCATCTCGCTCTGTGTTTCTCTGGTCCTCTGCAGGTCGGCCTTCCATGACTACTGGCCCCGCAGCCTCCTGGTCCCCGTTGCTGTCGGTCTGGGGGGGGCTCTCATGTGCTGGAAGCTCCATGGGCGGAAGATAAAGACCCTGGAGCTTGGAGAAGGCTGGTGGGGTCCAGGGGAGAAGCCGCTCACCCACGGGGACGACACCCGCCTGCGCCCCTTCGTCATCGAGGCCTCCTTCGCCGATATTGAGGTACAACATTAAGTAGTAAAAGTCCCTGAACCCTGCAAGGAACATATTCACCTTGGTGCAACATTAACACTTAGCTGAGATCTGAGGGACAATTCTAGGGGCCCGGAGCCTAAACTGCCACATGTGAGGGGCCACAACTATGTAACACGCAGACCATCAGGGGCCAAATGCTGCAACTCCCTGCAACGAAGAGACTACGAGACGTGGGGCAGATAGAGGGACAGGGCTGACAGGGGTAGGGATCTGTAGGGATCAGATGTACAAATCGATGTAGGGATCAGTAGGCTTAAGATGTGTGAGCTGCATGTAGGGATCTAATGTAGGGATCTAATGCAGGGATCTGTTGGGATCATATGAATGATTGCTAGCAACCTGTATGGAATAGACAAATGAGATGGATGTAGGGATCTGTAGGGATCAAATGCTTGAATAAAAGACAAGGATCTCCATTCTGTATGACCTGTGATCTCACGGGGATGTCTCTCCAGGATCTTCACAGACGATTGGACAGCACCCGCTTCTTTCCTCCGCTAGAGGACTCCAGATTCTGCTATGGGTTCAATCCCTCCCATCTGAGGACGGTGATCTCTTATTGGAGGAACAAATATGACTGGAGCAAGCAAGTGGAGATCCTCAACAAATATGCACACTACAAAACGACCATAGAAGGTAGAGGAGACATCAGATGGTGGGATCTCAAGCTGGGACCTCAGAGTGTGATCTTGGGGTCAGACTTCAGGTTGGAATCTTAGAGTGCCACCTCAGGGTGGAACATCAGGGTGAGACTTCAGGAAGGGACCTGAAGGTGGAACCTCAGGTTGTGATCTCAGTGTGGAACCTCAGGGTGGTACTACAGGGTGGGACTTCAGATTGGGGTCTAAGGCTGAGACCACAGGTTAGGATCTCAGGGTGAAACCAGAGGGTTGAATCTCACAGTGGGCATGTAGTTTTTGGATCTCAGGATGGGACCACAGGGTGTGATCTTAGGGTGGTACCTCAGGATGGGATCTCAGGATGAAAGGTCAGACTGGAATCTAAGGGTGGTACCTCTGGCTGGAACCTCAGGTTAGGACCACAAAATGGGATGTCAGGGTGGGATCTTAGAATGAGTCCACAGAGTGGGACCTAAATGTGGTACCTTAGGCTGAGACTTTGGATGGGACCTTAGGGTGGGACCACAGGCTGGCATCTTAGGATGGGATCTCATGATGAGACCACCTAGTGGAATCTCAGGGTGAGACCTCTGGGTGGAATTTCACGCTTGAATCACAGGCTGATATCTCAGGATAAGACCGTAAGGTGGGACCTCAGTCTGGGTTCTCAAGATAAAACCTCAGTTTGGGATCTCAGGATAAAACCTCAGTCTGGCTTCTCAGGATAAAACCCCATATTGGGACCTCAGGGTGGGATTTCATAGGAGGACCACAGGCTGGGACCTCAGGGAGGACACCAGGGTGGGATCTCAGATTGGGACTTCAGGCTAGAATCACAGGATAAAACAACAGGGTGGGACCTCAGAATGAAACATCAGAGTGGGATCTCAAGGTGAGACCTCATTCTCAGATTTCAGGATTGAACCTCAGGGTGGGATCTAAGGGTGGGGACTTTAGTGTGTTACCTGAGGATGCTACCTCAGGGAAAGACCACAGGGTGGGATCTCAGGGTTGGGACCCTGGTGGAATCCCACTAATAGACCACAGGGTGGGCCTTCAGTCTGGAACCTAAGGGTGAAATCTCAGGGTAGGACCTCAGGGTGGGCACTCAGGATGGGATCCCAGACTGGGCGCACAGGATGAAACCTCAGAGTGGTAGCTCAGTCTGGAACCTCAGGGTGGGGCCAGAGACTGAGGTCTCAGGGTGGTATGTCAGGATGAGACCTTAGGGTGAGATCTAAGGGTGGGGCTTCAGCTATGTACATAAATTGCTGGCGTCACATACTCCTTATCCCGTAGGTCTGGACATACATTTCATTCACGTCAAACCATCACATCTAAACCCCGGACAGAAGGTCCATCCTCTCCTCATGGTCCATGGCTGGCCGGGCTCCTTCTACGAATTCTACCACATTCTCCCGATGTTGACGGATCCCGGGAATCACGGTCTAGATCCAAATATTGTCTTTGAGGTCATTTGTCCATCCATCCCAGGATACGGCTTCTCTGAGGCCCCATCTAAGCAGGGTGAGAACTGGTCCTGAAGGCTGAAGTCCCGACCAACTGTGAACATAAATACAACTTGAATACTAACTCAGTCTTCTCCTCGTATCTAGGATTCAGCGCCTTAGCTGCTGCCCGAATCTTCTACAAGTTGATGCTGAGACTTGGATTCAGAGAGTTTTACCTCCAGGGTGGAGACTGGGGCAGTAGAATCACCACCCTCCTATCTCAGATGAAGCCTCAGTAAGTGTCTGGAGGGAGGAAGAAGCCCCCACACGTCACATGAGTCTGCCATATTGGGGGTTGTACTCCATCAATGGTCCATGTCTTGCTCCTCCTGCAGGTCAGTAAAAGGTCTCCATCTAAACTTTGTGATGCTTCCAACTGGAGGACTGGCGAGGCTGAAATCTCTGCTGATTGGACGATATCTTCCATGGTTGGTAGGGCTGACGAAAGAAGATGTCAGGCGCCTGTATCCGTACATGGAGAAGAACGTTTTCAGGATCATGCGGGAAACCGGATACCTGCACATCCAGGCCACCAAACCGGACACCATCGGTGAGAAGCAGCCAGTATGGTCAATAATCATTATTTTTAATTTATATAGCACCATTGATTCCATGGTGCTGTACATGAGAAGGGGTTACATACAAATTACAGATATCACTTACAGTAAACTAACAATGACAGACTGGTACAGAGGGGAGAGAGGACCCTGCCCTTTCGGGTTTACATGCTACAGGATGGTGAGGAAGGAGACAGTAGGTCGGGGTGTAGCAGCAGTTCCAGTGTTGGTTGAGGAGATATCTCCGATAGTGGTGAGGAGGTAGCGGGGATCATTGCAGGCTGTAGGCTTTCCTGAAGAGGTGGGTTTTCAGGTTCCGTCTGAAGGATCCGAATGTGGTTGATAGTCGGACATGTTGGGGCAAAGAATTCCAGATGATGGGGGCTATTAGGGAGAAGTCTTGGAGGCGGTTGGGTGAGGAGCGAATAAGTGTGGAGGAGAGAAGGAGGTCTGGAGATTACGTGAGGGAAGGTATCGGGAGATTAGATCAGAGACATATGGGGGAGACAGGTTATAGATGGCCTTGTAGGTCAGTATTAGTAATTTGAACTGGATACGCTGAGGGAATGGGAGCCAGTGAAGATTTGCAGAGGGGAGAAGCGGAGGAGTATCGAGGAGAGAGATGAATTAGTCAGGCAGCAGAGTTAAGGATGGACTGGAGAGGTGCGAGGGTGTTAGCAGGGAGACCACAGAAAAGGATGTTGCAGTAGTCGAGGCGGGAGATGATGAGGGCATGCACAAGCATTTTAGGAGATTAAGGGTTGAAGAAAGGACGGATTCTGGAAATATTTTTGAGCTGGAGGCGACAGGAGGTAGAAAGAGCTTGGATGTGTGGTTCGAAGGACAGGGCAGAATCAAGGGTTACTCCGAGGCAGTGGACTTCCGGTACTGGGGAAAGCGTGATGTCATTAATTGTGGTAGGTCAGGTAAGGAACATCTGAGATGGAGGAAAGATGATGAGTTCAGATTTGTCCACATTGAGCTTGAGGAAGCGAGAGGAGAGGAAGGAGGATATGGCTGATAGACACTCCGGAATTCTGGACAGCAGAGAGGTGACATCTGGGCCAGAGAGGTAGATCTGAGTATCATCGGCATAAAGGTGGTACTGGAATCCGTGGGACTTTATGAGTTGCCTCAGGCCAAGGGTATAAATTGAGAAGAGTAGGGGTCCTAGAACAGAGCCTTGGGGGACTCCAACAGAGAGAGGGTGGGATGAGGAGGTGGTGTGAGAGTGGGAGACGCTGAATGTGCAGTTTGAAAGGTATGAGGAGATCCAGGATAGGGCGAGGCCTTTGATGCCAAAGGAGGAGAGGATCTGTAGTAGGAGGCAGTGGTCAACTGTGTCGAATGCAGAGGACAGTCCTTGAAGCAGGAGTATAGAGTATTGTCCGTTAGCTTTGGCTGTAAGTAGGTTGTTAGTAATTTTGGTCAGGGCTGTCTCAGTGGAGTGATGGGGCGGAAACCAGATTGTAGATTGTCAAAGAGCAAGTTAAATGAGAGGTTGGAGGAAAGTTCAGCATGGACGTGCTGCTCCAGGATTTTGGAAGCGAATGGGAGCAGTGATATTGGCCGATAGCTGGACATAGCGGTTGGGTCGACGGTTGGCTTTTTAAGGATAGGCGTGATTGTGGCATGTTTAAAAGCAGAAGGGAAGGTACCGGACATTAGCGATAGGTTGAAGAGATGGGTTAGGGATGGGATAAGTGAGGTGGTGAGGTTGGGGAGGAGGTGGGATGGGATGGGGTCAAGTGCACAGGTTGTGAGGTGCGATTTGGAGAAGAGGCGATTAAGCTCCCCTTCAGTGATAGGGAGGTTATGGGGTTTGGGCATTGGTCTGGTATACAAAGGGATTGTGGTGATTGAACAATAAAGACTTGCCTTGTTTGGTCGATCTTATTTTTGAAGTGTGTGGCAAAGTCCTCGGCAGAGATGAGGGAGGTTGGAGGGGGCAGGGGTGGGCGGAGGAGGGAGTTGAAAGTTTTGAATAACTGTTTGGGATTGTAGGATAGGGAAGATACGAGGGTTGTGAAGTAGGCCTGTTTAGCAGAGGTGAGGGCAGATTTGATAGCGAGTGCTGCCTGTTTGAATGCAGTGAAGTCGTCTTGCAAATTTGTTTTCTTCCAGCACCGCTCTGCAATCCTGGACACTTGCGGGAGCTTTTTAGTGGTGTTATTGTGCCAGGGTTGTCTGTTGGTACGTCGCATTCTGCCATGAGCGAGAGGGGCGACCGTGTCAATAGCGGATGCGAGAGTGGCATTGTAGAAAGTAGTGGCACCGTCTGTGTCATGGAGTGAAGATATGGATGCCAGTGGTAGAATAGAGTCAGAGAGCGCGTGGGTATCTAGGTGTGCAAGGTTTCTGCGGGGGTGTGCGTGTTGCTGGACATGGGTGCCAGGAGAGGAGGACAGGGATGAGAAAGTGAGTAGATAGTGGTCAGATAGAGGTAGAGGGGAGGTGGTGAAGTTAGACAGAGAGCAGAGACAGGTGAAGACCAGGTCTAATGTGTGTCTGTCTGTGTGGGTGGCTGAGGAGGACCACTGAGTAAGTCCAAAGGATGAAGTAAGGGACAGGAGTTTGGAGGCTGCTGACTGGTGGGTGTCAATGGGGATGTTGAAGTCACCCATGATGACAGTGGGGATGTCAGTTGAAAGAAAACGAAGAAGCCAGGTAGAGAATTGGTCAATAAAGGCAGTGGTCGGGCCTGGAAGTCGGTATAAGACGGCCACTTGGAGGTTTGAGGGAGAGTAGATGCGGACAGAGTGGACTTCAAAAGAGGGGAGGACAAGGGAGGGAAGAGGTGGGATTGGGATAAAGGTGCAGTTGGAAGAAAGGAGAAGACCCACTCCTCGACCATGTCTGTTGCCAGGGTGAGGCGTGTGGGTGAAGTGGAGGTCGCCATAAGACAGCGCAGCAGGGGAGGCAGTGTCAGAGGGTGTCAGCCAGGTTTCTGTGAGGCCGAGAAAGGCAAGATTGCGAGAGAGAAAGAGGTCATGGATCACATGGAGCTTATTGCAGATGGAGCGGGCATTCCAGAGTGCTCCAGAAAGAGGGAGAAGGGGGTTAGGTGTCATTGGCACGGGTTTTAAGTTGGAAAGATTGCGGTAGTTTTTATTAGATAGGAAGCGGTAGTAATAGGGGTTATGAGCTGTGGGGGTCCAGGATTGGGAGATATGTCGCCAGCAGTGAGGAGAAGCAGAGAGAGTGAGAGCAGGTGGGAGAAGAGTGGCCGGCTTATTTTACATTTCATTAGGACAGATTTGAGGTTGAGGAGCAGTTCAGCAGAGGTGGTCAAGTCGGGAGGAAAGGGGAGGTGATTATTTGGTTAGAAGGTGCTGGGGTTTGGGGATAGCGAAGGAGAATGAGGATTAATGGAGCAAACACTGTGAGGGCATATGTAAACATGGTGAAGGAGTAGGAGGGTGAATAGAAAAGCTAAATACAAGTAAAAAGAAGTTGTTACTAAGCAGACATACCCTAAAGAGACAGGTACATAATGTGGGGTCCTGAACCCTGCCGTGACTAACTGCCATTGTAATAACTGCATCTTCACGATACTTTTGCTGCAGTGATGCTTAGGCTGCAGGGAGACATGTGCCTGACCCCACACACGTGCCCCCCTTAGGAGGCATCTAAATATATAGGACTGAGTAGAGGATCAGGTGAGAGGGGTTGTGGGAACTGATTTGGGATAAATTACCAATTGCCTAGCACACCAGGGGAGGTTACACAATCAAAGGCACAGGGCCTGGCTACATCCATATGCTAGTAACACCTTGTACGTGTGCGGGGGGGTCAGGCATGTGTCTCCCTGCAGCATAAGTATCACTGCAGCAAAAGTATTGTGAAGATGCAGTTATTACAACGGCTGAGAATTAACATCCACCTCCTCTCCTCTCTTCACACAGGTACAATCTCTGCTACTGCTACAATCCCTGCTTGCTGTCATCTAGTGCAATAATAATCAAGGTGGACCATTGTAGCCACAGAGGCGGTCACACATCGGTCCTCTCAGGAGCCCCGCACCCCCAGCTCACAGTTCTGTACTGATTATAACCGGCTGATAGGTCAGCTCCCCCCCCACACACATCATATCTGTTGTGTAATGAGATCCCACAGATACTCAAAAAGTTCTGTCTGCTTTCATAATTTTCAAGAATATTCAGAATTGAGA
The DNA here is from genome assembly GCF_039654945.1 of Dendrobates tinctorius. Classification (NCBI taxonomy): domain Eukaryota; kingdom Metazoa; phylum Chordata; class Amphibia; order Anura; family Dendrobatidae; genus Dendrobates; species Dendrobates tinctorius. The sequence continues at coordinate 1,849,108 of NW_027361899.1, read as the reverse complement.
GTCCTCAGTGGCTGATGCCTTTTAATGGCGAGCTGAAAAGATGGTGACACATTGCAGCTTTCCAGACTCCTCAGGTCTCTTCATCAGGCATAGACTAATACAACATCTGAAGAATAACATATTTATACAAAACACAGCACAGAAATAACACAATAGATAAGACAAGTGATGTGAAGTGGAACTATCATTATGGGAGAGGGATAGACATAAATATTGGAACAGTTCATAGATAAGGAGTGTGAATGTTTTATTGTCCTCTGATTGGGGTCTGGTTCTGTGTTGTGATCACCTCAGAAGGTCTGAAGAGTAAATTCCTTAATTGATGTAAAAAGACATAAATCCATGCAGCGCATTCATTCCTGCACTGAGTGTATCAAAGGTCGTCATAAATTTATACTCCCAGACCCTTCTCTCTCTCTGAGATGTGAAGTTACTTTTCAATACCAGTAATTTCATATCCACGCTGCTGTGATCAGGGATACAAAAATGTTTGGCCACAGGTAGATCCCATTCTTTTTTCTCTTATTGTGTAGCGATGACAATTCATCCTTTTTCTCAGCTTTGGCCCGGTCTCCCCCACATATAGACTCCCAGCTGGACATTTAGTACAAATAATTAAGTACACCCCATTAGATGTGATGCAGCTGAGATTACCTGGGATCTTGTAGTCCTGATGTGAGTTGGGATCTTTATCTTGTCCGTGGTCATTATAAATGGACAGGTTTTACATTTTTTCTGGTTGCAAGGAAAGGTTCCTGCAGCTGTTGGAGAGGACCGGGAGCTTCTGACAATGGGGCTTCTTGGATTTGGGGGCTGCCTAATGCACAGCAGTGGGGGGTCTGGAAATATGGATTGTAATGGGACATCTCATTGTAGTAAAGGTTGTAATTTCCGTGCAGCTCCCCTTAGCACCCTGAGATTTATCCCTCTCCCATAATGATAGTTCTGCTTCACGTCACTTGTCTTATCTATTGTGTTATTTCTGTGATGACTTGTGTATAAATATGTGACTTCAGATTTCGTATTAGTCTGTGCCTGATGAAGAGACCTGCGGAGTCTGGAAAGCTGCAATGTGTCACCATCTTTTCAGTTCGCCATTAAAAGGTATCAACCACTGAGGACTCTCAATCCTGAATATTCTTCTATCTACTGGCTGACACGGTACAAAGATCTACAACTTTCCTGTATCAAGTTTTTTCAGTGAGTGCAGAGATTTGGCAGTGACTACTGACAGGCGGCATCACATTCCCCCCCAATGTCATTAACCTCTGACACCCCTCTTCTCTCACAGGCTCCGCCCTAAATGACTCCCCTGCGGGACTCGCTGCCTACATTCTAGAGAAGTTCTCAACCTGGACGGACTACTCCTTTACGGAACTAGAGGACGGCGGACTGGACAGGTGAGACATGATAGATAAATTATAACAGCAGAATAGTGACTGCAGCTCTGGAGGTGAATGGAGGATGAGACATGATATAACAGCAGAATAGTGACTGCAGCTCTGGAGGTGACTGGAGGATAAGACACGATGTAACAGCAAAATAGTGACTGCAGCTCTGGAGGTGACTGGAGGATAAGACACGATGTAACAGCAGAATAGTGACTGCTGCTCTGGAGGTGACTGGAGGATAAGACAGAATGTAACAGCAGAATAGTGACTGCAGCACTGGAGGTGACTGGAGGATAGAGCACGCCCAGGAAGAGGAGGAGCATCTGTGCTGAGCATCTGCAGGCTAGGGCCTTGCTAAGCTCCTGGGAAGGGAGGTTTTTTCCTGCAAGGACTTTCCATCTGCCCCCTTCCCAGGAAAGAGGACTTTCCCTGGGACTGAGCGCCGGGGCTGTGCCCCTGGCTCCCACCCTCCGGCAAGCCAGCTGGGGGTGGGGGGCCTCAGCACCATCCGGAGGCCAGGGTGCAGCCAGCCAGTCCCAGGGAGATGGGGAAGAGACGGAGCCAGGAGAGAGGGGGTCGCAGGACCCAGGAGCCCCGGGACACCGGGCCCCCCGAAGCTGGTACCGTGGCGGCTCCTCCTCCCGGAGGAGTGGCGGCCCAGAGCAGAGGTGCAGTGGCAGAGCCCCCCAACATCTGGGGCTCCAGAGCTGAGGGAGAGCCATCCACCATCTACGCCTCCCGCATCCATGCGCACCTCTGCGAATATGAGGAGGCCGCCAAACAGCTGAGAAAACTCCGGGAGGAGTTAAGGGGAGCACGAGCGGTGGCTAAGAACCGGCTCCCCGCCTCGAGACGAGCTGAGGTCTCCGCCACGGTGGAGAGGCTGAAGGGGGCTATCAGGGCCTTGGAGGAGATACGAGCGGCTATCCTGAGTGGGAGCGGCCCCTTCGCAGAGAAACTGAAAAACGATGACCGGTTTAGAGCCATGACCGGAGGGTCTCCTGGGGGGTCGGGAGGCCCCTGCCAGGTGGAGGGCCAAGAGGAGGAGGATGGCGGAACATCTACGCCTGCCCCACCTGAAGGCCTGGTGAGCAACAACACCCAGGTAACATGCAGCGGGGTGGCCCCTGAGCAAGTGGCTCTCCCACCGGACTCCAGTTACTCGGAGGAAAGTGGGGGCGAGGGGGAGGCTGGTGGGAGTGGGGACAGTAGTAGTGAGGGGGGCTGCCTCGTCCTACAACAGGTGAGGCAGATCGAGTCCCCAGAGCGGTTTGGCACACTGCTCTTTGGGGATGAGGTCTGCCCTGAGGACGGGGCAACCGGAAAGAGGAAAAAGAAAAAAAACAAGCGCAAGCCAAAAAACACCGTGGCTGACAAACTTATGTTTGTCCCTCTTTCCGGGGTCCCTCTGTCCCGCTGTATGGAACCCGCTGCCCACCCCGGCTCGGGCCCTGTGGTGGGTCCGCAGCGGGGGCGCGGGCAGAGAGATGTGTGCCTGGACCTTACCGTCACATCTGGTGGTGGCGGTGAGGGTTCAGGCAGCGACATGGAGGTCGGTGCTGGTGCCAGTGGTGTAACAGCCGCTGGCGGTATTGGCAGTAGTGGTGTCCGGGCTCAGTCCCCGGTGGCAGGGGGGGCTGGCCTGGCGCTCAGCACGGGTACAGCCAGGACCGCACCTCCGGCGGTGAGTGCTGGGGTCTCTGGATCCCCCACGCACGGGTCCGTTAAGTCTGGTCCACTTATGGGGGTCCAGAGACCTAGAAAGGGCGTGGAGGCTGCTGTGAAGCAGCAGCTAAAAAAATGCAAGGGGCTGGTAGCTCCTCTGACGGCGCCCGTGGCAAGAGCGGGGTCCCCGGCGCGTAGACCCAAAAAGGGGTCCGTGCTGGGGGCACCGCCGCCGCTGGGCGATGAGGGGGAGTGGCCAGCCCTGCCAACATCAAGTGGTGGGTTCAGGGGCGCAGTGACAGTCCGTGAGGGGGGCGTGGCCTCCCCGAGTGTTGCCCAGCCTGCAAAGGCTGCGGCATGCGGGGGGGGCGTGTCCTCCTCGGCCGCTGTCCCGCCCGCTGTGCCCGCGTCACCTGGGGAGGGCGTGGCCTCGCAAGGGGTCACTGCTCTGCCCGGGGTGGCTGCGGCCGGCGGGGGGGGCGTGGCCTTGGCGGGCCCACTGTCTCCTGTCCCGCCTACCCCCTCAAGCAGCATAGTGCCCCCAAAAGTCGGTAGGGAGTTGTCGGGGTCCCCAGCCCGCTTACCTCCATCTGGTGGTGCGGGGGCTCTGGCGCTCCTTGGGAAGCCGGCGGGGGCGAACAGCAGAGGGCAGGGTGCGGTGGCAGTGGCCGTCCCTGTCCTCAGTGCAAAGACACCACAAAAAGAAAAAAAAGTGGAGCCAGAGAACCCAGGAGCTGCTGCTGCTCCCAGGCTCGGGCAGGGCGTACTGAGTGCGCTCTGCTCGGAGGTATTTAAAGGGGCAGCGGCACTCCTGGACAAGAGTTGGAGCAGTGCCAGCAGCTCCAAGGAGCAGAGCACTGGCCAGTCAGGGCCCCCAGCAGGCAGGCAGGGGTACTGCAACACCAAGTCTGCTAATGTAAATAGTGGTCTATCTGGAAGTGAGAGTGGGAGTGAGATAGGAGATATTTTTGAAGAGCTGTTTGAGGACATAAATGGTGATGTGAGCGATATGGATGAGGGAGTGAGTGCGAGTGTGAATGTGGCAGTAAATGCTGGAGTGAGTGCCGGAGCGAGTGGAAATAATAAAAGAGTGAACGGGAGAATGAATGAGGGTGCTGGCACAAGTGGTGGTAGTGGTGGGAGGGCTGGCCCGTCTGCCCCCCCAGCCGCGAGGCCCCAACGTAATTATGCGGGGGTCGCGGCTGGGGGTCGGGGTGGTTCCGGGGGGGTCTCCTCGCCTCCGGGCTCCGGGGACGGCGGTTTGCACCGCCGTTTCCTGGAGGCCCTCCAAAGGGGAGAAAGATCGATCATGGTAGAGGGGAGGACAGTGGACCTGTCTTTCTGGATAGAGAGACATGGCCTAGCAGCCTTCCAAAATCAAAGGGAGGGAGGGACTGTTTGGTCTCTCCCCACAGCCGGGCAGGGGCCGCCAAGAAGGAATGTGGTCCGTCTTAGGTGGGGGGGCAGTGAAGCTTGTCCACCTAGGAGCAAGGTGGTGGAGCTCCTCCTTAAGATGGGCTTCGGGGCGAATGACATCTTTGCCCTGATACACCCTTCGGCGTCCCGCTTCTTCGACGTCAGCTTCGTGCGGCCAGAGGGGCTTGAGCTCTTCTGGTCAAACTACGAGCTGGTGCGAGAAGAGCCCGGATGGCGAGACTTCGTGGCTCAAGCGGTGTCTCGCCAAAATTCCGTCAAGCGAGTGACCGTGGTTACATGTAACGAGTCACTCGCAGGCGTGGACATCATGACGTGGCTTTCCCGTTACGGGGAGGTCACCGAGGTCCCAAAAAAGAACAGGGACGAGTTTGGCATCTGGTCGGGGGGCTGGACCTTCATGGTCAAATTGAAGGTTTCCGGCGGCACGGTCACCCACATCCCTTCCTCGGCGTTCCTGGGAAGGGACAGGATCCTGGTCTTCTACCAGGGGCAACCGAAGGTCTGCCACAAGTGCGGCGACCCCACTCACTTCAGCGCCAACTGCAAGGTGCAGAAGTGCGCGTTGTGTGGTGGGGTAGGTCACCTGGCTGCCTTGTGCAAAGACATTCGGTGCCACCTGTGTGGTGACCTGGGTCACCCTCTCAGCCGCTGCCCTCGCTCTTTCTCTAATGCCGCCACAGGCCCGGTGGGGGGAGACCGCGGGGGGGCAACCCCCGGTGGCGCTGCTTCTGCTGTGGCAGGTGGTGGCGAAGGGGGAAGGGCTGAGGGGCCAGTGAGGAAGGGCAATGCTGCAAGGGGCCCCGCGTACCAGCGGAGGCAGGAAAAACGCCAGGGAGGTAAGGGACAGGTGGAGCCTCGGGCAACCGGGGTGATGCCTGCTCCTCCCTCCAGGCCCGTGGCCAAAGCCTCTGAGGCCCTGGGGGAGAGTGCGGTGAGTGAGGAGATCAGGAGGATGGAGAGAGAGGAGAAAGCGGCTGACTCGGACAATTCCTCTCAGTATGAAAGTGTTGATGAGGATGTCCAAGAGCAGCCTACAGCACCAGGTGGCAAAACCAGGCGTGCCAAGCGCAAAGCGGTGGGGAGGAAGGCTGACAAGCCTTCAAAGTCCCCCCCGCCCCCGACCACAAGGGTGCATACGGAAGGGCCCGCTGACCCCCCTCTGATCAGACTCTCCAACCGGTTCAGCGCCCTCGGGGGTTCAGATGATGAACCGCAAGACAAGGGTACTGGGCCGGGGGTAACACCGGAGGGTCCTTCGGGGGATGGCGGAGTCCGTCCCTCAGGGGGCATTGCTCCTCCTGAGGGGGGGACAGACCTGGAACCCGGGGGCGAGGACACCGGGGGGGGTGGGATGGACACGTCGGGAGCTTCCCTGAAAAGGAAGGTGTCTGACCCCTCCCCAGGAGGAGGTAATAGCGGGGTAGGGAAGAAATTGGCCATCCAACTCGATCACCCATGATGGCTGAACTCGCCCCGTTGACGCTGGCGTCTATTAATGTCGCCAGCATTAAGTCAGATGCGGCTCGCTTCACGGCCTTTGATTTTTTCTCCCGGATTGAGGCAGAAATTTTATTCTTGCAAGAGACCAGACTAACAGACATGGGGGCCATCTATAAATCACGGAGGGAGTGGAGGTGCGGGCCCTCATACTGGTCTCTTGCGGCCGAGCCGTATAGCGGGGTGGCAGTCCTTTTTAAGACTGCAGCAGTTGAATGCCGACGGGTTACTGAGTTGGAAATGGGGAGGTGCCTGATCCTAGATGTCTTCATGAGGGGACAAGAGCTCCGGCTCATCAACATCTACGGCCCGCAGTCCAAGTGGGACCGCAAATGTCTCTTCCTGAGGATCAAGCCCTTTCTTTTTACGAGCCGACAGGTGGTCTTCGGTGGGGACTTCAACACCATTACGAGGTCCCGTGACCGGGGGGGTCCCGGAGATCGCCTGGCTTATGATAGCGTCGCGTTGAATAGCATAGCCAGTGAAGCTCGCCTGGTGGATGCCCACATCCGGCACACCCCAGGTCACGGAGGTTTCACCTACCATAGGGGTAGCTGTAGGTCTAGAATAGACAGGTTTTTTTTGAAGGAGGACGCCATCTTTTCTGCTGTGTCCGCCGTTGAGGTGGAGTTCTCCGATCACTGTCTAATTTTCTTTTCTCTGAATGTTGCAGAGACTCCTCGGATGGGAAGAGGGCTGTGGAAGCTCAATTCGTCCCTGCTGGAAGAAGCGGAGGTGAGACAATCCTTCGAGGATTTTCTTCAGAGCCAGGTACCGCTGTTGGATCTCTGTAGTAGTAAGTCAGAGTGGTGGGAGATCTTCAAAAAGCGGGTGGCGGGGTTCTTCCGTCAGCTCTCGAGCCTCAGGAGTCTGAACAGGCACCGCTTGTACCAGGCTCTGGGGAGGAAACTCGAGCAGCTTGTCTCGACTGGAGGTGACCGAGAGGAAATCTCCAGAGTGAAATCTTTGCTCAAGAGGTGTCAGTATGATAGGCACACATCTTTGGTTTTTGAGAGGGACTTCGGGAAGTACCGCTCGCCCGACCCTTACAGAAACTGTAAGATGTCAGTGAATTGTAAGATGGTGACAGGACTGATCGACAGTACGGGGTCCCTGAACAGATCCAAATCAGGGATCCTGGAGGTGGTCAGATCCTTCTACTCACACCTCTTGGAAAAGAAGGATCTGGATCGGGACAGGATGTCGGCTTTCCTGGCTGAAGCCATCCCTGAGCCAGGGGGTGACCCCTCTCTTGGTGTTTTGGCAGAAGAAATCAGGGAAGAGGAAGTGAGACTGGCCATTGATGGGCTTCGGCTCAAGAAATCGCCAGGTCCGGATGGCTTAACATCTGAGTTCTATAAGACTTTTAGGGACTCCTTGGTCCCCCTCTTGACAGGGGTCTTTAATGAGTGTCTCTCCTCGGGCACTCTTCCCGGCTCAATGAGGAAGTCAGCCCTCATTATTCTGTCAAAGGGTAAGGATCCGTCCCGAATCGAGAACTGGCGTCCCATAGCGCTTCTCGATACGGACCGGAAGGTTCTGGCCAAGGTGCTGTTTAATCGGCTGGTGAAGTTTGCACCCCGGCTCCTTTCAGGGGCCCAGCATTGCTCTGTTCCAGGCCGCAGTACTTTTAGTGCTGTGCTCGGTGTCCGAGAGGCAGTGGAGCAGGGTAGGGCAGGTCACTGGAAGGGGTACTTGCTGTCATTAGATCAAGCGAAAGCCTTTGACCGGGTCAACCACGAGTACCTCTGGTCCGTCCTTTTGAGGTATGGTCTGCCTGGGAGGTTTGTAAAATGGTTAGAGATCTTGTACCAAGGGGCTGAGACTTTTCCGCTGGTGAATGGTTGGTCAGGTCGTCCTTTTGAGGTGGGTTCTGGGGTCCGTCAGGGCTGTCCGCTGAGCCCGCTTTTATACGTGTTCGCGATCGATCCCTTCTTAAGGAGGGTAGATCGTGGACCGTTGGCGGGAGTCGGGATGGACCGGGCGGGCTCTGGCTCCTCTCTGAGGGTGGTGGCGTACGCCGATGATGTTTCCCTGTTCGTATCCTCGAGAGGGGAGGCGGACTGGGTCATGTCGGAGGTAGTGCGCTACTCGGAGGCATCCGGGTCCATGATCAACCGGGATAAGTGTGAAAGTCTCTGGCTGGGAGGGGGAGATCCTAGTTTTGATCTCCCGGACACCCTTCCAGGGCCCCAGGCCACCGCCAAAATTCTAGGCATCGAATTTGGCCCCGGGGACTACCCCCAGCAAAATTGGGAGGGCAGACTTAAGATCGCCGCCCAAAAGGTGGACCAATGGAAGGGTTGGTCTTTAACCCTGAGGGAAAGGGTTGCCCTGGCTAAAGGCTTTCTGCTACCTTTATTGATATACCTGGGCAGTGTGTGCATCTTGCCGGAACCTCTCTGGACGCGGGTCTATAGCCTGTTCTTCCAATTGTTATGGGGGAATAGGCTTAACCTAATCAAGAGGGAGGTTACATACCGTACGAGGAGACTAGGCGGGTTGGGTATGGTCAACCCGGTGGTGTTTCTAGTAAACACCTTTCTTAAGACTAACATCTCTAACCTCTGGCTAGAGAGGGCTCCTCCGTGGGTAGTCTCCTGCAAGGGTTGGCTTTGGCCTTTCTTCCAGGAATGGGAGACAGGAGGGCGGGTGAAGGACCTACGCACACCTCATGGGCATCTTCCGGCTTACGCTACCCCGGTTCTGAAGGTGATCCGCCGGTGGGGTCTGGGAATGTGGGAAATCAGGACCATGTCGAGGCAGTGCCTTGACAGGAGGGTCCTGTTGACCCATTTCCAGAAGCCCCTGGCCCTTAAGGATTGCCCAGGCCGGGATCTGGAGGTCGGGCTGGGGCTTTTAAATTCTAAGCGGATCCCCATGAAGTTTTGGGACTTGACCTGGCGTTGCTTCCACGGGAGGCTGTATGTAAGGGACAACTTGAAGTGCAGGAACTCCGATGACCGGGGTTGCCCTCGTGAGGAGTGTGGCGACGTGCTGGAAAGCATGGAGCACTTCCTGCTTCATTGTCCCTTTAATGCAGAGGTTTACAACAGGGTGGGTGCCTCCATACGTTGGCCGCGGCTGGCGTCCCTCTCCTACGCTGAATGGGCCTATGGAGCGTTCAGATCCCTGGGTGGCCGGGACCCGTGCACTTTATTCCTAGTCAGTGCAGTGGTTAGGTTCCACACTTGGAATGCACGGTGCCTAGTTACGACGCGGAAAAAAACCCTCCCAAGGGATGAGGTGGTAGGAAACATCTTGGGTGACCTGGTGAAGGTCCGTTCTTTGGAGTTCGAAAGGTTGGGTGTGAGGAAGGCCTCTTGGCTTTGGAGAGGCCTCTCCTTTTAAAAACGCACTCAAGGGAGAGCTAGCTCCGTGTGAATGAGGGTAGGGATAGCATAAGTTTCACTGGGTGTGTTAGGGACAGAAGTAGGGGCAGATAGGGACAGGGAGGGACAGGCACTGAGGGACAGATAGAGAGTTAGTTATGATAAGTTAGGTAGAGTAGGGGCAGGTAGGGACAGATAGGGACAGGTTTCTTTTTTTTAGGGACAGAAGTAGGGACAGTCTTAGTTCTTGAGGGATAGGATGAATGTGTTAGTGAGGGATGGAGCCTCTAGAACCCCGTTTTCCTGGTGGTGGGCTGGTGCATGCCACCTTAGCTTTTTGTTTTAAAAACAGGACATATAATGGATATTGGGCTTACAGGTGCCAAACTTGGGCCTTGGGTATGTAAATGCTGTGTTTAGTTTGTATATTAATGCGTAAGTAGATGGGATGGTATTGAGAGTTTTGGAAAATGTCTTTTGGTTGTGCTTTGGTAAAAGGAAAAACATATAACACACGTTTTTTTGTTTTTTTAGTTAGAATGTGTGGATGGGGTGTAGTCAGGTTGGGAGGGGGGTGCATGGGGGGTGGTGGATGGATGACCGGATGCCAAGAGCAACATGAAGGAGCAGAGGAGCAGGGCAGGAGAAGTAGACTCTGCGGACCCTGGAAATAATTTTTGTGTGGAATCAAAAGGCCATAAACTTTCGTGGACCAGATTTTGCAGTGACAAGGCTACAAACTTGTAGGACCTGCGGTGCAAGGTGGTGGGAAAAAAAAGGCTGCGAACTTGTTGCCATGTGTGGGAGAGGAAAAAAAAAAAAAAAAAAAAAAAAATCTTTGCTGTGTAATAGGAGGTAAGGTTTGTCGGCCAAAGTGGCAGAGTTCTTGTTTTTTTTCAAGGCGGAGGGCCAGGAAAGGGTTATTTTCGTTTGGTTTTTGTAAATAGTAAAATTGTAAATAGTAAACTAGTAAAATCGGTGAGGTGTGAATGGGGGTGAATGGGGGTGAATGGAGTGAGAATGGGGAGAGGGGTTTATGTTTCTTTGTATTCTCTTTTAAGTGGATTCCTGCTGGGGGACCCTAAGCTGCCGAGCTCAGTGGAGGACAAGGAAAGGATTTGGACTTTCAGTTGTTTGCGCATGTTTTGCACATTTTATGTCTGTCTATGTTGGTTTTCTTTAGTTTATGTATTGTGGTTTGTTTCTGAGTGTAATTTTGATAATTTTGTAAAATAAAAGAGTTGGAGGATAAGACACGATGTAACAGCAAAATAGTGACTGCAGCTCTGGAGGTGACTGGAGGATAAGACACGATGTAACAGCAGAATAGTGACTGCTGCTCTGGAGGTGACTGGAGGATAGAGCACGCCCAGGAAGAGGAGGAGCATCTGTGCTGAGCATCTGCAGGCTAGGGCCTTGCTAAGCTCCTGGGAAGGGAGGTTTTTTCCTGCAAGGACTTTCCATCTGCCCCCTTCCCAGGAAAGAGGACTTTCCCTGGGACTGAGCGCCGGGGCTGTGCCCCTGGCTCCCACCCTCCGGCAAGCCAGCTGGGGGTGGGGGGCCTCAGCACCATCCAGAGGCCAGGGTGCAGCCAGCCAGTCCCAGGGAGATGGGGAAAAGACGGAGCCAGGAGAGAGGGGGTCGCAGGACCCAGGAGCCCCGGGACACCGGGCCCCCCGAAGCTGGTACCGTGGCGGCTCCTCCTCCCGGAGGAGTGGCGGCCCAGAGCAGAGGTGCAGTGGCGGAGCCCCCCAACATCTGGGGCTCCAGAGCTGAGGGAGAGCCATCCACCATCTACGCCTCCCGCATCCATGCGCACCTCTGCGAATATGAGGAGGCCGCCAAACAGCTGAGAAAACTCCGGGAGGAGTTAAGGGGAGCACGAGCGGTGGCTAAGAACCGGCTCCCCGCCTCGAGACGAGCTGAGGTCTCCGCCACGGTGGAGAGGCTGAAGGGGGCTATCAGGGCCTTGGAGGAGATACGGGCGGCTATCCTGAGTGGGAGCGGCCCCTTTGCAGAGAAACTGAAAAACGATGACCGGTTTAGAGCCATGACCGGAGGGTCTCCTGGGGGGTCGGGAGGCCCCTGCCAGGTGGAGGGCCAAGAGGAGGAGGATGGCGGAACATCTACGCCTGCCCCACCTGAAGGCCTGGTGAGCAACAACACCCAGGTAACATGCAGCGGGGTTGCCCCTGAGCAAGTGGCTCTCCCACCGGACTCCAGTTACTCGGAGGAAAGTGGGGGCGAGGGGGAGGCTGGTGGGAGTGGGGACAGTAGTAGTGAGGGGGGCTGCCTCGTCCTACAGCAGGTGAGGCAGATCGAGTCCCCAGAGCGGTTTGGCACACTGCTCTTTGGGGATGAGGTCTGCCCTGAGGACGAGGCAACCGGAAAGAGGAAAAAGAAAAAAAACAAGCGCAAGCCAAAAAACACCGTGGCTGACAAACTTATGTTTGTCCCTCTTTCCGGGGCCCCTCTGTCCCGCTGTATGGAACCCGCTGCCCACCCCGGCTCGGGCCCTGTGGTGGGTCCGCAGCGGGGGCGCGGGCAGAGTGATGTGTGCCTGGGCCTTACCGTCACATCTGGTGGTGGCGGTGAGGGTTCAGGCAGCGACATGGAGGTCGGTGCTGGTGCCAGTGGTGTAACAGCCGCTGGCGGTATTGGCAGTAGTGGTGTCCGGGCTCAGTCCCCGGTGGCAGGGGGGGCTGGCCTGGCGCTCAGCACGGGTACAGCCAGGACCGCACCTCCGGCGGTGAGTGCTGGGGTCCCTGGATCCCCCACGCACGGGTCCGTTAAGTCTGGTCCACTTATGGGGGTCCAGAGACCTAGAAAGGGCGCGGAGGCTGCTGTGAAGCAGCAGCTAAAAAAATGCAAGGGGCTGGTAGCTCCTCTGACGGCGCCCGTGGCAAGAGCGGGGTCCCCGGCGCGTAGACCCAAAAAGGGGTCCGTGCTGGGGGCACCGCCGCCGCTGGGCGATGAGGGGGAGTGGCCAGCCCTGCCAACATCAAGTGGTGGGTTCAGGGGCGCAGTGACAGTCCGTGAGGGGGGCGTGGCCTCCCCGAGTGTTGCCCAGCCTGCAAAGGCTGCGGCATGCGGGGGGGGCGTGTCCTCCTCGGCCGCTGTCCCGCCCGCTGTGCCCGCGTCACCTGGGGGGGGCGTGGCCTCGCAAGGGGTCACTGCTCTGCCCGGGGTGGCTGCGGCCGGCGGGGGGGGCGTGGCCTTGGCGGGCCCACTGCCTCCTGTCCCGCCTACCCCCTCAAGCAGCATAGTGCCCCCAAAAGTCGGTAGGGAGTTGTCGGGGTCCCCAGCCCGCTTACCTCCATCTGGTGGTGCGGGGGCTCTGGCGCTCCTTGGGAAGCCGGCAGCGGCGAACAGCAGAGGGCAGGGTGCGGTGGCAGTGGCCGTCCCTGTCCTCAGTGCAAAGACACCGCAAAAAGGAAAAAAAGTGGAGCCAGAGAACCCAGGAGCTGCTGCTGCTCCCAGGCTCGGGCAGGGCGTACTGAGTGCGCTCTGCTCGGAGGTATTTAAAGGGGCAGCGGCACTCCTGGACAAGAGTTGGAGCAGTGCCAGCAGCTCCAAGGAGCAGAGCACTGGCCAGTCAGGGCCCCCAGCAGGCAGGCAGGGGTACTGCAACACCAAGTCTGCTAATGTAAATAGTGGTCTATCTGGAAGTGAGAGTGGGAGTGAGATAGGAGATATTTTTGAAGAGCTGTTTGAGGACATAAATGGTGATGTGAGCGATATGGATGAGGGAGTGAGTGCGAGTGTGAATGTGGCAGTAAATGCTGGAGTGAGTGCCGGAGCGAGTGGAAATAATAAAAGAGTGAACGGGAGAGTGAATGAGGGTGCTGGCACAAGTGGTGGTAGTGGTGGGAGGGCTGGCCCGTCTGCCCCCCCAGCCGCGAGGCCCCAACGTAATTATGCGGGGGTCGCGGCTGGGGGTCGGGGTGGTTCCGGGGGGGTCTCCTCGCCTCCGGGCTCCGGGGACGGCGGTTTGCACCGCCGTTTCCTGGAGGCCCTCCAAAGGGGAGAAAGATCGATCATGGTAGAGGGGAGGACAGTGGACCTGTCTTTCTGGATAGAGAGACATGGCCTAGCAGCCTTCCAAAATCAAAGGGAGGGAGGGACTGTTTGGTCTCTCCCCACAGCCGGGCAGGGGCCGCCAAGAAGGAATGTGGTCCGTCTTAGGTGGGGGGGCAGTGAAGCTTGTCCACCTAGGAGCAAGGTGGTGGAGCTCCTCCTTAAGATGGGCTTCGGGGCGAATGACATCTTTGCCCTGATACACCCTTCGGCGTCCCGCTTCTTCGACGTCAGCTTCGTGCGGCCAGAGGGGCTTGAGCTCTTCTGGTCAAACTACGAGCTGGTGCGAGAAGAGCCCGGATGGCGAGACTTCGTGGCTCAAGCGGTGTCTCGCCAAAATTCCGTCAAGCGAGTGACCGTGGTTACATGTAACGAGTCACTCGCAGGCGTGGACATCATGACGTGGCTTTCCCGTTACGGGGAGGTCACCGAGGTCCCAAAAAAGAACAGGGACGAGTTTGGCATCTGGTCGGGGGGCTGGACCTTCATGGTCAAATTGAAGGTTTCCGGCGGCACGGTCACCCACATCCCTTCCTCGGCGTTCCTGGGAAGGGACAGGATCCTGGTCTTCTACCAGGGGCAACCGAAGGTCTGCCACAAGTGCGGCGACCCCACTCACTTCAGCGCCAACTGCAAGGTGCAGAAGTGCGCGTTGTGTGGTGGGGTAGGTCACCTGGCTGCCTTGTGCAAAGACATTCGGTGCCACCTGTGTGGTGACCTGGGTCACCCTCTCAGCCGCTGCCCTCGCTCTTTCTCTAATGCCGCCACAGGCCCGGTGGGGGGAGACCGCGGGGGGGCAACCCCCGGTGGCGCTGCTTCTGCTGTGGCAGGTGGTGGCGAAGGGGGAAGGGCTGAGGGGCCAGTGAGGAAGGGCAATGCTGCAAGGGGCCCCGCGTACCAGCGGAGGCAGGAAAAACGCCAGGGAGGTAAGGGACAGGTGGAGCCTCGGGCAACCGGGGTGATGCCTGCTCCTCCCTCCAGGCCCGTGGCCAAAGCCTCTGAGGCCCTGGGGGAGAGTGCGGTGAGTGAGGAGATCAGGAGGATGGAGAGAGAGGAGAAAGCGGCTGACTCGGACAATTCCTCTCAGTATGAAAGTGTTGATGAGGATGTCCAAGAGCAGCCTACAGCACCAGGTGGCAAAACCAGGCGTGCCAAGCGCAAAGCGGTGGGGAGGAAGGCTGACAAGCCTTCAAAGTCCCCCCCGCCCCCGACCACAAGGGTGCATACGGAAGGGCCCGCTGACCCCCCTCTGATCAGACTCTCCAACCGGTTCAGCGCCCTCGGGGGTTCAGATGATGAACCGCAAGACGAGGGTACTGGGCCGGGGGTAACACCGGAGGGTCCTTCGGGGGATGGCGGAGTCCGTCCCTCAGGGGGCATTGCTCCTCCTGAGGGGGGGACAGACCTGGAACCCGGGGGCGAGGACACCGGGGGGGGTGGGATGGACACGTCGGGAGCTTCCCTGAAAAGGAAGGTGTCTGACCCCTCCCCAGGAGGAGGTAATAGCGGGGTAGGGAAGAAATTGGCCATCCAACTCGATCACCCATGATGGCTGAACTCGCCCCGTTGACGCTGGCGTCTATTAATGTCGCCAGCATTAAGTCAGATGCGGCTCGCTTCACGGCCTTTGATTTTTTCTCCCGGATTGAGGCAGAAATTTTATTCTTGCAAGAGACCAGACTAACAGACATGGGGGCCATCTATAAATCACGGAGGGAGTGGAGGTGCGGGCCCTCATACTGGTCTCTTGCGGCCGAGCCGTATAGCGGGGTGGCAGTCCTTTTTAAGACTGCAGCAGTTGAATGCCGACGGGTTACTGAGTTGGAAATGGGGAGGTGCCTGATCCTAGATGTCTTCATGAGGGGACAAGAGCTCCGGCTCATCAACATCTACGGCCCGCAGTCCAAGTGGGACCGCAAATGTCTCTTCCTGAGGATCAAGCCCTTTCTTTTTACGAGCCGACAGGTGGTCTTCGGTGGGGACTTCAACACCATTACGAGGTCCCGTGACCGGGGGGGTCCCGGAGATCGCCTGGCTTATGATAGCGTCGCGTTGAATAGCATAGCCAGTGAAGCTCGCCTGGTGGATGCCCACATCCGGCACACCCCAGGTCACGGAGGTTTCACCTACCATAGGGGTAGCTGTAGGTCTAGAATAGACAGGTTTTTTTTGAAGGAGGACGCCATCTTTTCTGCTGTGTCCGCCGTTGAGGTGGAGTTCTCCGATCACTGTCTAATTTTCTTTTCTCTGAATGTTGCAGAGACTCCTCGGATGGGAAGAGGGCTGTGGAAGCTCAATTCGTCCCTGCTGGAAGAAGCGGAGGTGAGACAATCCTTCGAGGATTTTCTTCAGAGCCAGGTACCGCTGTTGGATCTCTGTAGTAGTAAGTCAGAGTGGTGGGAGATCTTCAAAAAGCGGGTGGCGGGGTTCTTCCGTCAGCTCTCGAGCCTCAGGAGTCTGAACAGGCACCGCTTGTACCAGGCTCTGGGGAGGAAACTCGAGCAGCTTGTCTCGACTGGAGGTGACCGAGAGGAAATCTCCAGAGTGAAATCTTTGCTCAAGAGGTGTCAGTATGATAGGCACACATCTTTGGTTTTTGAGAGGGACTTCGGGAAGTACCGCTCGCCCGACCCTTACAGAAACTGTAAGATGTCAGTGAATTGTAAGATGGTGACAGGACTGATCGACAGTACGGGGTCCCTGAACAGATCCAAATCAGGGATCCTGGAGGTGGTCAGATCCTTCTACTCACACCTCTTGGAAAAGAAGGATCTGGATCGGGACAGGATGTCGGCTTTCCTGGCTGAAGCCATCCCTGAGCCAGGGGGTGACCCCTCTCTTGGTGTTTTGGCAGAAGAAATCAGGGAAGAGGAAGTGAGACTGGCCATTGATGGGCTTCGGCTCAAGAAATCGCCAGGTCCGGATGGCTTAACATCTGAGTTCTATAAGACTTTTAGGGACTCCTTGGTCCCCCTCTTGACAGGGGTCTTTAATGAGTGTCTCTCCTCGGGCACTCTTCCCGGCTCAATGAGGAAGTCAGCCCTCATTATTCTGTCAAAGGGTAAGGATCCGTCCCGAATCGAGAACTGGCGTCCCATAGCGCTTCTCGATACGGACCGGAAGGTTCTGGCCAAGGTGCTGTTTAATCGGCTGGTGAAGTTTGCACCCCGGCTCCTTTCAGGGGCCCAGCATTGCTCTGTTCCAGGCCGCAGTACTTTTAGTGCTGTGCTCGGTGTCCGAGAGGCAGTGGAGCAGGGTAGGGCAGGTCACTGGAAGGGGTACTTGCTGTCATTAGATCAAGCGAAAGCCTTTGACCGGGTCAACCACGAGTACCTCTGGTCCGTCCTTTTGAGGTATGGTCTGCCTGGGAGGTTTGTAAAATGGTTAGAGATCTTGTACCAAGGGGCTGAGACTTTTCCGCTGGTGAATGGTTGGTCAGGTCGTCCTTTTGAGGTGGGTTCTGGGGTCCGTCAGGGCTGTCCGCTGAGCCCGCTTTTATACGTGTTCGCGATCGATCCCTTCCTAAGGAGGGTAGATCGTGGACCGTTGGCGGGAGTCGGGATGGACCGGGCGGGCTCTGGCTCCTCTCTGAGGGTGGTGGCGTACGCCGATGATGTTTCCCTGTTCGTATCCTCGAGAGGGGAGGCGGACTGGGTCATGTCGGAGGTAGTGCGCTACTCGGAGGCATCCGGGTCCATGATCAACCGGGATAAGTGTGAAAGTCTCTGGCTGGGAGGGGGAGATCCTAGTTTTGATCTCCCGGACACCCTTCCAGGGCCCCAGGCCACCGCCAAAATTCTAGGCATCGAATTTGGCCCCGGGGACTACCCCCAGCAAAATTGGGAGGGCAGACTTAAGATCGCCGCCCAAAAGGTGGACCAATGGAAGGGTTGGTCTTTAACCCTGAGGGAAAGGGTTGCCCTGGCTAAAGGCTATCTGCTACCTTTATTGATATACCTGGGCAGTGTGTGCATCTTGCCGGAACCTCTCTGGACGCGGGTCTATAGCCTGTTCTTCCAATTGTTATGGGGGAATAGGCTTAACCTAATCAAGAGGGAGGTTACATACCGTACGAGGAGACTAGGCGGGTTGGGTATGGTCAACCCGGTGGTGTTTCTAGTAAACACCTTTCTTAAGACTAACATCTCTAACCTCTGGCTGGAGAGGGCTCCTCCGTGGGTAGTCTCCTGCAAGGGTTGGCTTTGGCCTTTCTTCCAGGAATGGGAGACAGGAGGGCGGGTGAAGGACCTACGCACACCTCATGGGCATCTTCCGGCTTACGCTACCCCGGTTCTGAAGGTGATCCGCCGGTGGGGTCTGGGAATGTGGGAAATCAGGACCATGTCGAGGCAGTGCCTTGACAGGAGGGTCCTGTTGACCCATTTCCAGAAGCCCCTGGCCCTTAAGGATTGCCCAGGCCGGGATCTGGAGGTCGGGCTGGGGCTTTTAAATTCTAAGCGGATCCCCATGAAGTTTTGGGACTTGACCTGGCGTTGCTTCCACGGGAGGCTGTATGTAAGGGACAACTTGAAGTGCAGGAACTCCGATGACCGGGGTTGCCCTCGTGAGGAGTGTGGCGACGTGCTGGAAAGCATGGAGCACTTCCTGCTTCATTGTCCCTTTAATGCAGAGGTTTACAACAGGGTGGGTGCCTCCATACGTTGGCCGCGGCTGGCGTCCCTCTCCTACACTGAATGGGCCTATGGAGCGTTCAGATCCCTGGGTGGCCGGGACCCGTGCACTTTATTCCTAGTCAGTGCAGCGGTTAGGTTCCACACTTGGAATGCACGGTGCCTAGTTACGACGCGGAAAAAAACCCTCCCAAGGGATGAGGTGGTAGGAAACATCTTGGGTGACCTGGTGAAGGTCCGTTCTTTGGAGTTCGAAAGGTTGGGTGTGAGGAAGGCCTCTTGGCTTTGGAGAGGCCTCTCCTTTTAAAAACGCACTCAAGGGAGAGCTAGCTCCGTGTGAATGAGGGTAGGGATAGCATAAGTTTCACTGGGTGTGTTAGGGACAGAAGTAGGGGCAGATAGGGACAGGGAGGGACAGGCACTGAGGGACAGATAGAGAGTTAGTTATGATAAGTTAGGTAGAGTAGGGGCAGGTAGGGACAGATAGGGACAGGTTTCTTTTTTTTTAGGGACAGAAGTAGGGACAGTCTTAGTTCTTGAGGGATAGGATGAATGTGTTAGTGAGGGATGGAGCCTCTAGAACCCCGTTTTCCTGGTGGTGGGCTGGTGCATGCCACCTTAGCTTTTTGTTTTAAAAACAGGACATATAATGGATATTGGGCTTACAGGTGCCAAACTTGGGCCTTGGGTATGTAAATGCTGTGTTTAGTTTGTATATTAATGCGTAAGTAGATGGGATGGTATTGAGAGTTTTGGAAAATGTCTTTTGGTTGTGCTTTGGTAAAAGGAAAAACATATAACACACGTTTTTTTTTTTTGTTTTTTTAGTTAGAATGTGTGGATGGGGTGTAGTCAGGTTGGGAGGGGGGTGCATGGGGGGTGGTGGATGGATGACCGGATGCCAAGAGCAACATGAAGGAGCAGAGGAGCAGGGCAGGAGAAGTAGACTCTGCGGACCCTGGAAATAATTTTTGTGTGGAATCAAAAGGCCATAAACTTTCGTGGACCAGATTGTGAAGTGACAAGGCTACAAACTTGTAGGACCTGCGGTGCAAGGTGGTGGGAAAAAAAAGGCTGCGAACTTGTTGCCATGTGTGGGAGAGGAAAAAAAAAAAAAAAAAAAAAAAAAAAAAATCTTTGCTGTGTAATAGGAGGTAAGGTTTGTCGGCCAAAGTGGCAGAGTTCTTGTTTTTTTCAAGGCGGAGGGCCAGGAAAGGGTTATTTTCGTTTGGTTTTTGTAAATAGTAAAATTGTAAATAGTAAACTAGTAAAATCGGTGAGGTGTGAATGGGGGTGAATGGGGGTGAATGGAGTGAGAGTGGGGAGAGGGGTTTATGTTTCTTTGTATTCTCTTTTCAGTGGATTCCTGCTGGGGGACCCTAAGCTGCCGAGCTCAGTGGAGGACAAGGAAAGGATTTGGACTTTCAGTTGTTTGCGCATGTTTTGCACATTTTATGTCTGTCTATGTTGGTTTTCTTTAGTTTATGTATTGTGGTTTGTTTCTGAGTGTAATTTTGATAATTTTGTAAAATAAAAGAGTTGGAGGATAAGACAGAATGTAACAGCAGAATAGTGAGTGCAGCTCTGGAGGTGACTGGAGTATAAGACACGATGTAACAGCAGAATAGTGACTGCAGCTCTGGAGGTGACTGGAGGATAAGTCACGATGTAACAGCAGAATAGTGACTGCAGCTCTGGAGGTGACTGGAGGATAAGATACGATGTAATAGCAGAATAGTGACTGCAGCTCTGGGGGTGACTGGAGGATGAGACCTGACATATCACTATGGGGGTATTGCTGTTGACTGATCCACATTCCCTTTTTCTCAGGAAATTCTCCCTGGATGATCTCCTCACTAACGTCATGATCTATTGGATTACCGGATCCATCACGTCCTCCATGAGGTTTTACAAGGAGAATTTCTCCAGAGACTATAACCGCACCCCGGACACCAGGTAAGGCCGGCGAGGGGCAGTGCGGGGTGTTTGGGAGATGACAGGTGCTGGGACCGGCGGTGATGTGGACCCCACTGTGGGCCGTCCAGGCCGGGGCTCCTCTCTCCCGTGGGGTCTGGGGCGCACTTTTAGGCTTTGTTCCCCATTGGTCAGGATCTCTGCTTGCTGTCAGTGATGGGGCGTACTGCGTCTCTCCAGCGCTCTCAGACTTTACAGGCCTCTAATGTATCTGCACTGATACACTGTAGCAAAGCAGCAGCGCAGGACAGAGCTTTGTGCTGCTCATGTGTTCAGCTCATAGAAGAGTATGCACAGATTCACTGTACCAAACCCTCAGCGGTGAGAGCTGGACAGGTCAGTGCAGGTGTTGTTACCATTCTTTGGCAGCAAGCAGAGATCTTTACATTAGTGCAGAGTTGCAGTGATTAGAGGGGTGTTCCCATCTCCAAGATCCTATCCCACTGTGTAGTAGGTGTGTAATAATAATAATATTAGCAAATGCTTCCAAGTAGAAATGAAGTATAGTTCTCCTGATTAGCTGGATCGCTTACTCCGTGTGCAGGACATTGCTGTAGATTAGGTATCCATGATTACAACCTCTCACTTACTGACAATTGTTAGTGGTCGTAACCATGGATACCTAAGCTACAGCAATGTCCTGCACATGGGATAAGCGATCCAGCTAATCAGAAGAACTATGCTACATTTCTGCTTATTTGCTAATATTATTTTTATTACACTTACTACATACTGGGATAGGCTCCTGGAGGTGGGAATACCCCTTTAGGTGTTATCAGCCTGGACACCGGACCCTTACTATCCCCCAGTATGGGGTGCAAGGATACTGCTGGGGGCAGGATGATACGTGCCATATAGGGGCGATGCTATGTATTCTCCCTCTAAGAGCTGTTGGGGCAGAGGATGAGCCGCCTTGCGGGGGGCACAAGGACCCTATATAATGGCTGTCTCCTCTTTCAGGATCGCAGTCTCTGTGCCCACCGGCATCGCGGCTTTCCCCTCTGAGTTGGCGCACGCTCCCCGGGTGTGGGCCAAGCAGAAGTTCCGCCACATCGTGTCCTACACCTACATGCCGCGTGGGGGGCACTTTCCCGCCTTCGAGGAGCCAGAACTTCTTGCTCGTGACGTCCAGAACTTCGTATCCAGAGTGGAGCAGATGTAAAAAAGGAAAGAGATGACGGCGGAGCCGGAGCTGGGGGTCCGAGACTGTGCCCCCCACATTACACCCCCAGATGACGATCGAAGGACCCCCGACCTGCTGCACCAGAATACATAAATCACTGCGAGGAATAAAATGCCGTCTGGATTCTTGCACTGGGTCCCTTCTCTGGGTTCCCTTCTCTGGGGTCCTTCTGCGGAGTCCTTTCTATGGCGTCCATTCTGTGGGGTCCTTTCTATGGCGTCCTTTCTGTGGGGTCCCTTTTGTGGGGGTCCCTTCTGCGGCGTCACTTTATGTGGGGCCACGTGGGCTGTCGTGTGGACGGTCCTACTCCTTCATTATAGGGCGCAGACTCCAGATCTATGGTGACCGTCCCGACTCCTCACACTGCCCCTCCAGGACCCGACACATCAGTTACACATGGCCGGGGAAATGACTGTGATCCGCTGGTGGGTGGCTGAGTGGCCACAACGCTCAGCAGGCAGCGCAGCTCTGGAGCACAAACTGCTACTCTCACAGGTGAAAGAGACTGTGCTGACACTGCTGCGATGTCCACAGCAACCACTAGGTGTCACTCTATAGATTAAAAACACACATGTGACATGCACAATGTGAACAAGTCTGTTGGACCATGTTCACTCCACCCTGACTGAAACACAAACAAAAAGCACAGAATGACCAATGTGCAAAAATACCTTGCAATAAGACATAACAGTAGTCAG
Source organism: Dendrobates tinctorius (assembly GCF_039654945.1). Lineage (NCBI taxonomy): Eukaryota > Metazoa > Chordata > Amphibia > Anura > Dendrobatidae > Dendrobates > Dendrobates tinctorius. The sequence goes on along the minus strand of NW_027361899.1, from coordinate 1,827,223 downwards.
CAAGTGCTGATAAAAGGTAATAACAAAAACAGGGTATTTAGTCTATACGTTTTTTTGCAAAAAAATGTATAACAAGCTGCCTCACCAACGTCAAGGTAACCCGTATTGAAGCAGTCCCTATCTAATGTATTTAATACCTGAACATATGAACTGTATCTAAATGAGCAGGATTAAGACAGGCGCTTTCTGGTATGGGCACGTGATGCAAGACAGCTCCTTATGTGCATGTCACACAAGAGAGGGGTGGGGTCTCTCAAATCATGCATAAGCACGAAAAAAACTGGATTAAAAACACACATGTGACATGCACAATGTGAACAAGTCTGTTGGACCATGTTCACTCCACCCTGACTGAAACACAAACAAAAAGCACAGAATGACAAATGTGCAAAAATACCTTGCAATAAGACATAACAGTAGTCAGCAAGTGCTGATAAAAGGTAATAACAAAAACAGGGTATTTAGTCTATACGTTTTTTTGCAAAAAAATGTATAACAAGCTGCCTCACCAACGTCAAGGTAACCCGTATTGAAGCAGTCCCTATCTAATGTATTTAATACCTGAACATATGAACTGTATCTAAATGAGCAGGATTAAGACAGGCGCTTTCTGGTATGGGCACGTGATGCAAGACAGCTCCTTATGTGCATGTCACACAAGAGAGGGGTGGGGTCTCTCAAATCATGCATAAGCACGAAAAAAACTGGATTAAAAACACACATGTGACATGCACAATGTGAACAAGTCTGTTGGACCATGTTCACTCCACCCTGACTGAAACACAAACAAAAAGCACAGAATGACAAATGTGCAAAAATACCTTGCAATAAGACATAACAGTAGTCAGCAAGTGCTGATAAAAGGTAATAACAAAAACAGGGTATTTAGTCTATACGTTTTTTTGCAAAAAAATGTATAACAAGCTGCCTCACCAACGTCAAGGTAACCCGTATTGAAGCAGTCCCTATCTAATGTATTTAATACCTGAACATATGAACTGTATCTAAATGAGCAGGATTAAGACAGGCGCTTTCTGGTATGGGCACGTGATGCAAGACAGCTCCTTATGTGCATGTCACACAAGAGAGGGGTGGGGTCTCTCAAATCATGCATAAGCACGAAAAAAACTGGATTAAAAACACACATGTGACATGCACAATGTGAACAAGTCTGTTGGACCATGTTCACTCCACCCTGACTGAAACACAAACAAAAAGCACAGAATGACAAATGTGCAAAAATACCTTGCAATAAGACATAACAGTAGTCAGCAAGTGCTGATAAAAGGTAATAACAAAAACAGGGTATTTAGTCTATACGTTTTTTTGCAAAAAAATGTATAACAAGCTGCCTCACCAACGTCAAGGTAACCCGTATTGAAGCAGTCCCTATCTAATGTATTTAATACCTGAACATATGAACTGTATCTAAATGAGCAGGATTAAGACAGGCGCTTTCTGGTATGGGCACGTGATGCAAGACAGCTCCTTATGTGCATGTCACACAAGAGAGGGGTGGGGTCTCTCAAATCATGCATAAGCATGAAAAAAACTGGATTAAAAACACACATGTGACATGCACAATGTGAACAAGTCTGTTGGACCATGTTCACTCCACCCTGACTGAAACACAAACAAAAAGCACAGAATGACAAATGTGCAAAAATACCTTGCAATAAGACATAACAGTAGTCAGCAAGTGCTGATAAAAGGTAATAACAAAAACAGGGTATTTAGTCTATACGTTTTTTTGCAAAAAAATGTATAACAAGCTGCCTCACCAACGTCAAGGTAACCCGTATTGAAGCAGTCCCTATCTAATGTATTTAATACCTGAACATATGAACTGTATCTAAATGAGCAGGATTAAGACAGGCGCTTTCTGGTATGGGCACGTGATGCAAGACAGCTCCTTATGTGCATGTCACACAAGAGAGGGGTGGGGTCTCTCAAATCATGCATAAGCACGAAAAAAACTGGATTAAAAACACACATGTGACATGCACAATGTGAACAAGTCTGTTGGACCATGTTCACTCCACCCTGACTGAAACACAAACAAAAAGCACAGAATGACAAATGTGCAAAAATACCTTGCAATAAGACATAACAGTAGTCAGCAAGTGCTGATAAAAGGTAATAACAAAAACAGGGTATTTAGTCTATACGTTTTTTTGCAAAAAAATGTATAACAAGCTGCCTCACCAACGTCAAGGTAACCCGTATTGAAGCAGTCCCTATCTAATGTATTTAATACCTGAACATATGAACTGTATCTAAATGAGCAGGATTAAGACAGGCGCTTTCTGGTATGGGCACGTGATGCAAGACAGCTCCTTATGTGCATGTCACACAAGAGAGGGGTGGGGTCTCTCAAATCATGCATAAGCACGAAAAAAACTGGATTAAAAACACACATGTGACATGCAATATGTGAACAAGTCTGTTGGACCATGTTCACTCCACCCTGACTGAAACACAAACAAAAAGCACAGAATGACAAATGTGCAAAAATACCTTGCAATAAGACATAACAGTAGTCAGCAAGTGCTGATAAAAGGTAATAACAAAAACAGGGTATTTAGTCTATACGTTTTTTTGCAAAAAAATGTATAACAAGCTGCCTCACCAACGTCAAGGTAACCCGTATTGAAGCAGTCCCTATCTAATGTATTTAATACCTGAACATATGAACTGTATCTAAATGAGCATGTCACATGTGTGTTTTTAATCCAGTTTTTTTCGTGCTTATGCATGATTTGAGAGACCCCACCCCTCTCTTGTGTGACATGCACATAAGGAGCTGTCTTGCATCACGTGCCCATACCAGAAAGCGCCTGTCTTAATCCTGCTCATTTAGATACAGTTCATATGTTCAGGTATTAAATACATTAGATAGGGACTGCTTCAATACGGGTTACCTTGACGTTGGTGAGGCAGCTTGTTATACATTTTTTTGCAAAAAAACGTATAGACTAAATACCCTGTTTTTGTTATTACCTTTTATCAGCACTTGCTGACTACTGTTATGTCTTATTGCAAGGTATTTTTGCACATTTGTCATTCTGTGCTTTTTGTTTGTGTTTCAGTCAGGGTGGAGTGAACATGGTCCAACAGACTTGTTCACATTGTGCATGTCACATGTGTGTTTTTAATCCAGTTTTTTTCGTGCTTATGCATGATTTGAGAGACCCCACCCCTCTCTTGTGTGACATGCACATAAGGAGCTGTCTTGCATCACGTGCCCATACCAGAAAGCGCCTGTCTTAATCCTGCTCATTTAGATACAGTTCATATGTTCAGGTATTAAATACATTAGATAGGGACTGCTTCAATACGGGTTACCTTGACGTTGGTGAGGCAGCTTGTTATACATTTTTTTGCAAAAAAACGTATAGACTAAATACCCTGTTTTTGTTATTACCTTTTATCAGCACTTGCTGACTACTGTTATGTCTTATTGCAAGGTATTTTTGCACATTTGTCATTCTGTGCTTTTTGTTTGTGTTTCAGTCAGGGTGGAGTGAACATGGTCCAACAGACTTGTTCACATTGTGCATGTCACATGTGTGTTTTTAATCCAGTTTTTTTCGTGCTTATGCATGATTTGAGAGACCCCACCCCTCTCTTGTGTGACATGCACATAAGGAGCTGTCTTGCATCACGTGCCCATACCAGAAAGCGCCTGTCTTAATCCTGCTCATTTAGATACAGTTCATATGTTCAGGTATTAAATACATTAGATAGGGACTGCTTCAATACGGGTTACCTTGACGTTGGTGAGGCAGCTTGTTATACATTTTTTTGCAAAAAAACGTATAGACTAAATACCCTGTTTTTGTTATTACCTTTTATCAGCACTTGCTGACTACTGTTATGTCTTATTGCAAGGTATTTTTGCACATTTGTCATTCTGTGCTTTTTGTTTGTGTTTCAGTCAGGGTGGAGTGAACATGGTCCAACAGACTTGTTCACATTGTGCATGTCACATGTGTGTTTTTAATCCAGTTTTTTTCGTGCTTATGCATGATTTGAGAGACCCCACCCCTCTCTTGTGTGACATGCACATAAGGAGCTGTCTTGCATCACGTGCCCATACCAGAAAGCGCCTGTCTTAATCCTGCTCATTTAGATACAGTTCATATGTTCAGGTATTAAATACATTAGATAGGGACTGCTTCAATACGGGTTACCTTGACGTTGGTGAGGCAGCTTGTTATACATTTTTTTGCAAAAAAACGTATAGACTAAATACCCTGTTTTTGTTATTACCTTTTATCAGCACTTGCTGACTACTGTTATGTCTTATTGCAAGGTATTTTTGCACATTTGTCATTCTGTGCTTTTTGTTTGTGTCACTCTATAGATGTGGCAGTGGAGGCTCAGCTGCATATTGAGGCTGGGGTAACACCTCCAGGACCACGGCCGCCAGGTACCCCTGTATGGTGAGGCTGGGGTAACACCTCCAGGAGGAGCACGGCCGCCAGGTACCCCTGTATGGTGAGGCTGGGGTAACACCTCCAGGAGGAGCATGGCCGGCAGGTATCCCTGTATGGTGAGGCTGGGGTAACACCTCCAGGAGGAGCACGGCCACCAGGTACCCCTGTATGGTGAGGCTGGGGTAACACCTCCAGGAGGAGCACGGCCGGCAGGTATCCCTGTATGGTGTGGCTGGGGTAACACCTCCAGGAGGAGCACGGCCACCAGGTACCCCTGTATGGTGAGGCTGGGGTAACACCTCCAGGAGGACTACGGCCACCAGGTACCCCTGTATGGTGAGGCTGGGGTAACACCTCCAGGAGGAGCACGGCCGCCAGGTACCCCTGTATGGTGAGGCTGGGGTAACACCTCCAGGAGGAGCACGGCCACCAGGTACCCCTGTATGGTGAGGCTGGGGTAACATCTCCAGGAGGTGCACGGCCGGCAGGTACCCCTGTATGGTGAGGCTGGGGTAACACCTCCAGGAGGAGCACGGCCGCCAGGTACCCCTGTATGGTGAGGCTGGGGTAACACCTCCAGGAGGAGCACGGCCACCAGGTACCCCTGTATGGTGAGGCTGGGGTAACACCTCCAGGAGGAGCACGGCCGCCAGGTACCCCTTTATGGTGAGGCTGGGGTGACACCTCCAGGAGGAGCGCTGCCGCCAGGTACCCCTGTATGGTGAGGCTGGGGTAACACCTCCAGGAGGAGCACGGCCGCCAGGTACCCCTGTATGGTGAGGCTGGGGTAACACCTCCAGGAGGAGCACGGCCGCCAGGTACCCCTGTATGGTGAGGCTGGGGTAACACCTCCAGGAGGAGCGCTGCTGCCAGTTACCCCTGTATGGTGAGGCTGGGGTAACACCTCCAGGAGGAGCGCTGCTACCAGGTACCCCTGTATGGTGAGGCTGGGGTAACACCTCCAGGAGGAGCGCGGCCGCCAGGTACCCCTGTATGGTGAGGCTGGGGTAACACCTCCAGGAGGAGCGCTGCCGCCAGGTACCCCTGTATGGTGAGGGCCGGGGTAACACCTCCAGGAGGAGCGCTGCCGCCAGGTACCCCTGTATGGTGAGGCCGGGGTACCACCTCCAGGAGGAGCGCTGCCGCCAGGTACCCCTGTATGGTGAGGCCGGGGTACCACCTCCAGGAGGAGCGCTGCTGCCAGGTACCCCTGTATGGTGAGGCTGGGGTAACACCTCCAGGAGGAGCGCTGCCGCCAGGTACCCCTGTATGGTGAGGCTGGGGTAACACCTCCAGGAGGAGCACGGCCGCCAGGTATCCCTGTATGGTGAGGCTGGGGTAACACCTCCAGGAGGAGCACGGCCGCCAGGTATCCCTGTATGGTGAGGCTGGGGTAACACCTCCAGAAGGACTACGGCCACCAGGTACCCCTGTATGGTGAGGCTGGGGTCACATCTCCAGGAGGAGCGCTGCCGCCAGGTACCCCTGTATGGTGAGGCTGGGGTAACACCTCCAGGAGGAGCACGGCCGCCAGGTATCCCTGTATGGTGAGGCTGGGGTGACACCTCCAGGAGGAGCGCTGCCGCCAGGTACCCCTGTATGGTGACGCTGGGGTAACACCTCCAGGAGGAGCACAGCCGCCAGGTACCCCTGTATGGTGAGGCTGGGGTAACACCTCCAGGAGGAGCGCTGCCGCCAGGTACCCCTGTATGGTGAGGCTGGGGTAACACCTCCAGGAGGAGCACAGCCGCCAGGTACCCCTGTATGGTGAGGCTGGGGTAACACCTCCAGGAGGAGCACAGCCGCCAGGTACCCCTGTATGGTGAGGCTGGGGTAACATCTCCAGGAGGAGCGCTGCCGCCAGGTACCCCTGTATGGTGAGGCTGGGGTGACACCTCCAGGAGGAGCACGGCCGCCAGGTATCCCTGTATGGTGAGGCTGGGGTGACACCTCCAGGAGGAGCGCTGCCGCCAGGTACCCCTGTATGGTGAGGCTTGGGTAACACCTCCAGGAGGAGCACTGCCGCCAGGTACCCCTGTATGGTGAGGCTGGGGTGACACCTCCAGGAGGAGCGCTGCCGCCAGGTACCCCTGTATGGTGAGGCTGGGGTAACAACTCCAGGAGGAGCACAGCCGCCAGGTACCCCTGTATGGTGAGGCTGGGGTGACACCTCCAGGAGGAGCGCTGCCGCCAGGTACCCCTGTATGGTGAGGCTGGGGTGACACCTCCAGGAGGAGCGCTGCCGCCAGGTACCCCTGTATGGTGAGGCTGGGGTAACACCTCCAGGAGGAGCACGGCCGCCAGGTATCCCTGTATGGTGAGGCTGGGGTAACACCTCCAGGAGGAGCACAGCCGCCAGGTACCCCTGTATGGTGAGGCTGGGGTAACACCTCCAGGAGGAGCACGGCCGCCAGGTACTCCTGTATGGTGAGGCTGGTGTGACACCTCCAGGAGGAGCGCTGCCGCCAGGTACCCCTGTATGATGAGGCTGGGGTAACACCTCCAGGAGGAGCACGGCTGCCAGGTATCCCTGTATGGTGAGGCTGGGGTAACACCTCCAGGAGGAGCACAGCCGCCAGGTACCCCTGTATGGTGAGGCTGGGGTAACACCTCCAGGAGGAGCACGGCCACCAGGTACCCCTGTATGGTGAGGCTGGGGTAACACCTCCAGGAGGAGCACGGCCGCCAGGTACTCCTGTATGGTGAGGCTGGGGTAACACCTCCAGGAGGAGCGCTGCCGCCAGGTACTCCTGTATGGTGAGGCTGGGGTAACATATACAATCTCTTATGTCTGCGCAGATATTCTGTCTCTGGATATAAATAAGTGCACCCCTATTCACTTACAGCAAGCACAGGTGACCACGCGGAAGAATTAGGGTCACAGCTTGTGGTGATTGGGGAGCCTGATGCGAGAGGCTTCACATCCAGTGCAAAAGTCCTGCACCCCCAGAACTGGTCACTTCTCGGGGGTCCTGAGGTCAGACTTTCCTGTTATCACAGACTGTGAGATCTAGCTCCCACGTTACATAATGGATATAACCAGACATAATTATAGGGAACATTTGGGGGTGAATACTTTTACATGGGACTGCCTTTCCTTGGCGCTGCAGCAGAGACCCAACATGGAGTTTCCGTTCCTTGTTGCGCTCAGTGGTTGGTGCAGGAGCAGATGTCGCTTTTGGCTAATATGAGAGTGAGAAACGCAGCGAGATCCGGAGGACGCAGCGTCGTATTGGGGCGAAATAGAGCGCCGCTGCGGAGAATAACTAATGTCCTTGGCGCAGTGACCGGATAAACAGAACATCTGCCGGAAGCACATTCTTCTACTCCAGTCACCTCCAGAGCTGCAGTCACTATTCTGATGTTATATCGTGTCTTATCCTCCAACTCTTTTATTTTACAAAATTATCAAAATTACACTCAGAAACAAACCACAATACATAAACTAAAGAAAACCAACATAGACAGACATAAAATGTGCAAAACATGCGCAAACAACTGAAAGTCCAAATCCTTTCCTTGTCCTCCACTGAGCTCGGCAGCTTAGGGTCCCCCAGCAGGAATCCACTTAAAAGAGAATACAAAGAAACATAAACCCCTCTCCCCACTCTCACTCCATTCACCCCCATTCACCCCCATTCACACCTCACCGATTTTACTAGTTTACTATTTACAATTTTACTATTTACAAAAACCAAACGAAAATAACCCTTTCCTGGCCCTCCGCCTTGAAAAAAAACAAGAACTCTGCCACTTTGGCCGACAAACCTTACCTCCTATTACACAGCAAAGATTTTTTTTTTTTTTTTTTTTTTTTTTTTCCTCTCCCACACATGGCAACAAGTTCGCAGCCTTTTTTTTCCCACCACCTTGCACCGCAGGTCCTACAAGTTTGTAGCCTTGTCACTGCAAAATCTGGTCCACGAAAGTTTATGGCCTTTTGATTCCACACGAAAATTATTTCCAGGGTCCGCAGAGTCTACTTCTCCTGCCCTGCTCCTCTGCTCCTTCATGTTGCTCTTGGCATCCGGTCATCCATCCACCACCCCCCATGCACCCCCCTCCCAACCTGACTACACCCCATCCACACATTCTAACTAAAAAGACAAAAAAAAACGTGTGTTATATGTTTTTCCTTTTACCAAAGCACAACCAAAAGACATTTTCCAAAACTCTCAATACCATCCCATCTACTTACGCATTAATATACAAACTAAACACAGCATTTACATACCCAAGGCCCAAGTTTGGCACCTGTAAGCCCAATATCCATTATATGTCCTGTTTTTAAAACAAAAAGCTAAGGTGGCATGCACCAGCCCACCACCAGGAAAACGGGGTTCTAGAGGCTCCATCCCTCACTAACACATTCATCCTATCCCTCAAGAACTAAGACTGTCCCTACTTCTGTCCCTAAAAAAAGAAACCTGTCCCTATCTGTCCCTACCTGCCCCTACTCTACCTAACTTATCATAACTAACTCTCTATCTGTCCCTCAGTGCCTGTCCCTCCCTGTCCCTATCTGCCCCTACCTCTGTCCCTAACACACCCAGTGAAACTTATGCTATCCCTACCCTCATTCACACGGAGCTAGCTCTCCCTTGAGTGCGTTTTTAAAAGGAGAGGCCTCTCCAAAGCCAAGAGGCCTTCCTCACACCCAACCTTTCGAACTCCAAAGAACGGACCTTCACCAGGTCACCCAAGATGTTTCCTACCACCTCATCCCTTGGGAGGGTTTTTTTCCGCGTCGTAACTAGGCACCGTGCATTCCAAGTGTGGAACCTAACCGCTGCACTGACTAGGAATAAAGTGCACGGGTCCCGGCCACCCAGGGATCTGAACGCTCCATAGGCCCATTCAGCGTAGGAGAGGGACGCCAGCCGCGGCCAACGTATGGAGGCACCCACCCTGTTGTAAACCTCTGCATTAAAGGGACAATGAAGCAGGAAGTGCTCCATGCTTTCCAGCACGTCGCCACACTCCTCACGAGGGCAACCCCGGTCATCGGAGTTCCTGCACTTCAAGTTGTCCCTTACATACAGCCTCCCGTGGAAGCAACGCCAGGTCAAGTCCCAAAACTTCATGGGGATCCGCTTAGAATTTAAAAGCCCCAGCCCGACCTCCAGATCCCGGCCTGGGCAATCCTTAAGGGCCAGGGGCTTCTGGAAATGGGTCAACAGGACCCTCCTGTCAAGGCACTGCCTCGACATGGTCCTGATTTCCCACATTCCCAGACCCCACCGGCGGATCACCTTCAGAACCGGGGTAGCGTAAGCCGGAAGATGCCCATGAGGTGTGCGTAGGTCCTTCACCCGCCCTCCTGTCTCCCATTCCTGGAAGAAAGGCCAAAGCCAACCCTTGCAGGAGACTACCCACGGAGGAGCCCTCTCTAGCCAGAGGTTAGAGATGTTAGTCTTAAGAAAGGTGTTTACTAGAAACACCACCGGGTTGACCATACCCAACCCGCCTAGTCTCCTCGTACGGTATGTAACCTCCCTCTTGATTAGGTTAAGCCTATTCCCCCATAACAATTGGAAGAACAGGCTATAGACCCGCGTCCAGAGAGGTTCCGGCAAGATGCACACACTGCCCAGGTATATCAATAAAGGTAGCAGATAGCCTTTAGCCAGGGCAACCCTTTCCCTCAGGGTTAAAGACCAACCCTTCCATTGGTCCACCTTTTGGGCGGCGATCTTAAGTCTGCCCTCCCAATTTTGCTGGGGGTAGTCCCCGGGGCCAAATTCGATGCCTAGAATTTTGGCGGTGGCCTGGGGCCCTGGAAGGGTGTCCGGGAGATCAAAACTAGGATCTCCCCCTCCCAGCCAGAGACTTTCACACTTATCCCGGTTGATCATGGACCCGGATGCCTCCGAGTAGCGCACTACCTCCGACATGACCCAGTCCGCCTCCCCTCTCGAGGATACGAACAGGGAAACATCATCGGCGTACGCCACCACCCTCAGAGAGGAGCCAGAGCCCGCCCGGTCCATCCCGACTCCCGCCAACGGTCCACGATCTACCCTCCTTAAGAAGGGATCGATCGCGAACACGTATAAAAGCGGGCTCAGCGGACAGCCCTGACGGACCCCAGAACCCACCTCAAAAGGACGACCTGACCAACCATTCACCAGCGGAAAAGTCTCAGCCCCTTGGTACAAGATCTCTAACCATTTTACAAACCTCCCAGGCAGACCATACCTCAAAAGGACGGACCAGAGGTACTCGTGGTTGACCCGGTCAAAGGCTTTCGCTTGATCTAATGACAGCAAGTACCCCTTCCAGTGACCTGCCCTACCCTGCTCCACTGCCTCTCGGACACCGAGCACAGCACTAAAAGTACTGCGGCCTGGAACAGAGCAATGCTGGGCCCCTGAAAGGAGCCGGGGTGCAAACTTCACCAGCCGATTAAACAGCACCTTGGCCAGAACCTTCCGGTCCGTATCGAGAAGCGCTATGGGACGCCAGTTCTCGATTCGGGACGGATCCTTACCCTTTGACAGAATAATGAGGGCTGACTTCCTCATTGAGCCGGGAAGAGTGCCCGAGGAGAGACACTCATTAAAGACCCCTGTCAAGAGGGGGACCAAGGAGTCCCTAAAAGTCTTATAGAACTCAGATGTTAAGCCATCCGGACCTGGCGATTTCTTGAGCCGAAGCCCATCAATGGCCAGTCTCACTTCCTCTTCCCTGATTTCTTCTGCCAAAACACCAAGAGAGGGGTCACCCCCTGGCTCAGGGATGGCTTCAGCCAGGAAAGCCGACATCCTGTCCCGATCCAGATCCTTCTTTTCCAAGAGGTGTGAGTAGAAGGATCTGACCACCTCCAGGATCCCTGATTTGGATCTGTTCAGGGACCCCGTACTGTCGATCAGTCCTGTCACCATCTTACAATTCACTGACATCTTACAGTTTCTGTAAGGGTCGGGCGAGCGGTACTTCCCGAAGTCCCTCTCAAAAACCAAAGATGTGTGCCTATCATACTGACACCTCTTGAGCAAAGATTTCACTCTGGAGATTTCCTCTCGGTCACCTCCAGTCGAGACAAGCTGCTCGAGTTTCCTCCCCAGAGCCTGGTACAAGCGGTGCCTGTTCAGACTCCTGAGGCTCGAGAGCTGACGGAAGAACCCCGCCACCCGCTTTTTGAAGATCTCCCACCACTCTGACTTACTACTACAGAGATCCAACAGCGGTACCTGGCTCTGAAGAAAATCCTCGAAGGATTGTCTCACCTCCGCTTCTTCCAGCAGGGACGAATTGAGCTTCCACAGCCCTCTTCCCATCCGAGGAGTCTCTGCAACATTCAGAGAAAAGAAAATTAGACAGTGATCGGAGAACTCCACCTCAACGGCGGACACAGCAGAAAAGATGGCGTCCTCCTTCAAAAAAAACCTGTCTATTCTAGACCTACAGCTACCCCTATGGTAGGTGAAACCTCCGTGACCTGGGGTGTGCCGGATGTGGGCATCCACCAGGCGAGCTTCACTGGCTATGCTATTCAACGCGACGCTATCATAAGCCAGGCGATCTCCGGGACCCCCCCGGTCACGGGACCTCGTAATGGTGTTGAAGTCCCCACCGAAGACCACCTGTCGGCTCGTAAAAAGAAAGGGCTTGATCCTCAGGAAGAGACATTTGCGGTCCCACTTGGACTGCGGGCCGTAGATGTTGATGAGCCGGAGCTCTTGTCCCCTCATGAAGACATCTAGGATCAGGCACCTCCCCATTTCCAACTCAGTAACCCGTCGGCATTCAACTGCTGCAGTCTTAAAAAGGACTGCCACCCCGCTATACGGCTCGGCCGCAAGAGACCAGTATGAGGGCCCGCACCTCCACTCCCTCCGTGATTTATAGATGGCCCCCATGTCTGTTAGTCTGGTCTCTTGCAAGAATAAAATTTCTGCCTCAATCCGGGAGAAAAAATCAAAGGCCGTGAAGCGAGCCGCATCTGACTTAATGCTGGCGACATTAATAGACGCCAGCGTCAACGGGGCGAGTTCAGCCATCATGGGTGATCGAGTTGGATGGCCAATTTCTTCCCTACCCCGCTATTACCTCCTCCTGGGGAGGGGTCAGACACCTTCCTTTTCAGGGAAGCTCCCGACGTGTCCATCCCACCCCCCCCGGTGTCCTCGCCCCCGGGTTCCAGGTCTGTCCCCCCCTCAGGAGGAGCAATGCCCCCTGAGGGACGGACTCCGCCATCCCCCGAAGGACCCTCCGGTGTTACCCCCGGCCCAGTACCCTCGTCTTGCGGTTCATCATCTGAACCCCCGAGGGCGCTGAACCGGTTGGAGAGTCTGATCAGAGGGGGGTCAGCGGGCCCTTCCGTATGCACCCTTGTGGTCGGGGGCGGGGGGGACTTTGAAGGCTTGTCAGCCTTCCTCCCCACCGCTTTGCGCTTGGCACGCCTGGTTTTGCCACCTGGTGCTGTAGGCTGCTCTTGGACATCCTCATCAACACTTTCATACTGAGAGGAGTTGTCCGAGTCAGCCGCTTTCTCCTCTCTCTCCATCCTCCTGATCTCCTCACTCACCGCACTCTCCCCCAGGGCCTCAGAGGCTTTGGCCACGGGCCTGGAGGGAGGAGCAGGCATCACCCCGGTTGCCCGAGGCTCCACCTGTCCCTTACCTCCCTGGCGTTTTTCCTGCCTCCGCTGGTACGCGGGGCCCCTTGCAGCATTGCCCTTCCTCACTGGCCCCTCAGCCCTTCCCCCTTCGCCACCACCTGCCACAGCAGAAGCAGCGCCACCGGGGGTTGCCCCCCCGCGGTCTCCCCCCACCGGGCCTGTGGCGGCATTAGAGAAAGAGCGAGGGCAGCGGCTGAGAGGGTGACCCAGGTCACCACACAGGTGGCACCGAATGTCTTTGCACAAGGCAGCCAGGTGACCTACCCCACCACACAACGCGCACTTCTGCACCTTGCAGTTGGCGCTGAAGTGAGTGGGGTCGCCGCACTTGTGGCAGACCTTCGGTTGCCCCTGGTAGAAGACCAGGATCCTGTCCCTTCCCAGGAACGCCGAGGAAGGGATGTGGGTGACCGTGCCGCCGGAAACCTTCAATTTGACCATGAAGGTCCAGCCCCCCGACCAGATGCCAAACTCGTCCCTGTTCTTTTTTGGGACCTCGGTGACCTCCCCGTAACGGGAAAGCCACGTCATGATGTCCACGCCTGCGAGTGACTCGTTACATGTAACCACGGTCACTCGCTTGACGGAATTTTGGCGAGACACCGCTTGAGCCACGAAGTCTCGCCATCCGGGCTCTTCCCGCACCAGCTCGTAGTTTGACCAGAAGAGCTCAAGCCCCTCTGGCCGCACGAAGCTGACGTCGAAGAAGCGGGACGCCGAAGGGTGTATCAGGGCAAAGATGTCATTCGCCCCGAAGCCCATCTTAAGGAGGAGCTCCACCACCTTGCTCCTAGGTGGACAAGCTTCACTGCCCCCCCACCTAAGACGGACCACATTCCTTCTTGGCGGCCCCTGCCCGGCTGTGGGGAGAGACCAAACAGTCCCTCCCTCCCTTTGATTTTGGAAGGCTGCTAGGCCATGTCTCTCTATCCAGAAAGACAGGTCCACTGTCCTCCCCTCTACCATGATCGATCTTTCTCCCCTTTGGAGGGCCTCCAGGAAACGGCGGTGCAAACCGCCGTCCCCGGAGCCCGGAGGCGAGGAGACCCCCCCGGAACCACCCCGACCCCCAGCCGCGACCCCCGCATAATTACGTTGGGGCCTCGCGGCTGGGGGGGCAGACGGGCCAGCCCTCCCACCACTACCACCACTTGTGCCAGCACCCTCATTCACTCTCCCGTTCACTCTTTTATTATTTCCACTCGCTCCGGCACTCACTCCAGCATTTACTGCCACATTCACACTCGCACTCACTCCCTCATCCATATCGCTCACATCACCATTTATGTCCTCAAACAGCTCTTCAAAAATATCTCCTATCTCACTCCCACTCTCACTTCCAGATAGACCACTATTTACATTAGCAGACTTGGTGTTGCAGTACCCCTGCCTGCCTGCTGGGGGCCCTGACTGGCCAGTGCTCTGCTCCTTGGAGCTGCTGGCACTGCTCCAACTCTTGTCCAGGAGTGCCGCTGCCCCTTTAAATACCTCCGAGCAGAGCGCACTCAGTACGCCCTGCCCGAGCCTGGGAGCAGCAGCAGCTCCTGGGTTCTCTGGCTCCACTTTTTTTCCTTTTTGCGGTGTCTTTGCACTGAGGACAGGGACGGCCACTGCCACCGCACCCTGCCCTCTGCTGTTCGCCCCCGCCGGCTTCCCAAGGAGCGCCAGAGCCCCCGCACCACCAGATGGAGGTAAGCGGGCTGGGGACCCCGACAACTCCCTACCGACTTTTGGGGGCACTATGCTGCTTGAGGGGGTAGGCGGGACAGGAGGCAGTGGGCCCGCCAAGGCCACGCCCCCCCCGCCGGCCGCAGCCACCCCGGGCAGAGCAGTGACCCCTTGCGAGGCCACGCCCTCCCCAGGTGACGCGGGAACAGCGGGCGGGACAGCGGCCGAGGAGGACACGCCCCCCCCGCATGCCGCAGCCTTTGCAGGCTGGGCAACACTCGGGGAGGCCACGCCCCCCTCACGGACTGTCACTGCGCCCCTGAACCCACCACTTGATGTTGGCAGGGCTGGCCACTCCCCCTCATCGCCCAGCGGCGGCGGTGCCCCCAGCACGGACCCCTTTTTGGGTCTACGCGCCGGGGACCCCGCTCTTGCCACGGGCGCCGTCAGAGGAGCTACCAGCCCCTTGCATTTTTTTAGCTGCTGCTTCACAGCAGCCTCCACGCCCTTTCTAGGTCTCTGGACCCCGATAAGTGGACCAGACTTAACGGACCCGTGCGTGGGGGATCCAGAGACCCCAGCACTCACCGCCGGAGGTGCGGTCCTGGCTGTACCCGTGCTGAGCGCCAGGCCAGCCCCCCCTGCCACCGGGGACTGAGCCCGGACACCACTACTGCCAATACCGCCAGCGGCTGTTACACCACTGGCACCAGCACCGACCTCCATGTCGCTGCCTGAACCCTCACCGCCACCACCAGATGTGACGGTAAGGTCCAGGCACACATCACTCTCCCCGCGCCCCCGCTGCGGACCCACCACAGGGCCCGAGCCGGGGTGGGCAGCGGGTTCCATACAGCGGGACAGAGGGGCCCCGGAAAGAGGGACAAACATAAGTTTGTCAGCCACGGTGTTTTTTGGCTTGCGCTTGTTTTTTTTCTTTTTCCTCTTTCCGGTTGCCTCGTCCTCAGGGCAGACCTCATCCCCAAAGAGCAGTGTGCCAAACCGCTCTGGGGACTCGATCTGCCTCACCTGTTGTAGGACGAGGCAGCCCCCCTCACTACTACTGTCCCCACTCCCACCAGCCTCCCCCTCGCCCCCACTTTCCTCCGAGTAACTGGAGTCCGGTGGGAGAGCCACTTGCTCAGGGGCCACCCCGCTGCATGTTACCTGGGTGTCGCTGCTCACCAGGCCTTCAGGTGGGGCAGGCGTAGATGTTCCGCCATCCTCCTCCTCTTGGCCCTCCACCTGGCAGGGGCCTCCCGACCCCCCAGGAGACCCTCCGGTCATGGCTCTAAACCGGTCATCATTTTTCAGTTTCTCTGCAAAGGGGCCGCTCCCACTCAGGATAGCCGCCCGTATCTCCTCCAAGGCCCTGATAGCCCCCTTCAGCCTCTCCACCGTGGCGGAGACCTCAGCTCGTCTCGAGGCGGGGAGCCGGTTCTTAGCCACCGCTCGTGCTCCCCTTAACTCCTCCCGGAGTTTTCCCAGCTGTTTGGCGGCCTCCTCATATTCGCAGAGGTGCGCATGGATGCGGGAGGCGTAGATGGTGGATGGCTCTCCCTCAGCTCTGGAGCCCCAGATGTTGGGGGGCTCTGCCACTGCACCTCTGCTCTGGGCCGCCACTCCTCCGGGAGGAGGAGCCGCCACGGTACCAGCTTCGGGGGGCCCGGTGTCCCGGGGCTCCTGGGTCCTGCGACCCCCTCTCTCCTGGCTCCGTCTCTTCCCCATCTCCCTGGGACTGGCTGGCTGCACCCTGGCCTCTGGATGGTGCTGAGGCCCCCCACCCCCAGCTGGCTTGCCGGGGGATGGGAGCCAGGGGCACAGCCCCGGCGCTCAGTCCCAGGGAAAGTCCTCTTTCCTGGGAAGGGGGCAGATGGAAAGTCCTTGCAGGAAAAAACCTCCCTTCCCAGGAGCTTAGCAAGGCCCTAGCCTGCAGACGCTCAGCACAGATGCTCCTCCTCTTCCTGGGCGTGCTCTATCCTCCAGTCACCACCAGAGCTGCACTCACTATTCTGCTGTTACATCGTGTCTTATCCTCCAGTCACCTCCAGAGCTGCAGTCACTATTCTGCTGTTACATCATGTCTTATCCTCCAGAGCTGCAGTCACTGTTCTGCTGTTACAGTGTGTCTTATCCTGCAGTCACCTGCAGAGCTGCAGTCACTGTTCTGCTGTTACAGTGTGTCTTATCCTGCAGTCACCTCCAGAGCTGCAGTCACTATTCTGCTATTACATCATGTCTTATCCTCCAGAGCTGCAGTCACTGTTCTGCTGTTACAGTGTGTCTTATCCTGCAGTCACCTCCAGAGCTGTAGTCACTATTCTGCTATTACATCATGTCTTATCCTCCAGTCACCTCCAGAGCTGCACTCACTATTCTGCTGTTACATCGTGTCTTATTCTCCAGTCACCTCCAGAGCTGCACTCACTATTTTGCTGTTACATCATGTCTTATTCTCTAGTCACCTCCAGAGCTGCGGTCACTATTCTACTGTTACATCATGTCTTATCCTCCAGAGATGCAGTCACTATTCTGCTATTACATCGTGTCTTATCCTCCAGTCACCTTCAGAGCTGCAGTCACTATTCTGCTATTACATCATGTCTTATCCTCCAGTCACCTCCAGAGCTGCACTCACTATTTTGCTGTTACATCTTGTCTTATTCTCTAGTCACCTCCAGAGCTGCGGTCACTATTCTACTGTTAC
This sequence comes from Dendrobates tinctorius, assembly GCF_039654945.1. Taxonomy (NCBI): domain Eukaryota; kingdom Metazoa; phylum Chordata; class Amphibia; order Anura; family Dendrobatidae; genus Dendrobates; species Dendrobates tinctorius. The sequence continues at coordinate 1,809,786 of NW_027361899.1, read as the reverse complement.
ATCATGTCTTATCCTCCAGAGATGCAGTCACTATTCTGCTATTACATCGTGTCTTATCCTCCAGTCACCTTCAGAGCTGCAGTCACTATTCTGCTATTACATCATGTCTTATCCTCCAGTCACCTCCAGAGCTGCACTCACTATTTTGCTGTTACATCATGTCTTATTCTCTAGTCACCTCCAGAGCTGCGGTCACTATTCTACTGTTACATCATGTCTTATCCTCCAGAGATGCAGTCACTATTCTGCTATTACATCGTGTCTTATCCTCCAACTCTTTTATTTTACAAAATTATCAAAATTACACTCAGAAACAAACCACAATACATAAACTAAAGAAAACCAACATAGACAGACATAAAATGTGCAAAACATGCGCAAACAACTGAAAGTCCAAATCCTTTCCTTGTCCTCCACTGAGCTCGGCAGCTTAGGGTCCCCCAGCAGGAATCCACTTAAAAGAGAATACAAAGAAACATAAACCCCTCTCCCCACTCTCACTCCATTCACCCCCATTCACCCCCATTCACACCTCACCGATTTTACTAGTTTACTATTTACAATTTTACTATTTACAAAAACCAAACGAAAATAACCCTTTCCTGGCCCTCCGCCTTGAAAAAAACAAGAACTCTGCCACTTTGGCCGACAAACCTTACCTCCTATTACACAGCAAAGATTTTTTTTTTTTTTTTTTTTTTTTTTTTCCTCTCCCACACACGGCAACAAGTTCGCAGCCTTTTTTCCCACCACCTTGCACCGCAGGTCCTACAAGTTTGTAGCCTTGTCACTGCAAAATCTGGTCCACGAAAGTTTATGGCCTTTTGATTCCACACGAAAACTCTTTCCAGGGTCCGCAGAGTCTACTTCTCCTGCCCTGCTCCTCTGCTCCTTCATGTTGCTCTTGGCATCCGGTCATCCATCCACCACCCCCCATGCACCCCCCTCCCAACCTGACTACATCCCATCCACACATTCTAACTAAAAAAACAAAAAAAACGTGTGTTATATGTTTTTCCTTTTACCAAAGCACAACCAAAAGACATTTTCCAAAACTCTCAATACCATCCCATCTACTTACGCATTAATATACAAACTAAACACAGCATTTACATACCCAAGGCCCAAGTTTGGCACCTGTAAGCCCAATATCCATTATATGTCCTGTTTTTAAAACAAAAAGCTAAGGTGGCATGCACCAGCCCACCACCAGGAAAACGGGGTTCTAGAGGCTCCATCCCTCACTAACACATTCATCCTATCCCTCAAGAACTAAGACTGTCCCTACTTCTGTCCCTAAAAAAAGAAACCTGTCCCTATCTGTCCCTACCTGCCCCTACTCTACCTAACTTATCATAACTAACTCTCTATCTGTCCCTCAGTGCCTGTCCCTCCCTGTCCCTATCTGCCCCTACTTCTGTCCCTAACACACCCAGTGAAACTTATGCTATCCCTACCCTCATTCACACGGAGCTAGCTCTCCCTTGAGTGCGTTTTTAAAAGGAGAGGCCTCTCCAAAGCCAAGAGGCCTTCCTCACACCCAACCTTTCGAACTCCAAAGAACGGACCTTCACCAGGTCACCCAAGATGTTTCCTACCACCTCATCCCTTGGGAGGGTTTTTTTCCGCGTCGTAACTAGGCACCGTGCATTCCAAGTGTGGAACCTAACCGCTGCACTGACTAGGAATAAAGTGCACGGGTCCCGGCCACCCAGGGATCTGAACGCTCCATAGGCCCATTCAGTGTAGGAGAGGGACGCCAGCCGCGGCCAACGTATGGAGGCACCCACCCTGTTGTAAACCTCTGCATTAAAGGGACAATGAAGCAGGAAGTGCTCCATGCTTTCCAGCACGTCGCCACACTCCTCACGAGGGCAACCCCGGTCATCGGAGTTCCTGCACTTCAAGTTGTCCCTTACATACAGCCTCCCGTGGAAGCAACGCCAGGTCAAGTCCCAAAACTTCATGGGGATCCGCTTAGAATTTAAAAGCCCCAGCCCGACCTCCAGATCCCGGCCTGGGCAATCCTTAAGGGCCAGGGGCTTCTGGAAATGGGTCAACAGGACCCTCCTGTCAAGGCACTGCCTCGACATGGTCCTGATTTCCCACATTCCCAGACCCCACCGGCGGATCACCTTCAGAACCGGGGTAGCGTAAGCCGGAAGATGCCCATCAGGTGTGCGTAGGTCCTTCACCCGCCCTCCTGTCTCCCATTCCTGGAAGAAAGGCCAAAGCCAACCCTTGCAGGAGACTACCCACGGAGGAGCCCTCTCTAGCCAGAGGTTGGAGATGTTAGTCTTAAGAAAGGTGTTTACTAGAAACACCACCGGGTTGACCATACCCAACCCGCCTAGTCTCCTCGTACGGTATGTAACCTCCCTCTTGATTAGGTTAAGCCTATTCCCCCATAACAATTGGAAGAACAGGCTATAGACCCGCGTCCAGAGAGGTTCCGGCAAGATGCACACACTGCCCAGGTATATCAATAAAGGTAGCAGATAGCCTTTAGCCAGGGCAACCCTTTCCCTCAGGGTTAAAGACCAACCCTTCCATTGGTCCACCTTTTGGGCGGCGATCTTAAGTCTGCCCTCCCAATTTTGCTGGGGGTAGTCCCCGGGGCCAAATTCGATGCCTAGAATTTTGGCGGTGGCCTGGGGCCCTGGAAGGGTGTCCGGGAGATCAAAACTAGGATCTCCCCCTCCCAGCCAGAGACTTTCACACTTATCCCGGTTGATCATGGACCCGGATGCCTCCGAGTAGCGCAATACCTCCGACATGACCCAGTCCGCCTCCCCTCTCGAGGATACGAACAGGGAAACATCATCGGCATACGCCACCACCCTCAGAGAGGAGCCAGAGCCCGCCCGGTCCATCCCGACTCCCGCCAACGGTCCACGATCTACCCTCCTTAAGAAGGGATCGATCGCGAACACGTATAAAAGCGGGCTCAGCGGACAGCCCTGACGGACCCCAGAACCCACCTCAAAAGGACGACCTGACCAACCATTCACCAGCGGAAAAGTCTCAGCCCCTTGGTACAAGATCTCTAACCATTTTACAAACCTCCCAGGCAGACCATACCTCAAAAGGACGGACCAGAGGTACTCGTGGTTGACCCGGTCAAAGGCTTTCGCTTGATCTAATGACAGCAAGTACCCCTTCCAGTGACCTGCCCTACCCTGCTCCACTGCCTCTCGGACACCGAGCACAGCACTAAAAGTACTGCGGCCTGGAACAGAGCAATGCTGGGCCCCTGAAAGGAGCCGGGGTGCAAACTTCACCAGCCGATTAAACAGCACCTTGGCCAGAACCTTCCGGTCCGTATCGAGAAGCGCTATGGGACGCCAGTTCTCGATTCGGGACGGATCCTTACCCTTTGACAGAATAATGAGGGCTGACTTCCTCATTGAGCCGGGAAGAGTGCCCGAGGAGAGACACTCATTAAAGACCCCTGTCAAGAGGGGGACCAAGGAGTCCCTAAAAGTCTTATAGAACTCAGATGTTAAGCCATCCGGACCTGGCGATTTCTTGAGCCGAAGCCCATCAATGGCCAGTCTCACTTCCTCTTCCCTGATTTCTTCTGCCAAAACACCAAGAGAGGGGTCACCCCCTGGCTCAGGGATGGCTTCAGCCAGGAAAGCCGACATCCTGTCCCGATCCAGATCCTTCTTTTCCAAGAGGTGTGAGTAGAAGGATCTGACCACCTCCAGGATCCCTGATTTGGATCTGTTCAGGGACCCCGTACTGTCGATCAGTCCTGTCACCATCTTACAATTCACTGACATCTTACAGTTTCTGTAAGCGTCGGGCGAGCGGTACTTCCCGAAGTCCCTCTCAAAAACCAAAGATGTGTGCCTATCATACTGACACCTCTTGAGCAAAGATTTCACTCTGGAGATTTCCTCTCGGTCACCTCCAGTCGAGACAAGCTGCTCGAGTTTCCTCCCCAGAGCCTGGTACAAGCGGTGCCTGTTCAGACTCCTGAGGCTCGAGAGCTGACGGAAGAACCCCGCCACCCGCTTTTTGAAGATCTCCCACCACTCTGACTTACTACTACAGAGATCCAACAGCGGTACCTGGCTCTGAAGAAAATCCTCGAAGGATTGTCTCACCTCCGCTTCTTCCAGCAGGGACGAATTGAGCTTCCACAGCCCTCTTCCCATCCGAGGAGTCTCTGCAACATTCAGAGAAAAGAAAATTAAACAGTGATCGGAGAACTCCACCTCAACGGCGGACACAGCAGAAAAGATGGCGTCCTCCTTCAAAAAAAACCTGTCTATTCTAGACCTACAGCTACCCCTATGGTAGGTGAAACCTCCGTGACCTGGGGTGTGCCGGATGTGGGCATCCACCAGGCGAGCTTCACTGGCTATGCTATTCAACGCGACGCTATCATAAGCCAGGCGATCTCCGGGACCCCCCCGGTCACGGGACCTCGTAATGGTGTTGAAGTCCCCACCGAAGACCACCTGTCGGCTCGTAAAAAGAAAGGGCTTGATCCTCAGGAAGAGACATTTGCGGTCCCACTTGGACTGCGGGCCGTAGATGTTGATGAGCCGGAGCTCTTGTCCCCTCATGAAGACATCTAGGATCAGGCACCTCCCCATTTCCAACTCAGTAACCCGTCGGCATTCAACTGCTGCAGTCTTAAAAAGGACTGCCACCCCGCTATACGGCTCGGCCGCAAGAGACCAGTATGAGGGCCCGCACCTCCACTCCCTCCGTGATTTATAGATGGCCCCCATGTCTGTTAGTCTGGTCTCTTGCAAGAATAAAATTTCTGCCTCAATCCGGGAGAAAAAATCAAAGGCCGTGAAGCGAGCCGCATCTGACTTAATGCTGGCGACATTAATAGACGCCAGCGTCAACGGGGCGAGTTCAGCCATCATGGGTGATCGAGTTGGATGGCCAATTTCTTCCCTACCCCGCTATTACCTCCTCCTGGGGAGGGGTCAGACACCTTCCTTTTCAGGGAAGCTCCCGACGTGTCCATCCCACCCCCCCCCGGTGTCCTCGCCCCCTGGTTCCAGGTCTGTCCCCCCCTCAGGAGGAGCAATGCCCCCTGAGGAACGGACTCCGCCATCCCCCGAAGGACCCTCCGGTGTTACCCCCGGCCCAGTACCCTCGTCTTGCGGTTCATCATCTGAACCCCCGAGGGCGCTGAACCGGTTGGAGAGTCTGATCAGAGGGGGGTCAGCGGGCCCTTCCGTATGCACCCTTGTGGTCGGGGGCGGGGGGGACTTTGAAGGCTTGTCAGCCTTCCTCCCCACCGCTTTGCGCTTGGCACGCCTGGTTTTGCCACCTGGTGCTGTAGGCTGCTCTTGGACATCCTCATCAACACTTTCATACTGAGAGGAATTGTCCGAGTCAGCCGCTTTCTCCTCTCTCTCCATCCTCCTGATCTCCTCACTCACCGCACTCTCCCCCAGGGCCTCAGAGGCTTTGGCCACGGGCCTGGAGGGAGGAGCAGGCATCACCCCGGTTGCCCGAGGCTCCACCTGTCCCTTACCTCCCTGGCGTTTTTCCTGCCTCCGCTGGTATGCGGGGCCCCTTGCAGCATTGCCCTTCCTCACTGGCCCCTCAGCCCTTCCCCCTTCGCCACCACCTGCCACAGCAGAAGCAGCGCCACCGGGGGTTGCCCCCCCGCGGTCTCCCCCCACCGGGCCTGTGGCGGCATTAGAGAAAGAGCGAGGGCAGCGGCTGAGAGGGTGACCCAGGTCACCACACAGGTGGCACCGAATGTCTTTGCACAAGGCAGCCAGGTGACCTACCCCACCACACAACGCGCACTTCTGCACCTTGCAGTTGGCGCTGAAGTGAGTGGGGTCGCCGCACTTGTGGCAGACCTTCGGTTGCCCCTGGTAGAAGACCAGGATCCTGTCCCTTCCCAGGAACGCCGAGGAAGGGATGTGGGTGACCGTGCCGCCGGAAACCTTCAATTTGACCATGAAGGTCCAGCCCCCCGACCAGATGCCAAACTCGTCCCTGTTCTTTTTTGGGACCTCGGTGACCTCCCCGTAACGGGAAAGCCACGTCATGATGTCCACGCCTGCGAGTGACTCGTTACATGTAACCACGGTCACTCGCTTGACGGAATTTTGGCGAGACACCGCTTGAGCCACGAAGTCTCGCCATCCGGGCTCTTCTCGCACCAGCTCGTAGTTTGACCAGAAGAGCTCAAGCCCCTCTGGCCGCACGAAGCTGACGTCGAAGAAGCGGGACGCCGAAGGGTGTATCAGGGCAAAGATGTCATTCGCCCCGAAGCCCATCTTAAGGAGGAGCTCCACCACCTTGCTCCTAGGTGGACAAGCTTCACTGCCCCCCCACCTAAGACGGACCACATTCCTTCTTGGCGGCCCCTGCCCGGCTGTGGGGAGAGACCAAACAGTCCCTCCCTCCCTTTGATTTTGGAAGGCTGCTAGGCCATGTCTCTCTATCCAGAAAGACAGGTCCACTGTCCTCCCCTCTACCATGATCGATCTTTCTCCCCTTTGGAGGGCCTCCAGGAAACGGCGGTGCAAACCGCCGTCCCCGGAGCCCGGAGGCGAGGAGACCCCCCCGGAACCACCCCGACCCCCAGCCGCGACCCCCGCATAATTACGTTGGGGCCTCGCGGATGGGGGGGCAGACGGGCCAGCCCTCCCACCACTACCACCACTTGTGCCAGCACCCTCATTCATTCTCCCGTTCACTCTTTTATTATTTCCACTCGCTCCGGCACTCACTCCAGCATTTACTGCCACATTCACACTCGCACTCACTCCCTCATCCATATCGCTCACATCACCATTTATGTCCTCAAACAGCTCTTCAAAAATATCTCCTATCTCACTCCCACTCTCACTTCCAGATAGACCACTATTTACATTAGCAGACTTGGTGTTGCAGTACCCCTGCCTGCCTGCTGGGGGCCCTGACTGGCCAGTGCTCTGCTCCTTGGAGCTGCTGGCACTGCTCCAACTCTTGTCCAAGAGTGCCGCTGCCCCTTTAAATACCTCCGAGCAGAGCGCACTCAGTACGCCCTGCCCGAGCCTGGGAGCAGCAGCAGCTCCTGGGTTCTCTGGCTCCACATTTTTTTCTTTTTGCGGTATCTTTGCACTGAGGGCAGGGACGGCCACTGCCACCGCACCCTGCCCTCTGCTGTTCGCCCCCGCCGGCTTCCCAAGGAGCGCCAGAGCCCCCGCACCACCAGATGGAGGTAAGCGGGCTGGGGACCCCGACAACTCCCTACCGACTTTTGGGGGCACTATGCTGCTTGAGGGGGTAGGCGGGACAGGAGGCAGTGGGCCCGCCAAGGCCACGCCCCCCCCGCCGGCCGCAGCCACCCCGGGCAGAGCAGTGACCCCTTGCGAGGCCACGCCCTCCCCAGGTGACGCGGGCACAGCGGGCGGGACAGCGGCCGAGGAGGACACGCCCCCCCCGCATGCCGCAGCCTTTGCAGGCTGGGCAACACTCGGGGAGGCCACGCCCCCCTCACGGACTGTCACTGCGCCCCTGAACCCACCACTTGATGTTGGCAGGGCTGGCCACTCCCCCTCGTCGCCCAGCGGCGGCGGTGCCCCCAGCACGGACCCCTTTTTGGGTCTACGCGCCGGGGACCCCGCTCTTGCCACGGGCGCCGTCAGAGGAGCTACCAGCCCCTTGCATTTCTTTAGCTGCTGCTTCACAGCAGCCTCCACGCCCTTTCTAGGTCTCTGGACCCCCATAAGTGGACCAGACTTAACGGACCCGTGCGTGGGGGATCCAGAGACCCCAGCACTCACCGCCGGAGGTGCGGTCCTGGCTGTACCCGTGCTGAGCGCCAGGCCAGCCCCCCCTGCCACCGGGGACTGAGCCCGGACACCACTACTGCCAATACCGCCAGCGGCTGTTACACCACTGGCACCAGCACCGACCTCCATGTCGCTGCCTGAACCCTCACCGCCACCACCAGATGTGACGGTAAGGTCCAGGCACACATCACTCTCCCCGCGCCCCCGCTGCGGACCCACCACAGGGCCCGAGCCGGGGTGGGCAGCGGGTTCCATACAGCGGGACAGAGGGGCCCCGGAAAGAGGGACAAACATAAGTTTGTCAGCCACGGTGTTTTTTGGCTTGCGCTTGTTTTTTTTCTTTTTCCTCTTTCCGGTTGCCCCGTCCTCAGGGCAGACCTCATCCCCAAAGAGCAGTGTGCCAAACCGCTCTGGGGACTCGATCTGCCTCACCTGTTGTAGGACGAGGCAGCCCCCCTCACTACTACTGTCCCCACTCCCACCAGCCTCCCCCTCGCCCCCACTTTCCTCCGAGTAACTGGAGTCCGGTGGGAGAGCCACTTGCTCAGGGGCCACCCCGCTGCATGTTACCTGGGTGTTGTTGCTCACCAGGCCTTCAGGTGGGGCAGGCGTAGATGTTCCGCCATCCTCCTCTTCGTGCTCCACCTGGCAGGGGCCTCCCGACCCCCCAGGAGACCCGCCGGTCATGGCTCTAAACCGGTCATCATTTTTCAGTTTCTCTGCAAAGGGGCCGCTCCCACTCAGGATAGCCGCTCGTATCTCCTCCAAGGCCCTGATAGCCCCCTTCAGCCTCTCCACCGTGGCGGAGACCTCAGCTCGTCTCGAGGCGGGGAGCCGGTTCTTAGCCACCGCTCGTGCTCCCCTTAACTCCTCCCGGAGTTTTCTCAGCTGTTTGGCGGCCTCCTCATATTCGCAGAGGTGCGCATGGATGCGGGAGGCGTAGATGGTGGATGGCTCTCCCTCAGCTCTGGAGCCCCAGATGTTGGGGGGCTCTGCCACTGCACCTCTGCTCTGGGCCGCCACTCCTCCGGGAGGAGGAGCCGCCACGGTACCAGCTTCGGGGGGCCCGGTGTCCCGGGGCTCCTGGGTCCTGCGACCCCCTCTCTCTTGGCTCCGTCTCTTCCCCATCTCCCTGGGACTGGCTGGCTGCACCCTGGCCTCTGGATGGTGCTGAGGCCCCCCACCCCCAGCTGGCTTGCCGGAGGGTGGGAGCCAGGGGCACAGCCCCGGCGCTCAGTCCCAGGGAAAGTCCTCTTTCCTGGGAAGGGGGCAGATGGAAAGTCCTTGCAGGAAAAAACCTCCCTTCCCAGGAGCTTAGCAAGGCCCTAGCCTGCAGGTGCTCAGCACAGATGCTCCTCCTCTTCCTGGGCGTGCTCTATCCTCCAGTCACCTCCAGAGCTGCACTCACTATTTTGCTGTTACATCATGTCTTATTCTCTAGTCACCTCCAGAGCTGCGGTCACTATTCTACTGTTACATCATGTCTTATCCTCCAGAGATGCAGTCACTATTCTGCTATTACATCGTGTCTTATCCTCCAGTCACCTTCAGAGCTGCAGTCACTATTCTGCTATTACATCATGTCTTATCCTCCAGTCACCTCCAGAGCTGCACTCACTATTTTGCTGTTACATCATGTCTTATTCTCTAGTCACCTCCAGAGCTGCGGTCACTATTCTACTGTTACATCATGTCTTATCCTCCAGAGATGCAGTCACTATTCTGCTATTACATCGTGTCTTATCCTCCAGTCACCTTCAGAGCTGCAGTCACTATTCTGCTATTACATCATCTCTTATCCTCCAACTCTTTTATTTTACAAAATTATCAAAATTACACTCAGAAACAAACCACAATACATAAACTAAAGAAAACCAACATAGACAGACATAAAATGTGCAAAACATGCGCAAACAACTGAAAGTCCAAATCCTTTCCTTGTCCTCCACTGAACTCGGCAGCTTAGGGTCCCCCAGCAGGAATCCACTGAAAAGAGAATACAAAGAAACATAAACCCCTCTCCCCACTCTCACTCCATTCACCCCCATTCACACCTCACCGATTTTACTATTTACAATTTTACTATTTACAAAAACCAAACGAAAATAACCCTTTCCTGGCCCTCCACCTTGAAAAAAACAAGAACTCTGCCACTTTGGCCAACAAACCTTACCTCCTATTACACAGCAAAGATTTTTTTTTTTTCTTCCTCTCCCACACATGGCAACAAGTTCGCAGCCTTTTTTCCCACCACCTTGCACCGCAGGTCCTACAAGTTTGTAGCCTTGTCACTGCAAAATCTGGTCCACGAAAGTTTATGGCCTTTTGATTCCACACGAAAACTATTTCCAGGGTCCGCAGAGTCTACTTCTCTTGCCCTGCTCCTTTGCTCCTTCATGTTGCTCTTGGCATCCGGTCATCCATCCACCACCCCCCATGCACCCCCCTCCCAACCTGACTACACCCCATCCACACATTCTAACTAAAAAGACAAAAAAAAACGTGTGTTATATGTTTTTCCTTTTACCAAAGCACAACCAAAAGACATTTTCCAAAACTCTCAATACCATCCCATCTACTTACGCATTAATATACAAACTAAACACAGCATTTACATACCCAAGGCCCAAGTTTGGCACCTGTAAGCCCAATATCCATTATATGTCCTGTTTTTAAAACAAAAAGCTAAGGTGGCATGCACCAGCCCACCACCAGGAAAACGGGGTTCTAGAGGCTCCATCCCTCACTAACACATTCATCCTATCCCTCAAGAACTAAGACTGTCCCTACTTCTGTCCCTAAAAAAGAAACCTGTCCCTATCTGTCCCTACCTGCCCCTACTCTACCTAACTTATCATAACTAACTCTCTATCTGTCCCTCAGTGCCTGTCCCTCCCTGTCCCTATCTGCCCCTACTTCTGTCCTTAACACACCCAGTGAAACTTATGCTATCCCTACCCTCATTCACACGGAGCTAGCTCTCCCTTGAGTGCGTTTTTAAAAGGAGAGGCCTCTCCAAAGCCAAGAGGCCTTCCTCACACCCAACCTTTCGAACTCCAAAGAACGGACCTTCACCAGGTCACCCAAGATGTTTCCTACCACCTCATCCCTTGGGAGGGTTTTTTTCCGCGTCGAAACTAGGCACCGTGCATTCCAAGTGTGGAACCTAACCGCTGCACTGACTAGGAATAAAGTGCCCGGGTCCCGGCCACCCAGGGATCTGAACGCTCCATAGGCCCATTCAGCGTAGGAGAGGGACGCCAGCCGCGGCCAACGTATGGAGGCACCCACCCTGTTGTAAACCTCTGCATTAAAGGGACAATGAAGCAGGAAGTGCTCCATGCTTTCCAGCACGTCGCCACACTCCTCACGAGGGCAACCCCGGTCATCAGAGTTCCTGCACTTCAAGTTGTCCCTTACATTCAGCCTCCCGTGGAAGCAACGCCAGGTCAAGTCCCAAAACTTCATGGGGATCCGCTTAGAATTTAAAAGCCCCAGCCCGACCTCCAGATCCCGGCCTGGGCAATCCTTAAGGGCCAGGGGCTTCTGGAAATGGGTCAACAGGACCCTCCTGTCAAGGCACTGCCTCGACATGGTCCTGATTTCCCACATTCCCAGACCCCACCGGCGGATCACCTTCAGAACCGGGGTAGCATAAGCCGGGAGATGCCCATGAGGTGTGCGTAGGTCCTTCACCCGCCCTCCTGTCTCCCATTCCTGGAAGAAAGGCCAAAGCCAACCCTTGCAGGAGACTACCCACGGAGGAGCCCTCTCTAGCCAGAGGTTGGAGATGTTAGTCTTAAGAAAGGTGTTTACTAGAAACACCACCGGGTTGACCATACCCAACCCGCCTAGTCTCCTCGTACGGTATGTAACCTCCCTCTTGATTAGGTTAAGCCTATTCCCCCATAACAATTGGAAGAACAGGCTATAGACCCGCGTCCAGAGAGGTTCCGGCAAGATGCACACACTGCCCAGGTATATCAATAAAGGTAGCAGATAGCCTTTAGCCAGGGCAACCCTTTCCCTCAGGGTTAAAGACCAACCCTTCCATTGGTCCACCTTTTGGGCGGCGATCTTAAGTCTGCCCTCCCAATTTTGCTGGGGGTAGTCCCCGGGGCCAAATTCGATGCCTAGAATTTTGGCGGTGGCCTGGGGCCCTGGAAGGGTGTCCGGGAGATCAAAACTAGGATCTCCCCCTCCCAGCCAGAGACTTTCACACTTATCCCGGTTGATCATGGACCCGGATGCCTCCGAGTAGCGCACTACCTCCGACATGACCCAGTCCGCCTCCCCTCTCGAGGATACGAACAGGGAAACATCATCGGCGTACGCCACCACCCTCAGAGAGGAGCCAGAGCCCGCCCGGTCCATCCCGACTCCCGCCAACGGTCCACGATCTACCCTCCTTAAGAAGGGATCGATCGCGAACACGTATAAAAGCGGGCTCAGCGGACAGCCCTGACGGACCCCAGAACCCACCTCAAAAGGACGACCTGACCAACCGTTAACCAGCGGAAAAGTCTCAGCCCCTTGGTACAAGATCTCTAACCATTTTACAAACCTCCCAGGCAGACCATACCTCAAAAGGACGGACCAGAGGTACTCGTGGTTGACCCGGTCAAAGGCTTTCGCTTGATCTAATGACAGCAAGTACCCCTTCCAGTGACCTGCCCTACCCTGCTCCACTGCCTCTCGGACACCGAGCACAGCACTAAAAGTACTGCGGCCTGGAACAGAGCAATGCTGGGCCCCTGAAAGGAGCCGGGGTGCAAACTTCACCAGCCGATTAAACAGCACCTTGGCCAGAACCTTCCGGTCCGTATCGAGAAGCGCTATGGGACGCCAGTTCTCTATTCGGGACGGATCCTTACCCTTTGACAGAATAATGAGGGCTGACTTCCTCATTGAGCCGGGAAGAGTGCCCGAGGAGAGACACTCATTAAAGACCCCTGTCAAGAGGGGGACCAAGGAGTCCCTAAAAGTCTTATAGAACTCAGATGTTAAGCCATCCGGACCTGGCGATTTCTTGAGCTGAAGCCCATCAATGGCCAGTCTCACTTCCTCTTCCCTGATTTCTTCTGCCAAAACACCAAGAGAGGGGTCACCCCCTGGCTCAGGGACGGCTTCAGCCAGGAAAGCCGACATCCTGTCCCGATCCAGATCCTTCTTTTCCAAGAGGTGTGAGTAGAAGGATCTGACTACCTCCAGGATCCCTGATTTGGATCTGTTCAGGGACCCCGTACTGTCGATCAGTCCTGTCACCATCTTACAATTCACTGACATCTTACAGTTTCTGTAAGGGTCGGGCGAGCGGTACTTCCCGAAGTCCCTCTCAAAAACCAAGGATGTGTGCCTATCATACTGACACCTCTTGAGCAAAGATTTCACTCTGGAGATTTCCTCTCGGTCACCTCCAGTCGAGACAAGCTGCTCGAGTTTCCTCCCCAGAGCCTGGTACAAGCGGTGCCTGTTCAGACTCCTGAGGCTCGAGAGCTGACGGAAGAACCCCGCCACCCGCTTTTTGAAGATCTCCCACCACTCTGACTTACTACTACAGAGATCCAACAGCGGTACCTGGCTCTGAAGAAAATCCTCGAAGGATTGTCTCACCTCCGCTTCTTCCAGCAGGGACGAATTGAGCTTCCACAGCCCTCTTCCCATCAGAGGAGTCTCTGCAACATTCAGAGAAAAGAAAATTAGACAGTGATCGGAGAACTCCACCTCAACGGCGGACACAGCAGAAAAGATGGCGTCCTCCTTCAAAAAAAACCTGTCTATTCTAGACCTACAGCTACCCCTATGGTAGGTGAAACCTCCGTGACCTGGGGTGTGCCGGATGTGGGCATCCACCAGGCGAGCTTCACTGGCTATGCTATTCAACGCGACGCTATCATAAGCCAGGCGATCTCCGGGACCCCCCCGGTCACGGGACCTCGTAATGGTGTTGAAGTCCCCACCGAAGACCACCTGTCGGCTCGTAAAAAGATAGGGCTTGATCCTCAGGAAGAGACATTTGCGGTCCCACTTGGACTGCGGGCCGTAGATGTTGATGAGCCGGAGCTCTTGTCCCCTCATGAAGACATCTAGGATCAGGCACCTCCCCATTTCCAACTCAGTAACCTGTCGGCATTCAACTGCTGCAGTCTTAAAAAGGACTGCCACCCCGCTATACGGCTCGGCCGCAAGAGACCAGTATGAGGGCCCGCACCTCCACTCCCTCCATGCTTTATAGATGGCCCCCAAGTCTGTTAGTCTGGTCTCTTGCAAGAATAAAATTTCTGCCTCAATCCGGGAGAAAAAATCAAAGGCCGTGAAGCGAGCCGCATCTGACTTAAAGCTGGCGACATTAATAGACGCCAGCGTCAACGGGGCGAGTTCAGCCATCATGGGTGATCGAGTTTGTGACGAACAGCCCACCGCCGTTCGTCCACTTACGGGCGACACTAACGGGAGTCCCGCTGCCACCAAAACGCGACGGACAGCGGACCCTGTGTCACCACTATGTCACAGTCCCACCACTGACACGGGTGTATCAGCGGACGGAGGGGCGTGACACAATGCCGGCACACGGCTATCACAGGCGCAGTGGGGCTTATCTTAGTTATCCCAACACTGGCACCATGTGACCAAAAATATCCAGCAAGCTAATCTCGCTCTACAATTTGCCGCAGGGGGAGTTTAATTTGGATGCCCCACCACTGCTATCAATCTTCCAAGTACTGCGGGGATTTATGTATATCCCACTTTCTCAGTTCCACTTTGGAACTCGCAGCTCTCCGGCGCCCCCCTTACCCTCAGGTCAGTCAGGGAACTGCACCTAGGATAATTAGTCGCCGGACGGGCTGCCTGTTGTGAACCAGCAATTAGGCTTCTGCAGTAAGGGAATTATCAATGCTGTGGCTGAAGCCCCTTACTCAGCAATATAAGACCCTTCTAGACTGCCAGCAAGCCGTAATAGCCGTACACAACGCGCTGCCACCAGTCACGGTTACTTAATTCACAGTGTTAAATTAAGAGGGTCCGTGGCAAACCCCTTGAATTAGTAGCGATTATCTATCAAAGGCGTATAGTTCGATTCTTAGAGCATGGAGACAGATCTAAATAATTTCATTTATTTTCCGAAAGAGGACAGTGATTACAGATAAAAGTTGCTATAAAATTGAGACATAAAATATGTACAGTACAGGTATAAAATAAAAGTGGAGAAAACAAAGAGATTACACTCACAGTTCCATATTGTTCCTTAGGCAGACCATGCGGCTAAGGTGGGTGGAGGCGGAGCTGCACTTCTCCGCTCATTGGGGTCCTTCTAGCACGACGACTTGAGCTGTTCTGAGCTGGTTTGCCCAGGAAATGCCTTATAGACTTTCCTATGTGACATCACAGAGAGGTGCATTCTGGGTTGATCCCACCTCTCTTATCCAAGTTATGTTTTGGCTACAAAACTTAGATTAGCTATAACTTTATGGGAGAAGCTGGTATGGACTCATCAGTGGTATCATGTTTCCCAGCGTAATGAGCCCATCAAGAAAACATAAAACATCTATGCGATATGACCGTCCATTTGGGCGCAAATCCTATCTCATGTTCTGGACAGGGTAGAACTTCGAAACATACGCGGTCTCGAAGCTGGGACCGCTCAGGTTACAAAAATATGATTTTCATATCTCTAGGGTATTTGGTTCTTATGGTATAGTCTCTCATAGTTTTATTCGTTTCAAACAAAGAAGTTTTTCCCGCTCTGAAGAGGAGAGAAGGCAAATGGTGTGAGGAAGATGGTCTAGCTAATTAACATTCCTGCTCTTCCAGAGGAAGTGGCAGGGTTGATAAAACCTGGGGGGAAGGAATTCCTACTACTGAGAGTTTACAATGTCCTAGGATGGAGGATTTGTTAGCACATTGCAACAGAAAACATATCTTGCAGACATGGTACATCACACCTCCCCCCTTAAGAGGGCGCTAAGGAGGCATTACCTCTCGGTAATCGGCCATGCGCACCTCAGCGGGTTCGCCCCGGCGGGACAACCTATCGGCATTGCCGTTTTCACTGCCCTTCCTGTGTTTTACAGTAAAATCGTACTGTTGAAGGGCAAGGCTCCAGCGGAGCAATCTTCCATTGGTTCCCGACACGGTGTGCAACCAGCTCAGTGGGTTGTGGTCGGTTACCACCGTGAAGGCGCGCCCATACAGGTAGGGCTGCAAACGCTGCAGTGCCCACACCATGGCCAGACACTCCTTCTCGATGGTCGAGTATGCCACTTCCCTCGGCAAAAGTTTCCGGCTCAGGTACAACACGGGGTGCTCTTGGTCCCCCGAGTCGACCTGGCTAAGCACAGCACCGAGGCCAAACTCGCTGGCGTCGGTCTGTACCAGAAACGGGCGACTGCTGTCGACTGCTCTCAACACTGGAGAGTTGCACAGGGCTGCTTTCAAAGCTTGGAAAGCCGCCTCACAGTCATCTGTCCAGTTGACTGTTTGGGGTAGCCTCTGCTTGGTGAGGTCAGTCAAGGGTTTGGCAAGGGCGCTATAGTCCTGTACGAACCGCCTATAGTACCCTGCAGTGCCCAAGAAGGACTTCACCTGTTTCTTGGTCCTGGGGGTGGGCCAGGACACGATTGCGTCCACTTTTTCTGGCTCCGGACTCATGGAACCCCCGCCTACCCGGTGCCCCAGGTAGTGGACCTCGCGCATGCCTATCTGGCACTTCCCCGGCTTGATGGTCAGGCCTGCCTGGTGAAGACGCTTGAGCACCTCCTGGAGGTGCTGAAGGTGTTCCTCCCAGGTGGAACTGAAGACGGCAATATCGTCTAAGTACGCCACTGCGTACTCCTCCAGTCCCCGAAGCAGGTGGTTGACCATCCGCTGGAAAGTGGCAGGGGCATTCTTCATGCCGAAGGGCATGACCGTGGACTCGTACAGTCCAAAGGGGGTGATAAAGGCGGATTTCTCCTGCGCCTCAGGGGAATCTGCCAGTATCCCCGACTCAAATCCATGATGGATATGTAGTTGGCGTTTGTCAACCGCTCGAGCAGATCCTCGATGCGCGGCATTGGGTGGGCATCAGAGGTTGTGATGGCGTTAAGCCCCCTGTAGTCCACGCAGAACCGGGTGGTTCGATCCTTTTTAGGCACGAGGACTACAGGTGAAGCCCACGCACCTTTTGACCGTCGAATCACTCCCAGCCTTAACATCTCATCGACCTCTTGGCGCATGACTTGTTGCACCGTTTCAGAGATCCGATAAGGTGTTCGCCGTAATGGGGCATGATTCCCGGTGTCCACCTCATGAACTGCTAACTCCGTCCTCCCAGGACGGTTGGTGAACACGGGCCGGAAGAGTTCCAGGGTGGCCATCAACTGCAACCGCTGGGACACGGTGAGCGAACCACTTATCTCCATGTCCTCAATGGACCCATTGGCCTTGGCCTGGGCCAGCATGTCCAGGAGGGAATCTTCCTCCCCATCCTCTGGCAGATTGCAGACCGGTAGGATGCAAGCTTCACGTTCGTAGTGCGCCTTCAGCATGTTGACGTGAAAGGCCTTGCGCCTACCCCGAGCATGGTCAAGCGTGACCACGTAGGTGACCGGGTTGAGCTGTTGGTGGACGACGTACGGGCCTTCCCAGGCTGCCTGAAGCTTATCCGTTGGTACCGGGACCAACACCCACACCTTTTGACCCACCTGGTAGGTCTGCTCCCGGGCGTTCTGGTCGTACCAGCGCTTCTGGTCAGCCTGAGCCTGCGTCATGTTGTCATGCACCAACTGCGTCAAGGTCTGCATCTTGTCACGGAAGCGCATGACATAATCCACGATGGACACTTCTGTGGGGTTTGGCTCATCTTCCCAGGATTCTCTTATCAACCCAAGGGGTCCCCGGACTCGCCTGCCATACAGGAGCTCGAAGGGGGAGAACCCGGTCGAGGCCTGCGGAACTTCTCTGTAAGCGAACAGCAGGTGTGGGAGGTACCGCTCCCAGTCGCGCCCTTGGGTCTCAACCAGTATGCGGAGCATCTGTTTGAGGGTACCGTTGAAACGTTCACACAAACCATTAGTCTGTGGGTGATACGGACTCGATACCAGCTGCGTCACCTGCATTTTCTCACAGAGAGCCTCCATTAGGTGAGACATGAATTGGGGCCCTTGATCGGTAAGCATCTCCCTGGGAAATCCTACTCTCGAAAAGATGGTCACCAGTGCGTCAGCCACCTTATCTGCCCTGGTTGAAGACAGAGCTACTGCCTCTGGGTACCGGGTAGCGTAGTCTACCACGGTGAGAATGTATCGCTTTCCGGAGCTGCTGGGGACGGACAGCGGGCCTACAATGTCCACCGCGATTCTCTGGAAAGGCTCCTCTATCACCGGCAAAGGAATAAGGGGAGCCTTAAGAGCAGGCCCCGCCTTACCCACTTTTTGACAGGTGGCACAGGAGCGGCAGTAGTGTGTTACATCTGTCCCCATCTTGGGCCAATAGAAGTGTTGAGACAGCCGTGCCTTTGTTTTGCTGATCCCCAAGTGTCCAGCGAGTGGAATCTCATGGGCAATCCGCAACAACTCAGTTCTGAACTGATAGGGGACGACCAGCTGTCTTTCCCTCAACCACTCCTTTTTAGGATCTCCGGGTACTGTCTCCCGGTACAACCTTCCTCGTTCCCAGAACACCCTCTCCTTATCAGACTTGGAGGTGGGCGTCTCGGCGAGACCTCTCAATTTTTCCAGGCTGGCATCTGAGTGCAGAGCAGCCTGGAACTCCATGCTGGAGGCTGCCAGAAGTGACGTCAGGGTACCTCCTTTACTGGGACCCTCTGGAACCGGCTCTGGGTTCACCTCTGGTTCAGTCTCTCCTGTAGCAGCAGAGGGTCCAGAAGACAGTGCGTTACCTGCGATCTGGGCACTCTGACTGCGTGTGACAGCTGCTATGTATGCTGTCTCCCTGGGGATTTCTTCAGACCCACCAGCCGGTGCTGCCCTGGGCTCTACCTCCCCATCCACCCCCAACACTTCAGGAGCAGTGCTACTTATGGGCCAGTTACCTTCCTCGGTGGCACTGGTCAGCTGCATGGCATTACCTTCCTCATGGTCCCCATGCACCTCCCCATTTCCTTGAGCACCGTTGCTTACTCCTGCCAGGGGTTCCTCAGCCGTCTCACTCCGCAGAGTGACGGGGCTGAGCACTTCGGTACCTGTGGACACATCTACCGCTTCAAAGAAAGGGTTAACGGGTTCAGTCGGCACAGATACATCAACATCATCATCATCCTTCCTAGGAGAAGAATGGTTATCAGTTTGCTTTGGTACATTCACATCAGCATCAGCATCGTACCTGGGGAAAGAATGGTTGTTAGTTGCATCATTACTCATCAAGGCATTAGCAGGTAACACATTCAGTTTCCCATCATCAACATCATCAGGGTTAACGTTACCCTTATTATCAGTTTGGGGAAGGGTGTCAGGGACATAGTATGCAACCATCCTCCCCAAGTCAGTCCCCAATAAAACATCAGTGGGCAAATTTTCAGACACTCCCACCTCCCTCAACCCGCTCCCGGCACCCCAGTCAAGAAAAACTCGTGCCACTGGCAAGGGACAACGGGTGCCTCCAATCCCGGTGACAGTCAGGGTTTTCCCCTCAACAAACTCTTCAGGGGCCGCCAGTCCAGGACGGATGAGGGTTCGTTCAGCCCCGGTGTCCTTGAGGCCTGTAGCAAGACGGGCCCCCACCTGAACAGGTTGAACGTTGTCGTCAGCCCTCCCAACCACACCTCCCACCAAAAGAACAGAGGCATTGGGCCCGGGGGCCTTGGCTGGGGGGTTCTTCGGCCTGTTCGGACAGGTGTAAAAGAAGTGACCAGGCCGCTGGCAGTGGTGACACAGGCGACTGTCAGTAGCCGGCCTGTTGTTGGCAACAGGGACAGGGCCTCCGGAGGGACGGCTAGCTGGGGCATTGGGGTTGGTTGCTGGCTTACCCCCTTTCCAGCTGGTGGCGACTGGCCTCCGCGTCTCGGGCTTCCGGTTGGCCTCGTGGTTGTCGGCGATCTGCGCCGCTTTGTCCGCGTTCGTTGGTTCGCGGTCCAGGATGAACTGTCGGACCTCAGCTGGGCAGAGATGCAGGAACTGGTCTTTGATCATCAGGTCCCGTAGCTGCTCAAAGGTTTCAACGGACAGTCCATGGATCCACTGGTCAAAGTGGGTCCTGAGTCCTTGCACCACATCACTGTAGCTATCGTGTGGGCCACGTTGGAGGTGTCGGAACTTCTTTCGGTATACCTCAGGTGTCAGCCGGTATTTGGCGATCAGCGCCTGCTTTATGGCGTCATAGTCATCATCGGCTTCTGGCGGAAGAGAAGCAAATGCCTCCAGGGCTTTGCCTTTTAGCCCTGGGGTCAAGTACCTTGCCCATTGGTCTCTAGGCAGCTGGTACTGTCTGCAGGCTTTCTCAAAGGCTCGCAGAAATGTGTCCAAGTCCCCGTCCTTTTCCATCACGGGAAAATGCTCTGGCCGGGGTTTAGGAGTCTGGACGCTGCTGGGCTCACGGCTTCGGGCTGTGAGGGCATTCCCACCCCGCTGGAGTACCTCCAGTTCATGGGCCCTCTGCGCCTGGCGCTCGGCTCTCTCAGCCTCAGCTTGGCGCTCAGCTCTCTCCGCCTGGCGCTCGGCTCGCTGCTCTGCTCTCTCTCGAGCTTGCTGGATCAGCCTCACCCGCCCATCACTGTCTTCGGCGGGGAGTTCGTCCAAGGCCATTTGCAGATAGGGGTCCACCCCGTTCTGGTTGAATGTGGGGCCAGCGCTCAGGAGTGGAGCCTCTGCTGCAGCCCCATTGCAACTTGGGCCAACTTCTGCGCTCGCTGGATTCTGGTCGTTGTCCAGCTGCACTAGAGCCGCGATCATTTGAGCTCTGTTTTTGTTCGTGGCGTCAAGGCCTTGGTACGTGCATAACCCAGCAAGAACTTCCTTTGTCTGCCGGTTGTACCAAGGTTCTCCTTTTGCCGCCATGGTTGCCAAATAAAAGATAGAAAAAGAAAAACGAAGAAACGGGAGGGGGATACTTGCAAGTACACACTAATGTCTCAGGACTAGTAACCACTGAGTCTGTTCTCCAAAACCTATGATGCAGGATTCCCGCAGGAACCGTGCAGGTTTTTAGTGAGAGGAATGATTGCTCAAACCAAATCACTAATGCTCTAGGATTATCCCACCGCGCTGCCACCAATATGTGACGAACAGCCCACCGCCGTTCGTCCACTTACGGGCGACACTAACGGGAGTCCCGCTGCCACCAAAACGCGACGGACAGCGGACCCTGTGTCACCACTATGTCACAGTCCCACCACTGACACGGGTGTATCAGCGGACGGAGGGGCGTGACACAATGCCGGCACACGGCTATCACAGGCGCAGTGGGGCTTATCTTAGTTATCCCAACACTGGCACCAAGTGACCAAAAATATCCAGCAAGCTAATCTCGCTCTACAATTTGCCGCAGGGGGAGTTTAATTTGGATGCCCCACCACTGCTATCAATCTTCCAAGTACTGCGGGGATTTATGTATATCCCACTTTCTCAGTTCCACTTTGGAACTCGCAGCTCTCCGGCGCCCCCCTTACCCTCAGGTCAGTCAGGGAACTGCACCTAGGATAATTAGTCGCCGGACGGGCTGCCTGTTGTGAACCGGCAATTAGGCTTCTGCAGTAAGGGAATTATCAATGCTGTGGCTGAAGCCCCTTACTCAGCAATATAAGACCCTTCTAGACTGCCAGCAAGCCGTAATAGCCGTACACAACGCGCTGCCACCAGTCACGGTTACTTAATTCACAGTGTTAAATTAAGAGGGTCCGTGGCAAACCCCTTGAATTAGTAGCGATTATCTATCAAAGGCGTATAGTTCGATTCTTAGAGCATGGAGACAGATCTAAATAATTTCATTTATTTTCTGAAAGAGGACAGTGATTACAGATAAAAGTTGCTATAAAATTGAGACATAAAATATGTACAGTACAGGTATAAAATAAAAGTGGAGAAAACAAAGAGATTACACTCACAGTTCCATATTGTTCCTTAGGCAGACCATGCGGCTAAGGTGGGTGGAGGCGGAGCTGCACTTCTCCGCTCATTGGGGTCCTTCTAGCACGACGACTTGAGCTGTTCTGAGCTGGTTTGCCCAGGAAATGCCTTATAGACTTTCCTATGTGACATCACAGAGAGGTGCATTCTGGGTTGATCCCACCTCTCTTATCCAAGTTATGTTTTGGCTACAAAACTTAGATTAGCTATAACTTTATGGGAGAAGCTGGTATGGACTCATCAGTGGTATCATGTTTCCCAGCGTAATGAGCCCATCAAGAAAACATAAAACATCTATGCGATATGACCGTCCATTTGGGCGCAAATCCTATCTCATGTTCTGGACAGGGTAGAACTTCGAAACATACGCGGTCTCGAAGCTGGGACCGCTCAGGTTACAAAAATATGATTTTCATATCTCTAGGGTATTTGGTTCTTATGGTATAGTCTCTCATAGTTTTATTCGTTTCAAACAAAGAAGTTTTTCCCGCTCTGAAGAGGAGAGAAGGCAAATGGTGTGAGGAAGATGGTCTAGCTAATTAACATTCCTGCTCTTCCAGAGGAAGTGGCAGGGTTGATAAAACCTGGGGGGAAGGAATTCCTACTACTGAGAGTTTACAATGTCCTAGGATGGAGGATTTGTTAGCACATTGCAACAGAAAACATATCTTGCAGACATGGTACATCACAGAGTTGGATGGCCAATTTCTTCCCTACCCCGCTATTACCTCCTCCTGGGGAGGGGTCAGACACCTTCCTTTTCAGGGAAGCTCCCGACGTGTCCATCCCACCCCCCCCGGTGTCCTCGCCCCCGGGTTCCAGGTCTGTCCCCCCCTCAGGAGGAGCAATGCCCCCTGAGGGACGGACTCCGCCATCCCCTGAAGGACCCTCCGGTGTTGCCCCCGGCCCAGTACCCTCGTCTTGCGGTTCATCATCTGAACCCCCGAGGGCGCTGAACCGGTTGGAGAGTCTGATCAGAGGGGGGTCAGCGGGCCCTTCCGTATGCACCCTTGTGGTCGGGGGCGGGGGGGACTTTGAAGGCTTGTCAGCCTTCCTCCCCACCGCTTTGCGCTTGGCACGCCTGGTTTTGCCACCTGGTGCTGTAGGCTGCTCTTGGACATCCTCATCAACACTTTCATACTGAGAGGAATTGTCCGAGTCAGCCGCTTTCTCCTCTCTCTCCATCCTCCTGATCTCCTCACTCACCGCACTCTCCCCCAGGGCCTCAGAGGCTTTGGCCACGGGCCTGGAGGGAGGAGCAGGCATCACCCCGGTTGCCCGAGGCTCCACCTGTCCCTTAACTCCCTGGCGCTTTTCCTGCCTCCGCTGGTACGCAGGGCCCCTTGCAGCATTGCCCTTCCTCACTGGCCCCTCAGCTCTTCCCCCTCCGCCACCACCTGCCACAGCAGAAGCAGCGCCACCGGGGGTTGCCCCCCCGCGGTCTCCCCCCACCGGGCCTGTGGCGGCATTAGAGAAAGAGCGAGGGCAGCGGCTGAGAGGGTGACCCAGGTCACCACACAGGTGGCACCGAATGTCTTTGCACAAGGCAGCCAGGTGACCTACCCCACCACACAACGCGCACTTCTGCACCTTGCAGTTGGCGCTGAAGTGAGTGGGGTCGCCGCACTTGTGGCAGACCTTCGGTTGCCCCTGGTAGAAGACCAGGATCCTGTCCCTTCCCAGGAACGCCGAGGAAGGGATGTGGGTGACCGTGCCGCCGGAAACCTTCAATTTGACCATGAAGGTCCAGCCCCCCGACCAGATGCCAAACTCGTCCCTGTTCTTTTTTGGGACCTCGGTGACCTCCCCGTAACGGGAAAGCCACGTCATGATGTCCACGCCTGCGAGTGACTCGTTACATGTAACCACGGTCACTCGCTTGACGGAATTTTGGCGAGACACCGCTTGAGCCACGAAGTCTCGCCATCCGGGCTCTTCTCGCACCAGCTCGTAGTTTGACCAGAAGAGCTCAAGCCCCTCTGGCCGCACGAAGCTGACGTCGAAGAAGCGGGACGCCGAAGGGTGTATCAGGGCAAAGATGTCATTCGCCCCGAAGCCCATCTTAAGGAGGAGCTCCACCACCTTGCTCCTAGGTGGACAAGCTTCACTGCCCCCCCACCTAAGACGGACCACATTCCTTCTTGGCGGCCCCTGCCCGGCTGTGGGGAGAGACCAAACAGTCCCTCCCTCCCTTTGATTTTGGAAGGCTGCTAGGCCATGTCTCTCTATCCAGAAAGACAGGTCCACTGTCCTCCCCTCTACCATGATCGATCTTTCTCCCCTTTGGAGGGCCTCCAGGAAACGGCGGTGCAAACCGCCGTCCCCGGAGCCCGGAGGCGAGGAGACCCCCCCGGAACCACCCCGACCCCCAGCCGCGACCCCCGCATAATTACGTTGGGGCCTCGCGGCTGGGGGGGCAGACGGGCCAGCCCTCCCACCACCACCACCACCACTCGTGCCAGCACCCTCATTCATTCTCCCGTTCACTCTTTTATTATTTCCACTCGCTCCGGCACTCACTCCAGCATTTACTGCCACATTCACACTCGCACTCACTCCCTCATCCATATCGCTCACATCACCATTTATGTCCTCAAACAGCTCTTCAAAAATATCTCCTATCTCACTCCCACTTCCAGATAGACCACTATTTACATTAGCAGACTTGGTGTTGCAGTACCCCTGCCTGCCTGCTGGGGGCCCTGACTGGCCAGTGCTCTGCTCCTTGGAGCTGCTGGCACTGCTCCAACTCTTGTCCAGGAGTGCCGCTGCCCCTTTAAATACCTCCGAGCAGAGCGCACTCAGTACGCCCTGCCCGAGCCTGGGAGCAGCAGCAGCTCCTGGGTTCTCCACTTTTTTTTCTTTTTGCGGTGTCTTTGCACTGAGGGCAGGGACGGCCACTGCCACCGCACCCAGCCCTCCGCTGTTCGCCCCCGCCGGCTTCCCAAGGAGCGCCAGAGCCCCCGCACCACCAGATGGAGGTAAGCGGGCTGGGGACCCCGACAACTCCCTACCGACTTTTGGGGGCACTATGCTGCTTGAGGGGGTAGGCGGGACAGGAGGCAGTGGGCCCGCCAAGGCCACGCCCCCCCCGCCGGCCGCAGCCACCCCGGGCAGAGCAGTGACCCCTTGCAAGGCCACGCCCTCCCCAGGTGACGCGGGCACAGCGGGCGGGACAGCGGCCGAGGAGGACACGCCCCCCCCCCTGCATGCCGCAGCCTTTGCAGGCCGGGCAACACTCGGGGAGGCCACGCCCCCCTCACGGACCGTCACTGCGCCCCTGAACCCACCACTTGATGTTGGCAGGGCTGGCCACTCCCCCTCGTTGCCCAGCGGCGGCGGTGCCCCCAGCACGGACCCCTTTGTGGGTCTACGCGCCGGGGACCCCGCTCTTGCCACGGGCGCCGTCAGAGGAGCTACCAGCCCCTTGCATTTTTTTAGCTGCTGCTTCACAGCAGCCTCCACGCCCTTTCTAGGTCTCTGGACCCCCATAAGTGGACCAGACTTAACGGACCCGTGCGTGGGGGATCCAGAGACCCCAGCACTCACCGCCGGAGGTGCGGTCCTGGCTGTACCCGTGCTGAGCGCCAGGCCAGCACCCCCTGCCACCGGGGACTGAGCCCGGACACCACTACTGCCAATACCGCCAGTGGCTGTTACACCACTGGCACCAGCACCGACCTCCATGTCGCTGCCTGAACCCTCACCGCCAGATGTGACGGTAAGGTCCAGGCACACATCACTCTCCCCGCGCCCCCGCTGCGGACCCACCACAGGGCCCGAGCCGGGGTGGGCAGCGGGTTCCATACAGCGGGACAGAGGGGCCCCGGAAAGAGGGACAAACATAAGTTTGTCAGCCACGGTGTTTTTTGGCTTGCGCTTGTTTTTTTTCTTTTTCCTCCTTCCGGTTGCCCCGTCCTCAGGGCAGACCTCATCCCCAAAGAGCAGTGTGCCAAACCGCTCTGGGGACTCGATCTGCCTCACCTGTTGTAGGACGAGGCAGCCCCCCTCACTACTACTGTCCCCACTCCCACCAGCCTCCCCCTCGCCCCCACTTTCCTCCGAGTAACTGGAGTCCGGTGGGAGAGCCACTTGCTCAGGGGCCACCCCGCTGCATGTTACCTGGGTGTCGCTGCTCACCAGGCCTTCAGGTGGGGCAGGCGTAGATGTTCCGCCATCCTCCTCCTCCTCCTCTTGGCCCTCCACCTGGCAGGGGCCTCCCGACCCCCCAGGAGACCCTCCGGTCATGGCTCTAAACCGGTCATCGTTTTTCAGTTTCTCTGCGAAGGGGCCGCTCCCACTCAGGATAGCCGCCCGTATCTCCTCCAAGGCCCTGATAGCCCCCTTCAGCCTCTCCACCGTGGCGGAGACCTCAGCTCGTCTCGGGGCGGGGAGCCGGTTCTTAGCCACCGCTCGTGCTCCCCTTAACTCCTCCCGGAGTTTTCTCAGCTGTTTGGCGGCCTCCTCATATTCGCAGAGGTGCGCATGGATGCGGGAGGCGTAGATGGTAGATGGCTCTCCCTCAGCTCTGGAGCCCCAGATGTTGGGGGGCTCTGCCACTGCACCTCTGCTCTGGGCCGCCACTCCTCCGGGAGGAGGAGCCGCCACGGTACCAGCTTCGGGGGGCCCGGTGTCCCGGGGCTCCTGCGACCCCCTCTCTCCTGGGTCCGTCTCTTCCCCATCTCCCTGGGACTGGCTGGCTGCACCCTGGCCTCTGGATGGTGCTGAGGCCCCCCACCCCCAGCTGGCTTGCCGGAGGGTGGGAGCCAGGGGCACAGCCCCGGCGCTCAGTCCAAGGGAAAGTCCTCTTTCCTGGGAAGGGGGCAGATGGAAAGTCCTTGCAGGAAAAAACCTCCCTTCCCAGGAGCTTAGCAAGGCCCTAGCCTGCAGATGCTCAGCACAGATGCTCCTCCTCTTCCTGGGCGTGCTCTATCCTCCAGTCACCTCCAGAGCTGCACTCACTATTCTGCAGTTACACCGTGTCTTATCCTCCAGTCACCTCCAGAGCTGCAGTCACTATTCTGCTATTACATCGTGTCTTATCCTCCAGTCATCTCCAGAGCTGCAGTCACTATTCTGCTGTTACATCGTGTCTTATCCTCCAGTCACCTCCAGAGCTGCAGTCACTATTCTGCTGTTACATCGTGTCTTATCCTCCAACTCTTTTATTTTACAAAATTATCAAAATTACACTCAGAAACAAACCACAATACATAAACTAAAGAAAACCAACATAGACAGACATAAAATGTGCAAAACATGCGCAAACAACTGAAAGTCCAAATCCTTTCCTTGTCCTCCACTGAGCTCGGCAGCTTAGGGTCCCCCAGCAGGAATCCACTGAAAAGAGAATACAAAGAAACATAAACCCCACTCCCCACTCTCACTCCATTCACCCCCATTCACCCCCATTCACACCTCACCGATTTTACTAGTTTACTATTTACAATTTTACTATTTACAAAAACCAAACGAAAATAACCCTTTCCTGGCCCTCCGCCTTGAAAAAAACAAGAACTCTGCCACTTTGGCCGACAAACCTTACCTCCTATTACACAGCAAAGATTTTTTTTTTTTTTTTTTTTTCCTCTCCCACACATGGCAACAAGTTCGCAGCCTTTTTTTTCCCACCACCTTGCACCGCAGGTCCTACAAGTTTGTAGCCTTGTCACTGCAAAATCTGGTCCACGAAAGTTTATGGCCTTTTGATTCCACACGAAAACTCTTTCCAGGGTCCGCAGAGTCTACTTCTCCTGCCCTGCTCCTCTGCTCCTTCATGTTGCTCTTGGCATCCGGTCATCCATCCACCACCCCCCATGCACCCCCCTCCCAACCTGACTACATCCCATCCACACATTCTAACTAAAAAAACAAAAAAAACGTGTGTTATATGTTTTTCCTTTTACCAAAGCACAACCAAAAGACATTTTCCAAAACTCTCAATACCATCCCATCTACTTACGCATTAATATACAAACTAAACACAGCATTTACATACCCAAGGCCCAAGTTTGGCACCTGTAAGCCCAATATCCATTATATGTCCTGTTTTTAAAACAAAAAGCTAAGGTGGCATGCACCAGCCCACCACCAGGAAAACGGGGTTCTAGAGGCTCCATCCCTCACTAACACATTCATCCTATCCCTCAAGAACTAAGACTGTCCCTACTTCTGTCCCTAAAAAAAGAAACCTGTCCCTATCTGTCCCTACCTGCCCCTACTCTACCTAACTTATCATAACTAACTCTCTATCTGTCCCTCAGTGCCTGTCCCTCCCTGTCCCTATCTGCCCCTACTTCTGTCCCTAACACACCCAGTGAAACTTATGCTATCCCTACCCTCATTCACACGGAGCTAGCTCTCCCTTGAGTGCGTTTTTAAAAGGAGAGGCCTCTCCAAAGCCAAGAGGCCTTCCTCACACCCAACCTTTCGAACTCCAAAGAACGGACCTTCACCAGGTCACCCAAGATGTTTCCTACCACCTCATCCCTTGGGAGGGTTTTTTTCCGCGTCGTAACTAGGCACCGTGCATTCCAAGTGTGGAACCTAACCGCTGCACTGACTAGGAATAAAGTGCACGGGTCCCGGCCACCCAGGGATCTGAACGCTCCATAGGCCCATTCAGTGTAGGAGAGGGACGCCAGCCGCGGCCAACGTATGGAGGCACCCACCCTGTTGTAAACCTCTGCATTAAAGGGACAATGAAGCAGGAAGTGCTCCATGCTTTCCAGCACGTCGCCACACTCCTCACGAGGGCAACCCCGGTCATCGGAGTTCCTGCACTTCAAGTTGTCCCTTACATACAGCCTCCCGTGGAAGCAACGCCAGGTCAAGTCCCAAAACTTCATGGGGATCCGCTTAGAATTTAAAAGCCCCAGCCCGACCTCCAGATCCCGGCCTGGGCAATCCTTAAGGGCCAGGGGCTTCTGGAAATGGGTCAACAGGACCCTCCTGTCAAGGCACTGCCTCGACATGGTCCTGATTTCCCACATTCCCAGACCCCACCGGCGGATCACCTTCAGAACCGGGGTAGCGTAAGCCGGAAGATGCCCATGAGGTGTGCGTAGGTCCTTCACCCGCCCTCCTGTCTCCCATTCCTGGAAGAAAGGCCAAAGCCAACCCTTGCAGGAGACTACCCACGGAGGAGCCCTCTCTAGCCAGAGGTTGGAGATGTTAGTCTTAAGAAAGGTGTTTACTAGAAACACCACCGGGTTGACCATACCCAACCCGCCTAGTCTCCTCGTACGGTATGTAACCTCCCTCTTGATTAGGTTAAGCCTATTCCCCCATAACAATTGGAAGAACAGGCTATAGACCCGCGTCCAGAGAGGTTCCGGCAAGATGCACACACTGCCCAGGTATATCAATAAAGGTAGCAGATAGCCTTTAGCCAGGGCAACCCTTTCCCTCAGGGTTAAAGACCAACCCTTCCATTGGTCCACCTTTTGGGCGGCGATCTTAAGTCTGCCCTCCCAATTTTGCTGGGGGTAGTCCCCGGGGCCAAATTCGATGCCTAGAATTTTGGCGGTGGCCTGGGGCCCTGGAAGGGTGTCCGGGAGATCAAAACTAGGATCTCCCCCTCCCAGCCAGAGACTTTCACACTTATCCCGGTTGATCATGGACCCGGATGCCTCCGAGTAGCGCAATACCTCCGACATGACCCAGTCCGCCTCCCCTCTCGAGGATACGAACAGGGAAACATCATCGGCATACGCCACCACCCTCAGAGAGGAGCCAGAGCCCGCCCGGTCCATCCCGACTCCCGCCAACGGTCCACGATCTACCCTCCTTAAGAAGGGATCGATCGCGAACACGTATAAAAGCGGGCTCAGCGGACAGCCCTGACGGACCCCAGAACCCACCTCAAAAGGACGACCTGACCAACCATTCACCAGCGGAAAAGTCTCAGCCCCTTGGTACAAGATCTCTAACCATTTTACAAACCTCCCAGGCAGACCATACCTCAAAAGGACGGACCAGAGGTACTCGTGGTTGACCCGGTCAAAGGCTTTCGCTTGATCTAATGACAGCAAGTACCCCTTCCAGTGACCTGCCCTACCCTGCTCCACTGCCTCTCGGACACCGAGCACAGCACTAAAAGTACTGCGGCCTGGAACAGAGCAATGCTGGGCCCCTGAAAGGAGCCGGGGTGCAAACTTCACCAGCCGATTAAACAGCACCTTGGCCAGAACCTTCCGGTCCGTATCGAGAAGCGCTATGGGACGCCAGTTCTCGATTCGGGACGGATCCTTACCCTTTGACAGAATAATGAGGGCTGACTTCCTCATTGAGCCGGGAAGAGTGCCCGAGGAGAGACACTCATTAAAGACCCCTGTCAAGAGGGGGACCAAGGAGTCCCTAAAAGTCTTATAGAACTCAGATGTTAAGCCATCCGGACCTGGCGATTTCTTGAGCCGAAGCCCATCAATGGCCAGTCTCACTTCCTCTTCCCTGATTTCTTCTGCCAAAACACCAAGAGAGGGGTCACCCCCTGGCTCAGGGATGGCTTCAGCCAGGAAAGCCGACATCCTGTCCCGATCCAGATCCTTCTTTTCCAAGAGGTGTGAGTAGAAGGATCTGACCACCTCCAGGATCCCTGATTTGGATCTGTTCAGGGACCCCGTACTGTCGATCAGTCCTGTCACCATCTTACAATTCACTGACATCTTACAGTTTCTGTAAGGGTCGGGCGAGCGGTACTTCCCGAAGTCCCTCTCAAAAACCAAAGATGTGTGCCTATCATACTGACACCTCTTGAGCAAAGATTTCACTCTGGAGATTTCCTCTCGGTCACCTCCAGTCGAGACAAGCTGCTCGAGTTTCCTCCCCAGAGCCTGGTACAAGCGGTGCCTGTTCAGACTCCTGAGGCTCGAGAGCTGACGGAAGAACCCCGCCACCCGCTTTTTGAAGATCTCCCACCACTCTGACTTACTACTACAGAGATCCAACAGCGGTACCTGGCTCTGAAGAAAATCCTCGAAGGATTGTCTCACCTCCGCTTCTTCCAGCAGGGACGAATTGAGCTTCCACAGCCCTCTTCCCATCCGAGGAGTCTCTGCAACATTCAGAGAAAAGAAAATTAAACAGTGATCGGAGAACTCCACCTCAACGGCGGACACAGCAGAAAAGATGGCGTCCTCCTTCAAAAAAAACCTGTCTATTCTAGACCTACAGCTACCCCTATGGTAGGTGAAACCTCCGTGACCTGGGGTGTGCCGGATGTGGGCATCCACCAGGCGAGCTTCACTGGCTATGCTATTCAACGCGACGCTATCATAAGCCAGGCGATCTCCGGGACCCCCCCGGTCACGGGACCTCGTAATGGTGTTGAAGTCCCCACCGAAGACCACCTGTCGGCTCGTAAAAAGAAAGGGCTTGATCCTCAGGAAGAGACATTTGCGGTCCCACTTGGACTGCGGGCCGTAGATGTTGATGAGCCGGAGCTCTTGTCCCCTCATGAAGACATCTAGGATCAGGCACCTCCCCATTTCCAACTCAGTAACCCGTCGGCATTCAACTGCTGCAGTCTTAAAAAGGACTGCCACCCCGCTATACGGCTCGGCCGCAAGAGACCAGTATGAGGGCCCGCACCTCCACTCCCTCCGTGATTTATAGATGGCCCCCATGTCTGTTAGTCTGGTCTCTTGCAAGAATAAAATTTCTGCCTCAATCCGGGAGAAAAAATCAAAGGCCGTGAAGCGAGCCGCATCTGACTTAATGCTGGCGACATTAATAGACGCCAGCGTCAACGGGGCGAGTTCAGCCATCATGGGTGATCGAGTTGGATGGCCAATTTCTTCCCTACCCCGCTATTACCTCCTCCTGGGGAGGGGTCAGACACCTTCCTTTTCAGGGAAGCTCCCGACGTGTCCATCCCACCCCCCCCGGTGTCCTCGCCCCCGGGTTCCAGGTCTGTCCCCCCCTCAGGAGGAGCAATGCCCCCTGAGGAACGGACTCCGCCATCCCCCGAAGGACCCTCCGGTGTTACCCCCGGCCCAGTACCCTCGTCTTGCGGTTCATCATCTGAACCCCCGAGGGCGCTGAACCGGTTGGAGAGTCTGATCAGAGGGGGGTCAGCGGGCCCTTCCGTATGCACCCTTGTGGTCGGGGGCGGGGGGGACTTTGAAGGCTTGTCAGCCTTCCTCCCCACCGCTTTGCGCTTGGCACGCCTGGTTTTGCCACCTGGTGCTGTAGGCTGCTCTTGGACATCCTCATCAACACTTTCATACTGAGAGGAATTGTCCGAGTCAGCCGCTTTCTCCTCTCTCTCCATCCTCCTGATCTCCTCACTCACCGCACTCTCCCCCAGGGCCTCAGAGGCTTTGGCCACGGGCCTGGAGGGAGGAGCAGGCATCACCCCGGTTGCCCGAGGCTCCACCTGTCCCTTACCTCCCTGGCGTTTTTCCTGCCTCCGCTGGTATGCGGGGCCCCTTGCAGCATTGCCCTTCCTCACTGGCCCCTCAGCCCTTCCCCCTTCGCCACCACCTGCCACAGCAGAAGCAGCGCCACCGGGGGTTGCCCCCCCGCGGTCTCCCCCCACCGGGCCTGTGGCGGCATTAGAGAAAGAGCGAGGGCAGCGGCTGAGAGGGTGACCCAGGTCACCACACAGGTGGCACCGAATGTCTTTGCACAAGGCAGCCAGGTGACCTACCCCACCACACAACGCGCACTTCTGCACCTTGCAGTTGGCGCTGAAGTGAGTGGGGTCGCCGCACTTGTGGCAGACCTTCGGTTGCCCCTGGTAGAAGACCAGGATCCTGTCCCTTCCCAGGAACGCCGAGGAAGGGATGTGGGTGACCGTGCCGCCGGAAACCTTCAATTTGACCATGAAGGTCCAGCCCCCCGACCAGATGCCAAACTCGTCCCTGTTCTTTTTTGGGACCTCGGTGACCTCCCCGTAACGGGAAAGCCACGTCATGATGTCCACGCCTGCGAGTGACTCGTTACATGTAACCACGGTCACTCGCTTGACGGAATTTTGGCGAGACACCGCTTGAGCCACGAAGTCTCGCCATCCGGGCTCTTCTCGCACCAGCTCGTAGTTTGACCAGAAGAGCTCAAGCCCCTCTGGCCGCACGAAGCTGACGTCGAAGAAGCGGGACGCCGAAGGGTGTATCAGGGCAAAGATGTCATTCGCCCCGAAGCCCATCTTAAGGAGGAGCTCCACCACCTTGCTCCTAGGTGGACAAGCTTCACTGCCCCCCCACCTAAGACGGACCACATTCCTTCTTGGCGGCCCCTGCCCGGCTGTGGGGAGAGACCAAACAGTCCCTCCCTCCCTTTGATTTTGGAAGGCTGCTAGGCCATGTCTCTCTATCCAGAAAGACAGGTCCACTGTCCTCCCCTCTACCATGATCGATCTTTCTCCCCTTTGGAGGGCCTCCAGGAAACGGCGGTGCAAACCGCCGTCCCCGGAGCCCGGAGGCGAGGAGACCCCCCCGGAACCACCCCGACCCCCAGCCGCGACCCCCGCATAATTACGTTGGGGCCTCGCGGATGGGGGGGCAGACGGGCCAGCCCTCCCACCACTACCACCACTTGTGCCAGCACCCTCATTCATTCTCCCGTTCACTCTTTTATTATTTCCACTCGCTCCGGCACTCACTCCAGCATTTACTGCCACATTCACACTCGCACTCACTCCCTCATCCATATCGCTCACATCACCATTTATGTCCTCAAACAGCTCTTCAAAAATATCTCCTATCTCACTCCCACTCTCACTTCCAGATAGACCACTATTTACATTAGCAGACTTGGTGTTGCAGTACCCCTGCCTGCCTGCTGGGGGCCCTGACTGGCCAGTGCTCTGCTCCTTGGAGCTGCTGGCACTGCTCCAACTCTTGTCCAAGAGTGCCGCTGCCCCTTTAAATACCTCCGAGCAGAGCGCACTCAGTACGCCCTGCCCGAGCCTGGGAGCAGCAGCAGCTCCTGGGTTCTCTGGCTCCACATTTTTTTCTTTTTGCGGTATCTTTGCACTGAGGGCAGGGACGGCCACTGCCACCGCACCCTGCCCTCTGCTGTTCGCCCCCGCCGGCTTCCCAAGGAGCGCCAGAGCCCCCGCACCACCAGATGGAGGTAAGCGGGCTGGGGACCCCGACAACTCCCTACCGACTTTTGGGGGCACTATGCTGCTTGAGGGGGTAGGCGGGACAGGAGGCAGTGGGCCCGCCAAGGCCACGCCCCCCCGCCGGCCGCAGCCACCCCGGGCAGAGCAGTGACCCCTTGCGAGGCCACGCCCTCCCCAGGTGACGCGGGCACAGCGGGCGGGACAGCGGCCGAGGAGGACACGCCCCCCCCGCATGCCGCAGCCTTTGCAGGCTGGGCAACACTCGGGGAGGCCACGCCCCCCTCACGGACTGTCACTGCGCCCCTGAACCCACCACTTGATGTTGGCAGGGCTGGCCACTCCCCCTCGTCGCCCAGCGGCGGCGGTGCCCCCAGCACGGACCCCTTTTTGGGTCTACGCGCCGGGGACCCCGCTCTTGCCACGGGCGCCGTCAGAGGAGCTACCAGCCCCTTGCATTTCTTTAGCTGCTGCTTCACAGCAGCCTCCACGCCCTTTCTAGGTCTCTGGACCCCCATAAGTGGACCAGACTTAACGGACCCGTGCGTGGGGGATCCAGAGACCCCAGCACTCACCGCCGGAGGTGCGGTCCTGGCTGTACCCGTGCTGAGCGCCAGGCCAGCCCCCCCTGCCACCGGGGACTGAGCCCGGACACCACTACTGCCAATACCGCCAGCGGCTGTTACACCACTGGCACCAGGACCGACCTCCATGTCGCTGCCTGAACCCTCACCGCCACCACCAGATGTGACGGTAAGGTCCAGGCACACATCACTCTCCCCGCGCCCCCGCTGCGGACCCACCACAGGGCCCGAGCCGGGGTGGGCAGCGGGTTCCATACAGCGGGACAGAGGGGCCCCGGAAAGAGGGACAAACATAAGTTTGTCAGCCACGGTGTTTTTTGGCTTGCGCTTGTTTTTTTTCTTTTTCCTCTTTCCGGTTGCCCCGTCCTCAGGGCAGACGTCATCCCCAAAGAGCAGTGTGCCAAACCGCTCTGGGGACTCGATCTGCCTCACCTGTTGTAGGACGAGGCAGCCCCCCTCACTACTACTGTCCCCACTCCCACCAGCCTCCCCCTCGCCCCCACTTTCCTCCGAGTAACTGGAGTCCGGTGGGAGAGCCACTTGCTCAGGGGCCACCCCGCTGCATGTTACCTGGGTGTTGTTGCTCACCAGGCCTTCAGGTGGGGCAGGCGTAGATGTTCCGCCATCCTCCTCTTCGTGCTCCACCTGGCAGGGGCCTCCCGACCCCCCAGGAGACCCTCCGGTCATGGCTCTAAACCGGTCATCGTTTTTCAGTTTCTCTGCAAAGGGGCCGCTCCCACTCAGGATAGCCGCCCGTATCTCCTCCAAGGCCCTGATAGCCCCCTTCAGCCTCTCCACCGTGGCGGAGACCTCAGCTCGTCTCGAGGCGGGGAGCCGGTTCTTAGCCACCGCTCGTGCTCC
The DNA here is from genome assembly GCF_039654945.1 of Dendrobates tinctorius. Taxonomy (NCBI): domain Eukaryota; kingdom Metazoa; phylum Chordata; class Amphibia; order Anura; family Dendrobatidae; genus Dendrobates; species Dendrobates tinctorius. Next base: position 1,774,442 of record NW_027361899.1, on the reverse strand, counting down.
CCTTAACTCCTCCCGGAGTTTTCTCAGCTGTTTGGCGGCCTCCTCATATTCGCAGAGGTGCGCATGGATGCGGGAGGCGTAGATGGTAGATGGCTCTCCCTCAGCTCTGGAGCCCCAGATGTTGGGGGGCTCTGCCACGGCACCTCTGCTCTGGGCCGCCACTCCTCCGGGAGGAGGAGCCGCCACGGTACCAGCTTCGGGGGGACCGGTGTCCCGGGGCTCCTGGGTCCTGCGACCCCCTCTCTCCTGGCTCCGTCTCTTCCCCATCTCCCTGGGACTGGGTGGCTGCACCCTGGCCTCCGGATGGTGCTGAGGCCCCCCACCCCCAGCTGGCTTGCCGGGGGATGGGAGCCAGGGGCACAGCCCCGGCGCTCAGTCCCAGGGAAAGTCCTCTTTCCTGGGAAGGGGGCAGATGGAAAGTCCTTGCAGGAAAAAACCTCCCTTCCCAGGAGCTTAGCAAGGCCCTAGCCTGCAGATGCTCAGCACAGATGCTCCTCCTCTTCCTGGGCGTGCTCTATCCTCCAGTCACCTCCAGAGCTGCACTCACTATTCTGCAGTTACACCGTGTCTTATCCTCCAGTCACCTCCAGAGCTGCAGTCACTATTCTGCTATTACATCGTGTCTTATCCTCCAGTCATCTCCAGAGCTGCAGTCACTATTCTGCTATTACATCATGTCTTATCCTCCAACTCTTTTATTTTACAAAATTATCAAAATTACACTCAGAAACAAACCACAATACATAAACTAAAGAAAACCAACATAGACAGACATAAAATGTGCAAAACATGCGCAAACAACTGAAAGTCCAAATCCTTTCCTTGTCCTCCACTGAGCTCGGCAGCTTAGGGTCCCCCAGCAGGAATCCACTTAAAAGAAAATACAAAGAAACATAAACCCCTCTCCCCACTCTCACTCCATTCACCCCCATTCACACCTCACCGATTTTACTAGTTTACTATTTACAATTTTACTATTTACAAAAACCAAACGAAAATAACCCTTTCCTGGCCCTCCGCCTTGAAAAAAACAAGAACTCTGCCACTTTGGCCGACAAACCTTACCTCCTATTACACAGCAAAGATTTTTTTTTTTTTCTTTTTTTTTTTTTTTATTTTTTTTTTCCTCTCCCACACATGGCAACAAGTTCGCAGCCTTTTTTTTCCCACCACCTTGCACCGCAGGTCCTACAAGTTTGTAGCCTTGTCACTGCAAAATCTGGTCCACGAAAGTTTATGGCCTTTTGATTCCACACAAAAATTATTTCCAGGGTCCGCAGAGTCTACTTCTCCTGCCCTGCTCCTCTGCTCCTTCATGTTGCTCTTGGCATCCGGTCATCCATCCACCACCCCCCATGCACCCCCCTCCCAACCTGACTACACCCCATCCACACATTCTAACTAAAAAAACAAAAAAAACGTGTGTTATATGTTTTTCCTTTTACCAAAGCACAACCAAAAGACATTTTCCAAAACTCTCAATACCATCCCATCTACTTACGCATTAATATACAAACTAAACACAGCATTTACATACCCAAGGCCCAAGTTTGGCACCTGTAAGCCCAATATCCATTATATGTCCTGTTTTTAAAACAAAAAGCTAAGGTGGCATGCACCAGCCCACCACCAGGAAAACGGGGTTCTAGAGGCTCCATCCCTCACTAACACATTCATCCTATCCCTCAAGAACTAAGACTGTCCCTACTTCTGTCCCTAAAAAAAGAAACCTGTCCCTATCTGTCCCTACCTGCCCCTACTCTACCTAACTTATCATAACTAACTCTCTATCTGTCCCTCAGTGCCTGTCCCTCCCTGTCCCTATCTGCCCCTACTTCTGTCCCTAACACACCCAGTGAAACTTATGCTATCCCTACCCTCATTCACACGAAGCTAGCTCTCCCTTGAGTGCGTTTTTAAAAGGAGAGGCCTCTCCAAAGCCAAGAGGCCTTCCTCACACCCAACCTTTCGAACTCCAAAGAACGGACCTTCACCAGGTCACCCAAGATGTTTCCTACCACCTCATCCCTTGGGAGGGTTTTTTTCCGCGTCGTAACTAGGCACCGTGCATTCCAAGTGTGGAACCTAACCACTGCACTGACTAGGAATAAAGTGCACGGGTCCCGGCCACCCAGGGATCTGAACGCTCCATAGGCCCATTCAGCGTAGGAGAGGGACGCCAGCCGCGGCCAACGTATGGAGGCACCCACCCTGTTGTAAACCTCTGCATTAAAGGGACAATGAAGCAGGAAGTGCTCCATGCTTTCCAGCACGTCGCCACACTCCTCACGAGGGCAACCCCGGTCATCGGAGTTCCTGCACTTCAAGTTGTCCCTTACATACAGCCTCCCGTGGAAGCAACGCCAGGTCAAGTCCCAAAACTTCATGGGGATCCGCTTAGAATTTAAAAGCCCCAGCCCGACCTCCAGATCCCGGCCTGGGCAATCCTTAAGGGCCAGGGGCTTCTGGAAATGGGTCAACAGGACCCTCCTGTCAAGGCACTGCCTCGACATGGTCCTGATTTCCCACATTCCCAGACCCCACCGGCGGATCACCTTCAGAACCGGGGTAGCGTAAGCCGGAAGATGCCCATGAGGTGTGCGTAGGTCCTTCACCCGCCCTCCTGTCTCCCATTCCTGGAAGAAAGGCCAAAGCCAACCCTTGCAGGAGACTACCCACGGAGGAGCCCTCTCTAGCCAGAGGTTAGAGATGTTAGTCTTAAGAAAGGTGTTTACTAGAAACACCACCGGGTTGACCATACCCAACCCGCCTAGTCTCCTCGTACGGTATGTAACCTCCCTCTTGATTAGGTTAAGCCTATTCCCCCATAACAATTGGAAGAACAGGCTATAGACCCGCGTCCAGAGAGGTTCCGGCAAGATGCACACACTGCCCAGGTATATCAATAAAGGTAGCAGATAGCCTTTAGCCAGGGCAACCCTTTCCCTCAGGGTTAAAGACCAACCCTTCCATTGGTCCACCTTTTGGGCGGCGATCTTAAGTCTGCCCTCCCAATTTTGCTGGGGGTAGTCCCCGGGGCCAAATTCGATGCCTAGAATTTTGGCGGTGGCCTGGGGCCCTGGAAGGGTGTCCGGGAGATCAAAACTAGGATCTCCCCCTCCCAGCCAGAGACTTTCACACTTATCCCGGTTGATCATGGACCCGGATGCCTCCAAGTAGCGCACTACCTCCGACATGACCCAGTCCGCCTCCCCTCTCGAGGATACGAACAGGGAAACATCATCGGCGTACGCCACCACCCTCAGAGAGGAGCCAGAGCCCGCCCGGTCCATCCCGACTCCCGCCAACGGTCCACGATCTACCCTCCTTAAGAAGGGATCGATCGCGAACACGTATAAAAGCGGGCTCAGCGGACAGCCCTGACGGACCCCAGAACCCACCTCAAAAGGACGACCTGACCAACCATTCACCAGCGGAAAAGTCTCAGCCCCTTGGTACAAGATCTCTAACCATTTTACAAACCTCCCAGGCAGACCATACCTCAAAAGGACGGACCAGAGGTACTCGTGGTTGACCCGGTCAAAGGCTTTCGCTTGATCTAATGACAGCAAGTACCCCTTCCAGTGACCTGCCCTACCCTGCTCCACTGCCTCTCGGACACCGAGCACAGCACTAAAAGTACTGCGGCCTGGAACAGAGCAATGCTGGGCCCCTGAAAGGAGCCGGGGTGCAAACTTCACCAGCCGATTAAACAGCACCTTGGCCAGAACCTTCCGGTCCGTATCGAGAAGCGCTATGGGACGCCAGTTCTCGATTCGGGACGGATCCTTACCCTTTGACAGAATAATGAGGGCTGACTTCCTCATTGAGCCGGGAAGAGTGCCCGAGGAGAGACACTCATTAAAGACCCCTGTCAAGAGGGGGACCAAGGAGTCCCTAAAAGTCTTATAGAACTCAGATGTTAAGCCATCCGGACCTGGCGATTTCTTGAGCCGAAGCCCATCAATGGCCAGTCTCACTTCCTCTTCCCTGATTTCTTCTGCCAAAACACCAAGAGAGGGGTCACCCCCTGGCTCAGGGATGGCTTCAGCCAGGAAAGCCGACATCCTGTCCCGATCCAGATCCTTCTTTTCCAAGAGGTGTGAGTAGAAGGATCTGACCACCTCCAGGATCCCTGATTTGGATCTGTTCAGGGACCCCGTACTGTCGATCAGTCCTGTCACCATCTTACAATTCACTGACATCTTACAGTTTCTGTAAGGGTCGGGCGAGCGGTACTTCCCGAAGTCCCTCTCAAAAACCAAAGATGTGTGCCTATCATACTGACACCTCTTGAGCAAAGATTTCACTCTGGAGATTTCCTCTCGGTCACCTCCAGTCGAGACAAGCTGCTCGAGTTTCCTCCCCAGAGCCTGGTACAAGCGGTGCCTGTTCAGACTCCTGAGGCTCGAGAGCTGACGGAAGAACCCCGCCACCCGCTTTTTGAAGATCTCCCACCACTCTGACTTACTACTACAGAGATCCAACAGCGGTACCTGGCTCTGAAGAAAATCCTCGAAGGATTGTCTCACCTCCGCTTCTTCCAGCAGGGACGAATTGAGCTTCCACAGCCCTCTTCCCATCCGAGGAGTCTCTGCAACATTCAGAGAAAAGAAAATTAGACAGTGATCGGAGAACTCCACCTCAACGGCGGACACAGCAGAAAAGATGGCGTCCTCCTTCAAAAAAAACCTGTCTATTCTAGACCTACAGCTACCCCTATGGTAGGTGAAACCTCCGTGACCTGGGGTGTGCCGGATGTGGGCATCCACCAGGCGAGCTTCACTGGCTATGCTATTCAACGCGACGCTATCATAAGCCAGGCGATCTCCGGGACCCCCCCGGTCACGGGACCTCGTAATGGTGTTGAAGTCCCCACCGAAGACCACCTGTCGGCTCGTAAAAAGAAAGGGCTTGATCCTCAGGAAGAGACATTTGCGGTCCCACTTGGACTGCGGGCCGTAGATGTTGATGAGCCGGAGCTCTTGTCCCCTCATGAAGACATCTAGGATCAGGCACCTCCCCATTTCCAACTCAGTAACCCGTCGGCATTCAACTGCTGCAGTCTTAAAAAGGACTGCCACCCCGCTATACGGCTCGGCCGCAAGAGACCAGTATGAGGGCCCGCACCTCCACTCCCTCCGTGATTTATAGATGGCCCCCATGTCTGTTAGTCTGGTCTCTTGCAAGAATAAAATTTCTGCCTCAATCCGGGAGAAAAAATCAAAGGCCGTGAAGCGAGCCGCATCTGACTTAATGCTGGCGACATTAATAGACGCCAGCGTCAACGGGGCGAGTTCAGCCATCATGGGTGATCGAGTTGGATGGCCAATTTCTTCCCTACCCCGCTATTACCTCCTCCTGGGGAGGGGTCAGACACCTTCCTTTTCAGGGAAGCTCCCGACGTGTCCATCCCACCCCCCCCGGTGTCCTCGCCCCCGGGTTCCAGGTCTGTCCCCCCCTCAGGAGGAGCAATGCCCCCTGAGGGACGGACTCCGCCATCCCCCGAAGGACCCTCCGGTGTTACCCCCGGCCCAGTACCCTCGTCTTGCGGTTCATCATCTGAACCCCCGAGGGCGCTGAACCGGTTGGAGAGTCTGATCAGAGGGGGGTCAGCGGGCCCTTCCGTATGCACCCTTGTGGTCGGGGGCGGGGGGGACTTTGAAGGCTTGTCAGCCTTCCTCCCCACCGCTTTGCGCTTGGCACGCCTGGTTTTGCCACCTGGTGCTGTAGGCTGCTCTTGGACATCCTCATCAACACTTTCATACTGAGAGGAATTGTCCGAGTCAGCCGCTTTCTCCTCTCTCTCCATCCTCCTGATCTCCTCACTCACCGCACTCTCCCCCAGGGCCTCAGAGGCTTTGGCCACGGGCCTGGAGGGAGGAGCAGGCATCACCCCGGTTGCCCGAGGCTCCACCTGTCCCTTACCTCCCTGGCGTTTTTCCTGCCTCCGCTGGTACGCGGGGCCCCTTGCAGCATTGCCCTTCCTCACTGGCCCCTCAGCCCTTCCCCCTTCGCCACCACCTGCCACAGCAGAAGCAGCGCCACCGGGGGTTGCCCCCCCGCGGTCTCCCCCCACCGGGCCTGTGGCGGCATTAGAGAAAGAGCGAGGGCAGCGGCTGAGAGGGTGACCCAGGTCACCACACAGGTGGCACCGAATGTCTTTGCACAAGGCAGCCAGGTGACCTACCCCACCACACAACGCGCACTTCTGCACCTTGCAGTTGGCGCTGAAGTGAGTGGGGTCGCCGCACTTGTGGCAGACCTTCGGTTGCCCCTGGTAGAAGACCAGGATCCTGTCCCTTCCCAGGAACGCCGAGGAAGGGATGTGGGTGACCGTGCCGCCGGAAACCTTCAATTTGACCATGAAGGTCCAGCCCCCCGACCAGATGCCAAACTCGTCCCTGTTCTTTTTTGGGACCTCGGTGACCTCCCCGTAACGGGAAAGCCACGTCATGATGTCCACGCCTGCGAGTGACTCGTTACATGTAACCACGGTCACTCGCTTGACGGAATTTTGGCGAGACACCGCTTGAGCCACGAAGTCTCGCCATCCGGGCTCTTCTCGCACCAGCTCGTAGTTTGACCAGAAGAGCTCAAGCCCCTCTGGCCGCACGAAGCTGACGTCGAAGAAGCGGGACGCCGAAGGGTGTATCAGGGCAAAGATGTCATTCGCCCCGAAGCCCATCTTAAGGAGGAGCTCCACCACCTTGCTCCTAGGTGGACAAGCTTCACTGCCCCCCCACCTAAGACGGACCACATTCCTTCTTGGCGGCCCCTGCCCGGCTGTGGGGAGAGACCAAACAGTCCCTCCCTCCCTTTGATTTTGGAAGGCTGCTAGGCCATGTCTCTCTATCCAGAAAGACAGGTCCACTGTCCTCCCCTCTACCATGATCGATCTTTCTCCCCTTTGGAGGGCCTCCAGGAAACGGCGGTGCAAACCGCCGTCCCCGGAGCCCGGAGGCGAGGAGACCCCCCCGGAACCACCCCGACCCCCAGCCGCGACCCCCGCATAATTACGTTGGGGCCTCGCGGCTGGGGGGGCAGACGGGCCAGCCCTCCCACCACTACCACCACTTGTGCCAGCACCCTCATTCACTCTCCCGTTCACTCTTTTATTATTTCCACTCGCTCCGGCACTCACTCCAGCATTTACTGCCACATTCACACTCGCACTCACTCCCTCATCCATATCGCTCACATCACCATTTATGTCCTCAAACAGCTCTTCAAAAATATCTCCTATCTCACTCCCACTCTCACTTCCAGATAGACCACTATTTACATTAGCAGACTTGGTGTTGCAGTACCCCTGCCTGCCTGCTGGGGGCCCTGACTGGCCAGTGCTCTGCTCCTTGGAGCTGCTGGCACTGCTCCAACTCTTGTCCAGGAGTGCCGCTGCCCCTTTAAATACCTCCGAGCAGAGCGCACTCAGTACGCCCTGCCCGAGCCTGGGAGCAGCAGCAGCTCCTGGGTTCTCTGGCTCCACTTTTTTTTCTTTTTGTGGTGTCTTTGCACTGAGGACAGGGACGGCCACTGCCACCGCACCCTGCCCTCTGCTGTTCGCCCCCGCCGGCTTCCCAAGGAGCGCCAGAGCCCCCGCACCACCAGATGGAGGTAAGCGGGCTGGGGACCCCGACAACTCCCTACCGACTTTTGGGGGCACTATGCTGCTTGAGGGGGTAGGCGGGACAGGAGGCAGTGGGCCCGCCAAGGCCACGCCCCCCCCGCCGGCCGCAGCCACCCCGGGCAGAGCAGTGACCCCTTGCGAGGCCACGCCCTCCCCAGGTGACGCGGGCACAGCGGGCGGGACAGCGGCCGAGGAGGACACGCCCCCCCCGCATGCCGCAGCCTTTGCAGGCTGGGCAACACTCGGGGAGGCCACGCCCCCCTCACGGACTGTCACTGCGCCCCTGAACCCACCACTTGATGTTGGCAGGGCTGGCCACTCCCCCTCACCGCCCAGCGGCGGCGGTGCCCCCAGCACGGACCCCTTTTTGGGTCTACGCGCCGGGGACCCCGCTCTTGCCACGGGCGCCGTCAGAGGAGCTACCAGCCCCTTGCATTTTTTTAGCTGCTGCTTCACAGCAGCCTCCACGCCCTTTCTAGGTCTCTGGACCCCCATAAGTGGACCAGACTTAACGGACCCGTGCGTGGGGGATCCAGAGACCCCAGCACTCACCGCCGGAGGTGCGGTCCTGGCTGTACCCGTGCTGAGCGCCAGGCCAGCCCCCCCTGCCACCGGGGACTGAGCCCGGACACCACTACTGCCAATACCGCCAGCGGCTGTTACACCACTGGCACCAGCACCGACCTCCATGTCGCTGCCTGAACCCTCACCGCCACCACCAGATGTGACGGTAAGGTCCAGGCACACATCACTCTGCCCGCGCCCCCGCTGCGGACCCACCACAGGGCCCGAGCCGGGGTGGGCAGCGGGTTCCATACAGCGGGACAGAGGGACCCCGGAAAGAGGGACAAACATAAGTTTGTCAGCCACGGTGTTTTTTGGCTTGCGCTTGTTTTTTTTCTTTTTCCTCTTTCCGGTTGCCTCGTCCTCAGGGCAGACCTCATCCCCAAAGAGCAGTGTGCCAAACCGCTCTGGGGACTCGATCTGCCTCACCTGTTGTAGGACGAGGCAGCCCCCCTCACTACTACTGTCCCCACTCCCACCAGCCTCCCCCTCGCCCCCACTTTCCTCCGAGTAACTGGAGTCCGGTGGGAGAGCCACTTGCTCAGGGGCCACCCCGCTGCATGTTACCTGGGTGTTGTTGCTCACCAGGCCTTCAGGTGGGGCAGGCGTAGATGTTCCGCCATCCTCCTCCTCTTGGCCCTCCACCTGGCAGGGGCCTCCCGACCCCCCAGGAGACCCTCCGGTCATGGCTCTAAACCGGTCATCGTTTTTCAGTTTCTCTGCAAAGGGGCCGCTCCCACTCAGGATAGCCGCCCGTATCTCCTCCAAGGCCCTGATAGCCCCCTTCAGCCTCTCCACCGTGGCGGAGACCTCAGCTCGTCTCGAGGCGGGGAGCCGGTTCTTAGCCACCGCTCGTGCTCCCCTTAACTCCTCCCGGAGTTTTCTCAGCTGTTTGGCGGCCTCCTCATATTCGCAGAGGTGCGCATGGATGCGGGAGGCGTAGATGGTGGATGGCTCTCCCTCAGCTCTGGAGCCCCAGATGTTGGGGGGCTCTGCCACTGCACCTCTGCTCTGGGCCGCCACTCCTCCGGGAGGAGGAGCCGCCACGGTACCAGCTTCGGGGGGCCCGGTGTCCCGGGGCTCCTGGGTCCTGCGACCCCCTCTCTCCTGGCTCCGTCTCTTCCCCATCTCCCTGGGACTGGCTGGCTGCACCCTGGCCTCCGGATGGTGCTGAGGCCCCCCACCCCCAGCTGGCTTGCCGGAGGGTGGGAGCCAGGGGCACAGCCCCGGCGCTCAGTCCCAGGGAAAGTCCTCTTTCCTGGGAAGGGGGCAGATGGAAAGTCCTTGCAGGAAAAAACCTCCCTTCCCAGGAGCTTAGCAAGACCCTAGCCTGCAGATGCTCAGCACAGATGCTCCTCCTCTTCCTGGGCGTGCTCTATCCTCCAGTCACCTCCAGAGCTGCACTCACTATTCTGCTGTTACATCGTGACTTATCCTCCAGTCACCTCCAGAGCTGCAGTCACTATTCTGCTGTTACATCGTGTCTTATCCTCCAGTCACCTCCAGAGCTGCAGTCACTATTCTGCTGTTACATCATGTCTTGTCCTCCGGTCACCTCCAGAGCTGCACTCACTATTCTGCTGTTACACCGTTACTCCCGGTTCTCCTTTGTCAATGTGAAGCTGAGACCCCCGTATGAACACAGAGGGGTGAGGGACTTCACTGACCTTCCGGTGGGTGTTCTGTGCACCCCCTGGCAGATTCCCCATGAAGTATAGTGGGGGGGGGGGGTACCAGACAGCGGCGCTCACCAGGAGGGCAAGAAGCAGTGGTCGGAGGATAGTTGCCCCCATTGTACCAGGCAGGCCCAGCTGCTGCAGAACCTCTGCCCCTCAGTAACACAATCCGCGGTTATGGGGGGGGGGGGACGCCTCTATTTTCCTTCTCAGGTTTTTGTTTTTGCTCAGGGCCAAATCCGACATACGTGGCCGGGGGTGGGGGTAACATATGGGGGTGGGGGGTACTATACATGGCCGGGGGTGGGGGTAACATATAGGGGTGGGGGGTACTATACATGGCCAGAGGTGAGGGTAACATATGGGGGTGGGGGGTACTATACATGGCCGGGGGTGGGGGTAACATATAGGGGTGGGGGGTACTATACATGGCCAGAGGTGAGGGTAACATATGGGGGTGGGGGTACTATACATGGCTGGGGGTGGGGGTAACATACATGACCGGGGGTGGGGGTAACATATGGGGGTGGGGGGTACTATACATGGCCAGGGGTGAGAGTAACATATGGGGGTGGGGGGTACTATACATGGCCGGGGGTGGGGGTAACATATGGGGGTGGGGGGTACTATACATGGCCGGGGGTGCGGGTACCATATGGGGGTGGGGGGTACTATACATGGCCGGGGTGGGGGTAACATATGGGGGTGGGGGGTAGTATCCATGGCCGGGGGTGGGGGTAACATATGGGCGTGGGGGTAGTATCCATGGCCGGGGGTGGGGGTAACATATGGGGGTGGGGGTACTATACATGGCCGGGGGTGGGGGTAACATATGGGGGTGGGGGTAGTATCCATGGCCGGGGGTGGGGGTACTATACATGGCCGGGGGTGGGGGTAACATATGGGGGTGGGGGGTAGTATCCATGGCCGGGGGTGGGGGTAACATATGGGCGTGGGGGTAGTATCCATGGCCGGGGGTGGGGGTAACATATGGGGGTGGGGGTACTATACATGGCCAGGGGTGGGGGTAACATATGGGGGTGGGGGGTACTATACATGGCCGGGGTGGGGGTAACATATGGGGGTGGTGGGTACTATACATGGCCGGGGGTGGGGGTAACATATGGGGGTGGGGGGTACTATACATGGCCGGGGGTGGGGGTAACATATGGGGGGTACTATACATGGCCGGGGGTGGGGGTAACATATGGGGGTGGGGGGTACTATACATGGCCGGGGGTGGGGGTAACATATGGGGGTGGGGGGTACTATACATGGCCGGGGGTGGGGGTAACATATGGGGGTGGGGGGTACTATACATGGCCGGGGGTGGAGGTAACATATGGGGGTGGGGGTACTATACATGGCCGGGGGTGGGGGTAACATATGGGGGTGGGGGTAACATATGGGGGTGGGGGGTACTATACATGGCCGGGGGTGGGGGTAACATATGGGGGTGGGGGGTACTATACATGGCCGGGGGTGGGGGTAACATATGGGGGTGGGGGGTACTATACATGGCCGGGGGTGGGGGTAACATATGGGGGTGGGGGGTACTATACATGGCCGGGGGTGGGGGTAACATATGGGGGTGGGGGGTACTATACATGGCCGGGGGTGGGGGTAACATATGGGGGTGGGGGGTACTCTACATGGCCGGGGGTGGGGGTAACATATGGGGGTGGGGGGTACTCTACATGGCCGGGGGTGGGGGTAACATATGGGGTGGGGGGTACTATACATAGCCAGGGGCGGGGGGTAACATATGGGGTGGGGGGTACTATATATAGCCAGGGGCGGGGGGTAACATATGGGGTGGGGGGTACTATACATGGCCGGGGTGGGGGTATCATATGGGGGTGGGGGGTACTCTACATGGCCGGGGGTGGGGGTAACATATGGGGGTGGGGGGTACTATACATGGCCGGGGGTGGGGGTAACATATGGGGGTGGGGGGTACTATACATGGCCGGGGGTGGGGGTAACATATGGGGGTGGGGGGTACTATACTTAGCCAGGGGCGGGGGGTAACATATGGGGTGGGGGGTACTATACATGATCGGGGGTGGGGGTAACATATGGGGGTGGGGGGTACTATACATAGCCAGGGGCGGGGGGTAACATATGGGGTGGGGGGTACTATACATGGCCGGGGGTGGGGGTAACATATGGGGGTGGGGGGTACTCTACATGGCCGGGGGTGGGGGTAACATATGTGGTGGGGGGTACTATACATAGCCAGGGGCGGGGGGTAACATATGGGGTGGGGGGTACTATATATAGCCAGGGGCGGGGGGTAACATATGGGGTGGGGGGTACTATACATGGCCGGGGTGGGGGTATCATATGGGGGTGGGGGGTACTCTACATGGCCGGGGGTGGGGGTAACATATGGGGGTGGGGGGTACTATACATAGCCAGGGGCGGGGGGTAACATATGGGGTGGGGGGTACTATACATAGCCAGGGGCGGGGGGTAACATATGGGGTGGGGGGTACTATACATGGCCGGGGGTGGGGGTAACATATGGGGGTGGGGGGTACTATACATGACCGGGGGTGGGGGTAACATATGGGGGTGGGGAGTACTATACATGACCGGAGGTGGGGGTAACATATGGGGGTGGGGGGTACTATACATGACCGGGGGTGGGGGTAACATATGGGGGTGGGGGGTACTATACATGGCCGGGGGTGGGGGTAACATATGGGGGTGGGGGGTACTATACATGGCCGGGGGTGGGGGTAACATATGGGGGTGGGGGGTACTATACATGGCCGGGGGTGGGGGTAACATATGGGGTGGGGGTACTATACATGGCCGGGGGTGGGGGTAACATATGGGGTGGGGGTACTATACATGGCCGGGGGTGGGGGTAACATATGGGGGTGGGGGGTACTATACATGGCCGGGGGTGGGGGTAACATATGGGGTGGGGGTAACATATGGGGTGGGGGTACTATACATGGCCGGGGGTGGGGGTAACATATGGGGTGGGGGGTACTATACATGGCCGGGGTGGGGGTAACATATGGGGTGGGGGGTACTATACATGGCCGGGGGTGGGGGTAACATATGGGGTGGGGGGTACTATACATGGCCGGGGGTGGGGGTAACATATGGGGTGGGGGGTACTATACATGGCCGGGGGTGGGGGTAACATATGGGGGTGGGGGGTACTATACATGGCCGGGGGTGGGGGTAACATATGGGGTGGGGGTACTATACATGGCCGGGGGTGGGGGTAACATATGGGGTGGGGGGTACTATACATGGCCGGGGGTGGGGGTAACATATGGGGTGGGGGGTACTATACATGGCCGGGGGTGGGGGTAACATATGGGGTGGGGGGTACTATACATGGCCGGGGGTGGGGGTAACATATGGGGTGGGGGGTACTATACATGGCCGGGGGTGGGGGTAACATATGGGGTGGGGGGTACTATACATGGCCGGGGGTGGGGGTAACATATGGGGTGGGGGTACTATACATGGCCGGGGGTGGGGGTAACATATGGGGGTGGGGGGTACTATACATGACCGGGGGTGGGGGTAACATATGGGGGTGGGGGGTACTATACATGACCGGGGGTGGGGGTAACATATGGGGGTGGGGGGTACTATACATGACCGGGGGTGGGGGTAACATATGGGGGTGGGGGTACTATACATGGCCGGGGGTGGGGGTAACATATGGGGTGGGGGGTACTATACATGACCGGGGGTGGGGGTAACATATGGGGGTGGGGGGTACTATACATGACCGGGGGTGGGGGTAACATATGGGGGTGGGGGGTACTATACATGGCCGGGGGTGGGGGTAACATATGGGGTGGGGGTACTATACATGACCGGGGGTGGGGGTAACATATGGGGGTGGGGGTACTATACATGGCCGGGGGTGGGGGTAACATATGGGGTGGGGGGTACTATACATGGCCGGGGTGGGGGTAACATATGGGGTGGGGGGTACTATACATGGCCGGGGGTGGGGGTAACATATGGGGGTGGGGGGTACTATACATGGCCGGGGGTGGGGGTAACATATGGGGTGGGGGGTACTATACATGGCCGGGGGTGGGGGTAACATATGGGGTGGGGGGTACTATACATGGCCGGGGGTGGGGGTAACATATGGGGTGGGGGGTACTATACATGGCCGGGGGTGGGGGTAACATATGGGGTGGGGGGTACTATACATGGCCGGGGGTGGGGGTAACATATGGGGTGGGGGGTACTATACATGGCCGGGGGTGGGGGTAACGCGTCTGGAGTTGCTGCTGCTTCACCTGATGTGATGATTTCTCTTTGATTCCACGTTCTGTACAGCAGGAGGCGACAATGGAGCAACTAATAGTGAGAGACGGGCAGAGGGGAGACGACCCGACCCACAGTCTACTGGGGAAGGGGTAGTGGGTTTAACGGCTGCAGTGCCTCAGGTCGGGGCGAGGAGGCGATTGGTGAGGAACAGATAAGTGTGGAGGAGAGAAGGAGGTCCTGGGAGAACTGGAGATTACATGGTGGGAGATTATTTCGGAGATGTGCTGAGGATCCCAGCTATGGACGACATTGTAGCTCAGCATTCGTAGTGTGAACTGGATAGTTGGGGAATTGGAACCCAGTGACGGGATTTCAGCAGCGGTGTGGACAGAGATGGAAGCAGAGCAGCGGTGTGGACAGAGATGGAAGCAGAGCAGCGGTGTGGACAGAGATGGAAGCAGAGCAGCGGTGAGGACAGAGATGGAAGCAGAGCAGCGGTGAGGACAGAGGAGGAAGCAGAGCAGCGGTGTGGACAGAGATGGAAGCAGAGCAGCGGTGTGGACAGAGATGGAAGCAGGGCAGCGGTGTGGACAGAGATGGAAGCAGGGCAGCGGTGTGGACAGAGATGGAAGCAGGGCAGCGGTGTGGACAGAGGTGGAAGCAGAGCAGCGGTGAGGACAGAGGTGGAAGCAGAGCAGCGGTGTGGACAGAGATGGAAGCAGAGCAGCGGTGTGGACAGAGATGGAAGCAGAGCAGCGGTGAGGACAGAGGTGGAAGCAGAGCAGCGGTGTGGACAGAGATGGAAGCAGAGCAGCGGTGTGGACAGAGATGGAAGCAGAGCAGCGGTGAGGACAGAGATGGAAGCAGAGCAGCGGTGTGGACAGAGATGGAAGCAGAGCAGCGGTGTGGACAGAGGTGGAAGCAGAGCAGCGAGGAGGCAGAGGTGAAGCAGAGCAGCGGTGAGGACAGAGGTGGAAGCAGAGCAGCGGTGAGGACAGAGGTGGAAGCAGAGCAGCGTTGAGGACAGAGGTGGAAGCAGAGCAGCGGTGAGGACAGAGGTGGAAGCAGAGCAGCGGTGAGGACAGAGGTGGAAGCAGAGCAGCGGTGAGGACAGAGGTGGAAGCAGAGCAGCGGTGAGGACAGAGGTGGAAGCAGAGCAGCGGTGAGGACAGAGGTGGAAGCAGAGCAGCGGTGAAGACAGAGGTGGAAGCAGAGCAGCGGTGTGGACCGAGGTGGAAGCAGAGCATTGAGGAGGCAGAGGTGGAAGCAGAGCAGCGGTGAGGACAGAGGTGGAAGCAGAGCAGTGGTGAGGACAGAGGTGGAAGCAGAGCAGCGGTGAGGACAGAGGTGGAAGCAGAGCAGCGGTGAGGACAGAGGTGGAAGCAGAGCAGCGGTGAGGACAGAGGTGGAAGCAGAGCAGCGGTGAGGACAGAGGTGGAAGCAGAGCAGCGGTGAGGACAGAGGTGGAAGCAGAGCAGCGGTGAGGACAGAGGTGGAAGCAGAGCAGCGGTGAGGACAGAGGTGGAAGCAGAGCAGCGGTGAAGACAGAGGTGGAAGCAGAGCAGCGGTGTGGACCGAGGTGGAAGCAGAGCAGTGAGGAGGCAGAGGTGGAAGCAGAGCAGCGGTGAGGACAGAGGTGGAAGCAGAGCAGCGGTGAGGACAGAGGTGGAAGCAGAGCAGCGGTGAGGACAGAGGTGGAAGCAGAGCAGCGGTGTGGACCGAGGTGGATTAGGCGGCAGCAGTCGGGGCGGGCACACAGGAGGGTCCGCCTTGTGCTGCCTCATTACATCATCACCAGGAGCCCCCTTAGATGCTAATAGAGGGGAATACCCAGAAGTCTTCGCGTTCAGTGGCTCCTCGCGGACACAGCGCGATCTGTCACTTATCTGTTAGATCTGGTGGGATCTGGTCGGGTCAGGGTGCGGCTGCTTCGGGGATTCTCCAGCTTTGAGGACAAGTTTTCACATTACAGTCATGTATTTGGAGCGGAGCATCATGTCTGCGCTTCAGTTTCATGACAAATGTCGCAGGATTCGGCAGAGAAAAGAGTCTCCTGTCAGACGGAGCTCACTGACGGTTCCTCAGCTAGCTCCCACTGCAGTCAGGGCCATCAGCTGGGGGCGGGGCCATCGGGGCCGAGCACGGACCGACAGCTGGGGGCGGGGCCATCTCACTGTCCAATGACCGATCAGTGTGATTATACAGGGAAAAAAGCCAATGACGTCATTTGTGGGCGGTCCATACAAAATTGTTGTCAAGGGCGTCACTTCCTGGATACAGAACGCGTTGCTGTGGAGACCGGAGTGTTTCCTGTTCGGTTTCCAGGGAGCCGGGAGCCGCAGAGCGCGGGGAGAGATGGACGCGGAGAGGCTGCAGACGTCCCTGGAGCTGGTGTCCGGCTGCGGCCTGAGCCCCGAGCAGAGCGCGGCCCTGAGCACCTCCCTGCGGCTGCTGCGGAGGGACATGCGGCTGAGCCGGGCCTTCTTCTGGGGCAAGATCCTGGGGGTCCGGGGGGATTATTACATCGCACAGGGCACGGAGGGCGGCGAGCAGCTGCGGGGCCGGAGGACGTTCTACAGGTGAGAGGGGGACACGGGCCCGATACCGAGGAGACCCCGATACTGAGGAGACGCGGGGAGACCCCGATACTGAGGAGACCCCGATACTGAGGAGACCCCGATACCGAGGAGACCCCGATACCGAGGAGATACCGAGGAGACGCGGGGGGCCCCCGATACTGAGGAGACCCCGATACCGAGGAGATGCGGGGGCCCCCGATACTGAGGAGACCCCGATACCGAGGAGACGCGGGGGCCCCCGATACTGAGGAGACCCCGATACTGAGGAGACCCCGATACTGAGGAGACCCCGGGGGCCCGATACTGAGGAGACCCCGACACCGAGGAGACGCGGGGGGCCCCCGACACTGAGGAGACCCCGATACCGAGGAGACGCGGGGGGCCCCCGATACTGAGGAGACCCCGATACCGAGGAGACGCGGGGGGCCCCCGATACTGAGGAGACCCCGATACCGAGGAGACGCGGGGGCCCCCGATACTGAGGAGACCCCGATACCGAGGAGACGCGGGGGCCCCTGATACTGAGGAGACCCCGATACTGAGGAGACCCCGATACCGAGGAGATACCGAGGAGACGCGGGGGGCCCCCGATACCGAGGAGACCCCCATACCGAGGAGACGCGGGGGGCCCCCGATACTGAGGAGACCCCGATACCGAGGAGACGCGGGGGGCCCCCGATACTGAGGAGACCCCGATACTGAGGAGACCCCCATACCGAGGAGACCCCGATAGTGAGGAGACGCGGGGGCCCCAATAGTGAGGAGACCCCGATACTGAGGAGACGCGGGGGCCCCAATAGTGAGGAGACCCCGATAGTGAGGAGACGCGGGGGCCCATTATTCAGACCGAGGGCATATAGGACACCTGGGGTCCTCCAGTACACCGTGTATAATCCCCCCGGTAGTCACTGGGACGTCTGGGGGGGGCACAGTCATTTGGGTGCTGATGTGTCGCCCCTTTCCTTGCAGCCTGAATTGTCTGGATTGGTGCCTTCTTTCCCCGCCCACCGATGATGTCATCAGAGAGGCGTGGCTCATTAAGGGGCGTTTCATTGGAGACCCCGCCCATGAGTATGAGCTCACAGTGCGCAGGAAGGCGGGGGCGGAGGTGTACGAGGAGGAGGAGGTGACGGTAATGGAGCATTTTCGGGGTGTCCTCTGTCTCGGGGCGTCTGGCGGAGTTGTCTGTGATGAATGTTTTGCTGTTTTCTTTTTGCCAGAATCACATTAAGGAGGAGTCTCGTCTGATCGGCACAATCGCACTGATCGATCGCGAGGCGGCTGTGGCCCCCCGGGGGGCGTTCACCAAGAGCCCGCTGGGACAGGTCCACATCAACCACAGCTTCCGAGGTAAAGCAGAGTCCGGCGGCCTGACTAGGGGGTGCAGCGGCCCCTCGTGTCCAGGAGCTGTCACATGATCATCGCCGCTGCTCCCAGGGGGCATTGCACCCACTGTCTCTTGTATGTCAGTCCTGGTCGGTGCCGGGGAGGGTCCCGCTCCATACAGCAGTGCTCGTTATCAGGACCCTCCGCCGCTCCCACTCTTCTCCCGAGTTCAGGATTTTCTTTGGACTCGGTGATGGATCCGGAGCGGGATGTTTTGTGTCATTGTTATTTGCCGCCTCGTGCTCCTCTTGTTGGCGCGATCCTCAGTGACCGCCATGAGGGTCTGAATATTTCTTCACCCTCCTTCGTAGACACGACCTGTACCTGCTGTGGGGTCACGACCTCTGACCCAGTGTTCTTGCCCCTCCAGGTCTTACAGTTAGCGAAGCAAAAAAACTGAGCTCCTTCTTCCACTTCACCCCGACACCGATTCCCAAGAAGAAGTCTCTGCTGGAGAAGGCCGACCAGGACCCCGCCATCGACTTCCTGGACTCCTTACAGCAGGACATCCCTGCAGGTGAGCGACGGCCGGTGGTCCGGTCACAGTGTGTGCGCCCCCTGCGGTATGAACAATGTGTATCCACACAGAGTACTCCAGGAGAATGCTCTGCTGGTCACTAATGAAAGGTGCAGCGGGTTCAGCAGAACAGAGGATTTCAGGAGCTGGCAGATCTTGTGAGTAATGTGCTGGAAGGAGCGATGATCTAGTGACACTGGAGACGGAGTGCCGCCTCTCTGACCAGTGCTGCAGGATGAGGCTCCGCAGCGGTGACCATGGTGGAAGGGTCATCTCCTGTGTGCCTATGTAGTCCCGGCTGTGATCAGGCAGAGGGGCCGGTGGCCTGCCACCAGTCTGCGCCGGAGCCCACCTGCAGATTCCTGGAACAATGAGACTGGTGGGGAAATCAGATGACGGTGGTCACGTGGTGATGGACGCTGTGGACCCCACACAATGAAGCAATCACGTACTGAGTCAGGTGGCACAGTCGTCAGGAGCGCTGCTCTGAACCCATTGCCTGATCAGTGTATGAAGCCTGACTGCTGAGCACCATGATATGCAATACGTTACTGCGATGGGCCCACGGTGATAACGGAGGGGACGCCTGAATCTAGGGAGTGCAGAGATTGCTCCTGGGTCAGGACCCAGGCTGGACCCCACATCAGAAGCAGCGGTGACAAAGTAGATTCTCTTGCGCTGCAAATTCTGTCACTTGTTTTTGGTGGTTATGGTAGGAACTGGAGCGGTGTCTCCCCTGTATCTACAAGAGCTCCTTGATAACACCACTACAATAGTACGGGCTAGTGAGGAGCAAATGGGCTCGGATGTCGGGTTATTAAGGGCCTGTCACACCAAGCGATATCGCTATAACGTCACTGGTTTTTGTGACGCAGCAGTGATATTGCTAGCGATATCGCTATGTCTGATACCTCCGACCGCTCCCCCGCTGTCCATCGCTGATCGCACGAGAACGGCCTGGACCGTTTCTCGTCGTCAGCTTTCTGCTGGGCTTCCCGTGGCGCCGACGAGCGAAGCGTGGACGCATGGGGGAGGACATCAGGATCGCCTCGTCTGACAGGTAAGTAGCGACCGCCGATCCCTGCTATGTTGCTGGTGAGATCTGCCTGTGTGGCAGCTCACTAGCGACCACTTAGCGATCCTGACCGCGCCATATCGTTATCGGGATCGCTGGTGCATCGCTAAGTGTGACAGAACCTTTATAGTATCCCGGGCGTGCTCAACTAATATGCCCGAGTCTCTGTGGAGGCATGATACGCAGCTGTTAGACAGCCGCAACACCTGCGGGGATTGACTGTCTGTTAGACAGCCGCAACAAAAACAGGGACTCGAGCATGCCCAAGATATTTGGATAACACCCGAGCATGCTCTCTCATCACAATTAAGGATCCCAGTGCCTGGATGCACATGCTGCCGGCCATCTCTTCCTCAGATGTGACCGCTCGTCTGTCCAGGAGTCAGGTACGGAGTCGAGACCGTTCCATGTACGTATGTCACATTGGGAAGTCAGGAACATATTAGCAGAGTGACCGCCGCTCCTTTTCCGTGGCTGGCAGCGGCTGCGTCCTCTGCTCCTCATTAGAGGGTCAGAGCTGCGGGTGATCGGCCCGTCAGTCACAGCACAGATGACCGCACCCATCTACGAGGAAGCAGCCTCTAAGCGTTCCCATGTGTCGGCTGCCGCACCCTTCTCCTGTGCCCGGGGCCGTCTCTTTGGAAATGTGAAATATGGTTTTCATTGTTGAGAAAAGTTGGAAATGAAATTTCGGCATTTCTGCGCAGAGACGAGATCTTACTGCAGATCCTGAGAGTCCCCTCCTCACCCCGACACCGCGATGCCCCCAGTTGTCAGAGGACTGCAGTCATGGGGTCAGGTGATCTACAGTGTTTCCATAAAGTCATGGTGCACTCTTGACCAGTCACAGTATACCACGGTCCCCGGATCTGACGCCCTTAGACTTTTGGGGTTATGTGAAGTAACGTGGACATTGAACGTAGCAACGACATTAACCACTTAGAACAGAGAATCGCAGACGTTCTTCACTCGGTTACACCAGACGGCCTCCTTACCCGTGTGCGGCAGGATCTTCACTATGGTGTGGATGTGTGTAGGCCAATATATGGAGCCCACATCGACCTGCGCGGAGTGAGGCTGGGAGAGGATGCCTTTTATTTGGAGCAGATTTCACATTTCTATGGTTTTTTTGTGGCTTTGCAGTGACTGCTCACAAGTGCCCCATGACGTTACAGTCACACAGTATATATACACACAGCACTGCTGTATTATAGGTGCTCAATAGTGACGACCGAGTGTCCTCAGACAAGGTGTCACGTGCTGACCGAGTGTCCTCAGCGTGCTCAAAAATATGTTCGAGTCCCTGCGCCTGCATGTGTCGCAACTGTCAGTCAATTCCTCCATGTGGTGCAGCTGTCTAACAGCTGTGAGAGGTGCAGGGATTGAAACACATTTTTCGAGCATGCCGAGGACACTGTTAGCACACGACACCTTATCCAAGCACGCTCGCTTAGCACTAGTGATGAGCACCAGTGCTCGTCACTAGAGTATGCGGAGGGAGCCCGGCTGTGCACAGTGTTGCTGGTACTCGGGGCTGTTAAAGAGCCACAAAACATGTAGGGATTACCCGTGTTTGTCAGGCAATCCCTATGTTTTGTGGCTGTCTGACAGATGCAACCCCGCATGTCACCCCGCGATACTCTGTGCGCCCCTGAGCACCCTAGCCAAACTCAAATCACACGTCTCACGAGGCCTTGTGGAGAAATTGAAAACTTCCTTGTAGTGCAGATACAGAGCAACACCGCTGCCAGTCACTGTCCACAGCGGTCACATCTGTGCCAGGCTGTAGACTGGTGGTGAGTGCAGTGGGGAAGATTGGTAAGTTAACCTGTTCCTGGCCAGAAGAGTCCCGAAAGTCAGAGTCAGCTTAGAAATCTGTGCTAAAAAAGTGACATTACTTTGTGAATATCGGTATCTGATCCGTCCTGCCATATTGGTCCTGGCAGCCATACTGGCTGTAGATCGCGTGATGCAAGCGTCTGTTCTCTACCCGCAGGTTGCTGGAGTCTTCAGTGCGAGCAGGGGAGCAGCGTGGTGGTCCTGCGCAGTCTGCTGTGGTTGGGAATGACCTTCTACCACGTCCCCCTCACCCCACAGCACGGCTATGTATATATCGGGAGCGGAGAGCGGAATATCGACCTGCCCTTCATGATCTGAGGAGGCAACGACCATCATCAAACGTCAGGACAGTCACAGCCCTTCCCCTGAGATGAAAGGGACCGATATCAGCCCCCCGCGTTACTGTGTGAACACGATTAATAAAGGCTGTCCTACAACGCTCCACTGTACAGCGACCGTGCGGAAAACACATTTATTCATCTATTACAGTCACGTGATCAGCGGCGCTCACTGCCTGAAGATCAGCGGCTTACGGCTGTAGCGGATGTTGTCCTTCATTATGGGGTCCCCGACCGGCATTTTCACCTTACACCACTTCAGGCCTTTCCTCAGGATGGGTTTAGCGGTGGACACAGAGAGGAACGTGAGGTACCTGCGGGGGAGAGATGAGACCATCATACAGAATTGCTGGTAACGGGTCAATAGACTGAATTTATCCACTTCCGGGCCTCTTCAAGAGAAGAGCAGGACTCGAAAGAATTAGTGATGTCACCCATCACAACACTGCTGAGGGCACGGCGGAAAGGCCAGCGGTTCAGTAGGGTCGTGTCTAGGCCCCGCGATAGCTCCCTAACATCACCCGAGAGGGACGGTCCACATCATCCTGACTTTATGAATGCTCGACTAGGGGACATCACCCTGATCGGCCATTCATCACTCTGACCGTGAACTCTGTCCCCCGGGCGTGACCGCGACCTCTCCAAGCTCCCCGGGGCGTGGGCACAACTCAAGGCCCCCTGAACCCTTTGCATAACTGTACGCTCTGTCCCCCCCCCCATAGACATGGCTGCAAGCGCTGTCCCCCCAAGGTGCCACCACGAGCGCTAATAGTCACCTGTTCAGCTGGAACCGGACTCTGGGCGTCTTCCCTTCGGGCAGTTTGGGCCGGTGGTTCGGGAGAAGTCCTGCCGGCAGACAAGGCGAGAAATTTCATGCTCATTTAAAAGGTTGATTATCTTAAACTGGTGATTTCATCAATACATCCCCTCCTCCCGGGTGAGGCCGGTCCAGAGACCCCAGCAAGGCTGGTAGGACGGGCAGTGTACAGCGCAGCAGACCAACAACCGGGGGTCTTCAGCCCAACATGGCAGACTGAAGAGATGATCACCAGACAATGAGACCAAACCCTGTGGCGTGCCATTAGTCCAGTAAGATAATCCTCACACAGGTGAAGGTTTGTTACAATGTATCGGTGTAGAAATCACATTATAAATATTGGCACAAACCCATCAGTGGAGCGAGCGGAAATAAGGTCCTCAGCCTCTGGACGTAAATAACGATGTTCTCATTCACTGACAGCAAGCAGAAACTGTGACAGCACGGACGGAAACGACAGAGTAGCGCTGCCGCATGCAAACATGAAATCTATGCGGTACGACCTGCACTACTGCTCTAGAAAATGGCACAATTCATGTGTGCCCAGCAGCCGAGGTAAAGCAATTCTCTCTGCTGGGAACCTGCCTAGTGCGACTCAGGGACAATTTATGCGCCAAGCAGTCTCCATTTTTCTGACTTTCTAGAGCAGTAATGCTACTCTTAGTAAGCGTCCATTCACACCTGATTTCTGTTTGATGTGCCATATGCTGCACATTATTGGTGGTCCGGGACCCCAAACTCCCCTCATTCTGGATTTACATCTGCATATTTTGTGATATTTACAGCTAAATAAGATAAGAGGACGGCACCGAGACAAAAAAGGAGAAAGGAAACAGTGTCGCTCCTCCCTCACCTGCTCTGTGCGCCATCTTCACACAGGCCTCCACCTTCTTGTGCTCCTCAGTGCAAAGTCCGGTCACCTTGCGAGACAACATACCCCCATCTGAGCGAATGAACTGACTGAGAACGAGGACATCCTGCAGAGACAGACAAATTAACCTTCCCCTGACAGCACATCCCAGAGCAAAAGTCATCACTCATCCTCCAGAGCTGCACTCACTATTCTGCTGGTGCAATCATTGTGTACATACATTACATTACTGATCCTGAGATACATCCTGTATTATACTCCAGAGCTGCACTCACTATTCTGCTGGTGCAGTCACTGTGTACATACATTACATTACTGATCCTGAGTTACACCCTGTATTATACTCCAGAGCTGCACTCACTATTCTGCTGGTGCAGTCACTGTGTACATACATTACATTACGGATCCTGAGTTACATCCTGTATTATACCCCAGAGCTGCACTCACTATTCTACTGGTGCAGTCACTGTACACACACATTACTGATCCTGAGTTACCTCCTGTATTATACCCCAGAGCTGCACTCACTATTCTGCTGGTGCAGTCACTGTACATACATTACATTACTGATCCTGAGTTACATCCTGTATTATACCCCAGAGCTGTACTCGCTATTCTGCTGGTGCAGTAACTGTGTACATACATTACATTACTGATCCTGAGTTACATCCCGTATTATACCCCAGAGCTGCACTCACTATTCTGCTGGTGCAGTCACTGTGTACATACATTACTGATCCTGAGTTACATCCTGTATTATACCCCAGAGCTGCACTCACTATTCTGCTGGTGTAGTCACTGTGTACATACATTACATTACTGATCCTGAGTTACATCCTATATTATACCCCAGAGCTGCACTCACTATTCTGCTGGTGCAGTCACTGTGTACATACATTACATTACTGATCCTGAGTTACATCCTGTATTATACCCCAGAGCTGTACTCGCTATTCTGCACACAGCTGTCAGTCTCACCGTGTAGTCGTACTTGTGTTTCAGGTTCCACCTGCAGATCGGACACTTCCCCTCGAGGTTTGGAGGGACTGTGCTTGGCTTCTCTTCCAGGATTCGCCCTTCCACCTGCAGGAGACGCGGTTTGATTTCAGCTCTTGCTATGATTTGTGCAGACATTAGATGTGAGCATTCTCTTACATCCATTACATGGTCGGGTCTCGGAGCTGCAGTTTTGTTACTCTGCACTAGAGTATACTGAGCTTCCTGACTGCAGGCACAATATACCCGAAACACTGTAACAACCCCCAACCTGCGGATAGTTCTGTAAGGACGCGGTAATGTGGGCGTGGAGGGTACGCAGCTCTCCTGCTTACTAGTGATGAGTGGACGTGCTCTGACAAGGTGCTATCTGAGCATGCTCATGGCTGCAGGTCTCCTGTCTGTTAGACAGCTGTAACACATGCGGGAATTGCCTGACAGCCGCGGGCACGACCGAGACGCTCCTCCGCGGGCACGGGGACGACGCTCCTCCGCAGGCACGGGGACGACGCTCCTCCGCAGGCACGGTCGCTCATCACTAGTGGGCGCTGTCACCTGAGACCTGGAACAACTTCCCCCAGCGTCACCTGAAGTCACTGCTCCAGTCACTCCTAGAGCTGCAGTCACCTCTATGCAGGGACAGAGCGGCAGCTCCGGGTGTGACTGCGCTGTGTGCACGCTGCTCTGCCGCCACCGCTCACGTGATCAGGACTCACCGTCGTCACATTCCCGACCTTCACTTCATTCACTGGGGAGAAAGGACACAGGAGTCACCGGGGGCAAGTAACCATCACAGCACCATCCGGCACCATCACGCGAGCGCCGCCCCCCGCACTCCTGTGTGTCTCTCACAGCCCTCTCCGCACTCTCTTCTCTGTCTCTCCCTTTCTCTCTCTCGCCCCCTCTTCTTCTGCACTCTCTCTCCATCTCTCCCGCAGTGTCTCTCTGTCTCTCCCGCACTCACACTCCCGCACTCCTCTCCTCTCTCCCGCACTCACACTCCCGCAGTCTCTCTCTCCCGCACTCACACTCCCGCAGTCTCTCTCTCCCGCACTCACACTCCCGCACTCCTCTCCTCTGTCTCTCCCGCACTCACACTCCCGCACTCCTCTCCTCTGTCTCTCCCGCACTCACACTCCCGCACTCCTCTCCTCTGTCTCTCCCGCACTCACACTCCCGCACTCCTCTCCTCTGTCTCTCCCGCACTCACACTCCCGCACTCCTCTCCTCTGTCTCTCCCGCACTCACACTCCCGCACTCCTCTCCTCTGTCTCTCCCGCACTCACACTCCCGCACTCCTCTCCTCTGTCTCTCCCGCACTCACACTCCCGCACTCACACTCCCGCACTCCTCTCCTCACACTCCCGCACTCCTCTCCTCACACTCCCGCACTCCTCTCCTCACACTCCCGCACTCACACTCCCGCACTCACACTCCCGCACTCACACTCCCGCACTCACACTCCCGCACTCACACTCCCGCACTCCTCTCCTCTGTCTCTCCCGCACTCCTCTCCTCTCTCTCCCGCACTCACACTCCCGCATTCCTCTCCACTCTCTCCCGCACTCCTCTCCTCTGTCTCTCCCGCACTCACACTCCCGCAGTCTCTCTCTCCCGCACTCACACTCCCGCACTCCTCTCCTCTGTCACTCCCGCACTCACACTCCCGCACTCACACTCCCGCACTCACACTCCCGCACTCACACTCCCGCACTCCTCTCCTCTGTCTCTCCCGCACTCCTCTCCTCTCTCTCCCGCACTCACACTCCCGCACTCCTCTCCTCTCTCTCCCCCGCACTCACACTCCCGCAGTCTCTCTCTCCCGCACTCACACTCCCGCACTCCTCTCCTCTGTCTCTCCCGCACTCACACTCCCGCAGTCTCTCTCTCCCGCACTCACACTCCCGCAGTCTCTCTCTCCCGCACTCACACTCCCGCACTCCTCTCCTCTGTCTCTCCCGCACTCACACTCCCGCAGTCTCTCTCTCCCGCACTCACACTCCCGCAGTCTCTCTCTCCCGCACTCACACTCCCGCAGTCTCTCTCTCCCGCACTCACACTCCCGCAGTCCTCTCCTCTCTCTCCCGCACTCACACTCCCGCACTCCTCTCCTCTGTCTCTCCCGCACTCACACTCCCGCACTCCTCTCTCTCCCGCACTCACACTCCCGCACTCCTCTCCTCTGTCTCTCCCGCACTCCTCTCCTCTCTCTCCCGCACTCACACTCCCGCACTCCTCTCCTCTCTCTCCCGCACTCCTCTCCTCTGTCTCTCCCGCACTCACACTCCCGCAGTCTCTCTCTCCCGCACTCACACTCCCGCACTCCTCTCCTCTGTCTCTCCCGCACTCACACTCCCGCAGTCTCTCTCTCCCGCACTCACACTCCCGCAGTCTCTCCCGCACTCACACTCCCGCAGTCTCTCTCTCCCGCACTCCTCTCCTCTGTCTCTCCCGCACTCACACTCCCGCAGTCTCTCTCTCCCGCACTCACACTCCCGCACTCCTCTCCTCTGTCTCTCCCGCACTCACACTCCCGCAGTCTCTCTCTCCCGCACTCACACTCCCGCAGTCTCTCTCTCCCGCACTCACACTCCCGCAGTCTCTCTCTCCCGCACTCACACTCCCGCAGTCTCTCTCTCCCGCACTCACACTGCCGCACTCACACTCCCGCAGTCCTCTCCTCTGGGCCCCCGGCGCCGCTGTCCCCCATTGCGGGGGTCTCAGGATTCCCGGTGCTCGGAGCAGCCGCAGAGAGATGGAGGACAGGAGCGCACCCGGAGCCGCCATGTTTCTCCGCCCCCGCAGTGACTTCCGCTTCCGGTCATGTGTCCGCGCAGCGGCCGCCATGTTGGTTGTGGGCAGAGTGATGATGGAGCAGCAGAGGACGGTGCTCTCAGGAGAGAACGGATTGTAGAGCGGATTCTCAGCTCTTCTGACACAATATGAAGGACAAACAGGAAATGCAGGAGGAAACGATGTGCTGCAGAGGAAAGGAGTGCCGGGAGAGATGTGCTGCAGAGGAAAGGAGTGCTGGGAGAGATGTGCTGCAGAGGAAAGGAGTGCTGGGAGAGATGTGCTGCAGAGGGAAGGAGTGCTGGGAGAGATGTGCTGCAGAGGGAAGGAGTGCCGGGAGAGATGTGCTGCAGAGGAAAGGAGTGCTGGGAGAGATGTGCTGCAGAGGGAAGGAGTGCCGGGAGAGATGTGCTGCAGAGGAAAGGAGTGCCGGGAGAGATGTGCTGCAGAGGAAAGGAGTGCCGGGAGAGATGTGCTGCAGAGGAAAGGAGTGCTGGGAGAGATGTGCTGCAGAGGAAAGGAGTGCCGGGAGAGATGTGCTGCAGAGGAAAGGAGTGCTGGGAGAGATGTGCTGCAGAGGAAAGGAGTGCCGGGAGAGATGTGCTGCAGAGGAAAGGAGTGCCGGGAGAGATGTGCTGCAGAGGAAAGGAGTGCCGGGAGAGATGTGCTGCAGAGGGAAGGAGTGCCGGGAGAGATGTGCTGCAGAGGGAAGGAGTGCCGGGAGAGATGTGCTGCAGAGGAAAGGAGTGCCGGGAGAGATGTGCTGCAGAGGAAAGGAGTGCCGGGAGAGATGTGCTGCAGAGGGAAGGAGTGCCGGGAGAGATGTGCTGCAGAGGAAAGGAGTGCCGGGAGAGATGTGCTGCAGAGGAAAGGAGTGCCGGGAGAGATGTGCTGCAGAGGAAAGGAGTGCCGGGAGAGATGTGCTGCAGAGGGAAGGAGTGCCGAGAGAGATGTGCTGCAGAGGAAAGGAGTGCCGGGAGAGATGTGCTGCTGGGGAAAGGAGTGCCGGGAGAGATGTGCTGCAGAGGGAAAGAGTGCTGGGAGAGATGTGCTGCAGAGGGAAGGAGTGCTGGGAGAGATGTGCTGCTGGGGAAAGGAGTGCCGGGAGAGATGTGCTGCAGAGGAAAGGAGTGGCGGGAGAGATGTGCTGCTGGGGAAAGGAGTGCTGGGAGAGATGTGCTGCAGAGGGAAGGAGTGCTGGGAGAGATGTGCTGCTGGGGAAAGGAGTGCCGGGAGAGATGTGCTGCAGAGGGAAGGAGTGCTGGGAGAGATGTGCTGCAGAGGAAAGGAGTGCTGGGAGAGATGTGCTGCAGAGGGAAGGAGTGCCGGGAGAGATGTGCTGCTGGGGAAAGGAGTGCCGGGAGAGATGTGCTGCAGAGGGAAGGAGTGCTGGGAGAGATGTGCTGCAGAGGGAAGGAGTGCTGGGAGAGATGTGCTGCAGAGGGAAGGAGTGCTGGGAGAGATGTGCTGCAGAGGAAAGGAGTGCTGGGAGAGATGTGCTGCAGAGGGAAGGAGTGCTGGGAGAGATGTGCTGCAGAGGAAAGGAGTGCTGGGAGAGATGTGCTGCAGAGGGAAGGAGTGCTGGGAGAGATGTGCTGCTGGGGAAAGGAGTGCCGGGAGAGATGTGCTGCAGAGGAAAGGAGTGGCGGGAGAGATGTGCTGCTGGGGAAAAGAGTGCTGGGAGAGATGTGCTGCAGAGGGAAGGAGTGCTGGGAGAGATGTGCTGCTGGGGAAAGGAGTGCCGGGAGAGATGTGCTGCAGAGGGAAGGAGTGCTGGGAGAGATGTGCTGCAGAGGAAAGGAGTGCTGGGAGAGATGTGCTGCAGAGGGAAGGAGTGCCGGGAGAGATGTGCTGCTGGGGAAAGGAGTGCCGGGAGAGATGTGCTGCAGAGGGAAGGAGTGCTGGGAGAGATGTGCTGCAGAGGGAAGGAGTGCTGGGAGAGATGTGCTGCAGAGGAAAGGAGTGCTGGGAGAGATGTGCTGCAGAGGGAAGGAGTGCTGGGAGAGATGTGCTGCAGAGGAAAGGAGTGCTGGGAGAGATGTGCTGCAGAGGGAAGGAGTGCTGGGAGAGATGTGCTGCAGAGGAAAGGAGTGCCGGGAGAGATGTGCTGCAGAGGAAAGGAGTGCCGGGAGAGATGTGCTGCAGAGGGAAGGAGTGCCGGGAGAGATGTGCTGCAGAGGAAAGGAGTGCAGGGAGAGATGTGCTGCAGAGGGAAGGAGTGCCGGGAGAGATGTGCTGCAGAGGGAAGGAGTGCCGGGAGAGATGTGCTGCAGAGGGAAGGAGTGCCGGGAGAGATGTGCTGCAGAGGGAAGGAGTGCCGGGAGAGATGTGCTGCAGAGGAAAGGAGTGCCGGGAGAGATGTGCTGCAGAGGGAAGGAGTGCCGGGAGAGATGTGCTGCAGAGGGAAGGAGTGCCGGGAGAGATGTGCTGCAGAGGAAAGGAGTGCCGGGAGAGATGTGCTGCAGAGGAAAGGAGTGCCGGGAGAGATGTGCTGCAGAGGGAAGGAGTGCTGGGAGAGATGTGCTGCAGAGGAAAGGAGTGCTGGGAGAGATGTGCTGCAGAGGGAAGGAGTGCTGGGAGAGATGTGCTGCAGAGGGAAGGAGTGCTGGGAGAGATGTGCTGCAGAGGAATGGAGTGCTGGGAGAGATGTGCTGCAGAGGGAAGGAGTGCTGGGAGAGATGTGCTGCAGAGGAAAGGAGTGCTGGGAGAGATGTGCTGCAGAGGAAAGGAGTGCTGGGAGAGATGTGCTGCAGAGGAAAGGAGTGCTGGGAGAGATGTGCTGCAGAGGAAAGGAGTGCAGGGAGAGATGTGCTTCAGAAGAAAGGAGTGCTGGGAGAGATGTGCTGCAGAGGAAAGGAGTGCTGGGAGAGATGTGCTGCAGAGGAAAGGAGTGCTGGGAGAGATGTGCTGCAGAGAGAAGGAGTGTAGGGAGAGATGTGCTGCAGAGGAAAGGAGTGCTGGGAGAGATGTGCTGCAGAGGAAAGGAGTGCTGGGAGAGATGTGCTGCAGTGGAAAGGAGTGCCGGGAGAGATGTGCTGCAGAGGAAAGGCGTGCCGGGAGAGATGTGCTGCAGAGGAAAGGAGTGCCGGGAGAGATGTGCTGCAGAGGAAAGGAGTGCTGGGAGAGATGTGCTGCAGAGGGAAGGAGTGCAGGGAGAGATGTGCTGCAGAGGAAAGGAGTGCTGGGAGAGATGTGCTGCAGAGGAAAGGAGTGCCGGGAGAGATGTGCTGCAGAGGAAAGGAGTGCTGGGAGAGATGTTCTGCAGAGGGAAGGAGTGCTGGGAGAGATGTGCTGCAGAGGAAAGGAGTGCCGGGAGAGATGTGCTGCAGAGGAAAGGAGTGCAGGGAGAGATGTGCTGCAGAGGGAAGGAGTGCTGGGAGAGATGTGCTGCAGAGGAAAGGAGTGCCGGGAGAGATGTGCTGCAGAGGAAAGGAGTGCTGGGAGAGATGTTCTGCAGAGGAAAGGAGTGCTGGGAGAGATGTGCTGCAGAGGAAAGGAGTGCTGCAGGGGAGAGATGTGCTGCAAAGGAAAGGAGTGCTGCAGGGGAGAGATGTGCTGCAGAGGAAAGGAGTGCTGGGAGAGATGTGCTGCAGAGGAAATAAGTGATGGAAGAGATGTGCTGCAGAGGAAAGGAGTGCTGGGAGAGATGTGCTGAAGAGGGAAGGAGTGCTGGGAGAGATGTGCTGCAGAGGGAAGGAGTGCTGGGAGAGATGTGCTGCTGGGGAAAGGAGTTCTGGGAGAGATGTGCTGCAGAGGAAAGGAGTGCCGGGAGAGATGTGCTGCAGAGGAAAGGAGTGCCGGGAGAGATGTGCTGCAGAGGAAAGGAGTGCTGGGAGAGATGTGCTGCAGAGGAAAGGAGTGCCAGGAGAGATGTGCTGCAGAGGAAAGGCGTGCCAGGAGAGATGTATTGCAGAGGAAAGGAGTGCCGGGAGAGATGTGCTGCAGAGGAAAGGAGTGCTGGGAGAGATGTGCTGCAGAGGAAAGGAGTGCCAGGAAAGATGTGCTGCATAGGAAAGGAGTGCCAGGATAGAAAGGGAGGAGACACAGATTAGATATTAGAAAAAACTTTTTGACAGTTAGAGTGATCAATGAGTGGAACAGGCTGCCACGAGAAGTGGTGAGTTCTCCTTCAATGGAAGTCTTCAAACAGAGGCTGGACATCTGACTGGGATGATTTAGCGAATCCTGCTTTGAGCAGGGGGTTGGACCAGATGGCCCAGGAGGTCCCTTCCAACTCTACGATTCTATGATTCTATGTGCTGCAGAGGAAAGGAGTGCTGGGAGAGATGTGCTGCTGGGGAAAGGAGTGGCTGGAGAGATGTGCTGCTGGGGAAAGGAGTTCTGGGAGAGATGTGCCGCAGAGGAAAGGAGTGCCGGGAGAGATGTGCTGCAGAGGAAAGGAGTGCCAGGAGAGATGTGCTGCAGAGGAAAGGAGTGCCAGGAGAGATGTGCTGCAGAGGAAAGGCGTGCCAGGAGAGATGTGTTGCAGAGGAAAGGAGTGCCGGGAGAGATGTGCTGCAGAGGAAAGGAGTGCTGGGAGAGATGTGCTGCAGAGGAAAGGAGTGCCGGGAAAGATGTGCTGCATAGGAAAGGAGTGCCGGGAAAGATGTGCTGCATAGGAAAGGAGTGCCGGGATAGATGTGCTGCAGAGGAAAGGAGTGCTGGGAGAGATGTGCTGCTGGGGAAAGGAGTGGCTGGAGAGATGTGCTGCTGGGGAAAGAAGTGCTGGGAGAGATGTGCTGCAGGGGAGAGATGTGCTGCAGAGGGAAGGAGCGCTGCTGGGGAGAGATGTGCTGCAGAGGAAAGGAGTGCCAGGAGAGATGTGCTGCAGAGGAAAGGAGTGGCGGGAGAGTTGTGCTGCTTGGGAAAGGAGTGGCGGGAGAGATGTGCTGCTGGGGAAAGGAGTGCCGGGAGAGATGTGCTGCAGAGGAAAGGAGTGCCGGCAGAGATGTGCTGCAGAGGGAAGGAGTGCCGGCAGAGATGTGCTGCAGAGGAAAGGAGTGCTGGGAGAGATGTGCTGCAGAGGAAAGGAGTGCCGGGAAAGATGTGCTGCAGAGGAAAGGAGTGCCGGGAGAGTTGTGCTGCTTGGGAAAGGAGTGGCGGGAGAGATGTTCTGCTGGGGAAAGGAGTGCCGGGAGAGATGTGCTGCAGAGAAAAGAAGTGCCGGCAGAGATGTGCTGCAGAGGGAAGGAGTGCCGGCAGAGATGTGCTGCAGAGGAAAGGAGTGCTGGGAGAGATGTGCTGCAGAGGAAAGGAGTGCTGGGAGAGATGTGCTGCAGAGGAAAGGAGTGCTGGGAAAGATGTGCTGCAGAGGAAAGGAGTGCCGGGAGAGATGTGCTGCTGGGGAAAGGAGTGTTGGAAGAGATGTGCTGCAGAGGAAAGGAGTGCCGGGAGAGATGTGCTGCTGGGGAAAGGAGTCCGGGAGAGATGAGCTGCAGAGGAAAGGAGTGCCGGGAGATATCTGTTGCTAGGGAAAGGAGTGCTGACAGAGATGTGCTGCTGGGGAAAGGAGTGCTGCGAGAGATGTGCTGCAGAGGAAAGGAGTGCCGGGAGAGATGTGCTGCAGAGGAAAGGAGTGCCGGGAGAGATGAGCTGCAGAGGAAAGGAGTGTCGGGAGAGATGTGCTGCAGAGGAAAGGAGTGTCGGGAGAGATGTGCTGCTGGGGAAAGGAGTGCTGGGAGAGATGTGCTGCAGAGGAAAGGAGTGCTGGGAGAGATGTGCTGCAGAGGAAAGGAGTGGCGGGAGAGATGTGCTGCAGAGGAAAGGAGTGCCGGGAGAGATGTGCTGCAGAGGAAAGGAGTGCTGGGAGAGATGTGCTGCAGAGGAAAGGAGTGCCGGGAGAGATGTGCTGCAGAGGAAAGGAGTGCCGGGAGAGATGTGCTGCAGAGGAAAGGAGTGCTGGGAGAGATGTGTGCAGAGGAAAGGAGTGCCGGGAGAGATGTGCTGCAGAGGAAAGGAGTGCCGGGAGAGATGAGCTGCAGAGGAAAGGAGTGCCGGGAGAGATGTGCTGCAGAGGAAAGGAGTGCCGGGAGAGATGTGCTGCAGAGGAAAGGAGTGCTGGGAGAGATGTGCTGCAGAGGGAAGGAGTGCCGGGAGAGATGTGCTGCAGAGGAAAGGAGTGTTGGGAGAGATGTGCTGCTGGGGAAAGGAGTGCCGGGAGAGATGAGCTGCAGAGGAAAGGATTGCCGGGAGAGATGTGCTGCAGAGGAAAGGAGTGCCGGGAGAGATGTGCTGCAGAGGAAACTTACCCCCTAAATAGGTAGTGTACAACCATCTGCAGAGGGAAGGAGTGCCGGCAGAGATGTGCTGAAGAGGAAAGGAGTGCTGGGAGAGATGTGCTGCAGAGGAAAGGAGTGCTGGGAGAGATGTGCTGCAGAGGAAAGGAGTACTGGGAGAGATGTGCTGCAGAGGAAAGGAGTGCTGGGAGAGATGTGCTGCAGAGGAAAGGAGTGTCAGGGAAGATGTGCTGCAGAGGAAAGGAGTGCTGCAGGGGAGAGATGTGCTGCAGAGGAAAGGAGTGCTGGGAGAGATGTGCTGCAGAGGAAAGGAGTGCCGGGAGAGATGTGCTGCTGGGGAAAGGAGTGCTGGGAGAGATGTGCTGCAGATGAAAGGAGTGCTGGGAGAGATGTGCTGCAGAGGAAAGGAGTGCCGGGAGAGATGTGCTGCAGAGGAAAGGAGTGCCGGGAGAGATGTGCTGCAGAGGAGAGGAGTACTGGGAGAGATGTGCTGCAGAGGAAAGGAGTTCCGGGAGAGATGTGCTGCAGAGGAAAGAGTGCCGGGAGAGATGAGCTGCAGAGGAAAGGAGTGTCGGGAGAGATGTGCTGCAGAGGAAAGGAGTGTCGGGAGAGATGTGCTGCTGGGGAAAGGAGTGCTGGGAGAGATGTGCTGCAGATGAAAGGAGTGCTGGGAGAGATGTGCTGCAGAGGAAAGGAGTGCCGGGAGAGATGTGCTGCAGAGGAAAGGAGTGCCGGGAGAGATGTGCTGCAGAGGAAAGGAGTACTGGGAGAGATGTGCTGCAGAGGAAACCTACCCCCTAAATAGGTAGTGTACAGCCATCTGCCTCTCCCTCAACCACTCCTGTTGGGGTTTGCAGGGAACCGTCTCCTGGGACAACCTCCCTCATTTCCAGAACACCCTCTCCTTATCAGTCTTGGAGGTGGGCGTCTCGGTGAGTTTTCTCAGGGTCTCCAGTCTCGGCCTCTGAGTGCAGAGCAGCCTGGAACTCCTGTCTGGCGGCAGCCTGAATGATGTTAAGGTCCCCTCTTCACGGGGACCCTCTGGGTCTGTCTCTGGTTCAGTCATCCCTCTGACTGAGGAGAGTCCAGAAGGCAGGGTGTTGCCTACATTCCGGGACTCAGACTGCGGGTGACAGCGGCTGTATAGGCCATCTCCCCGGGGATTTCTACAGACCCATCAGCCGGCGTGGGTGTGGGCTCTACCTCCCCCATTACCTCAGCAGCAGGGCAGTTACCTTAGAATCATAGAACCGTAGAGGTGGAAGGGACCTCCTGGGCCATCTGGTCCAACCCCCTGCTCAAAGCAGGATTCGCTAAATCATCCCAGTCAGATGTCTGTCCAGCCTCTGTTTGAAGACTTCCATTGAAGGAGAACTCACCACTTCTCGTGGCAGCTTGTTCCACTCATTGATCACTCTAACTGTCAAAAAGTTTTTTCTAATATCTAATCTGTGTCTCCTTCCATTCAGTTTCATCCCATTGCTTCTAGTCTTTCCTTGTGCAAATGAGAATAAAGTTGATCCTTCTACAATGTGACAGCCCTTTAGATATTTGTAGACAGCTATTAAGTCTCCTCTCAGTCTTCTCTTTTGCAAACTAAACAATCCCAAATCCTGCAACCTTTCCTCATAAGACAGGGTTTGCAGACCGGTCACCATTCCTCTGTGGCACTGGTCAGTCGCACGGCATCACCTTCTTCATGGTTCCCGTGCCTCTCCCCAGTTCCCTTAGCACTGATGCTTTTTCCTGTTAGGGGGTCCTCAGTCATATCGCCCCACAGCATGACGTGACTGAGCACTCCTGCGCCTCCAGATACATCATGATCATCATCAGGTGAAGCATGCACATACACATCATTAGCGGTAACACTACCCTCAGTATCAGATCGGGGAGGGGAGTCAGGGACATAATACGCAGTTTTTGGACTCCCCCACCTCCTTCACCCCGCTCCCGGCACCCCAATCTATAAAAACCCGTGCCATCGGCAAGGGGCAGCGGACGCCCCCAGTCAGGGTTTTCCCAGAATAATCTCTTCAGGGGCCACCAGTTCGGGTCGGATGAGGGTTTGTTCGGCCCCGGTGTTCTTGAGGCCTATAGTGACAGTGTCCCCCACGGTGACTCTCTGCAAATTTTCACAGACCCTCCCAACCACCCCACCCACAAAAGGAACTGTTGCATTCGGCCCTGGAGCCTTGGCTGGGGGTTCTTCTGCTTCGCTGAGATGTCCATCTTGATGGCAGAAATAACAGTTGTGGGGATCAGGTGTATCAGGGCCTCCTGTGAGTCGGCTGGCAGGGGTACTGGGGTTGGTTGATGGCTTACCCCCTCTCCAGCTGGCGGTGACTGGCCCCCGCACATCCAGTTTACAGTTCACCCCATAGGTGTCGGCGATGTGCGCTGCTTTGTCCACATCCGTTGGCTCTCGGTCCATCACGAACTGTCACACCTCAGCCGGTCAAAGATCTTTTATCATCAGCTCCTTCAGCTGCTCAAAGGTGATCATTGACAGTCCTTGGATCCACTGGTTAAAGTGGGTCCTGAGTCCATGCACCACGTCACTGTAACTGTTGTGTAGTCCACATTGGAGGTTCTGAAACTTTCTACGTAAACCTCAGGCGTGAGCTGATACTTCTTTATCAGGGCCAGCTTGATGGCCTCATAGTCTCCATCATGGTCTCGAGGGAGAGAAGCAAACGCTTCCAGACCTTTTCCTTTAAGCCCCGGAGTTAAATATCAGGCCCATTGGTTCTCAGGCAGCCGGTACTGTCTGCAGGCTTTTTCAAACCCAGCAGAAATATGTCCAAGTCGCTGTCCTTTTCCATCACTGGAAAGTGCTCTGGCCAGGGTTCAAAGGTTGTTGCATTATTGGACTCACAGCTCCGTGGGGTAGATGGTACTTCCCCGAGTCGGGCCAACTCCAGCTCATGGTCTCTCCGAGCTTGGGCCTCTCGCTGGGCTTTCTTGGCTTTTCGCTGGAATTGGGCCTGTCACTCTTCCCGCTCTTGGAATTGCAGGATCAGCTTTAGATATTCCTCATGATCGACTGCGTGGAGTTCCAAGGTCATCCGCAGGTGGGGGGTCCACATTGCCCTGGTTGCGGGTAAGGCTAGCAGTCACAGGTTGGACCTCCGCAGCAGCACCATCTGCACTTGGGCTGGCTTCTGGGTCACCAGGGCTCTGGTGACAGACTGGCTCTGTGGCACATTGCATCAGTGCAGGAACCAGTTGGGCCTTGGTTTTGCCCATGCAGTCAATCTGTCTCGTCACACAAAGGGCCGTAAGAGTGTCCTTGGACTGCTGCCTATACCAGGCCTCTCCCAGCGTGGCCATAATTGCCAAATAGAAGATAGGACAGAAAAACGAAGAGGAGGGGAGGAAATAACGGCTACACACACCGTATTGTCTCAGATCTAATAAACAGAGTTCGGTCTTCAAAACTTTTTGTGCTGGGTCCTCGCAAGAACCGTGCAAGTTTTTAGCTGCAGGAATGATTGCTCAAACCAGATCACTAATGCTCTATGATCCCACCACTCTGCCACCAATTTGTCATGGAAACCCCAACTTTTTAGTTTCCACTTCCTGTTCCAGCTACTAACTTGCAACTTTCTGGCGCCCCCCCACCCTCTTACCCTTAGGGAACTGCACCTAGGATAAGTAGTCGCCGGAAAGGCTGCGTTATCACGCACTGGCTATTGGGCACTCTGCAGTGAGGGCGGTATGTACATCACCAGGCCCAGGCTGGAACTGCACACATAAACCTCAGATCTGTCACTGCGAGGGTCCTGCAATACCATCAGGACGCTACGCTGCCACCAGTTCCTCGTTCGATACCAAAGCTTATATTGGGTCAGGAACCAACCCAAGGAAGCGGAATTTTGCTCAGAGAACGTGCCGGTTCGATCATAGAGCAAAAAGAACGAAACTAGTAAATTTATGTGTTTACTCCATAAAATATAGGCAGTGTTTACAAAAATACAAAGATATTACAAAAATAGACAGAATACAGTATGTACGGACAGAAATAAAAGGGATTAAAATGAGAAACTTACTCTATCTTAGTCACAGGTATGATGTGTCGATAAAGGGGAGGAGAGAATCCCACAGAAAAGATTCAGTCCACAGCCGGTTGTCTGGCTGTCTCTCCGGGGGTCTAAACACGTCTCAAAATGGTCGTTCCTGTTTTATGGTTTGCCCATAAACTTAGGAACTCCCACTTCTGTTGAACTCACATATGGGCTGTTCCTGAGTGGGACATCTCTTTTGAAAAGTTATTGAAAGCTTCTACTTGCCATATCTTTTGCCGGGGAGCTCACAGGGTGACGACAGGCATTAAATTTTCCCCTGCGAATTTACCATTACACCATACTGTGTCTGCACTCATCCGCCCACTCACCATACTGTGTCTGCACCCATCCGCCCACTCACCATACTGTGTCTGCACCCATCCGCCCACTCACCATACTGTGTCTGCACCCATCCGCCCACTCACCATACTGTCTGCACCCATCCGCCCACTCACCATACTGTGTCTGCACCCATCCGCCCACTCACCTTACTGTCTGCACCCATCCGCCCACTCACCATACTGTGTCTGCACCCATCCGCCCACTCACCATACTGTTTCTGCACCCATCCGCCCACTCACCATACTGTGTCTGCACCCATCCGCCCACTCACCATACTGTGTCTGCACCCATCCGCCCACTCACCATTCTGTGTCTGCACCCATCTGCCCACTCACCATACTGTGTCTGCACCCATCCGCTCACTCACCATACTGTGTCTGCACCCATCCGCCCACTCACCATTCTGTGTCTGCACCCATCCGCCCACTCACCATACTGTGTCTGCACCCAACCGCCCACTCACCATACTGTGTCTGCACCCATCCGCCCACTCACCATTCTGTGTGCACCCATCCGCCCACTCACCATACTGCTTGCACCCATCCGCCCACTCACCATACTGTGTCTGCACCCATCCGCCCACTCACCATACTGTCTGCACCCATCCGCCCACTCACCATACTGTGTCTGCACCCATCCGCCCACTCACCATACTGTGTCTGCACCCATCCGCCCACTCACCATACTGTGTCTGCACCCATCTGCCCACTCACCATGCTGTGTCTGCACCCATCTGCCCACTCACCATACTGTGTCGGCACCCATCCGCCCACTCACCATTCTGTGTCTGCACCCATCCGCCCACTCACCATACTGTGTCTGCACCCAACCGCCCACTCACCATACTGTGTCTGCACCCATCCGCCCACTCACCATTCTGTGTCTGCACCCATCCACCCACTCACCATACTGTTTGCACCCATCCGCCCACTCACCATACTGTGTCTGCACCCATCCGCCCACTCACCATGCTGTGTCTGCACCCATCCGCCCGCTCACCATACTGTGTCTGCACCCATCCGCCCACTCACCATGCTGTGTCTGCACCCATCCGCCCACTCACCATACTGTTTGCACCCATCCGCCCACTCACCATACTGTGTCTGCACCCATCCGCCCACTCACCATGCTGTGTCTGCACCCATCCGCCCACTCACCATACTGTGTCTGCACCCATCCGCCCACTCACCATGCTGTGTCTGCACCCATCCGCCCGCTCACCATACTGTGTCTGCACCCATCCACCCACTCACCATGCTGTGTCTGCACCCATCCGCCCACTCACCATGCTGTGTCTGCACCCATCCCCCGTACTGTTTTCTCATACATGCCCCCCATCAATGCCCTGCTCCTCATTTTGTATCTTCAAATTTCTCCAGCTGTCCATATTGGGTTTGCACCTGTCCCTTCTTTGCTCCCCAAGCTATGTCCTAAAATCTTCCCCATTCCATTACACTAAATCTCCCCCACATTAAATAGCCTCATCTCCACGCCAAATCACCCTCCATGCACTTAATCTTCTTTGTCTTCAGCTGCACTGGAGCACTTACCAGCAGTGTGCGCCCCTGCAGCGCCGGTGAGTGACGTCAGCAGTGTGATCACATGACCTGAAGACATGACCTGATCATGCTGTTGGCCTTGCTGTGACCCATCGGTCAGAGCTTTCATTGTACTTATGTCTGTAAGATGCGAGTGGTGTTGATCTCTGGGAGCCGGCGCTGCAGCTTCCCTGTGCCGGGTCTTAGCTTAACAGCTGGCTCAGAGAATTGCTGATTCCCATTTCGGGGGCGGCAGAATGCAGCTGCCGAGGGAGACAATTCGGACCGCCGCTTTAGGTAGCCCAAGTGTGCCCCCTGCTGGCTGCGCCCAGCGCACACACCCCACCTGCCCCCCCCAGATATGCCTCTGACCTCGGGCAGCATGTCATGCCATGTGATGGAGGGGGCAGAACGATGCCTGAATGCTCTGGTGGTGGAGAGCTGGACATAAGGCATCTCGGAAATGGGAGTTTTTTCTGTGTTGGCAGCAGATGAAACTTTCAGGTTCTCCAGCAATAAACTAAGCAGAGGTCCAGGCTGGAGCAGACTAAGACTGCAGTGTCCATCAGTAGATGAAGCTACATCACCTTCCCGTGTGGGAGATGCAGGCCACCCACAATCAGAGCCAGCCACAAGTTCTCCTCCTTGTAGTCATCTCTCAGGTCATAGTCCTCCTCCTCCTCGTATACTGCTTTCTGCACTCTTTCTCTGCTCCCTCCGTTGCGTTGTCGGATCCATATGACCAAGAGCATTCAGTCTATTTTATGGAAACTCAACTACCACATGTACAAGTTCAGCCGTCGCTGCGGTGCCACCTGGATTGTACCGCTTTTCGCAGAATGACCCGCTTTCAGTCATAATTTCTTGTAGAAAGTGCTGCAAGTTGCGCTCCACCTTCGACAGTAGCAGCATCTACAGCGGGTGACATCACATATCTTTCATGGACCATTGGGTCAATGGATGGCATTGCAGCAATCCACCATTGCTGCACTTATGCACCTCCTCACCGGACGTCTCCAGGTCCCCAAGAGCAACGGGGCCGAACATTGTATGATGTGTCCCATCGGACTGCTCCTCGTCAACTACATCTGGGAAACTTAGTGACAATGCCCCAAACTTTATGGCGGCCGTGAGTTTGGGCGAAGTAACGTTCTCGCTGCACGGCACGCGTCCTCAATTTCATCGTGCACGGAAGGCGAAGGTATTTATACACATTAATCCACGACTGTTCGTTATTACATTATTACATTATTACAGTTTTCAGTGATTTTTGTGTTTCAGTTGGTGTGAAAATCACCTGCTAGAACCCTGGACAGGATCAGGAACATCAAAAATGAACGGACCCTAAGAGAAGTTGTGACCCCTGAATGCAAATAAATGTAGGATCAATCAGACGTGGCGCAGACCAGAGGCCTGGGTAACAAATTCTTAGCCCACAAAATTGTAATCATTCTTCTGGACTTACAGGCAGCAAAAGAAAGGATAATTTTTGGACCTTTTGGATGCCACCGATTACCATCCATTTATATATTGAGGCCGACTGGACATTGTGACGAACAGCCCACCGCCGTTCGTCTACTTACGGGCGACACTAACGGGGGTCCCGCTGCCACCAAAACGCGACGGACAGCGGACCCTGTGTCACCACTATGTCACAATCCCACCCCTGACACGGGTGTATCAGCGGACGGAGGGACGTGACACAATGCCGGCACACAGCTATCACAGGCACCGTTGGGGCTTATCTTAGTTATCCCACCACCGGCACCATGTGACAAAAATATCCAGCAAGCTAATCTCGCTCTACAATTTGCCGCAGGGGGAGTTTAATTTGGATGCCCCACCACTGCTATCAATCTTCCAAGTACTGCGGGGATTTATGTATATCCCACTTTCTCAGTTCCACTTTGGAACTCACAGCTCTCCGGCGCCCCCCTTACCCTCAGGTCAGTCAGGGAACTGCACCTAGGATAATTGGTCGCCGGACGGGCTGCCTGTTGTGAACCGGCAATTAGGCTTCTGCAGTAAGGGAATTATCAATGCTGTGGCTGCAGACCCTTATTCAGCAATATAAGACCCTTCTGTACTGCCAGCAAGCCGTAATAGCCGTACACAACGCGCTGCCACCAGTCACGGTTACTTAATTCACAGTGTTAAATTAAGAGGGTCCGTGGCAAACCCTTTGAATTAGTAGCGATTATCTATCAAAGGCGTATAGTTCGAGTCTTAGAGCATGGAGACAGATCTAAATAATTATTTCATTTATTTTCCGAAAGAGGACAGTGATTACAGATAAAAGTTGCTATAAAATTGAGACATAAAATATGTACAGTACAGGTATAAAATAAAAGTGGAGAAAACAAAGAGATTACACTCACAGTTCCATATTGTTCCTTAGGCAGACCATGCGGCTAAGGTGGGTGGAGGCGGAGCTGCACTTCTCCGCTCATTGGGGTCCTTCTAGCACGACGACTTGAGCTGTTCTGAGCTGGTTTGCCCAGGAAATGCCTTATAGACTTTCCTATGTGACATCACAGAGAGGTGCATTCTGGGTTGATCCCACCTCTCTTATCCAAGTTATGTTTTGGCTACAAAACTTAGATTAGCTATAACTTTATGGGAGAAGCTGGTATGGACTCATCAGTGGTATCATGTTTCCCAGCGTAATGAGCCCATCAAGAAAACATCAAACATCTATGCGATATGACCATCCATTTGGGCGCAAATCCTATCTCATGTTCTGGACAGGGTAGAACTTCGAAACATACGCGGTCTCGAAGCTGGGACCGCTCAGGTTACAAAAATATGATTTTCATATCTCTAGGGTATTTGGTTCTTATGGTATAGTCTCTCATAGTTTTATTCGTTTCAAACAAAGAAGTTTTTCCCGCTCTGAAGAGGAGAGAAGGCAAATGGTGTGAGGAAGATGGTCTAGCTAATTAACATTCCTGCTCTTCCAGAGGAAGTGGCAGGGTTGATAAAACCTGGGGGGAAGGAATTCCTACTACTGAGAGTTTACAATGTCCTAGGATGGAGGATTTGTTAGCACATTGCAACAGAAAACATATCTTGCAGACATGGTACATCACACCTCCCCCCTTAAGAGGGCGCTAAGGAGGCATTACCTCTCGGTAATCGGCCATGCGCACCTCAGCGGGTTCGCCCCGGCGGGACAACCCATCGGCATTGCCGTTTTCACTGCCCTTCCTGTGTTTTACAGTAAAATCGTACTGTTGAAGGGCAAGGCTCCAGCGGAGCAATCTTCCATTGGTTCCCGACACGGTGTGCAACCAGCTCAGTGGGTTGTGGTCGGTTACCACCGTGAAGGCGCGCCCATACAGGTAGGGCTGCAAACGCTGCAGTGCCCACACCATGGCCAGACACTCCTTCTCGATGGTCGAGTATGCCACTTCCCTCGGCAAAAGTTTCCGGCTCAGGTACAACACGGGGTGCTCTTGGTCCCCCGAGTCGACCTGGCTAAGCACAGCACCGAGGCCAAACTCGCTGGCGTCGGTCTGTACCAGAAACGGGCGACTGCTGTCGACTGCTCTCAACACTGGAGAGTTGCACAGGGCTGCTTTCAAAGCTTGGAAAGCCGCCTCACAGTCATCTGTCCAGTTGACTGTTTGGGGTAGCCTCTGCTTGGTGAGGTCAGTCAAGGGTTTGGCAAGGGCGCTATAGTCCTGTACGAACCGCCTATAGTACCCTGCAGTGCCCAAGAAGGACTTCACCTGTTTCTTGGTCCTGGGGGTGGGCCAGGACACGATTGCGTCCACTTTTCCTGGCTCCGGACTCATGGAACCCCCGCCTACCCG
Organism: Dendrobates tinctorius; assembly: GCF_039654945.1. Lineage (NCBI taxonomy): Eukaryota > Metazoa > Chordata > Amphibia > Anura > Dendrobatidae > Dendrobates > Dendrobates tinctorius. The sequence continues at coordinate 1,731,106 of NW_027361899.1, read as the reverse complement.
GTGCCCCAGGTAGTGGACCTTGCGCATGCCTATCTGGCACTTCCCCGGCTTGATGGTCAGGCCTGCCTGGTGAAGACGCTTGAGCACCTCCTGGAGGTGCTGAAGGTGTTCCTCCCAGGTGGAACTGAAGACGGCAATATCGTCTAAGTACGCCACTGCGTACTCCTCCAGTCCCCGAAGCAGGTGGTTGACCATCCGCTGGAAAGTGGCAGGGGCATTCTTCATGCCGAAGGGCATGACCGTGGACTCGTACAGTCCAAAGGGGGTGATAAAGGCGGATTTCTCCTGCGCCTCAGGGCTCAGGGGAATCTGCCAGTATCCCCGACTCAAATCCATGATGGATATGTAGTTGGCGTTTGTCAACCGCTCGAGCAGATCCTCGATGCGCGGCATCGGGTGGGCATCAGAGGTTGTGATGGCGTTGAGCCCCCTGTAGTCCACGCAGAACCGGGTGGTTCGATCATTTTTAGGCACGAGGACTACAGGTGAAGCCCACGCACCTTTTGACCGTCGAATCACTCCCAGCCTTAACATCTCATCGACCTCTTGGCGCATGACTTGTTGCACCGTTTCAGAGATCCGATAAGGTGTTCGCCGTAATGGGGCATGATTCCCGGTGTCCACCTCATGAACCGCTAACTCCGTCCTCCCAGGACGGTTGGTGAACACGGGCCGGAAGAGTTCCAGGGTGGCCATCAACTGCAACCGCTGGGACACGGTGAGCGAACCACTTATCTCCATGTCCTCAATGGACCCATTGGCCTTGGCCTGGGCCAGCATGTCCAGGAGGGAATCTTCCTCCCCATCCTCTGGCAGATTGCAGACCGGTAGGACGCAAGCTTCACGTTCGTAGTGCGCCTTCAGCATGTTGACGTGAAAGGCCTTGCGCCTACCCCGAGCATGGTCAAGCGTGACCACGTAGGTGACCGGGTTGAGCTGTTGGTGGACGACGTACGGGCCTTCCCAGGCTGCCTGAAGCTTATCCGTTGGTACAGGGACCAGCGCCCACACCTTTTGACCCACCTGGTAGGTCCGCTCCCGGGCGTTCTGGTCGTACCAGTGCTTCTGGTCAGCCTGAGCCTGCGTCATGTTGTCATGCACCAACTGCGTCAAGGTCTGCATCTTGTCACGGAAGCGCATGACATAATCCACGATGGACACTTCTGTGGGGTTTGGCTCATCTTCCCAGGATTCTCTTATCAACCCAAGGGGTCCCCGGACTCGCCTGCCATACAGGAGCTCGAAGGGGGAGAACCCGGTCGAGGCCTGCGGAACTTCTCTGTAAGCGAACAGCAGGTGTGGGAGGTACCGCTCCCAGTCGCGCCCTTGGGTCTCAACCAGTATGCGGAGCATCTGTTTGAGGGTACCGTTGAAACGTTCACACAAACCATTAGTCTGTGGGTGATACGGACTCGATACCAGCTGCGTCACCTGCATTTTCTCACAGAGAGCCTCCATTAGGCGAGACATGAATTGGGGCCCTTGATCGGTAAGCATCTCCCTGGGAAATCCTACTCTTGAAAAGATGGTCACCAGTGCGTCAGCCACCTTATCTGCCCTGGTTGAAGACAGAGCTACTGCCTCTGGGTACCGGGTAGCGTAGTCTACCACGGTGAGAATGTATCGCTTTCCGGAGCTGCTGGGGACGGACAGCGGTCCTACAATGTCCACCGCGATTCTCTGGAAAGGCTCCTCTATCACCGGCAAAGGAATAAGGGGAGCCTTAAGAGCAGGCCCCGCCTTACCCACTTTTTGACAGGTGGCACAGGAGCGGCAGTAGTGTGTTACATCTGTCCCCATCTTGGGCCAATAGAAGTGTTGAGACAGCCGTGCCTTTGTTTTGCTGATCCCCAAGTGTCCAGTGAGTGGAATCTCATGGGCAATCCGCAACAACTCAGTTCTGAACTGATAGGGGACGACCAGCTGTCTTTCCCTCAACCACTCCTTTTTAGGATCTCCGGGTACTGTCTCCCGGTACAACCTTCCTCGTTCCCAGAACACCCTCTCCTTATCAGACTTGGAGGTGGGCGTCTCGGCGAGACCTCTCAATTTCTCCAGGCTGGCATCTGAGTGCAGAGCAGCCTGGAACTCCATGCTGGAGGCTGCCAGAAGTGACGTCAGGGTCCCCTCTTTACTGGGACCCTCTGGAACCGGCTCTGGGTTCACCTCTGGTTCAGTCTCTCCTGTAGCAGCAGAGGGTCCAGAAGACAGTGCGTTACCTGCGATTTGGGCACTCTGACTGCGTGTGACAGCTGCTATGTATGCTGTCTCCCTGGGGATTTCTTCAGACCCACCAGCTGGTGCTGCCCTGGGCTCTACCTCCCCATCCACCCCCAACACTTTAGGAGCAGTGCTACTTATGGGCCAGTTACCTTCCTCGGTGGCACTGGTCAGCTGCATGGCATTACCTTCCTCATGGTCCCCATGCACCTCCCCATTCTCTTGAGCACCGTTGCTTGCTCCTGCCAGGGGTTCCTCAGCCGTCTCACTCCGCAGAGTGACGGGGCTGAGCACCTCGGTACCTGTGGACACATCTACCGTTTCAAAGAAAGGGTTAACGGGTTCAGTCGGCACAGATACATCAACATCATCATTCCTAGGAAAAGAATGGTTATCAGTTTGCTTTGGTACATTCACATCAGCATCAGCATCGTACCTGGGGAAAGAATGGTTGTTAGTTGCATCATTACTCATCAAGGCATTAGCAGGTAACACATTCAGTTTCCCATCATCAACATCATCAGGGTTAACGTTACCCTTATTATCAGTTTGGGGAAGGGTGTCAGGGACATAGTATGCAACCATCCTCCCCAAGTCAGTCCCCAATAAAACATCAGTGGGCAGGTTTTCAGACACTCCCACCTCCCTCAACCCGCTCCCGGCACCCCAGTCAAGAAAAACTCGTGCCACTGGCAAGGGACAACGGGTGCCTCCAATCCCGGTGACAGTCAGGGTTTTCCCCTCAACAAACTCTTCAGGGGCCGCCAGTCCAGGACGGATGAGGGTTCGTTCAGCCCCGGTGTCCTTGAGGCCTGTAGCAAGACGGGCCCCCACCTGAACAGGTTGAACGTTGTCGTCAGCCCTCCCAACCACACCTCCCACCAAAAGAACAGAGGCGTTGGGCCCGGGGGCCTTGGCTGGGGGGTTCTTCGGCCTATTCGGACAGGTGTAAAAGAAGTGACCAGGCCGCTGGCAGTGGTGACACAGGCGACTGTCAGTAGCCGGCCTGCTGTTGGCAACAGGGACTGGGCCTCCGGAGGGACGGCTAGCTGGGGCATTGGGGTTGGTTGCTGGCTTACCCCCTTTCCAGCTGGTGGCGACTGGCCTCCGCGTCTCGGGCTTCCGGTTGGCCTCGTGGTTGTCGGCGATCTGCGCCGCTTTGTCCGCGTTCGTTGGTTCGCGGTCCAGGATGAACTGTCGGACCTCAGCTGGGCAGAGATGCAGGAACTGGTCTTTGATCATCAGGTCCCGTAGCTGCTCAAAGGTTTCAACGGACAGTCCATGGATCCACTGGTCAAAGTGGGTCCTGAGTCCTTGCACCACATCACTGTAGCTATCGTGTGGGCCACGTTGGAGGTGTCGGAACTTCTTTCGGTATACCTCAGGTGTCAGCCGGTATTTGGCGATCAGCGCCTGCTTTATGGCGTCATAGTCGTCATCGGCTTCTGGCGGAAGAGAAGCAAATGCCTCCAGGGCTTTGCCTTTTAGCCCTGGGGTCAAGTACCTTGCCCATTGGTCTCTAGGCAGCTGGTACTGTCTGCAGGCTTTCTCAAAGGCTCGCAGAAATGTGTCCAAGTCCCCATCCTTTTCCATCACGGGAAAATGCTCTGGCCGGGGTTTAGGAGTCTGGACGCTGCTGGGCTCACTGCTTCGGGCTGTGGGGGCATTCCCACCCCGCTGGAGTACCTCCAGTTCATGGGCCCTCTGCGCCTCCCTCTCGGCTCGCTGCTCTGCTCTCTCAGCCTCCGCTCGGCGCTCAGCTCTCTCAGCCTGGGCTTGACGCTCGGCTTGGGCCTCCTGCCGATATTGCTGGATCAGCCTCACCCGCCCATCACTGTCTTCGGCGGGGAGTGCGTCCAAGGCCATTTGCAGATAGGGGTCCACCCCGTCCTGGTTGAATGTGGGGCCAGCGCTCAGGAGTGGAGCCTCTGCTGCAGCCCCATTGCCACTTGGGCCAACTTCTGCGCTCGCTGGATTCTGGTCGTTGTCCAGCTGCACTAGAGCCGCGATCATTTGAGCTCTGTTTTTGTTCGTGGCGTCAAGGCCTTGGTACGTGCATAACCCAGCAAGAACTTCCTTTGTCTGCCGGTTGTACCAAGGTTCTCCTTTTGCCGCCATGGTTGCCAAATAAAAGATAGAAAAAGAAAAACGAAGAAATGGGAGGGAATACTTGTACGTACACACAAATGTCTCAGAACTAGTAACCACTGAGTCTGTTCTCCAAAACCTATGATGCAGGATTCCCGCAGGAACCGTGCAGGTTTTTAGTGAGAGGAATGATTGCTCAAACCAAATCACTAATGCTCTAGGATTATTCCACCGCGCTGCCACCAATATGTGACGAACAGCCCACCGCCGTTCGTCTACTTACGGGCGACACTAACGGGGGTCCCGCTGCCACCAAAACGCGACGGACAGCGGACCCTGTGTCACCACTATGTCACAATCCCACCCCTGACACGGGTGTATCAGCGGACGGAGGGACGTGACACAATGCCGGCACACAGCTATCACAGGCACCGTTGGGGCTTATCTTAGTTATCCCACCACCGGCACCATGTGACAAAAATATCCAGCAAGCTAATCTCGCTCTACAATTTGCCGCAGGGGGAGTTTAATTTGGATGCCCCACCACTGCTATCAATCTTCCAAGTACTGCAGGGATTTATGTATATCCCACTTTCTCAGTTCCACTTTGGAACTCACAGCTCTCCGGCGCCCCCCTTACCCTCAGGTCAGTCAGGGAACTGCACCTAGGATAATTGGTCGCCGGACGGGCTGCCTGTTGTGAACCGGCAATTAGGCTTCTGCAGTAAGGGAATTATCAATGCTGTGGCCGCAGACCCTTATTCAGCAATATAAGACCCTTCTGTACTGCCAGCAAGCCGTAATAGCCGTACACAACGCGCTGCCACCAGTCACGGTTACTTAATTCACAGTGTTAAATTAAGAGGGTCCGTGGCAAACCCTTTGAATTAGTAGCGATTATCTATCAAAGGCGTATAGTTCGAGTCTTAGAGCATGGAGACAGATCTAAATAATTATTTCATTTATTTTCCGAAAGAGGACAGTGATTACAGATAAAAGTTGCTATAAAATTGAGACATAAAATATGTACAGTACAGGTATAAAATAAAAGTGGAGAAAACAAAGAGATTACACTCACAGTTCCATATTGTTCCTTAGGCAGACCATGCGGCTAAGGTGGGTGGAGGCGGAGCTGCACTTCTCCGCTCATTGGGGTCCTTCTAGCACGACGACTTGAGCTGTTCTGAGCTGGTTTGCCCAGGAAATGCCTTATAGACTTTCCTATGTGACATCACAGAGAGGTGCATTCTGGGTTGATCCCACCTCTCTTATCCAAGTTATGTTTTGGCTACAAAACTTAGATTAGCTATAACTTTATGGGAGAAGCTGGTATGGACTCATCAGTGGTATCATGTTTCCCAGCGTAATGAGCCCATCAAGAAAACATCAAACATCTATGCGATATGACCGTCCATTTGGGCGCAAATCCTATCTCATGTTCTGGACAGGGTAGAACTTCGAAACATACGCGGTCTCGAAGCTGGGACCGCTCAGGTTACAAAAATATGATTTTCATATCTCTAGGGTATTTGGTTCTTATGGTATAGTCTCTCATAGTTTTATTCGTTTCAAACAAAGAAGTTTTTCCCGCTCTGAAGAGGAGAGAAGGCAAATGGTGTGAGGAAGATGGTCTAGCTAATTAACATTCCTGCTCTTCCAGAGGAAGTGGCAGGGTTGATAAAACCTGGGGGGAAGGAATTCCTACTACTGAGAGTTTACAATGTCCTAGGATGGAGGATTTGTTAGCACATTGCAACAGAAAACATATCTTGCAGACATGGTACATCACAGACATCACTAAGGCTGAGATTGTATTAAGAAGCTTTAAAAGGTGTTGGATAATTCCTCAAAGACCTCAGCGTTCCGTGTTTTCAGATCAATCAGAAACTTATTTTTGTATGTCTTTAGGCCGCTCGGTTTATTACCTTATTTTTGTATGTCTTTAGGCCGCTCGGTTTATTACCTTATTTTTATGTCTTTAGGCCACTCGGTTTCTTACCTTATTTTTGTATGTCTTTAGGCCGCTCGGTTTATTACCTTATTTTTGTATGTCTTTTGGCCGCTCGGTTTATTACCTTATATTTGTATGTCTTTAGGCCGCTCGGTTTATTACCTTATTTTTGTATGTCTTTTGGCCGCTCGGTTTATTACCTTATATTTGTATGTCTTTTGGCCGCTCGGTTTCTTACCTTATATTTGTATGTCTTTAGGCCGCTCGGTTTATTACCTTATTTTTGTATGTCTTTAGGCCGCTCGGTTTATTACCTTATTTTTGTATGTCTTTTGGCCGCTCGGTTTATTACCTTATTTTTGTATGTCTTTAGGACGCTCGGTTTATTACCTTATTTTTATGTCTTTAGGCCGCTCGGTTTATTACCTTATTTTTGTATGTCTTTTGGCCGCTCGGTTTATTACCTTATTTTTGTATGTCTTTAGGCCACTCTGTTTATTACCTTATATTTGTATGTCTTTAGGCTGCTCGGTTTATTACCTTATTTTTGTATGTCTTTTGGCCGCTCGGTTTATTACCTTATATTTGTATGTCTTTTGGCCGCTCGGTTTCTTACCTTATATTTGTATGTCTTTAGGCCGCTCGGTTTATTACCTTATTTTTGTATGTCTTTAGGCCGCTCGGTTTATTACCTTATTTTTGTATGTCTTTAGGCCGCTCGGTTTATTACCTTATTTTTGTATGTCTTTAGGCCGCTCGGTTTATTACCTTATTTTTGTATGTCTTTAGGCCACTCTGTTTATTACCTTATTTTTGTATGTCTTTAGGCCGCTCGGTTTATTACCTTATATTTGTATGTCTTTTGGCCGCTCGGTTTATTACCTTATTTTTGTATGTCTTTAGGCCGCTCGGTTTATTACCTTATTTTTGTATGTCTTTAGGCCGCTCGGTTTATTACCTTATTTTTGTATGTCTTTAGGCCGCTCGGTTTATTACCTTATTTTTGTATGTCTTTTTGCCGCTCGGTTTATTACCTTATTTTTGTATGTCTTTTGGCCGCTCGGTTTATTACCTTATTTTTGTATGTCTTTTGGCCGCTCGGTTTCTTACTTTATATTTGTATGTCTTTAGGCCGCTCGGTTTCTTACCTTATTTTTGTATGTCTTTAGGCCGCTCGGTTTATTACCTTATTTTTGTATGTCTTTTGGCCGCTCGGTTTATTACCTTATTTTTGTATGTTTTTTGGCCACTCGGTTTATTACCTTATTTTTGTATGTCTTTTGGCCGCTCGGTTTATTACCTTATTTTTGTATGTCTTTTGGCTGCTCGGTTTATTACCTTATTTTTGTATGTCTTTTGGCCGCTCAGTTTCTTACCTTATATTTGTATGTCTTTAGGCCGCTTGGTTTATTACCTTATTTTTGTATGTCTTTTGGCCGCTCGGTTTATTACCTTATTTTTGTATGTCTTTTGGCCGCTCGGTTTCTTACCTTATTTTTGTATGTCTTTAGGCCGCTCGGTTTCTTACCTTATTTTTGTATGTCTTTAGGCCGCTCGGTTTATTACCTTATTTTTGTATGTCTTTTGGCCGCTCGGTTTCTTACCTTATTTTTGTATGTCTTTTGGCCGCTCGGTTTCTTACCTTATTTTTGTATGTCTTTAGGCCGCTCGGTTTATTACCTTATTTTTGTATGTCTTTTGGCCGCTCGGTTTATTACCTTATTTTTGTATGTTTTTTGGCCACTCGGTTTATTACCTTATTTTTGTATGTCTTTTGGCCGCTCGGTTTATTACCTTATTTTTGTATGTCTTTTGGCTGCTCGGTTTATTACCTTATTTTTGTATGTCTTTTGGCCGCTCAGTTTCTTACCTTATATTTGTATGTCTTTAGGCCGCTTGGTTTATTACCTTATTTTTGTATGTCTTTTGGCCGCTCGGTTTATTACCTTATTTTTGTATGTCTTTTGGCCGCTCGGTTTCTTACCTTATTTTTGTATGTCTTTAGGCCGCTCGGTTTCTTACCTTATTTTTGTATGTCTTTAGGCCGCTCGGTTTATTACCTTATTTTTGTATGTCTTTTGGCCGCTCGGTTTATTACCTTATATTTGTATGTCTTTAGGCCGCTCGGTTTCTTACCTTATTTTTGTATGTCTTTAGGCCGCTCGGTTTCTTACCTTATTTTTGTATGTCTTTTGGCCGCTCGGTTTATTACCTTATTTTTGTATGTTTTTTGGCCACTCGGTTTATTACCTTATTTTTGTATGTCTTTTGGCCGCTCGGTTTATTACCTTATTTTTGTATGTCTTTTGGCTGCTCGGTTTATTACCTTATTTTTGTATGTCTTTTGGCCGCTCAGTTTCTTACCTTATATTTGTATGTCTTTAGGCCGCTCGGTTTCTTACCTTATTTTTGTATGTCTTTTGGCCGCTCGGTTTATTACCTTATTTTTGTATGTTTTTTGGCCACTCGGTTTATTACCTTATTTTTGTATGTCTTTTGGCCGCTTGGTTTATTACCTTATTTTTGTATGTCTTTTGGCTGCTCGGTTTATTACCTTATTTTTGTATGTCTTTTGGCCGCTCAGTTTCTTACCTTATATTTGTATGTCTTTTGGCCGCTCGGTTTATTACCTTATTTTTGTATGTCTTTTGGCCGCTCGGTTTATTACCTTATTTTTGTATGTTTTTTGGCCGCTCGGTTTATTACCTTATTTTTGTATGTCTTTTGGCCGCTCGGTTTATTACCTTATTTTTGTATGTCTTTTGGCCGCTCGGTTTATTACCTTATTTTTGTATGTCTTTTGGCCGCTCAGTTTATTACCTTATTTTTGTATGTCTTTTGGCCGCGCGGTTTATTATCTTATTTTTGTATGTCTTTTGGCCGCTCGGTTTATTACAAAAATAAGGTAATAAACCGAGCGGCCTAAAGACATACAAATATAAGGTAATAAACCGAGCGGCCAAAAGACATACAAAAATAAGGTATGTCTTTTGGCTGCTCGGTTTCTTACCTTGTATTTGTATGTATTTAGGCCGCTCGGTTTATTACCTTATTTTTGTATGTCTTTTGGCCGATCGGTTTATTACCTTATTTTTGTATGTCTTTTGGCCGCTCGGTTTATTACCGTATTTTTGTATGTCTTTTGTCCGCTCGGTTTATTACCTTATTTTTGTATGTCTTTTGGCCGCTCGGTTAATTATGTTACATCCTATTTTCAGAGAATATAATAAATGCATCTATTTTTTGGACAGCGATCAGATCTTTGAGCTGTAAAGAGAAAATCCATCATTGTCTTATTCTTCCTTCTCTTAGAAATCGGCGGCTGTGCAGGAATTCAGTGCTCACCGGGTGGTCTCTTCTCATCCTATTTATGAAAAATATCTTCATATCACTTAAAAATAAACCAAAAAAAGCGCGGCTGCCAGGAAATCGAAGATAGTGGCGCCAAACCCACCCAGCTGCTGCTATAAATTACGTCTGATGAAACCTAGCATGTTTTCTGACAATATAAACTGCGGTAAAGTTATGCTGCGTCATGACACGAATGGCAGAGCCGCTCTGATAATGCTGAGCGCCATATTGCCCATATATGCCTGTAATGCTGTGTGAGCTAAGGAGTCTGGACTGCAGCCTAGAAATTTTAGGATCGATCCTCGGAGGATCAATTTCAAGTTGAATTTCTTGCAAATTTTCCCACTAATTTGAACACTGTGAATCGACCGGAGAACATCAGCACCCAAAATAGCCTGGTGCCATTTCACAAATTACTGAAGACCAGAGAGCAGGCTAAGGACAACAGGCGTGGTCGCGCAGGCTTCTCCATGATGCCCTGAAGCATCACATCCAATCAGGGGGGACTGTCACAGGCAGAATTAAAGGTGCAGGCTGGTAAGAGGTCAGAGCACACAGCTCATCCCACAATCTGGTTGTGATGCACTACTTCAGTGCTCAAGCACATAGAAAAAGGTAGTAGTCTCAGTCTGTGAATAATAAGCCAAAGATTCAAAAGACATATATATATATATGGAAGTGCTGACTACACAGTCCTGTGTGATATATAGTCACTCACTATGATTTATAGGGAAGTGCTGACCCTGTGTAGTCAGTGTGATGTATGGGGAGGTTCTGGATTTGTATAATTGCTCAGTGTGATATATAGTTACTCACTATGATTTATAGGAAAGTTCTGGACCTGTGCAGTCCGTGTGATGTGTGGGGTGGTTCTGGATCTTTATAATCACTCAGTGTGATATATAGTCACTCACTATGATTTATAGGGAAGTGCTGGACCTGTGTAGTCAGTGTAATGTATAGGGAATGTGCTGGATCTGTATAATTGCTCAGTGTGATGCATAGTCACTCACTGTAATTTTAGGGAAGTACTGGACCTGAGTAGTCAGTGTGATGTGTGGGGAGGTGCTGGATCTGAATAGTTGCTCAGTGTGATACATAGTCACTCACTATGATTTATAGGGAAGACCTGGACCTGTATAGTCAGTGTGATATGAGAATGTGCTGGATCTGTATAATCGCTCAGTGTGATATATAGTCACATACTATGATTTATATGATTTATAGGGAAGTGCTGGATCTGTATAGTCAGTGTGATGTATAGGAAGTGTAGAGACATGGGGGGACGGTGGGTGCCCTGGTATGCTACCTGAAACCAAATGAATCATCAACACACAATAGCATACTGGACAGTCCCACAAATACCCAAAATGGTGCAGAATACAGAGTCTCACCCTTTTCCTGGCTCGCCGGGATTAGAGCTGCTTCCAAGGCCGAATACCCCACCTGTGGCATGGACAGAGAGAACTTAATGACAAGCTTAGAAAGATGACAGTCTATTCAGGCACAAGGCCAGTTGACTGAGGGACACAACCTGGCTTCTCTAAACATTTCCATGGAGCCAGGTGATCGGTGAGTCTCAATCCTGGCTTTCTCCAAATGTATCCATGGATTCGCGATGGTCAGTAACGCAGATCTGTATTTTTCCAGCTGGGGCCGAGGTGCCCTAAGGTGGCATCCTGTAGGATGACTCTCTGGATGTATTGGCTGAATCTCTTTCTATACAGAGTCAGGAAAGATGTATATCTTTGTACCGTGTTAGCCAGTAGATAGAAAAATATTCAGGATTGAGAGTCCTCAGTGGTTGATACCTTTTAATGGCTAACTGAAAAGATGGTAACACATTGCAAGCTTTCGAGACTACTCAGGTCTCTTCATTAGTCTAGCCTGATGAAGAGACCTGAGTAGTCTCGAAAGCTTGCAATGTGTTACCATCTTTTCAGTTAGCCATTAAAAGGTATCAACCACTGAGGACTCTCAATCCTGAATATTTTTCTATACAGAGTCAATACCTCTTTTTATAATTAACAAGTGTCCTTCATTCAGTATTTACAGGTAATGCTGATAAGATCAACTTGCATTGTTTGATTATGTAATCTATTCGCATATTTTTTCCTCCTGTTTTAAAAGTCAACAAACTGGCTGGATTGGACAATGTGTAATTAGCATATCCGCAAACATTATTCATCCAGGATAAGAGCATAATATGTCACAACAAATTGTCAACTTATAAGTCAATATTACAGGCTTACACAAGCAAAAGTCTGTTTTCTTGACCAACCAAAAAGAAACACATAAATTCAAAAATCAACATATAGATAACAGCCTATTCTTTCTGGCTTGCTAAAAATAGACGTCTGGTTAATTAAGAAACAATTCTGTGTCTCCATATAAAGTTTCTGGATCTGTGTAATTGCTTAGTGAGATATATAGTCACTATGATTTATAGGGAAGTGCTGGACCTTTGTAGTCAGAGTGATGTATAGGAAGGTGATAGATCAGTGTAATCACTCAATGTGATATATAGTCACTCACTATGACTTACAGGAAAGTGATGGAACTCTGTAGTAAGTGTGATGTGTGGGGTGGTTCTGGATCTATATAATCGCTCAGTGTGATATATAGTCACTCACCATGATTTATAGGGAAGTGTTAGACCTATATAGTCAGTGTGATGTATTTGGAGCTGGTGAGTCTGTATATTCGCTCATTGTGATATATAGTAACTCACTATGATTTAAAGGGACATGCTGGACCTGTGCAGTCAGTGTGATGTACAGGAAGTGGTTGGATTTGTATAATCCCTCTGTGATATATAGTCACTCACTATGACTTATAGGGAAGTGGTGGACCTGTGTAGCCATTGTATGTGGGGAGGTTCTGGATCTGTATAATCGCTCAGTGTGATATATAGTCACTCACCATGATTTATAGGGAAGTGTTGGACCTATGTAGTCAGTGTGATGTATTTGGAGCTGGTGAGTCAGTATATTCGCTTATTGTGATATATAGTAACTCACTATGATTTATAGGGACATGCTGGATCTGTGCAGTCAGTGTGATGTATAGGAAGTGGCTGGATTTGTATAATCCCTCTGTGATATATAGTCACCCACTATGACTTATAGGGAAGTGGTGGACCTGTGTAGCCAGTGTGATATGTGGGGAGGTTCTGGATCTGTATAAACGCTCAGTGTGATATATAGTCACTCACTATGATTTATAGGAAAGTGCTGGACCTGTGTAGTCAATGCAATGTATTTGTAGTTGCTGAGTCTGTATAATTGCGCAGTGTGATATATAGTCACTCACTATGATTTATATGGAAGTGCTTGACCTGTGTATTCACTCTATGGGATACAGTAATTTCCAAAAGTGTTGACACCCTTGAAATTGTTCCAGCAAATGAAGTATTTCTCCCAGAAAATTATTGCAACTCCAAAGGTTTTTTATACACGTTTCTTTTCTTTTTGTGTATTGGAACACACAAAAAATGACAGAGGAAAAAAAGGCAAATTGTGTGGAAAAATTTGTTGGCAACCTCAACTTAATATTTGGTTGCACATCTGTCACGAGGATACCACAACAGATAGAGGTCAGAAGACCACGGTGTCTGGTTTCACGCACTCCTGCATTGATTAAAAGTACTTCTCCAGCTCATTAAACAGTGCAGGGTTTTTTCCCTTGCTGGCAGTGCAAGGGTTAATCTGTTCAGTTGAAGCTCCTGGAGCTTTCGTACCTCTATTGTCTCAGCTGTTCAGTGTTGGACACTCTCCTTTGCTATATATGATCACCTCTGGCACTTAGGAATTGCCAGGGTTCTTACTGCCTGGTTAGGAGTTGTAGATGTAGTTCATGGTTGGAAATAGTGTTTGGAGATTTGTGCAGGAGATTACTTGGAGTTATGACTGTGTGCACATCCTCATCCTCTCCTATTTGGTTTCTCCTTCCTTTACCTCCCCTGTGTTCCACTCTGTTGTTTGGGGAGTCTGTTTTCTATGATTGTTATTTTCATTTATCCCTGTCTTCCCTTGTTTGCCTGGTTAGAGTGTGTGTTCCTATACACTTCGACTTCCCACCAATCTGGGTGGTGGAGGGGACCGATAAGAGTAGATATAGGCCCATATCAACCTTGCTCTTATCTGTTTTCAGGTGTGATTTTCATATTGCCTGCACCTGTTGCTTGTCGCAGGTGAGTGTGAATGAGCACACATAGCTGAAATAAAGTTGTTTACCTACAATTTTGGAAAGGTGCTGTAAGGATACTGTAAGATATGACATCTGGTTCCCTGAGTATTACACTACAAATGAGACTTCTGCCTGTCATAGAGCTGCGACCCCCCTTCCTCACTCACAGCTCACATACATGGCAGCTCTGTGCCTGCATCAGTAACAGGACACCAGACACTTCCTGTGCCAACATTCCCCTCTCCCCAGCTAAGGAATGTTAATTAGCTAAGTGGAAAGAATGTTCTTTGTTCTCTACCATGCGGCGAATACAAGTATGGGAGATATTAGCGAAGCCATAGCTCGGACCACGTTCGCGACACAAAAATAAAACAGACATTTCTGCGACGTGCTCCAATCCGGCTTCACTACGGTGGTTCTTGCTAAGGTCTAGCCCCGACGGAATCCGAGAAATGGGTTTCTCCTAAACGGTGTGACATAATTACTGCATGTTTGGTTTTGAATTATGCCCTTCGACAGCCTAAAGAAAATGATACCATGTGCGTGTTTATATGAGGTACCCTCTGCGAGATATAGTTATTATAAATTTTGTAGTCAGAATTGTAACTCCAAGAGCAGGGGGAGGACCATCACCCGACCGCCCCTTTTATGATGTCAGGACTATAGAGTACACTCAGTTGGGAGGTCATTCTTGCTGGAGATCCCGTGCTGCTAGGATCCCAGATGCAGGGAGATTTCTGGCCGCGCCTCCCAACATGGTTAGCCTAAATCCAGCTAAGCAAATGTAAGTGTTAATCTCTGTTTTGTTAATCCCGTTTATTTTATATTTGCATTGTACATATCTAATGTCTCAACTTTGTAACATCTTTTATCTGTGTAATCACTGCCCGCCTTTTGGGAATAAATTATAAAACTTATTAGCTCTGTCTCCATGCTCTTAAAACGAATTTACGTGTCTTTAAGATAATTATGCTGCTGAATTGGGTTGGCTTCGAACCCCTCTGTTAAGTTTAAATCTTAATCAGAGACATTGGGAGCTGGTGGCGGTGAAGTGTGGTCTGGGTCCTGGGCACTGCTGAGAGTGACGGAAGGGATTTTATAAGCTAATTGGGTGGCTGCGGCCAGAGCATTTTATACTGCAGCGTGCCGGGTGGCCAGTCCTCATTGAAGCAGCCGGCCGGCGACCAATTATCCCAGGTGTAGTTCCCTGACTGACCTGAGGGTAAAGGGGGGGCCGGAGAGCTGCGAGTTCCAAAGTGGAACTGAAAAGTGGAATATACATAAATCCCTGCAGTTCATGAAATATTGTTAGCAGTAGTGGGACACCCAAAATAACCCCCCTGCAATAAATTGTTAAGGCAAGACTAGCTTGCTGTTTTTATCACATTGTGACAGCGGTGGGATAACTAAGATAAGCCCCCTGTGCATGTGATAGCCGTGTGTCGGCAGTGCGTCGCGTCCCTCCGTCCGTGACATACCGGTGTCAGCGGCGGGATCGTGACAGGTGCCAACAATTTTGTCCAGCCCATTTTTTTTGTGCAATTTGCCTTTTTTCATTTATTTGGTGTTGCTCTAATACACACAAAGGAAATAAACGTGTATACCGAAACGTGTAATTTCAATAATCTGGGAGAAATACTTAATTTTCTGGAATAAATTCATGGGTGACAACACTTTCGGCCATGACTATTGTGAGGCAGTGACCAGTGTCATATGCATGGGTCGCTATGAGTCCCCCAGGATGCGCTCAGAAGTGTATTAGATCCACTGGAGTGCCTTGTGGTCACAGCAGGATGCCTGTGAGTCACAAGGCAGAATAAAAGGAAGCTGTAGCCTGGTCAAGTTATCTGACCAAGGAATTGATCAGGAAAATCCGGTATGAGCTTTTATTTTTGAAACGGACTGCAGAAGGTAGTGGGGGCGGTCCGTTTCCTCCAGCCCGGATCTTACAAGTGGCCCATGGTCACAGAGTCTAGTGGAGAGGAAAAAAAAACCTGCAAGAAGGTTTGGGTGTGTTAGTGTTGGTCTTGGAAGCAGACTGAGCAGGAGGCTTTGCAGAGCTCTATCTGAGTGAGGCAACACAGGGCCAATCAGAGCCAAAAGCCTGGCACCCCAGCGTATATGATGGTGCAGACGGCCACGGCAACTGTCACAAAAAATGAAGAAGAGCAGCATCCAATCCGGGTGAAAAAACATATGAAATTTATTGCGCCATGAGAACATACAACCTTTCGACCATCACATGGTCTTTTTCAAGCATAGTACATAGCAAATATGGCAGTCTTAAATAGGCCAAAGTGGCCAACCAGCATCAAGTATCCGCCCATTCATGAATAAATAATTGTTAAATATATCAAAAAACATACACAAATCATAATAAATACATAACAATACAATACAGACATAAAATATAAAATGTCATTCAGAGATAGTACAATTTCAGCAGCACATGGTAAAAACAAAAAAACAACCAATCACAAGTATGAAATCACTAATGATATGTTAGTATCACCCATGTATCCTAGCAACCCTCCACCAATCAGATGTAGTCATATATAAGGGTGTCCACAACATAACCAGTCAGCCAATGAATGTAAACACAAAAAATAGCGCCAAACCCAGTAACCAATTGGATTTACCTACATTTCCCGTGGTATCATGGAATCGCCGTCCAATGCTCAGTAAGCCCCCATTAGAGTCATCACAGGGCGCCCGTCCGATGAAAGACCCAAATCTCGCATTGTCATAACGCAGATATCGCGCATGTGTAATAGCGATCAGCGCGAGCTCCATCAATCTAGCCACACAAATTCATAATGATCAAAGAGAGGTGAACAAGATAGCGGTAACCTGTCATACAAGTCGCGCAGGCGCACCAGCGCAGGCCACAACATCGCAGCAAAACCTATGCTAGACTAAGAGTGGTCATGTGACAAATCACATGATCGCAATTCACCCAATCCCCTGCCAGTGAGCGCAGTCACATGACTAAGTCACATGATCGCAATCCCACAACCTAGCAACGCTAATAAACTACTCAAAACCAACTCCATGGAAATTTAGAATTAGTGAATACTAATAATATAAAGGAAAGATTTTTTAATAGCTACCGTAACTGATATATAATATACACTGATCACATGACATAGTCAGATGACCATTCAAAATGAAAAAACTGTGACACACTCCTAATGGCTAAAAACCGCCGACTGTAAATTACTCGGCTCAATGATCCATGATTTAATAATCCATAATGGCTTCCAAAAAATGACACAATAATTACATAGTACTATATATTACTGGCACCAAAAATAGCTTTATTGTGACATCCAAAGACAAGAGGGCGTGGGGACTGAAAACATATAAAGCACATGCAACAGTCACATCAAGAAGAAGTAACGTATAACTTCAGGACAGTGCAGTCCCCATGTCCTCCGGTCATCACTGCGCACCACTCCTGAAAGAGAACCACAAAAACAAAAGGATTAAAAACAACTAATGCGATTCAAAAACCAGAAGAATGATGCTATCGACATCCGTGTGGATTATTTAGGCTACTTTCACACATCAGGTTTTCGGCGTCAGGCGCGATCCGGCGTCGTGCCGGAACGCCGGATCCGGCAAATGTTTTGTAAAACCGGATGTGACGGATCCGTTTTTCTGCCGTCTCATCCGGTTCATCCGTTTTTCTATCCGTTTTTCGACGGATTACGCCGGATCCGGTTTTTAAAATTGACCCTTGTGGCCTTCCGAACGGGATTGGCTACTGGAAAGCTATATATAGCGTGTTCCTACAGCCCTTCTTTGACAGGTTGTAGAGGAGAAAGTGCAGGTTGGAGAGAAGAGCAAGTTACTGGCGAAGATGGATGTTGTCATTGGAAATATTTTGAAGAATTTGGCGGATTTTACAGCGGAGGCGAATCGTTTGAGGGTGATTGTTCTGGAGAAGGAGAGAGCGAGACAGCAGCGCATCAGGCATCGCAGACGACGTTTGTGGATCCACCCCATCACAGCCAAAAGAATGACGCGTGGGGTCTATTCTACACTCTGCATGGACCTTCGACGAAACCCGGATAAATTTTTTGGATATGTTAGGATGAAAATGGAGAATTTTGATTACTTGGTGGAGCGCATTGCACACCTCATAAGAAAAGCGGACACCTATTGCGGCTTCTCTGTTTCACCCGCAGAGCGTCTGATGGTGACTTTAAGGTAAGCCACATTTATTGGATGTGCTCGCATCAGAGCACACTTTCACTGCAATCTTGTTGGTGGTAGTTTGTATCTCCAAGTGTTATAGCTCAGTTTTGGTATGTAATGCTGTGATTTAAAACTAATTTATTGTTTTTTAATTCCCCACAGATTTCTTGCAACTGGAGAATCCCTTTCGTCACTGCATTTCCAGTACAGACTCGGGATTTCCACCATATCTGGAATAGTGAAGTACACATGCCGTGCACTGTGGGACTCCTTAGCTGAAGAGTTTTTACCAGAGCCCACAACAGAGAGGTGGATTGAAATTTCAGAAAAGTTTCAACAGATATGTCAGTTTCCCAACTGCTTGGGCGCTGTGTACGGGAAACATATCCGCATTGTAAAGCCAGCCGGATCGGGATCGGAATATTTCAATTACAAGAAATATTTTTCAATTGTCCTCATGGCCATCGCTGACGCGGAATACAAATTTATTGCGGTTGATATTGGGGCCTATGGCCGCTCCAATGACTCTCAAGTTTTCAAACTGTCTGCCATGGGGCGTAAACTGTATGGAAACACCTTCCAGTTCCCACCACCTAGACCGCTGCCGCAAACATCTGGTCCACCTATGCCATTTGTCTGTGTAGGGGATGAAGCCTTCCAGCTGTCAGAACACCTTTTGAAACCGTACTCTAGCAGAGGATTGACAAGACCAAAACGCATTTTTAATTACCGCCTCACAAGAGCAAGAAGAATGGTTGAATGTACCTTTGGTATTTTGACAGCCAAATGGCGGGTCCTATTGACTGCGATCAACCTCAAGACAGAAACTGTGGACGAGGTGATCAAAGCTTGCGTGGTACTCCACAATTTTGTTATCTGCAAGGAACCCATTTCCATTGAGGACACCTCTGAAGAAACCACCTTGCAAGATTACCAGGACATTACCACTAGAAGTTCTGTGACGGTTTCAGTAATGAGGGACAATTTTGCACTATACTTTATGTCACCTCAAGGCAGAGTACACTGGCAGGATGACAGAGTGTGAAAGATTTGTGCCCAACCAAACTTGTGTACCTTCTGTACCAACAGTATATACCTTTGCCAACCAAAGTTGGCTATCTTGTCATGGTCTTACTATTTGTACCTTTAGGCCACAGGTGTGTTCCTAGTTGTGTTTTATGCAAAGTATTTCACCTTTTAACAAAAGTTGTGTACATTGTTAGGAAATCACCAACAATAAACACAACTTTTCAGGTGAAATACTTTGCTTCCAACACAACCAGGAACACAACTGTGGCAAAAAGCTAAAATTTACCCACAGTTATATACCTGGTTTTGAATACCTTTTTACCTTTGAAATACCCTGTATTTAACCTTTTTTTTAAACATATTTCGCCGCAGAAAGAAATGACAGACAACCAGTGTAAAATAATTTAACTTTTATTTAAAATATTTTTTTTTTGTAAACTGTTTTTAAAGTTAAAAAAACTTTTTTAATAAAGGTTTGAAAAAAAACTGGGCATTTTTATTACAAAACACACATTACAAATCTGTGTATTGTGGGGTGGAAATACTGCTGGAGGGGCTGCGGGACACTTCGACACTGGGAGTGTGGAGAGAGGACTGGATCGTGGTGGGGAAGGAACAGTTAGAGGTGAAGGTGTGGAAAAAGCTACAGAATGGGTGGACATGTGGGAGGCAGAAGAGGTGGTGGGCGGTGGAGTGGAGGGTTGGGCAGGGACTGTAGGAGCAGATGATATTGATGGAAAGTTGTATGGGGAAGGAGTTTGGTACGGGGAAGGAGTTTGGTACGGGGAAGGAGTTTGGTATGGGGAAGGAGTTTGGTACGGGGCAGGTTGCTGGAAGTGGGGAGATGTCTGGTACTGGGGAGGTTGCTGGTACTGGTGAGGTTGCTGGTATGTAATAGGAGGGGGAGGATGGAAAGTGGCTGGAGGGGGTGCAGATGTAATAGGAGGGGGAGGATGGAAAGTGGCTGGAGGGGGTGCAGGTGGAGGAACTACAGTGGTGGGAGGTGGAGGTTGGGAGGTAACCTGCTGTAGAGCACCGTGGCATGAATGCATTACATGCATCTGCTGGGTAGGAGATAGTGTTGCCATGCGCTCCACAACAGACCTGAAAAAGGTGTGGTTTGGCGAAGATCTTGCTTCTGAATGCATGGTTTGCAGAAGTGTCTTCACCTCCAGAATGCTGGAGTTGATCTGCTGAAAGCCTGCGGAGATTTGCTCTGAAAAGACTTTTAGACAGTTCTGGAAAGATGCATTCAGATGCAAGAACTCTGGCGCATAAGTCTTTTCCTGACCCCTCTGCCGCTGCCGCCCAGTACCCGCAGGTGTACTAGAGGTGGCAGGGGCAGAAGGGTGGGGTAAAGGGAAAGCGATCTCCTCACCAGCAGCTTCATGTAATGTAGGCGGCCACGATGCTCCTGTGCTGGTGGATGGGACAGATGGGTCGAATGTGTGGGAAGGCTGGGAAGGTGCAGATGTACCGGGGCGGTCGAAGTGTCCCTCGGTGCCGGTCTCCTCAGGGATCGCCTCAGAAGGGTCCAATCGTGCAGGCTCCCGAGTGCTGCTCACCGTGCTGTGGAATAAAGAGAAAAAAAAACAATTAAAATAGTGACATGGTATGGCCCTGGCTGAAAAAAAAAAGTTACATCTAAACATTTTTTTGTCACATGTGGTGTGTAATATTTACCTTCTGGTGAGCATTGTCTCCCGGAGGAACAACAGGGCTCGTGCGTACTTGTACTTGCTCCTGCGTCCTCCAGATCCACTCGGGGCCCGCATCTCTTTATTGAACTCCTTCTTGAAACGATCCCTCACAGACCGCCACCGATTCACAATTCTCTCCCCTGAAACGAGAAAGGACAAAGTGGTTAGTATACAACATCAGTGTTTCCCAAACTCCAGTCCTCATGGTCCCCAGGGGTCATGTTTTCAGGATTTCCAAAGTAAATAGAAATCCTGAACACATGATCCGTGGGGACCACGAGGACTGGAGTTCGGGAAACACTGGGTTACATCAAGCAACCGGTACTGTATATACTTACGCTCTTTAATCTGGGCTCGAGCTTCGAGGTCCTCCCAGCGGCCCACAAGGAGCGAACAGATTTCCTCCCAGAGTCGTCGGGTAACGATCAGGTCAGCGTGGCGGCGGTCAGCCATATTCCAGAGCGGCTCCCTTTCTCTGACGAGATCGATGAGGCGGTCCACATCAATCCCTCCATCCTCACCGTCAGAGTCGGGAGCACGCTGTGAAGGCTGTTAAAGAAAAAGACAAAAATAACTTAATTGGCCTCCACAAAAGAAATGAAATAAAAAGTGCAAAAAAACAAAGCAAAAATATTTATACTTACACGCTGGTGACCGCCGCGTTGCTGTCGCCGACGACCCTGGGAGGCACTGCGAGGACCTCTTGGCCGAGCACCAGATTGGGAAGACTAGAGAAGAAAACAAAAAATGTTATGTCTTTGGATGTAGGCATTTGTTTGCTGTGTGTGGTCTGCAGAACATTGTTTTCTATGTGTTGTGTGTAGTGTGATGTTGTGTTTCTGCGTTTGATGCAAAAAACTTACCAATTGTGAGCCCACTCCAGGTGTCTGTCCACCCCTTCCTTCTTCTTCTGGGAGCTCCTCTTCATCTTGTGAATCCTGTTTTGAAATAAAAGGCAATGAATAGACATATATTCCAGAGATGATGGATTTTGGAAATAAAAACTTACCGTCAAACACTGACGATGCGAGGGAGGGCTCCCAGAAGAAGATGTGCTGTCTTCCTGATGGCCAGACTCCATGGCTGTGGGTGGTGTTCCTGCTGCTGCCATTGCTGCTGCTGCTGCATCTATTGGGCGGCTGTTGAATAAAGAGAAACAAAGGGGCAATGAATATCTTGATATTCCATGGCCCTAGTTTGGAGGAATGGGGGATTTGATAATTACCGTCTCTCATCTGCTGCTGGACTCCCCTCCCGTTGTTCAGCATGCTGCTCCATTTGGGGTGGTGCTGCTGCTGCTGCAGATGCCTGCTGCCTTCTCCTGCACCTGGTTCTTGGCTTGGGTGGCATGTTGGGTGTGGCTGAGGGTCCCACTGTCTTGCTTTTATATATGTCTTGTGGGCAGAGCTACTGAGCATGCTCAGACCAAAGAAACCGGATCCGGCCGCCGGATCCGGCTGTCGCCGGATCAGGCGCATTGCGGCGCTCATAGGCTTTCATTGTATGAAAAAGCCGGACACGCCGGATCCGGCGTGTCCGGCTTTTTCGCTGGAGACAAAAAACGTTACAGTAGCCGTTTCTTCCAGACGCCGGATCGCGTCACATTGCCGGATCCGGCGAAAATCGGATGAAACGCATGGCCATCCGGCTCGATCCGGCTCTAATGCAAGTCAATGGGGGGGGGGAAACCGGATCCGGCATTGCATTTCGCCGGATCCAGTTTTTGTCAAAAGCGCCGGATCGCGCCTGACGGCGAAAACCTGATGTGTGAAAGAGGCCTTAGTACAAATCTGTAGATTATAGTCAATGTTTAAGCTTCTCGGCTGAAGTGTACCCAATGTCGAAATCAACTTCAACTCCTTTCTTTTTAACATGAGTCCTATCACCACCACGACTCAATAAAGGGACCCCATCAATCACCCTGAATCGCCACTGATTTACAGAATGTCTGCATTCAACAAAATGCTTCGGTATTGGTAATTCCAGGAGTTGTGTCCTGATCGTACTCTTGTGTTTACTGATCCGTGCCCGAACCTCCATAGTGGTCTCACCTACATTGATCACATAAATAACAAAGCTGGAGGTACATGTAAACCTTTCCTTAATCAAAAATTTCTTCCCAGTGTGTGGGTGATTAAAGCTGTCCCCTTTAATCAAATTCCCACAACACGCACATCCAAGGCACGGAAAATTGCCAAAACTCAAAGGACCCAATGTCAATTGCCGCGGAATCCTACTCGGTCCCACATCTGCTCTCACCAATTTATCTTTCAAATTGTATCCACACCTATAGGATGAGATTGGTCTAGTAGAAAATTCAGGGACATCAGGCAACCCTTTACGCGGTAAACCCCAATGTTTACTCAAAATTCCATTGATTCTACCACTAATAGGGCAAAAGGTTGAAACAAAAGGTACTCGTCTAGTGGTCATTTTATTACGCTTAAGGCAAAGTTGACTAGAAGTCAAACTAGTCGCTTTCTCCTTAAATCGTTTCACATGTCCCGAGGGATAACCCCTATTAACAAATTTATGACACATCTCATCCAATCGCATATCAAGCTTATTTTTATCCTTAACTATTCTCCTTACCCGTAGCATCTGACTCCAGGGGAGAGATCCAACCATTTTCCTAGGGTGATTACTAGTGTATAGCAACAGACTATTCCTGTCAGTTTCTTTGACATAAAGATCAGTACACAACCCACGCCCTTCCTTATAAACCAATGCGTCCAAAAATTGGACCTGAGTCACGGATTGCGTTAAAGTAAATTTTAGCTCTGGATAGATGCCATTTAACTCAATTTGGAAGTTATACAACTCCTCAACACTACCATCCCATACACAGAAGACATCATCGATGTAGCGCCACCAGGCCCGGACGTGACCCCAGTAGATGGAATTGTACACATACCGATCCTCGAATACTGCCATATAGATGATTGCATAAGTGGGGGCCACATTGGACCCCATGGCGGTACCCCGTACCAGCAGGTAAAAATCATCCCCAAAAAGGAAATAATTCTTCCTGAGGATGAATCCTAACAGGGAGAGGATCAGCTGTGCACATTCTGAGGCCACGTCTGAGTGTGATAGCACCACATTGACTGTCTCCAAGCCCTTATCATGTTGTATAGAAGTATACAGTGAAGTCACATCAAAAGACGCCAACACTGTGTTGGAATCAACCTTAATATCCTTGATCTTATCCAAAAAATCATTAGTATCCATGATATATGAAAGTGCTGTTATTGCAAACCGTCGCAAAACCTTGTCCAAAAAAATGGCCACTTTGCTGCACAGTGAACCCCTCCCAGACACAATTGGGCGCCCGGGAGGATTAAGGAGATCCTTGTGGATCTTCGGTAAAGTATACAAAATAGGTATCACCGGAGCCTCCACAATCAAAAAATCCACCAGCTTCTGGTCAATGAGTCCATTGTAAAAGGCCTCATCCACCAGAAGTCGTAACTCACCAAGAAAACGAGAGGTAGGATCACCCACCAATTTGGTGTAAACCTCATTATCCGACAATTATTGTGCAATCTCAGCCTTATATTTAATGGTGTCCATGATTACCACCGCCCCACCCTTGTCAGCACTCTTGATTGTAATCGCTGTATTGTCAGATAATCTCTGTAGAGCTTGTCTCTCCTCCACTCCAAGGTTACTCTTGGCGTGAAAGAGAGTTTCCTTCTTCAATTGTGCAACATCCCTTTCAACTAACTGAATATAGGACTCTACAAAGTTGTTCTTAACAGGAGGTTGGGAATTACTCTTAGAGTGCAAGCCGACCCCATGTAATGTGAAAAAAGAGGACTCACAATCAGGTGAAGCATTAGACATCTCCTGTTTACCCAAAAAATATGATGTTAATCGTAACCTCCTAAAGAACGAGAATAAATCACATTCGATCTCAAACCAATTAGGAGAATTCATAGGGCAAAACCACAGCAACTGGTCACGGACTGTCTTTGTTTTCCAGGCTGCTTTGTACATATGCTGTACATTAAACGAGACTTTATTTTGAGTTTGCCTGGGTCACTGCCTTCTCACTGCACAGCAAGGACACTGCTGCACATCACTGTATATAGGGAAGTGCTGGACCTGTAAAGTCAGTGTGATATATAGGAAAGTGCTATAGCTATATAGTCAACTAGTGTAATTTATAGGGAAGTGTTTGATCTGTATAGTTACTCTGCGATATATAGGGAAATGCATTGCTGTATAGTCACTCTTTGATATACCGGGAATTGCTGTACCTCTATTGTCACTCAGTGTGATACAGGGAGGTAGTATATCTGTATAGTAATTCAGTGTGATATATATATGACATATAGAGAAGTGCTGGATCTGTATAGTCACTCTGGTATATAGGAAAGTGTTGGAGCTGTATACTCAGTGTGCTTTGTAATATATACGGAAGTGCTGTTTCTGTGTAGTCACTCAGTGTGATATATAGGGAAGTGCTCTAGCCATATAGTCACTCATTGTCATATATAGGGAGGTGCTTTAGCTATATAGTTATTCAGTGTCATATATAGGGAAGTTCTGTAGCAATATAGTTACTCAATGTGATATATACAGAAGTGCTGGACCTGAATAGTCACTCTGTGATATATAGGGAAGTTCTGTTGCTGCATAGTCACTTTGTGATATATAGGGTAGTTCGGTAGCTATATAGTCACTCACTGTGATATATATGGAGGTGCTGGACCTGTGTAGTCACTCTGTGATCTATAGGGAAGTGCTGTAGATGTATAGTGACTCTGTGATCTTCAAGGAAGTTCTATAGCTTTGTAGTCATTCTGTGATCTATAGGGAAATGATGTAGCTGTATAGTCACTCTGTGATATAGAGGGAAATTCTGTAGCTAGTCACTCGGTGTGATACAGTATATATAAGGAGGTGCTGGACCTGTATAGCCACTCTGATATGTAGGGAAGTTCTATAGCTATATAGTTATTCAGTGTGATATATAGGGAGGTGCTGCACCTGTTATGCTTAATAACATATACGGCACCTTAACAGCATTTTTTAATTCTTCACACTCGATAAAGAAGGATGGCAGCATTGAATCATTTAGTGCTCTTAGTAAAACAAAGTCTTGAATCCAAGGCTTGTTTGCCACTGAAAGTTTGCTTCCTGCATTGTAAGACATTTTTTACATCCTAAAGAAAGGTCTCCTTAATCCAGAAATGTAAACACAACTGTCTACCTCAAAAGATTTGAGCATTGTAAACAAATGTTTGCTATTTGCACACGTTGTTGTTGTAATAGTCCAATATTAGACCCAAACACACCACCGGAATATAGTGGCTGGTGCAGGTTCTTGCTTTTTTAAGCAAATTTTCCTATCTTTTCTTGACCTGTCCTATTTTGTTAAGGCATGTGGCAGTGATTTTTTTAAAATCTTTTACAGAAAGTTCACATTTTAGTTTGTGTATACCTGGTCCAGGTTATCACTCATATAATGTACAACCCAAGAACATACTGCAGACTGGTGACGCATTTTTGTTTTCAGTTGTGAACCTACGTTTAGCTGCTTCACAACATAGCATTGTAGAGTTATATAACTTACATTGCAATATTGTTGAAGACGTAGATAGTCAACATTATATACATACATATTCAGTATATATTCATAAAGGATAATATTTCAAACTGTTTGATTAGTCAAGTTTAAGAAATGTAGGCGCCACAATAATAGTGTTGGCTGTTACCGTAAATTGCTTTCGGTGCGTGTCCCTAAGGCCTGCTTCACACATCAGTTTTTTCCTGTCAGTCAAAATCCGCCAATTTTTTAAAAAAACGGATCCGCCAAAAAAGGGGCGGATCCGTTTTTTCCCCCAATACTTACATTATTGGCGGATCTTGACTGACGGCCGTCCGTCCCACCCGTTTTTGTACGGATCCGCCAACATTTTAGCGGCTCCTGTTATGATTGAGTCACCAAGGAGGAAAAAAACAAAAATGCAAGCTCAGCCCAGAAAATCAGAGAGGTTGGAAACTAGCGGATTGCAGACCCCTAATCCAATCACACAACTAGCAGTAGCCGTGGAGTGTTCCTACGGTGATCCTAGACACCTCGTCACAGCCGGAGATCTAAATAAGCCTAAAGAGAGAAAAGGGAAAAACTGACTGCCCCAGAGCAGACCCCAAAGCAATAGGCAGCCCCCAACATATAATGACGGTGAAGCAAGATGAAAACACTAACACAGATAGAAAGATAGGATGAGCAAACGATGGGGCCCAAGCTAACTAAAAAGGACAGGACAGAAAAGCTGCTGTCTGCAATCCGAGAAAACCCTGCTAAAAATATTACCAACACAACTGATAAGCAAAAAGGACCCTGAAGTCACTAGACTTCAAACCCTATATCAGCACTCAGAATATTCTGAAAGCAGAGCAAAAGAGAACACTGATCAAGAAATAAGAATCCAGCACACCCCCAGCCGGGGATGGCTGAACTCCAAAACAAGGTAAACAAAACCAAAACTAATAAGTTCAATAGCAGAGCAAAAACTTATCTTTGGGAAGCAGGAATCAGACTGGACTCAAAGAATCCAGCAGAAAAAACACCAGCCACTCAGAAGGACGTCGGCTGCCTTATATCCAGCCTGAAGTTCCTGTTACCCAGTCACAATCCACCTGATCAGGTGTTTGGTTTCTTTCATCCAAATCAGCCTCACTACCTTCCTTCACCAGAAGAGGGAGATCCTCGGACACAAAAGGTGAATGAACAGATGAGCTCACAACAGTACCTCCCCCTTGAGGAGGGGTCACCGAACCCTCATCCAAGCCACCAGGCCGATCAGGATGAGCCCGATGAAAAGCACGCACCAATCTTTCGGCATGAATATCAGAGGCAGAGACCCAGGAATTATCCTCCTGACCATAACCCTTCCACTTAACCAAATACTGGAGTCTCCATCTAGCCAGACAGGAATCCAGTATCTTCTCTACCTCATATTCCATGTTACCTTCAACCAACACAGGATCAGGAGGTGCCACCATAGGAACCACTGGTTCAACAAACCTCTTCAACAAGGACTTATGAAACACATTATGAATCTTAAATGTGACAGGAAGAGCCAACCGAAAAGAGACCGGATTAATAATCTCCAAAATCTTGTAAGGTCCAATAAATCAAGGCTTAAACTTTGGAGAAGCCACCTTCATAGAGATATTCTTTGATGACAACCAGACCATATCACCCACCTTAAACCGGGGATCAATGGTCCTATGCTGGTTAGAAAACCGCTGGGCCTTTTCCTGGGAAAGAGACAACTTATCCACCACTTGGTCCCAAATCTGCTGCATTCTTTCCACCACAGTGTCAACCCCTGGACAGGCAGAAGACTCCACCTGCCCTGAAGAAAATCGAGGATGAAACCCAAAGCTACAGAAAAAGGGTGACATCAAAGTGGCAGAACTAGCTCTATTATTTAAAGCAAATTCGGCCAAGGGTAAAAATGAGACCCAATCATCCTGATCAGCAGATATAAAACATCTCAAATAAGCCTCCAAAGTCTGGTTTGTTCTCTCCGTCTGCCCATTAGTCTGAGGGTGAAATGCAGAGGAGAAGGACAACTGAATTCCCAACTTGGAACAAAAGGTCCTCCAGAATCTAGAGACAAACTGAACTCCTCTGTCCGATACAATGTTCTCAGGAATCCCATGCATGCGAACCACCTGTTGCAAAAACAAGGGCACCAACTCTGAGGAAGATG
This sequence comes from Dendrobates tinctorius, assembly GCF_039654945.1. Classification (NCBI taxonomy): domain Eukaryota; kingdom Metazoa; phylum Chordata; class Amphibia; order Anura; family Dendrobatidae; genus Dendrobates; species Dendrobates tinctorius. The sequence goes on along the minus strand of NW_027361899.1, from coordinate 1,702,646 downwards.
GCAACTTAGGGAGTGGTACAAGATGGACCATCTTAGAGAATCTATCACAAATCACCCAGATAACAGTCATCCTCTGAGAGACAGGCAGATCAGAAATAAAATCCATTGAAATATGGGTCCATGGCCTCCTGGGCACCGGCAAGGGCATCAACAACCCACTAGAACGAGAACAAGGCTTAGATCGGGAGCAAGTCCCACAGGACTGCACAAAATTTCTGACATCACGAGACAATGCAGGCCACCAAAAAGACCGACTCACCAAATCTCTAGTACCAAAAATACCTGGATGACCAGCCAGCGTGGAGCAATGAACCTCAGACATCACTTTCCTCCTCCACTGGTCAGGAACATACAACCTACCACTGGGACAACGCTCAGGCTTATCCTCCTGACACTTCTCCAGAGCACGTCTCAAATCGGGCGAGATGGCAGAAAGAACCACCCCCTCACCTAAGAAGGTAGCAGGCTTGGTCACAATAGGAGAATCAGCCAAAAAACTCCTAGAGAGGGCATCAGCCTTAACGTTCTTAGTGCCCGGAAGAAAGGAGACCACAAAATCAAAATGCGAGAAAAACAAGGCCCACCTGGCCTGTCTCGGATTCAAGCGTTTAGCCGACTCAAGGTAGATCAAATTCTTGTGGTCAGTGAGGACCACAACTTGATGTCTATCTCCCTCCAACCAATGTCTTCACTCCTCAAATGCCCACTTCATGGCCAACAGTTCTCGATTCCCCACATCATAGTTGCGTTCCGAAGGAGAGAACTTTCGGGAAAAGAAGGCACAGGGGTTCATTTTAGATGTTACAGGATCCTTTTGGGACAAAACAGCTCCTGCACCAGTCTCTGAAGCATCTACCTCCACCTGAAATGGAAGTGAGACATCAGGTTGTCGCAAAACCGGAGAAGAAGTGAACCTCCGCTTCAGCTCCTGAAAAGAAGAAACAGCCTCTGGAGACCAATTCAGCAAATCAGCACCCTTCTTAGTCAAATCAGTCAATAGTTTGGCAATAACAGAAAAATGGGCTATAAACTTACGATAAAAATTAGCAAACCCCAAAAACTTCTGGAGAGCCTTCAAAGAAGTGGGCTGAACCCAATCATAAATGGCCTGTACCTTGGCCGGGTCCATTTCAATAGTTGACGGAGACAAAATAAATCCCAAAACTGAAATCCTCTGTACTCCAAAAAGGCATTTCGATATCTTAACATACAGGGAGTTTTCCCTCAAAATCCGGAACACAGTCCGAACATGTTCCACATGAGAGTCCCAATCCCTGGAAAAGATCAAAATATCATCCAAATAGATGATCAGAAACTTATCCACAAAGTCCCGGAAAATATCATTCATGAAGCACTGGAAGACAGAAGGGGCATTAGTGAGCCCAAAAGGCATCACCAGGTACTCAAAATGTCCCTCCGGAGTATTAAACGCCGTCTTCCATTCATCCCCATGCTTAATGCGAATAAGATTATACGCCCCCCCTGAGGTCAAGCTTGGTAAACCAGCAAGCACCTTCAACTCTAGAAAATAGGTCAGAAATCAGGGGTAACGGATACTGATATTTAACAGTAATTTTGTTGAGGGAACGATAGTCAATACAAGGTCTTAATGAACCATCCTTCTTGGCCACAAAAAAAAACCCAGCACCCAAGGGTGAAGAGGATGATCTAATATGACCCTTCTCCAACGACTCCTTAATATAAGAACGCATAGCCTCATGTTCGGGTACAGATAAATTAAAAAGTCGACCCTTGGGAAATTTACACCTCGGACTCAGCTCAATTGCACAGTCATAACTCCTATGAGGAGACAAAGACGCAGACTCATTCTCACCAAACACATCATAAAAATCAGCCAAATAGTCAGGAACATCATGCGACTGGGGAGAGGTGGAGAAAACAGGAGTGTCACTAAGAGCACACCGACAACCCCAACTCACCACAGACACAGATTTCCAATCCAAAACTGGATTATGGATTTGCAACCAGGGGAACCCCAGCACGATGGTATCATGCAAATTATGCAACACCAAAAATCTGCAATTTTCTTGATGGTCAGGGGCGACCCGCATTACCACCTGGGTCAAAAACTGAGGTTTATTCTTCACCAACGGAGTAGCATCAATACCCCTCAAAGGAATAGGCGTCCGCAGGGGTGTCATAGGGAAACCACAATGTTTAGCAAAATCCAAATCCATTAGGTTCAAGGCCGCTCCTGAATCCACAAAGGCTTTAGCGGAAAATGTGGACAGGGAGCAGATCAGAGTAATTGCCAGAAGAAACTTAGGTTGTACACCACCCACAGCAAATGTGTGTGCAAAACGTTTCTCTCGTTTAGGGCAGACAGAAATAACATGAGGCATCTCCACAGAAAAAAACACAGCTTATTACATCTTCTAAACTCCTGACGTTGCGCCCTAGACAAAACTCTATGACATTGCAAAGGTTCAGACATTTGTTCAACAGGTGGCAGCATTTCCCGTATAATTTTACGTTCACGTAAACGCCGATCAACCTGAATGGCTAATGACATAGAATCGTCAAGACCAGAGGGAACAGGAAATCCCACCATAGTATCTTTTACGGTTTCTGACAAACCCTTCCGAAAGAGAGCTGCCAAGGCACCATCATTCCAAGTGGTGAGGACCGCCCACTTTCGGAATTTTTGACAGTACAGTTCTGCAGAATCTTGACCCTGGCTCAATGCCAACAGGGTCTTTTCAGCTTGATCAATCGCATTAGGTTCATCATACAACAACCCCAAGGCCTGAGAAAATGCGTCCACATTAGTTAGAATAGGATCTTCTGGTACTAAAGAAAACGCCCAATCCTGGGGATAGCCGCGCAGCAAGGAGATGACAATTTTAACCTGCTGCGCAGAGCTCCCCGATGAGTTAGGCTTCAAGGCAAGAAATAATTTACAATTATTCTTAAAATTCAAAAATTTAGACCGATCCCCAAAAAACACATCAGGAGCAGGGATTTTTGGTTCAGCAGTGTGTGAATGAGCAAGGTAGGCGGAAATTCCTCGCACTTCAGCAGCAAGCTGCTCCACACGATCAGACAATTGCTTAAACTCCATCAGAAAAAAATATTCCTCCTACGGCCTCAGAGAAAAAGAGGAAAAAATATACACAAAAAAAAAAAAATTCTGACACTTTTTTTTTTTTTTTTACAATTCTTTCCTGCTGTTGAGTAACTGCGGTATGGCTGGTGATTCTGTTATGATTGAGTCACCGAGGAGGAAAAAAACAAAAATGCAAGCTCAGCCCAGAAAATCAGATAGGTTGGAAACCAGCGGATTGCAGACCCCTAATCCTATCACACAACTAGCAGTAGCCGTGGAGTGTTCCTACGGTGATCCTAGACACCTTGTCACAGCCGGAGATCTAAATAAGCCTAAAGAGAGAAAAGGGAAAAACTGACTGCCCCAGAGCAGACCCCAAAGCAATAGGCAGCCCCCAACATATAATGACGGTGAAGCAAGATGAAAACACTAACACAGATAGAAAGATAGGATGAGCACACGATGGGGCCCAAGCTAACTAAAAAGGACAGGACAGAAAAGCTGCTGTCTGCAATCCGAGAAAACCCTGCTAAAAATATTACCAACACAACTGATAAGCAAAAAGGACCCTAAAGTCACTAGACTTCAAACCCTATGTCAGCACTCAGAATATTCTGAAAGCAGAGCAAAAGAGAACACTGATCAAGGAATAAGAATCCAGCACACCCCCATCTGGGGATGGCTGAACTCCAAAACAAGGTAAACAAAACCAAAACTAATAAGTTCAATAGCAGAGCAAAAACTTATCTTTGGGAAGCAGGAATCAGACTGGTCTCCAAGAATCCAGCAGAGAAATCACCAGCCACTCCGAAGGGCGTCGGCTGCCTTATATCCAGTCTGAAGTTCCTGTTACCCAGTCACAATCCACCTGATTAGGTGTTTGGTTTCTTTCATCCAAATCAGCCTCACTACCTTCCTTCACCAGAAGAGGGAGATCCTTGGACACAAAAGGTGAATGAACAGATGAGCTCACAACAGGCTCCCGGGCGGATGAGACGGGCCCTGCAACTTTTTTTACTTTGACGGACCGCTATTTCGAGGTGCGCATGCCCGGCCGGGAGGCATTTTAACCCATACATGCCGTCCCGTGAGCTGGTAAAATCTCTCTCCCCTACCGTCGCCCCGCTCTCTTCTCGCGGCTCGTCCCGGTCCTGCGGCCCCACTCTCTTCTCGCGGCTCGTCCAGGTCCCGCTGCCCCACTCTCTTCTCGCGGCTCGTCCCGGTCCCGCGGCCTCGCTCTCTTCTCGCGGCTTGTCCAGGTCCCGCGGCCCCGCTCTCTTCTCGCGGCTCGTCAAGGTCCCGCTGCCCCACTCTCTTCTCGCAGCTCGTCCCGGTCCCGCGGCTCCGCTCTCTTCTTGCGGCTTGTCCAGGTCCCGCGGCCCCGCTCTCTTCTCGTGGCTCGTCCAGGTCCCGCGGCCCCGCTCTCTGCTCGCGGCTAATCCAGGTCCCGCGGCCCCGCTACCTCGGCGGTACATTTTTTCATGCCTGCGGTTCCTTTAAAATCCCTACATCGGCGGATCCCGTCAAAGCAACGGTCCGGTGGCACCCGTTGGTGTCTCGACGGACACGGATCCGTTCTCCGCCTTTTTGGCGGCTGGCAACTGACGGGAATAGCGTAAGTGTGAAACAGGCCTAAGTAGCGACCTACTTTCTTAGGGTCAAGCAATCTTTGTTAAGGGTGGAGAATTTAAAACAAATCAAATCTCTGAGCCTCGAAAGAAATTGGAACAAAATGCTGCCGGTTTTACTTTCTAGCTATTTGAACACTCCATTTTGGCCTGGGTGCACCCGCACATCTATTCTGCCGTCTGTTGCAGCTTTTTTACGCAGTGTTCCTACGTCCTGACAGTAGTTGTTGTGTGATCCTTTTTGGCCAGGGGGAATTCATGTGTTTTAACCCAAACCTTGCAAACAAATTATTACAGTAAATTGAGATCTTTAACTGCTCAGGTCTGTTTTCCCACACCCTCCAGCGATTGTAGAATTATTCTTTTTATTCATCCATTGAAACCTGCCAATAACTAGAATTTCCAGTTAATTTCATGTTTTTCCTGGGTTGACTAAGTATGGTCACAAAGTTTTGGACACAAATTAAACATTACACTTGTGTAAAAAAAAGGTAGGCTAAATCCAAACATGACACGGGCAATTGATGTGGTAGGGTGATAGAAAAAACCCTAATATCACAAAGAAAAATATGGGAGCTGCAACTTCATCAGCAGTGATGGCAGCAATCGTCCCGTCAGCGGTGGTACCAAACGCAAGTCACATTTAGCCTCCTTTGGCTCCAGCAAGAGTATTAATGAGGAGAAAGTGGAGGGAGTATTGGAATATCTGTCACACACCACTTACCTCAATCACAGCAGGATGATGTAGCCTCTTACAGCGACACCATCAGCTGGGGTCAGTGTTCTGCTCGGTCCACCTCCTCTGCCACCATAACACTGATGTACATCAGAATGTCCAATCTGTCAATGACACCTGTTTCTGTTCTGTCCAAACCCTTAACACCCCGCGGGCTAAGGAACATCGTACACAAGAAGACCTTTTTTTTCCAGTTGATTTATTGGATGAGATGCACAGTCAGCCTTTGTTCTGAGATGAGATTATCCTGGAATATTGTGAGTGTGGACAGATGCCCAAACCAAGTTAGCAGACTGTTCCTGGCACAAGGTACATGCGGCCGACAGTTCATGATCAATCAAAGTCTTCTTTATTAAACATATTTCTAAAAAACAATGCATTTTACAACTTGAGCCCTTTTATCAAGTGAAAGAGATCAAGACAGAGATTTATCAAGGGACAGATGTCTTACTTGATAAAGGGGCTCCTGAAACGCGTTGTGTTCTGGAGATAGGTGGTGTATGATCATCACCCGTGAAGGGATCAGAGGAGAGGAGTATTGGCCTCGGTGATACAAGGTGCTGGCGACCTGCATCAATATCATTCGCTGTGGTCATCTATCAGGTTCTCCCGCACATACTGCTGGTGAAGGAGGCTCTAAAGCGCCTGAGAGGTCTGGTCGAGGTGCTGGCGAGTCATGTATATGGCTTCACGTGTGTGGGACTACTTTTGCACAATTCTTTGGCATTCTGCAGGAAAATAAACCGTGTATGTTGAGGAACGACGGGTCAGCACATGAAGCGACATCAGCTACTCGTTTGGCAAAGTCCAGCTGGCCAGCAATCAGAGGAAGCCTCAAGTTGTCCTCCTGCCCCTTCTCATCTTTCTGTCAGCCTAGCCGCATCCTCAGGTAGCACCTGTTTGGTGTCATCATCACAACCATCATTGTTCTACTCCAACGACAAATATCCATCGCCGATTGTGAGTCCACGAAACAACTGTACGCTCCCAGTCATCTACTGGTTGCCAAATAAACTCGGACTTTGCCAGGTTGCTGGTGGTGCAGTCGCTGTCTTACCGGCTTGTGGACTCTACCTCCTTCCAACGCATGACGGTGCGCTCAGCCTCGCTGGAAGATACCAAGTCATCATTATTTCTTACGTGACAAAGCATGTCCTCCGGGCCTTGCAAAAACAAAATGGTCTGCCAGAACTCCGCCTGGCTTGCAGTGTGGCAACCCACTAAAATACAATTCCATATATAGTGGGTATGGAAAGTATTCAGACCCCTTTAAATATTTCACTCTTTGTTTCATTGCAGCCTTTTGATAAATTCAAAAAGTTCATGTTTTTCTCATTAATGTCACTCTGCACCCCATCTTCCCTGAAAAAAACAGAAATGTAGAAATGTTTGCAAATTTGTTAAAGAAGCTAACATAGTTAGATAGCAAGGCCAAAAAAAGCCCTGTGTCCGTCCAGCTCAGCCTATATTCCATCAGAATAAATCCCCAGATCTCCGTCCTTCTAAAGAACCTAATCACTGTCAGATACAACATTGTTATGCTCCAAGAAGACATCCAGGCCTCTCCCGATCCCCTCGGCTGAGTTCGCCATCACCACCTCCTCAGGCAGGGAATTCCAGATTCTCACTGCCCTAATGGAAATATTACATGGTCATAAGTATTCAGCCCCTTTGCTCAGACACTCATATTTAAGTCACATGCTGTCTATTTCCTTGTGTTAGGCGTCAGGTTCCTGTCGCTGCACAGTGAGAATCCTGAGCCCTGCTTCCAGCGGTCTCCCATTCCTCTCCAGCCGCAAAGGAGGTTGCTCAGCAGATTCATCGGTCCCGGTGCTCTGCCCAGACCAGCTCCGTGGGTTTGCTTGCTGCTGTCACCTCTGGCACAGCTATGACAATACATGCTGCTCAGCAGCGAGATTCTCCAGGGACTAAGTCCTCATGTTGGGCCACTGAGCATGCCCGTGGAGTGATCTCCCATTGGAGATCGAGATCGAAGGTCACGTGCTCAGGTCCTGCTTGTGTTTGGATTGGCCCATCCGAGAAGCCAGGAAGGTCCCGGACGCGCGCGGCTATAAAAGGTTTGCATGGCCGCTCAGCCATGCGCTAGGATAGACTGTATTTTCAGACTATGTGGAGTGAGTGATGTAAGCATGTATGAATGTCTCTGGTGACTGACTCATTAAGAAACCCCTACCCTTGGTACGCATGTGTTGTGCAGCCTAGCCTGCTAGCACCCAGGCTTAGGCGTAGGTAGGACAGAGGTTGAGTCAGGCATCAGTCCTCACCAGGGACTCGGCACGCCTCAGTGCACGTGCTCCATAGCCAGCGTCTATAGCGGCGCTCGCGGCAGCGACGCCGCGCGCTCAGTGGGCCTAGAAGGACTCTAATTCTGTGTCCTTGGGGTAGAGTTCTGTGGCCGTACACTGTGCACTCTTTTGGCCGGGCTCTGTGAGCTAAACAGGCTCCGGCGTTTATGTTCAGTGGTAGAGCGGCTCTGTGCATTAACAGAGTTCGCACCTGTTCACATTGGGTGACGTAACCCACGTGTGACATTTTATGCCGCTCTATTCTTGCGCCATAACTTAGCAGCAGTGTACCACCTCTGCACGGTGGACCCCGGACTGCGAACGCACATACTATTATTTTATACTGTAATTTGGTGCGTTCCGCCAGGCCTAACACCTTGTGATCCTCCTTGAGATGGTTCTGCTCCTTCATTGGAGTCCAGCTGTGCGTAATTACACTGATAGGACCTGATTTGTAAAGGCGCACACCTGTCTATATAAGACCTCACAGCTCACAGTGCATGTCACACCAAATGAGAATCATGAGGTCAAAGGAACTGGCCAGAGCTCAGAGACAGAATTGTGGCAAGGCACAGATCTGGCCAAGGTTACAAAGAATTTCTGCAGAGAGCACAGTGGCCTCCATAATCCGTAAATGGAAGAGATTTGGGACCACCAGAAGTCTTCCTAGACCTGGCCGTCCAGCCAAACTGAGCAATCGTGGTAGGAGAACCTTCTACATCCGAGTCTGTGGACGCTGCGGTTCTACATCCGAGTCTGTGGACGCTGCGGTTCTACATCCGAGTCTGTGGACGCTGTGGTTCTACATCCGAGTCTGTGGACGCTGTGGTTCTACATCCGAGTCTGTGGACGCTGTGGTTCTACATCCGAGTCTGCGGAAGCTGTGGTTCTACATCCGAGTCTGCGGACGCTGTGGTTCTACATCCGAGTCTGCGGACGCTGTGGTTCTACATCCGAGTCTGTGGACGCTGTGGTTCTACATCCGAGTCTGTGGACTCTGTGGTGTACATCCGAGTCTGTGGACGCTGTGATTCTACATCCGAGTCTGTGGACGCTGTGATTCTACATCCGAGTCTGTGGACGCTGTGGTTCTACATCCGAGTCTGTGGACACTGTGGTTCAACATCCGAGTCTGTGGACTCTGTGGTTCTACATCCGAGTCTGTGGACGCTGTGATTCTACATCCGAGTCTTTGGACGCTGTGGTTCTACATCCGAGTCTGTGGACGCTGTGGTTCTACATCCGAGACTGTGGACGCTGTGGTTCTACATCCGAGTCTGTGGACGCTGTGATTCTACATCCGAGTCTGTGGACGCTGTGGTTCTACATCCGAGTCTGTGGACGCTGTGATTCTACATCCGAGTCTGTGGACGCTGTGGTTCTACATCCGAGTCTGTGGACGCTGTGGTTCTACATCCGAGTCTGTGGACGCTGTGATTCTACATCCGAGTCTGTGGACGCTGTGATTCTACATCCGAGTCTGTGGACGCTGTGATTCTACATCCGAGTCTGTGGACGCTGCGGTTCTACATCCGAGTCTGTGGACGCTGTGGTTCTACATCCGAGTCTGTGGACGCTGTGGTTCTACATCCGAGTCTGTGGACGCTGTGGTTGTACATCCGAGTCTGTGGACGCTGTGATTCTACATCCGAGTCTGTGGACGCTGTGGTTGTACATCCGAGTCTGCGGACGCTGTGGTTCTACATCCGAGTCTGTGGATGCTGTGGTTCTACATGTGAGTCTGTGGACGCTGTGGTTCTACATCCGAGTCTGTGGACGCTGTGGTTCTACATCCGAGTCTGTGGACGCTGTGATTCTACATCCGAGTCTGTGGACGCTGTGGTTGTACATCCGAGTCTGTGGATGCTGTGATTCTACATCCGAGTCTGTGGACGCTGTGGTTCTACATCCGAGTCAGTGGACGCTGTGGTTCTACATCCGAGTCTGTGGACGCTGTGATTCTACATCCGAGTCTGTGGACGCTGTGGTTGTATATCCGAGTCTGTGGACGCTGTGGTTCTACATCCGAGTCTGTGGACGCTGTGTTTCTACATCCGAGTCTGTGGACGCTGTGGTTGTATATCCGAGTCTGTGGACGCTGTGGTTCTACATCCGAGTCTGTGGACGCTGTGTTTCTACATCCGAGTCTGTGGACGCTGTGGTTCTACATCCGAGTCTGTGGACGCTGTGATTCTACATCCGAGTCTGTGGACGCTGTGGTTCTACATCCGAGTCTGTGGACGCTGTGTTTCTACATCCGAGTCTGTGGACGCTGTGGTTCTACATGTGAGTCTGTGGACGCTGTGGTTCTACATCCGAGTCTGTGGACGCTGTGATTCTACATCCGAGTCTGTGGACGCTGTGGTTCTACATCCGAGTCTGTGGACGCTGTGGTTCTACATCCGAGTCTGTGGACGCTGTGGTTCTACATCCGAGTCTGTGGACGCTGTGGTTCTACATCCGAGTCTGTGGACGCTGTGATTCTACATCCGAGTCTGTGGACGCTGTGGTGTACATCCAAGTCTGTGGACGCTGTGGTTCTACATCCGAGTCTGTGGACGCTGTGGCTCTACATCCGAGTCTGTGGACGCTGTGGTTCTATATCCGAGTCTGCGGACGCAGTGGTTCTACATCTGAGTCTGTGGACGCTGTGGTTCTACATCCGAGTCTGTGGACGCTGTGGTTCTACATCCGAGTCTGTGGACGCTGTGGTTCTACATCCGAGTCTGTGGACGCTGTGGTTGTACATCCGAGTCTGTGGATGCTGTGGTTCTACATCCGAGTCTGTGGACGCTGTGATTCTACATCCGAGTCTGTGGACGCTGTGGTTCTACATGTGAGTCTGTGGACGCTGTGGTTCTACATCTGAGTCTGTGGACGCTGTGATTCTACATCCGAGTCTGTGGACGCTGTGGTTCTACATCCGAGTCTGTGGACGCTGTGATTCTACATCCGAGTCTGTGGACGCTGTGGTGTACATCCGAGTCTGTGGACGCTGTGGTTCTACATCCGAGTCTGTGGACGCTGTGGTTCTACATCTGAGTCTGTGGACGCTGTGGTTTGATATCCGAGTCTGTGGACGCTGTGGTTCTATATCCGAGTCTGCGGACGCAGTGGTTCTACATCCGAGTCTGTGGACGCTGTGGTTTGATATCTGAGTCTGTGGACGCTGAGTCTGCGCTGCTCCGGTCTGCTCCTCGTCTTGGATATGGAGGTAAGAACATCTCACAGCCCCTCATCACTCAGCTTCACCTCCATCGCATCCTGTGGAGACAGAACAGTCACATAGCAGCAATAATGCAATATTGCAGAGAGTATTGTCCGTGCGTCTTAATCAGGGCGTTATGGTTTCTTATTCAGCGCCATTGTCCTCGTTGTATGACACACGTGTGATATACAATGCAGGCTGTCAGCTCATGCAGCCCCTTCCCCCCCCTCCTCTTTTCGCCCATGGCTCACTCACACACTGACCAGTGCCCCCCTGCCTGGGCGAGCTCTGAAACCTTAAACCAACTTCCTCTCGAAGAGCAGGGGGAAGGGATCCCTTTGTTCGGAAAAACACAGGCTGTATGCCGGTATATGGGAAACATAAAAATAAGTCATATTACGAAAACCATACCCAGCAGAGATATAACAATCATATTTTTGTGATCTGCGTGACCCCGGCGTCCTTACGGCGCCTGTGGCGTAATTCTCAGACCAGAACCTGAAATATGGGTTCCTTCTAAACGGTGTATCAGAACGACTGCATATTTGGTCTTGAATCATTGTACTCAACAAATCACAACCAATGATGCCCTATATGTGTCTGTGCGGGCTGCCCCCACGGAGTTATGATTAGTATAAGTTTTCTAGTGTAATTCTACATCCAAAAGAGAGAGGTGGGATCAACCCAGAATGCATCTCTCCGTGATGTCACAAAGCAAAGCCTATAAGGCATTCCCTGGGCAAACCAGCACAGAACAGCTGCAGAGTCCGTGCTGACAAGAACTCCAGATGAGTGGAGACGTGTGGCTCCTCCCCCCTTAAAGCCGCATGGTCTGCCTAAGGAACAATATGGAACTGTGAGTGTAATCTCTTTGTTTTCTCCACTTTTATTTTATACCTGTACTGTACATATTTTATGTCTCAATTTTATAGCAACTTTTATCTGTAATCACTGTCCTCTTTCGGAAAATAAATGATTTAATTATTTAGATCTGTCTCCATGCTCTAAGAATCGAACTATACGCCTTTGATAGATAATCGCTACTAATTCAAGGGGTTTGCCACGGACCCTCTTAATTTAACACTGTGAATTAAGTAACCGTGACTGGTGGCAGCACGTTGTGTACGGCTATTGCGGCTTGCTGGCAGTCTAGAAGGGTCTTATATTGCTGAATGAGGGGCTGCGGCCACAGCATTGATAATTCCCTTACTGCAGAAGCCTGATTGCCGGTTCACAACAGGCAGCCCGTCCGGCGACTAATTATCCTAGGTGCAGTTCCCTGACTGACCTGAGGGTAAGGGGGGCGCCGGAGAGCTGCGAGTTCCAAAGTGGAACTGGGAAAGTGGGATATACATAAATCCCCGCAGTACTTGGAAGATTGATAGCAGTGGTGGGGCATCCAAATTAAACCCCCCCACAGCAAATTGTAGAGCGAGATTAGCTTGCTGGATATTTTTGTCACATGGTGCCAGTGGTGGGATAACTAAGATAAGCCCCAACTGTGCCTGTGATAGCCGTGTGCCGGCATTGTGTCTCGTCCCTCCGTCCGCTGATACACCCGTGTCAGTGGTGGGACTGTGACATAGTGGTGACACAGGGTCCGCTGTCCATCGCGTTTTGGTGGCAGCGGGACCCCCGTTAGTCGCCTCCGTATTTGGACGAACGGCGGTGGGCCGTTTGTCACATATTGGTGGCAGAGCGGTGGGATAATCCTAGAGCATTAGTGATTTGGTTTGAGCAATCATTCCTCTCACTAAAAATATGCACGGTTCCTGCGGGAATCCTGCATCATAGGTTTTGGAGAACAGACTCAGTGGTTACTAGTTCTGAGACATTTGTGTGTACGTACAAGTATTCCCTCCCATTTCTTCGTTTTTCTTTTCTATCTTTTATTTGGCAACCATGGCTACGTGGGGAGAATCTTATTATAAGCAGCTTAATAAGGACATCCTGAGGTCCCTGTGCACGTCAAAGCAGATTGATGTCGCCGACAAGACCAAAGCCCAGTTGGTCGCGGCTCTAGTGCAATGGGAAGAGAGCCAGGGCGCAGAAGGCAGCACCCGTGCCGATGGTGCAGCCGCAGGGGTCCAGATGGTGCAGACCGCCAGCCGGGAAGTCCTGGACCCCTATCTGCAATTGGCTCTACAGCAACTCCCTGCTGAAGACCATGTTGGACGTCTGCAGCTGATCCAGCAAGCTCAGGAGAGAGCTGAGCGCCAAAGAGAGGCTGAGAGAGCCGAGCGCCAGGCGCAGAGGGCCCATGAACTGGAGGTACTCCAGCGGGGTGGGAATGCCCCCACAGCCCGAAGCCGTGAGCCCAGCAGCGTCCAGACTCCTAAACCCCGGACAGAGCATTTTCCCGTGATGGAAAAGGATGGGGACTTGGACACGTTTCTGCGAGCCTTTGAGAAAGCCTGCAGACAGTACCAGCTGCCTAGAGACCAATGGGCAAGGTACTTGACCCCAGGGCTAAAAGGCAAAGCCCTGGAGGCATTTGCTTCTCTTCCGCCAGAAGCCGATGACGACTATGACGCCATAAAGCAGGCGCTGATCGCCAAATACCGGCTGACACCTGAGGTATACCGAAAGAAGTTCCGGCACCTCCAACGTGGCCCACATGATAGCTACAGTGATGTGGTGCAAGGACTCAGGACCCACTTTGACCAGTGGATCCATGGACTGTCCATTGAAACCTTTGAGCAGCTACGGGACCTGATGATCAAAGACCAGTTCCTGCATCTCTGCCCAGCTGAGGTCCGACAGTTCATCCTGGACCGCGAACCAACGAACGCGGACAAAGCGGCGCAGATCGCCGACAACTACGAGGCCAACCGGAAGCCCGAGACACGGAGGCCAGTCGCCACCAGCTGGAAAGGGGGTAAGCCAGCAACCAACCCCAGTGCCCCAGCTAGCCGTCCCTCCGGAGGCCCAGTCCCTGTTGCCAACAGCAGGCCGGCTACTGACAGTCACCTGTGTCACCACTGCCAGCGGCCTGGTCACTTCTTTTACGCCTGTCCGAATAGGCCGAAGAACCCCCCAGCCAAGGCCCCCGGGCCCAACGCCTCTGTTCTTTTGGTGGGAGGTGTGGTTGGGAGGGCTGACGACAACGTTCAACCTGTTCAGGTGGGGGCCCGTCTTGCTACAGGCCTCAAGGACACCGGGGCTGAACGAACCCTCATCCGTCCTGGACTGGCGGCCCCTGAAGAGTTTGTTGAGGGGAAAACCCTGACTGTCACCGGGATTGGAGGCACCCGTTGTCCCTTGCCAGTGGCATGAGTTTTTCTTGACTGGGGTGCCGGGAGCGGGTTGAGGGAGGTGGGAGTGTCTGAAAACCTGCCCACTGATGTGTTATTGGGGACTGACTTGGGGCGGATGGTTGCATACTACGTCCCTGACACCCTTCCCCAAACTGATAATAAGGGTAACGTTAACCCTGATGATGATGATGATGAGGGGAAACTGAATGTGTTACCTGCTAATGCCTTGATGAGTAATGATGCAACTAACAACCATTTTTTCCCCAGGTATGATGCTGATGCTGATGTGAATGTACCAAAGCAAACTGATAACCATTCTTCTCCTAGGAAGGATGATGATGATGTTGATGTATCTGTGCCGACTGAACCCGTTAACCCTTTCTTTGAAGCGGTAGATGTGTCCACAGGTACCGAAGTGCTCAGCCCCGTCACTCTGCGGAGTGAGACGGCTGAGGAACCCCTGGCAGGAGCAAGCAACGGTGCTCAAGGAAATGGGGAGGTGCATGGGGACCATGAGGAAGGTAATGCCATGCAGCTGACCAGTGCCACCGAGGAAGGTAACTGACCCATAAGTAGCACTGCTCCTGAAGTGTTGGGGGTGAATGGGGAGGTAGAGCCCAGGGCAGCACCGGCTGGTGGGTCTGTTGAAATCCCCAGGGAGACAGCATACATAGCAGCTGTCACACGCAGTCAGAGTGCCCAGATCGCAGGTAACGCACTGTCTTCTGGACCCTCTGCTGCTACAGGAGAGACTGAACCAGAGGTGAACCCAGAGCCGGTTCCAGAGGGTCCCAGTAAAGAGGGGACCCTGAAGTCACTTCTGGCAGCCTCCAGCATGGAGTTCCAGGCTGCTCTGCACTCAGATGCCAGCCTGGAGAAATTGAGAGGCCTCGCCAAGACGCCCACCTCCGAGTCTGATAAGGAGAAGGTGTTCTGGGAACGAGGAAGGTTGTAACGGGAAACAGTACCCGGAGATCCTAAAAAGGAGTGGTTGAGGGAAAGACAGCTGGTCGTCCCCTATCAGTTCAGAACTGAGTTGTTGCGGATTGACCATGAGATTCCACTCGCTGGACACTTGGGGATCAGCAAAACAAAGGCACGGCTGTCTCAACACTTCTATTGGCCCAAGATGGGGACAGATGTAACACACTACTGCCACTCCTGTGCCACCTGTCAAAAAGTGGGTAAGGCGGGGCCTGCTCTTAAGGCTCCCCCTTATTCCTTTGCCGGTGATAGAGGAGCCTTTCCAGAGAATCGCGGTGGACATTGTAGGACCGCTGTCCGTCGCCAGCAGCTCCGGAAAGCGATACATTCTCACCGTGGTAGACTACGCTACCCGGTACCAAGAGGCAGTAGCTCTGTCTTCAACCAGGGCAGATAAGGTGGCTGACACACTGGTGACCATCTTTTCAAGAATAGGATTTCCCAGGGAGATGCTTACCGATCAAGGGCCCCAATTCATGTCTCGCCTAATGGAGGCTCTCTGTGAGAAAATGCAGGTGACGCAGCTGGTATCGAGTCCGTATCACCCACAGACTAATGGTTTGTGTGAACGTTTCAACGGTACCCTCAAATAGATGCTCCGCATACTGGTTGAGACCCAAGGGCGCGACTGGGAGCGGTACCTCCCACACCTGCTGTTTGCTTACAGAGAAGTTCCGC
This sequence comes from Dendrobates tinctorius, assembly GCF_039654945.1. NCBI lineage: Eukaryota > Metazoa > Chordata > Amphibia > Anura > Dendrobatidae > Dendrobates > Dendrobates tinctorius. Next base: position 1,686,782 of record NW_027361899.1, on the reverse strand, counting down.
AGGCCTCGACCGGGTTCTCCCCCTTCGAGCTCCTGTATGGCAGGCGAGTCCGGGGACCCCTTGGGTTGATAAGAGAATCCTGGGAAGATGAGCCAAACCCCACAGAAGTGTCCATCGTGGATTATGTCATGCGCTTCCGTGACAAGATGCAGACCTTGACGCAGTTGGTGCATGACAACATGACGCAGGCTCAGGCTGACCAGAAGCGCTGGTACGACCAGAACGCCCGGGAGCGGACCTACCAGGTGGGTCAAAAGGTGTGGGTGCTGGTCCCTGTACCAACGGATAAGCTTCAGGCAGCTTGGGAAGGCCCGTACATCGTCCACCAACAGCTCAACCCGGTCACCTACGTGGTCACGCTTGACCATGCTCGGGGTAGGCGCAAGGCCTTTCACGTCAACATGCTGAAGGCGCACTATGAACGTGAAGCTTGCGTCCTACCGGTCTGCAATCTGCCAGAGGATGGGGAGGAAGATCCTCTCCTGGACATGCTGGCCCAGGCCAAGGCCAATGGGTCCATTGAGGACATGGAGATAAGTGGTTCGCTCACCGTGTCCCAGCAGTTGCAGTTGATGGCCACCCTGGAACTCTTCCGGCCCGTGTTCACCAACCAACCGGGGAGGACGGAGTTAGCGGTTCATGAGGTGGACACCGGTAATCACGCCCCATTACGGCGAACACCTTATCGGATCTCTGAGACGGTGCAACAAGTCATGCGCCAAGAGATCGATGAGATGTTAAGGCTGGGGGTGATTCGACGGTCAAAAAGCGCATGGGCTTCACCTGTAGTCCTCGTGCCTAAAAAGGATCGAACCACCCGGTTCTGCGTGGACTACAGGGGGCTCAACGCCATCACAACCTCTGATGCCCACCCAATGCCGCGCATCGAGGATCTGCTCGAGCGGTTGACAAACGCCAACTACATATCCATCATGGATTTGAGTCGGGGATACTGGCAGATTCCCCTGAGCCCTGAGGCGCAGGAGAAATCCGCCTTTATCACCCCCTTTGGACTGTACGAGTCCACGGTCATGCCCTTTGGCATGAAGAATGCCCCTGCCACTTTCCAGCGGATGGTCAACCACCTGCTTCGGGGACTGGAGGAGTACGCGGTGGCGTACTTAGACGATATTGCCATCTTCAGTTCCACCTGGGAGGAACACCTTCAGCACCTCCAGGAGGTGCTCAAGCGTCTTCACCAGGCAGGCCTGACCATCAAGCCGGGGAAGTGCCAGATAGGCATGCACAAGGTCCACTACCTGGGGCACCGGGTAGGCGGGGTTCCATGGAGTCCGGAGCCAGAAAAAGTGGACGCAATCGTGTCCTGGCCCACCCCCAGGACCAAGAAACAGGTGAAGTCCTTCTTGGGCACTGCAGGGTACTATAGGCGGTTCGTACAGGACTATAGCGCCCTTGCCAAACCCTTGACTGACCTCACCAAGCAGAGGCTACCCCAAACAGTTAACTGGACAGATGACTGTGAGGCGGCTTTCCAAGCTTTGAAAGCAGCCCTGTGCAACTCTCCAGTGTTGAGAGCAGTCGACAGCAGTCGCCCGTTTCTGGTACAGACCGACGCCAGCGAGTTTGGCCTCGGTGCTGTGCCTTAGCCAGGTCGACTCGGGGGACCAAGAGCACCCCGTGTTGTACCTGAGCCGGAAACTTTTGCCGAGGGAAGTGGCATACTCGACCATCGAGAAGGAGTGTCTGGCCATGGTGTGGGCACTGCAGCGTTTGCAGCCCTACCTGTATGGGCGCGCCTTCATGGTGGTAACTGACCACAACCCTCTGAGCTGGTTGCACACAGTGTGCGGAACCAATGGAAGATTGCTCCGCTGGAGCCTTGCCCTTCAACAGTACGACTTTACTGTAAAACACAGGAAGGGCAGTGAAAACGGCAATGCCGATGGGTTGTCCCGCCGGGGCGAACCTGCGGAGGTGCGCATGGCCGATTACCGAGAGGTAATGCCTCCTTAGCGCCCTCTTAAGGGGGGAGGTGTGATATACAATGCAGGCTGTCAACTCATGCAGCCCCTTCCCCCCCTCCTCTTTTCGCCCATGGCTCACTCACACACTGACCAGTGCCCCCCTGCCTGGGCGAGCTCTGAAACCTTAAACCAACTTCCTCTCGAAGAGCAGGGGGAAGGGATCCCTTTGTTCGGAAAAACACAGGCTGTATGCCGGTATATGGGAAACATAAAAATAAGTCATATTACGAAAACCATACCCAGCAGAGATATAACAATCATATTTTTGTGATCTGCGCGACCCCGGCGTCCTTACGGCGCCTGTGGCGTAATTCTCAGACTTACAGAACCTGAAATATGGGTTCCTTCTAAACGGTGTATCAGAACGACTGCATATTTGGTCTTGAATCATTGTACTCAACAAATCACAACCAATGATGCCCTATATGTGTCTGTGCGGGCTGCCCCCACGGAGTTATGATTAGTATAAGTTTTCTAGTGTAATTCTACATCCAAAAGAGAGAGGTGGGATCAACCCAGAATGCATCTCTCCGTGATGTCACAAAGCAAAGCCTATAAGGCATTCCCTGGGCAAACCAGCACAGAACAGCTGCAGAGTCCGTGCTGACAAGAACTCCAGATGAGTGGAAACGTGTGGCTCCTCCCCCCTTAAAGCCACTATGGTCTGCCTAAGGAACAATATGGAACTGTGAGTGTAATCTCTTTGTTTTCTCCACTTTTATTTTATACCTGTACTGTACATATTTTATGTCTCAATTTTATAGCAACTTTTATCTGTAATCACTGTCCTCTTTCGGAAAATAAATGATTTAATTATTTAGATCTGTCTCCATGCTCTAAGAATCGAACTATACGCCTTTGATAGATAATCGCTACTAATTCAAGGGGTTTGCCACGGACCCTCTTAATTTAACACTGTGAATTAAGTAACCGTGACTGGTGGCAGCGCGTTTTGTACGGCTATTGCGGCTTGCTGGCAGTCTAGAAGGGTCTTATATTGCTGAATGAGGGGCTGCGGCCACAGCATTGATAATTCCCTTACTGCAGAAGCCTGATTGCCGGTTCACAACAGGCAGCCCGTCCGGCGACTAATTATCCTAGGTGCAGTTCCCTGACTGACCTGAGGGTAAGGGGGGCGCCGGAGAGCTGCGAGTTCCAAAGTGGAACTGAGAAAGTGGGATATACATAAATCCCCGCAGTACTTGGAAGATTGATAGCAGTGGTGGGGCATCCAAATTAAACCCCCCCTGCGGCAAATTGTAGAGCGAGATTAGCTTGCTGGATATTTTTGTCACATGGTGCCAGTGGTGGGATAACTAAGATAAGCCCCAACTGTGCCTGTGATAGCCGTGTGCCGGCATTGTGTCTCGTCCCTCTGTCCGCTGATACACCCGTGTCAGTGGTGGGACTGTGACATAGTGGTGACACAGGGTCCGCTGTCCGTCGCGTTTTTGTGGCAGCGGGACCCCCGTTAGTCGCCTCCGTATTTGGACGAACGGCGGTGGGCCGTTCGTCACAACACGGTCCCGTTGTCTCCAGTGATTAACCTCCGTAGCACCCGGTATACCGTATCAGGCTTTGCTGGCCCTGGGGGGTATTACCAGACCTCCCAACATTTGAGGAAGAGAAAGAGGGACAGATCATCGGTGGACGTCGTGCGGCGCAGCAAACTTTGGACACACCCTAATCTGCGGCCATTTACCATTTCTTTCTCCCCCGACAAAAGTTGTCAGAGGGGCGCTGGCAATGCGGGAAATTCAGCAGACACCCAAGACAGCAGGGCGCAGACCCAAATCCGAGACTTACCGCTGTATCCGGGACAGTTGGGACTAGAGATGATCGGGTCGATTCCCGGGTCTCTGGTCCAGCATCCAGGTCAGTGTGACCTGGCGGCTGGACGGGAGGCCGCAAATCCTTCCGGGGTTCCCGGCGGCTTCTGATCTCCCAGGACCGGAGCGACGTCTCCTGTGCGTCTGGCTCGTCTCTAGTTGGGTCCTGGGGATTATGTTTTGTTCCCTCATTCACAATTGGAGCCGGCAAAACTTCATCTTGATGTAGCGTCACTATACGACATCCGGCCTCTGTAAGGCCGTGTTCACACGGTGCAGAAATGCTGTGGTTTTTGTTTTCTGCAGGATAGGCACCAAACTACACAATAACAATCTCCTCCCCTTATTTGATGTGTTTCTGGTGCAGATGTGAAGAAGCGTTATTGATGTGCTTTTTATATACAGAAAAGCTTTGACTCTTAATAAAGTATCTGCAGTTTTTTTCCTTGTGTTTTTGTAGGCTCCAAATAGAAAACAAGAGAGAAAAAAGCACAAAACCGCACAGTTCAGCAGCGTCTTCAGATCACAGGGGGCGCACGTCTCATGACATCACATCCACTTTGTTTGGACAGTTAAACAGCAGAATGTTTATGAAAAAAAAAAGGCAGCAGAAAATACGCAGCATCTACGCTACATGTGAACAGGGGCTAAATAGGAGCTTGCAGCTCTCTGGTGCCCCCCTTATCCTCAGGTCAGTCAGGGAACTGCACCTAGGATAAGTAGTCCCCGGAAAGACTGCCTTGTCGGGTACTGGCTATCGGGCACTCTGCAGTGAGGGCAGTATGTATATCGCCTGCCCCAGGCAGGGAATATACACATAAATCTCCAATCCATCACTGCCAGGGTTCCCCAATACCCCCAGGACACTATGCTGCCACCAGTTCCTCATTTGATACTAAAGCTTATATTGGGTCAGGAACCAATCCACAGGTAGCGTGATTTGGCTTGGAGGATGTGGCGGTTCAATCATAGAGCAAGGAGAACGAAACTAGTAAATTTATGTTTACTCCAGAAAATATAGGCAGTGTTTACAAAAATACAAAAGATATTACAAAAGGAGACAAAATACAATATGTACAGACAATTACAAATAAAAGGAATTAAAATAAGAAACTTACTCTATCTCAGTCACTGGTATGACATGTCGATAAAGGGGAGGAGAACCTTCCCAAGGAAAATAGTTCATCAGCACAGCGTGGATGTTAGCTGGTTCTCTGGGCATCTGACACCTCCCCAATTGAGCATCTCAGCTTTATGCATTTGTCCAAAACCAAGAGACTCCTCCCTTGCTGACCTCACTTGGTGGGCTGTGTTATAGGACATACGCCCCTTTTGAAAAGTTATTAAAACTCCTCTCTTTCCATATCTTTGGCTGGGGGCCTCACAGGGTGATGATAGGGGTATTATATTTTCCCTTGTGTTGTGACCATTCTTTAGAGATCAAATAAGACATGTCTGTGTGTTACTGGGGGGGGCAGAAACTGTTTTCTCGGTTTCTGATGGCCGCATTGGCTGCAAAACACTGTTGTGTGTAGCCTTAATTATACTGATTCTAGAAAGATATTTTTCCTCTCTCTATGATTATTGTGTGATATTAAATTCGACCTGAAATAGACAAAGAAAATCTTGTTTGGGAAAGCCGGCTTTAACTGGCCAGATGCAGTAGCATCGACCATGTGCTGAGGGAGAGGATAGAATTTCACAGAGGGGGAGGGGGGATCGCTTGTGAGCTGCGCGTGAAGCTCAGTGTTACACTGCATAAACCAAATTGGGTGGGGCAGCAGGAGCCCTGTATGTGTACCTTAGGGCAATAGGAAAAAATTCATATTTTCCTAACACTTGGATTCATATCTGCACCAAAATAGCATTAAATAAAGGGAAAATGCCTAAAAGAAGCGCAGCAAACACGCAATAATTAGAGAAGATTGTTACTGCATCGTCTGGTGCGGACACCTGCAGAAAAAAGCAGCAGAAAGAACACAGGATTTACACCATGTGTGAACATGGTTACGACATCACAGTTTTATTACATTTTTATAGGTTTAGAAGAGAAAAAATATCAATCACACCATTTTTTAATGTCATTCACCGATTCCCTTAAATAATCTGATCGCTGTCTTCTGCAGGTCATTACGATTACAGGGACACCAAAAATGTCTCTGTTATGTCCTGATTTGTAATGTTTATTATTTTAAAAACCACATTAAAAATTACATTATTTTTTGGATTATCAAGTGTTTTAAATGATTTTTTAGTAATTTATAGAATAAAAAATCTCTTCTCTCTCTAAAATACAGATACATAAAAATCCACTGTTGTGCACAATCTGTCTCTGCCTCAGTATAATCTGCCTGTGGAGTCAGAGCCTGCAGTACAGATCAAGTGCACAAAGTTCTGGCCATTAGCTCCACACGGCTTGTGGTTCAGCAGCTTAAGCTCCTGTCTGTAATGTTAAGGTTGTGGGGTTGAAGCCCTGGGAGAAACAAAGATATCATTTTTGCCTTTGCTTATTATTTTTACTACTTTTATGGGAACAAAAAAATATTTTTCTTGACCTCAGTAAACAGGGAACATATAAATACATTGCGATACACAATGTTTCTCCATGGATATGTATAATCTGCTCCTGGGTTCACTGCTGCAAAAGAAATCAAGATTACCAAATTCTCCTATCTACGTCATTGTGGGCTGTAGCTCATTGGTAGAGCTACAACTTGTGAAAACAGAGATGCAATTTCAAATCCCAGGGATACCAGATCAGTGAATAATACAATCTAATTTATGCAGAGAGCAGCCTCGCCCCTGAGGAGCATGAGCGATGAAGATGTCAAAGAGGAGAGGTGAGTATAGAAGTGAGACAGAAGCTCTGACGTGGTCACACAGAGCCCCATACAGACATGAAGGGGGAGAACACGAGCGGCCGCACAGAGCCCCATACAGACATGGAGGGAGAGAACATGAGCGGCCACACAGAGCCCCATACAGACATGGAGAGGTGAACACGAGTGGCCGCACAGAGCCCCATACAGACATGGAGGGGAGAACACGAGTGGCCACACAGAGCCCCATACAGACATGGAGGGGAGAACACGAGTGGCTGCACAGAGCCCCATACAGACATGGAGGGGGGAGAACATGAACGGCTGCACACAGCCCCATATAGACATGGAGGAGAGAATACGAGCGGCTGTGCAGAGCTGCATACAGACATGGAGGGGGGAGAACATCAGTGGCCACACAGAGCCCCATACAGACATGGAGGGGAGAACACGAGTGGCCACACAGAGCCTCATACAGACATGGAGGGGGGAGAACATCAGTGGCCACACAGAGCCCCATACAGATATTGAGGGGAGAACACGAGTGGCCACACAGAGCCTCATAGAGACATGGAGGGGAGAACACGAGTGGCCGCACAGAGCCCCATACAGACATGGAGGGGGGAACATCAGTGGCCACACAGAGCCCCATACAGACATGGAGAGGGGGGAACATCAGTGGCCACACAGAGCTCCATACAGACATAGAGGGGAGAACACGAGTGGCCGCACAGAGCCTCATACAGACATGGAGGGGAGAACACGAGTGGTCACACAGAGCAGCATACAGACATGGAGGGGAGAACATGAGCGGCTGCACAGAGCCCCATACAGACATGGAGGGGGGAGAACATCAGTGGCCACACAGAGCCCCATACAGACATATAGGGGGAGAACATGAGCGGCCGCACAGAGCCCCATACAGACATAAAGGGGGAGAACATGAGCGGCCGCACAGAGCCCCATACAGACATGGAGGAGGGAGAACATGAGCGGCCACACAGAGCCCCATACAGACATGGAGGAGGGAGAACATGAGCGGCCATACAGACATGGAGCAGAACACATGAGCGGCCGCACAGAGCCCCATACAGATATGAAGGGAGAGAACATGAGCGGCTGCACAGAGCCCCATACAGACATATAGGGGGAGAACATGAGCGGCCGCACAGAGCCCCATACAGACATATAGGGGGAGAACATGAGCGGCCGCACAGAGCCCCATACAGACATATAGGGGGAGAACATGAGCGGCCGCACAGAGTCCCATACAGACATGGAGGAGGGAGAACATGAGCGGCCACACAGAGCCCCATACAGATATGAAGGGAGAGAAGATGAGTGGCCGCACAGAGCCCCATACAGATATGAAGGGAGAGAACATGAGCGGCTGCACAGAGCCCCATACAGACATGGAGGAGGGAGAACACGAGAGCCACACAGAGCCCCATACAGATATGAAGGGAGAGAACATGAGCGGCTGCACAGAGCAACATACAGACATGGAGGGGGAGAACACAAGTGGCCACACAGAGCCCCATACAGACATGGAGGAGGAGAACATGAGCCGCCGCACAGAGCCCCATACAGACATGAGGGGAGAACATGAGCGGCCACATAGAGCCCCATAGAGACATGGAGAGGGAGAACACGAGTGGCCGCACAGAGCCCCATACAGACATGGAGGAGGAGAACATGAGTAGCCACACAGAGCCCCATACAGCCTTTTGAATTTATGCATTTTTCTTTGGTTGGTCAAGAGTTTGAAATGTCACCACACCTTCCTTTGACCAGTGAATGATGGCTTGAAGAAAAGTTGTGAACTATAAAAAAGGGACATGCCTCTGTAACAAGATACATCAAGACATCCAAGAGATCCAGAGTTAAAGAGAACCAGAGACTTTACAAAACCACAGCCAGTAACACTCTACAGGACTGCTGCCAGATCATCATGGCTCCATCACGAGGGACAGAGATTTGTCATTCTGCCAGCATAGGAGACCACAGCCTTGGCTGAAAGAATACAAATTGCTCCATTGACTATCACTGAACCATGGAGACGTTTGTGGAAGCCAGGATTTGGACCCACCGGTCACCTGGCTCCATGGAGATGTTCAGGGAAGCGAGGTTGTGACCCTCCGGTCACCTGGCCTTCTATCTGAATGGACGGTCATCTTCCTACGCTGTCATTACCTCCTCTCTGTGCGTGCCACAGGTGGGGTAGTCGGCCCTGGAAGCAGCTGCCATTATCCCGGCGGGTCAGGGAAGGGTGAGACCCTGTAATGTGCTCCATCTTGGGTACTGAGCTGGGACTGTTCTGTGTGTTATCTGCCTGTTTTGTAGTTCAATAAAGTATCGCTGCACTGTTACCCTCACCCTGTGTTATCTGAGTAGTGTTGTGCCCGTGGGAAAAGGAGAGTGGGTGCTCAGTGGTATGAGCCCTGGTTCATGTGGTCTCAGGCCACGGACTAGAGCACCCACTGTCTCCACAGGGGGTGTACGGGATTTCACACTATCTGGCACGGGGCTGTGCTACTGGCTGACGGGATCCCAGCTGTGATCAGAGGGATTACAATGGAGCTGGGCCGCCATCCTCGCCCTCTGGACAGTCACAAAGCTCTGGTCATTTTTCATATCCTGACTAAGATCCCATCAGTGTCAGGAGGGGGCAAGAAAGCTCCTCTTATGTCTGCGATTTACATACATTTCTAAGAGAGGCCGCCGCTCTGAAACCCCAAATCAAGATTAATTATCTGCAACGATGAATGGTTTATCCCATACATAAAACACTCCCCAAGCCCCCAAATCCGAGCCCTTGTGCCCCCATGTGGTGGCGCCAATCCTAGGCGCTCTGTCATCCTGCATGACTCGGGGGAGAGGGGTGCACATCATTATGAACGCATTTTTTGCACACAGACCTGTGCGATGTAGGAGAATCCTTGTGAAACGCGCAGTAACACGGTCCAGCTGTTTTCCTAAGAACGCGGCACAGGAATCGTTATTACAAGGAATGGATTAGTGCAACTTCCAAAAACAACGATGTGGTGCCAGGCCTGGAAGGTTCAGAGCCGGAGAGGTGGGGACGGGCCAAAAGTGAAAATCCCGAATGGAGGCTCGCGTTCTGCGCTCCAGAGGCCCAGACCATCATTAATCATCCGCGTCCAATGTGGCCCCGAGGGCACGGTGACGGCCCGGTGACAGTGGAGAACCTGATGGCATCGAGCTTCATGCACATGGCACAGAGGAAAGCACAGAGGAAAGCATGGATGGCACAGACGACACAGAGGACTGCACAGAGGATGGCACAGAGGAAAGCATGGATGGCACAGAGGACACAGAGGACGGCACAGAGGAAAGCACAGACGACACTGAGGACGGCATGGATGGCACAGACGACACAGATGACACAGAGGAAAGCACAGACGACACAGAGGAAAGCACAGACGACACAGAGGAAAACATGGATGGCACAGAGGAAAGCACAGAGGAAAGCACAGAGGAAAGCATGGGCAGCAGACGAGATCCAGTACAGGGACTAGTCTTAAGAGACCCAGAGTATTATATGATAACAATGGAAATCCGTGAACATAAGTAAAATAACAAGATGTCTCTCCAAATTCTCCCCAATATCCGGCTCTCATTGACTCCTGCAGTCTCAGCACTATTCACCACTTCATGACTGGCGTCCTTAGCACCTAATAGACCTTGTCTGGATGTTATAACCTGATGCATTGCCAGACGCTAGCTTCTGACAGCGTTCCTGAGGGATCCTAGCCCAGACTATAGAACTCACTGAGTCCCCGCCGCGCTACACTGTAGACATCCCTGAGCCCCTGCCGCACTCCTCTGTAGACATCACTGAGCCCCGCCGCGCTCCACTGTAGACATCACGGAACCCCCGCCGCGCTCCACTGTAGACATCACCGAGCCCCCGCCGCGCTCCACTGTAGACATCACGGAACCCCCGCCGCGCTCCACTGTAGACATCACCGAGCCCCCGCCGCGCTCCACTGTAGACATCACGGAACCCCCGCCGCGCTCCACTGTAGACATCACGGAACCCCCGCCGCGCTCCACTGTAGACATCACCGAGCCCCCGCCGCGCTCCACTGCAGACATCACGGAGCCCCCGCCGCGCTCCACTGTAGACATCACCGAGCCCCCGCCTCGCTCCACTATAGACATCACGGAGCCCCCGCCGCGCTCCACTGTAGACATCACGGAGCCCCCGCCACGCTCCACTGTAGACATCACGGAGCCCCCGCCGCGCTCCACTGTAGACATCACCGAGCCCCCGCCGCTCTCCACTGTAGACATCACGGAGCCCCCGCCGTGCTCCACTGTAGACATCACCGAGCCCTCGCCGCGCTCCACTGTAGACATCACCGAGCCCCCGCCGCGCTCCACTGTAGACATCACTGAGCCCCCGCCGCGCTCCACTGTAGACATCACCGAGCCCCCGCCGCGCTCCACTGTAGACATCACTGAGCCTCCGCCGCGCTCCACTGTAGATATCACTGAGCCTCCGCCGCGCTCCACTGTAGACATCACTGAGCCCCCCGCCGCACTCCACTGTAGATATCACAGAGCCCCCGTCGCACTCCACTGTAGACATCACCGACCCCCTGCCGCGCTCCACAGTAGACATCACTGAGCCCCCCGCCGCGCTCCACTCTAGACATCACTGAGCCCCCGCCGCACTCCACTGTAGACATCACTGAGCCCCCACCGCGCTCCACTGTAGACATCACCGAGCCCCCACCGCGCTCCACTGTAGACATCACCGAGCCCCCGCCGCGCTCCACTCTAGACATCACTGAGCCCCCGCCGTGCTCCACTGTAGACATCACCGAGCCCCCGCCGCGCTCCACTGTAGACATCACCGAGCCCCCGCCGCGCTCCACTGTAGACATCACCGAGCCCCCGCCGCGCTCCACTGTAGACATCACCGAGCCCCCGCCGCGCTCCACTGTAGACATCACCGAGCCCCCGCCGCGCTCCACTGTAGACATCACCGAGCCCCCGCCGCGCTCCACTGTAGATATCATCGTTGCCTAATAAAGTCTCTATTTTTCTACTTTCCTTATTGCTGTCTGTACTTGGACTCTGTCTCTCCCTCCTTCGTCCTGCAGGGGGCAGTGTGTCCCTGTGTCGGCGGCTCTGGCTGGCAGATGTTGGGGTCACTAGCGGTCACGCCGCTCGCACATCTGCCGCGTTACTTCTGCACGTTACACGGATTGAGGTCTCTGATGTCGCTGCTTCTTTTCAGCATTTTCCATCATCTCGTGTCCTGGGACCCGATCGTCACATTTGCTGCCGGTCAGGCGTGCAGCGTCCACATACATTCCGCACATTCTCACCTGCGGACGCGCCATCACGTCACTCGGCGCCATCGACCGGCACCGCTAGGGTCGGAAAATTTGGAAATTTCCCTTTAAGACTAAAAAACTCTGAACGGAAACGAGAAAACTTAGCGATTCCTAATATTGCGGGGGCGGCCCATTGCAACGACCGACTGGCGGCAGCGGTGCCAGGCACAGCTGAGATTAACCCCTTCACTACACTGGGAAGTTTGTGTTATTCCCCAGGGTTCCTGCATGTATGAATTAACCCTCAGACTGCTGCAGACCACCAGAGATAGAACCCCCTGACATCTGGATCATCAGCACCACAACCCCCATCATCAGCACCACAACCCCCATCATCAGCACCACAACCTCCATCATCAGCACCACAACCCCGATCATCAGCACCACAACCTCCATCATCAGCACCACAACCTCCATCATCAGCACCACAACCCCCATCATCAGCACCACAACCTCCATCGTCAGCATCACAACCCCCATCATCAACACCACAACTCCCATCATCAGCACCACAACCTCCATCGTCAGCATCACAACCTCCATCATCAGCACCACAACCCCCATCGTCAGCATCACAACCTCCATCATCAGCACCACAACCCCCATCGTCAGCATCACAACCTCCATCATCAGCACCACAACCCCCATCGTCAGCACCACAACCTCCATCATCAGCACCACAACCCCCATCGTCAGCACCACAACCCTCATCATCAGTACCACAACCCCCATCATCAGCACCACAACCTCCATCGTCAGCATCACAACCTCCATCATCAGCACCACAACCCCCATCGTCAGCATCACAACCTCCATCATCAGCACCACAACCCCCATCGTCAGCACCACAACCCTCATCATCAGTACCACAACCCCCATCATCAGCACCACAACCCCCATCTTCAGCACAACCTCCACTGTCAGCACCACAACCTCCATCATCAGCACCACAACCCCCATCATCAGCACCACAACCTCCATCTCTGCACGTCCTCGGTGGGAACAGACGTCATCTGTGGGGTGATCCTGGCATCACTGATCTCCCGGCAGCTGCTGCGCCCCAAGACACGAGCGGCCGCAGTGTGAGGGGACAGGAAGAGGAGCGTTATAGGATTATTAGTGTTTACCTTATTGAGGACAAAGTGGACACATCCACCACCCACCGGAGACCCCCAGAGACCCCCGCTCATCCCAGCCGCTATACCGCTGAGAATATGACATCTTCCAGCAGCACAGAGTATTTCAGGAGGAGCGTGCTGATCTTCTACGAAGTCACAGGCTGAGGCTGACATAGTGAGAGGACCAAGATCCCAGCAGCACAGAGTATTTCAGGAGGAGCGTGCTGATCTTCTAGGAGGTCACTGGCTGAGGCTGATATAGTGAGAGGACCAAGATCCCAGCAGCACAGAGTATTTCAGGAGGAGCGTGCTGATCTTCTAGGAGGTCACAGGCTGAGGCTGACATAGTGAGAGGACCAGGATCCCAGCAGCACAGAGTATTTCAGGAGGAGCGTGCTGATCTTCTAGGAGGTCACAGGCTGAGGCTGACATAGTGAGAGGACCAGGGTCCCAGCAGCACAGAGTATTTCAGGAGGAGCATGCTGATCTTCTAGGAGGTCACAGGCTGAGGCTGACATAGTGAGAGGACCAGGGTCCCAGCAGCACAGAGTATTTCAGGAGGAGTGTGCTGATCTTCTAGGAGGTCACAGGCTGAGGCTGACATAGTGAGAGGACCAGGATCCCAGCAGCACAGAGTATTTCAGGAGGAGCGTGCTGATCTTCTAGGAGGTCACAGGCTGAGGCTGACATAGTGAGAGGACCATGGTCCCAGCAGCACAGAGTATTTCAGGAGGAGCGTGCTGATCTTCTAGGAGGTCACAGGCTGAGGCTCACATAGTGAGAGGACCAGGGTCCCAGCAGCACAGAGTATTTCAGGAGGAGCGTGCTGATCTTCTAGGAGGTCACAGGCTGAGGCTGACATAGTGAGAGAACCAGGATCCCAGCAGCACAGAGTATTTCAGGAGGAGCGTGCTGATCTTCTAGGAGGTCACAGACTGAGGCTGACATAGTGAGAGGACCAGGGTCCCAGCAGCACAGAGTATTTCAGGAGGAGCGTGCTGATCTTCTTGGAGGTCACAGACTGAGGCTGACATAGTGAGAGGACCAGGATCCCAGCAGCACAGAGTATTTCAGGAGGAGCGTGCTGATCTTCTAGGAGGTCACAGGCTGAGGCTGACATAGTGAGAGGACCATGGTCCCAGCAGCACAGAGTATTTCAGGAGGAGCGTGCTGATCTTCTAGGAGGTCACAGGCTGAGGCTCACATAGTGAGAGGACCAGGGTCCCAGCAGCACAGAGTATTTCAGGAGGAGCGTGCTGATCTTCTAGGAGGTCACAGGCTGAGGCTGACATAGTGAGAGGACCATGGTCCCAGCAGCACAGAGTATTTCAGGAGGAGCGTGCTGATCTTCTAGGAGGTCACAGACTGAGGCTGACATAGTAAGAGAACCATGGTCCCAGCAGCACAGACTATTTCAGGAGGAGCGTGCTGATCTTCTAGGAGGTCACAGGCTGAGGCTGACATAGTGAGAGGACCAAGATCCCAGCAGCACAGAGTTTTTCAGGAGTAGCGTGCTGATCTTCTAGGAGGTCACAGACTGAGGGCTGACATAGTAAGAGAACCATGGTCCCAGCAGCACAGAGTATTTCAGGAGGAGCGTGCTGATCTTCTAGGAGGTCACAGGCTGAGGCTGACATAGTAAGAGAACCATGGTCCCAGCAGCACAGACTATTTCAGGAGGAGCGTGCTGATCTTCTAGGAGGTCACAGGCTGAGGCTGACATAGTGAGAGGACCAAGATCCCAGCAGCACAGAGTTTTTCAGGAGGAGCGTGCTGATCTTCTTGGAGGTCACAGACTGAGGCTGACATAGTGAGAGGACCAGGATCCCAGCAGCACAGAGTATTTCAGGAGGAGCGTGCTGATCTTCTAGGAGGTCACAGACTGAGGCTGACATAGTGAGAGGACCAGGATCCCAGCAGCACAGAGTATTTCAGGAGGAGCGTGCTGATCTTCTAGGAGGTCACAGGCTGAGGCTCACATAGTGAGAGGACCAGGGTCCCAGCAGCACAGAGTATTTCAGGAGGAGCGTGCTGATCTTCTAGGAGGTCACAGGCTGAGGCTGACATAGTGAGAGGACCATGGTCCCAGCAGCACAGAGTATTTCAGGAGGAGCGTGCTGATCTTCTAGGAGGTCACAGACTGAGGCTGACATAGTGAGAGGACCAGGATCCCAGCAGCACAGAGTATTTCAGGAGGAGCGTGCTGATCTTCTAGGAGGTCACAGGCTGAGGCTGACATAGTGAGAGGACCAGGATCCCAGCAGCACAGAGTATTTCAGGAGGAGCGTGCTGATCTTCTAGGAGGTCACAGGCTGAGGCTCACATAGTGAGAGGACCAGGGTCCCAGCAGCACAGAGTATTTCAGGAGGAGCGTGCTGATCTTCTAGGAGGTCACAGACTGAGGCTGACATAGTAAGAGAACAAAGATCCCAGCAGCACAGAGTATTTCAGGAGGAGCGTGCTGATCTTCTAGGAGGTCACAGGCTGAGGCTGACATAGTGAGAGGACCATGGTCCCAGCAGCACAGAGTATTTCAGGAGGAGCGTGCTGATCTTCTAGGAGGTCACAGGCTGACGCTGACATAGTAAGAGAACCAAGGTCCCAGCAGCACAGAGTATTTCAGGAGGAGCGTGCTGATCTTCTAGGAGGTCACAGACTGAGGCTGACATAGTGAGAGGACCAGGATCCCAGCAGCACAGAGTATTTCAGGAGGAGTGTGCTGATCTTCTAGGAGGTCACAGACTGAGGCTGACATAGTGAGAGGACCAGGATCCCAGCAGCACAGAGTATTTCAGGAGGAGTGTGCTGATCTTCTAGGAGGTCACAGACTGAGGCTGACATAGTAAGAGAACCAAGGTCCCAGCAGCACAGAGTATTTCAGGAGGAGTGTGCTGATCTTCTAGGAGGTCACAGACTGAGGCTGACATAGTGAGAGGACCAGGATCCCAGCAGCACAGAGTATTTCAGGAGGAGTGTGCTGATCTTCTAGGAGGTCACAGACTGAGGCTGACATAGTGAGAGGACCAGGGTCCCAACAGCATAGAGTATTTCAGGAGGAGTGTGCTGATCTTCTAGGAGGTCACAGACTGAGGCTGACATAGTGAGAGGACCAGGATCCCAGCAGCACAGAGTATTTCAGGAGGAGTGTGCTGATCTTCTAGGAGGTCACAGACTGAGGCTGACATAGTGAGAGGACCAGGATCCCAGCAGCACAGAGTATTTCAGGAGGAGCGTGCTGATATTCTAGGAGGTCACAGACTGAGGCTGACATAGTGAGAGGACCAGGATCCCAGCAGCACAGAGTATTTCAGAAGGAGCGTGCTGATCTTCTAGAAGGTCACAGGCTGAGGCTGACATAGTGAGAAGACCAGGGTCCCAGCAGCACAGAGTATTTCAGGAGGAGTGTGCTGATCTTCTAGGAGGTCACAGACTGAGGCTGACATACTGAGAGGACCAGGATCCCAGCAGCACAGAGTATTTCAGGAGGAGCATGCTGATCTTCTAGGAGGTGACAGGCTGAGGCTGATATAGTGAGAGGACCAAGGTCCCAGCAGCACAGAGTATTTCAGGAGGAGCGTGCTGATCTTCTAGGAGGTCACAGACCGAGGCTGACATAGTGAGAGGACCAGGGTCCCAACAGCACAGAGTATTTCAGGAGGAGCATGCTGATCTTCTAGGAAGTGACAGGCTGAGGCTGATATAGTGAGATGACCAAGGTCCCAGCAGCACAGAGTATTTCAGGAGGAGCGTGCTGATCTTCTAGGAGGTCACAGACTGAGGCTGACATAGTGAGAGGACCAGGGTCCCAACAGCACAGAGTATTTCAGGAGGAGCGTGCTGATCTTCTAGGAGGTGACAGGCTGAGGCTGATATAGTGAGAGGACCAAGGTCCCAGCAGCACAGAGTATTTCAGGAGGAGCGTGCTGATCTTCTAGGAGGTCACAGACCGAGGCTGACATAGTGAGAGGACCAGGGTCCCAGCAGCACAGAGTATTTCAGGAGGAGCATGCTGATCTTCTAGGAGGTCACAGACTGAGGCTGATATAGTGAGAGGACCAAGGTCCCAGCAGCACAGAGTATTTCAGGAGGAGCGTGCTGATCTTCTAGGAGGTCACAGACTGAGGCTGACATAGTGAGAGGACCAGGGTCCCAGCAGCACAGAGCATTTCAGGAGGAGCGTGCTGATCTTCTAGGAGGTCACAGACTGAGGCTGATATAGTGAGAGGACCAAGGTCCCAGCAGCACAGAGTATTTCAGGAGGAGCGTGCTGATCTTCTGGGAGGTCACAGACTGAGGCTGACATAGTGAGAGGACCAGGGTCCCAGCAGCACAGAGTATTTCAGGAGGAGCGTGCTGATCTTCTAGGAGGTCACAGACTGAGGCTGATATAGTGAGAGGACCAAGGTCCCAGCAGCACAGAGTATTTCAGGAGGAGTGTGCTGATCTTCTAGGAGGTCACAGACTGAGGCTGATATAGTGAGAGGACCAAGGTCCCAGCAGCACAGAGTATTTCAGGAGGAGCGTGCTGATCTTCTAGGAGGTCACAGACTGAGGCTGACATAGTGAGAGGACCAGGGTCCCAGCAGCACAGAGCATTTCAGGAGGAGCGTGCTGATCTTCTAGAAGGTCACAGGCTGAGGCTGACATAGTGAGAGGACCATGGTCCCAGCAGCACAGAGTATTTCAGGAGGAGCATGCTGATCTTCTAGGAGGTCACAGACTGAGGCTGACATAGTGAGAGGACCAGGGTCCCAGCAGCACAGATCATTTCAGGAGGAGCGTGCTGATCTTCTAGAAGGTCACAGGTTGAGGCTGACATAGTGAGAGGACCATGGTCCCAGCAGCACAGAGTATTTCAGGAGGAGCATGCTGATCTTCTAGGAGGTCACAGGCTGACGCTGACATAGTAAGAGAACTAAGGTCCCAGCAGCACAGAGTATTTCAGGAGGAGCGTGCTGATCTTCTAGGAGGTCACAGACTGAGGCTGACATAGTGAGAGGACCAGGATCCCAGCAGCACAGAGTATTTCAGGAGGAGTGTGCTGATCTTCTAGGAGGTCACAGACTGAGGCTGACATAGTGAGAGGACCAGGGTCCCAACAGCACAGAGTATTTCAGGAGGAGCGTGCTGATATTCTAGGAGGTCACAGACTGAGGCTGACATAGTGAGAGGACCAGGATCCCAGCAGCACAGAGTATTTCAGAAGGAGCGTGCTGATCTTCTAGAAGGTCACAGGCTGAGGCTGACATAGTGAGAAGACCAGGGTCCCAGCAGCACAGAGTATTTCAGGAGGAGCGTGCTGATCTTCTAGGAGGTGACAGGCTGAGGCTGATATAGTGAGAGGACCAAGGTCCCAGCAGCACAGAGTATTTCAGGAGGAGCGTGCTGAGCTTCTAGGAGGTCACAGACTGAGGCTGACATAGTAAGAGAACAAAGATCCCAGCAGCACAGAGTATTTCAGGAGGAGCGTGCTGATCTTTTAGGAGGTCACAGACCGAGGCTGACATAGTGAGAGGACCAGGGTCCCAGCAGCACAGAGTATTTCAGGAGGAGCGTGCTGATCTTCTAGGAGGTCACAGACTGAGGTTGATATAGTGAGAGGACCAAGGTCCCAACAGCACAGAGTATTTCAGGAGGAGCGTGCTGATCTTCTGGGAGGTCACAGGCTGAGGCTGACATAGTGAGAGGACCAGGATCCCAGCAGCACAGAGTATTTCAGGAGGAGCGTGCTGATCTTCTAGGAGGTCACAGGCTGAGGCTCACATAGTGAGAGGACCAGGGTCCCAGCAGCACAGAGTATTTCAGGAGGAGCGTGCTGATCTTCTAGGAGGTCACAGACTGAGGCTGACATAGTAAGAGAACAAAGATCCCAGCAGCACAGAGTATTTCAGGAGGAGCGTGCTGATCTTCTAGGAGGTCACAGGCTGAGGCTGACATAGTGAGAGGACCATGGTCCCAGCAGCACAGAGTATTTCAGGAGGAGCGTGCTGATCTTCTAGGAGGTCACAGGCTGACGCTGACATAGTAAGAGAACCAAGGTCCCAGCAGCACAGAGTATTTCAGGAGGAGCGTGCTGATCTTCTAGGAGGTCACAGACTGAGGCTGACATAGTGAGAGGACCAGGATCCCAGCAGCACAGAGTATTTCAGGAGGAGTGTGCTGATCTTCTAGGAGGTCACAGACTGAGGCTGACATAGTGAGAGGACCAGGATCCCAGCAGCACAGAGTATTTCAGGAGGAGTGTGCTGATCTTCTAGGAGGTCACAGACTGAGGCTGACATAGTAAGAGAACCAAGGTCCCAGCAGCACAGAGTATTTCAGGAGGAGTGTGCTGATCTTCTAGGAGGTCACAGACTGAGGCTGACATAGTGAGAGGACCAGGATCCCAGCAGCACAGAGTATTTCAGGAGGAGTGTGCTGATCTTCTAGGAGGTCACAGACTGAGGCTGACATAGTGAGAGGACCAGGGTCCCAACAGCATAGAGTATTTCAGGAGGAGTGTGCTGATCTTCTAGGAGGTCACAGACTGAGGCTGACATAGTGAGAGGACCAGGATCCCAGCAGCACAGAGTATTTCAGGAGGAGTGTGCTGATCTTCTAGGAGGTCACAGACTGAGGCTGACATAGTGAGAGGACCAGGATCCCAGCAGCACAGAGTATTTCAGGAGGAGCGTGCTGATATTCTAGGAGGTCACAGACTGAGGCTGACATAGTGAGAGGACCAGGATCCCAGCAGCACAGAGTATTTCAGAAGGAGCGTGCTGATCTTCTAGAAGGTCACAGGCTGAGGCTGACATAGTGAGAAGACCAGGGTCCCAGCAGCACAGAGTATTTCAGGAGGAGTGTGCTGATCTTCTAGGAGGTCACAGACTGAGGCTGACATACTGAGAGGACCAGGATCCCAGCAGCACAGAGTATTTCAGGAGGAGCATGCTGATCTTCTAGGAGGTGACAGGCTGAGGCTGATATAGTGAGAGGACCAAGGTCCCAGCAGCACAGAGTATTTCAGGAGGAGCGTGCTGATCTTCTAGGAGGTCACAGACCGAGGCTGACATAGTGAGAGGACCAGGGTCCCAACAGCACAGAGTATTTCAGGAGGAGCATGCTGATCTTCTAGGAAGTGACAGGCTGAGGCTGATATAGTGAGATGACCAAGGTCCCAGCAGCACAGAGTATTTCAGGAGGAGCGTGCTGATCTTCTAGGAGGTCACAGACTGAGGCTGACATAGTGAGAGGACCAGGGTCCCAACAGCACAGAGTATTTCAGGAGGAGCGTGCTGATCTTCTAGGAGGTGACAGGCTGAGGCTGATATAGTGAGAGGACCAAGGTCCCAGCAGCACAGAGTATTTCAGGAGGAGCGTGCTGATCTTCTAGGAGGTCACAGACCGAGGCTGACATAGTGAGAGGACCAGGGTCCCAGCAGCACAGAGTATTTCAGGAGGAGCGTGCTGATCTTCTAGGAGGTCACAGACTGAGGCTGATATAGTGAGAGGACCAAGGTCCCAGCAGCACAGAGTATTTCAGGAGGAGCGTGCTGATCTTCTAGGAGGTCACAGACTGAGGCTGACATAGTGAGAGGACCAGGGTCCCAGCAGCACAGAGCATTTCAGGAGGAGCGTGCTGATCTTCTAGGAGGTCACAGACTGAGGCTGATATAGTGAGAGGACCAAGGTCCCAGCAGCACAGAGTATTTCAGGAGGAGCGTGCTGATCTTCTGGGAGGTCACAGACTGAGGCTGACATAGTGAGAGGACCAGGGTCCCAGCAGCACAGAGTATTTCAGGAGGAGCGTGCTGATCTTCTAGGAGGTCACAGACTGAGGCTGATATAGTGAGAGGACCAAGGTCCCAGCAGCACAGAGTATTTCAGGAGGAGTGTGCTGATCTTCTAGGAGGTCACAGACTGAGGCTGATATAGTGAGAGGACCAAGGTCCCAGCAGCACAGAGTATTTCAGGAGGAGCGTGCTGATCTTCTAGGAGGTCACAGACTGAGGCTGACATAGTGAGAGGACCAGGGTCCCAGCAGCACAGAGCATTTCAGGAGGAGCGTGCTGATCTTCTAGAAGGTCACAGGCTGAGGCTGACATAGTGAGAGGACCATGGTCCCAGCAGCACAGAGTATTTCAGGAGGAGCATGCTGATCTTCTAGGAGGTCACAGACTGAGGCTGACATAGTGAGAGGACCAGGGTCCCAGCAGCACAGATCATTTCAGGAGGAGCGTGCTGATCTTCTAGAAGGTCACAGGTTGAGGCTGACATAGTGAGAGGACCATGGTCCCAGCAGCACAGAGTATTTCAGGAGGAGCATGCTGATCTTCTAGGAGGTCACAGGCTGAGGCTGACATAGTGAGAGGACCATGGTCCCAGCAGCACAGAGTATTTCAGGAGGAGCATGCTGATCTTCTAGGAGGTCACAGGCTGACGCTGACATAGTAAGAGAACTAAGGTCCCAGCAGCACAGAGTATTTCAGGAGGAGCGTGCTGATCTTCTAGGAGGTCACAGACTGAGGCTGACATAGTGAGAGGACCAGGATCCCAGCAGCACAGAGTATTTCAGGAGGAGTGTGCTGATCTTCTAGGAGGTCACAGACTGAGGCTGACATAGTGAGAGGACCAGGGTCCCAACAGCACAGAGTATTTCAGGAGGAGCGTGCTGATATTCTAGGAGGTCACAGACTGAGGCTGACATAGTGAGAGGACCAGGATCCCAGCAGCACAGAGTATTTCAGAAGGAGCGTGCTGATCTTCTAGAAGGTCACAGGCTGAGGCTGACATAGTGAGAAGACCAGGGTCCCAGCAGCACAGAGTATTTCAGGAGGAGCGTGCTGATCTTCTAGGAGGTGACAGGCTGAGGCTGATATAGTGAGAGGACCAAGGTCCCAGCAGCACAGAGTATTTCAGGAGGAGCGTGCTGAGCTTCTAGGAGGTCACAGACTGAGGCTGACATAGTAAGAGAACAAAGATCCCAGCAGCACAGAGTATTTCAGGAGGAGCGTGCTGATCTTTTAGGAGGTCACAGACCGAGGCTGACATAGTGAGAGGACCAGGGTCCCAGCAGCACAGAGTATTTCAGGAGGAGCGTGCTGATCTTCTAGGAGGTCACAGACTGAGGTTGATATAGTGAGAGGACCAAGGTCCCAACAGCACAGAGTATTTCAGGAGGAGCGTGCTGATCTTCTGGGAGGTCACAGGCTGAGGCTGACATAGTGAGAGGACCAGGATCCCAGCAGCACAGAGTATTTCAGGAGGAGCGTGCTGATCTTCTAGGAGGTCACAGACTGAGGCTGATATAGTGAGAGGACCAAGGTCCCAGCAGCACAGAGTATTTCAGGAGGAGCGTGCTGATCTTCTAGGAGGTCACAGGCTGAGGCTGACATAGTGAGAGGACCAGGGTCCCAGCAGCACAGAGTATTTCAGGAGGAGCGTGCTGATCTTCTAGAAGGTCACAGGCTGAGGCTGACATAGTGAGAGGACCATGGTCCCAGCAGCACAGAGTATTTCAGGAGGAGCATGCTGATCTTCTAGGAGGTCACAGACTGAGGCTGACATAGTGAGAGGACCAGGGTCCCAGCAGCACAGAGCATTTCAGGAGGAGCGTGCTGATCTTCTAGGAGGTCACAGACTGAGGCTGACATAGTGAGAGGACCAGGGTCCCAGCAGCACAGAGTATTTCAGGAGGAGCATGCTGATCTTCTAGGAGGTCACAGACTGAGGCTGACATAGTGAGAGGACCAGGGTCCCAGCAGCACAGAATATTTCAGGAGGAGCGTGCTGATCTTCTAGAAGGTCACAGGCTGAGGCTGACATAGTGAGAGGACCATGGTCCCAGCAGCACAGAGTATTTCAGGAGGAGCATGCTGATCTTCTAGGAGGTCACAGGCTGAGGCTGACATAGTGAGAAGACCAGGGTCCCAGCAGCACAGAGTATTTCAGGAGGAGCGTGCTGATCTTCTAGAAGGTCACAGGCTGAGGCTGACATAGTAAGAGAACCAAGGTCCCAGCAGCACAGAGTATTTCAGGAGGAGCGTGCTGATCTTCTAGGAGGTCACAGACCGAGGCTGACATAGTGAGAGGACCAGGGTCCCAGCAGCACAGAGTATTTCAGGAGGAGCGTGCTGATCTTCTAGGAGGTCACAGACTGAGGTTGATATAGTGAGAGGACCAAGGTCCCAGCAGCACAGAGTATTTCAGGAGGAGCGTGCTGATCTTCTGGGAGGTCACAGGCTGAGGCTGACATAGTGAGAGGACCAGGATCCCAGCAGCACAGAGTATTTCAGGAGGAGCGTGCTGATCTTCTAGGAGGTCACAGACTGAGGCTGATATAGTGAGAGGACCAAGGTCCCAGCAGCACAGAGTATTTCAGGAGGAGCGTGCTGATCTTCTAGGAGGTCACAGGCTGAGGCTGACATAGTGAGAAGACCAGGGTCCCAGCAGCACAGAGTATTTCAGGTGGAGCGTGCTGATCTTCTGGGAGGTCACAGACTGAGGCTGACATAGTGAGAGGACCAGGGTCCCAGCAGCACAGAGTATTTCAGGAGGAGCGTGCTGATCTTCTAGGAGGTCACAGACTGAGGCAGACATAGTGAGAGGACCAGGGTCCCAGCAGCACAGAGTATTTCAGGAGGAGCGTGCTGATCTTCTGGGAGGTCACAGGCTGGGGGCTGACATAGTGAGAGGACCAGGATCCCAGCAGCACAGAGTATTTCAGGAGGAGCGTGCTGATCTTCTAGGAGGTCACAGGCTGAGGCGGACATAGTGAGAGAACCAGGGTCCCAGCAGCACAGAGTATTTCAGGAGGAGCGTGCTGATCTTCTAGGAGGTCACAGGCTGAGGCTGACATAGTGAGAGGACCAGGGTCCCAGCAGCACAGAGTATTTCAGGAGGAGCGTGCTGATCTTCTGGGAGGTCACAGGCTGGGGGCTGACATAGTGAGAGGACCAGGATCCCAGCAGCACAGAGTATTTCAGGAGGAGCGTGCTGATCTTCTAGGAGGTCACAGGCTGAGGCGGACATAGTGAGAGAACCAGGGTCCCAGCAGCACAGAGTATTTCAGGAGGAGCGTGCTGATCTTCTAGGAGGTCACAGGCTGAGGCGGACATAGTGAGAGAACCAGGGTCCCAGCAGCACAGAGTATTTCAGGAGGAGCATGCTGATCTTCTAGAAGGTCACAGGCTGAGGCTGACATAGTGAGAGGACCAGGGTCCCCGCAGCACAGAGTATTTCAGGAGGAGCATGCTGATCTTCTAGGAGGTCACAGGCTGAGGCTGACATAGTGAGAGGACCAGGGTCCCAGCAGCACAGAGTATTTCAGGAGGAGCGTGCTGAACTTCTAGGAGATCACAGACTGAGGCTGACATAGTGAGAGGACCAGGGTCCCAGCAGCACAGAGTATTTCAGGAGGAGCGTGCTGATCTTCTAGGAGATCACAGACTGAGGCTGACATAGTGAGAGGACCAGGGTCCCAGCAGCACAGAGTATTTCAGGAGGAGCGTGCTGATCTTCTAGGAGGTCACAGGCTGAGGGTGACATAGTGAGAGGGCCAGGATCCCAGCAGCACAGAGTATTTCAGGAGGAGCGTGCTGATCTTCTAGGAGGTCACAGGCTGAGGCTGACATAGTGAGAGGACCAAGATCCCAGCAGCACAGAGTATTTCAGGAGGAGCGTGCTGATCTTCTAGGAGGTCACAGGCTGAGGCTGACATAGTGAGAGGACCAAGATCCCAGCAGCACAGAGTATTTCAGGAGGAGCGTGCTAATCTTCTGGGAGGTCACAGGCTGAGGCTGCCATAGTGAGAGGACCAGGGTCCCAGCAGCACAGAAACCTGAAATAAAAAATGTTAAAAATGAGACTGGAAGGAGATGACGCGTCAGCGCCCGACCTTGGAGGCCACAGCCACGAATGGCCTTCACCCTATGGGCTGACCCCCAGGCACCAGATATTTTCCTGCTGGACACTTTTATGTCATCACACTATTTCTGACACTTCTATTCCTTTAATATTAGATTCTTCTTGTTCTTCCTCCTAATTTGTTTTGTGTCTTTAGTGTTTTTTCATTTGTAAAATCAAGGATTTTGTTTATTATTGTTTTTCCCTTTTTTAAGGTGTCTGGTCATCAATGTAGCATTCGTTCATAAGCAGCAGCAAGGACGACAGAACACAGCATTATTGAGCAGTGCAGATGCGAAACCACATCTGGGGTGAGATAATAAAACACCTTTTAGAAGTTGCAGCCCAGCCTGCGGGACATTACATATCAGTACTGGGCAATGTAGCTGTGAATCCAGCTCTGTGGTGAAATAAAACACTTAGGCAAAGTGCACACATTGCAGAAAATTTCTGCTTAAAAACCTTACTCCCTTCCCAGAAACCGCACCTATTTTTTTGATGCGGTTTTTCCGCAGCGGTTTCAAAATGCATGGAAGAAGCCAAAAACGTTGAAAAATCCGCAAAATTAATGAGCATGATGCGTTTTTTACCGCAATGCGTTTTTTTCGCAGTAAAAAAATGCATCAATGTGCACAAAAAGTGCAAAATGCATAGAAATGACTGGGAAGCTTATTTTTAGCAGTTTTATAGCGGTTTTATAGTGAAAACCGCTAAAAAAAACACCGCTAAAAAACCGCTGTGTGTGAACACAGCCTTACTAGAAACTGCTTTATTATCTTCCGGTCTCACAGCCACTGTCCACACCTCCCTCCTTTCTCTCCCCTCTACATAGACTTTAAAAGAAAGCTGTAATATGATCCCTCAGTGAGCAGGCTAACTGACTTATGTAGAGAAATTTTTTAAAGTGATTGTTGCGTTCAGGAGGTGAGGTGAAGGCGAGACAGAGAAAAGGTGGCTCATAAGTGGAGATAGAAGCAGATTTCTCCAATAAGAAATATTCCAGGATGTCTTATATTCCCTTGTGCTATTGATTTATTTGTAGAAGAGACAGTAATGACTGAAGCTCCCAGACTGGATACACTGTAACAAACCACCAGCTGCGAGCAGGAATAATAAAGGATGGGTTGCCGATCACTGCCAGCAGCAGAGATCTTTAGGATGGTGATGAATTGATGCGCTGAGTCCAGAGATGAGGAGCGGCACTAATCACTTACATCACTGTTTCTGCCATTGTTCTGAAGTTTTCCGCTCCATGTCTTGGCGTCTGGCGTCTCCCATGTGACTTTGTGTCGGTGAGAGGCCACCGTCGTTGTCTGTTCTGTAGTCACCCCGATCGTGGAGGCGGTCATATTGTTTCTGGATTTTGTACAGTCAGCTTTCCCCAGTGACAGGAAGCAGAGATAGTGACACAGACAGTCAGTGACCAAGAGCTGGGTGACAGGAGCCGGGTGACAAGAGCCAGGTGACAGGAGCCGGGCAACAGGAGCCGAGCGACAGGAGCCGAGCGACAGGAGCCGGCTGACAGGAGTCAAGTGATAGGAGCCAGGCAACAGGAGCCAGGTGACAGGAGCCAGGTGATAGGAGTCGGGTGACAGGAGCCAGGCAACAGCGGCCAGGTGACAGGAGCCAGGCGACAGGAGCCAGGCAACAGATTCCAGGTGACAGGAGACAGGCAACAGCGGCCAGGTGACAGGAGAGAGGAGCCATGAGATAGGAGTCGGGTGACAGGAGCCAGGCAACAGATTCCAGGTGACAGGAGCCAGGTGACAGGAGCCAGGCAACAGATTCCAGGTGACAGGAGACAGGCAACAGATTCCAGGTGACAGGAGACAGGCAACAGCGGCCAGGTGACAGGAGCCGGGCAACAGATTCCAGGTGACAGGAGCCAGGTGACAGCGGCCAGGTGACAGGAGCCGGACAACAGATTCCAGGTGACAGGAGACAGGCAACAGATTCCAGGTGACAGGAGACAGGCAACAGCGGCCAGGTGACAGGAGCCGGGCAACAGGAGACAGGCAACAGATTCCAGGTGACAGGAGACAGGCAACAGATTCCAGGTGACAGGAGACAGGCAACAGCGGCCAGGTGACAGGAGCCGGGCAACAGATTCCAGGTGACAGGAGACAGGCAACAGATTCCAGGTGACAGGAGACAGGCAACAGCGGCCAGGTGACAGGAGAGTGGAGCCATGAGATAGGAGTCGGGTGACAGGAGCCAGGCAACAGATTCCAGGTGACAGGAGCCAGATGACAGGACCCAGTTAACAGGAGCCAGGTGACAGGAGCTGGGTGATAGGAGCCAAGTGACAAGAACCAGGCTACAGGAGGTCCAACCCCTTCAGCAGTGGATCTACAGATCTCTGCTTATCTTTTTTCCTGGGAAGAAACCAGTTTTAAAGTCTTGTCACGTGGACCCGTCCTGTGTGACGCGACCAGCAGGCCGGTAACTAGAACAACAAGACAAAGGGAAGGGAAACAGTTACAACGGTGGGCCCTGCGATAGGGAAAGGGGATGTGGAGACCTGCTGCACTCCCCTGAGTAAGTGTCCCTAACGCTCCTAACGTTCCCTATGCTAGTTCCGCACCGGGCACCGATCAGGAACCTGTCGCCCTCGCACACCCTACACCTATCCCTTGCTAGGGAGCTGGATGGCGCAGGCACTGGCCCCACCGCTGTACTAATACACACTAAGCAAAAACACAAACAGGGAAACACCAATTAGCTTTACTCTGTGGCTCTTGCTCCTGGCAACAGAGTCCACCACCAGCATGCAGCTCTCCGCATGAATCGCCGCCACCAAGCTCTGTCAGAGCTACAAGGAAATCCCCTATGACTCCTTTCACACCAGGCTAAGATAGTGCTGCAAGGAACGCTCTCCAGCTCCTTCCTCCACCAAGTATGGTTGAAATGAACACTATCACCAACACTGATTGCAACACCTGTGACTCTTTTATAGCAGAGCCAGAGCAATCACACCTGCATCATAATCATGTGCACTCTACTAAAGAAACAGAGTGCAATGACGCTCACCACCACCGGGGGCAAACTTAGAACAAAAGACACCACAGTGAAATAATCCTAATGGCCACCGGGGGCAAAACCAACCTTAAGCACAGCTTAGGGAAAAAAAGGTTACCTGTGCTTTTTATATGTCCTGATCCAGCATGGATCTTGACAGTACCCTCCCCTTAATGAGGGGCCTCTGGACCCTCAAAACCGCTCCCCATCAGGGAACCACCTACAGCAGGGACGCCCAGACCCAGAGTTCATCCCAGCAACTACCTGCACGTCAGGTTGAAGAGAAACAAGCCCGCTGGTATTGGCAACGTTTCTGGAGGCACCACACATCTCCAAATTGCTGACCTGGGGAACGAGTAGTGTATGTGTATGTTTGGTATGAGCTGGTAAGACTCCACAACACACTTCCACTGGATGTTTTTTGGTGGCCACCCATACACGCTCGTTCACACACAGGTCCGGACCTGAACGTTTATTGCCACTCGTTCGTCTGTCACCATTTGGAGAACTCTTTCTGGGATTGACAACAGAGGCATCCCCCTGTGTCACCACACTCACACCCCCGCACCTCACCAAGGGGTACACCACCCTCCAACCCCTTCTACCACAAGGTCTGCGCCTCCCAGGGTTGGCCAATGGCGAGGGTTGAGACTTGCCCCTACTCTCCTGCAGCACATCTGCTGCCCTCACTGGAGAGGAAGGGGTCCGTGGAAGAGAGACGGCAGAGACAGTAGTTCCCAGGCAGCAGCCCTCACACGACTGCCCCCAGCTGACCACTTCCCTCACCCACCAATCTATTACCGGGTTGTGTCTTTTCAGCCAAGGGAGGCCTAAAACAATAGGTACTGGCATTCCCTCCGAGACGTAGCATGACAAGGACTCCTCATGATGTCCTATAAGCAGATGGATAGTCTCTATGACTTGGGTCAAGCTCCCCTGGCTCAGTGGAGCAGAGTTTATGGCCTGGACGCTTATAGGTTGGGCTAGCGTCCTACACTTCAGACCATGAGTCTGGACAAAGCGAGCATCCACCAGACTGACTCCTGCTCCGCTGTCCACAAACACCGGTATCACCTCCGGTACCCCGCAGCCAAGACCTCTGCTGACATGGTACCTTGGGAGGGCAAAATGGAGGAAATGTATACTCCCTGGTCACCTCCCTCCAAGCGACCAGGGGAATGCGGCTTCTCAGATGGCACAGATAATTTGGCACGCAATGGGCAAGCCTTCAGGACATGACCAGTCTGCCCACAGTACAAACATGCCGACACCACTCCCCGAACCGTAGGCAGCTCCGAATACAAACTAGCTCCTCCTACTTGCATAGGTTAGTCTGGAGACTTGGCGTGAACTGGGCAGGCTCTCATAAAATGACCAGGCTTCCCACAAGAAAAGCATACCCCCCCACCACGACGAGCCGCAGCCACCCCCTTCTTTTTATCAACAACACCGGGCTGTCTGGGTTCCTCCGTCTGCACTGGTGGGTCCTCCTCCCTAGTGAGGACATCAGGGGGCACTTTTTGTATATGTCTTTCCCTAAGGCGTCTATCCACCCGGATGGCAAGGGACATGGCGGCCTCCAGCGACCTGGGGGCGGCGTACTGCAACAGAGTATCCTGCAACTTTAGTGACAAACCCAGCACAAATTGACTCCTAAGTGCAGGGTCATTCCACTGAGTGTCAGTGGCCCATCTCCTAAACTCTGAGCAGTATTCCGCAGCAACCCGGGCTCCCTGTTTACACCTACGGAGTCGAGTTTCCGCCAGGGCGACGCCATCAGGATCCCCATTCACAAGCGCCAAAGCCGCAAAAAACTCGTCCACGGACTCTAATGATGGAGAATCGTCCGGTAGAGAGAAGGCCCAGGATTGGGGATCCCCTTTAAGAAGGGACATAATGATTCCCACCCGTTGCTCTTCACTCCCTGATGAACGAGGGCGCAGCCTGAAATACAATTTACAGGCTTGTTGAAACACCAAGAATTGATCTCTCCCTCCAGAAAATCTGTCAGGGAGGGATATCTTGGGTTCTGGCTGAGCCTGTTCCTGGACCAAGCCCCCAAAGCCCACCAACTGCTGCAGTTGCTGCACCAACCCCCCGCGCAGCCCCCTAATCTCCTCAGTAAGGGTCTGCAGCATTTGGGCAAGGGTCTGAACTGGGTCCATGGCTCAGCAGAAAAAAAGTTGCGGTTGGTGATAATGTCACGTGGACCCGTCCTGTGTGACGCGACCAGCAGGCCGGTAACTAGAACAACAGGACGCGGCACGTGATACTGTCCTGTGTGACACGGCTCGCAGGCCGGTAACTAAAACAACAAGACAGAGGGAAGGGAAACAGTTACAAAGGTGGGCCCTGCGACAGGGAAAGGGAACGTGGAGACCTCCTGCACTCCCCTGAGTCAGTGTCCCTAACGCTCCTAACGTTCCCTATGCCGGTTCCGCACCGGGCGCCGATCAGGAACCTGTCGCCCTAGCACACCCTACACCTATCCCTTGCTAGGGAGCTGGATGGCGCAGGCACTGGCCCCACCGCTGCACTAATACACACTAAGCAAAAACACAAACAGGGAAACACCACTTAGCTTTACTCTATTGCACTTGCTCCTGGCAACAGAGTCCACCACCAGAATGCAGCTCCCTCCTGAATCGCTGCCACCAAGCTCTGTAATAGCTACAAGGAAATCCCCTATGACTCCTTCCACACCAGAGCTAAGACAGTGCTGCAAGGAACGCTCTCCAGCTACTTCCTCCACCAAGGATGGTTGAAATGAACACTATCACCAACATTGATTGCTACACCTGTGACTCTTTTATAGCAGAGCCAGCAATCACACCTGCATTATAATCATGTGCACTTAACTAAAGAAACTAGAGTGCAATGACGCTCACCACCACCGGGGGTAAACTTAGAACAAACGACACAACAGTGCAATAATCCGAATGGCCACCGGGGGAAACACCAACCTTAAGCACAGCTTAGGGAAAAAAAAAAGGTTACCTGTGCTTTTTATATGTCCTGATCCAGCATGGATTATGACAAGTCTGATCTCATATACTGCAACGTAGTGTAATACAATACAGTGCGGTGCAGTGTAATACAATACAATACACTGTGTTATTACAGCAGGAAAGGGTCAGCAGTGCTCACCTGCCCCAGTGCCAGGACTAATGCACGCTCAGGATACAGCAATCCCATGTAATAAAGATGGTGGGAACACAGGTGCAAAATACTGATGAGACAAGTTCTAAAGATGAGCGAATTTGTTCGGATTCGGTTCCGAATACGATCGGACTTGAATGTTGTTTTTGCAATATTGGTCGAACACAGCTGAATGCCATTAGAGTCAAAGGGGGTCAAAATTACTGAATATGTTCGGAATCGATCATAATGCATGAACAGGGAACCCATATGGCACGAATATGGGAAATGTCGATTCTGGCCAAAAATCTGAACAAATTCGCTCTTTTCTGGAACGACTCCCAGCCTGCCAGTACATGGAGGGTGATTGCTCAGTATATGCACAGACGCGGTTGTATCGGGTGCTGGTCACACAGGTAGTGCCGTGTCCGGCTTAAAGCCTATTAGTTTTGGGAAATTTTCAGTCCTCGTTCTGTGGTTTTTCTATGAAGTTTAGCGCTAGGACTCACAAGTGTGAGGACCCCTGATGCGGGTTGCGAGCTTCCATACCTTGGCCAACATATCGACCAATACCTCATATATTATTTATATGTCTACAAATTGAGAAAATAGATATCCGGCAACGTTGTGTGGAAAAATACCTTGGATGTTTGCACATATATTTTTCACATTAATAAAAAAACACCTTAATCCCACTTGGAACGGGTGCTCAATCCCATGTTGAAAAAACAGAACATTTCATTGTGAAGAGAAAGAAAAAATAGGATGGCACTCACCGTTCATGTAAATCAAATCACTTTATTTTACATACACAAGGCATCGGCATAGGCACGGGAGCAATGTGCTGGAAGACGGACAACAGCCGTTTCGCGCTCAATATGCTTCAACAGGTCCTGCATTGCAGCATATTATTCCGGGCTGCACTGACTTTACACCGTTGTGCCTCAGGCTTTTTATACATTGTTGTAGTTTTTTTAGTCAACAATTGGAGATTGTGAGAATAAATCTTCTCTAAATCTGTTTTGGATCCTGTGGCGACACAGCATTTAATCTTAATTATTATTTTCAGTAATGCAGGAGGCATAGACTGTTATATTTATGTTGAATTTATATTTGTAAATTTATGAATGGTTGTTATTTATCTCTTATATCAGCTCCTACAGATTATTGTACTGCTATCTTTGCAAAACGGGGCTGCAGGGTCACTGAACAATGATGTTTACTGATATGCTGATTACACATTATACCAGACCATGCAGTTTGTTGACTTCCAAACATTGAAGAATAAACTATAAATTATATGCGAGTTACTCTCATCACTGCTTCCCCTTGACCAGGGAATGATGGCTTGAAGAACACGTGTGAACTATAAAAAGGAGATATGCCTCTGTAACAAGATACATCCAGACATCTAAGAGACCCAGAGATAAAGAGAACAAGAGACTCTTTACAAAACCACAGCCAGTAACACTCTACAGGACTGCTGGCAGATCATCATGGGTCCATCACAAGGCACACAGATTTGACCTTCTACAGGATACCAGTTTAGGGGATCACGGCCCCAGCTGTAGGAATACGGATCTGCTCCATTGACCATCATGAATCCTTGGTTATATTTGGGGTAGCCAGGAATTGGACCCAATAATCACCTGAGCTCCATGGATAACTTTCGGAAAGCCAGGAATGGGACCCACTGGTCGCCTGAGACTCATGGAGATGTTTGGAGAAGCGAGGTTGTGACCCTCTGGTCACCTGGCCTTCTATCTGAAAGGACGGTCATCTTCCTACGCTGTCGTTACCTCCTCTTGGTGCATGCCACAGGTGGGGTAGTCGGCCCTGGAAGCTCTGAAGTAACAGCCGCCATTATCCCGGCGGGTCACTGGAAGGGTGAGACTCTGTAGTGGGCACCATCTTGGGTACTGAGCTGGGACAGTTCTACGTGTTATCTGCCTGTTTTTTGGTTTAAATATTGCCACACTGTTACCCTCACCCTGTGTTGTCCGAGTAGCGGCCGTTCGGTGGGATGATATCTGGTCCATGTGGTTTTAGTTAGCGGACCAGAGCGCCTGCCGCGCCCCGGGTCTCCACAGATTCACTTCTGTGGTATGAGATTGTTCAATACTTCAAACGTTACTGATCAGCTGCAGCCGTCACATTCCGCTTGCTGCAGCCGATCATTGGCCGCCGGCTGTCGTTGGCACATGACGCGCCTGTTGGATGTTGATTCCCGAGACCGGTAGGGATCAGTGTAGTCCGAGCTGCGGAGCCACAATGGCCCGGGTGGTGAATGTAAGATTATTTCTATTACCTCACCCTGGAGCCGCGGACAATAAGATGTACAGTGGGTACGGAAAGTATTCACACCCTTTTACATTTTTCCCTCTTTGTTTCATTGCAGCCATTTGGTAAATTCAGAAAAGTTCATTTTCTTCTCATTAATGTGCACTCTGCACCTTTGCTGCACCGCACTGCACTGTAGATTTACACATTACTGGGCTGCACTGCACAAGCACTGCGACACCCAGGATAGTGCACAACACCCCACTGCACTAAGCAGCCCGGCTCTGCATCACACTGCACGCCACACCGGCTGCGCTCAGTCCTTCAGGCCGCACTGCGCAGATCTGATGCGGATATTCGGACACTGATGAAGCCTCAGAGATTTTCTACGTTTCCTCTTCGCTCCAGAGAAGACTCTTATGTCACTTCATCGCGTCCTCACACTGGTGCACCGTGCAGTGCGGACGCCGGTGTCAGCCCAGGTAATATGGGGGCCCCCCAACTCTCCAGAGCCGCCTGCGGTTTCCTCTGGAGGGAAGTTCTTCACAGACTGCATTAACTCCTCCAGTGCTGGAATCCATTGAACATAAGGATCTGCCGCCGTCCTCCCCCGAGACCCCGACCCGTCTATGGGGGTCTATCTGTACTCACACACCTGTTCTTTGCACTGTATGGCGATATTTGGCTGTGTGGCACTGCGCTGTATATTTCTTGCAGATGGGGCTATGGCGGTATTATATAACATGTATTGAGCCACAATAGCTGGACGGCAGAGACGCACGGCGCGTCTCTGCAGAGATGACACATTGTGCAGTCACTTGTGCACTGCATTGCAGTAATATATGGCGGGAGAGGGGGGCGTCAGCAGAAAGTAGTAGAAGTGACACCGAACCCCAAAATCCGTGTGTCCAAACCAATCCGTCATTATCACCCAGGTTCTTGACTGTAGCGACCCATCACTTCCCCCTGTAGGGACCAAGAAATAAACCGGGGGATCACTGCAGGGACCCCCCGACAATGGTGGCAGATCATGTCTCCTCTGCACGTACACTGACACAACCCCAGTGACAAACCACAAGCCCCACTGGACATCAGCGCAGCAGATCGCAGGCGGTCATCGCGGTGCAGCCTACTGCAGTGCCACTAGAGGGCAGCATGGTTACACCGAGCGCTGCGCTGCAGGATCGGCGACTGCCAAATATACTGTATATACACTCACTGGCCACTTTATTAGGTACACCTGTCCAACTGTGTGTTAAGACTTAATTTCTAATCAGCCAATCACATGGCGGCAACTCAGTGCATTTAGGCATGTAGACATGGTCAAGACAATCTCCTGCAGTTCAAACCGAGCATCAGTATGGGGAAGAAAGGTGATTTGAGTGCCTTTGAACGTGGCATGATTGTTGGTGCCAGAAGGGCTGGTCTGAGTATTTCAGAAACTGCTGATCTACTGGGATTTTCACGCACAACCATCTCTAGGGTTTACAGAGAATGGTCCGAAAAAGAAAAAAAATCCAGTGAGCGGCAGTTCTGTGGCCGGAAATGCCTTGTTGATGCCAGAGGTCAGAGGAGAATGGGCAGACTGGTTCGAGCTGATAGAAAGGCAACAGTGACTCAAATTGCCACCCGTTACAACCAAGGTAGGCAGAAGAGCATCTCTGAACGCACAGTGCGTCGAACTTTGAGGCAGATGGGCTACAGCAGCAGAAGACCACACTGGGTACCACTCCTCTCAGCTAAGAACAGGAAACTGAGGCTACAATTTGCACAAGCTCATCGAAATTGGACAGTAGAAGATTGGAAAAACGTTGCCTGGTCTGATGAGTCTCGATTTCTGCTGCGACATTCGGATGGTAGGGTCAGAATTTGGCGTAAACAACATGAAAGCATGGATCCATCCTGCCTTGTATCAACGGTTCAGGCTGGTGGTGGTGGTGTCATGGTGTGGGGAATTTTTTCTGGGCACTCTTTGGGCCCCTTGGTACCAATTGAGCATCGTTGCAACGCCACAGCCTACCTGAGTATTGTTGCTGACCATGTCCATCCCTTTATGACCACAATGTACCCAACATCTGATGGCTACTTTCAGCAGGATAATGCGCCATGTCATAAAGCTCGAATCATCTCAGATTGGTTTCTTGAACATGACAATGAGTTCACTGTACTCAAATGGCCTCCTCAGTCACCAGATCTCAATCCAATAGAGCATCTTTGGGATGTGGTGGAACGGGAGATTCGCATCAGGGATGTGCAGCCGACAAATCTGCGCCAACTGTGTGATGCCATCATGTCAATATGGTCCAAAATCTCTGAGGAATGCTTCCAGCACCTTGTTGAATCTCTGCCACGAAGAATTGAGGCAGTTCTGAAGGCAAAAGGGGGTCCAACCCGTTACTAGCATGGTGTACCTAATAAAGTGGCCAGTGAGTGTGTATATATATATAGCACAAATGAAATAATATCACAAAGTGCAAAGACGGCGGCGCAGAAATCCTGCAACATCCACACACTGTATACATGTATAGAGGCATGTAAAAGTTTGTGCACCCTGCTCAAGATTACTGTGAACAGTGCAGAAAGTTTAAGATGAAATGACCTAAAAGGCCTGGAGTCACAGATGACACATTTTCTGTGTATTTTAGGCTATATATATATATATGTATGTATATATAGTCATTTTTTACATTTTAAAAATTGCAAAAAGGGAAATAGGCCGATGCAAAAGTTTATGCACCCTTGTAGATTTCTGTGCTCGGATACCTTTGACCAAGGTTTCAGCTCTTAATTATCCTGTTAGGGTTAGAGCTAGTTTGCTATCATCGTTAGGTAAGGGCAGATGATGGAAATTTCCAGCTTTATGAAAACCCGGCCTCCTCAGATCAGAATCCCCACTTGACTGCAAAAGACCTTCATAAAGATTTTGCAGACTCTGGAGTTGTGGTAATTGTTCTACTGTGCAGAGACCCCTGCACAAATATGGCCTTCATGGAAGAGTCATCAGAAGAAAACCTCTCCTGCATCCACACCATGATGTCCACTGTGTGCACAGATCTGCATGTGGTGGGCCGCAGCTGTGCAGGACACTGACTGTTTGGGGGTCCCACCCTGCGTCATGTAAATGTTCACGCCCTCCAGCGTCACCTTCCCATTTGCAGTTCCATCTTATGTGGCCTCTTCTGCGTCTCTCATATGTGACGCGATTATGACCGAGCAGAGGTCACGTGTGGAGGCCGACGTCTCAGGGGGTCTACATGTGTCACACGGAGGGTCCAGGTGGTTACCATCTATCTACACAGAAGCTGAAGGTCTCAGGCCCCTGAGCACAATAAATGATGACGGACAGCTACTGACGCTGCTGTGGAACTACAAGCCTCAGCATGTCCGATACCTAATGCAGCATTTTTGTGGTTCGGCCTTCAGTAGGCCACATATTGGGTGATGGTGTGAACTCTTCACCTGCGGCTCGTCCTGCCTCATTGTCAGTGACACCGCACGAGCCGCAATCGGCTGCCATCAGTCGCCCGTAGGCGCGGCATGGCGTGACCCGACCATGCATGCTCGGCACAAGCCTGACACCCTTTCTTCCGGAAACAACGTCCACAGCACATAAAACATTCACCGTAATGGCTCCAATCAGATCTTCATTATATAAAACCTTTACCCTCCCTGGAACAGCGTCAGCAGCTGCCGAAGGGTTAAGTGTGACCGGGACGGACGCCAAGTGGCTGCGGTGTAACCTCCTCCTCGCTGAGATAAATGGTCTCCGGCCGCCGCCGTGATCAGCGATTGTGCAATAAAGATCCGACATAAAACAGAAATAAACTCTGCGCCCCCGAGCTGAAGAGCGAAACGTCAGGAGCGAAACGTCACGTAACGGTCACATCTAGTAATGATATTATCACGTACAGGGCGTACACAGAAATCACGGGGCCACATAGCAGAAGTTTTATATGGGCCCCTTCCAAAAAAAACCTTAATGTCCGGTGGGGTCACAGGAGAGTAGATCCAACAACTTTACTGCCCTTACAGAGCCATTTTCCTCCTACTGAAGCCCCTAGATCACCTTTTTATTGCCCTATAAAGTATGATGCCAACTATACTGTCCCTCCAAAACACAGCATGATACCCCTACAGCGAATTCTTCCACAGTAGCCTCCACACACATGGTATGATGACTCTACTGTACCCCACTCAACCCTCCAGCGGCAAAGTATGTTGACCTCAACACAGTATGATGCCCCACTGTGATTGGCACACACCTCTCCACACAGTATCATGGCCCCCACACACATCCATAGTATAATGACTCCCACACCCATCCACACAGCATAATGACCCCCACACCCATCCACACAGTATAATGGCCCCCACACCTTTCCAGACAGCATAATGACCCCCACACCCATCCACACAGTATAATGGCCCCACACCTTTCCAGACAGCATAATGACCCCCACACCCATCCACACAGCATAATGACCCCCACACCCATCCACACAGTATAATGGACCCCACACCCATCCACACAGTATAATGGCCCCCACACCTCTCCACACAGTATACTGACCCCCACACCTATCCACACAGTATAATGACCCCCACACCCATCCACACAGTAAAATGGACCCCACACCCATCCACACAGCATAATGACCCCCACACCCATCCACGCAGTATAATGGACCCCACACCCATCCACACAGTATAATGTCCCCCACACCTCTCCACACAGTATACTGACCCCCACACCTATCCACACAGTATAATGACCCCCACACCCATCCACACAGTATAATGGACCCCACACCCATCCACACAGTATAATGGACCCCACACCCATCCACACAGTATAATGGCCCCCACACCTCTCCACACAGTATAATGGACCCCACACCCATCCACACAGTATAATGGACCCCACACCCATCCACACAGTATAATGGCCCCACACCTTTCCAGACAGCATAATGACCCCCACACCCATCCACACAGCATAATGACCCCCACACCCATCCACACAGTATAATGGACCCCACACCCATCCACACAGTATAATGGCCCCCACACCTCTCCACACAGTATACTGACCCCCACACCTATCCACACAGTATAATGACCCCCACACCCATCCACACAGTATAATGGACCCCACACCCATCCACACAGCATAATGACCCCCACACCCATCCACGCAGTATAATGGACCCCACACCCATCCACACAGTATAATGTCCCCCACACCTCTCCACACAGTATACTGACCCCCACACCTATCCACACAGTATAATGACCCCCACACCCATCCACACAGTATAATGGACCCCACACCCATCCACACAGTATAATGGACCCCACACCCATCCACACAGTATAATGGCCCCCACACCTCTCCACACAGTATAATGGACCCCACACCCATCCACAAAGTATAATGGACCCCACACCCATCCACACAGTATAATGGCCCCCACACCTCTCCACACAGTATACTGACCCCCACACCTATCCACACAGTATAATGACCCCCACACCCATCCACACAGTATAATGGACCCCACACCCATCCACACAGCATAATGACCCCCACACCCATCCACGCAGTATAATGGACCCCACACCCATCCACACAGTATAATGTCCCCCACACCTCTCCACACAGTATACTGACCCCCACACCTATCCACACAGTATAATGACCCCCACACCCATCCACACAGTATAATGGACCCCACACCCATCCACACAGTATAATGGACCCCACACCCATCCACACAGTATAATGGCCCCCACACCTCTCCACACAGTATAATGGACCCCACACCCATCCACACAGTATAATGGACCCCACACCCATCCACACAGTATAATGGCCCCACACCTTTCCAGACAGCATAATGACCCCCACACCCATCCACACAGCATAATGACCCCCACACCCATCCACACAGTATAATGGACCCCACACCCATCCACACAGTATAATGGCCCCCACACCTCTCCACACAGTATACTGACCCCCACACCTATCCACACAGTATAATGACCCCCACACCCATCCACACAGTATAATGGACCCCACACCCATCCACACAGCATAATGACCCCCACACCCATCCACGCAGTATAATGGACCCCACACCCATCCACACAGTATAATGTCCCCCACACCTCTCCACACAGTATACTGACCCCCACACCTATCCACACAGTATAATGACCCCCACACCCATCCACACAGTATAATGGACCCCACAACCATCCACACAGTATAATGGACCCCACACCCATCCACACAGTATAATGGCCCCCACACCTCTCCACACAGTATAATGGACCCCACACCCATCCACAAAGTATAATGGACCCCACACCCATCCACACAGTATAATGGCCCCCACACCTCTCCACACAGTATAATGGCCCCCACACCCATCCACACAGCATAATGACCCCCACACCCATCCACACAGTATAATGGACCCCACACTCATCCACACAGTATAATGGACCCCACACCCATCCACACAGTATAATGGCCCCCACACCTCTCCACACAGTATAATGATCCCCACACCTATCCACACAGTATAATGACCCCCACACCCATCCACACAGTATAATGGACCCCACACCCATCCACACAGTATAATGGCCCCACACCTTTCCAGACAGCATAATGACCCCCACACCCATCTATAGTATAATGACCCCCACACCCATCCACACAGTATAATGGCCCCCACACCCATCCACACAGTATAATGGCCCCCACACCTCTCCACACAGTATAATGGCCCCCACACCCATCCACACAGCATAATGACCCCCACACCCATCCACACAGTATAATGGCCCCCACACCCATCCACATAGTATAATGGCCCCCACACCCATCCACACAGCATAATGCCCCCCACACCCATCCACACAGTATAATGGCCCCCACCCCTCCACACAGTATAATGGCCCCCACACCCATCCACACAGCATAATGACCCCCACACCCATCCACACAGTATAATGGCCCCCACACCTCTCCACACAGTATAATGGCCCCCTCACCCATCCACACAGTATAATGGCCCCCACACCCATCCACACAGTATAATGGCCTCCACACCCATCCACACAGTATAATGGCCCCCACAACCATCCACACAGTATAATGGCCCCCACAACCATCCACACAGTATAATGGCCCCCACACACCTCCACACAGTATAATGGCCCCCACAACCATCCACACAGTATAATGGCCCCCCACCCCTCCACACAGTATAATGCCGCCCACACCCATCCACACAGTATAATGGCCCCCACCCCTCCACACAGTATAATGGCCCCCTCACCCATCCACACAGTATAATGGCCTCCACACCTCTCAACACAATATAATGGCCCCCACACCTCTCCACACAGTATAATGGCCCCCTCATCCATCCACACAGTATAATAGCCCCCACAACTCTCCACACAGTATAATGGCCCCCACACCCATCCACACAGTATAATGGCCCCCCACACCTCTCCACATAGTATAATGGCCTCCACACAGTATAATGGCCCCCACACAGTATAATGGCTCCCACACCTCTCCACACAGTATAATGACCCCCTCACCCATCCACACAGTATAATGGCCCCCACACCCATCCACACAGTATAATGGCCCCCACACCTCTCCACATAGTATAATGGCCTCCACACCCATCCACACAGTATAATGGCCCCCACACCCGTCCACACAGTATAATGGCTCCCACACCCATCCACACAGTATAATGGCCCCCACACCTCTCCACACAGTATAATGGCCCCCCATCTCTCCACATAGTATAATGGCCTCCACACCCATCCACACAGTATAATGGCCCCCACAACCATCCACACAATATAATGGCCCCCACAACCATTCACACAGTATAATGGCCTCCACACAGTATAATGGCCCCCACACACCTCCACACAGTATAATGGCCCCCACAACCATCCACACAGTATAATGGCCCCCCACCCCTCTACACAGTATAATGGCCCCCACACCTATCCACACAGTATAATGGCCCTCACA
Organism: Dendrobates tinctorius; assembly: GCF_039654945.1. Taxonomy (NCBI): domain Eukaryota; kingdom Metazoa; phylum Chordata; class Amphibia; order Anura; family Dendrobatidae; genus Dendrobates; species Dendrobates tinctorius. Next base: position 1,645,266 of record NW_027361899.1, on the reverse strand, counting down.
CCTCTCCACACAGTATAATGGCCCCCCACCCCTCCACACAGTATAATAGCCCCAACATGCCTTCACACAGCATAATAGTCCCCACAACTCTTGTCAGGACAATATGAGTATGTCCTGAGAACACACTTCTGGCGCTGCCATTGCCCTACACCCAGTTGGTTTGTGCACTGTACTTCTGAATTTGAATATGCAGGCACAGGCTGAAAGTCTCTCCCCATCCCTTTCTCTCTACACTGTGCAATTCTATCCACTCCCTCCCCCTCCTTTTCATCAGGTGGGCACTTTTATTGCTTTTGGCCAGCTCAGAGCAGATTCTCCCACAAATGATTTAAAATTTTGTTTGTCTATCAAACTCCCATGTAATAACACCCAATAGTCATAGAAACAGGAAATATATATTTACAGAATCGGTAGAATTTAGGCTACGCACAAGTTTTGCAGCCTGTGCGCCCATCAGAAACCGAGAAAAGTTTCTGTCCCCCAGTGACATGCAGATATGTCATGTTTGGTCTCAAACGAAGGATATTTTCGTAAGACAAAATATAATACCCCTGTCGTCACTCTGTGAGCTTCCCAGCCAGGGTTATGGCAAGTAGAAGTTTTTAATAACTGTTCAAAAGGGACGTACATTCTCAAGCTCAGCCCACCTAGTGAGGTCAGCAAGAGAAAAGCATAAAGCTCTGACACTCAATGAGGAAGGTGTCACATGCCAGGAGAACCAGCCAAGAGGCTGTGCTGCTGAACCATTTTCCCTGGGAAGGTTCACCTCCCCTTTATCAACACGTCATATCTGAGACGGAGAGTAAGTTTCTTATTTTAATCCCTTTTATTTGTAACTATTGTACATATTGTATTTTGTCTCCCTTTTGTAATATCTTTTGAAATTCTGTAAACACTGCCTATATTTACAGGCAAGTATCTACGGCTCGCCATCATGAAATCGGTCTGCAGCTTTCCCTCATGGCATCAGTCTTTGGCTTGACATCATGGCATCGGTCTGCAGCTCCCCTCATGGCATTAGACTGCACCTCGGCGTCATGGCATTGGTCTACACCTCAGCCTCATGGCATCGGTCTGTGGCTCGCCCTAATGGCATTGATCTGCAGCTCGCCGTCATGGCATCAGCCTGCAGCCCCCACTTATTGCATCGGCCTGCTGCCCCCGCTCATGGCTTCGGCCTGTGGTCCCCACTCACGGCACTCGACTGCACCTCGGCCTCTTGGCAACGGCCTGTGGTCTGCACTCATGACATCGGCCTGTGACCCGCATTCAAGGCATCGCCTGCGGCCCGCACTCGTGGCATCGGCCTGTGGCCTACACTCATGGCATGGGCCTGTGGTCTACATTTATGGCATGGGCCTTTGGCCCGCACTCATGGCATCGGCCTGTAGCCTATACTCATGGCATCAGCCTGTGGCCTACACTCATGTCATTGGCCTGGGGCCTACACTCATGGCATCGGCCTGCGGCCCTTACTCATTGCATCGGCCTGCGGCCCCCACTCGTGGCTTCGGCCTGCGGCCCACACTCATGGCTTCGGCTTGTGGACCCCACTCAAGGCATTGACCTGCAGCCCTTACTCATTGCATCGGCCTGCGGCCTGCACTCGGCATCGGCCTGCTGCTCACCCTCATGGCGTCGGTCTACGACTCGCCCTCATGATCGCTGCTGCAGTGTCGTTGCCCTGTCGGAGGCGTCCATGTTAACCAGACATACGGCATCCAGATGCCGCGCTGCGTTTCCAAGGATCTGGGCCTGTTTACTTACAGTGGGGGATCGGCTTTTCCAGTGGAGAGAATGGAGGGACATCTGCAGAGACCCCCACTCCTCCTCCGCTCCATAAACATATCCGAAGAGGAAGCAAGACTTGCTACATTGTGATAATACCGATCTCTGTGTGCGTCCTCATCGGCATGTGCCACCTGATGGGAGCGCCCTTAACCCTTTCACTGACCCCACACCCTTCTCCTGAAATTCTCTGTGCTGCTCGTCTTTTTATTACTAGTGATGTGTAGCAGAGCCGGGAAGGACACACTTGTGACCTCACACTACAGACGTGTCTGAGGCAACAAATCCACAGAGAAACCACCAAACCACAGCACACGGTACATCCGCTGTACGTGCCGAGCGCCAGTGCCAGCAGTTACAACATCTCAGTGCAGGGAAAAGCTGGGACTGCGGCCACAAGATCCGTCTGGACGAGGTCATTACTCTCAGTAATGAATGTAAATGACCCTGCCACGTGACCGGCAGACAATCAGATGACGAGTAATGAGCTAATAGAGACACAAACGTCCCGTCCGTCCTCCCGGGGATTCATTCACGTCCTTCCAAGAAATCTGTCCTCTAATAAGAAGTTTTAACTGCCTCTGGGAAGGCTGGGGGCAAACAATATGGCCACCAAGTGCCCTCAGCGGTGGTCACCCTACTGGTGTCCTCTATGTGGATATCCTCCAGAACGCACAGTGACGGGGGCTCCGAAGAGAACATTGTCCTTTGTTATCAGGACAAAGTTGATAACACACATGTGACCTCCTACTTTAGACTGAAAGAGAAGCTCTGTACCATGAACCTGAGACGGGAGGACCGGACATCACAACTAGTGATCACTGCATAAAGAACACAATTCTGGTCGTATAATTTCTAATGTGATCATTTATATACACTGCTCTAAAAAATAACGGGAACACTTAAACAACAGAATATAACTCCAAGTAAATCAAACTTCTGTGAGATCAAGCTGTCCACTTCGGAAGCAACACTGACTGACAATCAATTTCAGATGCTGTTGTGCAAATGGAATAGATAACAGATGGAAATTATTGGCAATTATCAAGACACCCTCAATAAAGGAGTGGCTCTGCAGGCGGGGACCACAGACCACATCTCAGTACCAATACATTCTGGCTGATGTTTTGGTCACTTTTGAATGTTGGTTGTGCTTTCACACTTGTGGTAGCATGAGACGGACTCTACAACCCACACAAGTGGCTCAGGTAGTGCAGCTCATCCAGGATGGCACATCAATGCGAGCTGTGGCAAGAAAGTTTGCTGTGTCTGTCAGCGTAGTGTCCAGAGGCTGGAGGTGCTACCTGGAGACAGGCCAGTACACCAGGAGACGTGGAGGGGGCAGTAGGAGAGCAACAACTCAGCAGCAGGACCGTTACCTCAGCCTTTGTGCAAGGAGGAACAGGAGGAGCACTGCCAGAGCCCTGCAAAATGACTTCCAGCAGGCCACAAATGTGCATGTGGCTGCACAAACGGTTAGAAATCGACTCTATGAGGATGGTCTGAGTGTCCGACGTCCACAGATGGGGGTTGTGCTCACAGCCCAACACCGTGCAGGACGCTGGGCATTTGCCACAGAACACCAGGATTGGCAAATTCGAAACTGGCGCCCTGTGCTCTTCACAGATGAAAGCAGGTTCACACTGAGCACATGTGACAGACGTGACAGAGTCTGGAGACGCCGTGGAGAGCAATCTGCTGCCTGCAACATCCTTCAGCATGATCGGTTTGGCAGTGGGTCAGTAATGGTGTGGGATGGCATTTCTTTGAAGGGCCGCATGGTGTTGGGCTGTGAGCACAACGCCCATCTGTGGATGTTGGGCTCTCAGACCATCCTCATTTTGCAGGGCTCTGGCAGAGCTCCTCCTGTTCCTCTTTGCACGAAGGCAGAGGTAGCGGTCCTGCTGCTGGGTTTTTGCCCTTCTACGACCACCTCCACGTCTCCTGGTGTACTGGCCTGTCTCCTGGTAGCACGTCCAGCCTCTGGACACTACGCTGACAGACACAGCAAACCTTGCCACAGCTCGTATTGATGTGGCATCCTGGATGAGCTGCACTACCAGAGCCACTTGTGTGGGTTGTAGAGTCCGTCTCATGCTACCACGAGTGTCAGCTGCTTGTCTCTTCTTGTAGGAGGGTCGGCTGCTTGTCTCTTTCTGTAGGAGGGTCAGCTGCTTGTCTCTTCCTGTAGGAGGGTCAGCTGCTTGTCTCTTCCTGTAGGAGGGTCGGCTGCTCATCTCTTCCTGTAGGAGGGTCAGCTGCTCGTCTCTTCCTGTAGGAGGGTCAGCTGCTCGTCTCTTCCTGTAGGAGGGTCAGCTGCTCGTCTCTTCCTGTAGGAGGGTCAGCTGCTCGTCTCTTTCTGTAGGAGGGTCGGCTGCTTGTCTCTTCTTGTAGGAGGGTCGGCTGCTTGTCTCTCCCTCTAGGAGGGTCAGCTGCTTGTCTCTTCTTGTAGGAGGGTCAGCTGCTTGTCTCTTCCTGTAGGAGGGTCAGCTGCTCGTCTCTTCCTGTAGGATGGTCAGCTGCTTGTCTCTTCCTGTAGGAGGGTCGGCTGCTCGTCTCTTCCTGTAGGAGGGTCGGCTGCTCGTCTCTTCCTGTAGGAGGGTCGACTGCTTGTCTCTTGCTGTAGGAGGGTCGGCTGCTCGTCTCTTCCTGTAGGAGGGTCGGCTGCTCGTCTCTTCCTGTAGGAGGGTCAGCTGCTCGTCTCTTCCTGTAGGAGGGTCGGCTGCTCGTCTCTTCCTGTAGGAGGGTCGGCTGCTTGTCTCTTCTTGTAGGAGGGTCGGCTGCTTGTCTCTTCCTGTAGGAGGATCGGCTGCTTGTCTCTTCCTGTAGGAGGATCGGCTGCTTGTCTCTTCCTGTAGGAGGGTCGGCTGCTCGTCTCTTCCTGTAGGAGGGTCGGCTGCTTGTCTCTTCCTGTAGGAGGGTCGGCTGCTTGTCTCTTCCTGTAGGAGGGTCGGCTGCTTGTCTCTTCCTGTAGGAGGGTCGGCTGCTCGTCTCTTCCTGTAGGAGGGTCGGCTGCTCGTCTCTTCCTGTAGGAGGGTCGGCTGCTTGTCTCTTCCTGTAGGAGGGTCGGTTGCTTCTCTCTTCCTGTAGGAGGGTCGGCTGCTTGTCTCTTCCTGTAGGAGGGTCGGCTGCTTGTCTCTTCTTGTAGGAGGGTCGGCTGCTCGTCTCTTCCTGTAGGAGGGTCGGCTGCTTGTCTCTTCCTGTAGGAGGGTCGGCTGCTCGTCTCTTCCTGTAGGAGGGTCGGCTGCTCGTCTCTTCCTGTAGGAGGGTCAGCTGCTCGTCTCTTCCTGTAGGAGGGTCGGCTGCTCGTCTCTTCCTGTAGGAGGGTCGGCTGCTTGTCTCTTCTTGTAGGAGGGTCGGCTGCTTGTCTCTTCCTGTAGGAGGGTCAGCTGCTTGTCTCTTCCTGTAGGAGCTTCGGCTGCTTGTCTCTTCCTGTAGGAGGGTCGGCTGCTTGTCTCTTCCTGTAGGTGGGTCGGCTGCTCGTCTCTTCCTGTAGGAGGATCGGCTGCTTGTCTCTTCCTGTAGGAGGGTCGGCTGCTTGTCTCTTCCTGTAGGAGGGTCGGCTGCTTGTCTCTTCTTGTAGGAGGGTCGGCTGCTCGTCTCTTCCTGTAGGAGGGTCGGCTGCTCGTCTCTTCCTGTAGGAGGGTCGGCTGCTCGTCTCTTCCTGTAGGAGGGTCGGCTGCTCGTCTCTTCCTGTAGGAGGGTCGGCTGCTCGTCTCTTCCTGTAGGAGGGTCGGCTGCTCGTCTCTTCCTGTAGGAGGGTCGGCTGCTCGTCTCTTCCTGTAGGAGGGTCGGCTGCTCGTCTCTTCCTGTAGGAGGGTCGGCTGCTTGTCTCTTCTTGTAGGAGGGTCGGTTGCTTGTCTCTTCCTGTAGGAGGGTCAGCTGCTTGTCTCTTCCTGTAGGAGGGTCGGCTGCTTGTCTCTTCCTGTAGGAGGGTCGGCTGCTCGTCTCTTCCTGTAGGAGGATCGGCTGCTAGTCTCTTCCTGTAGGAGGGTCGGCTGCTCGTCTCTTCCTGTAGGAGGGTCGGCTGCTTGTCTCTTCCTGTAGGAGGGTCGGCTGCTTGTCTCTTCCTGTAGGAGGGTCGGCTGCTTGTCTCTTCCTGTAGGAGGGTCGGCTGCTTGTCTCTTCCTGTAGGAGGATCGGCTGCTTGTCTCTTCCTGTAGGAGGGTCGGCTGCTCGTCTCTTCCTGTAGGAGGGTCGGCTGCTCGTCTCTTCCTGTAGGAGGGTCGGCTGCTTGTCTCTTCCTGTAGGAGGGTCGGCTGCTTGTCTCTTCCTGTAGGAGGGTCAGCTGCTCGTCTGCTTGTATTTAACCCTGCAGGAGTTGTGATGTCCCACGAGTTGATTCTTCTTCTTGAATGACTTAGGGTGTGTGCACACGTTGCGGATTTTGCTGCAGATCCGCAGCGGATTTCCATGCGGTGTAGAGTACCATGTAAACCTTTGGAAAACCAAATCTGCTGTGCACATGCTGCTGAAAATTCGGCGCAGAAACGCAGCGGTTTATTTTCTGCCACATGTCAATTGTTTTCGCGGATCCGCAGCTGCAGTTTCCATTCCGGGACATACAGAATATCTCTCTCATCAAACACAATTAACTTATATTGGCTTCATTAAGATATGGCATGCAGGGTTAATGAGGTTGTTCTAGGTTAGGTATATACAAGCCTCTCAGGTCCCTAGTATGAGTGATATGAGACAGTGAAGCCCCATTCATGGGAGCAACGTGAAGAGGAGAGCTGTGGGGACCACCGTGTCATGGATGTGATTTCACAACGCTGCGGGAACCCATTACCATCATTGCGGATCAATGAAGGCTTGATACATGACAGAAGGAAATGGGGTGTCATTAATTAGTGGGGGTCTCTCCTCTTGCCTATAATTGTCCTCTAAACCCCTATCTCCCAGTGAGCGCCCGTGTCCTGTGCGTGCGGAGGGCGCCCCCGTAAGACTCAGTATTTACATAGTACGGAGATGACGCACCCGAACCCTCCTCATTCGTATACACTACATGACAGTGTACGCAGCCTATAAACAGGCCGTAAACCTTACAGGACATTCTATAAATGATATCACGATGGTTGGGGGCTCTTATATCACCTGGTGTCATGGCCACCTTCCAGTATACGCAGTCATGCACCTCTGTGCCGTTTCTGCAGGGGTTAACAGCCATTATAAATCGCTGGGATCCAGGCATCTGGAAGCGATTGAGCCTAAGTGCTCCCAGACTTGTGCTGTCACATAGTCAGGACCTGTGTGCTTTCCATTATGGAGGTGCACTGGATGGCGGCGGCCGCTCTGTGCTGCGGGTGCAGAGAGTAGATCGCAGAGCTGACTGTTACGTGATAGAGCTCATATAAGTCATAAAGCGGAGAAGGGGTAGTGGTCCACATCTGCTCCATAATATACTAAGAACAATTGGTAGCAAGATGAGCTGGAAAACTTAGTCAACCACATGTTAACAATGAATGTACTGGTGACCACCATCAAGATTCCAGCACATCATGAGACAGTGCAGGACACACTGTATGTATATATATATACCAACACCAAAGAAAAACAGTGTAACAAGTCCAATATAAAAATAAAATAGCAATCTTTATTATAAACACATGAGGCACACTAGAGCTAAAAAGTGACACTACAAAAATGGCAGTGTATAGTGAGCCATAGATGTATCAATACTGTATATATAGATAAAGTAACCCATTGGCAATGTGAACACAAGTGTTGCATAGGCAAAAATAATGCATGGAAGTGCCATCAGAATAAAGGGAACAATCCCTGGCTAAACCATCAAAAGTGGAAATACTGCCTAGACATAAATTAGTAGGATCACATACCTAATGGGGAATGCAGCTCAGTATACACAGCCGTACCCCAACGCGCGTTTCGGAGAAGTTCCTTCCTCAGGGGGCGTGTGCCTCATCTGTTTATAATAAAGATTGCTATTCCATAATATACTGTAGGTATGAGGGTGCGTGTGCCAATAGGCTGATAATTGCATCTATAAAACACTGAGCGACTGATCATAGCAGTGACCCTGTGATGTATACACTGTGTACTCCACTGCAGGTAACCCATACCCTCAGCACTCTTACAGTAGAGAATCCACTGCTCTTACAGCAGAGAATCCACAGTGTGACCGCTCCAATGTAGAGAATTCACAGTGTGACCACGCTTACACTAATACATAGTCTTCTCTCATTACGTATATTTCTGCGCCTTGTTACACACTGTCCTTTCGTGTTATGTACAGTATCGCCCCATATTACACAGTGCCCTCTCTTATGTACAGCATCATCCTTTATTACACGGTGCCCTCTCTTGTTATGCACAACACTGTCCTTTATTACACAGTGCCCTTTTTATGTAGAAGCACCATCCCTTTTTACATAATGCCCTCTCTTGTTATGTACAGCGCTGTCCTTTATGGCATAGTGCCCTGTCTTGTTATGTGTAGCACCTTCCCTTATTATATGGTGCCCTCTTGTTACATACGCCGCTGTTCCTTATTGCATAGTGCCCTCTACTGTTATGCACAGCACTGTCCCTTATTACATAGTCCCCTCTATTTTTATCTACAGCACTGTTCCTTATTACATAGTGTTCTCTCTTGTTATGTACAGCACCGTCCCATATTACACAGTGCCCTTTCTGTCATAGATATAACCATACAACTTTTGTTTCCACTTTCTGTTCCAGTTAGGAACTTGCAGCTCTCTGACAACCCCTTACCCTCTGGTCATTCAGGGAACTGCATCTAGGGTAAGTAGTCGCCGGAAAGGCTGCCTTGTTGCGTACTGGTTATCGGGCACTCGGCAGTGAGGGCAGTAAGTATATCACCAGTGCCAGGCAGGGAATACACACATAAACATCCGATCCATCACTGCCAGGGTTCCCCAATACCACCAGCATGTAATGCTGCTACCAGTTTCTCGTTTGATACTAAATCCTATATCGGGTCAGGAACCAACCCCAGGTAGCGTGATTTGGCACAGAGTACGTGTCCGTTCGGTCAAAGAGCAAAGAGAACGAAACTAGTACATTTGTAAGTTTATGCCAGAAAATATAGGCAGTGTTTATAAAAATACAAACAATATTACAAAAGGAGACAAAATACAGTATGTACAGACAGAAATAAAAGGGATTATAATATGAAACTTACTACATCTCAGTCACTGGTATGACGTGTCGATGGGGGAGGAGGAGAGCCTTCCCAAGGAACCATTTGTTCATCAGTACAGCATGTTGCTTAGCTGGATCTCCGGGTATCAGTCACCTCCCCAGTTGAGCATTTTTAGTTTTATGCTTTGCCCCCAAACCTAGGGACTCATCCCTTGCTAACTTCACTTGGTGGGCTGTGTTAGAGGATGTACGCCCCTTTTGAGAAATTATTAAAAACTTCTATTTTCCATATCTTTGGCTGGGGGCTCACAGGGTGACGGTAGGGGCATTATGTTTTCCCTTGCAACGTGACCATTGTTCCTTTCTTTTGAGACCAAATGTAGGGAAGGTGACCTGACGGACGGACGGACTAGTCAGAGTGAAGAAGGAAAGGTTTGCACAGTGTAGGTAGGAGACAGTGATTACAGTGGGGAAACAGCTAGGAAAGTGTAGTGGACGTGCAGTACCTTGGGTTGACCATTAGATGGCAGGGAGGAGTGTGAGCAAAGGACTTGACATCAGCTTAGGGCTTTAGAAGCCATTGGTCATGGGGGCGGGGTTACAGTGACAGGGGACTGGGAGAGCTATAAATACTGAGGGAGGGTTCCAGAAGGTTCCAGTCCCCAGGGGGAGCTCCAGTGATAGGAGGACTGCGACAGTCTGTGCGCTGTGAGGAGAATCTAAACCAGGGGGACTGAGGAGAGAGAACGTCAGGGGGGTGTTCCTGACAGGAAGGACCGCAGAAGGGACGAGGCACTGGGTGTGAGACACCATATTTGACACGACGACTGATCAGTGGAAGCGCTGTTGGTTTACGGGCCTAAGGCGGCCACAGTTATGGACCTGTCAGGAGCATCGACGAGTGAAGAGGGGACGGTGTACGCACACGCGTCACCAGTTCAGAGTACGGTGTGTGAGAAGCGGCCCTGGAAGCAGAGGGCCGTGAGGTAAAGAAAGTGCGGTGTGCTCTGAGGCCATCAGGCGGACGGCAAGTGAAATAAACTTGGACCTGTTGCACCCAGAATCTGCCTCCATCTTGTCTCTGTTTCGTCTCTGCGCGGTAAGAAGAGGGACCACCCCCCCAGCTCGGCTCACCGACCCTACACAAATATGACATGTCTGCGGGTTACTGGGGGGAGAAACTGTTTCTCCAGTTTCTGGTGGCCGTACTGGCTGCAAAATGTTGCGGTGCGTAGCCTTAATTTCCCTAATCCTGGAAGTCTACTTTTCCTGTTTCTAGGTTTAACAGGAGTTATTAAATTCGATCTGGAATAGACAAAAGTTTTGGAGGGAAAAAAAAATCCACACCTACTGTAATTGGCCAGAGTAATAAAAGTGACCATCTGCTGAAGGAAGGGGGGAGTGGATAGAATTTCACAGAGGCAGACAGAGGGGGCTGCAGCTGAGAGGGGGATCGCTTGTGACCTTGGTCTTTCACAAACCAATGGGGGAAGGGTAACAGGCAGCTCTGGATGTGTACCTAGGATATTAGGAAATAATTCATATTTTCCTGTAATGTATAGCACCTGTAGAGATCCAACATATGAGTGGACGGGGATTAACTCACTTTGCTGCTATATTGAGGCACACAGGAACACTGTTGCTTAAAGTAACAGTCTGTGTGGTTTATTTCCTTCATAAACCAATGTCACAGCAACACAAGGCAAACAGTCTTACATCAGACAGACGAGTTCTTAAAGTCCATAGTAGAGCTTCGCTCTCTCAGGCCTGTGGGCACACAGGCTGTGCCATGTCCAGCACGCATGCTCTATAGCAAGAACGCAGTCTCTTACTAACTCCGGTCAGCATTACTCACGGTTTATCCCTCATGGGCTATCAGGGAAGCGGCCGCACTGGGATCACTGTTCCAGACAGGGCCTTGCTCAGTAGGCCATCTACAGTTGCAGAGCCACAGCTGGGCAGTAGCTTCCCTACACAGAGCCGTCACAGACTACTAGGTCCGGGCCTTTCCATGTGCTCTTCCAGGAAGTTCAGTCCCAGACTCTTCCAACACACCCAGGCTTTCCGGGACCTTGCTCTCTGACCACTCAGGATCACACACACAACCCATGTGACCAGACCTGTCACATTATATATCCCAAACCACCCCCAGATGATGGCGGTGTATGTGTGGCTAGCCGATCCCACCCAGCTCTCTGACTAGCCCTATAAGCCGCCCTTATAGGTAAATAACTTGTGGACTACAAATCCCAGCGTAACAACGCTATTTTGGCTTATAGCGCAGAGAACCTCTGCGACACATACTGAATGTTTCACCATCAAGGAAATGCCCACATGCATATTCTGAGTCGCATATGCAGTGCCCCCTAGCTTTAACAGAGGTTACTGCACCACACACCGTTCTTTATTACACAGTGCCCTCTCTTGTTATGTACAGCACCATTCTTTATTACATACCGTCCGCATTTGTTAGATATGAATATTGATGGAGCATGGGAAGGTTTATTTTCTGGTGGAGGAGCAGATAGACTGGTCTTCTGGTCTGATGCTGCTCCATTGGCAGTCATTTTATATCTAATAAAAGACAACTATGTAATAAAGAGAGAGTTATGTGAATAACAAGAATAATGAGATGTGCTTTATAAGGGGCAGTGCTTTATATAACAAGACATGATACTATGTAATAATGGGACAGCACAGTACATAGCAGAGGACGCTACATAAAAAGGGACCATTCCATACTTAACCAGAGAGGATGGTACCTAACAAAGGACGCCCCTTCCTGTAATAATGTTCTTTATACTATGCCCCTTCCTTCCCATCTTTTCCAACCTTGCTTCTTGGTATAATGTCCCCCATCTTGGTCTCCTACCTGGTGTAATGTTCAACATCCTGATCCCCTTTGTGGTATAAATGTCCCCGATCTTGATATACGTCCCCCCATCCAGGTATATACAGTATGTGCCTCACCTGGTATATAAGATAAAATGCTGTGTCTTCACACTGCCCTATCCTGGTATATATGTCCCGATCCTGGTATAATGTTCCCCATCTAGGTATACATGTTCCCCATATCCTGGTATATTGTGCCCTATTTTTCACTACATTAAAAACAAACAGTTCTACTCACCGTCCCCTGAGCTCCCAGGATCTGCGTGGGATCCTCTCTTACAGCTGGCGCTGGAGCCGGCAGCTTACTTCGGTGTCCCTGTCCTGGCTCATGACGTGACTGCTCTGCGCCCCCTGTGCCCGATGTCACCTGCCGGCCTCTGATTGGCAGATGGTGTGTAATGCAGCGCAGGGAATCGGCAGGTTCTCTGCACCGCAATACATTTCGGCTGAATGTGCGTCCAGCTGAAGTAGTCGCTGAAGGGTCCCTCTCCACCTCCAGGCCCTGATCATCACCACCTTCACCATCATCACTACCACCATCATCACCACCTTCACCACCACCACTATCACCACCTTCACCACTATCACCACCATCATGTGAGCCGTACTAATACTAGAGATGAGCAGATTGATCCGCAGAGGATCAACTTTGAATCGACTTTCTTGAAATTCACACAAGGGCCCATATACTGTTCTTGCACAGGGGCCCATGTATTGTCCTTGCACAGGGGCCCATGTACTGTCCTTGCACAGGGGCCTCTCCTGTCTGTGTGCGCCATTGCGTCAGGACACCCTGGGATCGGTTCCATGGCGGAGCTCTCCTTTATTGTCTTTTTGGTTCCCATGAACTGTCATCTTTGGATGGATGAGTAGCGGATTGTAACACAGTGATGTCTCCTTGGCCTCATCTCAGGGGATCACCTGCACCTCGTCCCATCTCCGGGTTCCTCTCGCTGAGTCTGTTTCTCAGATCATCTTGGTGCCTCCATCCATATCCAGCCTGAGAATCTGCAGAGAATCTGGAAGATGAGAGAGGAGAGGCTCCTGGCCATGGGACGATCAGTGCTCCCTCTCCTTTGCCAGGAATGACTACTTTCTGGACCTCGTCCACTGCCATGTCCTGGCAGCACATAACACACGGCCTCATGATCCATCCCATCTGTTCTCCCAGACATTGCATCTGTATACAGGCGCCGCTTATCACTGGGGAAACTAAGCGGCTCAAGATGTGGGGATCCCGGAGAAAAACCAGCTACAAGATCAAGGATGATCCTCTGAGAACCTGTCCCGTCCCCGGTATCATCGTGTCACATTGAGAGGTGGCATGCAGGCTCTGGATATACGGCTGCCGTCGACTCTTTCTAGAGTTTAAACCGCGTGCCATTGATCAATTGTTAGCAAGGATCTGATAAAAGCAGCCTCTGTGCAAGATCGTGGGAGCGCAGCACGACTCGGCTTCCTGGCACACCTCTCCTGCGTGTGTAGGCCCACTGCAGCTCTGCAGTTCTGCTTCTCTCCGCCAGCCTTCTCTCTCAAGTGTGAACACGGTCCAGCTGGCCTGGAGGTGCTGAAAATCCCTAAGTGCAATGGTTTTCTCCAAGGCATCTCTGCTCGTCTGTCCCCTGAGCTGCGGTGGCTTCTTCTCTGCCTCTGACACTTTTTTTTTCTCTGTTGCTTCAACTTCTGTGTAACAAACCAACTATTTTCCGGAGAAGTGCAACCCACATTGTCCTGCGCTCTCCCGGTCCTTCCCATGGGATCCAGCCTTGCTGCTCTTTCCTGACAGTTACACCATTATTTTCTGGCATTTTAGTCAACATCCCGGGGAACTTGGCTGTTGGCCACATAGTCTTCAAGCCGTATGGTCTTCTCCCAGCGCCGAGCCAGCGCAACTGATGTACCCGAGAGTGTCCTGCATTCCACTTCTCTCTGGTGGCCTCCATTGTCTCTAGAGAGTCATGTACCAGTCATCTACCACAAATGTTTCTGTAAATGTGGGGAATAGGCGTTATTGTCGTTGGTGGCCTCACATGCTCCAGTGAATGGTACAATCAGATCCTCAGGCGCCTCGTGTCCTGACGGTGATCAGCCTTTCTGTGCCCTCGTGGCCCTTGGCCAGCACAGCTCCCAGTCTTTTCTATCAGTGTACAACATGCATGGCCAGAATGGGAGTACACTTCGAGAACTTCCCACTGCATTTACTGGGACACACACGCTTCCCTTCCCCCATTAGGTTTTGTAAAGTCCACATGCTGCAGCAATGATCCCCCTTACAGTTTCCCCCTGCACAAGCTGCAGCCCTCCTTCTCTACCTGCCTGCCTATAATTCTATCTCCCTCTTTCCCCCTCCCTCGGAAATATGTGTGTGATTCCCCCCCCCTTCCTCCTGTATACAGCTGGGAAACTGAAAGTAAAAAGTAGGAGCACATGACTTCAGATCTCTTTGTTCCTTTAACCTGGTATATGATCACGCAGATTAGGCCTGGAAGTAGGACAAATACATTTTTGGCATGTACATCAGTAGAACCACCCACCAGTGAGTTTTTTAAGCTCCGACACCAGCAGAATCTGAGAAATGGATTTCTACTTAATCGGGTCATACAGCCACTTCATGTTTAGACTTAAAAGAATGCCAATTTCATACTCAGAAAAATGATGGTTCTGCCGCCACTCTACGAGCCTCACAGCCCGAGTTATGACTGTTGTGAGTTTTAGTAACTGTTGGACAAGGGGAGTACATTCAAAAGCTCTGCCCACTCTGTGAGGTCAAGAACAGTGGGTAAAAGACTATGAAGCCCAATGAGGAGGGGGTCTTTTGCCAGGGGATCCAGCTATGAAAGGCTGTGCATTGTGACCTGATGAACTGGGATGGTTCCCCTCCCCCACCAACCATCTCCACATGGCGTGCTAGTAACTGAAACATGGAAGCTCATCTTTAATCCATCTTTATTTGGCAATCGCCTGCACATACTGTAATTGTCTTGTTTGTAACATCTTTTATATACTTTTTGCAAACACTGTCTATTTCTTTTTGGAGTCAAAGCTCTAATATTTACTAGTTTGGCTTTCCATGCTCTAATAACTTATTGCCACGTCCTTCGAGCTAAATCAATGCTCCTGACCCATTATTAATCATAAGAACTAGGAGCTGGTGGCAGCAAAGTGTTCTGCGCTTTTGGGGAGACTCTGGCAGTGACGGGCAGAAATTTATAAGTGTATTTCCCGCCTGAGACTGGGAGTAGTCATATCGCCCTCACTGCAGCACGCCCAATAGCCAGTACACAGCAAGGCGGCCCTCCTGGAGACTACTTATCCTAGGTGTAGTTCCCTGACTGACCTTAGGGTAATGGGGTGCCAGAGAGCTGCAAGTTCCAAACCGGAACTGTAGAGTGGGATATAATAAATCCCCTGACAAACTGGGGGCAACCAAACACCCCCCGGTTCATGACAATACTTATGGAGGCCTCGGAAATAACCAAATAATTCCAAGAAAGCTGGGCGTCCTGAGTCGCGGAGCCCGCAGACGCTGCTGCACCACCTCGGCCGTGGAGTTCTTGGGTCGTGGTCCTTCTGTGGTGACAATGTGTCATTTCCTTCCGCGTATCTTGTCAGTACCAGGTCTCGCCTGGGTGGGTGCTCAGGGAAGCCGCCAGCAATTCATCAAGAAAAAACAAGCTGCACCGCAGCTCTCTGAAAGGTGAGGGGGTCTCCACAGGCGCCGTAACAGCCCTGGGAGGAGTCGGCCCCTCTCTTTCACAGCTCGGCTCCTATTGAAATGAACGTGGGCCGAGCGTTGTGCACTGTTCACATTCAGCTGCTACCAGAGCCGCAATCAGCTAATCAGTGGGGGCTGCAGTACCAATGATCGGTAACTGAGGACCCCCCCAGTGATGCGGGGGCTGCACGGATTGTCCTGCTGCGTGCTGTTGAGATGGACCCGAGGCGCGCTGTCTACACCCAACTCTGAACACTCTCGGCCACGACCCTTAATCACCGACATTTTATTACGGTATGGCAGCACAATCCTGGCTTCACACAGAGGCCTCATGACGTCAGTGTATGATGGCGTTGCTCTAGGGCACTGCCTTCCTATTGGGCACAGTATGGCAGTATATTTGCCAAACTGTATTGTGGTGATAATTCGGCACTGTTTGGTGTTATATGGTGGTTTTATAATCGCACTGTTCATCAATATTACATGAGCAACACTTGGCGGTATAATAAGAGCATGTTGTATGGTGTTACATGAGCACTGTTTGGCGGTGTTATATGAGCACTGTTTGGCGGTGTTATATGAGCACAGTTTGGCGGTGTTACATGAGCACTGTTTGGCGGTGTTATATGAGCACTGTTTGGCGGTGTTACATGAGCACTGTTTGGCGGTATTGCATGAGCACTGTTTGGCGGCATTACATGAGCACTGTTTGGCGGTATTACATGAGCACTGTTTGGCGGTATTACATGAGCACTGTTTGGCGGTGTTACATGAGCACTGTTTGGCGGTATTACATGAGCACTGTTTGGCGGTATTACATGAGCTCTGTTTGGCGGTGTTACATGAGCACTGTTTGGCGGTATTACATGAGCACTGTTTGGCGGTATTACATGAGCACTGTTTGGTGGAATTACATGATCACTGTTTGGTGGTATTACATGATCACTGTTTGGCGGTATTACATGAGCGCTGTTTGGCGGTATTACATGAGCACTGTTTGGCGGTATTACATGAGCACTGTTTGGCGGTATTACATGAGCACTGTTTGGCGGTATTACATGAGCACTGTTTGGCGGTATTACATGAGCACTATGCGACTATTCCAGCTCTCATTGTGTCTGGGTTGCAGTTACTGACAGCTCAGTGTCCGGTCTGGTGCAGAGGCATGCCAAGCTGTCTGTGTTTTGATTGACAGCTCGTTCGTCCAGAGACTGGGTGGTGCTGGGCTATCTCCAGGTGTTCATTGTCCCAGGTGATTGCCCGGCTGCTTAGCTGGTCTGTTAGTCCCAGACCTTGGCCAGACGGAGCTTCAGCTGAGTGTGGTTTGTCTCTCTGTGCCTAGTGGTTTGCTTCGCTGCCTGACCTTGGACCGCGTTCTCACCATCCATCTGTTTAACCCCTTCTGTCCTCCAGGTATTTTGACCTTGGACTGTTACCTGACTCCATCGTTGTCTCTTCCCTCTGTTTATGACGTACCCTCCTGATTTTTGACCTCGGACACCTGACTTCTCCGTCTCATGGTTTGTCCGTAAGAAGTGACTCAGCGTCACATTATGTTTGATATGAGCACAGCCTGTGATATTATATGAGCCCTGTGTGCTACTACATGAGCACTGTTTGGCGGTATAATATGAGCACTGTTTGGTGGTGTTGTACGTGCGGACTCCTGATATTCACAAATTTTGGCCCCATCAGGATAGTGAGATGGATAAGAAATCTCTGCCGCCATCGTCGTGTTAGTAAACTTGTGGTTCATTCTCATCCTGTATGAGTGGAGCTGGAACGCTTCGGTGCAGCTGGTCTGCGGTCAGGCTCTGCACAGCCGCCTGTCACTGCGCAGATGGCTCTGGAGGCGCACTCCTATCATCTCCTGTCATCTCCTATCATTTCCTGATTCCAGATTTGTTTCAGGAGTAATGTAATTATTGCAAGTGATGGAATATGCACAACCGTCCTGCAGATCATCCCACAGGGGCAGAATGGAAGCGGGAAGGAAAGCGGTGACGTCATAGATAAAAGCTCCAGATGGAAGAATTTATATACAAGTTATACACCGGCCACCCAGGATAGACATACGGTAAGTATCCGAGAAGTGATGTCTCCGCTGATCACTGGTGATGGATAGGAGGCATTCTCAGTGATGTCACCGCTGATCTCTGGTGATGGATAGGAGGCATTCTCAGTGATGTCACCTCTGATCTCTGGTGATGGATAGGAGACATTCTCAGTGATGTCACCTCTGATCTCTGGTGATGGATAGGAGGCATTCTCAGTGATGTCACCGCTGATCTCTAGTGATGGATAGGAGGCATTCTCAGTGATGTCACCGCTGATCTCTGGTGATGGATAGGAGGCATTCTCAGTGATGTCACCGCTGATCTCTAGTGATGGATAGGAAGCATTCCCAGTGATGTCACCGCTGATCTCTAGTGATGGATAGGAGGCATTCTCAGTGATGTCACCACTGATCTCTAGTGATGGATAGGAGGCATTCTCAGTGATGTCACCGCTGATCTCTAGTGATGGATAGGAGGCATTCTCAGTGATGTCACCGCTGATCTCTAGTGATAGATAGGAGGCATTCTCAGTGATGTCACCGCTGATCTCTAGTGATGGATAGGAGGCATTCTCAGTGATGTCTCCGCTGATCTCTAGTGATGGATAGGAGACATTCTCAGTGATGTCACCGCTGATCTCTAGTGATGGATAGGAGGCATTCTCAGTGATGTCTCCGCTGATCTCTAGTGATGGATAGGAGGCATTCTCAGTGATGTCTCCGCTGATCTCTAGTGATGGATAGGAGACATTCTCAGTGATGTCACCGCTGATCTCTAGTGATGGATAGGAGACATTCTCAGTGATGTCACCTCTGATCTCTAGTGTTGGATAGGAGGCATTCTCAGTGATGTCACCGCTGATCTCTGGTGATGGATAGGAGGCATTCTCAGTGATGTCACCTCTGTTCTCTAGTGATGGATAGGAGACATTCTCAGTGATGTCTCCGCTGATCTCTAGTGATGGATAGGAGACATTCTCAGTGATGTCACCTCTGATCTCTAGTGTTGGATAGGAGACATTCTCAGTGATGTCACCTCTGATCTCTAGTGTTGGATAGGAGACATTCTCAGTGATGTCACCTCTGATCTCTGGTGATGGATAGGAGGCATTCTCAGGGATGTCACCGCTGATCTCTAGTGATGGATAGGAGGCATTCTCAGTGATGTCACCGCTGATCTCTAGTGATGGATAGGAGACATTCTCAGTGATGTCACCGCTGATCTCTAGTGATGGATAGGAGGCATTCTCAGTGATGTCACCACTGATCTCTAGTGATGGATAGGAGACATTCTCAGTGATGTCACCACTGATCTCTAGTGATGGATAGGAGGCATTCTCAGTGATGTCACCACTGATCTCTAGTGATGGATAGGAGACATTCTCAGTGATGTCACCACTGATCTCTAGTGATGGATAGGAGACATTCTCAGTGATGTCACCACTGATCTCTAGTGATGGATAGGAGACATTCTCAGTGATGTCACCACTGATCTCTAGTGATGGATAGGAGGCATTCTCAGTGATGTCACCACTGATCTCTAGTGATGGATAGGAGACATTCTCAGTGATGTCACCACTGATCTCTAGTGATGGATAGGAGGCATTCTCAGTGATGTCACCACTGATCTCTAGTGATGGATAGGAGACATTCTCAGTGATGTCACCGCTGATCTCTAGTGATGGATAGGAGACATTCTCAGTGATGTCACCGCTGATCTCTAGTGATGGATAGGTGACATTCTCAGTGATGTCACCGCTGATCTCTAGTGATGGATAGGAGGCATTCTCAGTGATGTCACCTCTGATCTCTAGTGATGGATAGGAGGCATTCTCAGTGATGTCACCGCTGATCTCTAGTGATGGATAGGAGGCATTCTCAGTGATGTCACCGCTGATCTCTAGTGATGGATAGGAGGCATTCTCAGTGATGTCACCACTGATCTCTAGTGATGGATAGGAGACATTCTCAGTGATGTCACCACTGATCTCTAGTGATGGATAGGAGGCATTCTCAGTGATGTCACCACTGATCTCTAGTGATGGATAGGAGACATTCTCAGTGATGTCACCACTGATCTCTAGTGATGGATAGGAGACATTCTCAGTGATGTCACCACTGATCTCTAGTGATGGATAGGAGACATTCTCAGTGATGTCACCACTGATCTCTAGTGATGGATAGGAGGCATTCTCAGTGATGTCACCACTGATCTCTAGTGATGGATAGGAGACATTCTCAGTGATGTCACCACTGATCTCTAGTGATGGATAGGAGGCATTCTCAGTGATGTCACCACTGATCTCTAGTGATGGATAGGAGACATTCTCAGTGATGTCACCACTGATCTCTAGTGATGGATAGGAGACATTCTCAGTGATGTCACCTCTGATCTCTAGTGATGGATAGGAGACATTCTCAGTGATGTCACCACTGATCTCTAGTGATGGATAGGAGACATTCTCAGTGATGTCACCACTGATCTCTAGTGATGGATAGGAGGCATTCTCAGTGATGTCACCACTGATCTCTAGTGATGGATAGGAGGCATTCTCAGTGATGTCACCTCTGATCTCTAGTGATGGATAGGAGACATTCTCAGTGATGTCACCACTGATCTCTAGTGATGGATAGGAGACATTCTCAGTGATGTCACCTCTGATCTCTAGTGATGGATAGGAGACATTCTCAGTGATGTCACCACTGATCTCTAGTGATGGATAGGAGGCATTCTCAGTGATGTCACCACTGATCTCTAGTGATGGATAGGAGACATTCTCAGTGATGTCACCACTGATCTCTAGTGATGGATAGGAGACATTCTCAGTGATGTCACCTCTGATCTCTAGTGATGGATAGGAGACATTCTCAGTGATGTCACCACTGATCTCTAGTGATGGATAGGAGACATTCTCAGTGATGTCACCACTGATCTCTAGTGATGGATAGGAGGCATTCTCAGTGATGTCACCACTGATCTCTAGTGATGGATAGGAGGCATTCTCAGTGATGTCACCACTGATCTCTAGTGATGGATAGGAGGCATTCTCAGTGATGTCACCTCTGATCTCTAGTGATGGATAGGAGACATTCTCAGTGATGTCACCGCTGATCTCTAGTGATGGATAGGAGGCATTCTCAGTGATGTCACCTCTGATCTCTAGTGATGGATAGGAGGCATTCTCAGTGATGTCACCGCTGATCTCTAGTGATGGATAGGAGGCATTCTCAGTGATGTCACTGCTGATCTCTAGTGATGGATAGGAGGCATTCTCAGGGATGTCACCTCTGATCTCTAGTGATGGATAGGAGACATTCTCAGTGATGTCACTGCTGATCTCTAGTGATGGATAGGTGACATTCTCAGTGATGTCACCGCTGATCTCTAGTGATGGATAGGAGACATTCTCAGTGATGTCACTGCTGATCTCTAGTGATGGATAGGTGACATTCTCAGTGATGTCACCTCTGATCTCTAGTGATGGATAGGAGACATTCTCAGTGATGTCACCACTGATCTCTAGTGATGGATAGGAGGCATTCTCAGTGATGTCACCACTGATCTCTAGTGATGGATAGGAGGCATTCTCAGTGATGTCACCACTGATCTCTAGTGATGGATAGGAGACATTCTCAGTGATGTCACTGCTGATCTCTAGTGATGGATAGGTGACATTCTCAGTGATGTCACCGCTGATCTCTAGTGATGGATAGGAGGCATTCTCAGTGATGTCACCTCTGATCTCTAGTGATGGATAGGAGGCATTCTCAGTGATGTCACCGCTGATCTCTAGTGATGGATAGGAGGCATTCTCAGTGATGTCATCTCTGATCTCTAGTGATGGATAGGAGGCATTCTCAGTGATGTCACCTCTGATCTCTAGTGATGGATAGGAGGCATTCTCAGTGATGTCACCGCTGATCTCTAGTGATGGATAGGAGGCATTCTCAGTGATGTCACCTCTGATCTCTAGTGATGGATAGGAGGCATTCTCAGTGATGTCACCGCTGATCTCTAGTGATGGATAGGAGGCATTCTCAGTGATGTCACTGCTGATCTCTAGTGATGGATAGGAGGCATTCTCAGTGATGTCACTGCTGATCTCTAGTGATGGATAGGAGGCATTCTCAGTGATGTCACCTCTGATCTCTAGTGATGGATAGGAGGCATTCTCAGTGATGTCACTGCTGATCTCTAGTGATGGATAGGTGACATTCTCAGTGATGTCACCTCTGATCTCTAGTGATGGATAGGAGGCATTCTCAGTGATGTCACCTCTGATCTCTAGTGATGGATAGGAGGCATTCTCAGTGATGTCACCGCTGATCTCTAGTGATGGATAGGAGGCATTCTCAGTGATGTCACCTCTGATCTCTAGTGATGGATAGGTGACATTCTCAGTGATGTCACCGCTGATCTCTAGTGATGGATAGGAGGCATTCTCAGTGATGTCACCGCTGATCTCTAGTCATGGATAGGAGGCATTCTCAGTGATGTCACCTCTGATCTCTGGTGATGGATAGGAGGCATTCTCAGATATATCACCGCTGATCTCTGGTGATGGATAGGAGGCATTCTCAGTGATGTCACCGCTGATCTCTAGTGATGGATAGGAGGCATTCTCAGTGATGTCACTGCTGATCTCTATTCCTGGCTGATCACCTTGTCTCTGTTCTTCACAAGATATCACACACTTATCTTCAGGCCGGCGCTGCTCCTTTCCTACAATTCTCCATGACCCAAAGTTTATTATGAAAACCCTAAATCCTGGTGTATCTTCCCGTAGGAGGAAATGAAGAAGAAAAGTTCATTAGTGGTGGAAGCCTTTGTATCCTCTTCCCCCTGCACTTTACTCTCTGCAGTGACCCGCTCGTCTGAGTATTTGGTTTCTCGGGTAATGAGTCTAATGAGAGACATCTGTGAGGAGACGTCAGAGATACTTTCTCCTGTAAATCACTTATTAGTTAGTGGGGATTCCACATGCTCCATTTATAACCAGGAACCTCAGGGAAGTTTGGGAAAGAGGATTTCTGCCAAGTCTTCTCTCCAGCTGTTGCCAGATTCCCAGAATGAGGGGCACTAGGGGCCGGGAGGAGCCTGGGATAGGTGTCTTAGCATCTAGTGGACCCCTGGTTGGAGGCCTTCACCCCACAGAGAGTGAGACCTCAGCATTTTTATCGTTTGATGCCACATCTGGGGCGCGGTCCCTGCATCTCCTTTTTATGACGCCGCATCTTTGAACTTCTCAGCTCTGGAGTCCAGAAGGAATAATTTACTAATTAGCTGACATGATGCTCTTAATGGCTGGCGGCAAGAGCGGATGTTCCTGCTACTCGCTGTCAGGTCTGGAGGCCGCTGCCTCTACATCCACCACTGGCCTCCATCCTTACCAGTAAATGCCCCATGATGGAGAGGCTGGGACCCCCGGGGCTGGAGGCAGAATGGGCTTAACCTCTTCCTGTCTTCCACAGCTGCACAGATTTCAGGTTACATTCTGGATTTGTGGAGCCTTTCTCATCATAGGATTGCAGACATATTTTATAATTCTTTCTTGGCCGCACTTAGTAATTCTTGGTTGTCAGATATTCCGGGCACTCGGCTTCCCTATAAGCCGCAGTGATTACGGTTCTCATATGCTGACGACATGTTGTGTCACTCAAAGAAGAATCGGCTGACGACATTACAAGTCAACACCTTACTAGAATTGGGACAGGAAATTCGACTTCCATGGAATGTTTGTAAATGACATGGTGGGATCTCCCCGGACCCCAGAGCATAAGGACCACTCATCCGGCTGCTCACCGGTCCTGTCACTGCATCCCTCCATCTGGTCTTCCACCAATCTCCATCTAGCCTTTTCTCTCCTTCCCCCTGGCCTCCACTTCATCATCTTCACTCAGTGCCGCGGCTTCCAGGGCGGAATAGACCTCTATGTCCACCACATGCGTGGCCCAAATCGCTGACTAGTCTTCAGGCGTGACGTCATGGTGGCGACCTAACATCAAAGTCCTGTCGAGAAGAAGAGTGAAGATGGTGAACGGAGGATGGAAAGAATGAAAGAAACACAAGACTGGAGGAAGGCAATGAGAAGATCGGATGGGGGTGGTTATCCGGATATTATTATATACTGTATTTTTAACCATTTTCTCAACAAATCAACAAAGTAGTTGTCAGTTTGTGAAAATTCAATTTGGCTCCAATAGCTCAATCCATCTAATTTTTTTATTGTAATTACCTCTCTGTATTGAAAAGTGATGCATTTTTGTAATATACAGTGCTGTGCAAAAGCTTTAGGCAGGTGTGGAACATCTGCGGTAACGCAGGGTGTGGAACCTTTTTTCTACCAGGGGCCATTTGGATATTTATAACATCATTCGGGGGCCATACAAAATTATCAACTCGAAATTTGTCCTACTGTATGTGGTTAATGAGATAATTAGCTTCCCTCTAATGTGACAGCTGGAGCTGCTGCTCTCTGGTGAGGTGTGATGTTAGGTGGTATGGATGATGATGCGGCTCACAGCTGATTTTCCAGGTTTGTGTTGGTCTTGTGGTGACTCTTTGCAATGATAAGTTTTGTAAAGAACTCACAGCAGTAAGTCCTGAATACAGATGTATATTATACTGCAGTGGGAATTTATCACTGATCACGTGACACTGATAGAACACAAGCAGTGAGAAGAAGTCTGCTGTATATACATCATACAGGAGACACAGGCTGCTGTATATACTGTACATCATACAGGAGACACAGGCTGCTGTATATACATCATACAGGAGACACAGGCTGCTGTATATACATCACATAGCAGATGTCTAGACTGCTTTATATGCATTTTGCTTTAATGATTGTATTGTTAACGTTGTTACTTATGACTTGTGTTTTTAAAATTGTTACACTGTAAAGCACTGCGGAATATGTTGGCGCTATATAAATAAAGATTATTATTATTATCATCACCGAAGAGACACCGAGACTGAAGTCTATACATCACAAAGGAGACACCGAGACTGCTGTGTGGATACGTCACATAGGAGACTCCGAGACTGCTGTGTATGTGTAACAGGGACAAGGGAGGTATTCGTGGCTGATGGTGGTTGCTCTGTCACACCCTGGTCTCCGCTACATACACACAATGTCCCAGTGGTAGCGTATCTTTTTGTCCACTTTCCCGTCCATCTGGATCCTCTCTGGTCCATTGAGGGTCTTCTCCTTGGGGTTCCACACAAATAGAGACAGTCAAATTCCAACTTAAAACAAACGATTTTACTCAGTTCCTTTCTCAGCTCGTCCAGTTCACATTTAGGTACAGCACAAGTTACTTAACAAGACACAACATTTTCTGTCCCTGTGCTGTCCCTCACTTCTTCAGGAATATCGTAGGGTCGCACCGTTGTCCCCAATATCGCAGCATTTTGTCTGACTATCTTTAGAAGTAGGCATCTTCCTATGTAGCTGACCGACACCATGACAAAAGCTGCCCTGTATTCCTTTGCTTCACCAGCAATCATTAGTCCTAGGCCCTGGATGAGCTGGGCTCCTTTACTTAAAGAAACGTTAATACAATATACATATACATTGCACTACACAACAGCACATTTAGCACCATTACATTTCACATAACATTTAACAGCTGTAAGAGCTGTACAAACACAAACAGAGGAGAGTGGGCACAGCTAGTCCCTGCACACCCATTACATATGCATCACATAGGAGACACCGAGACTGTAGTCTATACATCACATAGGAGACACCGAGACTGCTGTGTATACATCACACATGAGACATCAAAACTGCCGTATATTCATCACATAGGAGACACAGTTCGAATCTCACCAGGATTAGAGCTGCTTCCAGTGTCGCATATCCCCACCAGTGGCTCCCCACTTTTGGCGGGCTTTCACAGTGAGGAGGTAATGACAAGCTTAGGAAGCTGACCAAGAGCAGTGAGGTATGTGGCCAGGTGACCCGATTGTCCCAACCTGGATTCTGTAAGACGTCTCTGGGATTTCAGTGATGGTCAATAAAGCAGTCCTGTATTCTTCCAGCTGTAGCCGTAATCCCTTAAACTGAGATCCTATAGTGTCACCCAGACTAGAAGAAGTCTCTTTATATAGTTCTCAACTGGCCTTCAACCAGCATCCAGAGGTCAAAGAGAGATGTGAATGAGGCCAACCTGCTTTGTTCCATTATGTAAGCTATTTGCATAGTTTTTCCTCCTGTTTGGGAATGCCAACAAACTGTCTATCATGGACAATGTATGTAAGGACGGGATCACACATGCTAGAAACTTGGACGAGTCTTGCATCTTAATACTCCGCACTTGGGAGAGGAGCATGCGGCTGCATGTATTTCTATACAGCCGCACGCTCTGCTCCCGAGTGTCGGCGGCAGTGTCTGGTATTAAGATGCTAGACTCGTCCGAGTTTCTAGCATGTGTGATATTTTATATATAACAAGACAAACCAAAGACAGGTTTAATAGCTGGGTATGCCCTTGATATGGCCATAACCTACCGCCGCAGAAATTCACAAAAATCAAAATGGCTGTAAGGACCCTCCTGAAACCTGACATGACCACGTCCTGACTGTATGGACTCTCCCGACACCTGACATGACCATGTCCTGACTGTAAGGACCCTCCCGACACCTGACACCACCACGTCTTGACTATAAGGACCCTTCTGATATCTGACATCACCACGTCATGACTGTAAGGACCTACCTGACACCTGACATGACCATGTCCTGACTGTAAGGACCCTCCCGACACCTGACATGACTACATCCTGCCAGTAAGGACAGTCCAGATACCTGACATCACAACGTCTTGACTGTAAGGACCCTCCCGACATCTGACATGACCACATCATGACTGTAAGGACCCTCCCGATACCTGACATCATCATGTCCTGACTGTAAGGACCCTCCCGACACCTGATATGACCATGCCCTGACTGTAAGGACAGTCCAGATACCTAACATGACTAAGTCCTGACTATAAGGACTGTCCCGACATCTGACATGACTATGTCATGACTGTAAGGACCTTCCTGACACCTGACATGACCACATCCTGACTGTAAGGACCTTCCCGACACCTGACATGACCACATCGTGACTGTAAGGACCCTGCCGACACCTGACATGACCACGTTCTGACTGTAAGGACCTTCCTGACACCACCACATCCTGCCAGTAAGAACAGTCCAGATACCTGACATGACCACATCGTGACTGTAAGGACCCTCCCGACACCTGACATGACCACGTCCTGACTGTAAGTGGGTTGCCCTCACACCCAGGGCTGTGGGGTACTCGGTACCGGGCCTGATGAGCTTCAATGGGAGATGTCACGGCAGCTGGGACGTGGCCCGTGGCCCTGGGCGCCCATTGTACAAGGGGTTGTTTCAGTGTGCTGATGGTAGTGAAAGTTTATAAGTGATTTGTGACGCCACCTGTGGTAGTCGGCAATAGAGATGTAAGCCGACGCTGCAGACAGATCCTCTGGGACAGATGGCGTGGTGCAGAAGTGATGTTATAGCCCTCCACAGGCAGGGCTGTAGTCCCAGGGCAGTGTAGATGAAGTGACACTTAGATGATGTAGTGTCAGGCGCGAGGGATGTAGCAGTGCTGGGCAGGTTGGCGCAGGAATAAGTGGAGGACACCAGGGCATGTAGTTCCAAAGCTTTACTCAGTCTGTTGTGCAAACAGGTGCCCGCTTCCGTGCCGTGTCCTCCGGGTCAGGGACTCAGTCAACTTCCAGGGCAGATGGAATACTCCCTTCCAACACTCCGCCAACATATGTGCCTTGTCTGAACGTCTCCTCTTATAGCGCCTTTGAGTGAAGTACTCACAGTACTGAGTTACACTGGAGTTCCTCCTGTCCGATGTTCCTATGAACTCTACTTGTACGGCAGACAGCTGTAGCCTGCTTCGGGGACTCCTTCTACCTAGTCCCGGCTCACTAATATCTTGCTGTTGTGCCCCCAAGTCTGGTGTGGGAATAATGTGGTCACTACTTCTATTCCTCCGGTGTCTGCTGCAGGACCATTAGTATCCGTACAACCTCGGGGACCGGACCCCGGCCTTGCGCTTAGAACTTGAAAAGGGTTCTCCTCTAACCCTGGTCCTTGTTCTCTTATTCTCCTCACGTTCCGTGCTAATCCTTCTTTCCAATGGAGAATCAAGCTTCCTTCCTCTGTCTCTTCCTGTGCCAGCAGACCCAGATCACTGTGGCCTGCTGCAGCACTTCCCTCTTCCATCCCTCTCCCGGGGATCTTCTGTCTCACACACTGAATAGAAGACTGACTCAACTCTTCCCGCTCTTTTAGTGCGAACTAAACTCCACCCTCCTCCCAGCATGTTTCGTGTTCCAAGCAGGGAGCCACCAATGGGTGCTTTGCTATACTCCAAGCAGGGAGCCGCCGAAGGTGCTTTGCTACACTACTTTGTGGTGTGGGGTGCAGGTGTTGGAGTGTGGTCAGGTGTTTCCACCTTACCTGGATGGTGGGGCACCACACCTCAGGAGGAGGTGCAGTACCTCTGTGGCGACTGAGCCTCAGGGGCGCCACATAAGGACCTTCCCGACACCTAACATGACCACGTCCTGACTGTAAGGACCCTCACGACACCTGATATAACCACGTCCTGACTGTAAGGACCTTCACGACACCTGACATGACCACGTCCTGACTGTAAGGACCCTCACGACACCTCCGCCTGTCACCAATGTCAATACAGTGAGATCATGGCAGTCACCAATGGGCTGGAGATAACTGGGATGTGCACTGAACCCTGGACCTGCCGCCTCATTAACTGTAAACGATGATGGCAATTAGCCCGGCCTCGTTACATGTCGTTGTTAACAAGGGCTTGTGACTAATGAGTGTATGATGGTGAGGGGGCCTCGGTGCTGAGAACTGACCCCCTCACTATAATCGCTTGTCTGCCCAGAAAGCAGGGCCCGGCCTTTCCCACATCCCCCAAGAGATGTTGTGTCTGGGAAAATCCTTTCTAGCAGAGCCAGCTTCGGCGGCAGCCAAGTCCGGGACCTCCCAGCTCTGCGCTGTCTACCTACCCCCGTGACACCGTCCCGCCTGATCCCGCAGAACATCTTCCCATAATCCCGGTGTATGGGTTTAGCCTTAAAGGGGCGCACCACGTCAGTTCAGCAGTTATCAGCTAGACTTTGTGTTTCCTTTCCTCACCATTTTCAGCGCCCCTGCTTGCTGTGGGTGAATAGAAGCTTGGTTACATCCAGAGGAATGAGGTGGTTTCAGATGCCGGTGGTTCACGTGTGGTAATAGCAGGTACGCAGGATGCAGTGACGAGACGCGAGACAGATAAAACTTTAAACAGTAACTTTTATAGATAAATGCCGTTAGGGCTATATTAAGCAAAACAACAGAATAACAGTAGGTGTCCTCGCAGGGTGCAAATACACTGTGATAAAACACTCCGGGATCGGCTTTGCTGGGGTCAAAGGTCACGTGCGTTCAGCATGAAACTCAGGCGCACAGCCGGGGTCCAGGTATAACTGACACTGGATCAGGTTTATTAAAGGTGAAAGCAATGCATAAAGGAAATAAAACATAAAACAAATCCTCGCCTGTCCGGCACTAACTAAACAAGGTACAACCTAACTAACAACTGGCGGGCTTCTCCCGTCCAGCCAAACCACAGTTGCAGTGGGCACTGCTTCCACTCACGTGTGTCTCTCACACAGACAGGCTCTCTGTGTTCCCAGGCTGAGACACTCACACAACCACCTGGCATCCTTTTATATCCACCTCCCATTATCCATTAGTAAGCAGGTGCGATACTGACCAGACTAGGCCACATAGGAAAGGAATCTGGGAGAGATATACCTGCCCTCATCCACTATTCCCACATGATTCTCACATATCCCCCCCCCTCTGCTCAGACCACTCTGGTCGAGCAATGACACCCGCCAAACAGTGCACTCGGGACAGGGCATCTGCATTTCCAATCTGTACCCCTGGGCGGTGCTCCACCGTAAAAGTGTAGGCCTGCAGGGCAAGGAACCACCGGGTCACCCGGCTATTCCGTTCCTTGTTCAAGTGCATCCACTTGAGAGGGGCATGGTCAGTGATCAGCCTGAACTTTCGGCCCACCAGGTAATATTTGAGGGCCTCTAGAGCCCACTTAATGGCGAGGCACTCTTTTTCTACAACTGCATACTTTTACTCATGTTTATTCAGCTTCCTGCTGAGATAGAGGACTGGGTGTTCCACTCCGTCCCTCACTTGTGAGAGTACGGCCCCGATACCGGTATCAGAGGCATCCGTTTGTACCACAAACTCGCTGCAGAAGTCCGGAGTCACCAGTACGGGCTGAGAGCAAAGTGCCCGTTTTAGGCTATGGAAGGCTTCTTCAGCCGCTAAACTCCATTTAATCATGACGGAGTCTTTCCCTTTGGTAAGATCCGTCAGGGGGGTAGCGATGGCTGCAAAATTGGGTATGAACCGGCGATAATAGCCGGCGATCCCCAGAAAGGCTTGCACCTGCTTCTTGTTGACAGGTTGCGGCCAGTCCTGAACCGCTTGAACTTTATCGACCTGGGGTTTAGCCATACCCCTCCCAAATACCGGGCAATACGCTTCATCCAAATAGGCAGTACGCTTTGGCCTATGTGGCCTCAGGACTCGATCCATCAGTCTCTGGAAGGTCGCCGGTGCTCCGTGCAGTCCAAACGGCATATACACATACTGGAATAAACCTTCCGGCGTAGCAAATGCCGTCTTTTCTCTGGCCGCCTCAGCCAGAGGGATCTGCCAATACCCCTTTGTTAGGTCTAGGATCGTAATATACCGGGCTTTTCCTAACCGATCTATTAACTCGTCGACCCGGGGCATGGGGTAGGCATCAAATTTTGAGACCGCATTCAGTTTCCTGAAGTCATTGCAGAACCGGATGGTGCCGTCCGGTTTAGGAATTAGCACAATCGGGCTGGACCACGCACTGTGCGATTCCTCCATGACTCCTAACTCTAACATTGCCTTCACTTCTCGGGAAACGGCTTCACGGCGCGCTTCCGGGATTCGGTAGGGTTT
This sequence comes from Dendrobates tinctorius, assembly GCF_039654945.1. Lineage (NCBI taxonomy): Eukaryota > Metazoa > Chordata > Amphibia > Anura > Dendrobatidae > Dendrobates > Dendrobates tinctorius. The sequence goes on along the minus strand of NW_027361899.1, from coordinate 1,614,613 downwards.
CACATGGACAGTGACACCAGGTTCTGTTACAATGTCATGTTTCATTAGCGTAGTCTGCCCGGGTTTTTCTGAGAAAAACTTTTGGTTGTGAAGTAGAAACTGCCTGACTTCAGTCTTTTCCCGCTCCGAGAGAGTCTCTGTAACCCGTACCTCCAGTACGGTATGCGAGCAGACGGGATGGGCCAGCTCCGCTGACAAGGCAGACCGATCCTTCCAGGGTTTTATCAGGTTTACATGATAAATCTGTTCAGGTTTCCGTTTACCTGCCTGGTATACTTTGTAGTTTACTTCACCAACTCTTTCCTTAATCTCAAAGGGGCCCTGCCACTTTGCCAGGAACTTACTGTCCACCGTGGGGACCAGGATCAACACCCTATCTCCGGGTGCAAACGTACGGATCTTGGCGCCCCTATCATAGATTCTTTTTTGGGCTCCCTGAGCCTGTATCATGTGTTCTTTGACGATAGGCATAACAGCCGCAATACGGTCCTGCATTTGTGTGACGTGATCTATCACCGTTTTAAACGGAGTGACCTGACCCTCCTAGGTTTCTTTGGCGAGGTCTAACAGTCCGCGAGGACGTCGGGCGTACAATAACTCGAAAGGCGAGAATCCCGTGGAAGACTGGGGTACTTCCCTGATGGCAAAAAGCAAATACGGAAGTAAATAGTCCCAGTTCTTCCCATCCAGAAACCACTGGAGCCATAGGCGGAGGAGGACATGACTTGGGGATGGGTGGACCTTTACTCCTGCAGCTTTTTTGGTATAGTGGTGTAGATTTTTAAGCACGAGGGATGTTGCTTTAAGAATAAGAAGCCCAGTATGTCTGTCCCTGGGGGGTCACTGTGAGGACGGTGGGGCTTATATAGAGCAGGACATCTGTCTCTCCCTCTTTCATGCACAGGATGAACAGGAGGAAGCATGTCTGCAGTGTCAGGGAGTGTAATACTGGGGTCATCACCTCACATTACAGATGATAGGAGCACATTCACCTCGGACATCATGTACTAGTGTAGTATCAGCTCCTACATTATGTATGGGATCAGTATTACCTCAGCAATTCATGTATCCGCCATCTCCCTCATGTGCCTGCTGCATTTTCCTCACAGACTGTGAGCTTCTGTGTGACCTCCCTGCAGACATGTTTGATATACTACTCTACATTCACCTCAGATATTGTTTAGTGTGTACTAGGGTGGTATCAGCTCCTACATCATATCTGGGATCAAGATTACCTCAGAGATTCATGTAGCGGCCATGTTCCCTCACTTATAACAGAGGCAGCTGTTGTGTGTCCTCCCTGCAGACATTTCTGATCTACCACATTACTGCTGTATTATACAGAGTCTTCATGAGTTCTGGGTTTATGTATGATAGGACAGAGCAGGGACGCAGTGTCTGCCATTACTATGGTGGAGCTGAGCAGTCACATGTATCAGAGACACTGGTGAGAGGAGCAGTCGGGGGATGGTATATGTGTGATGGTGAGAGGCTGCACTTCGTGTCAGTGCACTGTATACTGACCCTGCTGTGTGCGGATTATCCCCCCTTCCCAGTTATGGAGTCTGATGATCTGTATGTGACCTCATCTCTGTGACACACTGTGAGGCTGGGTGTGCAGATCCTGTGTAACCAGGTTACTTCCTATATGTGGTATATGTGTAAAGGCTCCATCCCTGTGCTGTATACTTCACCTGTACCACAGGCCTGTATACATGATATCACTCCTCACTGTGCTGTATACGGATCATGCTGGGTATAGACATCCTGTGTCTCCAGGTTGTGTTCCTGGCTGTACATATAACCTGGACATGACTTCCAGCTTAGTGCTTGATTTCTGTAGCTATTGCTGCCTTTAGTCCTCCCCCTCGTATGTTGCATGATCAGAGTATACCCACCAAGAGCTTATTTTATATTACCTAAGATGGCGGATAGCACAGGCCTGAGTGGATTACCTGGAGCCTGGTGGTTGGAGGGGTCCTTGAAGTTGGTTAGAAATTGGTCTGGGGGATCCACTGGGATATGGATTCCTCTTTTTGGAAGTTAATATGGTTCTGGACCTGGTGAAAGGTGGAGGGGAGTTTCGGCAAGGGGTTGTCAGATCCCCAGAAATTCAAGTGAACACTGGAACCCTTGTGGCTATGGTGCTCCCGAGCTGGTGGGGTAACGGCTGGGAGTAATTGTTGGTACATTTTGTTTGGTAATCACCAGATTTGGGAGCTTCAAGGACTCCCTCCAGCGTGTTAATGTTATTTATGCTTTGATGTTTATTTTATGTTTATTTTAATAAGAACATGAATTTAGAATTTAAAAAAACAAAACAAACAAAAAAAAAGTTATGTGTTTTCCTTTTAGTGGGTCCTTGGAAGTTATTTATAAATTGGTCAGTAGGGGTAACAATATTAAGTATGGACCTCTGGGGTGGGGTTCTTGGAGTTGACGCTGAATCAGCGAAAAGGATTTGGAAGTTAAAATTCTGGATCTGGCTTTTGGTTACGGCTCTGGACGGGTAACTCTGGACGGGGTGTTACCCGGGAGGTTTTGGTGGTTGGACTTCCCGAAACGGGATGTTTGGTGCCCTCGAGCTGGTGGTTTACGGCTGAGGGTAACGTGGATTTTTGAGTTCTTGTGTTTTTGCCAAATATTTAACCAGAATTTTTGGGGCTCCAAGAATCCTCCCCTCATGTCGTATAAGATTGTGTATTTAATACTTATTGTAAATGTTTATGTTATTTGTTAATAAACTGGCCGCTGACCCCCCCCCCCTCCCCCCGGGTTTGGAAGGGTAACCATTTCAGGTATGGCACCCTGGTTTTGAGGGGTAATCATCTCAGGTTTGGCCCCCTGGAGTGGAGGGTAACCATCTCGTGTATGGCCCCCTGGTGTGGAGGGGGTAACCATCTCGGGTATGGCCCCCTGGTATGGAGGGGTGACCATCACGGTATGGCCCCCTTTGTCTCCAGAAGCATTTATATTTTATAGGACCCTGTTAGGGTAAAGTCCCTGGGGTCATGGCAATCATATTTTGCATGCCTACAGAAGAAATTGGCTCCTCTGAGCCAGGAACAGCGGCTGGAGGGGAGAAGAGAGCAAGGTTGTCGTCTGGACAATGCAGCTATCTAATGCATGAAACTGAAGAGCAATGTACCTAATCTTTGTGCCCTTGAACCAGTGGGAGTGACTAAGGGTAAAGTAATCAAGTGCATTAACATGAAGGGCAATATGCCTATTCCCAATGCCTTTGACCCAGTTGGAGAGGTCAACAGTAAATGTTATGAAGCGCATGAAAAACAATTAACAATGGCGTGGCAGTTTTATTAATAATGCCTTTGTAGACTTTTTCTGCTTTAGGTTTATTTAAATTACTACTTCCATATACTCTGAACGTTATTTTATGGTCGGTTATAATGTTGTTATATTGTGTATAGTTTTTAATTGCTCCCTATTTATAATATCTTTCTCTTGATATCTTCATCACTTTTCGGGTAGTGATAGTAAGTGGGTTTAAGACCTTTTACTGCACAGCTACTGTAAATAATGGTGGCTTCTAGAACTAAAATCTGTGATTTGGTGAATTATTAGAGCTGGCTACAATACGTGCGGTATAATAGTTTTTTGAGGCATGACAGATGTCATTATACAGGTATTCAGATTGTGGCTACAACCTTAATTATGGTTTACTTTCCACATTCCCCATTATGGGATCCTCATTGCAGGATGTTTAGCCACTGTTATTTTGCTGTAGTTACCGTATAATCGATCATAACTTGGTAGCATTGATAAAATTAATCTGTCAGAGCTCTGGAATTTTAATTTTATTACTTGTGTGCACAGACTTTCCATAGCATGTAGAAATGGTTGATGGCTTTGTTAGGCATGGTTGATGGGGTCGAGTCCATTTAAGGTGTCAAATGTCCTCTCTGGTGGCGGTTTAGGAGTCAGGTGGAAGTTGCAGGCAAGTTATGGTGGACTCATTTTAACTAATAGAGGATGTAAAACCTCATGGTGGTGAACAGGCTCGGCTTTGGTGGCCTCAAGGACGTTGTAATGGTAACGTCAATCAGGGGCGGGCACAGTGGTTAAGCACAGGAGTGAGGATTAGAGTTGAGCGACTTTTGCTTTTTTAGGGTCGCGTTTCGTTTCGTGAAACCCGACATTTCCAAAAGTCGGGTCGAGCAAGATCGTCCGATTATAGGGAAAAGTCGGGGTCGTCCCGAAACACGAAACCCAATGTAAGTCAATGGGGAATAAAAGTCGGCAGTGAGAGGAGGACAGGAAACACACCTACAGTGCCCATTTGAATGCCAAAAGCATCAATTCTTCTTACTTAAGCTTGTCAACCTTAATTAACTTCATAATACAAGTTATGCACTGAAAAATGGGGGTTATTTGGCTAAATTTGTGGGGGGGGAGGGCTGGCTGCAGGTTTTCATGTGCCCTGGGCGAAAGAGCGCCCCTTTAACACATACCACAACTCATCATGCCCCGATACGGCAGAGAAATAGCGGTATAGTACAATGAAAAATACCTCACTTTTTACATCTCATGACGAGGCCCATCTATTTCTCCATACAAAATCATTGGTCCCATATAATGTTTGAAACAGTATATGCAACAGTCATTGCACAAAGGTTAGAAAGGGTACCGTATCCCTGGATAACATGTATGGATAGCGTACACATTCAAAATATATGTCTATACAGCATGAGGCAGGCTCAGACGGTGTTAGGCCCAGTATGGATTGCACGTCATTGCACAAAGGTTAGAAAGGGTACCGTATCCCCGGATAACATGTATGGATAGCGTACACATTCAAAATATATGTCTATACAGCATGAGGCAGGCTCAGACGGTGTTAGGCCCAGTATGGATTGCACGTCATTGCACAAAGGTTAGAAGGGGTACCGTATCCCCGGATAACATGTATGGATAGCGTACACATTCAAAATATATGTCTATACAGCATGAGGCAGGCTCAGACGGTGTTAGGCCCAGTATGGATTGCACGTCATTGCACAAAGGTTAGAAGGGGTACCGTATCCCCGGATAACATGTATGGATAGCGTACACATTCAAAATATATGTCTATACAGCATGAGGCAGGCTCAGACGGTGTTAGGCCCAGTATGGATTGCACGTCATTGCACAAAGGTTAGAAGGGGTACCGTATCCCCGGATAACATGTATGGATAGCGTACACATTCAAAATATATGTCTATACAACATGAGGCAGGCTCAGACGGTGTTAGGCCCAGTATGGATTGCACGTCATTGCACAAAGGTTAGAAGGGGTACCGTATCCCTGGATAACATTGATAGGAACTGAAGGAGTTAAATTGAGTTCTGTCTATGTTGCATTCTCTTGTTTAAAACCTTATCTGTTCTTCGAGGAGATGTCTCAGACATCTCCCTTGTGAACCAAGGTCAAATACCTCTGCTTTTTCGCCTAAATGACTTTCTTTGTCTAAAACAAGTTGTAAAATCATTTGTACTGCGCATGTCTGTAAAATGTTTAAATTCTTTACTATAAAAGACGGAAGCCTAACTGATAAGCCAGAGGCGTCTTGAGAGGCATCCCGAGTGGTTTTATACAGCTGGTGTCTGTGTAGTTCTTCTCGACGGAGCTGATTTAATTAGAGACATATGATGCTTCACACCTAAGAACATCGGTCCTTCAGATGAAAGAGTAATCTGAGGGATCCCGACAGTTTCCTGGCGCCCGAAACAGGGACCTGATATAGGCACCTCTCCAAGACTACCCGATCTACAGACCACTCCAGTTACTGATGAAATTGTGAACAGCAGACCTAAACACCTGGCCAGGTAAGAGATCAATTTTTCTCTTCTCTGCTCTTCATAATCTATCATTATAACTAAGGTCCGTATAAAGGGGAATCTAGTAGAGGAGGGGGCCGTAAAATCAGGTCCATATAAGAACTCTGAGGAAATCGGGTGTGACACGCATATGTAATTTCTGCTCGAATGAGAGGTTACTGTAGGTTCTGTGTGTGCACAGCTATTTTTAGAAAAAGAGCTGATGCAAATCAAAATGGGAGAGGTCTGACATTATGGAATATAAGGCTGGGTGAACAGTTCATACTGCGCAGCCCGGACGGACAAGTTTTTCACAATAGACGGTTCCGCACTAGGAATAGAGGAGGTTGTTGAATGGCTACTTTGATTTGAAAGGACTGTGAAAAGTAGACAAATAAGCTGCACAGTAGGTATTCGTTCAAAGAGTGGTGATATTGCCTAACTGGGTCATGTGACAGCGTCCTTTCGGGGAGGTCACCGCCTAAGCTTAAATCAACACCCTTTACGAATAAACCTTGTGACAGATAAGAGTGTGACCGAATGAGCACAGGACCGTGAAATGAGCCTGTGACAGGATATGACTGAAGAACCCCAGTAGATGGACACTTTATTTACAATCCTGTGTGTTGTGGGAGTATTTCTGTTCGGATGCTACATAGCATATAAGTACACGAAACACGTAGTACACCGAGGAACAGACACTCCATTTAGCCTGTTAGCACCTTAGGAAGAAGGTAACGAGGTATTCGTGTTATATGTGGCATTACATTGTAAAGTTTCCTGAATGCATTTGGCCAGAAAAAGGGCAAGACATGGTTAATCTCATTATACAGTTATCTGCCCTTACAGTGAAATCCCGTGATTTTGAGTTTCTTTGTGGAAATTGATTTTGATAAGTCTAAAGAGCTACAGAATTCTGTGAAGGACGACGCTGCATTCTGATGGGAGGGGTGAAGGATGGAGCTGCGTAGTTTTTCTTCTCCCTTCGCTCTTATCTCTGCTGAGTGTGAGCTGTGCTCAAAATTCTCTGTAATTCTATCCGTAAGGTACACGCTGAAAGATTTGTGCATTTTAAAGCAACAGTACTTAATTGAAGATTGGAAGTTAAAAGTAAGATATGGTGCCTAATTTAGAAGGGAATTGTAAGTGATTGCTTGGTCATTAATGTGTTTGAACCTGCTTTTAGTTGTGTGATTGATTTGTATAGCAAATTGTGTCAAATTACAAGAGACAGAGAAGGAAGGAAGCAGTAAAACAAGTGGGACAAACATTGAAAAAGGCAAAAATACCAGAGTGTGAATGTTTGGATGTACAAAAAGGCACAGACAAGGGAAGAAAATAGCAAGTGAATAAATGATGCTTGAGAATGTGCAGCAGTGTGGAAGGTGTATTATGAATGTTTGATTGACAAAGTGTAACCAGAGACCCAGACAAAACAGATGGACTTGTAAACACTGTGGTCAGACTCAGACAAACCCAGACTGAATAGCTACTTGTGTGACCTGTGCTACTGACCTAAGAGAATTGCACTAAATCCTATCCAGACAAGATCATAAGAAGCTGACATAATAGTGTGGATAGTGGGTAGTGGGACATTGGCCCTTGAGGAGTAAGCTGACAGTAGACATCAGACGGCCAACCCCATGAGGACCTAGAAGTGTGACTAGAATAAGAAAGATACAGGTGTATTATCCCTGGAGCCCCTCTGACCAGCTAGCTTTGCTGAAGCAGCTGCCTGCCCCTGAAGACCAACCATTCCCGTTTTACAGACACATAAAGGAAGTACAGCAAACATATAAGTGTACCTGGGCAGACCTAGAGAGGTTGATGAGTTTAAAGGCAGGTGACGCACTAGATCATATAATTAAGACACACAGATGTGACAAAGAATCAGGCTTGGGGCATGGATGATAAATCTGCACGATCTGGGGAGACGTACTGTGAGTCACTAAGACAATGGGCTGCAGTAGAACAATCAGAGCAGTCTGTACTCCTGACTAATGTGACACAGCAAAAAGGAGAGAAAGTAGAGATATACCTTGGACGGTTACAGCTGAAATGGGCAGACATGGGGTACATATGCATTAACCCACTTGATGTTAGAATACTGGTGAATGCATTCATTGACGGTATGAACAAAGACTTACGAGACGCAGTACAGACAGCCAGACCTGAATGGAGACATGTAGATCCGAAAGACCTCCTTAAGGTAGCTAAAGAAATTGAGCAAACAAGGACAATAAAACGACCTGTCATGTATGCTGGAGCACAAGGAAAACAGTGGAGACGTAATAGGGAAGGCATGTGAGATGACACTGACGATCCATGCCATACTCCTACAAGTTCAACCAAAACATCTGTCTATGGCCAGACAGCTCCGACTTGAGTGTGCTCTACTAATTCCTGAGTATGTCACTCCTCAAAAGATGTAACGTTCTGAATCCAGCCACCCTCCTGCCTGTGGATTCAGAAAAGGGGGAATTGGTGACCGTATTGGCAAGTGAGGAAGGATACTTTGACATGACGCATGAACATGTCTGCATAGAACTGATGAGTCAGGAGACAGTTGGGTTTGCACACATTCATGAAAAACCTGTTCCTAATGCAGACTTTGAGTTTCTTTTTTGTAGATTGCCCCAGATACCACCAGGATGGACGATTCTACACTGGATATGCAGTAGTATCCTCACATGAGGTAATCCGAGCGGAACCACTCTCTCCTCACATGTCGGCGCAGGAGGCAGAGTTGAAGGCACTCACTGAGGCGTGTAGAGCCGCTGCAGGTAAAGTCGCTAATATTTTCACAGATTCGAAGCCCATTAAAAATGCAGAGCTGGTGAAACAATTGATGGAGGCATTGATGTTACCAGTCCAGGTTGGCATTGTCAAGGTAAAAGCACACACAAAAGGTGACTCCGTGGAGGTAGAGGGCAATAGAAGGGCGAACGAGGCTGCTAAAATAGCACAAGGCGGCCTAGAGAGAGCAGTGGACGGTGGCGGGGAGTCAGCGTATTCCAGCCACATTGGGTCTAGATGTCCTGAAATCCCTCCAGCAAAAGGCTGCCCAAACAGAGAAGGTACACCGAGGGAGACTGGGAGCTGAGCTGAACTCAAATGGAGTATGGGAGAATAAGGATAAAATGTGCCCACCAAAGTCCCTGTTCCCAATCATGGCGCAAGCAGCACATGGCCCCAATCACACCTCAAAAAGTCACATGTGTGCCATGGTAGATGCCTTCTGGATCGCTCCTGGCTTCAGTTGCGCAGCCGCGAAACTTGTACAATCATGCCTCATCTGTGCACAGCACAACCCAGGTAAAACAGTAAAAGTCCCTAAGAAAGCGACACCTAGGCCTCTCTACCCGTTTCAGAGACGGCAGATTGACGACATACAGCTACCAAGGTAGGAGTGTATGCAAATATCCTAGTATGTGTAGATCTCTTCTCTGGATGGCCAGTGGCCTACCCGGTGAAAACGGCTACAGCTCGAGCCACTGCAAAGAAACTGGTGATGGAACTAGTACCACGATTCGGTGTCCCTGAAACAATTGAATCAGACAGAGGTACACACTTTACTGCTGAGGTAATGCAAAATGTAATGCAAATGATAGGTGTAGAACAAGCATTTCATACACCCTACCACCCACAGAGTTCAGGGAAGGTAGAGAGAATGAACGGGACACTAAAATTGAAAATACAGAAAACCATGGAGCAGACCCATAGACCATGGCCAGAGTGTCTCCCATTAGCATTATTCTCAGTAAGGTACACACCCACGGGGAAAACTAAACTGTCACCCTTCGAGATACTGTTTGGAAGACCACCGAACACAGGGTTGTACTACCCACAGGTCTTAACACTCAATGTGGATAATTTGACAAGTTATGTAATCCAGTTGCAAAAGCATTTAACTCAAATGCATTCTCTAGTTTTCTCTTCCACTCCAGATCCAGATAGTGTGGAAGGAATCACTGTCTACAACCTGGTGATTACGTATATGTCAAGAAACACTCCAGAAAGACTCTTGAACCCCGATATCAAGGACCTTACCAAGTACTCCTGACAACGCCTACTTCTGTTAAGTTGGAAGGACGACCAACCTGGATCCACGCATCACATTGCAAACTAGCCACAGGAGTTAACAAAGCATAAGAGTGCATAATGTTTTGGTTTGGTTTTGTTGCATTATCTGTAATAATGGTAGCTGCGTGGGACAATCTAAATTCTCCAATGTCCTTGAATAATAAGTTTATACAACATCATGAAAAAATACTAAATGATTGGTCAAATCATTTGCTGGATCTGCACACATTCACCAGTATCAGCCACTAGTATTCCGTTCCTTGTTATTCCTATGCCACCCGAGGAATTATTTGCCTGGACCAGTTGTTCTGATACACTTGCTAATAATGCCACAAATAATGTGAAGTTATGGAACACAACTGTTGGAATACCTATTGTGGGATGGGTAGGATACCCTTGGTGGCAGGGTAATCTTTCAGGAAGTAATACATACCTTCAATATCTGGCATATAAAGGGGGGGCTTGGGTACCCAGGAATAGAACTCGATTAACCTACCTGGGGCAAATTCCAATGTATGGCCTACAAGTTAGTTTTAATGTAACTTCCCACTCTACTGATGCCTTCAAACCAATACTGCTAGAAAGAAGGTTGCATAACACGTCCTGGGAGTATTCCAATTTATTTCCCCAGGGCAATAATGAAACTTGTTTTAATATTTCAGGTAATATACCTTGCAACGAGTCATCTGGATATGAGAAAGGAACTCCCACCTGTGGAAATCCCGATGTAGGGTAGTGTAGCCCTTTAGGACAACTTCCAAATTGGTGTATGCTTCAGAATGTATCTGCGTTCATAGATTTAGTTCATAGACTGGTATTACAACATTCAGCCCTATGGGACCTACCTAGTGACATGTTCTGGGTATGTGGAGACAATGCATATAAATGGTTGCCAGTAGGGGTAAAAGGTGCTTGTACTCTGGGTCGTTTGACTCCAGCTACCTTTGTTATTCCGAATGACCAGTTGAGTACTCAGAGCATACCTAAACACACGTTGTACAAAAGAGCTGCTGACAATACACCTCGTCCCTCTGGGAGACCACATATAGTGCAGATGAGTGTGGCTAATAAAATTGTCAGCTCTATTTTTATTTATCCTATGATCACTCAAATGTGGGATAAATTAGTCAGGGCTACAGATTACTTAGATGACCAAATATGGGATATATTGGAGATATTGAACACCACCGTTGCTGTCCAAAATCAGCTCATCATAGCCACTAATCAGCATACCATAGTATTAGATTATTTAACTGCAGCGCAAGGAGGTATGTGTCAAGTCATCGGACCAGCTTGCTGTCATTATATAGATCCCAACAGTAGTTTAAAGTTAAGATCAAAAATAGAGGATGTTCAAAAACTTAGAGATCAGTACGATAAAGACAATGATCGTACTAAGGATAGTTGGTGGTCAGATACATTCTCCTTTCTTAATCCAGCTAATTGGTTTAAGGGTATTGGAGGCTGGATAGCTGGGATTATACTAAGTCTATTACGTATTGTTGTTTGTATCTTCGTAATATATGTGCTATTGAAACTTGTTTTTTGGTGTATCTCTGTATGCAAGAAAAGATGTAGAAATAGATAAGGAAGTTTGACTGTAAACAACAAGAATTTAACTATTATTCCTTTGAGTCCTAGATTGACATCTCATTTCTGGCATGAAGGAGCGTACTCTTGCAATGATGGACGTGGCTTCAGTATCTGGGGGATGGAGAAGGTAGAAGACCTGTCTCCCTTGGGCAACCCGTCGGCCTGGGATAGTACCTGGTGAACGAGCCACTATCCGCTGTTGTTGCAGGATCCAGTGTTCCAGATTGTGGAAAATGAAGATGTCAAAGGGGGGAATGATAGGAACTGAAGGAGTTAAATTGAGTTCTGTCTATGTTGCATTCTCTTGTTTAAAACCTTATCTGTTCTTCGAGGAGATGTCTCAGACATCTCCCTTGTGAACCAAGGTCAAATACCTCTGCTTTTTCGCCTAAATGACTTTCTTTGTCTAAAACAAGTTGTAAAATCATTTGTACTGCGCATGTCTGTAAATGTTTAAATTCTTTACTATAAAAGACGGAAGCCTAACTGATAAGCCAGAGGCGTCTTGAGAGGCATCCCGAGTGGTTTTATACAGCTGGTGTCTGTGTAGTTCTTCTCGACGGAGCTGATTTAATTAGAGACATATGATGCTTCACACCTAAGAACATCGGTCCTTCAGATGAAAGAGTAATCTGAGGGATCCCGACAACATGTATGGATAGCGTACACATTCAAAATATATGTCTATACATCAGGAGGCAGGCTCAGACGGTGTCAGGCACAGTATGGATTTGACGGCCCAGATTACACAGCGGAGGAGCAGGGAGAGGTAAAGATTGCAAATGCTGGGGCCCTGGCCAAGCAAGGGGGGCACACTCGTGGGCGTCGGTACTGGCACTGGGCCCCTCATAGTACAGCGGTGTGTCTGACGGCGGGTGTGCACCACCACCGTCAGAGACACTTGATTGCACTATGAGGGACCCTGTGCCAGTGCCCGCTCCCAAGAGTCGGCCTACCCACCTGTCCAGGGCAACGGCACTCGCACGGTGTCGTGCGGTAGGTGGTGACCCCGGCCATGGGGGGGGGGAGGCAGCACAGTTAGGGAGTTTTAGAAAGTGGCATATGTTGATGTTGGACATTCAACTGATGCAAAAGGCGAAATAGGTGAAGTACCAGGAAGAGGTGGACCAAAGCAAGCCATTTTTCTGTCACCCTATGTGTCATCAGGGGAAGGTGGGACAAAATCCTTGGAAACCCATGCGTGGTTCATTTTAATGAAGGTTAGATCATCCACATTTTGGGTAGACAGACGGGTCCTTTTTTCTGTCAGGATTGATCCAGCTGCACTGAAGACTCTTTCCGATAGCACACTTGCAGCTGGGCAAGCGAGCTCCTGTAAGGCATATTGTGCCAATTCAGGCCAGGTGTCCAGTTTAGCGGCCCAATAGTCAAAGGGGAATGACCTGTGTGGGAGAACATCGATATGGGAGGAAAAGTAGTTTGTAACCATAGTTGACAACTGCTGTCTCCTGTCACTTTCCATCGATGCAGTATTACCAGTTGTGTGAGCGGTATTTGAAAAATCAGTCCACAACATTGTCATGAAACCCCTGTCTCCAACGCCACTTCTGCTGTGTGCACCACGAACACCTCTGCCAAGCTGCCTCCAGCCCGTACGGCTCGTGTGAGAACCATCACCGCTGCTGTGTGCTGGGAATGCCTCAAGCAACCGATTTACCAGAGTTGCTTGTTTATTAGCCAATATTAGGTCAAGGTTCTCCTGTGGCATGATGTTTTGTAATTTGCCTTTATAGCGTGGATCCAGGATGCTGGCCAACCAGTAGTCGTCATCGTTCATCATTTTGGCAATGCGGGGGTCCCTTTTTAGGATCCGCAAGGCATAATCTGACATGTGGGCCAATGTTCCCGGTGTCAATGATGCACTGCGAGTGCTGGTTGGAGGGGCACTTTCTGGCAAATCCACATCCCTCCAGTCACGCACAAACCCTGTACCAGACCTTGAAACGCCAACATTTTCACTTGCCCCACAAGATGCATCCTCCTCCCCTAAGTAATCATCCCCATCATCCTCCTCCTCCTCTTCTTCCTCCACCTCGTCCAGGAGAGGTCCCTGAGCAGACAATGGCTGAATGTCATCAAGGATTCCCTCCTCCTCTTCCTCCTCATCAACATTGGCTGCAGACGCCTGCTCCTTAATGTGCGTCAAAGTTTGCATGAGCAGACGCATAAGTGGGATGCTCATGCTTAGGATGGCGTCGTCTGCGCTTACCAGCCGTGTGCATTCCTCAAAACACTGAAGGACTTTACAGAGGTCTTTCAGCTTTGACCACTGCACACCTGTCAACTCCATGTCTGCTCTCAAAGTGCCTGGCCGTGTATCCTCCCAGAAATGCATTATGGCCTTCCTCTGCTGGCACAGCCGCTCCAGCATGTGCAGGGTGGAGTTCCACCTTGTTGCAATGTCGATAATGAGGCGGTGGTTGGGAAGGTGGAGCAATCGCTGCAGCTTCTGCATACGAACGGAGTGTACAGGCGACCGGCGGATGTGCGCGCACAGTCTTCGCACCTTCTGGAGCAGGGCTGTTAACTCCGGATAATTTCTGAGGAAGCACTGCACCACCAGGTTCAAGGTGTGAGCCAAGCAAGGTATGTGGCTGAGTTTTGAAAGGGCTATGGCTGCCACAAAATTACGGCCGTTATCACTAACTACCTTGCCTGCCTCAAGATGTACACTGCCCAGCCATGACTCAGTTTGTCGCTTCAAGTACTCGGCCAGCACCTCGGCGGTGTGTCTGTCGCCCAAACACATCATCTGCAACACAGCCTGCTGACGCTTTCCACTAGCTGCTTGATAGGGGGACACATCGTGTGCAACAGTGGCAGCTGCAGATGGAGTGCTCGTACGACTGCGCTCTGTGGACGAGCTGTCGCTTCTGGAGGAGGAGGAGGAGGAGGGTCGAACGCCTACAGCCAACTGTTTCCTAGACCGTGGGCTAGGCAGCACTGTCCCACCACCGCTGTCCCCTGTGGACCCTGCATCCACCACATTAACCCAGTGCGCAGTGATGGACACGTAACGGCCCTGGCCATGCCGACTGGACCATGCATCAGTTGTGAGGTGCACCTTTCCGCTCACTGACTGCTTGAGTGCATGGACAATGCGGTCTTTCACATGATGGTGGAGGGCTGGGATGGCTTTGCGAGAGAAGAAGTGGCGACTGGGTAGGTCATAGCGTGGTACTGCATAGGCCATGAGTTCGCGGAAAGCTGTGCTTTCCACCAACCGAAAGGGCATCATCTCAAACGAGATTAGTTTGGCAATGTGGGCGTTCAAACCCAGTGTACGCGGATGAGAGACTGAGTACTTTCTTGACCTACTCATAGTGTCTGGGAGGGTGAGCTGGACTTGAGAGCTGCATATGGTGGAAGTAGCGGTGGACAGGGCGGACTGAGAGAGGGTTGATGATGGTGATGGAGTTGGTGTTCTTTCTGATGGCCTAGAATCAGTCTTTCGTTGATATAACAGTGGGATTCCCTGACTGCTGTGGCCTTGCAACGACACCTCAACATTTGCTGCTGTGCTAACCGGTGTGCTTACAGTGGGGGAAACAATGTAGCGTTGCTGACTACCTTCGTTGTGATCAGTTGCACATGTGGCACTTGAGGTTTGGTGTTGTGTCCACGCTTGCAAGTGCATGCTGGTTAAATGTCTAAGCATGCAACTGGTATTCAAATTTTTCAGATTTTTCCCTCGGCTAAAGGTCTTTGCGCACTTCTTACAGATAACCTTGGCCTGATCATGAGGATTTTGTTCAAAAAACTGCCACACTGCACTCTTCCTACTTTGGCAGACATTTTGCGGCCTAGCACGCTGTGATCTTTTGACCCTCTGGACAAGCTGTCCAGCAACTCTTTTGATGTTTGGAACCTGTCTTTGGAGTGCTCCGGGCCTGCCAGATAACAGCTGTTGCGATGTCGATGTCTGCTGTGGATGCTCCTCATCTGAGCTATTGGAAGCAGCACCCTCTTCCCCCAATGGATGCCAATCTGGGTCAACAACTGGGTCATCCATCACCTCCTCTTCTATGTCATGTGCACCTTTCTCTGTGTCACCGTGTATGGTGGTATAGTGTGCGGGAAGGGGCACCTGAGTCTCATCAGGGTCAGAATCTGGCTCTGTACACTGCGAGGACAATGTAGTGCTCTGAGTGAATGTACCAGCAGAATCATCCATCAGCGGCTGTGCATCAGTGCACTCCATGTCAGATTCATCTTGGCCTGGGTAATTCACCATTTGACTTGATAATCCAGGCATGGTATGTGAAAACAGCTCCATGGAGTAATCAGTAGTATGGCCTGCGTCATCCTTCAATCTTGGTTGGGGTGAAGGACACAAGGAAAGGTGTGGTTCATGAACATGAGCCTCCAATGACGACTCAGTGCTTTTACTTTTTACAACTGAAGAAGAGGAGGCGATAGAGCTGGAGGCTGAGTCAGCAATGTAAGACAAAACTTTTTCCTGATGCTCTGCCTTTAAAAGCGGTTTGCCAACTCCTAGAAAACTAAGCGTTCGAGGCCTTATGTAGCCAGACGATGACGCAGGCTCAACACCTCCTGCATTCGGTCCTATTTTGCTCTTGCCACTACCATCAGATCCACCACCAACACCATCATTACCAGCTGCCAACCCCCGCCCAATTCCACGGCCTCTTCCACCAGCCTTCCTCATTTTTGGTAGAAATGTAGACAAAATCCAACAAACTATATAGTAATGTAAAACAAGGTACAAGGTGTCTATAGGACAGGGGAGTTTTAGAATTTCTGCACACACTTGTGGACACTGGACACTTGTGGATTGTGTGAGGCCCACTGATATCTGAGCGCTATGTGACACGCTCGATGGCACAGCTGCCTGTGACCAAAGTGACGAGAGGATAATGGAGATTTTGAATCTCTGCGTACACTTTTGGACACTGGACACTTGTGGATTGTGTGCGGCCCACTGATATCTGAGCGCTATGTGACACGCTCGATGGCACAGCTGCCTGTGACCAAAGTGATGAGAGGATAATGGAGATTTTGAATCTCTGCGTACACTTGTGGACAGTGGACACTTGTGGATTGTGTGCGGCCCACTGATATCTGAGCGCTATGTGACACGCTCGATGGCACAGCTGCCTGTGACCAAAGTGATGAGAGGATAATGGAGATTTTGAATCTCTGCGTACACTTGTGGACAGTGGACACTTGTGGATTGTGTGAGGCCCACTGATATCTGAGCGCTATGTGACACGCTCGATGGCACAGCTGCCTGTGACCAAAGTGACGAGAGGATAATGGAGATTTTGAATCTCTGCGTACACTTGTGGAGAGTGGACACTTGTGGATTGTGTGTGGCCCACTGATATCTGAGCGCTATGTGACACGCTCGATGGCACAGCTGCCTGTGACCAAAGTGACGAGAGGATAATGGAGATTTTGAATCTCTGCGTACACTTTTGGACACTGGACACTTGTGGATTGTGTGCGGCCCACTGATATCTGAGCGCTATGTGACACGCTCGATGGCACAGCTGCCTGTGACCAAAGTGACGAGAGGATAAGGGAGATTGGATTGCTTTTAAAAAAGCAGTTTGCGGAGCAGTGGGTAAACAGCAATGTCAGCGTGTCAGGAAGCCTTAGAAGGCAGCCCAACAACCAACACCACTGATACACCACAATATAGCCTCCCCTTGCACTGCACACACAGTGACGCCCACCAAAGCAAGCCAATCACTTGCATGCCCTTCTGAAAGATGGTGGTGACCCCTGCCTATGTCATCACGTTGCCCACAGTGTCCGTGGATCCTGATTGGCTGAAAAAGAGCGCAAAACAAACTTTTGAAACGCGACTTTGGCGCGTAAGTCGCCGACCTCGTGGCCGACCTCATCCTAGGGTCGGGTTTCGTTTCATGAAACCCGACTTTGCCAAAAGTCGGCGACTTTTGAATTTTTTCGACCCGTTTCGCTCAACTCTAGTGAGGATAATAGGGTCAGTGCTGCCCTGACAGTTTACTGGCTCTGCTTGAATGGCCCCCAGTGCGTGCCGCCCCTTTATGGCTGTCTGTCCTGGTGCTGTATGTCAGACAGCTGGGGATATCACAGTACTTGTGAATCCCAATGTACTAGCACTTCACCTGACTCCTACTGTGATTGTTTTTAATCCTGTGATTTAAATAAAGCTGTGGCCATTTTGACAACCAAAATAATGTGTTGTGTATTTATTCTAGTGCCTAGGTTTACTGTAGTTATGGTGGTTTTAAGATGGAGTGGGGGTCCGTCCCATATCCATAAGTCAAGAAACCACTGGAGCCATAGGCGGAGGAGGACATGACTTGGGGATGGGTGGACCTTTACTCCTGCAGCTTTTTTGGTATAGTGGTATAGATTTTTAAGCACGAGGGATGTTGCTTTAAGAGTAAGAAGCCCAGTATGTCTGTGCCTGGTGGGTTACTGTGAGGACGGTGGGGCTTATATAGAGCAGGACATCTGTCTCTCCCTCTTTCTTGCACATGATGAACAGGAGGAAGCATTTCCCGCCCTGTTTATAAACATTGTCCTAAAACGTTTTAATTATTGCTTGTATGATTAATGCTTTATTGTATTTTTGAACTTACCATTGTATATTTTGTTCCAGGTTCAATTTTATCATGGCTATAAAGAGTTAACAGCATTAACCTTCAAAGCCCAAGGGAAGGGCCATCCATCAGCCATGGTTCCCTAGAGGTTTCCTCCACAGGGGTTTTTTCCTCTCCTGAGCGCTGTAGGATGACTCTTTGTGAGTCAGAGGTTTGCCCAGTTAGTCCCCTTAATGCTTTTGCAGGGACTTCTAGTTTATAAGTTTACTAAAGTGATTTATTAAAAAAAAAAAAAAAAAATGATGTCAAATGTGAATTTATAACCCGTCACAGCTTTGCGGTTTAGGAGTCAGGTGGAAGTTGCAGGCAAGTTAAGGTGGACTCATTTTAACTAATAGAGGATGTAAAACCTCATGGTGGTGAACAGGCTCGGCTTTGGTGGCCTCAAGGACGTTGTAATGGTAACGTCAGTCAGGGGCGGGCACAGTGGTTAAGCACAGGAGTGAGGATAATAGGGTCAGTGCTGCCCTGAAAGTTTACTGGCTCTGCTTGAATGGCCCCCAGTGCGTGCCGCCCCTTTATGGCTGTCTGGCAGGCCCGGATTGGCAATATAACCAACCGGGCATTTTCCCGCTGGGCCGCTGTCACGTGGGCCGCGGGCGGCAGCGCCCGATCATCTGGCCGCTTGCCAGCGGCTGCGGCCACTGCTGCTCCTGCCGCCGGCCCTCTGCGGCACGTGTGTGATAGTTTCCAAGTTCCTCCCGCACTGCAGGGAGATAATCCGCCACGCCCCCCCCACGCACCCCATCCTCGCCTCCCATCCTCGCCGTAGCATGAGACCCCCCCCCCCCAGCCACTCACAGCGTCGCACTTGCTTGCCTGCTCGCTCTGTTCGCAGGACCTGTGATGAGGTCACAGGAGAGGAGGAGTCAGGGGGGTCACATGATCAGGAGCCTTTGTCCAGACCCCCCCGATCATGTCACCCCTGACTCCGCCCCTCCTGTGACCTCATCACAGGTCCTGTGCGCTCAGCCTTTCCTCTACAGTCTGCAAGACTCTGCTTTGCTGTTGTCATGGTGCTGGTTGAGGTAAGTATGTGTGGGGTCAGGATTTACAGTGTGGATGTAGCAGAGCCGTGTGTGTACGAGGTGTACGGAGCGGAGCCGTGTGTGTACGAGGTGTACGGAGCGGAGCCGTGTGTGTACGAGGTGTACGGAGAGGAGCCGTGTGTGTACGAGGTGTACGGAGCGGAGCCATTTGTACGAGGTGTACGGAGAGGAGCCGTGTGTGTACGAGGTGTACGGAGCGGAGCCGTGTGTGTACGAGGTGTACGGAGAGGAGCCGTGTGTGTATGAGGTGTACGGAGAGGAGCCGTGTGTGTACGAGGTGTACGGAGAGGAGCCGCGTGTGTACGAGGTGTACGAAGAGGAGCCGCGTGTGTACGAGGTGTACGGAGCGGAGCCGTGTGTGTACGAGGTGTACGGAGAGGAGCCGTGTGTGTACGAGGTGTACGGAGAGGAGCCGTGTGTGTACGAGGTGTACGGAGAGGAGCCGTGTGTGTACGAGGTGTACGGAGCGGAGCCGTGTGTGTACGAGGTGTACGGAGAGGAGCCGTGTGTGTACGAGGTGTACGGAGAGGAGCCGTGTGTGTACGAGGTGTACGGAGAGGAGCCGTGTGTGTACGAGGTGTACGGAGCGGAGCCGTGTGTGTACGAGGTGTACGGAGCGGAGCCGTGTGTGTACGAGGTGTACGGAGCGGAGCCGTGTGTGTACGAGGTGTACGGAGAGGAGCCGTGTGTGTACGAGGTGTACGGAGCGGAGCCGCGTGTGTATGGAGTGGAGCCATATGTGTACGAGGTGTACGGAGAGGAGCCGTGTGTACGAGGTGTACGGAGCGGAGCCGTGTGTGTACGAGGTGTACGGAGAGGAGCCGTGTGTGTATGAGGTGTACGGAGCGGAGCCGCGTGTGTATGGAGTGGAGCCATATGTGTACGAGGTGTACGGAGAGGAGCCGTGTGTGTACCAGGTGTACGGAGAGGAGCCGTGTGTGTACGGAGAGGAGCCGTGTGTGTACGAGGTGTACGGAGCGGAGCCGTGTGTACGAGATGTACGGAGAGGAGCCACGCGTGTACAAGGTGTACGGAGTGGAACCGTGTGTGTATGGAGTGGAGCCATATGTGTACGGGATGTACGGAGCGGAGCCAAGTGTGTACAAAGCATACAAAGCGGGCTTTTCCCACGGACACAGGAGTACACGGTGGAGCCCCGAGGAGCATTTTAAAACACACACATGACGTTCCACCTGAAGTGATGTGCTGAAAGCTGACCGGAAATGAGATAATTTCTTGAGGAGATTGTGACGGAACAATGGAGACACTTGAGAGAATGCTTCAGATCCATCACCATGTCCTCCTCCGACAGCGCAGACAGCAGGATCGCCTTGGAATCGGGGATGCCGGCCATGTGAGCGGATCATGATATGTCCTGCATCGGGAGGCTCAGGTGGGCACCACAATGGGAGCCGGGCTGCTATAGTATCTTTGTAGAATCTTTCTCTCTTTTTCTTTCTTTCTCTGTTCTTTCATTCTCTGTTCTGTCTTTCCCTCATTTTCTTTCTCTCTGTTCTTTCATTCTCTCTCTAATCTTTCTTTTTTCTCTCTCTGTTCTTTCTTCCCCTCTTTCTTTCTTTTTCTTTCCTCTCTTTCTCTCTGTTCTTTCTTTTCTTTACTTCTTTCTTTCTCTCTCTGTTCTTTCTTTTCTTTACTTCTTTCTTTCTCTCTCTGTTCTTTCTCTGTCTCTCTCTGTTCTTTCTTTCTTTCCCCTCTTTCTTTCTCTCTCTGTTCTTTCTCTGTCTCTCACTGTTCTTTCTTTGTCTCTCACTGTTCTTTCTTTCTTTCCCCTTTCTTTCTCGCTCTCTGTTTTCTTTTTTCTCTCTCTCTCTGTTTTCTCTCTTCTTTAGTGCCAGTCAGTGTGCCCATAATGCCAGCCACTGTGCCCTCAGTACCAGTCAGTGTGATCAGCAGTGCTAAATGGGTGCGATTAGGTGTGGACATGGGTGTGACTAGTTGTGAAATGGGTGTGGCTGGGCGTGGCCAAAATTTGCAGCGGCGCGCTACGCGCGCGCCGCAGTCTTTGTCCATCTTTCCCTTCTTCAAAAGTTGGGAGGTATGATAGGGGCGGCTATGACCAGGGGGTCTGGTTGCCCAATAGAGAGCAGTTCTGCCAGGAATTCTGTAATCATGCATACAAAAGGGGATAGAGATTTGGGAGGAGTACTGTACCTAAAAGCAATAAATAGGACTGAGCTGAAATACTGGGCACAGCTGTGACTACATGTTATATAGTCGTGTTAATCTCCTCTCACTTCTTGTAAACTACAAGTGTACAAAGATATTATATAGTCACCATGTGACTAGTGGGCCTGTGTAACTTCAAATGCCAGGGCTGAATTTTAGTCCCAGTCCGGCCCTGCTGTCTGGCCTGGTTCTGTATGTCAGACAGCTGGGGATATCACAGTACTTGTGAATCCCAATGTACTAGCACTTCACCTGACTCCTACTGTGATTGTTTTAATCCTGTGATTTAAATAAAGCTGTGGCCATTTTGACAACCAAAATAATGTGTTATGTATTTATTCTAGTGCCTAGGTTTACTGTAGTTATGGTGGTTTTAAGATGGAGTGGGGGTCCGTCCCATATCCATAAGTCATTGTCTATCACCTTTCTCAGCATCTGCTTCAGAGTTTTATTGAACCGTTCGACCAACCCATCTGTTTGAGGGTGATACACGGATGTGCGTAACGGTTCGATTTGTAACAATCGGCAGAGCTCCTTCATTACCCTAGACATAAAGGGGGTCCCCTGGTCGGTGAGTATCTGTTTTGGTATACCGACCCGACTAAACACATGCACCAGTTCCTTGGCAATCGTCTTGGTGGCCGTGTTACGCAAAGGGATGGCCTCCGGGTAACGAGTGGCATAATCCAAGATGACCAGGACATGTTGGTGTCCACGTGCAGACCGTGGAAGGGGCCCAACTAAATCCATCCCAGTCCTCTCAAACGGGACTTCAATAATAGGTAGGGGTACCAAAGGGCTACAGAACCGCGGCTTAGGTGCAGAGGCTTGGCAGTCAGGACAAGACTCACAATATACACGAATATCGTGATGCATGCCTGGCCAAACAAAACAGTGTAATATCCTTTCGGTGGTTTTCTGGACTCCCAGGTGACCTCCCATCACATGTCCAGCACCTGCCGCCGGTAGGGTTTTGGCACGACTAATAGTTGCACCGTGTCTTCCCCCTTTTTCTCTATTTGATAGAGCAAATCATTCTCCAGGACCATGTAAGGATATGCCAGCCTAGAGCCAGGTTCTACAGGTACCCCATTTATCACTTTTACATTTGTCCTAGCCTGAGAAAGGGTAGGATCCTTTATTTGCTCGCTTTGGAAGTCATCTTTCTGAACTTCCAAATCCGGCAAACGGGGAGGTGGACGGCTGTCGGCCTCCTCCTCTTCCCTGGTCTCCTCTGTATCACCCGCCAAGACTGAAAACGGGAACTGCAGGTCATTTCCAGCAGACTCCCCCCGAGTCTTCCTGGGGGACCTCTTCCAGGGGTTCGGGTCCCACACGCGCCCTGGGAAAAGAGTCACGTACCCTGCTACCCTGGGGCATCAACCAATTCTCCCACAACTGCCAGAAGTGGGGAAAATCCCGGCCCAAGATAACATCATGCAATAACGCAGGGACGAGTCCCACTTTATGTTGCACAGACCCATAGGAAGTAGTAATGCATATGACCGTGGTGAGGTACGAACAGGTGTCTCCATGCACACACGTTACAGAAAATTTGTCTGATGGTCCAGTCGGGGCTGACACCAGACTGGCCTTCACCAGAGTCACCACACTTCCCGAGTCTAACAATGCCACCACATTTTTGCCATCAACAGTTAAATCACACAAGTGTTTTTCCACATCCCTTTGACCGGCATTCACACTCACTACCTGTGCAACCATAGACATGCGGTTTTTAGAGTCTGTGACGTCGCACTGCATGGGTTCAGCAATGACCGGACAGTTCGCAGCAATGTGGCCCATCTCTTGGCAGCGGAAACACCTAACGGGCCCCTTGCTTAGACCATAGTTCGTTACTCTCGGCCTTGTAGTGCGGGCAGTCCCGTTTTCCTCCCCCACTGTCTTAGGGATTTTTCCTTCTCCCCTACTCCCTGGAACAGTCTTACCGGTTCCAAGTGGAGACGATGAAGAACGAGGTGGGGTAGCGTCGTCTCGGAGTCCTTCCGCCATGGAGTAACTTTCAACCAGATCCAC
Organism: Dendrobates tinctorius; assembly: GCF_039654945.1. NCBI lineage: Eukaryota > Metazoa > Chordata > Amphibia > Anura > Dendrobatidae > Dendrobates > Dendrobates tinctorius. Next base: position 1,591,215 of record NW_027361899.1, on the reverse strand, counting down.
CAGTTGATCTGCCGTCGTAGGATTTCCATGGCTTACCCACTTCCTCAGGGCTGGCGGTAGAGCTCTCAGGTACTTGTCCATGACGACTCTCTGGATTATCTCTGGCGCTGTCAGCACCTCGGGTTGTAGCCGCTTCTTCGTCACGTGGATCAGGTCGAACATCTGTGACTGCGGTGGTTTATCCGGTTGATAAGTCCATTGATGCACTCTCTGTGCACGGACAGCGGTTGTCACTCCCAGCCGGGCCAAGATCTCGACTTTCAGTTTGTCCAAGTCCTGCGCGGCTTCATGTTCTAAGTCATAATAAGCCTTTTGAGCCTCACTGGAAAGAAACGGAGCAATCAGGCCGGCCCATCGTGCCTTCAGCCATTTTTCTCGCACCGCCGTCCGTTCAAACGTGGTCAGGTATGCCTCGACGTTATCTTCGGTCGTCATCTTCTGCCAGTACCGAGTCACGTCAATCACTCTCGACTCGGCTTCCAGGTTAACATCAGGTAAGCTTGCCAGGCGCTGCGCCATCTGCTGGAGAAGCAAACGATCGGTAGCTGTCATGTCCACCAACTCCTTCAGCTGGGCCATCATCACCCGTTACACTGGTGGCAGCAGTGGGATTTGATACCCCTTCTACAGGTGGAAAGGAATGAATGGAAAACAACTACCAGAAGTTAAAGAGGACTACATTAAAAAATCTGGTGGAAGCCCGAGGGTTGATCACCAGCAACAAAACAAAAGCGGATTTGATAGCAGCCATCATGGAACACGACAGTGCAGCGCCCCCCAATGTGAACGTGGAGGAGACCGAATTCCAGAGGGAGGTGAAGAACAGACTGGCGTTCTATGGCCCAAACCCTGCGGCAGAGATCATAAGAGAGGTGATGGCTGATGTGCGTACTGATCTGAAGGAAAAGATGGCCGAGCGGACCAGGATAGAGCTAGCCAAGATGGAGATGGCAGAGCGGAGAGAGGAGAGTCAGCGAGCAGGGGAAGCTCTGTTCTTCGACCAGGTACCTTCAACAGTAAGCCACAAAAAGATCCAGTATAATGCCTTCCGACAGTTGGGGGAGGCAGAGGAAGACATTGATGGCCTTCTGCAGGACTTTGAGCGGCAGTGTGCCCTTCATCAAGTGAAGCCGGAGGAACGGGTTCAGATTCTGGCCAGCAAGCTGACAGACCGGGCAGCGGACGCCTATCGCACGGTACCTGATGAGGACTGTATGGACTATGAGCGGATCAAAGAAGTGATCTTGGCCCGGTATGCGCTGACACCAGAGGCATACCGCCAAAAGTTCCGCGGACTTATAAAATGCGTAACCGATACCCACGCTGAATGTGCCTGTAAATTACGGCGGTCACTGCTACAGTGGGTACAAGGGAGCCAAGCAACCACTAAGGAGGACGTCCTCCAGCTCTTATTGTTAAAACGATTCTTTAATGGACTAACCCCCAAGACACAGGAATGGCTTCGGGACAGGCGGCCAACGACTCTTGAGGAAGCCGCTCGTCTGGCCGATGAACATCATGATGCCAGGAGGCCGCAGTTGTCCGGATCATAGATGGTCACTAGGGGCCCGCCCATGGACGTGGAGGGCCCCAAACCACCGAAGATTGTAGGGGGACCAGCTAGAAACCCGGCCTACCACAGTCCCCCTGGGGCGCGATGCCACACCTGTCGTCAGCTGGGCCACCTGCAAAGACAATGCCCCAACCGGACTCAGCATACCCAGTGGCCAAAGGCGGGAACAGCTACCTTCAGCCGGGCTGCTGTACTCTGCTACCAAGGCGAAGCTGACCCTCATTGGGGGCTACGACTAACCAAGGGGTGGAAGAGATGGAGGAAGTGCTGCATGAAGTAGACCCCGTGCAGGCAGCCCGGGCAGATAATCGACAACAGCATCGACAGGTCGTGTGGGTTAATGGGAAACGTATGCAGGGACTAAGAGATTCCTGAGCAACTTTGACCCTTGTGACGCCTCATCTCTTCCGGGACCAAGAGAAGATGGACCGGACAGTGGCAGTCCGTGTAGCAGGGGGAGCCATACATCGACTGCCCACTGCCAGGATTCACCTGAACTGGGGAGTCGGGGATGGCCTTGTTGAGGTCGGCTTGATGGAGGATTTGCCTGCAGACGTCTTGCTGGGAAATGACTTGGGGCCCATGTTGTCTGCATTCTCGGTGGCCCCTCTGGCTGAGACCTATCCTGTGACCACCCGGAGACAAGCTCGAGCTGCGGAGGCGGAATCACACTCAGAGGAGGCTCAGGTAAGACATCCCAGCCCTGCACGTATTCCCATAGCCAGACACATTTCTTGGGCCACCCCAGATGAATTTAAGAGGGAGTTACTTGAGGATCCTTCATTAGAGGGATATCGTGGGAAGGCACAGGAGGGGAGAGGGGTACTGGAAGGGGAACATTTTGTATGGAAGCAGGGACTCCTCTACCGGATCACAGAGCAACACCACACAGGGACGAGCCCCACTATAAAAGGACAGCTGGTAGTTCCCAAGAAGTATAGGCAGGAGCTACTGCGAATCTCTCATGACATACCCTTGGCCGGGCACTTCGGCGTTAGTCGCACCAGGCATCGTCTGACACAAAACTTCTTTTGGCCGGGGGTAACCTATGATGTTAGTCAGTACTGCCAGACCTGTGACAGTTGCCAGTGCATTGGCAAGAGGGGGGGATCGATGCAAGGCCAAATTACGCCCCCTCCCCATTGTGGAGGAACCATTTAGCCGAGTAGCGGTCGATCCGATAGGGCCGTTAGCCAAACCCAGTCCGTCAGGGAAAAAGTATATATTGACAGTGGTAGATTATGCCACACAGTATCCAGAGGCAGTTGCGTTACCTAACATACTGGCAGAGACGGTGGTGGCCGCCCTGCTCCAGGTTTTCTCACGGGTTGGATTTCCCCGGGAGATTATCTCGGACCAGGGTACCCAGTTTACAGCAGAGGTGACCAACCAACTGTGGAAGCTGTGCGGCGTAAAGTCCATTAGAAGCGCCCCGTACCACCCGCAAACCAATGGGTTGTGTGAACGCTTTAACGGGACATTAAAACAGCTCATTGGGACTTTTACCAGGACCTACAGGGACTGGGAGAAATTCTTGCCACACCTCCTGTTTGCCTATCGGGAGGTGCCCCAAGATTCCACGGGGTTCTCCCCGTTCGAGCTGGTATACGGGAGACGGGTAAGGGGACCCCTAGACTTAGTGCTGGAACACTGGGAAGGGGAGGGCCTCATAGAAAGGGGAACCTATTGTACCCCATGTGCTGGAATTCCGGGACCGCCTACAGGAGCTGACTCAGGTTGTACGTGAGAACCTGCAGGCGACCCAGCAGCTCCAGCGCATATGGTACGATCGGAGGGCCAGAGAGCACACTTTGGAAATAGGACAGAAGCTCCTGGTGTTAGAGCACACTAAGCAGAATAAGTTCCAAGCTGCATGGCAGGGGCCCTACCAGGTAGTGGGGAAAAAAGCCGACACAAGGTATAATGTCGCCGATTGTGACGACCCCAGGCTTATCCGCATGTTCCACGTGAATATGCTGAAGCCCTACCGGGAGCGCCCTGAAGAGGTAGTGGCCATCTGTGCACCTGAAGCAGAGGATTTAGCCGGACTTCCCTTGCCGGATGTCTTAGGGGAAAGGACTCAGTCTATAACATGGGACCAGGTACACTTGGGTGAAGACCTAGGCCCCCGAGAGAGACAGCAGGCGGAGGAGTTGTTGAGGCAGCGACAGAGGATGTTTTCGGGGAGACCAGGGTACACTCGCCTGGCACAACACAAGGTTGAGACCCAGGATCAGACCCCCTGCGACAAAACCCCTTCCGCGTCCCTGAGTGTGTACGAGAGGGGATGCGACGAGATACAAGAGATGCTGCGTTTAGGGGTCATTGAAGAGTCAGTCCCTGAGCATCCCCCGTAGTGTTAGTGCCCAAGAAGGATGGGACTGCACGGTTTTGTGTAGACTATCGTAAGCTCAATGAGAAAACAGTGACAGATGCATACCCCATGCCGTGTGTGGATGAGTTGTTAGACCGGCTGGCGGGGGCAAAGTATTTGACCACCATCGATCTATGCCAAGGCTACTGGCAGATTCCCCTTAGTCCTGATGCTATTCCCAAGTCGGCATTTGTCACCCCGTTCGGCTTATTCCAGTTTCGAGTTATGCCATTCGGGATGAAGAATGCCCCGGCGACCTTCCAAAGGCTGGCTGACCGGCTTCTGCATGGTCTCCAGGACTATGCTTGTGCCTACCTGGACGACATCGCCATCTACAGTGCGACATGGGAAGAGCATCTAAATCACCTAGAGACAGTATTGGACAGGATCCATCAGGCCGGAATCACCCTGAACCCAAACAAGTGTCACGTGGGCAAAGCAGAGGTTCAGTATTTAGGGCATTGGGTGGGAAGTGGGAAACAGCGACCAGAACCAGCCAAGATTGAGGCCATAGCCAAATGGCCCATCCCACGCACTAAAACCCAGGTCATGGCGTTTCTAGGGACAGCGGGGTATCACAGGAAATTCGTTCCCAATTACAGCAGCGTAGCCAAGCCCCTCACTGATTTGACCCGTAAGAACCAACCCCGCCAGGTAACCTGGACCTCAGAGTGTGAGGAAGCCTTCCGCCAACTAAAGGACGCCCTCACCAATACCCCTGTATTGGCCGCACCCGATCCAACTAAAGTTTCCTTGTTCACACAGACGCTTCTATGTTTGGATTGGGGGCAGTACTGAGCCAAGTCGGGACGGACGGCCAAGAACACCCGGTAGCTTACCTGAGTCGGAAACTACTGCCCCGTGAAGTAAGCTATGCGGCCATCGAGAAGGAGTGCCTGGCGGTAGTTTGTGCACTCAAGAAGTTGCAACCATATTTGTATGGACGAGTTTTCCCTCCTAACGGACCATAATCCCCTAGTCTGGCTTAATCGGGTCTCCGGAGACAACGCCAGATTGCTGCGGTGGAGTTTAGCCCTACAACCTCTGGACTTCACCATCCACCACAGACCCGGCAAACAAAATGGTAACACCGATGGACTAAGTCAACAAACGGAACTTGTACCAACCCCATAAACTTCGGTCATCCCCAAACCGATCCGTTGAGGATCAGACTGTGTATGCCGATCGCGTCGCTGAAAAGGGGGAGCCGTGTTACGTGTTACAGAACCACTCAGCACCCAGAATATGTTGTGCAGTTATATGTATGTATAATAGGTTCCATGTGAGATGCATGTCCCTAATGCATCAGCCCACAGGCTGCGCCCCTGGGCAGAGGGGACACGATATTCTCATTTTGTCAGCCCTCCCCCCACCTTTGTAATTCCCACAGTAAACATCGGCAGGCTCCGGCCACCTGCGGCTTTTGTAATGTATGTCTGGCCTGCCACTTTTCTATTGGCCTGCCCTCTGTATCTGTGTGATATATTCTGTGTCCTGTGTGTAAAGTGTTGTCAGACTGGAAATACGTGGAGAAGCAGTGATCTTTTATATGCGCCCTTGTAACCAAGGAATTCCAGCCAGCGTCATTCATTCAGACTCCAGCCAACGCAGAGCGGACCTCCGAAAACACGGGGAGGTACTGAAAGAGTTACCCCAGCTTGGTAGACCCCGTTACAAACACAATATTTGTACAAGGCGGATTTTTTAAAAAAAGGCATGGTTTTTTATTTTTGGAGCGAACTACAGGATAGTAGTGGGGCAGGTTGCCGGGTCTTACAAGTGGCGCATGGCCCCAAATTCCACTTTAAAAACCATGCAGCAAAGGGTTGGATGTGTCAGTCTTGGTTTGCAAGCGTGCAGAGCAGGAGGCTCTGCAGAGCTCAGCCTGTGTGAAGTAACACAGAGCCAAAAGGTCTGGGACCCCTCAGCGTACATGGCGGTGCAGTCGCCCACGACAACTAGTCTTGTATACAGACTGTCTTGATTCCCGGCTTCAATCAGGAGGATACCATTTGTTTTCTGTTTGTGAGTACGTTGGACATTAAAGACTCTTTGTTTTGAACTTTCCAATTGTCCCTGCCTATCTGATGCACTGCACCAACCCTGCTGCTCTACATACAGTCATATGTTAAAGTTTGGGCACCCCTATTAATGTTAACCTTTTTTCTTTATAACAATTTTGGTTTTTGCAACAGCTATTTCAGTTTCATATATCTAATAACTGATGGACTCAGTTATATTTCTGGATTCAAATGAGGTTTATTGTACTAACAGAAAATGTGCAATCTGCATTTAAACAAAATTTGACCGGTGCAAAAGTATGAGCACCTCAACATAAAAGTGACATTAATATTTCGTAGATCCTCCTTTTGCAAAAATAACAGCCTCTAGTCGCTTCCTGTAGCTATTAATGAGATCCTGGATGAAGGTATTTGTGACCATTCCTGTTTACAAAACAATTCCAGTTCAGTTAAGTTTGATGGTCGCCGAGCATGGACAGCCCGCTTCAAATCATCCCACAGATGTTCAATGATATTCAGGTCTGGGGACTGGGATGGCCATTCCAGAGCATTGTAATTGTTCCTCTGCATGAATGCCTGAGTAGATTTGGAGCGGTGTTTTGGATCATTGTCTTGCTGAAATATCCATCCCCTGCGTAACTTCAACTTCGTCACTGATTCTTGCACATTATTGTCAAGAATCTGCTGATACTGAGTTGAATCCATATGACCCTAAACTTTAACAAGATTCCCGGTGCCGGCATTGGCCACACAGCCCCAAAGCATGATGGAACCTCCACCAAATTTTACTGTGGGTAGCAAGTGTTTTTCTTGGAATGCTGTGTTTTTTAGCCTCCATGCATAACGCCTTTTTGTATGACCAAACAACTCAATCTTTGTTTCATCAGTCCACAGGACCTTCTTCCAAAATGTAACTGGCGTGTCCAAATGTGCTTTTGCAGACCTCAGGCGACTCTGTTTGTGGCGTGCTTGCAGAAACGGCTTCTTTCGCATCACTCTCCCATACAGCTTCTCCTTGTGCAAAGTGCGCTGTATTGTTGACCGATGCACAGTGACACCATCTGCAGCAAGATGAGGCTGCAGGTCTTTGGAGGTGGTCTGTGGATTGTCCTTGACTGTTCTCACCATTCTTCTTCTCTGCCTTTCTGATAGTTTTCTTGGCCTGCCACTTCTGGGCTTAACAAGAACTGTACCTGTGTTCTTCCATTTCCTTACTATGTTCCTCACAGTGGAAACTGACAGGTTAAATCTCTGAGACAACTTTTTGTGTCCTTCCCCTGAAAAGCTATGTTGAATAATCTTTGTTTTCAGATCATTTGAGAGTTGTTATGAGGAGCCCATGATGCCACTCTTCATAGGAGAATCAAATAGGAGAACTACTTGCAAGTGGCCACCTTTAAATATCTTTTCTCATGATTTGATACACCTGGCTATGAAGTTCAAAGCTCAATGCGGTTACAAAACCAATTTAGTGCTTCAGGAAGTCAGTAAAAAGTAGGAGTGTTCAAATCAAGAAAATGATAAGGGTGGCCATACTTTTGCACCGGTCAAATTTTGTGTAAATGCAGATTGCACATTTTCTGTTAGTACAATAAACCTCATTTGAATCCAGAAATATAACTGAGTCCATCAGTTATTAGATATATGAAACTGAAATAGCTGCTGCAAAAACAAAATTGTTATAAAGAAAAAAGGTTAACATTAATAGGGGTGCCCAAACTTTAACATATGACTGTATGGTGGAGAATGCATGCAGTGTGGAACTGAGGCATACCCAAAGCCCACTGCATGTCGGTTATTAGGCCTGCATTGCTGCAGCCCAAGCCTGCCAACAAGATGGAGGCGCTTTTGGTGGGCACTGATCTGATTAAGGAAAGTGCCACTGACGGGGTGCCTTTCCTACCCTCCCCTTACCCCGTTTGGTTCAGGCATTGTAGCTGCCCTTCCCACGAGTTAGTAGGGTGGGGTTTATGCATGGGGGAGCCAATGGGTTGAGGAAGGGGATAGCACAACCCCTTCCTCCGTATATAAAGTCCCTGGATGTAGGCAGCCCTTCCTCTTCCCCGTTTCACTGCGGTCCTGGAGGTGCTTTGGTGTTCGTCTGGTCAGAGATTGTTCCAAGGGCGGTGTGGCAAGGAGCGAGGGATGGTATGGCAGTGGAGCGCACCAGGAGGAACATAAATGCTCGTATTTCTAAGTTTGTTCGCGAGCGTTTTGGGGTGGTTTTTAGACATAGACAGCTGGAAGGGGACAATGCTGCGTTGTTGAGACCCGACGGGGTACACTTGAATGATATCGGGCTCTATATCTTCCTCTCTGGTCTCCAAGATGGTATTGAGCAGGCATTGCTTTTGATGGGTGGGGGTCGGGGTCCTGTTTGAGGACAGGATCCTCCGTGGCGGTGGAGAAGTTATGGCACGAAGCTACGGCTTGCTGGCTGACTTGCCTGCGTCTATGGAGCAGGGCATTAGGCGGCTAGCGCGTGTTTAAGAAAGCTAAGTGCCTGTTTTCAAATGGTTGTTAAGAAAAATTTTCTAAAAAAAATAATTTTTTAAATAAAGCTGTGACCGACCTTCACCCATCATTCGGTCTCCGTGTCTGATTAATAGTGGTTAAGAGGGGCTGAGGAAATGTGCTAACGGGTTACCTTCCCTTTCCCTTAGGTCAACACAGTCTGAGACAGTTGGTCCTCACTCATCAACTGCAGCAGGAGCAGCAGGAGTATATTGAGGAACAGACACAGACAAATATTTAGTTGATACAGCAGATTGCGGCTTTGCGAGAAGCAGCCCCACCACTGACCCCAATCGGGTTGGAGGCCCGGTACAAAGTCTAGCCAGCGTTGAGGAAGATGGGTCCTGAGGACGAAATGGAGGCCTTCCTCATTGTGTTCGAGTGCACTGCAGAGCGGGAGTGCTTGCCAATTTTCCAATGAGCTGAAGTGGTGGCCCCCTTCCTGAAGGGAGATGCCCAGAAAGCCTACTTGAACCTCATTCGGGATGATACCCTGGACTATGGGAAACTGAAAGATGAGATCCTTGCCCGCCTGGGGGTTAATACATACATGCACAACGGGTATTCCAATGGTGCTTTGTGGAAACTCGACCTGCCAGGTCTCAAGCATATGACTTGTTGCAGCTGGTAAAAAAATGGCTTCAGCCTGAGGCCTTATCCCCTTTCCAGATGGTGGAGAGGGTGGTGGTCGACCGGCTGGTGAGAGCTCTGCCAGCAGCCATACAGCATTTGGTGGAGCAAGGGGACCCGGACACTCTGGACCTGGTCGTAGGACTGAGTGAGCGGTTTACGGCCACTCAGGACTTTATAAAGGGCACTGCACCACTTTGGCTGTCACATCGGGCACCACAAGAACAGGAGTCTAGGAAAAATCCATGACCCTCTGATAGGGCTAATCAGAACCAAGCCTGTACTGAGGGGGTACCCCAAAGTGAGGGTGATAAAGGTCCCATTTCCCCTAAACTGGTCCCGAGGTCCAGTCGTGCTGCCGTTATTAGGTGTTGGCGGTGCCAAGGGCCCAGACATATGGCTGGCAACTACCCCATGATGGCTGAACCCATGGACTGTGGGTTTATGTGCAAAGTCTCTATGTGCGCCCTGCCAGTCTGCTCCGCCACTACAGGGACTGCCGGCAGCGAACCCCAACTGTGCCAGGTGCTCATTAACTGGTATCCAATGGAGGCTCTCTTGAACTCAGGGAGCTTAATTACTCTGGTCCATGGGTCACTTGTTGCCGGGGACAACTCCAATGGAGGAAAGTGGGGGTGGTATGTATACATGGGGACTACGAGAGTAGCCGACCGCGGAGGTTACTTTTTATAAAACGTCATGGGAGTGGTGAAGACCTTTTCATATGGACTGTGTTGGGAAGAGACTTGCTCCTATTCTGGTCCCTGTGGGAGACCAGGGTTAACCCTCCTAGGGTAAAGGTTATTCCGGGCGTGGAACCTGAAGATCCCGGGTCAGGGATATCTGCCGTAGGGGTCGCCAACCTAGGGACAGAGTGTAACTTCAATAGGTTTCCCCTAGAGGTATAGCGGTATTGGCAGGAGAGGTCGAAGAGACCGCACTGATCCCCGAGCTGGAAGTGTCCCCTGGTAAGTTTGGGACAGCTCAGCTCCAGGATTCCACTCTGGCTCGGGCATGAGACAGGGTGATAGAGATAAATGGAGTAGCTCAGCAACCTGTTGCCGAGACAGATTTTCCGCCGCATGACTAGCCACCAGGATTTGTTTTACAGGGTGGATAAAATCTGGGATGAGGTGGTGGAACGACTGGTACTGCCCCAATCCTACCATTGCGCGGTGCTTGAAATGGCTCACACCCACATGCTGAGAGGGCACTTGGGGTCCAAAAAGACTTAGGAGCGCATACTGCAGTGTTTTGTTTTTTTTTGGGCCTGGGGTCTACACGGAGGTCCAGAGGTAATGCGATACGTGCCTGGAGTGCCAACTAACCTCAGCCACCGCGAACTACCGTAGTCCATTGGTACCTCTGCCCATTATAGAGGTACCTTTTGAGTGGATTGCGATGGATCTGGTAGGGCCAATGGTAAAATCCGCCGGGGCCACCAACACATATTATTCTTCATAGACTAAACCATCTGGTACCCGGAGGCCATTCCTCTTCGGCACACCTCGGCTAAGCTTATAGCCTGGGAGATGTTTGCCATGTTCTGTCACCTTGGGCTACCGAAGGAGATCCTCACTGATCAGGGGACTACTTTTATGTCCAAGGTGATGAAGGAACTGTGCAGGCTTCTCAAGATAAAGCAGTTGCGCACGTCGGTGTATCACCCCCAGACCTACGGATTAATTAAGCGCTTCAACAAAACCCTCAATCTAGAGAAGAAAGACCAAACAAATAGTGGTGTGCACACCTGACATAATAGTGTACAGGAATCTAAGATCAGATGCCAAAAGTAGTGGCCACCTGGTCTGCTCAAGGAAAGCTCATGTAAAAGCCGTAGTAGGCATAAAGTCCCGAAAGAGCGGGGGTGTGGGAACAGACCCCACTCGTATCGCTACTGAGTGCAGCTTCGTCTTCACTTTTTTATTATGGTGAGAATGCGCCCTTCTTTTTCCCACATTCAAGAAAACCCTCAAGTCCATGCTCAAAAAGGTGGGCTCCAAGGACGAGAGGGATTAGGGCAGTAACATGTCCCATCTAATGTTCGCTATCTGCGAGGTACCGCAGGCGTCCACGGGTTTCTCTCCTTTTGAGCTATTGTATGGCAAGCACTCGATTCATTCCTGGATGTCGCTAGGAGACGTGGGAACAGGAGCCGATACCGCATCGGAGTGTGATCGAGCATGCAGGACAGGATTGTGGTGGTCAGACCCATAGCAAAGGAGCATCTGACTAATGCCAAGGCCACTCTATATAATAAAAGGGCCACAGTTAGATCCTTTAAATAAGGGGATCAATGGGGTGTTAGTACTAGGGCCCGTCACAGAGAGTAAATTTATGGCCAAGTGGCAAGGGCCATCTGAGGTCGGGGAAAAAGTGGGGGGGAAGTGAACTACCGAGTTTACCAACCCAGGAAGAGAAAACCCGAACAGTTATATAATGTGAACCTACTAAAAGCCTGGATGGACCGGGAATGCTTGGTCGTGGAGCCGACACCGGTGGTACCAACAGGGAACTCTCTCTCATTTGTTGCCATACACACTATTCTGCCTTCAGGCATGCTGATACGATGTGCAATCCAGCATACAGTATAAACCACAGCTCTGTCTTCCAAAATAAGCAGACTGTTCTCTGTAGTCTAACTTGCTTACTTGTGAAGAGTATAGAACATGCGCGGTAAAACTACAAGGAATACAAATAACATGCATAAGTATTGGGCAGATGATCACAGCTAACACAATCACAGAAGTGTACACCGAGATGCAAACATTACATAGGAATACATTAGTTTATGATTACATTTACTGTGAACTCGCAACTAAAGGGTTAATGACATCTCTTGGCTGCTAGACAGTAAATAACACCTCTCTGAATCACGGCATTGCAAGAAAGATTAAGCTTACCAGATATGATTTAGCCGGGTAGTGACTCAAGTAGAGAAGTTGCAGGAAAAACAAAGGTTACACAGGAGGACAAAATAACATGTGCATCCTATGAGATCCACAGAAGCAAAATGGCCCTTCCTCATCCCAGAATACATTGCTTCCTTCCCACAAAGCGCTGCTTTAATCCCATAGTGCATTGATTCTGTTAAAGTCACAGGCTTTATAATGCTATTGAAGACACTGCTATAAATTCAGCCACCACTAGATGGTGCTATAATTAACCCAGCAATAATAAAACATTCTTTGCCCTATTAAGAGGGCAGAACACACACATCAAAACGATAGTGAAGTTCCTGCCACACAAGGGTAAGGGCGTCCGGTGTAATAGAGTGAAGAACGTCTGGGATTCTCTGTTTTAAGTGATAAATGTCGTCGTTGATAATGGAGCCCACATCGCACTGCACTGAATGGGTATGAAACTGGGAGAGGTTTCCTTTTATTTGGAGCAGATTTCACATTTCTATCGTCTTTTGTTGCTTTCCGGTGACTGCTCACAAGGGCACCATGACGTTATAGACACACTGTATATAATAGATACATATAGGGTACACATATAATAGGACACATTGCAGAGATCCAGAGAAGGCTCGGGGCAGTGTAGAGGGAGGACCTGTTGTGTCCTCTGATACCTCACAGCAAGGTTTTTCCCTTTCATTACTATACAATTTTCGGATTCCTGCAACTTCTGTTGCTCAGATGATGAGTAATTTCCTAAATTACCGTCCACCTGATGATGGACCGCCCGCGTCACCCGCACTGCTCCGTGTCTGCCAGTTTCCCCTCTGATGTCAGCCTTTCCATACATGCTGGAATGATTCTCCGGATCTGTTGCTCGTACTGACACAAGTCTGACAAGCAGCGGCTGTAAGACAGCAAGGAGGGAAAGTCATTCCTGCATCATCCAACCGACCGCGGACTTTCCCCTTCTTCAATAGCTTCCTTAAAGGAACAGTCCACATAGGTTAGGTGACTTCATGATACATACTCCGCTTTCCCAGGCCCCTGAATGGCACGTCCATGCATTCATATTGTCTGTATTGCTAGGTTGATAATTTTCCACCTGTCTAATCTGTCATAAGTTAGAGACATATCTGGACTTCGGGTCTCCACCTACTATGTGTCCTTTATAGTTCAGGGGTTTATTATGTGACGCAGTCTTTGGGCCCTAACCTGCTCCAGGGCCCAGTGTGAATAGGACCTCTGCGGCGACTTTGCTGACATCAGTATGTCCTGAGGAGCCACCATATGAATAATGAGCCTGTCTATAGGAGGTCATCCTGACGGCCTGCTCCCCCACTACTCCTGATGTCAGGACCAGACACTTCATCCTTCCGGTATCTCCTGGGATTGAACACCAGATGCTGCCGGATTCCTCCACACTATATTTAGATGCGGACGATGAGGATAATGATTCACCTTTATGAAGAGTAAGGACATCACCAGGGTGACATCACGGAGATATTTCCTCATCGCTTGAGCTCGGCTGTGCCAGACGTGACCACCACCATGTACACGTTCTCATGTAGACCTCAAAGAGGGTGATGAATTGGAGGGTGACAACATGAAGATATTTTCTCATTGCAGGAGCTCAGCTGTGCAGACGTGACCACCACCATGCACACGTTTTCATGTAGACATCGATGAGTCGGATGATGGTGGACGGTGACAACATGAAGATATTTTCTCATTGCAGGAGCTCGGCTGTGCCAGATGTGACCACCACCATGTACACGTTTTCATGTAGACATCGATGAGTTGGATGATGGCAGACGGTGACAACATAGATATTTTTTCATTACAGGAGCTCAGCTGTGCCAGACATGGCCACCACCATGTACATGTTCTCATGTAGACATCGATGAGTTGGATGATGGTGGAGGGTGACAACATGGAGATAGTTCCTCATATCAGGAGCTCGGCTGTGCCAGACATGGCCACCACCATGTACACGTTTTCATGTAGACATCGATGAGTTGGATGATGGCGGACGGTGACAACATAGATATTTTCTCATTGCAGGAGCTCAGCTGTGCCAGACATGGCCACCACCATGTACACGTTCTCATGTAGACATCGATGAGTTCGATGATGGTGGAGGGTGACAACATGGAGATAGTTCCTCATTGCAGGAGCTCGGCTGTGCCAGACATGGCCACCACCATGTACACGTTTTCATATAGACATCGATGAGTCGGATGAATTGGAGGGTGACAACATGGAGATATTTTCTCATTGCAGGAGCTCACGTTCTCCTGTATACATCGATGAGTTGGATGGTGGCGAAGGATCCTTCAGCCTCAGAGTAGATTGAATCAGCTTAACTAGTTCCATCACCCCTGTCCTCCCACTCTCCAGCATTCATCCAAGTTCAACATTTACACCGGCCGATAATGTGTCAGATTCTGAAGTTGATGTTCCATTGTTCTCGATAATTGTGTTGTGTGAATGTGTTCAGCGACTGAACGTAGCAAAAACATTCTGGTTCTACCTTTGCAAATTATGAAATGTAAATGGGGATCATTCACTTGTTCCTTGAAAAGACCGACAAAAAGGAGGAGTGGACATTCACGTGGCGGCAGGTGCGGTTTCCAGTGATTAATCGCTTCCCGAGGCATTGAATCTGTCAGTTGGATCGTTCCAGATCAACTTTATACAAGATCAGTGGAAATGTTTGTAGCATTTGGAATATAAATAGCATCGCACCTACAATTCAGATTATCTGTGTGAACAGCGCTCGATTGTAACGATCCGGTTGGCGGTACCCGTCTCCAGGATACTGCGAGATCGGGCCCTGTCTGGCTGCAGGCATTCCCCTGTTTCTCGCAATCTTACGTACCCTGTCTGCGCTCCCGTGATGTTCCCTCAGGCTGTGGCGTCAACCGGACGTGTCTCCTATGCCTCCTCACTTCCGGGTTTAGCTTGAGAGCGAGCATAGGGCGCGGTTCCGCAGCTGTCAAATGATTTAAAGGGCCAGTGCACCCTTTTCCTGTAATCACCTCTTAGCCAATCACCGAGAGGCCTGTTGTCAGGAAAATATGCGTTCTTGCATAAATAACATAGGCACCTATCCAGACCTTCCTGCTGCATCGCCTTGGTTTTTGAAGGACATGCTGCCTGTTACGTGTTACAGAACCACTTAGCACCCAGAATATGTTGTGCAGTTATATGTATGTATAATAGGTTCTATGTGAGATGCATGTCCCTAATGCATCAGCATTCCCATTTTGTCCGCCCTCCCCCCACCTTTGTAATTTCCACAGTAAACATCGGCAGGCTCCGGCCACCTGCAGCTTTTGTAATGCATGTCTGGCCTGCCGCTTTTCTATTGGCCTGCCCTCTGTATCTGTGTGATATATTCTGTGTCCTGTGAGTAAAGTGTTGTCAGACTGGAAATACGTGGAGAAGCAGTGATCTTTTATATGCGCCCATGTAACCAAGGAATTCCAGCCAGCGTCATTCATTCAGACTCCAGCCAACGCAGAGCGGACCTCTGAAAACACGGGGTGGTACTGAAAGAGGTACCCCAGCTTGGTAGACCCCGTTACACTGCCCCTCCCCCATTAGGTCTGTCATGCCTGCACCAGCCCCCTCTTTCTGCCTGATGAAATGTCCACTCGCCCCTTCCTGCAGGTATACCAGCTTTGTGTAATGTGTGCTCCTGACCGGTTAAATCTGGCTTTTTTTTAAGCACACGAACAAAAAACTTCCTTCAAACTCGAATTTAATAACAGAGAATAGTCATAGGGGCAGGACAAATATATTTCCGGAATCTGCATAATTAAAGCTATTCATTGCAGTGTTCTGTAGCTTATGTGGACGCCAGAAACTGACAGATTTCTGCCCACCCGTACCACCCAGACACGTCATGTCTGGTCCTGAATGGAAGATAATGTCGTAATAAGAAAAATGATACCCCTGTCGTCAATTTCCGAGGTTTTCACCAAGAGTTATGACAAAAAGAAGTTTTTAAGAACTTTTCAGAAGGAGGCATATATCCTCTAGCTCAGCCCCCCCAGTGAGGTCAGCGAGGGAAATGTACAAATCTAGGATGCTCGATTAGGAAGTTGTCTTTTGCCTGGGGAATCAGCTGCAGAAAGCTGTGCATTTGTACCCCTTTGTTCTGGGAAGTTTCCCCTCCCCTCTCATCCACACGATGTACCAGTGACCGAGATGTGTAAGTTCTTATTTTAATCCCTTTTATTTCTAACTGTCTGTATATACTGTACTTTGTTTCTTTTGTAACATCTTTTGTATTTTTGTAAACACTGCCTATATTTTCTGGAGTAAATCTATAAAATGTACTAGTTTTGTTTTCCTTGCTCTAAGAATGAACCGCCACGACCTCCGTGCTAAATACACTACCCTGTGGGTGGGCTCCTGACCCGATATTAGTTTTAATGTTAAACGAGGAGCTGGTGGAGGCAACATGTTCTGGAGATTTGGGAGACCCTGGCAGTGACGGAACTGAGGTTTATGCGTGTATTTCCAGCCCGAGACTGGGGATATACATACCGCCCTCACTGCAGAGTGCCCAATAGCCAGTACACAGCAAAGCAGTCTTTCTGGTGACTACTTACCCTAGGTGTAGTTCCCTGACTGGCCTGAGGGGCCGCCAGAGAGCTGCAAGTTCTGAACCGAGAACTGAGAGTGGGATAGAAAAGTAAATTCATGACACCTGGGTATACTTAAGGCCCTCTCTTCCTTTGGGAGGTGCCTGGGAAACTTTGTGCATTGTTCTAAGTTGCCAATCTCAGGTCTCAGACCAGCACCTGCTTGTTCAGCCTTGTCTTGCCTTATACTAATACCCAGTGTTTTCCTCTAGTGCTGTGTCCTGTGTTATGAATGAGTCACCGTAGGAGGCAAAAGCAGAAATGCTAGCTAAGTCCAGAAAACCAGAGAAGTTGGCAGCTATCGGATTGCAGACCCCTGAACCTAACAACAACTAGCAGTAGCCGTGGGGGGTTCCTACGATGCCCTAGACTCCTCGATCACAGCCGGAGAACTGCCTAGCCTAAAGACAGAAAGGGAAATCTTAACTGCCCCAGAGCAGACCCCAAAGCAATAGGCAGCCCCCAACATATAATGACGGTGAAGCAAGAAGAAAAAACACTAACACAGATAGAAAGATAGACTGAGCAAATGATGGGGCCCAAGCTAGCTAGATAGGACAGGATAGAAAGGCTGCTGTCTGCAATCCGCGAAAAACCCTATCAAAATAAGAGCCAACAGACTGACAGGGAAAAAGGCCCTGAAGACGCTAGGCTTCAAAAAGACTATGTTAGTACTCAGGTATTTTCTGAAGACAGAGCAAACCGACAAAAAGGAATTCAGCTCACCCCAGCAGGGAATGGCAGAATCCAGAAAAGCAAGGCAAACTAAAACCAAAACACAAATGCAAAAAGGCAAAGCAGAAAACTTAGCTTTTGAGGAGCAGGAATCAGACTGGTCTCCTAGAAATCCACAGAGAAATCACCAGCGAGGAAGAAGGGCGTCGGCTGCCTTATATCCAGTCAGAGATCCCCGTCGCCCAGTCATCCTCTCCCAGCTCAGGTGCTTGGTAATCAGCCTCACTACCTTCCTTCACCAGAAGAGGGAGTTCATCAGACCTCAATGGTGAAGGGGAAAATAAACTCATAACAGTCCTGTCTACCTACCATCTACCTGCGGACTCTGACGGTACCCTCTGGACCTTCTGGTTCACTGGAATCGGGGGAATTCGGTGTTTCGGCCCAGGGGGCTCTCCTTTGTGGGCTCTCCTGTTTAAGAGTTTTAATAAAGCCTTGCAATTCATCTGTCGTCCTTGTCCGGCTGGTTCCTAGTCCTCGCTCCGCCTGCCTTGGCGTGACATCGATGTTACCATGTAATGATTGCTATTCCACCATGTCATTCCTGATCCTCATCATGTACCATCATTTGCTCGTTGTGAGTTACAATCACATCGATTAAACAACTATCTGCTGATGTAAAGAAGCCTCCCTCAGCCATGAAGGACACATCGGGGGCCAGAGGTGGACGTGGCAAAATGGATACATTCTACACCTCTAATCCCCCCTTCCCTGGAGATAGTGTCCCTGTAATATCCCTGTTGGTCTATGAGTTAGAGACAGTCTTCTTCTAATATGTCTGGAAGGGCAAGCTTGGTGTTTGGGAAACACTTGTCTAAAGCCCCCGTTACACATAGCAATATCGCTGCATGTGATACTTACCTCCGACCGGCTCCCCCGCTGCTCATCGCTGATCACGCGAGAACGTCCTGGACCATTTCTCGTCGGGCGCTTCCTGTGGCGCCGACGAGCGACGCATGGACGCGGGCGGTAGGACGTCAGGATCGCCTCGTCTGACAGGTAAGTAGCGAGCCCCGACTCCAGCGATGTCGCTGGTGAGATCTGCCTGTGTGGCAGCTCACTAGCGACCACTTAGCGATGTACCAGCGATCCTGACCGCGTCATATCGTTATCTGGATCGCTGGTGCATCGCTAAGTGTAACGGTACCCTTAAGGTTAGAGAAAGTCCTTTGGGGGCCAGTGGAGAACTATAGTGTTCCTGTAGTATTCCTGGGGGTCCAGAGGTTGAGATAGTGTTCCTGTAATGGTACCATTACACTTAGCGATGCACCAGCGATCCCGACAACGATATGACGCGGTCAGGATCGCTGGTACATCGCTAAGTGGTCGCTAGTGAGCTGCCACACAGGCAGATCTCACCAGCGACATAGCAGGGGTCGCTACTTACCTGTCAGACGCGGCGATCCTGACGTCCTCCCGCCCGCGTCCACGCGTCACTCGTTGGCGCCACAGGAAGCCCCAGCAGGAAGCTGATGACGAGAAATGGTCCAGGACGTTCTCGCGCGACCAACGTTGAGCAGTGGCGGAGCCGGTCGGAGGTAAGTATCACATGCAGCGATATCGCTAGCGATATCGCTAGCAATATCGCTGCAACGTCACAAAATCGGTGACTTTACAGCGATATTGCTAGCGATATCGCAGTGTGTAACGGGGGCTTAAATCCCTGGGGTCTGAGTTTAGTGATGGTGTTCCTGTAAATCCCTGAGGTCTAGAGGTTAGTGATGGTGTTCCTGTAAATCCCTGAGGTCTAGAGGTTAGTGATAGTGTTCCTGTAAATCCCTGAGGTCTAGAGGTTAGTGATGGTGTTCCTGTAAATCCCTGGGGTCTGAGTTTAGTGATAGTGTTCCTGTAAATCCCTGGGGTCTAGAGGTTAGTGATGGTGTTCCTGTAAATCCCTGGGGTCTAGAGGTTAGTGATGGTGTTCCTGTAAATCCCTGAGGTCTAGAGGTTAGTGATGGTGTTCCTGTAAATCCCTGGGGTCTAGAGGTTAGTGATGGTGTTTCTGTAAATCCCTGGGGTCTAGAGGTTAGTGATGGTGTTCCTGTAAATCCCTGAGGTCTAGAGGTTAGTGATAGTGTTCCTGTAAATCCCTGAGGTCTAGAGGTTAGTGATGGTGTTCCTGTAAATCCCTGGGGTCTAGAGGTTAGTGATGGTGTTCCTGTAAATCCCTGAGGTCTAGAGGTTAGTGATGGTGTTCCTGTAAATCCCTGGGGTCTAGAGGTTAGTGATGGTGTTCCTGTAAATCCCTGGGGTCTAGAGGTTAGTGATAGTGTTTCTGTAAATCCCAGGGGTGTAGAGATTAATCATATTACTCTCCTAATATCCTTGTGGATCTAGAAGTTAGTAATATAGTTCCTGCAATATCCCTATAAGTCAACAAGTTAGTAATACTTTTCCTACGATATTCCCGGGGGTTTAGAGGTTAGTAACTGAAGCTGTCACTTGATGGCACTCCCATTGACCTCAATAATACATAAGTCTACAGTGATCTACCCCTAGTGGTGACAGCTTTTTTTTTTTAGTCCGATGTAGATTCCTGAGTCCTAGTCCAGGCGTCCAGAAGTTACCCACAACAATGAAGCCATGTGCACAGTGCTTTGTATGGATGCCCTGGATGGTACACAGGGGTACTTTGGCTGATACTGGGGTAATGGGGCTGGTACTACTGTGAGGATACTCCTTTCCTTAGGGGTCACTGCCGCAGGGTGCACACTGATGAGTAAAGCTTGAGGATTTACTAGTCTCCACAGATAATTTGCTTAGATTCCCCTTTGTTTCTCACATTTCCTATACTTCTTGGCTTGTTAGGTCCGGTGGATTACTTTGGGTACCGTAACGGCGGGGACGTCTCTGTGTCTTATATGTATGATCGTTTCCTGGCTGGTTCCTCCTCTATCACAGATCCATAAGGCTAATTTCACGGCTGAGCCGCCTCTAGTCCATCTCTAACATGACGTCTCCAAAAGCACTACAATGTCTTCCAAAATTTGGAGCTATGATGTGATCAAGAGCTTGTGAAGAAGGTGATCCCCATAACATTACTGCAAGGAAACTTATGGTTCCTCAAGAGTGAGGCCAAAGAATCACGGGAGCCCTGGCCGAAACGACAGTCCAGCAATTCCTATGTGACATCTTTACACATTTACGTGTCCTCAGGGCTGAGTATGATTAAAAGAAGAATCGGACAGGAGGCGCTTCTCGTGGTTTTATCGATCAGGGTTGTACCCGTCAGCCGATACTTTATGAAGCCAATTACACACATCTATCACCCAACGTTGACCAACTACAGCTATGGATCCAGAGGTCCACGACAGAGCTTTTCTTGGGTTGCTCATCGATCGACGGTGGTTACGTTCACCATCACCCAACGTTTTATGACTCTCTGGAATTAACCTGGATGTCTCAGCTCAACATCAACAAGACAAACTAATGTCAACCCACCATAAGAAGGTGAAGGAATAAGACTCGAGAAGGAAGAAACATGAATTGAGATGTTTGACTCTGAACAATAAGGATGTTTCCAATCATTACTTCCCAGAATAATCCTTTGAATTCTGATATCTTCATTGGAAACACAAGTGGCCTCTTGGAGTCATCTCTGTCCGCTCAGACTAAACAGCACAGAAGGTGTTGTCACCTGCGTCCATATCTCACTTCTATTGTGACTGGTGATATTATCTATCACACATGCACACCGTCATGGTTAACGCACTGCTTAGTGCTGCTGAACAATGCCAGTTGGCTGCAGGTCAGCACGATGTATCCATTTATGTCGTTGAGTCATTGCCCTATTAGATGTCTAGAATATGTCTGCTCCCAGGGTCTGTTTTGTTGACTTGTCAGCCTCAGTAGAATATTAGCAGAACTCTGAATATCATGTACATCAGCAGATGTTACAGCAAATGGCAGGAGCACATCTGGCCACCGGCCACCGCTCTGTCCCCGAGCCCAGAACAGCACTGAGATAATGGGAGAGGTCCGCTCGTAGAAAGCCATTGGAAGCGTGCTGAGATACACCCCAAATGAATGACCCTCTAGAGTCTGATTGTGCTCTTGTAACCCTCCACTCCCCATAATCTCACCATTCACATCTACGGGTGGAGGGGGCTGAAGACTGCATGTTCTTCACATTTCCCTAACATTATGCAGAATTTGCAGTAGAAATTATAACCACATGTGGTTGAAACGGTCAGAACCTCAGGCGTGACCCACCAGGACCGGCCTGGATGGGAGTGTTGACAGTGAGGTCTTCAGTAAGCCAAGCCATTGTACATCACTCCCCAAACACCCAGCACAATCCTCATAAAGGACATGGAGGACGTACATCAGGGACCCTAAGACAATGAAGAGTTTCTGCACCCCTTAGAGACATGAAAGCTCCTAAACAGTGGCCAGAACCTTCTGTAAACAACGTAAAAAGTACAACGCATCACGGGAACATGTGTTTTCAGTTTCAATGAAAGTTTTTGGTGGGGGTCTGAAAAGTGAAACTCTTGGAAGGATAATGACTTCCTCTGTGAATTACCGCTCCCTGCAGAACAAACAAGATAAAATGAGAGCAATTTACAAACATTTCAAGAAAATGAGCAACCAGGAGATTATAGGATGGAGAAGTCCCACATTGCAACATGATAAGAAAAGGAGCAAGAGGTGCAAATCACAGTTACTGAAAACATAATTTTTGAAAAAGTTCTTCAGAAGTAGACAAGAATATGAGATAATGGTTCCCATCCCATGGTGTAACTGGGAAAGCCTGAATGAACACATACATGTCACCCAGCAGTTCTCATTAGACCATACATGGCGCCCAGTAATTCTTATTACACCATACATGGCGCCCAGTAATTCTTATTACACCATACATGGCGCCCAGTAATTCTTATTACACCATACATGGCGTCCAGTAATTCTTATTACACCATACATGGCGCCCAGTAATTCTTATTACACCATACAAGGCGCACAGTAGTTCTCATTACACCATACATGGCGCCCAGTAGTTCTCATTA
This sequence comes from Dendrobates tinctorius, assembly GCF_039654945.1. Lineage (NCBI taxonomy): Eukaryota > Metazoa > Chordata > Amphibia > Anura > Dendrobatidae > Dendrobates > Dendrobates tinctorius. The sequence continues at coordinate 1,568,804 of NW_027361899.1, read as the reverse complement.
GACCATACATGGCGCCCAGTAGTTCTCATTAGACCATACATGGCATCCAGTAGTTCTCATTAGACCATACATGGCGCCCAGTAGTTCGCATTAGACCATACATGGTGTCCAGTAGTTCTCATTAGACCATACATGGCGTCCAGTAGTTCTGATTAGACCATACATGGCGTCCAGTAGTTCTGATTAAACCATACATGGCGTCCAGTAGTTCTGATTAGACCATACATGGCGTCCAGTAGTTCTGATTAGACCATGCATGGCGCCCAGTAGTTCTCATTAGACCATACATGGCGTCCAGTAGTTCTGATTAGACTATACATGGCGTCCAGTAGTTCTGATTAGACCATACATGGCGTCCAGTAGTTCTGATTAAACCATACATGGCGTCCAGTAGTTCTGATTAGACCATACATGCCGTCCAGTAGTTCTGATTAGACCATACATGGCACCCAGTAGTTCTCATTAGACCATGCATGGCGCCCAGTAGTTCTCATTAGACCATGCATGGCGCCCAGTAGTTCTCATTAGACCATGCATGGCGCCCAGTAGTTCTCATTACACCATACATGGTGCCCAGTAGTTCTCATTAGACCATGCATGGCGCCCAGTAGTTCTTATTACACCATACATGGTGCCCAGTAGTTCTCATTAGACCATGCATGGCGCCCAGTAGTTCTCATTAGACCATGCATGGCGCCCAGTAGTTCTCATTACACCGTACATGGCACCCAGTAGTTCTCATTAGACCACACATGGCGCCCAGTAGTTCTCATTAGACCATACATGGCGCCCAGTATTTTTCATTAGACCATACATGTTACGCAGTAGTTCTCATTACACCATACATGGCACCCAGTAGTTCTCATTGCACCATGCATGGCACCCAGTAGTTCTCATTACACCATGCATGGCGCCCAGTAGTTCTCATTACACCATACTGTCACGCTGTCTCTGCATACTCACCCGGCCATCGCTCCCACGCTGCAGCCCCTCGCCGCCCGACAGCCACGGCGGTCACCTCTGACAGGCGCGCGGCCGGTGGCGTCTCTGCATGCAATGCGCATGCGCTATAGGCCGCGGCCGCGCCTCCCTTCTGCTTCTTGTGCTCCGGCTATGCCCTGACCCGGAAGCACCCCCTAACCAATGGCAGACCAGACAGGGGCATATCAGGCCGCTTCCCCCTGAGGGAGTCGCCTGATCGTTGTGTTTCCTAGCACACTGGGCCTCGCTTCATCGTGTGCTCTCTGCCGTCCCGTTCTCGTCTGCTCCCTGCAGCAGCCTCTCAGTCCTGTTATCCGAGTTCCCTGCTGTATTTCGCAGTCCTGCCTCCAGTGCTCCCTCTGTCCTTCTCCAGTCCTGCCTGCGGTGTTCCTGTTCCATCCTGCTCCTGTCCTGCCGTCCTACTCCAGTCCTGCCTCCGGTGTTCCTGTTCCATCCTGCTCCAGTCCTGCCGTCCTACTCCAGTCCTGCCTACGGTGTTCCTGTTCCATCCTGCTCCAGTCCTGCCGTCCTACTCCAGTCCTGCCTCCGGTGTTCCTGTTCCATCCTGCTCCAGTCCTGCCGTCCTACTCCAGTCCTGCCTCCGGTGTTCCTGTTCCATCCTGCTCCAGTCCTTCTGTCCTACTCCAGTCCTGCCTCCGGTGTTCCAGTTCCATCCTGCTCCAGCCCTTCCATCCTCCTCTAATCCTGTCTCCTGTGTTCCTGCTCCAGCCATCCCTCCACGTTCCAGTCTACAGTCTTACTCCACTCCTGTCCCCTGTGTTCCAGCTCTGTTCTGTCATCTACTCTTCAGTCCCACAATCCTACTCCATTCCATCCTGAGCCGCCCCTCTCGGTACCGGCTACCGTGGTACTCGAACCCCTGGGCCTTCTCCTAACGGTCCCTGTATAGGGGTCGGTTCCACCTGGCAGCTCACCTGGGGCCCCTCGGTGCCACGGCCCCGAGCGTCCACTCCTGGAAATTCCAGCTCCAGACCAGCCACGCTAACACATACATGGCACCCAGTAGTTCTCATTAGCCCATACATGGCACCCAGCAATTCTCATTACACCATACATGGTGCCCAGTAGTTCTCATTAGACCATGCATGGTGCTCAGTATTTCTCATTAGACCATGCATGGCGCCCAGTAGTTCTCATTAGACCATACATGGCGCCCAGTAGTTCTCATTAGACCATACTTGGCACCCAGTAGTTCTCATTAGACTATGCGTGGCGCCCAGTAGTTCTCATTAGACCAAACATGGCGCCCAGTAGTTCTCATTAGACCATACATGGCACCCAGCAATTCTCATTACACCATACATGGTGCCCAGTAGTTCTCATTAGACCATGCATGGTGCTCAGTATTTCTCATTAGACCATGCATGGCGCCCAGTAGGTCTCATTAGACCATACATGGCGCCCAGTAGTTCTCATTAGACCATACTTGGCACCCAGTAGTTCTCATTAGACTATGCGTGGCGCCCAGTAGTTCTCATTAGACCAAACATGGCGCCCAGTAGTTCTCATTAGACCATACATGGCGCCCAGTAGTTCTCATTAGACCATACATGGCGTCCAGTAGTTCTCATTAGACCATGCATGGTGCCCAGTAGTTCTCATTAGACCATACATGGTGCCCAGTAGTTCTTATTAGACTATGTATGGCGCCCAGTAGTTCTCATTAGACCATGCATAGTGCCCAGTAGTTCTCATTAGACCATGCATGGTGCCCAGTAGTTCTCATTAGACCATGCATGGTGCCCAGTAGTTCTCATTAGACCATACATGGTGCCCAGTAGTTCTTATTAGACTATGTATGGCGCCCAGTAGTTCTTATTAGACCATGCATGGTGCCCAGTAGTTCTCATTTGACCATGCATGGAGTCCAGTACTTCTCATTAGACCATACATGGCGCCCAGTAGTTCTGATTAGACCATGCATGGCGTCCAGTAGTTCGCATTAGACCATACATGGTGCCCAGTAGTTCGCATTAGACCATACATGGCGTCCAGTAGTTCTCATTAGACCATACATGGTGCCCAGTAGTTCTCATTAGACCATACATGGAGTCCAGTACTTCTCATTAGACCATACATGGCGCCCAGTAGTTCTGATTAGACCATGCATGGCGTCCAGTAGTTCGCATTAGACCATACATGGCGTCCAGTAGTTCTCATTAGACCATGCATGGGGTCCAGTAGTTCTCATTAGACCATACATGGAGTCAAGTACTTCATATTAGACCATACATGGCGCCCAGTAGTTCTTATTAGACCATGCATGGCGCCTAGTAGTTCTCATTAGACCATACATGGCACCCAGTAGTTCTCATTAGACCATACATGGCACCCAGTAGTTCTTATTAGACCATACATGGCATCCAGTAGTTCTCATTAGACCATACATGGCGCCCAGTAGCTCTGATTAGACCATGCATGGCGTCCAGTAGTTCTTATAAGACCATACATGGTGCCCAGTAGTTCTTATTAGACCATACATGGCATCCAGTAGTTCTCATTAGACCATACATGGCGCCCAGTAGTTCTTATTAGACCATACATGGCATCCAGTAGTTCTCATTAGACCATACATGGCGCCCAGTAGTTCTCATTAGACCATACATGGCGCCCAGTAGTTCTCATTAGACCATACATGGCGACCCAGTAGTTCTCATTAGACCATACATGGCGCCCAGTAGTTCTCATTAGACCATAAATGACGCCCAGTAGTTCTCCTTAGACCGTACATGGCGCCCAGTAGTTCTCCTTAGACCGTACATGGCGCCCAGTAGTTCTCATTAGACCGTACATGGCGCCCAGTAGTTCTCCTTAGACCGTACATGGCGCCCAGTAGTTCTCCTTAGACCGTACATGGCGCCCAGTAGTTCTCCTTAGACCGTACATGACGCCCAGTAGTTCTCATTAGACCGTACATGGCACCCAGTAGTTCTCATTAGGCCATACATGACGCCCAGTAGTTCTCCTTAGACCGTACATGGCACCCAGTAGTTCTCATTAGGCCATACATGACACCCAGTAGTTCTCATTAGACCATACATGACGCCCAGTAGTTCTCATTAGACCGTACATGGCACCCAGTAGTTCTCATTAGGCCATACATGACGCCCAGTAGTTCTCATTAGACCATACATGGCACCCAGTAGTTCTCATTAGGCCATACATGACGCCCAGTAGTTCTCCTTAGACCGTACATGGCGCCCAGTAATTCTCATTAGACCATACATGGTGTCCAGTAGTTCTCCTTAGACCGTACATGGTGTCCAGTAGTTCTCATTAGGCCATACATGACGCCCAGTAGTTCTCATTAGACCATACATGGCGCCCAGTAGTTCTCATTAGACCATACATAGCGCCCAGTAGTTCTTATTAGACCATACATGGCGCCCAGTAGTTCTCATTAGACCATACATGGCGCCCAGTAGTTCTCATTAGACCATACATGGCACCCAGTAGTTCTCATTAGACCATACATAGCGCCCAGTAGTTCTTATTAGACCATACATGGCGCCCAGTAGTTCTCATTAGACCATACATGGCGCCCAGTAGTTCTCATTAGACCATACATGGCGCCCAGTAGTTCTCATTAGACCATACATAGCGCCCAGTAGTTCTTATTAGACCATACATGGCGCCCAGTAGTTCTTATTAGACCATACATGGCGCCCAGTAGTTCTCATTAGACCATACATGGCGCCCAGTAGTTCTCATTAGACCATACATGGCGCCCAGTAGTTCTCATTAGACCATACATAGCGCCCAGTAGTTCTCATTAGACCATACATAGCGCCCAGTAGTTCTTATTAGACCATACATGGCGCCTAGTAGTTCTCATTAGACCGTACATGGCGCCCAGTAGTTCTCCTTAGACCGTACATGGTGCCCAGTAGTTCTCATTAGACCCTCCTGTTCAGTTCCCGTCCCAATCAGCATTTTGGTAATAAAGACGATTTTTGGGTGCAAAAGCACTGACTTGAGGTCAACTACTGGCTTACAAGGTTTTGAGTCTGTTTCAATGCAGGAAGTTTGGAGAAAGAATCACATTTTACAGTTTATGGATAGATATCACCAGTGTCCTGGAGCCAATGACTTCATAAGGTTCCTTTGGCTCTGCAAGGTATCCAGTGGTCGAATTTGATGAAATCAGTGATAGAAGATCCAGCGTAGATATGAATATGGACCCAAATCTCCACTAACCAGAGGGTTTGAAAGGGTAGTTTAAGGTCAACAAGCCTGCACCCTGCGGAAAGATGAGTATGGTGGCTGAACTGTGCTAATCGAGCAGGCATCCCAGGTCCTTCTTAGCTCCAGGGTCCTCCAGCTTGTATACAGATGTTCACAGCTGGTTTTCTTGCTGGCTGCCCTGTTTGCTCCCCACATGTGCACCCTTGTGATCATATTGTAATGACTTCCTCTGCATGTGGTGTCGTCACTGTGTGTACACTGGCATGGTCGCACTGTTTGGGTTGGCTGCTTGTCCCTCATTATGGCCTGTGAGCTCAGATTTAATGCATTATGTGTCCCTGTGGGGCTGTTAGCAGATGCTTCACACCTTGTGTGTTTCCACAGCTACTTGGAAGTGACTTTTACTGCTTGTTTGAGAGGGGGTTAGTCTTTTGCATGCAGTCCTGTACTGAGGGGATGTTAACTATTGTAGGAACCTTTAATGTTTGATGTCTTATTCCACTATGCGTTGCCATTTTAACAGGTTAAAGTTAGAGTGGGGTTTGTGCAGTACTTTCGCCACCTTCAGTACCTTGACTTAGTCAAGTTCTTAGTACTACCCAGATCTGACCATTGACCTTGACCACTGATGATGGTTAGGCCAGAGGATGCTGGTTTTGCCCCCCCCCCCCAACTATTTGCACTTTTTTCCTAACTACTTACTATACTGGAGAACTAACCTCTGGAGAACCAACTCATCAAGAGTTTTGTGGTCCCCACATCTCGAAATAGCGAGCTTCTATAGCAGAATTTTTCTTACCCTGTGTTTCTGTAATCTCCTGTATTTTGGGGCACCTGGCTCACCCATTAACCCATAAACCTCCTGCCCCTGGGTGAATATGATGAGACAAGTGCCATATCTGTGGTCTCCCAATCTCAGGTTGACCACCGGTGATTGGGATCAGGGACACTTGCAGGTTTGGGGTACTTACGACACAATGGTCAGAGACACAGATTGTCCAGAGTTGCTGATTCAGATGGTCCCTTATGTTCAGCTGTTGACTCATCATCAACTACATATATTTTCTTCCCCTCCTCTTCAGGGCTGAGTAATGTTCACTTTCCTGACCTCTCTCCATGAATCTGCCCTATCATGAGAATTTCCGGCCTGTCTTCACACTGAGCTCACCCATTTTGCACAATATCTGATGAAAGGTTAAAAATGAGTTGTAATTGCTCCCCTGGCCATCCGGTGACCTGCGGTAACCATGGAGTGCGCCATATCTGGGCTATGCTGGGGCGCGATAAGCGGGTATAGTCTGGGATTCAGACATAATGGTGTCCTCGGAGTGGGGTAAGGGGGTGTATCGGCAGAGGTGGTGCACTATATGGGGATAGCAGTATTAGGGATGTGATCGGGCAAGTGCCTCTTTTGCTGAATATGCGTTAAGGGTCATGTAGCCGAAGAACAGTCACCAGTCCAAGGACTCAGCGGAAAACACTTTAATGTAAACGGCAGATAGAGGGCACTCTTCTTCCCATGAGATTACCCCTTTAAATGGATACCCATCCAGATTTTCCCTCCTTGTAGTTTTCTTTATGATTCTTTTTCACAGGAAAACATAGACTTTTGTGGGAAGTAGCCCGGCGGCCCGGAGCGGACCTCTAACCAGGACCAGATGTAGGTTCTCTCTTTAGTGTTGGCCACCTGACTTATGTTCTGCGCTCTCTCGCTTGTACATGTTTCCTCCTTTGTGGGGATCGACTGATGTCACTTGCTAGGCAATTTACAAGGATTTCTTCTAAAACCATCTGTTCACTGACCGTTTTTATGAGTCGGGAGAAGATCTGACACATTTCATCCTTGATCACCTCAAAACTTTACAGGAAACTCCTTTATTCTCGCATTAATATCCACGAGGAAATGTCGGTGATTGTTACCTGGGGTGGGGGTAACAACTACAAGGTAAAGTATAGTCACTGGGACAAGTGGCCAACTACCAGCTCCGATCTCCATGCTCCTACTGTGTTGGGTGAAGTTCTCACAGTCCTTAGTAGGGGCTCGAATTAGAGGCCCTCCAGACGGAGATCTCAATCCTCCACTTCTTGGTGGTTGGTAACTTGGCCATGATGGAATATAAATATCAGAAATTGTCAGATTCTGTCTTTGCTGGTTAATTGCAAGATGGATTCAGGCCTCAGTCAGACGTCCAGTGTTTCTGGTACTTGGTTAGTGTGTCACTGTTCCCATGTGCTGCAAAAATGACAAAGCTCAAACCCATTGTAATGTTAACCACACACGGGACACACACGGATGACACACACGGCACACACACGGCACACGGATGACCCACACGGATGACACACGCGGATGACACACACACGGCACACACACGGCACACGGATGACCCACACGGATGACACACACAAGGCACACGGATGACCCACACGGATGACACACACACGGCACACGGCACACGGATGACACACACACGGCACACGGATGACACACACACGGCACACGGATGACCCACACGGATGACACACACACGGCACACGGATGACACACACACGGCACACGGATGACCCACACGGATGACACACGCGGATGACACACACACGGCACACGGATGACACACACGGATGACACACATGGATGACACACACGGCACACGGATGACACACACACGGCACACGGATGGCACACACATGGCACACACACGGCACACGGATGACACACACACGGCACACGGATGACACACACACGGCACACGGATGACACACACACGGCACACGGATGACACCCACGGCACACAAATGGCACACACAGCACACGGATGGCACGCACGGCACACGGATGACACACGGCACACACACGGCACACGGATGACACACACGGCACACACATGGCAAACGGATGACACACATGGCACACACACGGCACACGATGACACACACACGGCACACGGATGACACCCACGGCACACAAATGGCACACACAGCACACGGATGGCACGCACGGCACACGGATGACACACGGCACACACACGGCACACGGATGACACACGGCACACACACGGCACACGGATGACACACACGGCACACACACGGCACACGATGACACACACATGGCACACAGATGACACACACACGGATGACACACACATGGCACACACACGGCACATGGATGACACACGGCACACGGATGACACACACATGACACACACACGGCACACGGATGACACACGGCACACAGATGACACACACATGGCACACACATGGCACTCGGATGACACACACATGGCACACACACGGCACACGGATGGCACACACATGGCACACACACGGCACACGGATGGCACACACATGGCACACACACGGCACACGGATGACACACACGCGGCACACAGATGACACACACGGCACACGGATGGCACACGGATGAAAAACACGCGGCACACGGATGGCACACACGCGGCACACGGATGGCACACGGATGGCATTCACATGGCACACGGATGACACACACGGCACACGGATGGCACACGGATGACACACACGCGGCACACGGATGGCACACACACATGGCACACGGATGGCACACACATGGCACACGGATGGCACACACACGGCACACGGATGGCATACACATGGCACACGGATGACACACACGCGGCACACGGATGACATCCGCACACTGTCCCTGATTCTCACTGACTCATAGATACGTATTTGTGATTTTGATCTGTCACTTGCACTTTGGAGACGTCTCTGTGATTTTTTTGCTGTCACATAGTTAACCAAAATATAAAGACAAGAAATCAGCACCAGAGACTGAGCCGGGTGTGCGATCTCTCCATAACAACACGGGTACCACAGGCACATGAAAAATAAATGCCTGAATGATGCAGGAGGCGCAGGGGCCCATACACTGCTCCCGCACAGGGGCCCGAACACTGCTCCGACACAGGGGCCCGCACACTGCTCCGGCACAGGGGCCCGAACACTGCTCCCGCACAGGGGCCCGCACACCGCTCCCGCACAGGGGCCCGCACACCGCTCCCGCACAGGGGCCCGCACACTGCTCCCGCACAGGGGCCCGCACACTGCTCCCGCACAGGGGCCCGCACACTGCTCCCGCACAGGGGCCCGCACACTGCTCCCGCACAGGGGCCCGCACACCGCTCCCGCACAGGGGCCCGCACACCGCTCCCGCACAGGGGCCCGCACACTGCTCCCGCACAGGGGCCCGCACACCGCTCCCGCACAGAGGCCCGTACACCGCTCCCGCACAGGGGCCCGTACACCGCTCCCGCACAGGGGCCCGTACACCGCTCCCGCACAGGGGCCCGTACACCGCTCCCGCACAGGGGCCCGTACACCGCTCCCGCACAGGGGCCCGTACACCGCTCCCGCACAGGGGCCCGTACACCGCTCCCGCACAGGGGCCCGTACACCGCTCCCGCACAGGGGCCCGTACACCGCTCCCGCACAGGGGCCCGCACACCGCTCCCGCACAGAGGCCCGTACACCGCTCCCGCACAGGGGCCCGTACACCGCTCCCGCACAGGGGCCCGTACACCGCTCCCGCACAGGGGCCCGTACACCGCTCCCGCACAGGGGCCCGTACACCGCTCCCGCACAGAGGCCCGTACACCGCTCCCGCACAGGGGCCCGTACACCGCTCCCGCACAGAGGCCCGTACACCGCTCCCGCACAGGGGCCCGTACACCGCTCCCGCACAGGGGCCCGCACACCGCTCCCGCACAGAGGCCCGTACACCGCTCCCGCACAGGGGCCCGTACACCGCTCCCGCACAGGGGCCCGCACACTGCTCCCGCACAGAGGCCAGCACACTGCTCCCGCACAGGGGCCCGTACACCGCTCCCGCACAGGGGCCCGTACACCGCTCCCGCACAGGGGCCCGCACACCGCTCCCGCACAGAGGCCCGCACACTGCTCCCGCACAGAGGCCCGTACACTGCTCCCGCACAGAGGCCCGCACACTGCTCCCGCACAGGGGCCCGTACACTGCTCCCGCACAGAGGCCCGCACACTGCTCCCGCACAGAGGCCCGTACACTGCTCCCGCACAGAGGCCCGCACACTGCTCCCGCACAGGGGCCCGCACACTGCTCCCGCACAGAGGCCCGCACACTGCTCCCGCACAGAGGCCCGTACACCGCTCCCGCACAGAGGCCCGTACACCGCTCCCGCACAGGGGCCCGTACACCGCTCCCGCACAGGGGCCCGCACACCGCTCCCGCACAGGGGCCCGCACACCGCTCCCGCACAGGGGCCCGTACACCGCTCCCGCACAGAGGCCCGTACACCGCTCCCGCACAGGGGCCCGTACACCGCTCCCGCACAGGGGCCCGTACACCGCTCCCGCACAGGGGCCCGTACACCGCTCCCGCACAGGGGCCCGTACACCGCTCCCGCACAGGGGCCCGTACACCGCTCCCGCACAGGGGCCCGTACACCGCTCCCGCACAGGGGCCCGCACACCGCTCCCGCACAGAGGCCCGTACACCGCTCCCGCACAGGGGCCCGTACACCGCTCCCGCACAGGGGCCCGCACACTGCTCCCGCACAGAGGCCAGCACACTGCTCCCGCACAGGGGCCCGTACACCGCTCCCGCACAGGGGCCCGCACACTGCTCCCGCACAGAGGCCCGTACACTGCTCCCGCACAGAGGCCCGCACACTGCTCCCGCACAGGGGCCCGTACACTGCTCCCGCACAGGGGCCCGTACACTGCTCCCGCACAGGGGCCCGTACACTGCTCCCGCACAGGGGCCCGTACACCGCTCCCGCACAGGGGCCCGCACACCGCTCCCGCACAGGGGCCCGCACACTGCTCCCGCACAGGGGCCCGCACACTGCTCCCGCACAGGGGCCCGCACACTGCTTTGCACAGAGGTCTGCTGGTGTTTTCCATCTCTCTAGTAATGCAGCTCCATTGCCATATATAAGACATACAGTATATATGTAACCTGCTGATTTTTCGGTGTTTTTACTGTTGAGTTGTTGCCGAGTTCTGGGTTGCTCTGTGTCCCGGTCATGTGCGCTCCGTGTGCGCTCCGTGTGTACCTGTCTGTGATTTTGGGTTTCTCTGCTCCTATACATGCTCATTAGATTTTCCGGGTGCGGGGTACGTCGTGCCCTCTCTGCCCTCTCTGCCCCCGGCTATTACATTTCTCTTCTTCCACTAAAATAATATTTATGAAGCGGAGAGGAAAATTCTCAGCCGGAAGAAAGAGGAGAATAGAAGATGGAAAATGTCTCCTGCGCTGTTCCTGGAAGGTGATGTGAGTCACCTCCTGGCACCGTCCTCCCCGGGGCACGGGGTTCATCCCTGACCACGGCTGAGTGTCCACGTACAGCAGGAGGGCGCACGACCAGGGACACGCGGCCTCGGAGTCAGGACGGTGGTCCTCGTTATGTGTTACATTAGACAGATTCATTATTACCCCAATGAGAAAAATGTATAGATGTGTGAGCAGCGGAGTGACCGCCTGGGGATGACCGTCACAGCCACATACGCCGTGGCGCAGCCCATGGGAAAGAATCCGAGCATAACCCAGGCTTTATTACTAGATGGGGCAGATGATGAAATGTTCCTACAGATGAATCATCGGTGGCTGATAATTGTGGCCAATCCAATCAGCAAAGAACTGAGGATATAAAAGCTCACGGCATCCACTGTACGGTATATAGACAGTGTATACAGGAGACGGCGGGGCCCCTCACCCCCAGTGTATAACCTCCGACCCCTCACCCCCAGTGTATGACCTCCGACCCCTCACCCCCTGTGTACAATCTCTGACCCCTCACCCCCAGTGTATAACCTCCGACCCCTCACCCCCAGTGTATGACCTCCGACCCCTCACCCCCTGTGTACAATCTCTGACCCCTCACCCCCAGTGTATAATCTCCGACCCCTCACCCCCCGTGTATAATCTCTGACCCCTCACCCCCAGTGTATAACCTCCGACCCCTCACCCCCAGTGTATAGCCTGGAGCCCCTCACCCCCAGTGTATAATCTCTGACCCCTCACCCCCAGTGTATAATCGCTGACCCCTCACCCCCAGTGTATAATCTCTGGCCCCTCACCCCCAGTGTATAACCTCCGACCCCTCACCCCCAGTGTATAATCTCTGGCCCCTCACCCCCATGTATAACCTCTGACCTCTCACCCCCAGTGTATAACCTCCGACCTCTCACCCCCAGTGTATAATCTCCAACCCCTCACCCCCAGTGTATAATCTCCGACCCCTCACCCCCAGTGTATAATCTCCGACCCCTCACCCCCAGTGTATAATCTCCGACCCCTCACCCCCAGTGTATAATCTCCGACCCCTCACCCCCAGTGTATAATCTCCGACCCCTCACCCCCAGTGTATAATCTGTGACCCCTCACCCCCAGTGTATAATCTCCGACCCCTCACCCTCAGTGCATAATCTCCGACCCCTCACCCCCAGTGTATAATCTCCGACCCCTCACCCCCAGTGTATAATCTCCGGCCCCTCAACCCCAGTGTATAATCTCTGGCCCCTCAACCCCAGTGTATAACCTCCGACCTCTCACCCCCAGTGTATAATCTCCGACCCCTCAACCCCAGTGTATAATCTCTGACCCCTCACCCCAGTGTATAATCTCTGACCCCTCACCCCCAGTGTATAATCTCCGACTCCTCACACCCAGTGTATAATCTCCGACCCATCACACCCAGTGTATAATCTCCGACCCTTCACCCCTGTGTATAACCTTCGACCGCTCACCCCAGTGTATAATCTCTGACCCCTCACCCCCAGTGTATAATCGCTGACCCCTCACCCCCAGTGTATAATCTCTGGCCCCTCACCCCCCATGTATAACCTCTTACCTCTCACCCCCAGTGTATAACCTCCGACCTCTCACCCCCAGTGTATAATCTCTGGACCCTCACCCCCTGTGTATAACCTCCAGCCCCTCACCCCCAGTGTATAACCTCAGGCCCTTCACCCACAGTGTATAACCTCTGACCCCTCACCCCCAGTGTATAATCTCTGACCCCTCACCCCCAGTGTATAATCTCCGACCCCTCACCCCCAGTGTATAATCTCCGACCCCTCACCCCCAGTGTATAATCTCCGACCCCTCACCCCCAGTGTATAATCTCCGACCCCTCACCCCCAGTGTATAATCTCCGACTCCTCACCCCCAGTGTATAATCTGTGACCCCTCACCCCCAGTGTATAATCTCTGGCCCCTCAACCCCAGTGTATAATCTCTGACCCCTCACCCCCAGTGTATAATCTCCGACCCCTCACCCCCAGTGTATAATCTCCGACCCCTCACCCCCAGTGTATAATCTGTGACCCTTCACCCCCAGTGTATAATCTGTGACCCCTCACCCCCAGTGTATAATCTCCGACCCCTCACCCCCAGTGTATAATCTCCGACCCCTCACCCCCAGTGTATAATCTGTGACCCCTCACCCCCAGTGTATAATCTCCGACCCCTCACCCTCAGTGTATAATCTCCGACCCCTCACCCCCAGTGTATAATCTCCGACCCCTCACCCCCAGTGTATGATCTCCGGCCCCTCAACCCCAGTGTATAATCTCTGGCCCCTCAACCCCAGTGTATAACCTCCAACCTCTCACCCCAGTGTATAATCTCCGACCCCTCAACCCCAGTGTATAATCTCTGACCCCTCACCCCAGTGTATAACCTCCGACCCCTCACCCCCAGTGTATAGCCTGGAGCCCCTCACCCCCAGTGTATAACCTCCGACCCCTCACCCCCAGTGTATAATCTCTGACCCCTCACCCCCAGTGTATAATCTCCGACTCCTCACACCCAGTGTATAATCTCCGACCCATCACCCCCAGTGTATAATCTGTGACCCTTCACCCCCAGTGTATAATCTGTGACCCCTCACCCCCAGTGTATAATCTCTGGCCCCTCAACCCCAGTGTATAACCTCCAGCTCCTCACCCCCAGTGTATAACCTCCGACCCCTCACTGTTATGATTGGGTCACCGAGGAGGAAGGCAGGAACAGGCTAAGCCACAGAAAACCAGAGAGGTTGGTAACTAAGCGGATTACAGACCCTTGATCCTATCCACACAACTAGCAATAGCCGTGGAGCGTTCCTACGATGATCCTAGACGCCTCGTCACAGCCGGAGAACTAACTAAGCCTAAAGACAGAAAGATGAAATCTAAACTGCCCCGGAGCAGACCCCAAAGGAATAGACAGCCCCCAAACATATATTGTAGGTGAGACAAGATGAGACACAAACACAGGCAGAGAACAGACTGAGCAAACGGTGGAGCCCAAGCTGTATAGACAGGACAGGACAGAAAAAGATACTGTCTGCAATCACGCACAAAACTCTGAAAAAGTCCAACACTACTGATATACCAAAAACCTGAGATCACACGATCTCACCCCCGCTAGATCAGCATTCTGGTATAAACTGGCAGCAAGCAAAAAGATACTAACATAACAGAGGACTGAACAAGCTGCAACATATGAAGCAAGGCCCAGCGCTGCCTCCTGCAGGGAGCACGCTGAACCCTAGCAGCAAAACAGAAAGCAAAAAAAAGACACAACCAGATTAGATGCAAAGGATTAGCAAAAGAATCACTTAGCTGAACCATGCAGATCAGGCAGGGGACAAAAGAGCTCCAAATGCACATGGAGGAAATCACCAGCAACCTCCAAGAGCAGCCAGCTCAATTATATGCTCCCAGCCAATAATCCCAGGTTTCCAATTATCATCGTCAGGTGGGGAACTTCCATCCACCTTACCAGCTCCACTATTCTCAGCAACCACCAGAAGGAGCAGAGGGAGGTTCGGCTCAGAACTCCGAGCAAGAGAATTCACAACACCTCACCCCCCGTGAATAACCTCCGGCCCCTCCCCTCCAGTGTATAACCTGGAGCCCCTCACCCCCAGTATATAACCTCCGGCCCCTCATCCCAGTGTATAACCTACAACCCCTCACCCTCATGTATAACCTCTGGCATGTCACCTCCAGTGGATAACCTCTACCACCTCACCCCCAGTGTATAATCTCCGGCCCCTCACCCCCAGTGTATAACCTCAGGCCTCTCACCCCAGTGTATAATCTCTGGCCCTCACCATGCCATCCGCCTGTACTAACTGTACTTTGAAATGCGTTGAATAAATCCACAATTGAATGGCTACATGTTTTGGACCTTGAATCGTTCAGCACCGCAGATTAAATCCACAATCTACCCATTTTTTTAACTCTCCCCTTACAGAAGATTACAGCTGCCCATCTTTTTCCTCTTTGGCAGATAAGCCACTGCTATCAGATTCTGGATGACAGAAGAATCAGGACATAGAAGCCTCAAGGAGGATAGAGGTCTGTAAGACAACAGAGGGGTCTGGAGGAGGACATAATAATAATAATCTTTATATAGCGCTAACATATTCCGCAGCAATTTACAGTTTGCACACGTTATCATCACTGTCCCCGATGGGGCTCACAATCTAAATGCCCTATCAGTATGTCTTTGGAATGTGGGAGGAAACCGGAGTGCCCTGAGAAAACCCACACAAAGACGGGGAGAACATACAAACTTTTTGCAGATGTTGTCCTTGGTGGGATTCAAACCCAGGACTCCTGGGTCCTGGCTATCCGCTGAGCCACCGTGCTGCCACATAGCAGCCTAACGGAGGATAGAGGTCTGGAGGAGGACATAGAAGCATCAAGGCGGAAGTAACTTCCCTCTATTTAGGTTCCCTAGTAGAATGTTCCAATTTTTATTGATCAACTTGTGGAGATCTTGCCACTTGCCATTGAAAGAGGTACCCAGCCAGGTGGAATTATCATATACCTTTACCCAGGGAGGTAGCTGATGAGTGAGGTGAAGCGCTTCACTGGTGACTCGTTTGAGGGGAACCTCTGCTCCTAAAACGTTTGGTAAATTCTCCAGTCTGCAAATCAAAATCAGATTCGTCACTACAGTTGCGTTTGACTCTGATGAATTGACAGAACAGCATGGCTTGCTTTACATCTTTAAAAGGTGAAAGCTGGAGAAATGAAGTAAGCTATTTGTAGAAGTGGCTTTAAGAAAAAGAGTCGAGGTCACCTTGTTATCTTAAATTGAAAGCTGCACAAGGAGAAAATTCAAAGTGATGGCAACAGTGAAAGTAAAGACTATGTTACAAGAAATAGTCATGGCACAATTCTGGAGGGCCAATCCAAAAGAGGAGGTCATCATCAATGTAGCTATACCACCTCAATGCATGATGTTTGAAGAGGTCCAGGGAGTACACATGTGTCACCTCCCACCACCCCAAAGAGAGGTTGGTGAAGGATGGATCACAGCGTGCACCCATGGCTGTACCCGATATTTGTTTGTAGTAGGTACGATCAAAGCAGAAATAATTGTGTTTGAGTACAAATGACAACAGATCCAAGAGGAACAGATTACGTGAACTGTCAGGATCACCCAACTCATGTGGTATGCCGGTGTAGAGAGATTCCACATCGAGTGATACAAGAATAGTACCGGACAGAAGAGAGAAACTCTCCAAGGACTCCAGCAAGTGCATGGTGTCCCGGGTGTAGGAGTCCAGTTGGGAAACCATGGGTTGTAGATAGTAATCTAGGTATTCACAATGCGTCTGCCAGCAGTATTAAGCAGAGATTTGTGAACTTTTGTCAGGAGGTAAAAGGTGGGGGTAACAGATTTAGAAATTATTAAAAAGGCCGATCACCTTTATTGATGCTCCCCTGGGAGAACGCCAAATTCACTAATGAATCCAATTTCTTCTTACAGGTGACCGATGCATCTGAGGGAAGGACAACATGTAAATATGTATCACTTAGTTGTCTCCTGGCCTCTGTCAAGTATAGATCTACTGGCCACAGGACCACACTCCCACCTCTATCCACCTATGTTGGCAGAGGGAAGTCCTGACCCTTCTCTATTCCAAGGTTAAATCACTCAGGAGGTGTTTCCAGAGCAAGTTCACGGACATCACATTGAAAGTAGTTTGAATAGCGGATGAGATACCTACGGAGGGAGTAGTTTGTGAGGTAAGACTTGATGTGAAGGGTCTTGGCTCATTAGGTGGTCCTCAAACACTTGGCACGATAGATGGACGGATTGATCCTGTGTCCTCCGGCGCTCAGCTCGTTAGATGGTTGGCCACATTGCTTACGGTGAATATCAAGTGGTGCTATAATATGTAAAGGAATGACAGAACTTTACTCTGGATGGCAGGAACATGGTGAATATGTCATTATATTATGTAACGCAGGGGTCACGTATGATAATATCCAGTCCTGGAAGGTTTTCTGATTCCTGATGTGCAGCATATTCAGCAGCCACTAGATGGCGACCGACACTGTGACTACTGGCGGGATACTAAGTGATGTGATTATGAACGTGCTCTCCGGGGTCATTACAGTATAGCGGGAGATACAATATTACCGTACAGCTGATGAATGTGCCGCTACGGTGTGTGCCGCCTCCTCCCGGTGTCATTACAGTATAGCGGGAGATACAATATTACCGTACAGCTGATGAATGTGCCGCTACGGTGTGTGCCGCCTCCTCCCGGTGTCATTACAGTATAGCGGATGATACAATATTACCGTACAGCTGATGAATGTGCCGCTACGGTGTGTGCCGCCTCCTCCCGGTGTCATTACAGTATAGCGGGAGATACAATATTACCGTACAGCTGATGAATGTGCCGCTACGGTGTGTGCCGCCTCCTCCCGGGGTCATTACAGTATAGCGGGAGATACAATATTACCGTACAGCTGATGAATGTGCCGCTACGGTGTGTGCCGCCTCCTCCCGATGTTATTACAGTATAGCGGGAGATACAATATTATCGTACAGCTGATGAATGTGCCGCTACGGTGTGTGCCGCCTCCTCCCGGTGTCATTAAAGTATAGCGGGAGTTACAATGTTACCGTACAGCTGATAAATGTGCCGCTACGGTGTGTGCGGCCTCCTCCCGGTGTCATTACAGTATAGCGGGAGATACAATATTACCGTACAGCTGATGAATGTGCCGCTACGGTGTGTGCCGCCTCCTCCCGGTGTTATTACAGTATAGCGGGAGATACAATGTTACCGTACAGCTGATGAATGTGCCGCTACGGTGTGTGCCGCCTCCTCCCGGTGTCATTACAGTATAGCGGGAGATACAATATTACCGTACAGCTGATGAATGTGCCGCTACGGTGTGTGCCGCCTCCTCCCGATGTTATTACAGTATAGCGGGAGATACAATATTACCGTACAGCTGATGAATGTGCCGCTACGGTGTGTGCCGCCTCCTCCCGATGTTATTACAGTATAGCGGGAGATACAATGTTACCGTACAGCTGATAAATGTGCCGCTACGGTGTGTGCCGCCTCCTCCCGGTGTCATTACAGTATAGCGGGAGATACAATGTTACCGTACAGCTGATAAATGTGCCGCTACGGTGTGTGCCGCCTCCTCCCGGTGTCATTACAGTATAGCGGGAGATACAATATTACCGTACAGCTGATGAATGTGCCGCTACGGTGTGTGCCGCCTCCTCCCGGTGTCATTACAGTATAGCGGGAGATACAATGTTACCGTACAGCTGATGAATGTGCCGCTACGGTGTGTGCCGCCTCCTCCCGGTGTCATTACAGTATAGCGGGAGATACAATATTACCGTACAGCTGATGAATGTGCCGCTACGGTGTGTGCCGCCTCCTCCCGATGTCATTACAGTATAGCGGGAGATACAATATTACCGTACAGCTGATGAATGTGCCGCTACGGTGTGTGCCGCCTCCTCCCGATGTTATTACAGTATAGCGGGAGATACAATGTTACCGTACAGCTGATAAATGTGCCGCTACGGTGTGTGCCGCCTCCTCCCGGTGTCATTACAGTATAGCGGGAGATACAATGTTACCGTACAGCTGATGAATGTGCCGCTACGGTGTGTGCCGCCTCCTCCCGGTGTCATTACAGTATAGCGGGAGATACAATGTTCCCGTACAGCTGATGAATGTGCCGCTACGGTGTGTGCCACCTCCTCCCGGTGTCATTACAGTATAGCGGGAGATACAATATTACCGTACAGCAGATGAATGTGCCGCTACGGTGTGTGCCGCCTCCTCCCGATGTTATTACAGTATAGCGGGAGATACAATGTTACCGTACAGCTGATAAATGTGCCGCTACGGTGTGTGCCGCCTCCTCCCGGTGTCATTACAGTATAGCGGGAGATACAATGTTACCGTACAGCTGATGAATGTGCCTCTACGGTGTGTGCCGCCTCCTCCCGGTGTCATTGCAGTATAGCGGGAGATACAATATTACCGTACAGCTGATAAATGTGCCGCTACGGTGTGTGCCGCCTCCACCCGGTGTCATTACAGTATAGCGGGAGATACAATATTACCGTACAGCTGATAAATGTGCCGCTACGGTGTGTGCCGCCTCCTCCCGGTGTCATTACAGTATAGCGGGAGATACAATGTTACCGTACAGCTGATAAATGTGCCGCTACGGTGTGTGCCGCCTCCACCCGGTGTCATTACAGTATAGCGGGAGATACAATATTACCGTACAGCTGATGAATGTGCCGCTACGGTGTGTGCCGCCTCCTCCCGGTGTCATTACAGTATAGCGGGAGATACAATATTACCGTACAGCTGATGAATGTGCCGCTACGGTGTGTGCCGCCTCCTCCCGGTGTCATTACAGTATAGCGGGAGATACAATATTACCGTACAGCTGATGAATGTGCCGCTACGGTGTGTGCCGACTCCTCCCGGTGTCATTACAGTATAGCGGGAGATATAATATTACCGTACAGCTGATGAATGTGCCGCTACGGTGTGTGCCACCTCCTCCCGGTGTAATTACAGTATAGCGGGAGATACAATGTTACCGTACAGCTGATGAATGTGCCGCTACGGTGTGTGCCGCCTCCTCCCGGTGTCATTACAGTATAGCGGGAGATACAATGTTACCGTACAGCTGATAAATGTGCCGCTACGGTGTGTGCCGCCTCCTCCCGGTGTCATTACAGTATAGCGGGAGATACAATGTTACCGTACAGCTGATAAATGTGCCGCTACGGTGTGTGACGCCTCCTCCCGGTGTCATTACAGTATAGCGGGAGATACAATGTTACCGTACAGCTGATGAATGTGCCGCTACGGTGTGTGCCGCCTCCTCCCGGTGTCATTACAGTATAGCGGGAGATACAATGTTACCGTACAGCTGATGAATGTGCCGCTACGGTGTGTGCCGCCTCCTCCCGGTGTCATTACAGTATAGCGGGAGATACAATATTACAGTACAGCTGATGAATGTGCCGCTACGGTGTGTGCCGCCTCCTCCCGATGTTATTACAGTATAGCGGGAGATACAATATTACCGTACAGCTGATGAATGTGCCACTACGGTGTGTGCCGCCTCCTCCCGATGTTATTACAGTATAGCGGGAGATACAATATTACCGTACAGCTGATGAATGTGCCGCTACGGTGTGTGCCGCCTCCTCCCGATGTTATTACAGTATAGCGGGAGATACAATATTACCGTACAGCTGATGAATGTGCCGCTACGGTGTGTGCCGCGTCCTCCCGATGTTATTACAGTATAGCGGGAGATACAATGTTACCGTACAGCTGATAAATGTGCCGCTACGGTGTGTGCCGCCTCCTCCCGGTGTCATTACAGTATAGCAGGAGATACAATGTTACCGTACAGCTGATGAATGTGCCGCTACGGTGTGTGCCGCCTCCTCCCGGTGTCATTACAGTATAGCGGGAGATACAATGTTACCGTACAGCTGATGAATGTGCCGCTACGGTGTGTGCCGCCTCCTCCCGGTGTCATTACAGTATAGGGGGAGATACAATGTTACCGTACAGCTGATGAATGTGCCGCTACGGTGTGTGCCGCCTCCTCCCGGTGTCATTACAGTATAGCGGGAGATACAATATTACCGTACAGCTGATGAATGTGCCGCTACGGTGTGTGCCGCCTCCTCCCGATGTTATTACAGTATAGCGGGAGATACAATATTACCGTACAGCTGATGAATGTGCCACTACGGTGTGTGCCGCCTCCTCCCGATGTTATTACAGTATAGCGGGAGATACAATATTACCGTACAGCTGATGAATGTGCCGCTACGGTGTGTGCCGCCTCCTCCCGATGTTATTACAGTATAGCGGGAGATACAATATTACCGTACAGCTGATGAATGTGCCGCTACGGTGTGTGCCGCGTCCTCCCGATGTTATTACAGTATAGCGGGAGATACAATGTTACCGTACAGCTGATAAATGTGCCGCTACGGTGTGTGCCGCCTCCTCCCGGTGTCATTACAGTATAGCAGGAGATACAATGTTACCGTACAGCTGATGAATGTGCCGCTACGGTGTGTGCCGCCTCCTCCCGGTGTCATTACAGTATAGCGGGAGATACAATGTTACCGTACAGCTGATGAATGTGCCGCTACGGTGTGTGCCGCCTCCTCCCGGTGTCATTACAGTATAGGGGGAGATACAATGTTACCGTACAGCTGATGAATGTGCCGCTACGGTGTGTGCCGCCTCCTCCCGGTGTCATTACAGTATAGCGGGAGATACAATATTACCGTACAGCTGATGAATGTGCCGCTACGGTGTGTGCCGCCTCCTCCCGATGTTATTACAGTATAGCGGGAGATACAATATTACCGTACAGCTGATGAATGTGCCACTACGGTGTGTGCCGCCTCCTCCCGATGTTATTACAGTATAGCGGGAGATACAATATTACCGTACAGCTGATGAATGTGCCGCTACGGTGTGTGCCGCCTCCTCCCGATGTTATTACAGTATAGCGGGAGATACAATATTACCGTACAGCTGATGAATGTGCCGCTACGGTGTGTGCCGCCTCCTCCCGGTGTCATTACAGTATAGCGGGAGATACAATATTACCGTACAGCTGATGAATGTGCCGCTACCGTGTGTGCCGCCTCCTCCCGATGTTATTACAGTATAGCGGGAGATACAATGTTACCGTACAGCTGATGAATGTGCCGCTACGGTGTGTGCCGCCTCCTCCCGATGTTATTACAGTATAGCGGGAGATACAATATTACCGTACAGCTGATGAATGTGCCGCTACGGTGTGTGCCGCCTCCTCCCGGTGTCATTACAGTATAGCGGGAGATACAATATTACCGTACAGCTAATAAATGTGCCGCTACGGTGTGTGCCGCCTCCTCCCGGTGTCATTACAGTATAGCGGGAGATACAATATTATCGTACAGCTAATAAATGTGCCGCTACGGTGTGTGCCGCCTCCACCCGATGTCATTACAGTATAGCGGGAGGTACAATGTTACCGTACAGCTGATGAATGTGCCGCTACGGTGTGTGCCGCCTCCTCCCGGTGTCATTACAGTATAGCGGGAGATACAATGCTACCGTACAGCTGATAAATCTGCCGCTACGGTGTGTGCCGCCTCCACCCGGTGTCATTACAGTATAGCGGGAGATACAATGTTACCGTACAGTTGATGAATGTGCTGCTACGGTGTGTGCTTCCTCCTCCCGGTGTCATTACAGTATAGCGGGAGATACAATATTACCGTACAGCTAATAAATGTGCCGCTACGGTGTGTGCCGCCTCCTCCCGCTGTCATTACAGTATAGCGGGAGATCCAATATTACCGTACAGCTGATGAATGTTCCGCTACGGTGTGTGCTGCCTCCTCCCGGTGTCATTACAGTATAGGGGGAGATACAATATTACCGTACAGCTGATAAATGTGCTGCTACGGTGTGTGCCGCCTCCTCCCGGTGTTATTACAGTATAGCGGGAGATACAATATTACCGTACAGCTGATGAATGTGCTGCTACGGTGTGTGCTTCCTTCTCCCGGTGTCATTACAGTATAGCGGGAGATACAATATTACCGTACAGCTGATGAATGTGCCGCTACGGTGTGTGCCGCCTCCTCCCGGTGTCATTACAGTATAGCGGGAGATACAATATTACCGTACAGCTAATAAATGTGCCGCTACGGTGTGTGCCGCCTCCTCCCGGTGTCATTACAGTATAGCGGGAGATACAATATTACCGTACAGCTGATGAATGTGCCGCTACGGTGTGTGCTTCCTCCTCCCGATGTCATTACAGTATAGCAGGAGATACAATATTACCGTACAGCTGATGAATGTGCCGCTACGGTGTGTGCCGCCTCCACCCGATATCATTACAGTATAGCGGGAGATACAATGTTACCGTACAGCTGATGAATGTGCCGCTACGGTGTGTGCCGCCTCCACCCGGTGTCATTACAGTATAGCGGGAGATACAATGTTACCGTACAGCTGATGAATGTGCTGCTACGGTGTGTGCCGCCTCCTCCCGGTGTTATTACAGTATAGCGGGAGATACAATATTACCGTACAGCTGATGAATGTGCCGCTACGGTGTGTGCTGCCTCCTCCTGGTGTCATTACAGTATAGCGGGAGATACAATATTACCGTACAGCTGATAAATGTGCTGCTACGGTGTGTGCCGCCTCCTCCCGGTGTTATTACAGTATAGCGGGAGATACAATATTACCGTACAGCTGATGAATGTGCCACTACGGTGTGTGCCGCCTCCTCCCGGTGTTATTACAGTATAGCGGGAGATACAATATTACCGTACAGCTGATGAATGTGCCGCTACGGTGTGTGCCGCCTCCTCCCGGTGTCATTACAGTATAGCGGGAGATACAATATTACCGTACAGCTAATAAATGTGCCGCTACGGTGTGTGCCGCCTCCTCCCGGTGTCATTACAGTATAGCGGGAGATACAATATTACCGTACAGCTAATAAATGTGCCGCTACGGTGTGTGCCGCCTCCACCCGATGTCATTACAGTATAGCGGGAGATACAATGTTACCGTACAGCTGATGAATGTGCCGCTACGGTGTGTGCCGCCTCCTCCCGATGTTATTACAGTATAGCGGGAGATACAATATTACCGTACAGCTGATAAATGTGCCGCTACGGTGTGTGCCGCCTCCTCCCGGTGTCATTACAGTATAGCGGGAGATACAATGTTACCGTACAGCTGATGAATGTGCCGCTACGGTGTGTGCCGCCTCCTCCCGGTGTCATTACAGTATAGCGGGAGATACAATATTACCGTACAGCTGATGAATGTGCCGCTACGGTGTGTACCGCCTCCTCCCGGTGTCATTACAGTATAGCGGGAGATACAATGTTACCGTACAGCTGATGAATGTGCCGCTACGGTGTGTGCCGCCTCCTCCCGGTGTCATTACAGTATAGCGGGAGATACAATATTACCGTACAGCTGATGAATGTGCCGCTACGGTGTGTGCCGCCTCCTCCCGATGTTATTACAGTATAGCGGGAGATACAATATTACTGTACAGCTGATGAATGTGCCGATACGGTGTGTGCCGCGTCCTCCCGATGTTATTACAGTATAGCGGGAGATACAATGTTACCGTACAGCTGATGAATGTGCCGCTACGGTGTGTGCCGCCTCCTCCTGGTGTCATTACAGTATAGCGGGAGATACAATGTTACCGTACAGCTGATAAATGTGCCGCTACGGTGTGTGCCGCCTCCTCCCGGTGTCATTACAGTATAGCGGGAGATACAATGTTACCGTACAGCTGATGAATGTGCCGCTACGGTGTGTGCCGCCTCCTCCCGGTGTCATTACAGTATAGCGGGAGATACAATGTTACAGTACAGCTGATGAATGTGCCGCTACGGTGTGTGCCGCCTCCTCCCGATGTTATTACAGTATAGCGGGAGATACAATGTTACCGTACAGCTGATAAATGTGCCGCTACGGTGTGTGCCGCCTCCTCCCGGTGTCATTACAGTATAGCGGGAGATACAATGTTACCGTACAGCTGATGAATGTGCCGCTACGGTGTGTGCCGCCTCCTCCCGGTGTCATTACAGTATAGCGGGAGATACAATATTACCGTACAGCTGATAAATGTGCCGCTACGGTGTGTGCCGCCTCCTCCCGATGTTATTACAGTATAGCGGGAGATACAATGTTACCGTACAGCTGATGAATGTGCCGCTACGGTGTGTGCCGCCTCCACCCGGTGTCATTACAGTATAGCGGGAGATACAATATTACCGTACAGCTGATGAATGTGCCGCTACGGTGTGTGCTTCCTCCTCCTGATGTCATTACAGTATAGCAGGAGATACAATATTACCGTACAGCTGATGAATGTGCCGCTACGGTGTGTGCCGCCTCCACCCGATATCATTACAGTATAGCGGGAGATACAATGTTACCGTACAGCTGATGAATGTGCCGCTACGGTGTGTGCCGCCTCCACCCGGTGTCATTACAGTATAGCGGGAGATACAATGTTACCGTACAGCTGATGAATGTGCTGCTACGGTGTGTGCCGCCACCTCCCGGTGTCATTACAGTATAGCGGGAGATACAATATTACCGTACAGCTGATGAATGTGCCGCTACGGTGTGTGCTGCCTCCTCCCGGTGTCATTACAGTATAGCGGGAGATACAATATTACCGTACAGCTGATGAATGTGCCGCTACGGTGTGTGCCGCCTCCACCCGGTGTCATTACAGTATAGCGGGAGATACAATATTACCGTACAGCTGATGAATGTGCCGCTACGGTGTGTGCCGCCTCCTCCCGATGTTATTACAGTATAGCGGGAGATACAATATTACCGTACAGCTGATAAATGTGCCGCTACGGTGTGTGCCGCCTCCTCCCGGTGTCATTACAGTATAGCGGGAGATACAATATTACCGTACAGCTGATAAATGTGCCGCTACAGTGTGTGCCGCCTCCTCCCGGTGTTATTACAGTATAGTGGGAGATACAATATTACCGTACATCTGATGAATGTGCCACTATGGTGTGTGCTGCCTCCACCCAGTGTCATTACAGTATAGGGGGAGATACAATATTACCGTACAGCTGATGAATGTGCCGCTACGGTGTGTGCCGCCTCCACCCGATGTCATTACAGTATAGCGGGAGATACAATGTTACCGTACAGCTGATGAATGTGCCGCAACGGTGTGTGCCGCCTCCTCCCGGTGTCATTACAGTATAGCGGGAGATACAATATTACCGTACAGCTAATAAATGTGCCGCTACGGTGTGTGCCGCCTCCTCCCGGTGTCATTACAGTATAGCGGGAGATACAATATTACCGTACAGCTAATAAATGTGCCGCTACGGTGTGTGCCGCCTCCACCCGATGTCATTACAGTATAGCGGGAGATACAATGTTACCGTACAGCTGATGAATGTGCCGCTACGGTGTGTGCCGCCTCCTCCCGATGTTATTACAGTATAGCGAGAGATACAATATTACCGTACAGCTGATGAATGTTTCGCTACGGTGTGTGCCGCCTCCTCCCGGTGTCATTACAGTATAGCGGGAGATACAATATTACTGTACAGCTGATGAATGTTTCGCTACGGTGTGTGCCGCCTCCTCCCGGTGTCATTACAGTATAGCGGGAGATACAATATTACCGTACAGCTGATATATGTGCCGCTACGGTGTGTGCCGCCTCCTCCCGATGTTATTACAGTATAGCGAGAGATACAATATTACTGTACAGCTGATGAATGTTTCGCTACGGTGTGTGCCGCCTCCTCCCGGTGTCATTACAGTATAGCGGGAGATACAATATTACCGTACAGCTGATATATGTGCCGCTACGGTGTGTGCCGCCTCCTCCCGATGTTATTACAGTATAGCGGGAGATACAATGTTACCGTACAGCTGATGAATGTGCCGCTACGGTGTGTGCCGCCTCCTCCCGGTGTCATTACAGTATAGCGGGAGATACAATATTACCGTACAGCTGATGAATGTGCCGCTACGGTGTGTGCCGCCTCCTCCCGATGTTATTACAGTATAGCGGGAGATACAATATTACCGTACAGCTGATAAATGTGCCGCTACGGTGTGTGCCGCCTCCTCCCGGTGTCATTACAGTATAGCGGGAGATACAATATTACCGTACAGCTGATAAATGTGCCGCTACAGTGTGTGCCGCCTCCTCCCGGTGTTATTACAGTATAGTGGGAGATACAATATTACCGTACATCTGATGAATGTGCCACTATGGTGTGTGCTGCCTCCACCCGGTGTCATTACAGTATAGGGGGAGATACAATATTACCGTACAGCTGATGAATGTGCCGCTACGGTGTGTGCCGCCTCCACCCGATGTCATTACAGTATAGCGGGAGATACAATGTTACCGTACAGCTGATGAATGTGCCGCAACAGTGTGTGCCGCCTCCTCCCGGTGTCATTACAGTATAGCGGGAGATACAATATTACCGTACAGCTAATAAATGTGCCGCTACGGTGTGTGCCGCCTCCTCCCGGTGTCATTACAGTATAGCGGGAGATACAATATTACCGTACAGCTAATAAATGTGCCGCTACGGTGTGTGCCGCCTCCACCCGATGTCATTACAGTATAGCGGGAGATACAATGTTACCGTACAGCTGATGAATGTGCTGCTACGGTGTGTGCCGCCTCCACCCGATGTCATTACAGTATAGCGGGAGATACAATATTACCGTACAGCTGATGAATGTGCCGCTACGGTGTGTGCCGCCTCCACCCGATGTCATTACAGTATAGCGGGAGATACAATATTACCGTACAGCTGATGAATGTGCCGCTACGGTGTGTGCCGCCTCCACCTGGTGTCATTACAGTATAGCGGGAGATACAATGCTACCGTACAGCTGATAAATCTGCCGCTACGGTGTGTGCCGCCTCCACCCGGTGTCATTACAGTATAGCGGGAGATACAATGTTACCGTACAGTTGATGAATGTGCTGCTACGGTGTGTGCTTCCTCCTCCCGGTGTCATTACAGTATAGCGGGAGATACAATATTACCGTACAGCTAATAAATGTGCCGCTACGGTGTGTGCCGCCTCTTCCCGCTGTCATTACAGTATAGCGGGAGATACAATATTACCGTACAGCTGATGAATGTGCCGCTACGGTGTGTGCTGCCTCCTCCCGGTGTCATTACAGTATAGCGGGAGATACAATATTACCGTACAGCTGATGAATGTGCCGCTACGGTGTGTGCCGCCTCCACCCGGTGTCATTACAGTATAGCGGGAGATACAATGTTACCGTACAGCTGATGAATGTGCTGCTACGTTGTGTGCTGCCTCCTCCCGGTGTCATTACAGTATAGCGGGAGATACAATGTTACCGTACAGCTGATGAATGTGCCGCTACGGTGTGTGCCGCCTCTTCCCGCTGTCATTACAGTATAGCGGGAGATACAATGTTACCGTACAGCTGATGAATGTGCCGCTACGGTGTGTGCTGCCTCCTCCCGGTGTCATTACAGTATAGCGGGAGATACAATATTACCGTACAGCTGATGAATGTGCCGCTACGGTGTGTGCCGCCTCCACCCGGTGTCATTACAGTATAGCGGGAGATACAATGTTACCGTACAGCTGATGAATGTGCCGCTACGGTGTGTGCCGCCTCCACCCGGTGTCATTATATCATGGAGATACATTATTACCATACAGTTGATGACCGCTCTGACCCTCATACAGCATCACAGCAACGCCACAAATGAATGCAGTGCACAAAATCTGCCACTCACCGATGTTCTGCCCTTTCTACAGTGGGTACAGAAAGTATTCACACCCCTTTACATTTTTCTCTCTTTGTTTCATTGCAGCCATTTGGTAAATTCAAAAAAGTTCATTTTTTCTCATTATTGTCACTCTGCATCCCATCTTGACAGAAAAAAACAGAAATGTAGAAATTCTTGCCAATGTATTAAAAAAGAAAAACTGAAATCTCACATGGTCATAAGTATTCAGCCCCTTGGCTCAGACACTCGTATGTAAGTCACATGTTGTACATTTCCTTGTGATCCTCCTTGAGATGGTTCTACTCCTTCATTGGAGTCCAGCTGTGCGTAATTACACTGATAGGACTTGAATTGTAAAGGCGCACACCTGTCTATATAAGACCTCACTGCTCACAGTGCATGTCACACCAAATGAGAATCATGAGGTCAAAGGAACTGGCCAAGGAGCTCAGAGACAGAATTGTGGCAAGGCACACACCTGTCTATATAAGACCTCACAGCGCGCAGTGCTTCTCTAGTCATCGTCTCCTCGTGGTTCTTCAGTTCTTGACCATCTTCAAATGTCTCCTGGACCCGGAGCGGACACAACTGTGCCTCGGCTCTTGACCAGCGACATCTGGTCTCTGGGTCTTGACCAGCGTAGGGTGTGGGTCCTGGTCTTGACCAGCATAGTCGGAACTCTGGGTCTTCACAGACATAGCCTGAACCTTGTCAGGAGGTGACTGGCACCATAGTGGCATAGACTTCCTGCTGAGGCCTAAGACGCTGCCTCAGCGCCATCCCTGGTCCGTGTCTGCTCCTCTCTCTGCGGTTTGGCGCAGGACTTTTAAATTCCGGAACTCTGTCCTGCGAGTCACCTGACCTGGTCCAGAACCCAAAGCTGCTCCCCCTGCAATTCTTCCGGTTTAAATTGATTCCACTTGATTGCGCCCGGCCATCAGATGGCGCCTTTCTTCACCCTGGTCACGTAGGGCTCTTCAGGGGTATCACTGCTTCCTCTTGCACACATGTACCAGCTGTCTATCCTCTACCACAGCCAATGACACACAGCAAATTCTGACAATCCGGCGGCGTCACTGGACCAGCACCATTATTATCTGACCCCAGAAGAAAAAGAGACATCGCAGAAAGAACCACACAATGTACGTAATGCTGAATACAATGCAGTTACCATGGTTACAGCTGTTTATTTCTAAGAAATATTATATATTAATCGTATGAACATATATTTCAACATCATATTATTATAATTATTCATTTTTATAGCGCCATTTATTCCATTGCGCATTACATGTGAAAAGGGGCAAATATAGACAAGTACAATAAACATGAGCAATACAAGTACATAAGGAGAGGGGACCCTGCCCGCAAGGGCTCACAGTCTACAGGGAGGGTGAGGATACAGTAGGAGAGGGTAGAGCTGGTTGTGCGATGGTTCAGTAGACCGAGGATCATTGCAGGCTGTAGGCTTGTCGGAACAGGTGGGTCTTCAGGTTCCTTTTGAAGGTTTCCATGGTAGGTGAGAGTCTGATATGTTGGGGTAGAGAGCTCCAGAGTATGGGGGAAGCACGGGAGAAGTCTTGTATGCGGTTGTGGGAGGAAGAGATAAGGGGGGAGTAGAGGAGGAGATCTTGAGAGGATCGAATGTTGCGTGTGGGTAGGTACCAGGAGACCATGTCACAGATGTATGGAGGTCTCAGGTTGTGGATGGCTTTGTATGTCATTGTTAGAGTTTTGAACTAGAGTCTCTTGGCAATAGGAAGCCAGTGAAGGGCCTGGCATAGGGAAGAGGCTGGGGAATAGCGGGGAGACAGGTAAATTAGTCGGGCAGCAGAGTGTAGGTTAGATTGGAGGGGTGCCAGAGTGCTAGAGGGGAGGCCAGAGAGTAGTAGGTTCCAATAGTCGAGGCGGGAGATGATGAGGGTGTGCACAAGCGTATTTGCAGTTTCTTGGTCAAGGGATGTACAGATCCGGGAAATACTTTTGAGTTGGAGTTGGCAGGAGGAGGCGAGGGCTTGGATATGTGGCTTGAAAGAGAGGGCAGAGTCTAGGATCACCTCGAGGCACCGAGCAGGTGGGACTGAGGAAAGTGAGCAGCCATTGACGTTGATGGATCAGACAAACGTCTGGATCAGACTTATGGATCTGAATATATCTTCAACTAAGGGCAATCAGGTGTGAGTGGGGGTGATCATATCAGAATAAATAACGAACAATAAACAGTGATCGAAAGGAAGAAAGGAACAGAAATCAGAGTCGGATTTCGAGGTTTTCTACATATGCAATAACATTGTCATTTCCAGTGTAGAAATCATTCTTGTCACCAGTAGAAGATCTGAGGGGACGCTCCTCAACAATGTGCTGAACTGTTGACGGTCGGCTCCACAGTCACAGGCAGGAGAGTCAGACTTTCCCCACTTATGCATAAGATCTGCAGACACCAGAGTTTGTTGTGATACGATTCAGAGTGACCCAGGACTTCTTTGGTAGATTGAAGCCTGGTGGTGGATTTTGTGAGGAAACGTTTGAAGCTCACCATCTCCTGCACTGACCCAAAGTTCTCGCCATTTCTCTTCTAAATTGAAATCATGTTCATAGAGGGTCATTGTGGTTCGGATGGGGGGTATCTTGAATTCAGTCGCTGTATTTGAACATCTTGAATATTTTGATCTATTGGGAGATTTTCATTATTCACTACTTTCGTGTATTTTTCAAGTAGGAGCTTTTGTCTTCTCAGGTTTGCAGGTGCAATATGGCACAAGACAGGTACCCAGTGGACGGGCGTAGGTCTGATGGCACCAGATATTATGCGCATAGAGTTGTTCGGCTGGGTGTCGATTGCATTCACATGACAACTATTCAGCCATACTGGAGCACAATATTTTGCGGCAGAGTGCACCAAGGCCAGGGTGGACGTTCTCAAGACCGGTGCTGAAGAACCCCAGGAGGATCCGCAGAGTTTCTGAATAATATCCCGTGCTTTCAGTTTCTGTGCTGTCTTATCCTAGGGAGATTTGAAGGTTAGGGTTCTATCAAGGATTACACCTAAATACATAGGACTGTAATTGTGTTTGACAAGTTGACCTTCAGAATGTACTTTGAGTTCAGTCTTAGCACATGCGTTGTGTAAATGAAAGCAGCATGCTTCCGTTTTTGATGGATTGGGCTTTAGCCTCCATTGTCGAAAATACCTTCCCATTACACTAAGATTTTCCTCCTCTGCTTCCTCCATTGTTTTACTCGCTTTAGAAAGTGCCCAGTCATCGGCGTATCCAAATTTCCGTCAGGAAGGTCAGCTAGGTACAAAGCAAACAAGAGAGGTGCCAGCACTGATCCCTGCGCCAAACCATTGTTTAAGGTTTTCTTACAACAGGTTGAATCACTCATGATGAGATGAAAGGTTCGATTTGCAATCATATTATTCAACAGGTACATCATCATTTTCTTACATGGAATCTCCTTCAGAAACTTGTATAGAAGTCCTTCCCTCCACACAGTGTCGATGCGGCAGAAAGATCGATGAACGCCACTGAAACCTTCTTGTTCTTTTGAAATTCAGCCTCAATGAGAGTTGTCAAGGCTAAAACTTGGTCCCTGCAGTTTGGAGCAGGTGTAAAGCCGGTCGCTCTACGGGTATTGAGTCAAAGATCTTTGAATTGATCTTGTTATAAATTAAGGGTGTGTGCACACGCTGCGGATTCTGCTGCCGTTCTGCAGCGGATTTGGCAGACGCTGCAGATTTTTCCACGCGGTTTTCCAGCGGTTT
Organism: Dendrobates tinctorius; assembly: GCF_039654945.1. NCBI lineage: Eukaryota > Metazoa > Chordata > Amphibia > Anura > Dendrobatidae > Dendrobates > Dendrobates tinctorius. Next base: position 1,536,180 of record NW_027361899.1, on the reverse strand, counting down.
CAAAACCGCAGAAAGAATTGACATGTCAATTCTTTCTGCGGATTCCGCTGCGGTTTGCCTTCTCCTCCATTGAGGAGATGAAAAACCGCAGGGCAAAACCGCAGAATAATCTGCAGGTAAAACCGCAGCGTGTGCACGTACCCTAAGAGTTCTAAAAGCTTGTACAGGAAACTCAATAAAGCAACGGGTCTGTAGCGTGACGGTGATGGATTATCTTCAGGCTTCCTAGGTTTTAACAATGCAATGATCTTGGCGTGTTTTAATTTACTGAGGACTTGAGCGCTCTCCATGATATCTGAGAAGAACTTTGCCAGCCATTTTTTCGCATAAGGTCCACAGTTTTTGAGAATTTCGGGATGAATCCCATCAAATCCAGGAGCTTTGTTAGCTTTAGTATCAACAAGGGCAATTTCAATGTCACAAGTTGTAAAAGGACGGGAGTGTTCTTCAGTTGGTGCCACAGATGATTTTAGTAGCTTAAACTTATTTTTATCTTCTATATATGTATGAGCTCGGTCTTTAGGGGCACTTGAGGTGTTCACAATGCGTGCTGCGATTTGGTTTGAAGCTGCAGCATTCGTTTTCTGTTCTTCTTTATGGCTTCCTTCCAGTTTTCTTCAAAGAGGCCACGCTTTTCTACTGGACCTTTTAAAGTCCGAGTTCTCAACTGTTTCCGTCCATTTGGCCTGACGTGCTGCATTCAGTCTGTTCAGCAGCTCATCACCGATTTCACCATCTCCACTCTCAAGTGGCTTTGACAAAATTCCATCGAGGACGTGAGTACGAAGTCACAAGAGGAATGGACACTCCAACGGTGATGATGACAGGGCGATGCTGACTACCAGGGAAATGTTCGACAGCACACCGAGATGTAGGTAAAGATTGATTGTTTCTACAATAGATCAGGGTTGTATCCTCTCTGCCAAGCTGCAGATTAGAAGGTTGGAAAATCCTTTGCATCAAAAACCAGGAATGTGTTTTGCACGTCAGAGCAGTTTACCAGGTGTTCACCATTGTCGTCATTGCTGGCATATTGCCAGAGCTCGTGGTGACAGCTGAAACCTCCTACAGTTGTGGCCAAAAGTATTGACACCCATGTAATTCCACACCAAACATAAAAAAGAGGGTGGACAAAAGTATTGGCACTGTTCGAAAAATCATGTGATGCTTCTCTAATTTGTGTAATTAACAGCACCTGTAACTTACCTGTGGCACCTAACAGGTGTTGGCAATAACTAAATCACACTTGCAGCCAGTTGACATGGATTAAAGTTGACTCCACCTCTGTCCTGTGTCCTTGTGTGCACCACATTGAGCATGGAGAAAAGAAAGAAGACCAAAGAACTGTCTGAGGACTTGAGAAACCAAATTGTGAGGAAGCATGAGCAATCTCAAGGCTACAAGTCCATCTCCAAAGACCTGAATGTTCCTGTGTCTACCGTGCGCAGTGTCATCAAGAAGTGTAAAGCCCATGGCACTGTGGCTAACCTCCCTAGATGTGGCTGGAAAAGAAAAATTGACAAGAGATTTCAACGCAAGATTGTGCGGATGTTGGATAAAGAACCTCGACTAACATCCAAACAAGTTCAAGCTGCCCTGCAGTCCGAGGGTACAACAGTGTCAACCCGTACTATCCGTCGGCATCTGAATGAAAAGGGACTGTATGGTAGGAGACCCAGGAAGACCCCACTTCTTACTCCGAGACATAAAAAAGCCAGGCTGGAGTTTGCCAAAACTTACCTGAAAAAGCCTAAAACGTTTTGGAAGAATGTTCTCTGGTCAGATGAGACAAAAGTAGAGCTTTTTGGGCAAAGACATCAACATAGAGTTTACAGGAGAAAAAAAGAGGCATTCAAAGAAAAAAACACAGTCAAACATGGCGGAGGTTCCCTGATGTTTTGGGGTGGCTTTGCTGCCTCTGGCACTGGACTGCTTGACCGTGTGCATGGCATTATGAAGTCTGAAGACTACCAACCAATTTTGCAGCATAATGTAGGGCCCAGTGTGAGAAAGCTGGGTCTCCCTCAGAGGTCATGGGTCTTCCAGCAGGACAATGACCCAAAACACACTTCAAAAAGCACTAGAAAATGGTTTGAGAGAAAGCACTGGAGACATCTAAGGTGGCCAGCAATGAGTCCAGACCTGAATCCCATAGAACACCTGTGGAGAGATCTAAAAATGGCAGTTTGGAGAAGGCACCCTTCAAATATCAGGGTCCTGGAGCCGTTTGCCAAAGAAGAATGGTCTAAAATTCCAGCAGAGCATTGTAAGAAACTCATTGATGGTTACCGGAAGCGGTTGGTCGCAGTTATTTTGGCTACAGGTTGTGCAACCAAGTATTAGGCTGAGGGTGCTAATACTTTTGTCTGGCCCATTTTTGGAGTTTTGTGTGAAATGATCAATGTTTTGCTTTTTGCTTCATTCTCTTTGGTGTTTTTCCATGTAAGACAAATTAAATGAAGATAATAACAAAGAATTTGTGTTTGCAATCATTTTCAGGAAGAAACTGAGTATTATCTGACAGAATTGCAGGGGTGTCAATACTTTTGGCCACAACTGTATGTACACGGTCGGATGTGGAGGATGGACATGGATAACTCCATTGGGCCATTGTACTGCAGGAGGCTTGTAAATGTTAACAATTGTGATTTCGCCAACTTTAATCCCAGCTTCATGGATGTCATTTTCAACAGATGTAGATACGAGCATTGCGTTTTCAGTGTTACCTTTCGCTTAGGTGGCTACACCGTAGCGCGGGTCATATGTAGCACCAATTAAATCACACCAAGAAATGAAGCCACGAGCTAGAAGTTGATCTTCTTTTCCAACATGAGGTTCCTGAAGAACAAGAACGTCTATTTTGTTACCAATGAGGAACTTGTGGAGGAAATCACATTTTGAGCGGCTGATACCTTCAGTACTGGCAGACTTTCACAGTGGCTCCAAGGTCTTTCATTTGAGGAGTGTCATTTCTGATGGTACCATTGTTATTTGTAGACCTTATCAAATTTGATTCGTTCTTGATTCTCAAGTATGATGTAAAACATATTGGCCAGGAGATCTGGATGTAGTGTGATTGTTTAGTTGTCGAGATTGTTATTCCTTTAGCGTTAGGGTCCCGTTACACTTAGTGATGCGCCAGCGATCCCGACAACGATGTGACGCGGTCAGGATCCCTGGTACATCGCTAAGTGGTCGCTAGTGAGCTGCCACACAGGCAGATCTCACCAGCGATATAGCAGCGGTCAGGGGTCGTTACTTACCTGTCAGATGAGGCGATCCTGACGTCCTCCCGCCCGCGTCCACGCGTCGCTCGTCTCCACAGCAGGAAGCGGCCAACGAGAAACGGCCCAGGACGTTCTCGCGCGATCAGCGATAACCAGCAGGGGAGTGGTCGGAGGTAAGTATCACACATAGCGATATCACTTAGTGTAACGGGGCCTTTATTCAGAGTGCGCCACGTGGAGGCAGACTAAGGTGCTCATCAGTATGTCTGGGAGAATGTAGCCGCCTGCAGTGTCTGTGCGCATTCTAAAACCTCTCCTGCTCGTCCATCTGGGTCTCTCCAAACATTGGCGATTCCCAGCAGACCTTGAACTCGTCTAGAGGTAATTCTGTAATATAGTAATGCTGCCTCCTATGTACAAGAATATATCTACTACAATACTGCCCCCTATGTACAAGAATATAACTACTATAATACTGCCCCTATGTACAAGAATATAACTACTATAATACTGCCCCAGTGTACAAGAATATAACTACTATAATACTGCCCCTATGTACAAGAATATAACTACTACAATACTTCCCCTATGTACAAGAATATAACTACTATAATACTGCCCCTATGTACAAGAATATAACTACTATAATACTGCTCCTATGTACAAGAATATAACTACTATAATACTGCCCCCTATGTACAGGAATATAACTACTATAATACTGCCCCCTATGTACAAGAATATAACTACTATAATACTGCCCCTATGTACAAGAATATAACTACTATAATACTGTCCCTATGTACAAGAATATAACTACTATAATACTGCCCCAGTGTACAAGAATATAACTACTATAATACTGCCCCTATGTACAAGAATATAACTACTATAATACTGCCCCTATGTACAAGAATATAACTACTATAATACTGCCCCTATGTACAAGAATATAACTACTATAATACTGCTCCTATGTACAAGAATATAACTACTATAATACTGCCCCCTATGTACAGGAATATAACTACTATAATACTGCCCCCTATGTACAAGAATATAACTACTATAATACTGCCCCTATGTACAAGAATATAACTACTATAATACTGCCCCTATGTACAAGAATATAACTACTATAATACTGCCCCAGTGTACAAGAATATAACTACTATAATACTGCCCCAGTGTACAAGAATATAACTACTATAATACTGCCCCTATGTACAAGAATATAACTACTATAATACTGCCCCTATGTACAAGAATATAACTACTACAATACTTCCCCTATGTACAAGAATATAACTACTACAATACTTCCCCTATGTACAAGAATATAACTACTATAATACTGCTCCTATGTACAAGAATATAACTACTATAATACTGCCCCCTATGTACAGGAATATAACTACTATAATACTGCCCCCTATGTACAAGAATATAACTACTATAATACTGCCCCTATGTACAAGAATATAACTACTATAATACTGCCCCTATGTACAAGAATATAACTACTATAATACTGCCCCAGTGTACAAGAATATAACTACTATAATACTGCCCCTATGTACAAGAATATAACTACTACAATACTTCCCCTATGTACAAGAATATAACTACTATAATACTGCCCCTATGTACAAGAATATAACTACTATAATACTGCTCCTATGTACAAGAATATAACTACTATAATACTGCCCCCTATGTACAGGAATATAACTACTATAATACTGCCCCCTATGTACAAGAATATAACTACTATAATACTTCCCCCTATGTACAAGAATATAACTACTATAATACTGCCCCTATGTACAGGACTATAACTACTATAATACTGCTCCTATGTGCAAGAATATAACTAATATAATACTGCTTCTATGTACAAGACTATAACTACTATAATACTGCCCCTATGTACAAGAATATAACTACTATAATACTGCTCCTATGTACAAGAATATAACTACTATAATACTGCTCTTATGTACAAGAATATAACTACTATAATACTGCTCCTATGTACAAGAATATAACTACTATAATACTGCCCCTATGTACAAGAATATAACTACTATAATACTGCTCCCTATGTACAAGAATATAACTACTATAATACTGCTCCCTATGTACAAGAATATAACTACTATAATACTGCTCCCTATGTACAAGAATATAACTACTATAATACTTCCCCCTATGTACAAGAATATAACTACTATAATACTGCCCCTATGTACAAGAATATAACTACTATAATACTTCCCCTTATGTACAAGAATATAACTACTATAATACTGCCCCTAAGTACAAGAATATAACTACTATAATACTGCCCCTATGTACAAGAATATAACTACTATAATACTGCTCCTATATACAAGAATATAACTACTATAATACTGCTCCCTATGTACAAGAATATAACTACTATAATACTGCTCCCTATGTACAAGAATATAACTACTATAATACTGCTCCCTATGTACAAGAATATAACTACTATAATACTTCCCCCTATGTACAAGAATATAACTACTATAATACTGCCCCTATGTACAAGAATATAACTACTATAATACTTCCCCTTATGTACAAGAATATAACTACTATAATACTGCCCCTAAGTACAAGAATATAACTACTATAATACTGCTCCCTATGTACAAGAATATAACTACTATAATACTGCTCTTATGTACAAGAATATAACTACTATAATACTGCTCCTATGTACAAGAATATAACTACTATAATACTGCCCCTATGTACAAGAATATAACTATAATACTGCTCCCTATGTACAAGAATATAACTACTATAATACTGCTCCCTATGTACAAGAATATAACTACTATAATACTGCTCCCTATGTACAAGAATATAACTACTATAATACTGCTCCTATGTACAAGAATATAACTACTATAATACTGCTCCCTATGTACAAGAATATAACTACTATAATACTTCCCCCTATGTACAAGAATATAACTACTATAATACTGCCCCTATGTACAAGAATATAACTACTATAATACTTCCCCTTATGTACAAGAATATAACTACTATAATACTGCCCCTAAGTACAAGAATATAACTACTATAATACTGCTCCCTATGTACAAGAATATAACTACTATAATACTGCTCTTATGTACAAGAATATAACTACTATAATACTGCTCCTATGTACAAGAATATAACTACTATAATACTGCCCCTATGTACAAGAATATAACTACTATAATACTTCTCCTTATGTACAAGAATATAACTACTATAATACTGCTCCCTATGTACAAGAATATAACTACTATAATACTGCTCCCTATGTACAAGAATATAACTACTATAATACTGCTCTTATGTACAAGAATATAACTACTATAATACTGCTCCTATGTACAAGAATATAACTACTATAATACTGCCCCTATGTACAAGAATATAACTACTATAATACTGCTCCCTATGTACAAGAATATAACTACTATAATACTGCCCCTATGTACAAGAATATAACTACTATAATACTGCTCCCTATGTACAAGAATATAACTACTTTAATACTGCCCCCTATGTACAAGAATATAACTACTATAATACTGCCCCTATGTACAAGAATATAACTACTATAATACTGCCCCTATGTACAAGAATATAACTACTATAATACTGCCCCTATGTACAAGAATATAACTACTATAATACTGCTCCCTATGTACAAGAATATAACTACTATAATACTGCTCCCTATGTACAAGAATATAACTACTATAATACTGCTCCCTATGTACAAGAATATAACTACTATAATACTGCTCCCTATGTACAAGAATATAACTACTATAATACTTCCCCCTATGTACAAGAATATAACTACTATAATACTGTGCACTATGTACAAGAATATAACTACTATAATACCGCCCCCTATGTACAGTAATATAACTACTATAATACTGCTCCCTATGTACAAGAATATAACTACTATAATACTGCTCTTATGTACAAGAATATAACTACTATAATACTGCTCCTATGTAAAAGAATATAACTACTATAATACAGCCCCTATGTACAAGAATATAACTACTATAATACTGCCCCTATGTACAAGAATATAACTACTATAATACTGCTCCTATGTACAAGAATATAACTACTATAATACTGCCCCTATGTACAAGAATATAACTACTATAATACTGCTCCTATGTACAAGAATATAACTACTATAATACTGCCCCTATGCACAAGAATATAACTACTATAATACTGCCCCTATGCACAAGAATATAACTACTATAATACTGCTCCTATGTACAAGAATATAACTACTATAATACTGCCCCTATGTACAAGAATATAACTACTATAATACTGCCCCTATGTACAAGAATATAACTACTATAATACTGCTCCTATGTACAAGAATATAACTACTATAATACTGCCCCTATGTACAAGAATATAACTACTATAATACTGCTCCTATGTACAAGAATATAACTACTATAATACTGCCCCTATGTACAAGAATATAACTACTATAATACTGCTCCTATGCACAAGAATATAACTACTATAATACTGCCCCTATGCACAAGAATATAACTACTATAATACTGCCCCCTATGTACGAGAATATAACTACTATAATACTGCCCCTATGTACAAGAATATAACTACTATAATACTGCCCCTATGTACAAGAATATAACTACTATAATACTGCTCCTATGTACAAGAATATAACTACTATAATACTGCTCCTATGTACAAGAATAGAACTACTATAATACTGCCCCTATGTACAAGAATATAGCTACTATAAATCTGAGATAAGGCAGTATCAGTACAGCAGGTATACCTCCCTGGTTCTCGAACGGGATTATGGGGTCTTGGGGGCACCTGATCCCTTTGAGAATTGCCGGGAGCGGGTGGCCAATAAATTGGTCACAGGTCTCATTGACTCCCAGGGTGTATTGCAGGAATCTCGGGAGGGTATCCTGGGGGTTGTGAAATCTTATTATACTGACTTGTTTCAGAGGAAGGCTTTGGATAAACATAAAATGACTCAATTCTTGGAGGCAACTCCAACACCTGATATTAATGATCTGGACTTTTCTCCTTTGACAGCAGAATTAACGGTGGAGGAGGTTAAGGAGGCCATTGATAAGTTACATCTGAAGAAGGCACCAGGTCCGGATGGTATAACAGCAGAATTTTATAAGACATTCAGAGACCTCCTGGCTCCAATTCTTGTGGATGTTTACAAAAATTGTCTAGAAAATCACCTGATGCCTCCATCCATGAGAGTGTCCTCATTAATTTTGCTGTCTAAAGGTAAGGAGCCGAGCGACATCAAGAACTGGAGGCCAATTGCCCTCTTGAATGTTGACAGGAAGATTCTGGCAAAGATCCTGTTTTCTAGGTTAGTCTGTTTGTCCCCGGCACTGTTGGTAGGCTCTCAGTTTGGCACAGTAAAAGGGCGGAACATCTCTGGAGCAGTCATCTCGATACGAGAGATGTTTGAGAGATGTAAAGCTCTGCGGTGTGGGAGATATGTTGTCAGTCTGGACCAGGCTAAAGCCTTTGACAGAGTTGATCATGACTATCTGTGGGCCACTTTGTCAAAGTACGGTATTCCAGGACAATTTGTGGATTGGCTGAAGACTTTGTACAGAGAGGCGGTGAGCTTTCCTCTGATTAATGGTTGGCAGGGTGGCACTTGTGGAGTTGAGGCGGGGGTGAGACAGGGCTGCCTGCTGAGTCCACTCCTGTATGTTTTTGCCATAGACCCGTTTTTGAGGTCACTGCAGGAGTGTAACTTTTGGGGGGTGCCGGTCCCCCACTGCTTGCCTCTGAAGGTGGTTGCCTACGCGGATGATGTGACGCTGGTGATATCTAATCCTCATGAGGTGCAGATGTTGTCTGCGGCCATCAGAAGTTACTCAGAGGCCTCCGGGTCTCTGGTCAACCTTGAGAAGAGTCAAGCTCTGTGGACCTTGCAATCTGACCCAGACTTTGATCTGCCGCAGTTTGTTAAGGCCTCCACCCATATTAAGATCTTAGGGGTTAAATTTGGGAGGGACGATAATGCCACGCTAAATTGGGAGGAAAAATTGGAGACGGGAAATGCAAAGGTTCAGCGATGGAAGAACTGGAGGCTGACTTACAGAGAAAGGGTTGCTATGTTGAAGACGTACCTGGTCCCCGTCTTTTTGTATGTCTCTGTCGTTTTTCCTTTGCCAGAATCCTTCTCGGCGAGGCTCCTCAGCCTGTTCTTCCAGCTCTTGTGGGGGAACAGGATGAACCTGATAAAGAGGGGTATAACGTACCTACGGCGGAGTGAGGGCGGGCTGGATATGTTAAATCCAAGGGTTTTCTTTGACTCCTTGTTTCTGAAAGTAAATTTTGGGAGCATGGATTCAAACAGTAGCTCCCTGTGGGCGAATAGTATCAGGTATTGGATATTGCCTTTTGCGGAATCTTGGGTGCGAGGCGGCAGTCTCAAGAGGAGGAGATGGACAGGTGACCACCTCCCCCAGTATCTGGAATATGGTCTGAAGTGTGTCAGGAAGTGGGGACTGGAGAAGTCTTACATTGAGAGTAATACGAGGAAAGATCTGTGTGCTCATATATGTAGGGCTTTCTTCTACTCTCCACTGGCCCTAAGAGATTGTGCCACCAGGACCCTTCAGGACAGTCTCCGGTTCCTCAACGGGAGGCGACTTCCAGCAAAGTTTTTTGACATTGCTTGGCTGTCGCTACATGGGAAGCTCTTTGTGAGGGGGAACTTAAAATATTTAAGTGTTTCGGATCGGAACTGTCCCCTTGGTTGTCAGCAGGAGGAAACCATGGAGCATTTTATTTGTGATTGCTGGGGAGGTAGGGAAATATGGACGGAAGTATCGACCAAGCTGAAAATCCCCAGACTGCTGTCCCTGAAATACCCTGACATGATCTATGGAGTCCCATCCACTGACGGTACCATCGACAGGGGGACAATGTACCTAATCATTACCACCATTAAGTATTACCACTGGCACATGAGAACCCGAGTGTCCCTCCACAGCGAGCCCTTCCATCCCATCACCGCAGCCACAAAGATACTGTCCGAGCTCAGATGGATGAGAGCGATAGAGATAAAGAAAAGTCAGAGTAATGAGAAACTATGGAGGAATGTGTCTGTGGGATAATAACATGATCATGTTACTAAAAGTGTTTATTTCATATTCTTCCTTCCACAGGAGTGAACTCTAAGTTATCTTTATTCCTAATGTATTAATTTAGTTCTATAATTATTGTCTGATGCATTCATGAGAATTTGTGTTTTGTATTAAGGAAGAATTCTGTTTCTTTTAATTGTATTTGTTGGTTTTATATAATAAAAATTGCCCCTATGTACAAGAATATAACTACTATAATACTGCCCCTATGTACAAGAATATAACTACTATAATACTGCCCCCTATGTACAAGAATATAACTACTATAATACTGCTCCTATGTACAGGAATATAACTACTATAATACTGCCCCCTATGTACAAGAATATCACTACTATAATACTGCTCCTATGTACAAGAATATAACTACTATAATACTGCTCCTATGTACAAGAATATAACTACTATAATACTGCCCCCTATGTACAAGAATATAACTACTATAAAACTGCTCCTATGTACAAGAATATAACTACTATAATACTGCCCCCTATGTACAAGAATATAACTACTATAATACTGCTCCTATGTACAAGAATATAACTACTATAATACTGCTCCTATGTACAAGAATATCACTACTATAATACTGCTCCTATGTACAAGAATATAACTACTATAATACTGCTCCTATGTACAAGAATATCACTAGTATAATACTGCTCCTATGTACAAGAATATAACTACTATAATACTGCTCCTGTGTACAAGAATATAACTACTATAATACTGCCCCTGTGTACAAGAATATAACTAGTATAATACTGCTCCCTATGTACAGGAATATAACTACTATAATACTGCCCCTATGTACAAGAATATAACTACTATAATACTGCTCCCTATGTACAAGAATATAACTACTATAACACTGCCCCCTACGTACAAGAATATAACTACTATAATACTGCCCCTATGTACAAGAATATAACTACTATAATACTGCCCCCTATGTACAAGAATATAACTACTATAATACTGCTCCTATGTACAGGAATATAACTACTATAATACTGCCCTTATGTACAAGAATATAACTACTATAATACTGCCCCTATGTACAAGAATATAACTACTACAATACTGCCCCTATGTACAAGAATATAACTACTATAATACTGCTCCTATGTACAAGAATATAACTACTATAATACTGCTCCTATGTACAAGAATATAACTACTATAATACTGCTCCTATGTACAAGAATATAACTACTATAATACTGCCCCTATGTACAAGAATATAACTACTATAATACTGCCCCTATGTACAAGAATATAACTACTATAATACTGCTCCTATGTACAAGAATATAACTACTATAATACTGCTCCTATGTACAAGAATATAACTACTATAATACTGCTCCTATGTACAAGAATATAACTACTATAATACTGCCCGTATGTACAAGAATATAACTACTATAATACTGCTCCTATGTACAAGAATATAACTACTATAATACTGCCTCTATGTACAAGAATATAACTACTATAATACTGCTCCTATGTACAAGAATATAACAACTATATTACTGCTCCTATGTACAAGACTATAACTACTATAATACTGCACCTATGTACAAGAATATAACTACTATAATACTGCACCTATGTACAAGAATATAACTACTATAATACTGCCTCCTATGTACAAGAATATAACTACTATAATACTGCTCCTATGTACAAGAATATAACTACTATAATACTGCCTCTATGTACAAGAATATAACTACTATAATACTGCCCCTATGTACAAGAATATAACTACTATAATACTGCCCCTATGTACAAGAATATAACTACTATAATACTGCCTCTATGTACAAGAATATAACTACTATAATACTGCTCCTATGTACAAGAATATAACTAATATAATACTGCACCTATGTACAAGAATATAACTACTATAATACTGCACCTATGTACAAGAATATAACTACTATAATACTGCCTCCTATGTACAAGAATATAACTACTATAATACTGCTCCTATGTACAATAATATAACTACTATAATACTGCCTCCTATGTACAAGAATATAACTACTATAATACTGCTCCTATGTACAGGAATATAACTACTATAATACTGCACCTATGTACAAGAATATAACTACTATAATACTGCTCCTATGTACAAGAATATAACTAATATAATACTGCACCTATGTACAAGAATATAACTACTATAATACTGCACCTATGTACAAGAATATAACTACTATAATACTGCCTCCTATGTACAAGAATATAACTACTATAATACTGCTCCTATGTACAGGAATATAACTACTATAATACTGCCCCTATGTATAAGAATATAACTACTATAATACTGCCCCCTATGTACAAGAATATAACTACTATAATACTGCCCCTATGTACAAGAATATAACTACTATAATACTGCCCCCTATGTACAAGAATATAACTACTATAATACTGCCCCCTATGTACAAGAATATAACTACTATAATACTGCCCCCTATGTACAAGAATATAACGACTATAATACTGCCCCCTATGTACAAGAATATAACTACTATAATACTGCTCCTATGTACAGGAATATAACTACTATAATACTGCCCTTATGTACAAGAATATAACTACTATAATACTGCCCCTATGTACAAGAATATAACTACTACAATACTGCCCCTATGTACAAGAATATAACTACTATAATACTGCACCTATGTACAAGAATATAACTACTATAATACTGCTCCTATGTACAAGAATATAACTACTATAATACTGCTCCTATGTACAAGAATATAGCTACTATAATACTGCCCCTATGTACAAGAATATAACTACTATAATACTGCCCCTATGTACAAGAATATAACTACTATAATACTGCTCCTATGTACAAGAATATAACTACTATAATACTGCTCCTATGTACAAGAATATAACTACTATAATACTGCTCCTATGTACAAGAATATAACTACTATAATACTGCCCGTATGTACAAGAATATAACTACTATAATACTGCTCCTATGTACAAGAATATAACTACTATAATACTGCCTCTATGTACAAGAATATAACTACTATAATACTGCTCCTATGTACAAGAATATAACAACTATATTACTGCTCCTATGTACAAGAATATAACTACTATAATACTGCACCTATGTACAAGAATATAACTACTATAATACTGCACCTATGTACAAGAATATAACTACTATAATACTGCCTCCTATGTACAAGAATATAACTACTATAATACTGCTCCTATGTACAAGAATATAACTACTATAATACTGCCTCTATGTACAAGAATATAACTACTATAATTCTGCCCCCTATGTACAAGAATATAACTACTATAATACTGCCCCTATGTACAAGAATATAACTACTATAATACTGCCTCTATGTACAAGAATATAACTACTATAATACTGCTCCTATGTACAAGAATATAACAACTATATTACGGCTCCTATGTACAATAATATAACTAATATAATACTGCACCTATGTACAAGAATATAACTACTATAATACTGCACCTATGTACAAGAATATAACTACTATAATACTGCCTCCTATGTACAAGAATATAACTACTATAATACTGCTCCTATGTACAGGAATATAACTACTATAATACTGCCTCTATGTATAAGAATATAACTACTATAATACTGCCCCCTATGTACAAGAATATAACTACTATAATACTGCCCCTATGTACAAGAATATAACTACTATAATACTGCCCCCTATGTACAAGAATATAACTACTATAATACTGCCCCCTATGTACAAGAATATAACTACTATAATACTGCCCCCTATGTACAAGAATATAACTACTATAATACTGCTCCTATGTACAGGAATATAACTACTATAATACTGCCCTTATGTACAAGAATATAACTACTATAATACTGCCCCCTATGTACAAGAATATAACTACTATAATACTGCTCCTATGTACAAGAATATAACTACTATAATACTGCTCCTATGTACAAGAATATAACTACTATAATACTGCTCCTATGTACAAGAATATAACTACTATAATACTGCCCCTATGTGCAAGAATATAACTACTATAATACTGCTCCTATGTACAAGAATATAACTATTATAATACTGCCTCTATGTACAAGAATATAACTACTATAATACTGCTCCTATGTACAAGAATATAACAACTATATTACTGCTCCTATGTACAAGAATATAACTACTATAATACTGCACCTATGTACAAGAATATAACTACTATAATACTGCACCTATGTACAAGAATATAACTACTATAATACTGCCTCCTATGTACAAGAATATAACTACTATAATACTGCTCCTATGTACAAGAATATAACTACTATAATACTGCCTCTATGTACAAGAATATAACTACTATAATACTGCCCCCTATGTACAAGAATATAACTACTATAATACTGCCCCTATGTACAAGAATATAACTACTATAATACTGCCTCTATGTACAAGAATATAACTACTATAATACTGCTCCTATGTACAAGAATATAACAACTATATTACTGCTCCTATGTACAAGAATATAACTACTATAATACTGCACCTATGTACAAGAATATAACTCCTATAATACTGCACCTATGTACAAGAATATAACTACTTTAATACTGCCTCCTATGTACAAGAATATAACTACTATAATACTGCTCCTATGTACAGGAATATAACTACTATAATACTGCCCCTATGTATAAGAATATAACTACTATAATACTGCCCCCTATGTACAAGAATATAACTACTATAATACTGCCCCTATGTACAAGAATATAACTACTATAATACTGCCCCTATGTATAAGAATATAACTACTATAATACTGCCCCTATGTACAAGAATATAACTACTATAATACTGCCTCCTATGTACAAGAATATAACTACTATAATACTGCTTCTATGTACAAGAATATAACTACTATAATACTGCTCCTATGTACAAGAATATAACTACTATAATACTGCCCCTATGTACAAGAATATAGCTACTATAATACTGCTCCTATGTACAAGAATATAACTACTATAATACTGCCTCCTATGTACAAGAATATAACTACTATAATACTGCTCCTATGTACAAGAATATAACTACTATAATACTGCCTCTATGTACAAGAATATAACTACTATAATACTGCCCCCTATGTACAAGAATATAACTACTATAATACTGCCCCTATGTACAAGAATATAACTACTATAATACTGCCTCTATGTACAAGAATATAACTACTATAATACTGCTCCTATGTACAAGAATATAACAACTATATTACTGCTCCTATGTACAAGAATATAACTACTATAATACTGCTCCTATGTACAAGAATATAACAACTATATTACTGCTCCTATGTACAAGAATATAACTACTATAATACTGCACCTATGTACAAGAATATAACTACTATAATACTGCACCTATGTACAAGAATATAACTACTTTAATACTGCCTCCTATGTACAAGAATATAACTACTATAATACTGCTCCTATGTACAGGAATATAACTACTATAATACTGCCCCTATGTATAAGAATATAACTACTATAATACTGCCCCCTATGTACAAGAATATAACTACTATAATACTGCCCCTATGTACAAGAATATAACTACTATAATACTGCCCCTATGTATAAGAATATAACTACTATAATACTGCACCTATGTACAAGAATATAACTACTATAATACTGCACCTATGTACAAGAATATAACTACTATAATACTGCCTCCTATGTACAAGAATATAACTACTATAATACTGCTCCTATGTACAAGAATATAACTACTATAATACTGCCTCTATGTACAAGAATATAACTACTATAATACTGCCCCCTATGTACAAGAATATAACTACTATAATACTGCCCCTATGTACAAGAATATAACTACTATAATACTGCCTCTATGTACAAGAATATAACTACTATAATACTGCTCCTATGTACAAGAATATAACAACTATATTACTGCTCCTATGTACAAGAATATAACTACTATAATACTGCACCTATGTACAAGAATATAACTACTATAATACTGCACCTATGTACAAGAATATAACTACTTTAATACTGCCTCCTATGTACAAGAATATAACTACTATAATACTGCTCCTATGTACAGGAATATAACTACTATAATACTGCCCCTATGTATAAGAATATAACTACTATAATACTGCCCCCTATGTACAAGAATATAACTACTATAATACTGCCCCTATGTACAAGAATATAACTACTATAATACTGCCCCTATGTATAAGAATATAACTACTATAATACTGCCCCTATGTACAAGAATATAACTACTATAATACTGCCTCCTATGTACAAGAATATAACTACTATAATACTGCTTCTATGTACAAGAATATAACTACTATAATACTGCTCCTATGTACAAGAATATAACTACTATAATACTGCCCCTATGTACAAGAATATAGCTACTATAATACTGCTCCTATGTACAAGAATATAACTACTATAATACTGCCTCTATGTACAAGAATATAACTACTATAATACTGCTCCTATGTACAAGAATATAACAACTATATTACTGCTCCTATGTACAAGAATATAACTACTATAATACTGCACCTATGTACAAGAATATAACTACTATAATACTGCACCTATGTACAAGAATATAACTACTATAATACTGCCTCCTATGTACAAGAATATAACTACTATAATACTGCTCCTATGTACAAGAATATAACAACTATATTACTGCTCCTATGTACAAGAATATAACTACTATAATACTGCACCTATGTACAAGAATATAACTACTATAATACTGCACCTATGTACAAGAATATAACTACTTTAATACTGCCTCCTATGTACAAGAATATAACTACTATAATACTGCTCCTATGTACAGGAATATAACTACTATAATACTGCCCCTATGTATAAGAATATAACTACTATAATACTGCCCCCTATGTACAAGAATATAACTACTATAATACTGCCCCTATGTACAAGAATATAACTACTATAATACTGCCCCTATGTATAAGAATATAACTACTATAATACTGCCCCTATGTACAAGAATATATCTACTATAATACTGCCTCCTATGTACAAGAATATAACTACTATAATACTGCTCCTATGTACAAGAATATAACTACTATAATACTGCTCCTATGTACAAGAATATAACTACTATAATACTGCCCCTATGTACAAGAATATAACTACTATAATACTGCTCCTATGTACAAGAATATAACTACTATAATACTGCCTCTATGTACAAGAATATAACTACTATAATACTGCTCCTATGTACAAGAATATAACAACTATATTACTGCTCCTATGTACAAGAATATAACTACTATAATACTGCACCTATGTACAAGAATATAACTACTATAATACTGCCCCTATGTACAAGAATATAACTACTATAATACTGCCTCCTATGTACAAGAATATAACTACTATAATACTGCTCCTATGTACAAGAATATAACTACTATAATACTGCCTCTATGTACAAGAATATAACTACTATAATACTGCCCCCTATGTACAAGAATATAACTACTATAATACTGCCCCTATGTACAAGAATATAACTACTATAATACTGCCCCTATGTATAAGAATATAGCTACTATAATACTGCCCTTATGTACAAGAATATAACTACTATAATACTGCCTCCTATGTACAAGAATATAACTACTATAATACTGCTCCTATGTACAAGAATATAACTACTATAATACTGCTCCTATGTACAAGAATATAACTACTATAATACTGCCCCTATGTATAAGAATATAACTACTATAATACTGCTCCTATGTACAAGAATATAACTACTATAATACTGCTCCTATGTACAAGAATATAACTACTATAATACTGCTCCTATGTACAAGAATATAACTACTATAATACTGCCCCCTATGTACAAGAATATAGCTACTATAATACTGCCCATATGTACAAGAATATAACTACTATAATACTGCCCCTATGTACAAGAATATAACTACTATAATACTGCTCCTATGTACAAGAATATAACTACTATAATACTGTCCCTATGTACAAGAATATAACTACTATAATACTGCTCCTATGTACAAGAATATAACTACTATAATACTGCTCCTATGTACAAGAATATAACTACTATAATACTGTCCCTATGTACAAGAATATAACTACTATAATACTGCCCCTATGTACAAGAATATAACTACTATAATACTGCTCCTATGTACAAGAATATAACTACTATAATACTGCTCCTATGTACAAGAATATAACTACTATAATACCGCTCCTATGTACAAGAATATAACTACTATAATACTGTCCCTATGTACAAGAATATAACTACTATAATACTGTCCCTATGTACAAGAATATAACTACTATAATACTGCCTCCTATGTACAAGAATATAACTACTATAATACTGCTCCTATGTACAAGAATATAACTACTATAATACTGTCCCTATGTACAAGAATATAAATACTATAATACTGCCCCTATGTACAAGAATATAACTACTATAATACTGCCTCTATATACAAGAATATAACTACTATAATACTGTCCCTATGTACAAGAATATAACTACTATAATACTGTCCCTATGTACAAGAATATAACTACTATAATACTGTCCCTATGTACAAGAATATAACTACTATAATACTGCCTCCTATGTACAAGAATATAACTACTATAATACTGCCCCTATATACAAGAATATAACTACTATAATACTGTCCCTATGTACAAGAATATAACTACTATAATACTGCTCCTATGTACAAGAATATAACTACTATAATACTGTCCCTATGTACAAGAATATAACTACTATAATACTGCCTCCTATGTACAAGAATATAACTACTATAATACTGCTCCTATGTACAAGAATATAACTACTATAATACTGTCCCTATGTACAAGAATATAACTACTATAATACTGCCCCTATGTACAAGAATATAACTACTATAATACTGCCTCTATATACAAGAATATATCTACTATAATACTGTCCCTATGTACAAGAATATAACTACTATAATACTGTCCCTATGTACAAGAATATAACTACTATAATACTGCCTCCTATGTACAAGAATATAACTACTATAATACTGCCCCTATATACAAGAATATAACTACTATAATACTGTCCCTATGTACAAGAATATAACTACTATAATACTGCCTCCTATGTACAAGAATATAACTACTATAATACTGCCCCTATGTACAAGAATATAACTACTATAATACTGTCCCTATGTACAAGAATATAACTACTATAATACTGCCCCTATGTACAAGAATATAACTACTATAATACTGTCCCTATATACAAGAATATAACTACTATAATACCGCCCCCTATGTACAAGAATATAACTACTATAATACTGCCCCTATATACAGGAATATAACTACTATAATACTGCCCCCTGATTGTCCCCTGCTCACACTGCTGCCTCTTTCCTTTCCCGGCTTTCTCTCTGGATTACACAAGGATGTTCTAAATAGAGATATTGAAGATGGGGAATAGCTGAAGCATAAATTACATGGACTACAAAGAAAGGGTTAATACGGGGTGATGCCTCACAATGGTGTGGCACGTCCTGGCAGCTGCGGTGATGTCTGGGGTTTTTGGCGGCTTTCATCCGGCTCCCTGTTTGGCAGATCCACATGAGCGGGGTTAGGCGGCTGAGATGTGGGGATGTCTTGGTGCTGTGGGGGGTGCGGACCTTTCTGCCTGTGTGCACGTCTAACCTCACTCGCGTGCCTGCCCGGAGATGTGTGGCGCAGCTGCTGCATAGGACCGTGGCTGGGAACGCAGCCAGACCATAGTCACAGTTTACAATGAGTGAGGGCTACTGTTATGTAATTACTGTGCAGAAGCCATCAAAGTATGTGAACCCCTCCTGACCAAACACGAAAAACGTGCCACGTAAAAATGAGCATATTGTAATCTAAGGATCACCCGATCGCAGACTGCTCAGCTTCCCTGTTGGGGTGCACATGGAGAATTGGGTCACCCCTCCGCTGGTGGAGGTCCTGGGTTCTTCATTCACTGCATGCTCTGGAGGTTGGTGGACCAGTGAAGGTTTAGGGCTGGGGCCAACATGCAAGTCCTCTTCTTCTCAAGTTGCAAGGATTGGAGTTAGGTTGTGACTGTGATCTTCTGCACTTTTTATTGCCTTTTTATCTTATGTTAGCTCCATGGATTAGGAGGTCCAGGTGATGGTGGTCAAACACTCCTTCCATAGGGCATGATAGTAAGCGGGAAAGTAGCCCAGAGGTCCCTCTGCCCTTCTCAGTGAAGTGCGTGATAAATGACAGAAAAAACTGACGGCACATCTAGAACGAGTCTGAACAGGTGCATACCAAAAAACAGCGTGCACATCACAATGAGGAAATGGTCGCACTCAATTGCATTAAAGCAGATCAGATATGAAATATATGAAGTGTGATTAGCGTAATGGCTTTTGAAATTTAGAAAAAACATATGAGATACTTAGCACAAAATTTGGCCAAAAGATGTGAGCCCATTCACCAAGGTCAAGGTGATCTCATGGATCGAACGGGTCCCTGATCTAACTTGCCTAGTGTGAACTAACCGCTGGCTAATAACATGGTGAAGCCTGTATTTATAGGAACCAAAATGTGATTGGATGTAATTAAAAGGAGGTCTCCTCCCATGGTTACAGCAGTGGTCGGATCACGGTTTTCTTCAGGTGTTCACTGGTTTAGACAGATGACTTGTGACCAGACAGTCGCGGCACACCGGCATGGGGCCAAGCTTCTCCTAATATTGCCAGTACACGTCCTCCAATGGGCACCAATAAAGTAGAACCATCAGTAATCATATAGAGGCAGGGAGACTCTACTGGAGGCCCATAGAGGTCATGTGCTGGGCACAGTCCACTACCTCACAAAATCTTCATACTCCGTGAACTTTTTCACATGAAATCAACGATCTTAAGTGCATTTTATTTCCATTTGATGTGACACCAACACAAGTAGCAAATATTTGTCACATGTGAAAGAAATGATACAGGATTTCCTAAATATTTAAAAAATATAAATCTGACACTTGTAGGACCACCTTTTGCTGAAGTTACTCCTGCAGTCTTTTGGGGTCTGTCTCTCCCGCATTGCTCGGTCTGTCTCTTTACCTTTCTCTGCAGTCTTTGGGGTCTGTCTCTCCACCTTTCTCTGCAGTCTTTTGGGGTCTTGGATCGCCCCGTGCCAGGGCCGTGGGGTAGTCGGTACCGGGCCCGTGGAGTTCACTGGGGGATGTCACGGCAGCTGTGACCCGGTCCAGGGCCCTGGGCGTCCATTGTAAAAGGGAGGATGTTTGAACGTGTGGGTGATGATTAAAGTATATGAGTGGATGATTCATGACGCCACCTGTGGTGCTCGGCAATGAAGATGTTAAGCCGACGCTGCAGGCAGATCCTCTGGGACAGATGGTGTGGTGCAGCAATGATGTTATAGCCCTCCACAGGCAGGGCTAATGTCCCAGGGCAGTGTAGGTGAAGTGACACATAGATGGTGCGGTGTCAGGCACAGAGATGTAGCAGTGCTCAGGGTGTTGGCGCAGGAATAAGCGGAGGACACCAGGGCATGTAGTTCCAAAGCTTTACTCACAGTCTGTTGTGCATACAGGTGCCCGCATCCGTGCCGTGTCCTCCGGGTCAGGAGCTCAGCCAACTTCCAGGCAGGATGAAGTACTCCTTTCCAACACTCCGCCAACATATGTGCCTTTTCTGAACGTCTCCCTCCTTAGCGCTCGTAATGAAGTACTCACAGTACTGAGTTACACTGAAGTTCCTCCTGTCAGATGTTTCTATGAACTCTACTTGTACGGCAGACAGCTGTAGCCTGCTTCGGGGACTCCTTGCTATCATGTCCCGGCTCACACTCGTTGCTGTTGTGCCCCCAAGTCTTGTGTGGGAATAAAGCAGTGACAACTTCTATTCCTCCAGTGTCTGCTGCAGGACCATTAGTATCCATACAACCTCGGGGACCGGACCCCGGCCTTGCGCTTAGAACTTGAGGAAGGGCTCTGCTCTAACCCTAAACCTTAGTTCTCTTCTTCTCCTTACGTTCCGTACAAATCTATCTTTCTTATGGAGAATTAGGCTTTCTGAATCTCTCTTTCCTGTGCCAGCGGTCCCAGGTCACTGAGGTCTGCTGCAGCACTTCCTTCATCCATCCCACTCCGGGGATCTCCTCTCACCGACTTACCTAACCCTAAAGAACTCCCGCTCTCTTTGTGCAGACTAAGCTCCACCTGCCTCCCAGCACTCTTCCTGTTCCAAGCAGGGAGCCACCAAAGGGTGCTTTGCTACACTACTTTGTGGTGTGGGGTGCAGGTGTTGGAGCGTGGTCAGGAGCCTCCACCTTACCTGGATGGTGGGGTACCACACCTCAGGAGGAGGTGCAGTACCTCTGTGGCGACTGAACCCTCAGGGGCACCACAGTCTGTCTCTCCCACCTTTCTCTGCAGTCTTTGGGGTCTGTTTCTCCCTCCTTTCTCTGCAGTCTTTTGGGGTCTGTCTCTCCACCTTTCTCTGCAGTCTTTTGGGGTCTGTCTCTTCCACCTTTGTCTGCAGTCTCTTGGTGTCTGTCTCTCCCACCTTCCTCTGCAGTCTTTTGGTGTCTGTCTCTCCCACCTGCCTCTGCAGTCTTTTGGTGTCTGTCTCTCCCACTTTTCCCTGCAGTCTTTTGGGGTCTGTCTCTCCCAACATTCTCTGCAGTCTTTGGGGCACTGTCTCTCCCACCTTTCCCTGCACACTAAAAACTGCCAGCTCCTGTACAGACTAGAGATCCTAACCCTGCAGTCCCTAGTGGTTCCTGTGAGAGCTGAAATAGCCCTAACCACAGACTAGGTGATGGCAACTCGGACCTATGCTTCCTGAAAAGGCCGTTGAGTGTTTCACGCTCCAGCTAAAGAACCGGTGGGCAGAGTAGAGTGTAAATTACCTGCAGAAGGGAAAGTGTGCGGAAGCAGAACCTACAGTGAGTAAAAAAAATAAATGATTGAGTAAATGGATGTTAGGCTGGTTTCACATTAGCGTTGAAACAACGCTGCGCACTGCGTCGGTAAGCCCCGCCCCGATCCGGCTCCCTGCCCGCCCCATCCGGGATCACTGCCTACTATCGCATTTGCACGCATGCGATCGGCGCACCCTATCTTTAGCATAGGGTGCGCAGATCATGCGCTGCCAGTGTGAAAGTAGCGTGCTGCGCACTTTTGACTGTGCGCCGTGCGCGCTGAAATGCAACAAGTCTGCCTCAGTGACCGGAGCCAGCTGGCATGGGAAAGGAAAGAAGGAGAAGGACATTGAACCAAAGCCTGAGCTTCCATAGAAGGGAAAAGACAAGTACGGAGCGTAGGAGTAAAAGGGAACATAGAGGACGTGGGTTAGAGGAAGAACCCTGCCTAGAAGTTCTAAGCGCAAGGCCGGGGCCCGGTCCCCGAGGTTGTATGGACGCTAATGGTTCTGCAGCAGACACCGGTGGAGTAGTGGGCTGTAAATGCACTACTCCCATCTAAGACTTGAGGGCACAACAGCAACACGGATAGAGAGCCAGGACTTAGGAGTAGAAAGTCCCCGAAGCAGGCTACAGCTGTCTGCCGTACAAGTAGAGTTCTTGGTAACGTCTGTCAGGAGGAACTCCAGTGTAACTCAGTACTAGGAGATCTTCACACTTAAAGGCGCTATAGAGGAGACGTTCAGGAAAGGTACATAAGTTGGCGGAGTGTGGAAGGGAGCATTCCATCTTGCCTGGAGGTTGACTGAGTCCCTGACCCGGAGGAACGGCACAGAAGCGGGCACTACAGACTGTGAGTAAAGCTTTGGAACTACATGCCCTGGTGTCCTCCATTCCTTCCTGCGTCCGTCCGCCTGGCACTGCTACATCCCCTGCGCCAAACACTACACCATCTAAGTGTCTCCACATCTACACTGCCCTGGGACAACAGCCCTGTCTGTGGAGGGCTATAACATCCTTGCTGCACCACACCATCTGTCCCAGAGGATCTGTCTGCAGCGTCGGCTTAACACCTCCCTTGCCGAACACCACAGGTGGCGTCACGAACTATTCATCTAACTACATTCCACTATTAACAACATCCCCCATTAATTGGGCGCCCAGGGCCACGGTCCGGGTTATCGCCGCTGTGACACGTCCCGCTGATACCGGCCCGGTACCGAGTCCCCCACGGCCCTGGGAGGGCGACCCATGACCACAACCCTATCTTCCACATGCTCGCTGTGTCCCTTACATGGATTTTTTCAAAATGGCTTTTATTCTTGCCACTCTTCCATAAAGACCAGATTTCTGAAGTATACGCTAACAGTTGTCTTGTGAACAGATTCTCCCCCTTGAGATGTAGATCTCTGCAGCTCCTCCAGTGACACATGGTCTCCTTGCTGCTTCTCTATTTAGTGCTCTCCTTGCTGGGGATGTCAGTGTAGGTGGATTGCTATGTCTTAGTAACTTTGCAGTTGTATACTTTTCTCTTATCCACAACTTTATCCCTGACCTGTCTGGTGGGCTCTTTGCTTTTCATGATGCTGTTTGATCCCGGATATTCTTACTCAAACCTCTGAGGGCTTTACAGAACAGCTGTAGTTATACTGAGAAGAGATTACAACACACCCGTAGTGTTAGTACCCCAATGTACTAATGTGACTTTACTATTATATTTATTATGCTTTGCTTATATGGCATCTTCCTAAGCGCTTTACAGACATAATTATTACCATCCGCAATTGGGCTCACAATCTAAATTTGTATGACTTTTGGAGGCAATTTGTCACTCAAGAGTACAGGGGTCTGAATACAAATGCATCGCACTATTTTCTGATTTAGATTTTCAAAATACTTAGTATCATGGGGTCCTACTCCAGCATCACAAAACCAACAGAGCGTGAGATGGGTGAACAGTCCCAAGAACCTTTATTACAATCCACCACACAGGTACGTCTCCATATAGGCTCCTACAGCAGTATTTCTAGGGCCTTAGCCTCAGCATCCCATAAAGGACCTATCCTACTAGTCTCTCTGTCCTCCTCAGGCCCCTCCTGATATCCAGGCCCCCCAAACCTGGGAACGGTGCCTCAGAGATCAAGGCAATACAGGGGGTGATCAGCAGGGGTTCATCCAGAGGCATGGGCACATTCAGGCCGCAGATGGTACCTGAGCTAATTCAATTATCGGACTTTAGACCAGAAGGGGAATACACAGAATGATACAGGGCAACAAGAAAGCACTCCTGAAATCAGTACCAATCTGCGCATAGACAGCGTGACATGGAGTGTGGGGTACCATTCCGTCACACTTAGAAAACCCTCTCTTCAGAGAGGACTTGTACTGTAGCGCCCCCAGAAGTTCAAGTCCTCTTCCTCTCTCAAGAGACAATTAGCATATTTAATTTCCCAGAGGAGCATGCAATGAGTTTAAAGGGGGCTTTACACATAGCGATATCGCTAAAGCGTCACCGATTTTGTAACGCAGCAGCGAAATCGCTATGTGTGATACTCACCTCCGGCCGGCTCCCCTGCTGGCTATCGCTGATCGCGCGAAATCGTCCATGTCCATTTCTCGTTGGCCGCTTCTTGCTGGGCTTCCTGCTGGTGCCGACGAGCGACGCGTAGACGCGGGCGGAGGACATCATCATCGCCGCGTCTGAAAGGTAAGTAACGACCGCTGCTGCGTCGCTGTGAGATCTGCCTGTGTGACAGCTCACTAGCGACCACTTAGCGATGCACCAGCGATCCTGACCGGGTCGTATCGCTGTCGGGATCGCTGGTGCATCGCTAAATGTAAAGGGGGCTTTAGTCTCCTCATGCTCGCATGTCAGACCGGGCATGTCACTCTCCACAAGGAGAAACCTTAGATCCTTTTATAATTCACAGATACTTGCTACTTTCTGTTGGTATCACATAAAATCCCAATAAAATACATTAAAATTTCTTGTGCGTGTAATGTGGAAAAATAGAGAAACATTCACGGGGTGTGAATACTTGTTCAAGACACTATATATCATTCATGAGCACTGGACCTTCATGTGAGCTCCGGTTCCTCACCCTTAGACCATAGTTGGCCAGCGGGTGAGGTGTCCTCACTTTCTCCTGAGTCCTCAGTATTATTACTGTCTAGTCTTCATCTGTAGATCGTCTTCATGACCGTGGGCGGGCCGACGGCCGGGTCATCTGAGTGACATAACTTTGGAGAACGCTGCTGTGTAATGAACTATGATAACGTGTTTTTTCCATCTTGGCCTGGAGCTCGATTCTTGTAATCCTTTAGTTGGACGTCCTTGACTCGACCTTCTTCTTCTTTCACAAAAGAGGTCGTGACCGAGATGTAAATATGATTTGGTGCACGAAGAACATGAAGTCTCTCATTTTCTTACCGTTAACTTAAATTATAGTGTTTTATTGTGGTAGAGACACAGAGGGAGCTTCCTCCGACGCAACAAGCAGAACAGTCATGTTGTCAGGATGACGGTATTACACGGGACAACCGGTAATTTGTTCTACAGTGCCGAGGAAGCGAAGACTCCATGACCTGCCCGATGAGGTAATGTCACTGGTGATTAACTGGACAGGAATGGCGGTAATAATTAGCGCTAATAAACATTATCCAAATGGTTGTGATGAGGAATGCAAAATTCTGAAGTCTTCTAAAAGGGCACCTGAAAACCAAAAAATGGCTCCACAATGCCCCATCAGACACCTCAACCTCAATACAGGTAGAACTGTCTGCTGACGCACCAGTCCTGTAAACTGACACAACGTAACTCCTACCCCATACACAAGCACAGATGACCCGCCAACTGAGAACGAGGTTACTGTACTCTCACTCAGTGCCCCCCAAAAATGTAACTTCACATGCCCCCAATATGCAAGCTGGCATAAAGGGTGGGAATGGGTTGGTTGCTGCTAAACTCGGGGGCCATTGATAAATCTAGTTCTTCTGAACTTCGTCCTGTATTTGGCTCCAACTTTCTCTTAGCAGAGCCTCCCTACCCGGTACCAAGTCATAGGGGCTTCATACACTTTGCCCCCTAATTGCATTGAACCACCATAGTTGGGCCCCGAGAGGTTCTCAGATGATGTGGTGTTCTACAATATTATTTCACAATGGTGTTTAGGTGGAAACCTAGTAAGGGCCTTTTACGAATGGGGTCAAGGATTATTCAGTACATCATCATTAGGTTGAGGGAGTCTGAATCTTATTACAGGACCATTCTTTTTTCCAGCTTTACAGCCACTTTTTCCTTTTCCCCCAACCATCAGCCCCTGAACCATAACTTTCATGTAAACAGCCCCAAACGCCAGACGGTGATTACCCGACAGCGCGGAAACTGAGAAGGATTTCAGTTCAGATTATAAATGACCGAGCTCATTCCAAACCATTCATCTAACGTTGGTTCCAAACTCCGTGGTGTTTTATGGGCATGGGAACTCACAGGCTTCATATGGGAATAAGCAGATCAATATGGGAAGAAACATTTATGGGTGGCATCCAAGAAGCAAAGTGAAATCTGGCAGGAAGAGGCTTTATGATCAATGCTCTCTGATGTAGAGTCTTGTCATAAATACCGAGAAGCGTCTCATGGAGAAGAGCTGCTCATCCTCCACAGCTCCCATCTCAATGGAGTCTGCTTCAATTTTTGATCTCTCAATTCTGCATCACCCTCAGAATCCAAGGATCTTACAGGCATGTTCTGCACTATTGGACAAAGCCCGGAATAAAAGCAACAAAAGCCCCCGTTACATATAACGATGTCCCAGCGATCCCACCAACGATCCGACATGGATGGGATCGCTGGGACATCTGTGGCGCCCCTGAGGGTTCAGTTGCCACAGAGGTACTGCACCTCCTCTTGAGGTGTGGTACCCCACCATCCAGGTAAGTTGGAGGCTCCTGACTACGCTCCAACACTTGCATCCCACACAGCACAGTTGTTCAGCAAAGCACCCTTTGGTGGCTCCCTGCTTGGAGTGTAGCAGAGCAACTTTGGTGGCTCCCTGCTTGGAACACGAAACGTGCTGGGAGGCGGGTGGAGTTAGAATACATAAAAGAGCGGGAAGGTTTAGGAATTTCAGTCAGTCGGTCAGTCAGTCAGTGAGAGGATCCCTGAGAGAGGGATGAAGGAAGGAGGTGCTGCAGCAGATCTCAGCGACCTGGGTCTGCTGGCTCGGGAAAGGAAAGAAGGAGAAAGACATTGAACAGAAACCTGATCTTCCAAGAGAAGGAAAGACTAGTACGGAACGTAGGAGTAAAAGGGAACAGAGGACGTGGGTTAGGAGAGAACTCTGCCTAGAAGTTCTAAGCGCAAGGCCGGGGCCCGGTCCCCGAGGTTGTATGGACACTAATGGTCCTGCAGCAGACACCGGAGGAGTAGCAGGCTGTAAATGCGCTACTTCCATCTCAGACTTGGGGGTACAACAGCAACATTGATAGTGAGCCGGGACTCAGGAGCAAGGAGTCCCTGAAGCAGGCTACAGCTGTCTGCCGTACAAGGAACATCTGTCAGGAGGAACTCCAGTGTAACTCAGTACTAGGAGTACTTCACACCAAAGGCGCTATAAGAGGAGACGTTCAGAAAGGCAGATGTTGGTGGAGTGTTGGAAGGGAGCATTCCATCTGACCTGGAGGTGGACTGAGTCCCTGACCCGGAGGACACAGCACGGAGGCAGGCACCTGTGTGTACTACAGACTGTGAGTAAAGCTTTGGAACTACAAGCCCTGGTGTCCTCAATTTATTCCTAAGCCAACACACCCTGTACCGCTACATCTGGGTACCAGCTTCTACACTGCCTGCGCCTCTCCTCTACCCCCTACATCTACACTGCCCTGGGACTACAGCTCCACCTGTGGGGAGCTTCACCATCTTGGCTGCAACACACCACCAGCCCCAGAGGACCTGCATGCAGCGTCGGCTTAACATCTCACTTGCCGAACACCACAGGTGGCGTCACAAACTATTAATTTAATCAATTACATTCCACCATTTCAATTTCCCCATTACTTGGGCGCCCAGGGCCACGGACCGGGTCACCGCCGCTGTGAACATCCCGCTGACACCGGCCCGGTACCGAGTACCCCACAGCCCTGGGAGGGCGAACCACATCGTTAGGCTGATCGCTGGTGAGCTGTCACATAGACAGACCCTCCTGCAATCAGGACCAACGACGCTGGTCTCTCGCTGCCACATGTAGCAATGCGTGCTGGCCAGCGGGAGACCAGCAATCGAAAAACGGCCCAGGCCGCTTGAGCACGATCAGAGATACCCGGCAGGGGGGCCGGTCGCTGATCCCCATCACACACAGCGATCTCGCTGGTGAGATCGCTGTGGCATCACAAAAATCAGTGATCTTACTTGCGCAATCGCTGTGTGTGACGGGGCCTAAAGAAGTGAGCTCAAACTCAGAACTAGAGATGAGCAGATTAGTCTCATCAATCTGCAACCCCAAATCCAAATAAGTTGAGCCGCTGTGCAAAATGTAAAGAAAACAAAAATGCAATGATCTAGAAATCTCTTCTTCCAATATTTTATCACAGCGAACAGATCAGAAGTTGAACTTTGGACATTTGTCTATTTCATGTGAAAAAAAAATCAGCTCAGTTACAAATTGATGTCAGCCTCAGAGCTAAGGACAGTAGTTTCTATGCATTATACATCATTGTGCCTGGGCCGTGTCCACCATTATGCCCGAGCCGTGTCCACTATTATGCCCGGGCCGTGTCTACCATTGTTCCCCGGCCACTTCCATCATTATGTCTGGGCCGTGTCCACCATTATGCCCGAGCCTTGTCCACCATTATGCCCGGGCTGTGTCCTCCATTGTTCCCCGGCCACTTCCATCATTATGTCTGGGCCGTGTTCACTATTGTGCTTGGGGAATATAAACTATTATGCCCAGGCCATGTCCACCATTGTTCTTGGGCAATGTCCACTTTTATGCCCAGACCGTGTCCACAATTTTGCTTGGGCAATGTCCACTTTTATGCCCAGGGCTTTGTCCACCATTATGCCCGATTCACATGCGCCTCCTGATCTCCACAGCGGACATCTACTTCCAGATTGGTGTCTGCACCCGGTATTCTTTGCTTGTCCTGCGACGATCGTCTATTGGGCCAAAATGGATGAGGGCTAGGCCTCGGATCTTGAACGGAGTAGTCTGGTTTGTGGGTCTTGACTGGAGACGGGCTAGGCCTCAGGTCTTGACTGGTGTAGTCTGGTTCACGGGTATTGACTGGAGACGGGCTAGGCCTCAGGTCTTGACTGGTGTAGTCTGGTTCACGGGTCTTGACTGGAGACAGGCTAGGCCTCGGATCTTGAACGGAGTAGTCTGGTTTGTGGGTCTTGACTGGAGACGGGCTAGGCCTCAGGTCTTGACTGGTGTAGTCTGGTTCACGGGTATTGACTGGAGACGGGCTAGGCCTCAGGTCTTGACTGGTGTAGTCTGGTTCACGGGTCTTGACTGGAGACGGGCTAGGCCTCGGATCTTGAACGGAGTAGTCTGGTTTGTGGGTCTTGACTGGAGACGGGCTAGGCCTCAGGTCTTGACTGGTGTAGTCTGGTTCACGGGTATCGACTGGAGACGGGCTAGGCCTCAGGTCTTGACTGGTGTAGTCTGGTTCACGGGTCTTGACTGGAGACGGGCTAGGCCTCGGATCTTGAACGGAGTAGTCTGGTTTGTGGGTCTTGACTGGAGACGGGCTAGGCCTCAGGTCTTGACTGGTGTAGTCTGGTTCACGGGTCTTGACTGGAGACGGGCTAGGCCTCAGGTCTTGACTGGTGTAGTCTGGTTTGAAGGTCTTGACTGGTGTAGTCTGGTTCGTGGGTCTTGACTGGTGATGTCTGTACACCACTCAATGGCTCGCAGCTACCCACTGGTCTATGCCTCCAAGTACGTACCGATGACTTGGTTGCAGCTTCCCTCTCAGCATATGTACTGCTGGTTTCCCTTCTTGGCGCCAATCTTCTTCCCTCCTTGTCACTCTGGTCTTTTATAGCGCATAGCTGCGTCACAGATGTCACCTGACTCGGTGCTCTCTTTACACCAGTCCTTCCCGCAACACTTCCCCCATCCTTTAGTTCCGCAGGGATCTGTTTGAACAGTAGGTGTCAGTCTCCGGTCACAAATGCTGTACAGCGCTTGAAAATCTCATCTTCCACGGGAAACGCCCTTACAAGTTTGTACAGACAGCCCACAGATGAGCCAACGCAAACACAACACAAACTGTTCATATCCATGTTCTAATAGACTGAAGATCACATCTGTTCCATTATTTCCACTCAATTCCCGACATTAGAGCATTACAAGGGGGTCCACGCTGATTACTGTCTGCTCTGTGGGGTTGTTAGAATGTCTCCTACTGAAATGTGGGTATTATTTATACATTGTTAAAGGTAATCTGTCACCAGGTGTTTGCTCCCCCATCTGAGAGCAGCATGATGCCAGGACAGAAATCCTTATGCCAATGATCTGCCACTTATTGGGCTGCTTGCTGCACTTTTGATGAATCCCTGTTTTATCTGCTGCAGATCTACCAGTTTTCTGTGAAACCTCACCCCCCTCCACTAACTGGCAGCTCCCTGAGTACACTGTGCATAGACAGAAAGCTGCCAAATAGTGGTGAGGGTAGGGTTATATGGAGCTCAAGAATATGGAGGACTACATGGCAGCAAGTTCACTATTCCTCTTGTGATAATTTTCTGCTGATAAAACTATAGCAAGCAGCCCAGTAAGTGACACATAGCTGGAATCAGGGTCTCTTCATTGTCCTGCTCTCAGATTAGATGGCAAAATTTTTTTGACAGATTCCCTTTAAGAGAAAGATCCATCTCCTCATTTCTTTTAGAAGGAAGAACTCGGGACCGCTAACAACAGGTACCTGACCGACTAGTCATCTATTGGAGTATGGAGAAGCCATCTGACTTGGCTCCA
Source organism: Dendrobates tinctorius (assembly GCF_039654945.1). NCBI lineage: Eukaryota > Metazoa > Chordata > Amphibia > Anura > Dendrobatidae > Dendrobates > Dendrobates tinctorius. Next base: position 1,503,596 of record NW_027361899.1, on the reverse strand, counting down.
GTGTCGGGCTCTGCATCTTGCTTCCTCGATGGCTGTTTTACTCCTCGGTTCTAGTGCGCATCATCTTACCGGTATCCCAACGCACACCTACACATTTGTCATTCTTAGCTCTGCTAAATATCCTCTAGGATGTCTTCTGACAAAACTCCTCTCTGCTATTCCCCACACAATCCGCTCTGCTGCATACTCAGCTCTTCTGTTCCATGGTGCCTGTCCGCACACTCAACATGCTGTTCAGTTAAATCCCGCTCCACTGTTCCAAGATGGTCCACGTTCTGTCTAGCTAATCCATCTGTTCTGAACCAGGAGCGTCCAGACTAATCCCGCTCCACTGTTCCAAGATGTTCCACGTTCTGTCTAGCTAATCCATCTGTTCTGAACCAGGAGCGTCCAGACTAATCCCGCTCCACTGTTCCAAGATGTTCCACGTTCTGTCTAGCTAATCCATCTGTTCTGAACCAGGAGCGTCCAGACTAATCCCGCTCCACTGTTCCAAGATGTTCCACGTTCTGTCTAGCTAATCCATCTGTTCTGAACCAGGAGCCTCCAGACTAATCCCGCTCCACTGTTCCAAGATGTTCCACGTTCTGTCTAGCTAATCCATCTGTTCTGAACCAGGAGCGTCCAGACTAATCCAGCTCCACTGTTCCAAGATGTGCCACGTTCCGTCTAGCTAATCCATCTGTTCTGAACCAGGAGCCTCCAGACTAATCCAGCTCCACTGTTCCAAGATGTTCCATGTTCTGTCTAGCTAATCCATCTGTTCTGAACCAGAATCGTCCAGACTAATCCAGCTCCACTGTTCCAAGATGTTCCACGTTCCGTCTAGCTAATCCATTTGTTCTGAACCAGGAGTGTCCAGACTAATCCAGCTACACTGTTTCAAGATGTTCCACGTTCTGTCTAGCTAATCCATCTGTTCTGAACCAGGAGCCTCCAGACTAATCCCGCTCCACTGTTCCAAGATGGTCCACGTTCTGCCTACCTAATCCATCTGTTCTGAACCAGGAGCGTCCAGACTAATCCAGCTCCACTGTTCCAAGATGTTCCACATTCTGTCTAACTAATTCATATGTTCTGAACCAGGAGCGTCCAGACTAATCCAGCTCCACTGTTCCAAGATGGTCCACGTTCTGCCTACCTAATCCATCTGTTCTGAACCAGGAGCCTCCAGACTAATCCTGCTCCACTGTTCGAAGATGTTCCACGTTTCGTCTAGCTAATCCATCTGTTCTGAACCAGGAGCGTCCAGACTAATCCAGCTCCACTGTATCAAGATGTTCCACGTTCCGTCTAGCTAATCCATCTGTTCTGAACCAGGAGCCTCCAGGCTAATCCCGCTCCACTGTTCCAAGATGGTCCACGTTCTGTCTAGCTAATCCATCTGTTCTGAACCAGGAGCCTCCAGACTAATCCCGCTCCACTGTTCCAAGATGTTCCACGTTCTGTCTAGCTAATCCATCTGTTCTGAACCAGGGGCTCCAGACTAATCCCGCTCCACTGTTCCAAGATGGTCCACGTTCTGTCTAGCTAATCCATCTGTTCTGAACCAGGAGCCTCCAGACTAATACCGCTCCACTGTTACAAGATGTTCCACGTTCTGTCTAGCTAATCCATCTGTTCTGAACCAGGGGCTCCAGACTAATCCAGCTCCACTGTTCCAAAATGTTCCATGTTCTGTCTAGCTAATCCATCTGTTCTGAACCAGGAGCCTCCAGACTAATCCCGCTCCACTGTTCCAAGATGGTCCACGTTCTGCCTAGCTAATCCATCTGTTCTGAACCAGGAGCCTCCAGACTAATCCCGCTCCACTGTTCCAAGATGTTCCACGTTCTGTCTAGCTAATCCATCTGTTCTGAACCAGGAGCCTCCAGACTAATACCGCTCCACTGTTACAAGATGTTCCACGTTCTGTCTAGCTAATCCATCTGTTCTGAACCAGGGGCTCCAGACTAATCCAGCTCCACTGTTCCAAAATGTTCCATGTTCTGTCTAGCTAATCCATCTGCTCTGAACCAGGAGCCTCCAGACTAATCCCGCTCCACTGTTCCAAGATGGTCCACGTTCTGCCTAGCTAATCCATCTGTTCTGAACCAGGAGCCTCCAGACTAATCCCGCTCCACTGTTCCAAGATGTTCCACGTTCTGTCTAGCTAATCCATCTGTTCTGAACCAGGAGCCTCCAGACTAATCCCGCTCCACTGTTCCAAGATGGTCCACGTTCTGTCTAGCTAATTCATCTGTTCTGAACCAAGAGCGTCCAGACTAATCCCGCTCCACTGTTCCAAGATGTTCCACGTTCTGTCTAGCTAATCCATCTGTTCTGAACCAGGAGCGTCCAGACTAATCCAGCTCCACTGTTCCAAGATGTTCCACGTTCTGTCTAGCTAATTCATCTGTTCTGAACCAAGAGCGTCCAGACTAATCCCGCTCCACTGTTCCAAGATGTTCCACGTTCTGTCTAGCTAATCCATCTGTTCTGAACCAGGAGCCTCCAGACTAATCCCGCTCCACTGTTTCACAAGCCACTTGCATAATCCAGTTCCAGTGCGGTCCAGCTAATCTATCTCTGAAGTTCCACATTATTCTGCTTATCTAGTTCCATTGTTCCAGGTGCTATCCAGCTAAATTCTTCAATGTCTTGCTGTCTGGACCAATGGTTAAATGAACCCACCTCACGGCCATGAAACTCATCCTATGAATCCTGGTCCTCAGTCATAAATTCAATGTTCTGGTGTAGGAAGCAGGGGTCACCAACCGATGGTGAGGTTATTAATGGCCTCTGATGGGCGCTATGACTTGTATCATTTGTGTAAAGACTGGAGTCAGAGCAATGCGTGCGACCTTGTGCTATAACGGGCTATGGGGTCACGTATAGCAAGAGGCGAATGATGAGGAAAGATCCCCAGTGTTTCGGGAGATCTCGGCCATATTTATCTTGATTTCCCAGCACACGAGCGGTCGATGAGGCTATTACCAGCACTGATGGCAGCTGCTGACCTGTCAGAATCGCTCGGTACTCCCTGTTCCCTGACTCTCTATCTCACTATACTTGAGGAAGATTATGAACAAGGAAATTGGATGAGTCAGTAGGATGATAGATCGCAGCCCGGTTACGGCTTGTTTTCATTCCTCCTCAGAAGAATGGATCAAAAATGAAGGGAAGAGATTGTAAAGGGCGATAATCACCATCCAGAGAGAGCGCAGCATGGAAACGTTCCCAACAGAAAAGAGACAGAGCGTTGTAGATCCGCGGACCTTATGTCTTATCTACGGAGAGGCCATCATCATCTGATCGGTGGGGTCCGACTCCTGAGAAAGACAAGGGGCACCGATAAATACACCTGTATCTCCGAGGGGTTCAGAAAAAGAGACACCCCTCTATTACATGTATATAATGGAGGAGTGGGATCACACCGAGGGATATCCCTCTACTACATGTATATAATGGGGGAGGGGGATCACACCGAGGGATATCCCTCTATTACATGTATATAATGGAGGAGTGGGATCACACCGAGGGATATCCCTCTATTACATGTATATAATGGAGGAGTGGGATCACACCGAGGGATATCCCTCTATTACATGTATATAATGGGGGAGGGGGATCACACCGAGGGATATCCCTCTATTACATGTATATAATGGAGGAGTGGGATCAAACCGAGGGATATCCCTCTATTACATGTATATAATGGGGGAGGGGGATCACACCGAGGGATATCCCTCTATTACATGTATATAATGGAGGAGTGGGATCACACCGAGGGATATCCCTCTATTACATGTATATAATGGAGGAGTGGGATCACACCGAGGGATATCCCTCTATTACATGTATATAATGGGGGAGGGGGATCACACTGAGGGATATCTCTCTATTACATGTATATAATGGGGGAGGGGATCACACCGAGGGATATCTCTCTATTACATGTATATAATGGAGGAGTGGGATCACACCGAGGGATATCCCTCTATTACATGTATATAATGGAGGAGTGGGATCACACCGAGGGATATCCCTCTATTACATGTATATAATGGGGGAGGGGGATCACACTGAGGGATATCTCTCTATTACATGTATATAATGGGGGAGGGGATCACACCGAGGGATATCTCTCTATTACATGTATATAATGGGGGAAGGGGATCACACCGAGGGATATCCCTCTATTACATGTATATAATGTGGAGGGGGATCACACCGAGGGATATCTCTCTATTACATGTATATAATGGGGAGGGGGATCACACCGAGGGATATCCCTCTATTACATGCATATAATGGGGAGGGGGATCACACCGAGGGATATCTCTCTATTGCATGTATATAATGGGGAGGGGGATCACACCGAGGGATATCTCTCTATTACATGTATATAATGGGGAGGGGGATCACACCGAGGGATATCTCTCTATTACATGTATATAATGGGGGAAGGGGATCACACCGAGGGATATCCCTCTATTACATGTATATAATGGGGGAAGGGGATCACACCGAGGGATATCCCTCTATTACATGTATATAATGGGGAGGGGGATCACACTGAGGGATATCTCTCTATTACATGTATATAATGGGGAGGGGGATCACACCGAGGGATATCTCTCTATTACATGTATATAATGGGGGAAGGGGATCACACCGAGGGATATCCCTCTATTACATGTATATAATGGGGGAAGGGGATCACACCGAGGGATATCTCTCTATTACATGTATATAATGGGGAGGGGGATCACACCGAGGGATATCCCTCTATTACATGTATATAATGGGGGAGGGGGATCACACCGAGGGATATCCCTCTATTACATGTATATAATGGGGAGGGGGATCACACTGAGGGATATCTCTCTATTACATGTATATAATGGGGAGGGGGATCACACCGAGGGATATCTCTCTATTACATGTATATAATGGGGGAAGGGGATCACACAGAGGGATATCCCTCTATTACATGTATATAATGGGGGAAGGGGATCACACCGAGGGATATCTCTCTATTACATGTATATAATGGGGAGGGGGATCACACCGAGGGATATCCCTCTATTACATGTATATAATGGGGAGGGGGATCACACAGAGGGATATCCCTCTATTACATGTATATAATGGGGGAAGGGGATCACACCGAGGGATATCTCTCTATTACATGTATATAATGTGGAGGGGGATCACACCGAGGGATATCTCTCTATTACATGTATATAATGGGGAAGGGGATCACACCGAGGGATATCCCTCTATTACATGAATATAATGGAGGAGGGGGATCACACCGAGGGATATCCCTCTATTACATGTATATAATGGGGGAGGGGGATCACACTGAGGGATATCTCTCTATTACATGTATATAATGGGGGAGGGGGATCACACCGAGGGATATCTCTCTATTACATGTATATAATGGGGGAAGGGGATCACAACGAGGGATATCTCTCTATTACATGCATATAATGGGGAGGGGGATCACACCGAGGGATATCCCTCTATTACATGTATATAATGGGGGAGGGGGATCACACCGAGGGATATCTCTCTATTACATGTATGTAATGAAGGAGGGGATCACACCGAGGGATATCCCTCTATTACATGTATATAATGGGGGAGGGGATCACACCGAGGGATATCCCTCTATTACATGTATATAATGGGGGAGGGGATCACACCGAGGGATATCCCTCTATTACATGTATATAATGGGGGAGGGGGATCACACCGAGGGATATCCCTCTATTACATGTATATAATGGGGGAGGGGGATCACACCGAGGGATATCCCTCTATTACATTTATGTAATGGAGGAGGGGGATCACACCGAGGGATATCCCTCTATTACATGTATATAATGGGGGAGGGGGATCACACCGAGGGATATCCCTCTATTACATGTATATAATGGGGGAGGGGGATCACACCGAGGGATATCCCTCTATTACATGTATATAATGGGGGAGGGGGATCACACCGAGGGATATCTCTCTATTACATGTATGTAATGAAGGAGGGGATCACACCGAGGGACATCCCTCTATTACATGTATATAATGAAGGAGGGGATCACACCGAGGGATATCTCTCTATTACATGTATGTAATGAAGGAGGGGATCACACCGAGGGATATCCCTCTATTACATGTATATAATGGAGGAGTGGGATCACACCGAGGGATATCTCTCTATTACATGTATATAATGGGGGAGGGGATCACACCGAGGGATATCCCTCTATCACATGTATATAATGGGGGAGGGGGATCACACCGAGGGATGTCTCTCTATTACATGTATATAATGGGGGAGGGGATCACACCGAGGGATATCTCTCTATTACATGCATATAATGGGGAGGGGGATCACACCGAGGGATATCCCTCTATTACATGTATATAATGGGGGAGGGGGATCACAGCGAGGGATATCCCTCTATTATATGTATATAATGGGGGAGGGGGATCACACCGAGGGACATCTCCCTATTACATGTACTGTATGTAATGAAGGAGGGGATCACACCAAGGGATATCCCTCTATCACATGTATATAATGGGGGAGGGGATCACACCGAGGGATATCCCTCTATTACATGTATGTAATGGGGGAGGGGGATCACACCGAGGGATGTCTCTCTATTACATGTATATAATGGGGGAGGGGATCACACCGAGGGATATCCCTCTATCACATGTATATAATGGGGGAGGGGGATCACACCGAGGGATGTCTCTCTATTACATGTATATAATGGGGGAGGGGATCACACCGAGGGATATCCCTCTATTACATGCATATAATGGGGGAGGGGGATCACAGCGAGGGATATCCCTCTATTATATGTATATAATGGGGGAGGGGGATCACACCGAGGGACATCTCCCTATTACATGTACTGTATGTAATGAAGGAGGGGATCACACCAAGGGATATCCCTCTATCACATGTATATAATGGGGGAGGGGATCACACCGAGGGATATCCCTCTATTACATGTATGTAATGAAGGAGGGGATCACACCGAGGGATATCTCTCTATTACATGTATATAATGGGGGAGGGAGATCACACCGAGGGATATCTCTCTATTACATGTATATAATGGGGGAGGGGGATCACACCGAGGGATGTCTCTCTATTACATGTATATAATGGGGGAGGGGATCACACCGAGGGTTATCACTCTATTACATGTATATAATGCGGGAGGGGGATCACACCGAGGGATATCTCTCTATTACGTGTATATAATGGGGGAGGGAGATCACACCGAGGGATATCTCTCTATTACATGTATATAATGGGGGAGGGAGATCACACCGAGGGATATCTCTCTATTACATGTATATAATGGGGGAGGGGATCACACCGAGGGATATCCCTCTATTACATGTATATAATGGGGGAGGGGGATCACACCGAGGGATGTCTCTCTATTACATGTATATAATGGGGGAGGGGATCACACCGAGGGTTATCACTCTATTACATGTATATAATGCGGGAGGGGGATCACACCGAGGGATATCTCTCTATTACGTGTATATAATGGGGGAGGGAGATCACACCGAGGGATATCTCTCTATTACATGTATATAATGGGGGAGGGAGATCACACCGAGGGATATCTCTCTATTACATGTATATAATGGGGGAGGGGATCACACCGAGGGATATCCCTCTATTACATGTATATAATGGGGGAGGGGGATCACACCGAGGGATGTCTCTCTATTACATGTATATAATGGGGGAGGGGATCACACCGAGGGATATCCCTCTATTACATGTATATAATGGGGGAGGGGGATCACACCGAGGGATGTCTCTCTATTACATGTATATAATGGGGGAGGGGATCACACCGAGGGTTATCCCTCTATTACATGTATATAATGCGGGAGGGGGATCACACCGAGGGATATCTCTCTATTACGTGTATATAATGGGGGAGGGGATCACACCGAGGGATATCTCTCTATTACATGCATATAATGGGGAGGGGGATCACACCGAGGGATATCCCTCTATTACATGTATATAATGGGGCAGGGGGATCACAGCGAGGGATATCCCTCTATTATATGTATATAATGGGGGAGGGGGATCACACCGAGGGACATCTCCCTATTACATGTATGTAATGAAGGAGGGGATCACACCGAGGGATATCCCTCTATCACATGTATATAATGGGGGAGGGGGATCACACCGAGGGATGTCTCTCTATTACATGTATATAATGGGGGAGGGGATCACACCGAGGGATATCTCTCTATTACATGTATATAATGGGGGAGGGGATCACACCGAGGGATATCTCTCTATTACCTGCATATAATGGGGAGGGGGATCACACCGAGGGATATCCCTCTATTACATGTATATAATGGGGCAGGGGGATCACAGCGAGGGATATCCCTCTATTATATGTATACAATGGGGGAGGGGGATCACACCGAGGGACATCTCCCTATTACATGTATGTAATGAAGGAGGGGATCACACCGAGGGATATCCCTCTATCACATGTATATAATGGGGGAGGGGATCACACCGAGGGATATCCCTCTATTACATGTATGTAATGAAGGAGGGGATCACACCGAGGGATATCTCTCTATTACATGTATGTAATGAAGGAGGGGATCACACCGAGGGATATCCCTCTATTACATGTATATAATGGGGGAGGGGGATCACACCGAGGGATGTCTCTCTATTACATGTATATAATGGGGGAGGGGATCACACCGAGGGATATCTCTCTATTACATGTATATAATGGGGGAGGGGATCACACCGAGGGATATCTCTCTATTACCTGCATATAATGGGGAGGGGGATCACACCGAGGGATATCCCTCTATTACATGTATATAATGGGGCAGGGGGATCACAGCGAGGGATATCCCTCTATTATATGTATACAATGGGGGAGGGGGATCACACCGAGGGACATCTCCCTATTACATGTATGTAATGAAGGAGGGGATCACACCGAGGGATATCCCTCTATCACATGTATATAATGGGGGAGGGGATCACACCGAGGGATATCCCTCTATTACATGTATATAATGGGGGAGGGGATCACACCGAGGGTTATCACTCTATTACATGTATATAATGCGGGAGGGGGATCACACCGAGGGATATCTCTCTATTACGTGTATATAATGGGGGAGGGAGATCACACCGAGGGATATCTCTCTATTACATGTATATAATGGGGGAGGGAGATCACACCGAGGGATATCTCTCTATTACATGTATATAATGGGGGAGGGGATCACACCGAGGGATATCCCTCTATTACATGTATATAATGGGGGAGGGGGATCACACCGAGGGATGTCTCTCTATTACATGTATATAATGGGGGAGGGGATCACACCGAGGGTTATCCCTCTATTACATGTATATAATGCGGGAGGGGGATCACACCGAGGGATATCTCTCTATTACGTGTATATAATGGGGGAGGGGATCACACCGAGGGATATCTCTCTATTACATGCATATAATGGGGAGGGGGATCACACCGAGGGATATCCCTCTATTACATGTATATAATGGGGCAGGGGGATCACAGCGAGGGATATCCCTCTATTATATGTATATAATGGGGGAGGGGGATCACACCGAGGGACATCTCCCTATTACATGTATGTAATGAAGGAGGGGATCACACCGAGGGATATCCCTCTATCACATGTATATAATGGGAGAGGGGGATCACACCGAGGGATGTCTCTCTATTACATGTACTGTATCTAATGGGGGAGGGGGATCACACCGAGGGATATCCCTCTATTACATGTATATAATGGGGCAGGGGGATCACAGCGAGGGATATCCCTCTATTATATGTATACAATGGGGGAGGGGGATCACACCGAGGGACATCTCCCTATTACATGTATGTAATGAAGGAGGGGATCACACCGAGGGATATCCCTCTATCACATGTATATAATGGGGGAGGGGATCACACCGAGGGATATCCCTCTATTACATGTATGTAATGAAGGAGGGGATCACACCGAGGGATATCTCTCTATTACATGTATGTAATGAAGGAGGGGATCACACCGAGGGATATCCCTCTATTACATGTATATAATGGGGGAGGGGGATCACACCGAGGGATGTCTCTCTATTACATGTATATAATGGGGGAGGGGATCACACCGAGGGATATCTCTCTATTACATGTATATAATGGGGGAGGGGATCACACCGAGGGATATCTCTCTATTACCTGCATATAATGGGGAGGGGGATCACACCGAGGGATATCCCTCTATTACATGTATATAATGGGGCAGGGGGATCACAGCGAGGGATATCCCTCTATTATATGTATACAATGGGGGAGGGGGATCACACCGAGGGACATCTCCCTATTACATGTATGTAATGAAGGAGGGGATCACACCGAGGGATATCCCTCTATCACATGTATATAATGGGGGAGGGGATCACACCGAGGGATATCCCTCTATTACATGTATATAATGGGGGAGGGGATCACACCGAGGGTTATCACTCTATTACATGTATATAATGCGGGAGGGGGATCACACCGAGGGATATCTCTCTATTACGTGTATATAATGGGGGAGGGAGATCACACCGAGGGATATCTCTCTATTACATGTATATAATGGGGGAGGGAGATCACACCGAGGGATATCTCTCTATTACATGTATATAATGGGGGAGGGGATCACACCGAGGGATATCCCTCTATTACATGTATATAATGGGGGAGGGGGATCACACCGAGGGATGTCTCTCTATTACATGTATATAATGGGGGAGGGGATCACACCGAGGGTTATCCCTCTATTACATGTATATAATGCGGGAGGGGGATCACACCGAGGGATATCTCTCTATTACGTGTATATAATGGGGGAGGGGATCACACCGAGGGATATCTCTCTATTACATGCATATAATGGGGAGGGGGATCACACCGAGGGATATCCCTCTATTACATGTATATAATGGGGCAGGGGGATCACAGCGAGGGATATCCCTCTATTATATGTATATAATGGGGGAGGGGGATCACACCGAGGGACATCTCCCTATTACATGTATGTAATGAAGGAGGGGATCACACCGAGGGATATCCCTCTATCACATGTATATAATGGGGGAGGGGGATCACACCGAGGGATGTCTCTCTATTACATGTACTGTATATAATGGGGGAGGGGATCACACCGAGGGATATCTCTCTATTACATGTATATAATGGGGGAGGGGATCACACCGAGGGATATCTCTCTATTACCTGCATATAATGGGGAGGGGGATCACACCGAGGGATATCCCTCTATTACATGTATATAATGGGGCAGGGGGATCACAGCGAGGGATATCCCTCTATTATATGTATACAATGGGGGAGGGGGATCACACCGAGGGACATCTCCCTATTACATGTATGTAATGAAGGAGGGGATCACAGCGAGGGATATCCCTCTATTACATGTATATAATGGGGCAGGGGGATCACAGCGAGGGATATCCCTCTATTATATGTATACAATGGGGGAGGGGGATCACACCGAGGGACATCTCCCTATTACATGTATATAATGGGGGAGGGGATCACACCGAGGGATATCTCTCTATTACCTGCATATAATGGGGAGGGGGATCACACCGAGGGATATCCCTCTATTACATGTATATAATGGGGCAGGGGGATCACAGCGAGGGATATCCCTCTATCACATGTATATAATGGGGGAGGGGATCACACCGAGGGATATCCCTCTATTACATGTATGTAATGAAGGAGGGGATCACACCGAGGGATATCTCTCTATTACATGTATGTAATGAAGGAGGGGATCACACCGAGGGATATCCCTCTATTACATGTATATAATGGGGGAGGGGGATCACACCGAGGGATGTCTCTCTATTACATGTATATAATGGGGGAGGGGATCACACCGAGGGATATCTCTCTATTACATGTATATAATGGGGGAGGGGATCACACCGAGGGATATCCCTCTATTACATGTATATAATGGGGGAGGGGATCACACCGAGGGATATCCCTCTATTACATGTATATAATGGGGGAGGGGATCACACCGAGGGATGTCTCTCTATTACATGTATATAATGGGGGAGGGGATCACACCGAGGGATATCTCTCTATTACATGTATATAATGGGGGAGGGGATCACACCGAGGGATATCCCTCTATTACATGTATGTAATGAAGGAGGGGATCACACCGAGGGATATCTCTCTATTACATGTATATAATGGGGGAGGGGATCACACCGAGGGATATCTCTCTATTACATGTATGTAATGAAGGAGGGGATCACACCGAGGGATATCCCTCTATTACATGTATATAATGGGGGAGGGGGATCACACTGAGGGATATCTCTCTATTACATGCATATAATGGGGAGGGGGATCACACCGAGGGATATCCCTCTATTACATGTATATAATGGGGGAGGGGGATCACACCGAGGGATATCTCTCTATTACATGTATATAATGGGGGGAGGGGATCACACCGAGGGATATCCCTCTATTACATGTATATAATGGGGGAGGGGGATCACACTGAGGGATATCCCTCTATTACATGTATATAATTGGGGAGGGGATCACACCGAGGGATATCCCTCTATTACATGTATATAATGGGGGAGGGGGATCACACCGAGGGATATCCCTCTATTACATGTATATAATGGGGGAGGGGATCACACCGAGGGATATCTCTCTATTACATGTATATAATGGGGAGGGGGATCACTCCAAGGGATATCCCTCTATTACATGTATATAATGGGGGAGGGGGATCACACCGAGGGATATCCCTCTGTTATATGTGTGTCGCCCTCCCAGAGCTGTGGGGTACTCGGTACCGGGCCGGTATTTCACAGGGAAGTGTCACAGTAGTGGTGACCCGGTCCGTGGCCCTAGGCGCCCATTGTAAATGTTCAGTGTGAATGTGTAAGTCGCGACACCACCTATGGTGTTCAGCAATGTAGATGTTAAGCCGACGCTGTAGACAGTTCCTCTGGGACAGATGGTGAGGTGCAGATGGTATAGCCCTCCACAGGCAGGGCTGTAGTCCCAGGGCAGAGTGGATGTAGCGACACGTAGATGGTGTAGTGTCGGGCGCAAGAGATGTAGCAGTGCTGGGCAGGTTGACGCAGGAATAAGTGGAGGACACCAGGCCATGAAGTTCCAAAGCTTTACTCACAGTCTGTGGTGGCTCAAGAGCCTGCATCGGTGCCGTGTCCTCTGGGTCAGGAGCTCAGCCAATCTCCAGGCAAGATGAAGCACACCTTTCCAACACTCATCCAACTTATGTGCCTTTTCTGAACGTCTCCCTCTTAGCGCCTTTAAGTGAAGTACTCTCAGTACTGAGTTACACTGGAGTTCCTCCTGTCAGATGTTCCTAAGAACTCTACTTGTACGGCAGACAGCTGTAGCCTGCTTCGGGGACTCTCTGTTTCTAAGTCCCGGCTCTCTATCTTGTTGCTGTTGTGCCCCCAAGTCTTGTGTGGGAATAAAGTGATGACAAACTTCTATTCCTCCGGTGTCTGTTGCGGGACCATAAGTATCCAAACAATCTCAGGGACCGGACCCCGGCCTTGTGCCTAGAACTTGAGAGGGGTTCTCCTCTAACCCTCAATCCTCTGTTCTCTTCCTCTCCTCATGTTCCGTACTAATCCTTTCCTTCTTATGGAGAGTCAGGCTTTCTTTCAGTGTTCCTTTCCTGTGCCAGCGGACCCAGGTCACTGAGGTCGGCTGCAGCACTTTCCTTCCTCCATCCCTCTCAGGGGATCTCCTTACACAGGTCTGACCTCGTCAGACTCCTGTGACTAACTCCCCCATTCCTATCCTCTTCCCGCTCTTTTGTGCAAACTAAACTCCACCTACCTCCCAGCACGCTTCGTGTTCCAAGCAGGGAGCCACCAAAGGGTGCTTTGCTACACTACTGTGTTGTGTGGGATGCAGGTGTAGGAGCGTGGACAGGGGTCTCTACCTTACCTGGATGGTGGGGCACCACACCTCAGGAGGAGGTGTAGTACCTCTGTGGCGACTGAACCCTCAGGGGCGCCACATACCCCCCAGTTAAACACAGGGGGGTATGTGGCGAGCTGCAAGAAGACAAAAGTTGACAAATACAGGAACATACAAAATTTTTGGGATGCTGAATAAACAATACTTATCTAATCTTCTCAATATGAGAGGCAATCACTCTTGAACGTTGCAAACAATTCTTAATCAACTATCTAGAGTCCTAATTCAAAAGTGCAAGCTTCATTATCAACACATGTCTTTATCATCTTTCCTTTTCACATTTTCTTTCTATCATTAACTTTAAGTGACACCCACTGATACCTGGTTCATCACCTGCATCTTCTTTTATTCAAATCTCTCATCTCTTTATTAAAGCATTCCTAAGTCCTATATAAAAGCTATTTCCTAGTCATCAATACTTTCATAAGACACATTATCAAATACTTCACATTAAAACTTCAATAATTCTTGTAAGTGCTGGACACCACTCCCAGCCGGGATCTCTTGCAGTGTCTTTTGATTGGAGCCATGCTCCAGGTGAGGTAGTCCTTATCTTCAAAGGGTCTATGTAAAACCAAGAGAGGGCACCTAAAGAGGTGCAACTATTTACAAATACAGTTCCGGACCATTCAGCGACCATGATCTCCGCAGTTCAATGAAAAATATGCTGCCAACGCAACTAGGCAAACTGAAGAAAACTGGAAGAAAACATGATGAACAAAGAAGGCACAACGGTGCAAATACCCTCCTGGGTAACAAAAGTTAGTTATTTTGCTTTAGTGTCAGTGGGCCCCTCCTGGGGTACTGGAAGCTGTTGACTTAGGCTGCTGCTTCCAGGGGAAATGCTCTGAGTGTCCTCATCCTGTTGCTGGCTGTCTACAAATTGCAGGTATTCTCTCTTTCCATGTGAGGGATGGGTTGCTGCCAGTTAAGGTGGTATTTCTGCTGCCAACAAGTCAGCAAGGGCTGTAGCTGGTACCGATAGATGCTGCTCTGCGATCTCAACTGGTACCACTGTTGATGGTACTACGGCCGGTGGTTGCGGGCCGGATGCAATTTGAGTGTCACCACTCCTGGGTTGAGTAATCACCGGGCCATTTCTGTCCACAGGCACAGCTCCTAGTACCAGGATCATGGCAGGGGCAGCGACCATACCCGGTGCTTCCCTGTGATGTGCTGGCTCCTGCTTAGGTACCGGGGGACGAATGATGGCAGCCGCAACCCCGGGAGTGGACTGATGAACGGCCGTTAGTTGCATCCGTGTTGGTACAGGACGGGGGCATGCTGGTAAAAGCCTGCGCGGCCACGCTAGAGCCGGGCTGGGACCCAGCTCTTGTCCCACAGCCTCTGGGACCCTCATGTACCTTCTTCTGGCAGGCTGCATCCAGGGACAGCAGCGGCCTGGAGGTGGTGGTGGCCGCTGTAAAGGGTGTCGCAGCGGCCGTATGCTCCGCCGGTGTTGCTTGGGGGAGGATGGCTTCTCCCCGCCATTTTCTTCTGGCGTCCGCGCTCCTTCCATCACGGCGTTTTCTCTCTCTCCTTCCTGTCTCTGCTCTTTTCCCGCCACTGGCTTCTGCTCCTCCTTCTGGGGGCGGCGTCTTTTTCCTACTCCTCCATACCAGGCCAGTATACGAACCCCTTGGGGGGTGGGCCATGTTGCTGTCGCATAGAAGTTCAGACAGGGGAGGCCCACGACAGTCCGCGCTCTTTTCTTAGGACCACCCATAGTGCCACGCCCTTCTTCACCGCGCTGGTGGGCATTTTTAGCGTTCATTTTACAGTCTATCAAATTGGGTCTTCTGCACATTTCCACAATCTTTTAAGCTCAATAAATCGTAGGCACACAGAACCCGGTGGCAACGGGCTTCGTCATCCTGTTTGTGACGCCAAGTCTGGGTTGCCCTCCCAGGGCTGTGGGGTACTCGGTATCGGGCCGGTATTTCACAGGGAAGTGTCACAGTAGCGGTGACCAGGTCCGTGGCCCTGGGCGCCCATTGTAAATGTTCAGTGTGAATGTGTAAGTCGCGACGCCACCTATGGTGTTCGGCAATGTAGATGTTAAGCCGACGCTGCAGACAGTTCCTCTGGGACAGATGGTGAGGTGCAGCAGTGATGGTATAGCCCTCCCAGGACAGAGTGGATGTAGCGACACTTAGATGGTGTAGTGTCGGGCGCAAGGGATTAGCAGTGCTGGGAAGATTGACGCAGGAATAAGTGGAGGACACCAGGGCATGAAGTTCCAAAGCTTTACTCACAGTCTGTGGTGGCTCAAGAGCCCGCATCGGTGCCGTGTCCTCCGGGTCAGGAGCTCAGCCAACTTCCAGGCAAGATGAAGCACACCTTTCCAACACTCCACCAACTTATGTGCCTTTTCTGAACATCTCCCTCTTATAGCGCCTTTAAGTGAAGTACTCTCAGTACTGAGTTACACTGGAGTTTCTCCTGTCAGATGTTCCTATGAACTCTACTTGTACGGCAGACAGCTGTAGCCTGCTTCGGGGACTCTCTGTTTCTAAGTCCCGGCTCTCTATCTCGTTGCTGTTGTGCCCCTAAGTCTTGTGTGGGAATAAGGTGATGACAAACTTCTATTCCTACAGTGTCTGTTGCGGGACCATAAGTATCCAAACAACCTCGGGGACCGGACCCCGGCCTTGCGCCTAGAACTTGAGAGGGGTTCTCCTCTAACCCTCAATCCTCTGGTCTCTTCCTCTCCTCGTGTTCCGTACTAATCCTTTCCTTCTTATGGAGAGTCAGGCTTTCTTTCAGTGTTCCTTTCCTGTGCCAGCGGACCCAGGTCACTGAGGTCGGCTGCAGCACTTTCCTTCCTCCATCCCTCTCAGGGGATCTCCTTACACAGGTCCGACCTCGTCAGACTCCTGTGACTAACTCCCCCATTCCTATCCTCTTCCCGCTCTTTTGTGCAAACTAAACTCCACCTGCCTCCCAGCACGCTTCGTGTTCCAAGCAGGGAGCCACCAAAGGGTGCTTTGCTACACTACTGTGTTGTGTGGGATGCAGGTGTAGAAGCGTGGTCAGGGGTTTCCTCCTTACCTGGATGGTGGGGTACCACCCCTCAGGAGGAGGTGCAGTACCTCTGTGGCGACTGAACCCTCAGGGGCGCCACACATGTATATAATGAAGGAGAGGATCACACCGAGGGATATCCCTCTGTTATGTGTATATAATGGGGAGGGGGATCACACCGAGGGATATCCCTCTATTACATGTATATAAAGGGGGAGGGGATCACACCGAGGGATATGCCTCTATTACATGTATATAATGGGGGAGGGGGATCACACCGAGGGATATCCCACTATTACATGTATATAATGAAGGAGGGGATCACACCGAGGGATATCCCTCTGTTACATGTATATAATGAAGGAGGGGGATCACACCGAGGGATATCTCTCTATTACATGTATAAAAAGGGGGAGGGGGATCACACCGAGGGATATTATTATTATTATTATTTATTGTTATAGCGCCATTTATTCCATGGCGCTTTACATGTGAGGAGGGGTATACATAAAAACAAGTACAATAATCTTAAACAATACAAGTCATAACTGGTACAGGAGGAGAGAGGACCCTGCCCGCGAGGGCTCACAATCTTCAAGGGATGGGTGATAATACAGTAGGCGAGGGTAGAGCTGGTCGTGCAGCGGTTTGGTCGATCGGTGGTTACTGCAGGTTATAGGCTTGTCGGAAGAGGTGGGTCTTCAGGCTCTTTTTGAAGGTTTCGATGGTAGGTGAGAGTCTGATATGTTGTGGTAGAGAGTTCCAGAGTAGGGGTGATGCGCGAGAGAAATCTTGTATGCGATTGTGGGAAGAGGAGATAAGAGGGGAGTAGAGAAGCAGATCTTGTGAGGATCGGAGGTTGCGTGCAGGAAAGTACCGGGAGACGAGGTCACAGATGTATGGAGGAGACAAGTTGTGGATGGCTTTGTATGTCATGGTTAGGGTTTTGTAATGGAGTCTCTGGGCAATTGGGAGCCAGTGAAGGGATTGACAGAGGGGAGAAGCTGGGGAATAGCGGGGGGACAGGTGGATTAGTCGGGCAGCAGAGTTTAGAATAGATTGGAGGGGTGCGAGAGTGTTTGAGGGGAGGCCACAGAGCATGAGGTTGCAGTAGTCAAGGCGAGAGATGATGAGGGCATGGACTAGGGTTTTTGCAGATTCTTGGGTGAGGAATGAACGGATGCGTGAAATATTTTTGAGTTGAAGTCGGCAGGAAGTGGAAAGGGTTTGGATATGTGGTTTGAAGGAGAGATCAGCGTCAAGGATTACTCCGAGGCAGCGAGCTTGTGGGACTGGGGAGAGAGGGCAGTCATTTACTGTAATTGATAGGTTCGTAGGGGGGGTCACGTGAGATGGGGGAAAGATGATGAATTCTGTTTTGTCCATGTTGAGTTTCAGATATCTAGTGGAGAAGAAGGATGAAATAGTGGACAGACATTGAGGGATTCTGGTTAGTAGGGAGGTGATATCTGGTCCAGAGATGTAGATCTGTGTGTCATCAGCATAAAGATGATACTGAAAGCCATGAGATTCTATGAGCTGTCCCAGGCCAAAGGTGTAAATAGAGAACAGCAGGGGCCCAAGGACTGAACCTTGTGGGACTCCGACAGATAGGGGGTGAGGTGAGGAGGTGGTGTGTGAGTGGGAGACGCTGAATGTCCGGTCTGTTAGGTATGATGAGATCCAGGAGAGGGCCAAGTCTGTGATGCCGAGGGATGAGAGGGTCTGTAATAATAGGGAATGGTCCACTGTGTCAAAGGCTGCCGACAGGTCCAGGAGGAGGAGGACAGAGTAGTGTCGCTTGCTCTTGGCAGTTAAGAGGTCATTGGTGACCTTAGTAAGGGCAGTTTCAGTGGACTGGTGTGACCGGAAGCCAGATTGTAAGCGGTCGAAGAGGGAGCAAGAAGAGAGATGGGAGGACAGTTCAAGGTAGACGTGTTGTTCCAGTAGCTTGGAGGCGTATGGGAGAAGTGATATAGGGCGATAGCTAGATACAGAGGATGGGTCAAGAGAGGGCTTTTTGAGGATAGGTGTGATGGAGGCATGTTTAAAGCTTGAGGGGAAAACACCAGTTGTTAGTGATAGGTTGAAGAGATGGGTTAGGGTTGGGATGAAGACTGTGGTGAGGTTTGGGATGAAGTGGGATGGGATCGGGTCGAGTGCACAGGTGGTGAGATGTGATCTTGAGAGTAGAGTGGAGAGTCGATCTTCTGTAATGGTGGAGAAGTTGGTTTTGAAGGTGGAGGGCTGGGAAGTCGGGAGGAAGGGCTCTGGGGGTTGTTGACCAAAACTGTCCCTGATGTTATCAATTTTCTGCTTGAAAAATGAGGCAAAGTCTTCAGCTGAGATGAGTGGGGAGGGAGGAGGTGCTGGGGGGCGGAGGAGAGAATTGAAGGTGTTGAATAACTGTTTAGGGTTGTGAGACAGGGAGGATATGAGAGATGAGAAGTAGGTTTGTTTAGCTGTGGCAAGTGTGGTCTTGAAAGTAGTGATGGACTGTTTGAATGCGATGAAGTGCTCGTTGGAGTGGGATCTTTTCCATCTGCGCTCAGCAGCCCTGGAAGCTCGCCTCAGCTCTTTGGTCAGGCTGGTGTGCCAGGGCTGTCTGTTGATTTTGCGAGTTTTGGTATGTGTAAGTGGGGCAGCGGATTCCAAAGCTACAGCTATTGTGGTGTTATATAGAGCGGCAGCGTCATCCGCATTGTGTAAGGAACTTATATCTGTAAGAGGGAGGAGGGATTCAGAGAATGAGTGTAGGTCAAGGTGTTTAAGATTCCTGCGAGGGTGTGAAAGTTTGTGGGGTGGGGATTGTAGACATGGAGTGAAGAGGGAAGAGAATGTGAGCAGGTTGTGGTCAGAGAGAGGAAGAGGTGAGTTAGAGAGGTTAGATAGGGAGCAGAGGCGGGTGAAGATGAGGTCCAGTGTGTGGCCATCTTTGTGGGTGGCTGTAGAAGACCATTGAGTGAGGCCAAAGGAGGAAGTGAGAGATAGAAGTTTAGTGGCAGCTGAGAGGGAAGTGTCAATGGGGATGTTGAAGTCGCCCATGATGATAGTAGGGATGTCCACGGAAAGGAAATGAAGTAACCAGGTGGTGAAGTGGTCAAAGAAGGTGGTGGCTGGCCCTGGGGGGCGGTAGATGACAGCCAGTTGGAGGTTGGAGGGGGAGTAGATGCGCACAGAGTGCACCTCAAAGGAAGGGAGGGTAACAGAGGGTGGCAGTGGGATTGGGGTGAAGGAGCAGGTATCTGACAGGAGAAAACCAACTCCTCCACCATGTTTGCTGCTGGGGCGGGGGGTGTGAGAAAGGTGGAAGCCGCCATACGAAAGTGCAGCAGGAGAGGCTGTGTCAGAAGGGGTGAGCCAGGTTTCGGTGATGGCGAGGAAGGAAAGTTTGGTAGTAACAAAAAGATCATGGATGTAGGAAAGTTTGTTGCAGACAGAGCGAGCGTTCCACAGAGCTCCTGTTAGTGGGACTGGGGAAGCGGGGGCTGGGTGAATGGGTATAAGGTTGGAGAGGTTACGGAAGGTTGTGATAGAGTGTGGATGGGAGGTAGAAATGACTGTGGGAATGTGGTGAGGAGGACCAGGATTTGGAGAGATATCACCAGCAGTGAGAAGAGCAGAGAAAGTGTTAGCAGGTGGGAGCAGGAGAGGGCATGAGGGGGCTGTCTGTGTTTGGAGACAGAGGATTGTATGTTAAGGAACAGTTTTGAGGCGGAGGTGAGGTGGATGGGGAGGATTGAAGAAGAGATGAACAGTTCCTTACTAGGAGTAGGGATTAGGGGAATTAGCAGAAAGTGAAGGATTATTGGGGTGAAAGTGAAAACAAACAGAAACATTGTTTACAGTGACTGTGTCCAGTTACCTTCAGTTCCCTTCTGGTTCAATTCTGGTTTTAATTCTTAAATTAATCTTCACACTTCTAGAACACACTTATAGGAATCACAATGCAGACTGAAGTCTATGCAGACTTGTGCTCTGCAATATATGTACAACTAAGTGCAGTCAGGTGTGAAGCAGAGAGGAGTGGTCTCTGCTCTTCTTGGTCAGACAATTAAGAGTGGACCAGATGTATATGATCAAGCCAGAGTAAACAAGGTCATAAATAACACTGGGGTAAGCTGGGGTTAGCTGAAAGGCATACCATGTGAATGCTAGGTGCAGAGGCAAGTCTATGTGCAAAGCTGGGTGATGCACTGTGTGTCCTTCATAGACAGACAGCAGGAGAGCAGGAGAGCTGGGTGGATGGACATACCTGTCGGAAGAATAGAGATGCTTGTTAGAGTGCTATGGTGGCAGGTAGCAAAGCACAATCTGTATACATCCTTCTGGTTTTAATTCTTAAATTAATCTTCACACTTCTAGAACACACTTATAGGAATCACAATGCAGACAGATATCTCTCTATTACATGTATATAATGAAGGAGGGGATCACACCGAGGGATATCTCTCTATTACATGTATATAATGGGGGAGGGGGATCACACCGAGGGATATCCCTCTATTACATGTATATAATGGGGGAGGGGATCACACCGAGAGATATCCCTCTATTACATGTATATAATGGGGAGGGGGATCACACTGAGGGATATCCCTCTGTTATGTGTATATAATGGGGAGGGGGATCACACCGAGGGATATCCCACTATTACATGTATATAATGAAGGAGGGGATCACACCGAGGGATATCCCTCTTTTACATGTATATAATGGGGGAGGGGGATCACACCGAGGGATATCCCTCTATTACGTGTATATAATGGGGAGGGGGATCACACCGAGGGATATCCCACTATTACATATATATAATGAAGGAGGGGATCACACCGAGGGATATCCTTCTGTTACATGTATATAATGGGGGAGGGGATCACACCGAGGGATATCTCTCTATTACATGTATATAATGGAGGAGGGGGATCACACCGAGGGATATCCCTCAATTACATGTATATAATGGGGAGGGGAATCACACTGAGGGATATCCCTCTATTACATGTATATAATGGGGGAGGGGATCACACCGAGAGATATCACTCTATTACATGTATATAATGGGGAGGGGGATCACACCGAGGGATATCCCTCTATTACATGTATATAATGGGGGAGGGGATCACACCGAGGGATATCTCTCTATTACATGTATATAATGGGGGAGGGGATCACACTGAGGGATATCCCTCTATTACATGTATATAATGAGGAGGGGGATCACACCGAGAGATATCACTCTATTACATGTATATAATGGGGAGGGGGATCACACCGAGGGATATCTCTCTATTACATGTATATAATGGGGGAGGGGATCACACCGAGGGATATCTCTCTATTACATGTATATAATGGGGGAGGGGATCACACTGAGGGATATCCCTCTATTACATGTATATAATGAGGAGGGGGATCACACCGAGGGATATCTCTCTATTACATGTATATAATGGGGGAGGGGATCACACTGAGAGATATCTCTCTATTACATGTATATAATGGGGAGGGGGATCACACTGAGGGATATCCCTCTATTACATGTATATAATGGAGGAGGGGGATCACACCGAGGGATATCTCTCTATTACATGTATATAATGGGGGAGGGGATCACACTGAGAGATATCACTCTATTACATGTATATAATGGGGGAGGGGATCACACAGGGGGATATCCCTCTATTACATGTATATAATGGGGGAGGGGATCACACCGAGGGATATCTCTCTATTACATGTATATAATGGAGGAGGGGATCACACCGAGGGATATCCCTCTATTACATGTATATAATGGGGGAGGGGATCACACCGAGAGATATCACTCTATTACATGTATATAATGGGGGAGGGGATCACACAGGGGGATATCCCTCTATTACATGTATATAATGGGGGAGGGGATCACACAGAGGGATATCCCTCTATTACATGTATATAATGGAGGAGGGGATCACACCGAGGGATATCCCTCTATTACATGTATATAATGGGGGAGGGGATCACACCGAGAGATATCACTCTATTACATGTATATAATGGGGGAGGGGATCACACAGAGGGATATCCCTCTATTACATGTATATAATGGGGGAGGGGATCACACAGAGGGATATCCCTCTATTACATGTATATAATGGGGGAGGGGATCACACCGAGGGATATCTCTCTATTACATGTATATAATGGAGGAGGGGATCACACCGAGGGATATCCCTCTATTACATGTATATAATGGGGGAGGGGATCACACCGAGAGATATCACTCTATTACATGTATATAATGGGGGAGGGGATCACACAGAGGGATATCCCTCTATTACATGTATATAATGGGGGAGGTGATCACACAGAGGGATATCCCTCTATTACATGTATATAATGGGGGAGGGGATCACACCGAGGGATATCCCTCTATTACATGTATATAATGGGGGAGGGGATCACACCGAGAGATATCACTCTATTACATGTATATAATGGGGAGGGGGATCACACTGAGGGATATCCCTCTATTACATGTATATAATGGGGGAGGGGATCACACTGAGGGATATCCCTCTATTACATGTATATAATGGGGAGGGGGATCACACCGAGGGATATCCCTCTATTACATGTATATAATGGGGGAGGGGATCACACCGAGAGATATCACTCTATTACATGTATATAATGGGGAGGGGGATCACACTGAGGGATATCCCTCTATTACATGTATATAATGGGGGAGGGGATCACACTGAGGGATATCTCTCTATTACATGTATATAATGGGGAGGGGGATCACACTGAGGGATATCCCTCTATTACATGTATATAATGGGGGAGGGGATCACACCGAGAGATATCACTCTATTACATGTATATAATGGGGAGGGGGATCACACTGAGGGATATCCCTCTATTACATGTATATAATGGGGGAGGGGATCACACTGAGGGATATCTCTCTATTACATGTATATAATGGGGAGGGGGATCACACTGAGGGATATCTCTCTATTACATGTATATAATGGGGGAGGGGATCACACTGAGGGATATCTCTCTATTACATGTATATAATGGGGGAGGGGATCACACTGAGGGATATCCCTCTATTACATGTATATAATGTGGAAGGGAATGGGTAGACTGTCAGTGACGGTGAGGCACAGGATGAGGAGGCTGACAGTGACGGTGAGGCACAGGATGGGGAGGCTGACAGTGACGGTGAGGCACAGGATGGGGAGGCTGACGGTGAGGCATAGGACGGGGAGGCTGACAGTGACGGTGAGGCACAGGACTGGGAGGCTGACAGTGACGGTGAGGCACAGGACGGGGAGGCTGACAGTGACGGTGAGGCACAGGATGGGAAGGCTGACAGTGACGATGAGGCATAGGACGGGGAGGCTGACAGTGACGATGAGGCACAGGACGGGGAGGCTGACGGTGAGGCACAGGACGGGGAGGCTGACAGTGACGGTGAGGCACAGGACGGGGAGGCTGACAGTGATGGTGAGGCACAGGACGGGGAGGCTGACAGTGACGGTGAGGCACAGGACGGGGAGGCTGACAGTGACGGTGAGGCACAGGATGGGGAGGCTGACAGTGACGGTGAGGCACAGGAAGGCACCTGGGGACAGGGCTGGCGGCAGCTGTGCTGGGAGAATATCCAGAACACAGTGTTCACCTCATTACAAGACATGAGATCAGATCACAGGGATCTGAAGAGATTCAGAAGGCGTCGAGGACACGGTGTGGGGCTTCCAATATCCCGTGTATCACATGCACACACATTGTATCCATTTATCTCAGACAATTAGTTCCATGTCCAGGAGGCGGCTGTGGAGAATGTCAGATACAAGAAGTTCTGCAAAATATGAGAAATCTGAACATAAACGACCAGAAAGAGCCCAAGGGCCCGGCAGTGGGGCCAATCTACAGCTGTCTCTGATGTGCCACACACAGCCGACTCACAGAACAATAGATAATAGACAGAAGAGATAAATAGATAATAGACAGATAATAGATAGAGAGATGATAGATAGTATATAGAAATAGATAACATATAGATAATAGATAGATGGATAATAGATTAATAGATGATATATAGATAGATAGATAATAGATAGGTAATAAATAGATGATAGATGGATAATAGCTAGATAATAGATTGCTAATAGATAGTGTCACGTAACAGCTGCCGGGTGACCCGGGGCGAGGGGCTCCTTCCCTGTCCCTGACACAAGGGTGCGCCCTAGATCGCTCTATTCCCTGGGATTCTTCTGAAGGTGAAGATGCCAGGGCCACTTCCTTTGCCTTTTCTCCTGAGTTAGCCCTCCATCTGTTCTCTTCCCCCACCCAGGGAAGAGGAGGTGCTACTGTGCACCATAGTGCACCAACCCGACAAACAAGGCTACACAAACGAGAGTAAACTGAAAACACTAGGCACTCAAAATATTCACTCACATATAACAGAGGACTGCACCTGGGAGTGGATGAAGGGGAATAGACCAAAGCAGAGAAGGGAAGGGAATTAAAAGTTACAAACCACGCAACAGTCACAGATAACTCCTTCAGCACTACTCAAATGAACTCCTCTCCTCCTAAGCCATGCAGAAAATGCTAGCTCTGACAGGGATTTGAATCCGGAGCCCGATTATAAACCAAACGGGAGTGGCTAACTGAGGTCAGCTGAGATCTCAGGGTTTTCCAACATGGCTGATTAACCCCTGTTCTGCCAAAAGGAATAAACACCATTAAAATAAAGGAGAAGTGCTTCTTCGCACCGCAAGAGAAGGAGCATTCAGACGCCACAGTCTTCTGGCTCCTCTCTGTTGCTGAAACCCTGTGACAGATAGATGATAGATAGATAGATAGCGAATAGATAGATGCATAATAGATAGATAATAGATAGATAATAGATAAATAATAATAGATAAATATTAGATAGATAATAGATAAATAATAATAGATAAATATTAGATAGATAATAGATAGATAGATAGATAGATAGATAGATAACAGATATTTTGATCACTCTAGAACAAACATCACCCGTGCATTTCTTGGGCCCCGCATCCTCCAGCTCTGGCCTCACGTTGCTATAGATTTGGCTGGGGCTGCTCTGCAGAATGCTTTCCCACTATTCACACATTCAGGGTCTTAATTCAAAGCATCCGCCAGGAGATATTTGCCCACATTAAGTCGGCGCTGGTCCCAATGAAAGCCATACAAAGAGGAACATCAAGAAAATGCATGGAATTGTCTGTGCAAATATTTGTCTAGAATGGGAATGACCCCAGAAACCGAGGCCTCCTCCCCTGGATGGTGGGGGTGATAATCCAGCTGTGTAACCAGGCTTTGTGCTGGATTTGATATACAGCCGCCAGGTCCTGAGACTTATAAACTCCAGACATAAGATTTATTAAGATTATAATATTAGACAAGAGACTCACCGAAGATTCACTGCCCAATCCCACAGGTTGAATTATAGCATATAATAAAGAGGACCATGGCCCCAAATGCTGCAAAAGCAATATTTGGCAATATTATATGAACTCTCAAAGGCAGAATTATTTTGGGCCTTGTATATGGTGGTATATCAGCTAAGAATAGACCAATATTACTGTATATACATCACAAAGGAGACAGAGACTGCTGTACACATCACATAAGAGATACCTAGACTGCTGTATATGCATCGCATAGGAGACACTGACAATGCTGTCTATAAATCACAAAGGAGACGCTGAGACTGCTGTATATACATTGCATAGGAAGCACTGAAACTGCTGTTTATATATCACATAGGAGAAACTGAGGCTGCTGTATACACAGCACATAGGGGACACCGAGACTGCAGTATACAGAGGGGGGAAATAAGTATTTGATCCCTTGCTGATTTTGTAAGTTTGCCCACTGACAAAGACATGAACAGTCTACAATTTTAAGAATAGGTTAATTTTAACATTGAGAGATAGAATATTAAAAATAAACTCCAGAAAATAACATTGTATATATTATATAAATTTGCATTTTGCAGTGAGAAATAAGTATTTGATCCCCTACAGACCAGTTAGATGCTCCTAATAAACTTGTTACCTGTGTAACAAGGTGGCACGGGGTGGTAGTCATGGGCGAATTCACTAGGTCACAGTCAGTGAGCAACCAAGCCCCTTGCACATGAAAAGACAGTTCTAGTCCCAGTCCTAGGTCACAGTTGGTTACCTCCATCACGTGGCGCCTCTCCATGCTGGAACGGCGTCTTCTGGAGGCACCACGTGTCACACTTTTTAGAGCCCAGCAGTGGGAACCTGTTTAATAAAGATCAATTAGAGAAGAAGGTAACAATTCCTGGACTTTCCCTATACTCCTTTGACAATTTGGCAGCAGTAGCAGAGGCAGCAGCTCCCACTCAGCTTTCTGGAGCCAAAAGTCCATAGGTGTGTACCTGTGAAGTTCTTATGCCCATTACTGCTGCTGAGCAGTCCTTTAGCAGCTCTGTTCCCCTTCAGGGGTATGGCATGCTCCCAACAGAGGAGCACGTCCT
This sequence comes from Dendrobates tinctorius, assembly GCF_039654945.1. Taxonomy (NCBI): domain Eukaryota; kingdom Metazoa; phylum Chordata; class Amphibia; order Anura; family Dendrobatidae; genus Dendrobates; species Dendrobates tinctorius. The sequence continues at coordinate 1,475,915 of NW_027361899.1, read as the reverse complement.
GCCACGGGCAATCCTGCCTGGACTCTAACCCAACCCACAGATTTAACCCCTTCTATCTCTGACTCTGACATACAGTTTGCACAATACAGAAACAAAGGAACATGACACATAACATTGATGACGCAGCAATACAATAACAGACATAATGCTTTACATGACAATATAAGGTAATATTACAGGTAGACTATCCGGACACCACATGAAATAAGGGAGAGGGGGTAGATGAGGGTCCCCGCTAACTTCTTACACCTGCATTAAAGACAGCTGTCTTAGATAGTCACCTTTATACAAGACTCCTGTCCACAGATTCAATTAATCAATCAGACTCTAACCTCTACAACATGGGCAAGACCAAACTGCAGATGCAGTTTAACATTGATAAATGTAAGGTTATACAAATGGTAAGAAGGAATCAATATCACCATTACACACTGAACAGGAAACCACTGGGTAAATCTGACATGGAGATGGACTTGGGGATCCTAGTTAATGATAAACTTACCTGGAGCAGCCAGTGCCAGGCAGCAGCTGCCAAGGCAAACAGGATCATGGGGTGCATTAAAGAGGTCTGGATACACATGATGAGAGCATTATACTGCCTCTGTACAAATCTCTGGTTAGACCGCACATGGAGGACTGTGTACAGTTTTGGGCACCGGTGCTCAGGAAGGATGTAATGGAACTAGAGCGGGTACAAAGGAGGGCAACAAAATTAATAAAGGGGATGGGGGAACTACAATACCCAGAGAGATTAGCAAAATTAGGATTATTTAGTCTAGAAAAAAGATGACTGAGGGCCGATCTAATAACCATGTATAAGTATATAAGAGGACAATACAAATATCTCTCCGAGGATCTGTTTATACCAAGGAAGGTGACGTTCACCAGGCGGCATTCTCTGCGTCTGGAGGAGAGAAGGTTTTTCCACAAACAGAGAAGAGGATTCTTTACTGTTAGGGCAGTGAGAATCTGGAGTTCCCTGCCTGAGGAGGTGGTGATGGCGAACTCAGCCGAGGGGATCAAGAGAGGCCTGGATGTCATCCTGGAGCGTAACAATATTGTATCTGACAGTGATTAGGTTCTTTAGAAGGACGGAGATCTGGGGATTTATTCTGACGGAATATAGGCTGAACTGGATGGACACATGTCGTCTTTCGGCCTTGCTATCTATGCTACAATGTTACTATGAGCTTTCTACGGCTGTCAGGGACAAGATCATAGACCTGCATAAAGCTGGAATGGGCTACAAAACCATACGTAAGACGCTGGGTGAGAAGGAGACAACTGTTGGTGCAATAGTAAGAAAATGGAAGAAGTACAAAATGACTGTCAATCGACATCGATCTGGGACACCATGCAAAACCTCACCTCGTGGGGTATCCTTCATCATGAGGAAGGTGAGAGATCAGCCTAAACCTACACGGGGGAATTTGTAAATGATCTCAAGGCAGCTGGGACCACAGTCACCAAGAAAACCATTGGTAACACATTACGCCGTAAAGACTTACAATCCTGCAGTGCCCGCAAGGTCCCCCTGCTCAAGAAGGCACATGTGCAGCCCGTCTGGAGTTTGCCAATGAACACCTGGATGATTCTGTGAGTGATTGGGAGAAAGTTCTGTGGTTAGGTCAGACAAAAATTGAAATCTTTGACATTAACTCAACTCACTGTGTTTGGAGGAAGAGAAATGCTGCCTATGACTCAAAGAACACCGTCCCCACTGTCAAGCATGGAGGTGGAAACATATTTTGGGGATGTTTCTCTGCTAAGGGCACAGGACTACTACTTCACCGCATCAATGGGAGAATGGATAGAGCCATGTACTGTAAAATCGTAAGTGACAACCTCCTTCCTTCCGACAGAACATTAAAAATGGGTCATGGCTGGGTCTTCCAGCAAGACAATAACCCAAAACATACAACCAAGGCAACAAAGGAGTGTCTAAAAAAAAAGCACATTAAGGACATGAGTGGCCTAGCCAGTCTCCAGACCTTAATCCCATAGAAAACTTATGGAGGGAGTTGAAGCTCCGAGTTGCCAAGCGACAGCCTCAAAATCTTAATGATTTAGAGATGATCTGCAAAGAGGAGTGGAGCAAAATTCCTCCTGACATGTGCACAAACCTCATCATCAACTGCAAGAAACGTCTGACTGCTGGGGTTGCCAACAAGGGTTTTACTACCAAGTATTAAGTCTTGTTTGCCAGAGGCATCAAATACTTTTTTCTCACTGCAAAATGCAAATAAATGTATATAATATATACAATGTGATTTTCTGGATTTTATTTTTGATATTGTATCTCTCAATGTTAAAATTAACCGACCCTTAAAATTATAGACTGTTCATGTCTTTGTCAGTGGGCAAACTTATAAAATCAGCAAGGGATCAAATTCTTATTTCCCCAACTCTTTGCTTCACATAGGAGACACTGAGACTGCTGTATGTTCATCACATAGGAGATACTGTGACTACTGTATATACAGCACATATGAGACACTGAAACTGCTGTATATACTTTACATAGGAAACAGTGAGACTGCTATTAATATATTACATAGGAGACACCGAGACTTCAGTATGTGCTTCACTTAGGAGACATTGAGAATGCTGTATGTACATCACATAGGAGACAATAAGGCTACTGTATATACATCTCATAGGAGACACTGAGACAGCTGTACATACATCACATAGGAGACACAGATACTGCTGTACACATCACATAAGATACTACTATTATTATTATTTATTTTTTTAGCGCCATTAATTCCATGGTGCTGTACATGAGAAGGGGGGTTACATACAAAGTTATAGATATCGTTAACAGTAAACAAATTTACAATGATGGACTGGTACAGAAGGGAGAGGACCCTGTCCTTGCAGACTTACATTCTATGGGGTGCATTATTCATACTACTATGGGGTGAATACAACAAACACCGAATAAAAATCTATCAGTACCACAATACTGATTAATAGGCAAGGTAAACTCCCATATACACTTGGCAACAACAAATACAAGGAGCAAAGAACCTTAATAGAGTAGTATCAAAATGTAATTGTTTATTATTTCAATCATAAAAATATTCATATATTAAAATATAAAAAATTCCATGAGGACAAAGAATATGTAGAAGGACACAAACAATGAAAAATTGTGAGGCAACAGAAGTATATAGACCAGGTAAAAGACCACAAAATTATCTCCACGCCATTAATGCACTTATTCCCAAGTTTTGTATATATATGTCATGTGCTTTATAATCCATAAATCACACACTGCAGCTTCTATATGGCTGGCAGGAAAAACAGAACATCAAGAGTTAAATGCCATTTAAAATGTCTTATAGGTCATACCCTCTTTGCAGTGTGTGATTTATGGATTATAAAGCACTTGACATATATATATACAAAACTTTGGAATAAGTGCATTAATGGCATGGAGATAATTTTGTGGTTTTTTACCTGGTCTATATACTTCTTAGGAGAAGGTGCAGTACCTCTGTGGCGGCTGAGCCTCAGAGGCACCACATACCCCCCCCGTTAAACACAGCACGTCCGCGGGCTGCAAGACAACAAAGTTGACAGTACAGGAACATACAAAAAATTTTTTATAATGCTGCATAAACAATTCTTATACTAAGCTTCCTAGCATAGGAGGTACTTATTCTTGAACCTTACAAACAATTCTTATTTAACTATCTAAGGTTCAAGTCAAAAAGAGCAATTTTTCATTCTAAGTGCCATTATCTGTGACTCACTATCACTTCAGTATTATTCAGCTTTTCCTTCTCTAGTACACATTTATTTTTCTACTTTCACTGTCTCTTCTAGACGCAAGACGCTGACCCCAAGTACCTGGTCCGTCACCTGTCTTTCTTTCAATTCTTTATTTCTGAATTCTGTATCTGAACATTCTCAAGTCTCTATCTAAAAGCCATTTCTCAGTTACTAATACTCTTATAAAACACATTTTCAAATACTTTACAGTAAAACATTCAACAATTATTCTTGTAAGTGCTGGACACCGCTCCCAGCCGGGATTTCTTGCAGTGTCCTTTGAGGTAGACATCATCTTCGAAAAGTGTCCATGCAAAACATCATCTTCGCAAAGTGTCTTTTATGTAAAACCAAGAGAGAGAGCACCTAAAGAGGTGCAAACTATTTACAAGAGAGTTTGTCATTCACTCCAAGTTCATGATCACTGTAGTTCAAAATTGAAGAACGCTGCAACTGCAAAAACTAGGCAGCAAAAGTGCTACCAGAAAAACAAAAACATGATGAACAAAAAGGCACAACTGGTGCAACAAACCCTCCTGGGTAACGAGAGATACTGTATATTCCTTAACGCTGGTCCCCTCCTGGGGTTCTGGAAGCCGAACTGGAACTGTTCTCATCCTGATTCTGATTTCTTGCTAAAGGGCCTTGAAGCCCTTTGGAACCCAAGGAACCCATGATATATCTCAATGCCCATAAACTGCTCCTCCTCGATAGGTGGTTCCGCTGTCCTGGTAGGAGGTCTAGCTCCTAAGGCTTCTGCAGCTTGTCGGTGCTGGCAGGCAACTACCTGGGGACTTGGCAGTGAAGGGATCCCGAGATCACCATCCCAAAGCGATCCAGACCCCCTCTTCCCTGTAGATGTCGGATCGGGCATGCCGGCTCCAACCGTACCCTTAGCAGCAGGGTCCTCCTCCTCCTCCCCATCAACCCATTAGGAAGGACTTGGTATATACCTGGGAGTTCCCGGCGGCGCGGCCTCTGCTCCTCTGCAGGCGTGTTGGCAATAGGCTCTGCCCGTTGAGACACCGGGGATGGCGGTGGAGCCAACAGCAGCTCCGGTTCCATGGGGGTCGCTGGCGGGATCTGCGCAGCCGCGTCCGGTCCGGGCAGGAGCTTCTCTTCCTCTGCTTCAGCTCCCTGGGCTGTGTACAACTCCTCCGGTATCAGCGGTAAAGAGGGGACAGTATACGCTGCCGATGGTATGGCAGCGGCTCCAAGCTCCGCAAGGTCTGCCAGGAAAAGATCAGGTGCAGCAGTGGCGGGTACCGGTGTTGCGGGTACCGCAGGTGTAGGCCTCTCCTGGGCACGCTGCAAGTTCAATGTCCATAGCGCCCCTCGCCTCAGTCGCAGGCGGCGCGTCAGCTGAATAATCTCATCCTCCAGCTGTTGGTGATTCATCCCTGAGATCGGGTCGGAGCCTTCAGCCATGGCGCCAGGGAGATCCGTTTCCCCGCGCTCCGCAGGCCTCCTTCCCTCACTCTCCAAAATGGCGTTCTGGCGTTCTTCCTGCCTCGGCACCGTTCCGGCCACTGGCTTCTTCTGGCCCTCCTCCCGGGGGCGGCGTCTTCTTCCAGCGCCTCCATACTAAGCCAGTATACGAACCCCTCGGGGGGGTGGGCCATGTCGCTGTCACATAGTAATTCAGGCAGGGAAGGCCCAATACTCTTCGCGGTCTTTTCCTAGGACCTCCCATCTCTTCACGCCCTTCTTCCCCGTGCCAGCGGCCATTTCTAATGTCCATTTTACAGTCTATTAAATCAGGTCTTCTGCACATTTTCAAAAGTATAAAGTCTCACAAATTTCAGGCGCACAGAACCCGATGGCATCGGGTCTCGTCATCCTGTTTGTGACGCCAAATTGGGTCGCCCTCCCAGGGCTGTGGGGTACTCGGTACCGGGCCGGTGTCAGGGGAATGTGTCACAGCAGCGGTGACCCGGTCTGTGGCCCTGGGCGCCCAAATCAATGGTGGTTTGTAGTTAATGGAATGGAATAGTTTGTGACGCCACCGGTGGTGTTTGGCAAGCAAGATGTTAAGCCAACGCTGCGTGCAGATCCTCTGGGGCTGATGGTGTGTTGCAGCATAGATGGTGTAGCTCCCCACAGGTGAAGTTGTAACCCCAGGGCAGTGTAGTTGCAATAGATGAGAATAGGCGCAGGTGGTGTGAGGAATGTTGGTACCCAGATGTAGCGGTGCTGACGGTGTTAGCGCACAAATGAATGGAAGACACCAGGGCTTGCAGTTCCAAAGCTTTACTCACAGTCCGTGGTACACACTGGTGCCTGTCTCCGTGCCGTGTCCTCCGGGACAGAGACTCAATCAACCTCCCGGGCAAGTCAGGATTCTCCTCTCCAACACTCCGCCAACATGTACCTCTCCTGAACGACTCCTCTATTGCGCCTTGTAGTGTGAAGAGCTCCAGTACTGTGGTCCTCTGGAGTTCCTCCTGTCAGATGTTCCTAACAACTCTACTTGTATGGCAGACAACTGTAGCCTCTCTCGGGGACTCCATTCTCTGGAGTCCTGGCTCTCTATTCAGTTGCTGTTGTGCCCCAAGTCTTAGATGGGAGTAGTGCATTTACAGCCAACTACTCCACCGGTGTCTGCTGAAGAACCATAAGTGTCCATACAACCTCGGGGACCGGGCCCCGGCCTTGCGCTTAGAACCTATAGGCAGCGTTCCTCTTCCAACCCACGACTCCTCTCTGTTCTCTCTACTCCTCTTTCCTTTGGAAGCTTAGGTTGCAGTTCTACGTCTTTCTCCTTCTGTTCCTTTCCCGTGCCAGCTGGCTCAGATCACTGAGGCAGCTGCAGCACTCCTTCTTCTCTCCCTCTTCTAGGGATCTCCTTCCTCTCAGACCCGTCCTCAGACTCTCCTGACTGACTGTCCACACTCCCTTCAGACTGATCTGTAATTCTAAACCTTCCAAACCTTTTATATGGATCTCAACTCCACCCACCTCCCAGCACATCAGTGTTCCATGCAGGGAACCACCAAGGCACTCCTAATGTCTAGGAGGAGAGAGACACCTCACTGTGGATGTGCAGAACTACCCTGTTGTATGGGATGCTAGTGTTGGAGTGTGGAAAGGAGTTCCCAACTTACCTAGTTGGTGGGGCACTACACCTTAGGAGAAGGTGCAGTACCTCTGTGGTGACTGAGCCTCAGGGGCGCCACATATAATGTCACTGGTGATCACTGTATTACCTGTACACTATATACAGAGCTCATGTGTATAATGACACCGGTGATCACTGTATTACCTGTACAAAATATACAGAGCTCCGGTGTATAATGTCACTGATCACTGTATTACCTGTACACTGACACTATATACAGAGCTCCTGTGTATAATGTCACTGATCACTGTATTATGTGTACACTGACACTATATACAGAGCTCCTCTTTATGTCACTGTTGATTACTGTATTACCTTTACACTGACACTATAAACAGAGCTCCTGTGTATACTGTCCCTGGTGATCACTGTATTACCTGTACACTGACACTATATACAGAGCTCCTGTGTATAATGTCTCCGGTGATCACTGTATTACCTGTACACTATATTCTATATACAGAGCTCCTGTGTATAATGTCATTGGTGATCACTGTATTACCTGTACACTGACACTATATACAGAGCTCCTGTGTATAATGGCATTGGTGATCACTGTATTACCTGTACACTATACACTATATACAGAGCTCCTGTGTGTAATGTCACTGGTGATCACTGTATTACCTGTACAATGACACTGTATACAGAGCTCCTGTGTATAATGTCACTCGTGATCACTGTATTACCTGTACACTGACACTATATACAGAGTGTCATGATCCAATGTGGATCTGACAGTTTAAATGCACAAAGTGAACTTTTTTTCCTTTCGCTTGGTGCCAAAGTGGGTTGATTGCCCCCGGTGGCCATTAGAATTATTACACGTGGTGTCGTTCATTCTAAGTTGCCCGGTGGTGAGTGGTATCGCACCTTAGTTTTAGGGTTAATGTGCACACAATTACAAATCAGGTGTTAGGCTCTATAAAAGGGAGCCAGGTGGGTTCAACCACTGTTGGTGATATTGTGTGTTAGTCATTCACAAGCAAGCCTGGGTGAATGAAGGAGCTGAACATGAGTCCTGCGCAGCCCAGTCAGAGGGGACGAGTGGCTGTTAGGTGGTCTGCAAGAAGGGCTGGCATGGCTTGGTGGAGTCACAGTTTATGGTGTTGGCAGGAAGTACTTGCATGGCTTGGTGGAGTGACGACTAAGGAGAGAGTTGCACTCAGCATGCAGAACTTGGTTGATGAGAGCTGGACTCAAGCATGCTGGACTTCTTGGGCAGGAGCTGAACTCATCTTTGGGACTCTGTTACTGGACAGCTGCAACTGGTGGTGGACTCTGCTCCAAGGCTGCACTATGGTGAAGGATCCAGTTATGGTGAAGATCCGGGTGGAGGAGAAGATGCACTCACGTGGAGGGCTCTGTTGCTAGGAGCGTACGCAACAGAGCAAAGCTAAGTGGTGTTTCCCCTGTTTTGTCATCTTTCCTCATGTGTGTTTTAGTGCAGTGGTGGGATTAGTTTCCGCACCAACCAATTCCCTAGTGAGGGTTTAGGTCAGGACAAGCTAGGGTTTTTAGGTTCCTGTTGCGCGCCCGGTGCGGAACCGGCATAGGGAACGTTAGGAGTGCAGGGACACTGGCTCAGGGGAGCTCAGGAGGTCTCCACTTCCCTATTCCCTATCGCAGGGCCCACCATTGTTAACGTTTCCCAGGTTTCCCTTATTGTTTAAATTCGCCTTACCGGAGGCGGGGTTTCCAGACTTGTATATACGTGTAATGTCTAAATTCACCAGTTGGAGGCGGTGTATCCAGCTGCACGTGTTTATTATTTAAATTCGCCCCACTGGAGGCGGTGTATCCAGGGTCACGTGCGTCACATGGGTTCGCCTTGCGGTACTCGCTGCATCCAGACACGCGTGACCGTGACACAGAGCTCCTGTGTATAATGTCACTGGCGATCACTGTATTACCTGTACACTGACACTATATACAGAGCTCCTGCGTATAATGTCAATAGTGAGCACTGCATTACCTGTACACTGACACTTTATACAGAGCTCCTGTATATAATGTCACTGGTGATCACTGTATTACCTGTACACTGACACTATATAAAGAGATCCTGTGAATAATGTCACTGGTGATCACTGTATTACCTGTACACTATACACTATATACAGAGCTCCTGCGTATAATGTCACTGGTGATCCCTGTATTACCTGTACACTGACACTATATACAGAGCTCGTCTGTATTTTGTCACTGGTGATCACTGTATTACCTGTACACTATATACAGAGCTCCTGTGTATTTTGTCACTGGTGATCACCATATTACCTGTACACTATATACAGAGCTCGTCTGTATTTTGTCACTGGTGATCACTGTATTACCTGTACACTATATACAGAGCTTCTGTGTATAATGTCACTTGTGATCACTGTATTACCTGTACACTGACACTATATACAGAGCTCCTGTGTATAATGTCACTGGTGATCACTGTATTACCTGTACACTATATACAGAGCTTCTGTGTATAATGTCACTTGTGATCACTGTATTACCTGTACACTGACACTATATACAGAGCTCCTGTGTATAATGGCATTGGTGATCACTGTATTACCTGTACACTATACACTATATACAGAGCTCCTGTGTGTAATGTCACTGGTGATCACTGTATTACCTGTACACTGACATTATATACAGAGTTCCTGTGTATAATGTCACTGGTGATCACTGTATTACCTGTACACTGACACTGTATACAGAGCTCCTGTGTAAAATGTCACTGGTGATCACTGTATTACCTGTACAATGACACTGTATACAGAGCTCCTGTGTATAATGTCACTCGTGATCACTGTATTACCTGTACACTGACACTATATACAGAGTGTCATGATCCAATGTGGATCTGACAGTTTAAATGCACAAAGTGAACTTTTTTTCCTTTCGCTTGGTGCCAAAGTGGGTTGATTGCCCCCGGTGGCCATTAGAATTATTACACGTGGTGTCGTTCATTCTAAGTTGCCCGGTGGTGAGTGGTATCGCACCTTAGTTTTAGGGTTAATGTGCACACAATTACAAATCAGGTGTTAGGCTCTATAAAAGGGAGCCAGGTGGGTTCAACCACTGTTGGTGATATTGTGTGTTAGTCATTCACAAGCAAGCTTGGGTGAATGAAGGAGCTGAACATGAGTCCTGCGCAGCCCAGTCAGAGGGGACGAGTGGCTGTTAGGTGGTCTGCAAGAAGGGCTGGCATGGCTTGGTGGAGTCACAGTTTATGGTGTTGGCAGGAAGTACTTGCATGGCTTGGTGGAGTGACGACTAAGGAGAGAGTTGCACTCAGCATGCAGAACTTGGTTGATGAGAGCTGGACTCAAGCATGCTGGACTTCTTGGGCAGGAGCTGAACTCATCTTTGGGACTCTGTTACTGGACAGCTGCAACTGGTGGTGGACTCTGCCCCAAGGCTGCACTATGGTGAAGGATCCAGTTATGGTGATGGATCCGGGTGGAGGAGAAGATGCACTCAGGTGGAGGGCTCTGTTGCTAGGAGCATACGCAACAGAGCAAAGCTAAGTGGTGTTTCCCCTGTTTTGTCATCTTTCCTCATGTGTGTTTTAGTGCAGTGGTGGGATTAGTTTCTGCACCAACCAATTCCCTAGTGAGGGTTTAGGTCAGGACAAGCTAGGGTTTTTAGGTTCCTGTTGCGCGCCCGGTGCGGAACTGGCATAGGGAACGTTAGGAGTGCAGGGACACTGGCTCAGGGGAGCTCAGGAGGTCTCCACTTCCCTATTCCCTATCGCAGGGCCCACCATTGTTAACGTTTCCCAGGTTTCCCTTATTGTTTAAATTCGCCTTACCGGAGGCGGGGTTTCCAGACTTGTATATACGTGTAATGTCTAAATTCGCCAGTTGGAGGCGGTGTATCCAGCTGCACGTGTTTATTATTTAAATTCGCCCCACTGGAGGCGGTGTATCCAGGGTCACGTGCGTCACATGGGTTCGCCTTGCGGTACTCGCTGCGTCCAGACACGCGTGACCGTGACACAGAGCTCCTGTGTATAATGTCACTGGCGATCACTGTATTACCTGTACACTGACACTATATACAGAGCTCCTGCGTATAATGTCAATAGTGAGCACTGCATTACCTGTACACTGACACTTTATACAGAGCTCCTGTATATAATGTCACTGGTGATCACTGTATTACCTGTACACTGACACTATATAAAGAGATCCTGTGAATAATGTCACTGGTGATCACTGTATTACCTGTACACTATACACTATATACAGAGCTCCTGCATATAATGTCACTGGTGATCCCTGTATTACCTGTACACTGACACTATATAAAGAGCTCGTCTGTATTTTGTCACTGGTGATCACTGTATTACCTGTACACTATATACAGAGCTCCTGTGTATTTTGTCACTGGTGATCACCATATTACCTGTACACTATATACAGAGCTCGTCTGTATTTTGTCACTGGTGATCACTGTATTACCTGTACACTATATACAGAGCTTCTGTGTATAATGTCACTTGTGATCACTGTATTACCTGTACACTGACACTATATACAGAGCTCCTGTGTATAATGTCACTGGTGATCACTGTATTACCTGTACACTATATACAGAGCTTCTGTGTATAATGTCACTTGTGATCACTGTATTACCTGTGCACTGACACTATATACAGAGCTCCTGTGTATAATGTCACTGGTGATCCCTGTATTACCTGTACACTGACACTATATACAGAGCTCCTGTGTATAATGTCACTGGTGATCCCTGTATTACCTGTACACTGACACTATATACAGAGCTCCTGTGTATAATGTCACTGATGATCACTGTATTACGTGTACACTGAGTACACAGACACTGTACGCTGTGTACTATATACAGAGCTCCTCTGTATAATGGCACTTATAATAAAATTAGAATTTTTTTATGAATGATCAGTATTCTAATATTCGGTCACTATGTGATTGTAATATGCGGTCTCGTCACAGTGTGGCAGTATTTGTCCATTTTTATGTTGTTATTGTTCATTTTAAAAATTGTATGTGACCTATTCCCTTAAAGAAAAATAGATAAAAATCTACCTAAGGCTATGTGCACACGCTGCGGATTCACCTGCAGGTTTTTTCGCACAGAACCGCATGTATAACCACAGGTAAAGTGTCCTGCGGTTTGGTCTGCGGTTTTCCCCTGTGGTTTCACACCTCTACTATGTTAATGGTGTGAAACCGCAGCGGAATCCGCAGAAACAATTGACATGCTGCGGTTTATAAACCGCAGCAAAACCGCACGGAAAAAACCGCAGCATGAGCACAGCGGTTTTTAAAACCCATAGGGTAACATGGTACTGTACCATGTCTGCGGAACTGCTGCATTTCCGCAGGGCCAAAAACACTGCAGAACCGCAGCAGATCCGCAGCGTGTGCACATAGCCTAAAAAGAGAATTGGATATTTTAACAAATTAGGTTAGAGTAGAGTTTGGCAAAGCCAACATAGTGCACCTAGTCGCAGTGGCAGCTTAAAGCAAGAGCATTCCTGGGAGGAATCTCAAGGGGGCCCTGAAAATGTTGCCAATATGGGGTCCTGAAATCCCCGGTGGCAGCCCTGGGCCCTCCTCCTTACCGTCATGCTGGTAGCAGGTTACAACATTGCTCTGATGCCCCCCTGAGGCTTTTTTGCCTCTATACTGCTCTTTCTATTTCAGTGAGTTCATCTGGTTTTCTTGAACTTTTCCTTTTCTACCATCCATTTTCTGCTTTGATTCTCTGCATTTACTTGCACACCATTTTCGTGCTGTGGTTAACGCTCTTATCCGTCCGCATCTTGGTGGTTTTGGGGAGTTTGTACCATAGTCGGATGCAGCACTTCAGTATAGAGGCACGTTCACACGGCGTTTTTTGGTCTCAGTCATCTATATTACATATATGATAAGTTGTGACACAATTGTCTTTTGAGCGCCATTTATCATTCTGTGTTTTGATCTCTTGCAGTTTATTCAGGCTGCCGGCAGGTGTTTCTACAATCCTAATACAATGAGGAGTTTCTGTGACCTGCCGCTAGCACTGTGGAGGAGTCACTGATTGCTCCCTATACAGTCCTTTACTGGTTATTTGTGCAGCCATTTTTCTGGACTTTTGAATGTTTTTCTGTTCTTGTTGTTCAGTTGTGTTTGTTTTCATTAATAAATCTTGATTACATTTGGGGGATCGTGATGTGGAAACAGTGGCCTGCATGGTTGTAAATGGCCGATATGTATCACAGAGGTGGGTGGCCCTGTGATGGAAGCCTGGGCATGTGTTTTGCTCAGCAGATCTCCTGCTGAGGGTTTCTTGCTTTACATTGGGGAGGCTTACAGGTGACTTGGTGAGATGGGTGGGACCAGTCACCTACAAACCCACCCAGGAGCGTGTGTCTGAACGCCCAAAGTAAAACCTCTGTGTGTGTGTGTGGCTGTGTGTGTTAACAGGACCTGCAATGAGATCATGACCATGTGATCCATACCTCACCTGTGGGTGTGGTTACAGACCATATAATGTGACCAGGGTGGGTCACATGGGCAGAGTGTGTGTACCTGAATGGTTCCGGCTGCAAGGTCCTGTAACACCTGTGTTGGGAGATCCTGGGAGTAGGATTGGATCCCTGAAGAGCACATGGTGGTAGGCTTTGGACCTGGTGAGGCCGGTGTGTTGGGAGATCCTGGAAGTAGGATCGGATCCCTGAATAGCACCCGAGGAGGCCTGGGTGTTGGACGAATGAGTCCTGAATAGAACCCGGACAGGCCACATGTCTTAGCGGAGTCTGAAGGCATTGCGTTTGGGGGAGCTACCCTCCGTCTGAGGATTTGGACTGTCAGTACTGCACAGGACACAAGGACGGTGATCCCAGTTTGGCAGGTTCCCAAGGAACCAGGGCTGACAGGAGGTCAGTCTGTGGAGCAGGAGCTCCTAAGAGGTAACCCCGGACAGGAGGAAATAACTGTGTTTAGGCTATAGAGCATGCGTGCTGGACATGGCACAGCCTGTGTGACCACAGGTCTGAGAGAGCGGAGCTCTACTATGAACATTGAGGAATCATCTGTCTGATGTAAGACTGTTGCCTTTTCTTCATGCTTCCATGGTTTATGCTGTATAAAAATAAACCGTATAGACTGTTTATGTGAAAAACTCGTGCCTGACCCTATTAATCCGCTGTCCCCCAACACTAACAGTAAGCACTGACCAACAATATATATATATTATGACGTAGCGGTCGCTAGCGGGTTGGGATGTACTTGCTCGGCAGCGATATAACATTCAGGAGGACTGTATTTTCTTAAAAGTTCACCTGGATTTACTGCTCCTTATCCCCAGCAGCACAAACACAAAGTAAAACAGCCTTTAGATCCGGCAAAACAAAAATAATAGTGTCCATAAACAGGGCTTGGCTCCGTCAGGCCTGTGGGCACACAGGCTGTACCATGTCCAGCACGCAGGCTCTATAGCCTAAACATAGTCTCTCACTGACCCACGGTCAGTATCACTCACGGATGTCAGACTGTCCACTTCGGAGGTATCTCACAGACCTCCTTCCTCTGGCTCAGACTAGCCAGCACTGCCACATCTGCCAAACACACAGGCTCCATTAGGTAGCCTCTTACCACCCACAGGAGAGGTAACAACACAAGCACTGGTCAGGTGATCATGACATCACCGCAGGTCCTTAAACATACACTACCACATACAGGCTTCATTAGGTATTCAGACACATCACTTGAGTGGGTATGTAGGTGACTGAACCCACCCATCTCTCTAAGTCACCTGAAAGCCTCCCAATGTATAGCAAAACACGCCCAGGCTTCCATCACAGGGCCACCCACCTCTGCGATACATACCGCCCATCCATCACATGACCAGTCGCCATGCCACAATATATAGGTATTTCATAGAGAGATACATAGTAGAATATCCGGAAATTCATTTGTCGGCTTTTGCAAAATCACTGCAGAAGCCGACAGGATAGGACACATGGTTTACATACAGTAAATCATTGCATATCAGTAAGATTTATATATGTCCCTCAGTAATAATGTCAGTAGTGTGTGTGTGTTAAATTTTGGAGTTGTAGGTGTTAAATTAAAGGATTAATTCACGGAAAAAAATGGCGTAGGCTCCCGCAGTAATTTCTCCGCCAGAGAGGGAAAGCCAGTGACTGAGGGCAGATATTAATCTAATATATAAAGCTCAAGTGTGTGTGTGTATGTCCGGGATAGGCATCCGCACCGTCGCAGCTACAGCAACAAAATTTGGCACAGTCACACGTCTGGACCCCGAGAGCGTCCTAAGATATGTTGTGAGGCGAAATTTTAACCCCGCGCGTTCCAATTCACCAAACAATTTTGCCCCTATCTACATACTGGGGAAATAGTGTGTGTGTATCATGCCCCGCCCCTCATTATGATGTCACAATGGTTGCCATGGCGACGCTGATGACATCATAGGTTGCAAGCCCCGCCGCTCATTATGATGTCATAATGGTTGACTATGGGATGGAGGCTGTGTGATGGGTATATGGGCACTGGACTATGGGATGGTGGATATGTATGATGGGTATATGGGCACTGGACTATGGGATGGAGGATATGCATGATGGGTATATGGGCACTGGACTATGGGATGGAGGATATGCATGATGGGTATATGGGCACTGGCCTATGGGATGGAGGATATGTATGATGGGTATATGGGCACTGGCCTATGGGATGGAGGATATGTATGATGGGTATATGGGCACTGGACTATGGGATGGAGGATATGTATGATGGGTATATGGGCACTGGACTATGGGATGGAGGATATGCATGATGGGTATATGGGCACTGGACTATGGGATGGAGGATATGTATGATGGGTATATGGGCACTGGACTATGGGATGGAGGATATGTATGATGGGTATATGGGCACTGGACTATGGGATGGAGGATATGTATGATGGGTATATGGGCACTGGACTATGGGATGGAGGATATGTATGATGGGTATATGGGCACTGGCCTATGGGATGGAGGATATGTATGATGGGTATATGGGCACTGGACTATGGGATGGAGGATATGCATGATGGGTATATGGGCACTGGACTATGGGATGGAGGATATGTATGATGGGTATATGGGCACTGGACTATGGGATGGAGGATATGCATGATGGGTATATGGGCACTGGACTATGGGATGGAGGATATGTATGATGGGTATATGGGCACGGGACTATGGGATGGAGGATATGTATGATGGGTATATGGGCACGGGACTATGGGATGGAGGAAATGTATGATGGGTATATGGGCACGGGACTATGGGATGGAGGATATGTATGATGGGTATATGGGCACGGGACTATGGGATGGAGGATATGTATGATGGGTATATGGGCACGGGACTATGGGATGGAGGATATGTATGATGGGTATATGGGCACGGGACTATGGGATGGAGGATATGTATGATGGGTATATGGGCACGGGCCTATGGGATGGAGGATATGTATGATGG
The DNA here is from genome assembly GCF_039654945.1 of Dendrobates tinctorius. Taxonomy (NCBI): domain Eukaryota; kingdom Metazoa; phylum Chordata; class Amphibia; order Anura; family Dendrobatidae; genus Dendrobates; species Dendrobates tinctorius. Next base: position 1,459,494 of record NW_027361899.1, on the reverse strand, counting down.
GTATATGGGCACTGGACTATGGGATGGAGGATGTGTGATGAGTATATGGGCACTGGACTATGGGATGGAGGATATGTATGATGGGTATATGGGCACGGGACTATGGGATGGAGGATGTGTGATGGGTATATGGGCATGGGACTATGGGATGGTGGATATGTATGATGGGTATATGGGCATGGGACTATGGGATGGTGGATATGTATGATGGGTATATGGGCACGGGACTATGGGATGGAGGATATGTATGATGGGTATATGGGCACGGGACTATGGGATGGAGGATGTGTATGATGGGTATATGGGCATGGGACTATGGGATGGAGGATATGTATGATGGGTATATGGGCATGGGACTATGGGATGGAGGATATGTATGATGGGTATATGGGCACGGGACTATGGGATGGAGGATATGTATGATGGGTATATGGGCACTGGACTATGGGATGGAGGATGTGTGATGAGTATATGGGCACTGGACTATGGGATGGAGGATATGTATGATGGGTATATGGGCACGGGACTATGGGATGGAGGATGTGTGATGGGTATATGGGCATGGGACTATGGGATGGTGGATATGTATGATGGGTATATGGGCATGGGACTATGGGATGGTGGATATGTATGATGGGTATATGGGCACGGGACTATGGGATGGAGGATATGTATGATGGGTATATGGGCACGGGACTATGGGATGGAGGATATGTATGATGGGTATATGGGCACGGGACTATGGGATGGAGGATATGTATGATGGGTATATGGGCACTGGACTATGGGATGGAGGATATGTATGATGGGTATATGGGCACTGGACTATGGGATGGAGGATATGCATGATGGGTATATGGGCACTGGACTATGGGATGGAGGATATGTATGATGGGTATATGGGCACGGGACTATGGGATGGAGGATATGTATGATGGGTATATGGGCACGGGACTATGGGATGGAGGAAATGTATGATGGGTATATGGGCACGGGACTATGGGATGGAGGATATGTATGATGGGTATATGGGCACGGGACTATGGGATGGAGGATATGTATGATGGGTATATGGGCACGGGACTATGGGATGGAGGATATGTATGATGGGTATATGGGCACGGGACTATGGGATGGAGGATATGTATGATGGGTATATGGGCACGGGCCTATGGGATGGAGGATATGTATGATGGGTATATGGGCACTGGACTATGGGATGGAGGATGTGTGATGAGTATATGGGCACTGGACTATGGGATGGAGGATATGTATGATGGGTATATGGGCACGGGACTATGGGATGGAGGATGTGTGATGGGTATATGGGCATGGGACTATGGGATGGTGGATATGTATGATGGGTATATGGGCATGGGACTATGGGATGGTGGATATGTATGATGGGTATATGGGCACGGGACTATGGGATGGAGGATATGTATGATGGGTATATGGGCACGGGACTATGGGATGGAGGATGTGTATGATGGGTATATGGGCATGGGACTATGGGATGGAGGATATGTATGATGGGTATATGGGCATGGGACTATGGGATGGAGGATATGTATGATGGGTATATGGGCACGGGACTATGGGATGGAGGATATGTATGATGGGTATATGGGCACTGGACTATGGGATGGAGGATGTGTGATGAGTATATGGGCACTGGACTATGGGATGGAGGATATGTATGATGGGTATATGGGCACGGGACTATGGGATGGAGGATGTGTGATGGGTATATGGGCATGGGACTATGGGATGGTGGATATGTATGATGGGTATATGGGCATGGGACTATGGGATGGTGGATATGTATGATGGGTATATGGGCACGGGACTATGGGATGGAGGATATGTATGATGGGTATATGGGCACGGGACTATGGGATGGAGGATGTGTATGATGGGTATATGGGCATGGGACTATGGGATGGAGGATATGTATGATGGGTATATGGGCATGGGACTATGGGATGGTGGATATGTATGATGGGTATATGGGCACAGGACTATGGGATGGAGGATATGTATGATGGGTATATGGGCACGGGACTATGGGATGGAGGATATGTATGATGGGTATATGGGCACGGGACTATGGGATGGAGGATATGTATGATGGGTATATGGGCACTGGACTATGGGATGGAGGATGTGTGATGAGTATATGGGCACTGGACTATGGGATGGAGGATATGTATGATGGGTATATGGGCACGGGACTATGGGATGGAGGATATGTATGATGGGTATATGGGCACTGGACTATGGGATGGAGGATGTGTGATGAGTATATGGGCACTGGACTATGGGATGGAGGATATGTATGATGGGTATATGGGCACGGGACTATGGGATGGAGGATATGTATGATGGGTATATGGGCACGGGACTATGGGATGGAGGATATGTATGATGGGTATATGGGCATGGGACTATGGGATGGAGGATGTGTATGATGGGTATATGGGCACTGGACTATGGGATGGAGGATATGTATGATGGGTGTATGGGCACGGGACTATGGGATGGAGGATATGTATGATGGGTATATGGGCACTGGACTATGGGATGGAGGATGTGTGATGGGTATATGGGCACTGGACTATGGGATGGAGGATATGTATGATGGGTATATGGGCACTGGACTATGGGATGGAGGATGTGTGATGGGTATATGGGCACGGGACTATGGGATGGAGGATATGTATGATGGGTATATGAGCACTGGACTATGGGATGGAGGATGTGTGATGAGTATATGGGCACTGGACTATGGGATGGAGGATATGTATGATGGGTATATGGGCATGGGACTATGGGATGGAGGATGTGTATGATGGGTATATGGGCACTGGACTATGGGATGGAGGATATGTATGATGGGTGTATGGGCACGGGACTATGGGATGGAGGATATGTATGATGGGTATATGGGCACTGGACTATGGGATGGAGGATGTGTGATGGGTATATGGGCACGGGACTATGGGATGGAGGATATGTATGATGGGTATATGGGCACTGGACTATGGGATGGAGGATGTGTGATGGGTATATGGGCATGGGACTATGGGATGGAGGATGTGTGATGAGTATATGGGCACTGGACTATGGGATGGAGGATATGTATGATGGGTATATGGGCACGGGACTATGGGATGGAGGATATGTATGATGGGTATATGGGAACGGGACTATGGGATGGAGGATATGTATGATGGGTATATGGGCACTGGACTATGGGATGGAGGATGTGTGATGGGTATATGGGCATGGGACTATGGGATGGAGGATATGTATGATGGGTATATGGGCACTGGACTATGGGATGGAGGATGTGTGATGGGTATATGGGCATGGGACTATGGGATGGAGGATGTGTGATGAGTATATGGGCACTGGACTATGGGATGGAGGATATGTATGATGGGTATATGGGCATGGGACTATGGGATGGAGGATGTGTATGATGGGTATATGGGCACTGGACTATGGGATGGAGGATATGTATGATGGGTGTATGGGCACTGGACTATGGGATGGAGGATATGTATGATGGGTATATGGGCACTGGACTATGGGATGGAGGATATGTATGATGGGTATATGGGCACGGGACTATGGGATGGAGGATGTGTGATGGGTATATGGGCATGGGACTATGGGATGGAGGATGTGTATGACGGGTATATGGGCACTGGACTATGGGATGGAGGATATGTATGATGGGTATATGGGCACGGGACTATGGGATGGAGGATATGTATGATGGGTATATGGGCATGGGACTATGGGATGGAGGATGTGTATGATGGGTATATGGGCACTGGACTATGGGATGGAGGATATGTATGATGGGTGTATGGGCACTGGACTATGGGATGGAGGATATGTATGATGGGTATATGGGCACTGGACTATGGGATGGAGGATATGTATGATGGGTGTATGGGCACTGGACTATGGGATGGAGGATGTGTGATGGGTATATGGGCATGGGACTATGGGATGGAGGATGTGTATGACGGGTATATGGGCACTGGACTATGGGATGGAGGATATGTATGATGGGTATATGGGCACGGGACTATGGGATGGAGGATATGTATGATGAGTATATGGGCACTGGACTATGGGATGGAGGATATGTATGATGGGTATATGGGCACTGGACTATGGGATGGAGGATATGTATGATGGGTATATGGGCATGGGACTATGGGATGGAGGATATGTATGATGGGTATATGGGCACTGGACTATGGGATGGAAGATATGTATGATGAGTATATGGGCACTGGACTATGGGATGGAGGATATGTATGATGGGTATATGGGCACTGGACTATGAGATGGAGGATATGTATGATGGGTATATGGGCACGGGACTATGGGATGGAGGATATGTATGATGAGTATATGGGCACTGGACTATGGGATGGAGGATATGTATGATGGGTATATGGGCACTGGACTATGGGATGGAGGATATGTATGATGGGTATATGGGCACGGGACTATGGGATGGAGGATATGTATGATGGGTATATGGGCACGGGACTATGGGATGGAGGATATGTATGATGGGTATATGGGCACGGGACTATGGGATGGAGGATGTGTATGATGGGTATATGGGCACGGGACTATGGGATGGAGGATGTGTGATGGGTATATGGGCACGGGACTATGGGATGGAGGATATGTATGATGGGTATATGGGCACTGGACTATGGGATGGAGGATATGTATGATGGGTATATGGGCACGGGACTATGGGATGGAGGATATGTATGATGGGTATATGGGCACGGGACTATGGGATGGAGGATATGTATGATGGGTATATGGGCACTGGACTATGGGATGGAGGATATGTATGATGGGTATATGGGCACGGGACTATGGGATGGAGGATATGTATGACGGGTATATGGGCACTGGACTATGGGATGGAGGATGTGTGATGGGTATATGGGCACGGGACTATGGGATGGTGGATATGTATGATGGGTATATGGGCACGGGACTATGGGATGGAGGATATGTATGATGGGTATATGGGCACTGGACTATGGGATGGAGGATGTGTGATGGGTATATGGGCACGAGACTATGGGATGGAGGATATGTATGATGGGTATATGGGCACGGGACAATGGGATGGAGGATATGTATGACGGGTATATGGGCACTGGACTATGGGATGGAGGATATGTATGATGGGTATATGGGCACGGGACTATGGGATGGAGGATATGTATGACGGGTATATGGGCACGGGACTATGGGATGGAGGATATGTGTGATGGGTATATGGGCACGGGACTATGGGATGGTGGATATGTATGATGGGTATATGGGCACGGGACTATGGGATGGAGGATATGTATGATGGGTATATGGGCACGGGACTATGGGATGGAGGATATGTATGATGGGTATATGGGCACGGGACTATGGGATGGAGGATATGTATGATGGGTATATGGGCACGGGACTATGGGATGGAGGATATGTATGATGGGTATATGGGCACGGGACTATGGGATGGAGGATGTGTATGACGGGTATATGGGCACTGGACTATGGGATGGAGGATATGTATGATGGGTATATGGGCACGGGACTATGGGATGGAGGATATGTATGACGGGTATATGGGCACGGGACTATGGGATGGAGGATGTGTGATGGGTATATGGGCACGGGACTATGGGATGGTGGATATGTATGATGGGTATATGGGCACGGGACTATGGGATGGAGGATATGTATGATGGGTATATGGGCACTGGACTATGGGATGGAGGATGTGTGATGGGTATATGGGCACGAGACTATGGGATGGAGGATATGTATGATTGGTATATGGGCACGGGACTATGGGATGGAGGATATGTATGATGGGTATATGGGCACGGGACTATGGGATGGAGGATGTGTATGACGGGTATATGGGCACTGGACTATGGGATGGAGGATATGTATGATGGGTATATGGGCACGGGACTATGGGATGGAGGATATGTATGACGGGTATATGGGCACGGGACTATGGGATGGAGGATGTGTGATGGGTATATGGGCACGGGACTATGGGATGGTGGATATGTATGATGGGTATATGGGCACGGGACTATGGGATGGAGGATATGTATGATGGGTATATGGGCACTGGACTATGGGATGGAGGATGTGTGATGGGTATATGGGCACGAGACTATGGGATGGAGGATATGTATGATGGGTATATGGGCACGGGACTATGGGATGGAGGATATGTATGATGGGTATATGGGCACGGGACTATGGGATGGAGGATATGTATGACGGGTATATGGGCACGGGACTATGGGATGGAGGATATGTATGATGGGTATATGGGCACGGGACTATGGGATGGAGGATATGTATGACGGGTATATGGGCACTGGACTATGGGATGGAGGATATGTATGATGGGTATATGGGCACGGGACTATGGGATGGAGGATATGTATGACGGGTATATGGGCACGGGACTATGGGATGGAGGATATGTGTGATGGGTATATGGGCACGGGACTATGGGATGGTGGATATGTATGATGGGTATATGGGCACGGGACTATGGGATGGAGGATATGTATGATGGGTATATGGGCACGGGACTATGGGATGGAGGATATGTATGATGGGTATATGGGCACGGGACTATGGGATGGAGGATGTGTGATGGGTATATGGGCACGGGACTATGGGATGGAGGATATGTATGACGGGTATATGGGCACGGGACTATGGGATGGAGGATGTGTGATGGGTATATGGGCACGGGACTATGGGATGGTGGATATGTATGATGGGTATATGGGCATGGGACTATGGGATGGAGGATATGTATGATGGGTATATGGGCACGGGACTATGGGATGGAGGATATGTATGACGGGTATATGGGCACTGGACTATGGGATGGAGGATGTGTATGATGGGTATATGGGCACTGGACTATGGAATGGAGGATATGTATGACGGGTATATGGGCACTGGACTATGGGATGGAGGATGTGTATGACGGGTATATGGGCACGGGACTATGGGATGGAGGATATGTATGATGGGTATATGGGCACGGGACTATGGGATGGAGGATGTGTATGATGGGTATATGGGCACGGGACTATGGGATGGAGGATGTGTATGATGGGTATATGGGCACGGGACTATGGGATGGAGGATATGTATGACGGGTATATGGGCACGGGACTATGGGATGGAGGATATGTATGATGGGTATATGGGCATGGGACTATGGGATGGAGGATATGTATGACGGGTATATGGGCACGGGACTATGGGATGGAGGATATGTATGATGGGTATATGGGCACGGGACTATGGGATGGAGGATGTGTATGATGGGTATATGGGCACGGGACTATGGGATGGAGGATGTGTATGATGGGTATATGGGCACGGGACTATGGGATGGAGGATATGTATGACGGGTATATGGGCACGGGACTATGGGATGGAGGATGTGTGATGGGTATATGGGCACTGGACTATGGGATGGAGGATATGTATGATGGGTATATGGGCACGGGACTATGGGATGGAGGATATGTATGATGGGTATATGGGCACTGGACTATGGGATGGAGGATGTGTGATGGGTATATGGGCACGAGACTATGGGATGGAGGATATGTATGATGGGTATATGGGCACGGGACTATGGGATGGAGGATATGTATGATGGGTATATGGGCACGGGACTATGGGATGGAGGATATGTATGATGGGTATATGGGCACGGGACTATGGGATGGAGGATGTGTATGACGGGTATATGGGCACTGGACTATGGGATGGAGGATATGTATGATGGGTATATGGGCACGGGACTATGGGATGGAGGATATGTATGACGGGTATATGGGCACGGGACTATGGGATGGAGGATGTGTGATGGGTATATGGGCACGGGACTATGGGATGGTGGATATGTATGATGGGTATATGGGCACGGGACTATGGGATGGAGGATATGTATGATGGGTATATGGGCACTGGACTATGGGATGGAGGATGTGTGATGGGTATATGGGCACGAGACTATGGGATGGAGGATATGTATGATGGGTATATGGGCACGGGACTATGGGATGGAGGATATGTATGATGGGTATATGGGCACGGGACTATGGGATGGAGGATATGTAAGACGGGTATATGGGCACGGGACTATGGGATGGAGGATATGTATGATGGGTATATGGGCACGGGACTATGGGATGGAGGATATGTATGACGGGTATATGGGCACTGGACTATGGGATGGAGGATATGTATGATGGGTATATGGGCACGGGACTATGGGATGGAGGATATGTATGACGGGTATATGGGCACGGGACTATGGGATGGAGGATATGTGTGATGGGTATATGGGCACGGGACTATGGGATGGTGGATATGTATGATGGGTATATGGGCACGGGACTATGGGATGGAGGATATGTATGATGGGTATATGGGCACGGGACTATGGGATGGAGGATATGTATGATGGGTATATGGGCACGGGACTATGGGATGGAGGATGTGTGATGGGTATATGGGCACGGGACTATGGGATGGAGGATATGTATGACGGGTATATGGGCACGGGACTATGGGATGGAGGATGTGTGATGGGTATATGGGCACGGGACTATGGGATGGTGGATATGTATGATGGGTATATGGGCATGGGACTATGGGATGGAGGATATGTATGATGGGTATATGGGCACGGGACTATGGGATGGAGGATATGTATGACGGGTATATGGGCACTGGACTATGGGATGGAGGATGTGTATGATGGGTATATGGGCACTGGACTATGGAATGGAGGATATGTATGACGGGTATATGGGCACTGGACTATGGGATGGAGGATGTGTATGACGGGTATATGGGCACGGGACTATGGGATGGAGGATATGTATGATGGGTATATGGGCACGGGACTATGGGATGGAGGATGTGTATGATGGGTATATGGGCACGGGACTATGGGATGGAGGATGTGTATGATGGGTATATGGGCACGGGACTATGGGATGGAGGATATGTATGACGGGTATATGGGCACGGGACTATGGGATGGAGGATATGTATGATGGGTATATGGGCATGGGACTATGGGATGGAGGATATGTATGACGGGTATATGGGCACGGGACTATGGGATGGAGGATATGTATGATGGGTATATGGGCACGGGACTATGGGATGGAGGATGTGTATGATGGGTATATGGGCACGGGACTATGGGATGGAGGATGTGTATGATGGGTATATGGGCACGGGACTATGGGATGGAGGATATGTATGACGGGTATATGGGCACGGGACTATGGGATGGAGGATGTGTGATGGGTATATGGGCACTGGACTATGGGATGGAGGATATGTATGATGGGTATATGGGCACGGGACTATGGGATGGAGGATGTGTATGATGGGTATATGGGCACGGGACTATGGGATGGAGGATATGTATGACGGGTATATGGGCACGGGACTATGGGATGGAGGATGTGTGATGGGTATATGGGCACTGGACTATGGGATGGAGGATATGTATGATGGGTATATGGGCACGGGACTATGGGATGGAGGATGTGTGATGGGTATATGGGCACTGGACTATGGGATGGAGGATATGTATGACGGGTATATGGGCACGGGACTATGGAATGGAGGATGTATGATGGGTATATGGGCACTGGACTATGGGATGGAGGATATGTATGATGGGTATATGGGCATGGGACTATGGGATGGAGGATGTGTGATGGGTATATGGGCACGGGACTATGGGATGGAGGATATGTATGACGGGTATATGGGCACGGGACTATGGGATGGAGGATATGTATGATGGGTATATGGGCACGGGACTATGGGATGGAGGATATGTATGATGGGTATATGGGCACTGGACTATGGGATGGAGGATATGTATGATGGGTATATGGGCACTGGACTATGGGATGGAGGATATGTATGACGGGTATATGGGCACGGGACTATGGGATGGAGGATGTAAGATGGGTATATGGGCACGGGACTATGGGATGGAGGATATGTATGATGGGTATATGGGCACGGGACTATGGGATGGAGAATATGTATGATGGGTATATGGGCACGGGACTATGGGATGGAGGATGTATGATGGGTATATGGGCACGGGACTATGGGATGGAGGATATGTATGACGGGTATATGGGCACTGGACTATGGGATGGAGGATATGTATGATGGGTATATGGGCACTGGACTATGGGATGGAGGATATGTATGACGGGTATATGGGCACGGGACTATGGGATGGAGGATGTATGATGGGTATTTTGGCACGGGACTATGGGATGGAGGATATGTATGATGGGTATATGGGCACGGGACTATGGGATGGAGAATATGTATGATGGGTATATGGGCACTGGACTATGGGATGGAGGATGTATGATGGGTATATGGGCACGGGACTATGGGATGGAGGATATGTATGATGGGTATATGGGCATGGGACTATGGGATGGAGGATGTATGATGGGTATATGGGCACGGGACTATGGGATGGAGGATATGTATGACGGGTATATGGGCACTGGACTATGGGATGGAGGATATGTATGATGGGTATATGGGCACTGGACTATGGGATGGAGGATATGTATGACGGGTATATGGGCACGGGACTATGGGATGGAGGATGTATGATGGGTATATGGGCACGGGACTATGGGATGGAGGATATATATGATGGGTATATGGGCACGGGACTATGGGATGGAGAAAATGTATGATGGGTATATGGGCACTGGACTATGGGATGGAGGATGTATGATGGGTATATGGGCACGGGACTATGGGATGGAGGATGTGTATGATGGGTATATGGGCACGGGACTATGGGATGGAGGATATGTATGACGGGTATATGGGCACTGGACTATGGGATGGAGGATGTGTATGATGGGTATATGGGCATGGGACTATGGGATGGAGGATATGTATGACGGGTATATGGGCACAGGACTATGGGATGGAGGATGTGTATGATGGGTATATGGGCATGGGACTATGGGATGGAGGATGTGTATGATGGGTATATGGGCATGGGACTATGGGATGGAGGATATGTATGATGGGTATATGGGCATGGGACTATGGGATGGAGGATATGTATGATGGGTATATGGGCACGGGACTATGGGATGGAGGATATGTATGATGGGTATATGGGCACTGGACTATGGGATGGAGGATACGTATGATGGGTATATGGGCACGGGACTATGGGATGGAGGATGTGTGTGATGGGTATATGGGCACGGGACTATGGGATGGTGGATATGTATGATGGGTATATGGGCACTGGACTATGGGATGGAGGATATGTATGACGGGTATATGGGCACGGGACTATGGGATGGAGGATGTATGATGGGTATATGGGCACGGGACTATGGGATGGAGGATGTGTATGACGGGTATATGGGCACTGGACTATGGGATGGAGGATATGTATGATGGGTATATGGGCACTGGACTATGGGATGGAGGATATGTATGACGGGTATATGGGCACGGGACTATGGGATGGAGGATGTATGATGGGTATATGGGCACGGGACTATGGGATGGAGGATATGTATGACGGGTATATGGGCACAGGACTATGGGATGGAGGATATGTGTGATGGGTATATGGGCACGGGACTATGGGATGGAGGATGTGTATGATGGGTATATGGGCACAGGACTATGGGATGGAGGATGTGTATGATGGGTATATGGGCACGGGACTATGGGATGGAGGATATGTATGACGGGTATATGGGCACAGGACTATGGGATGGAGGATGTGTATGATGGGTATATGGGCATGGGACTATGGGATGGAGGATATGTATGATGGTATATGGGCACGGGACTATGGGATGGAGGATATGTATGATGGGTATATGGGCACTGGACTATGGGATGGAGGATACGTATGATGGGTATATGGGCACGGGACTATGGGATGGAGGATATGTATGATGGGTATATGGGCACGGGACTATGGGATGGAGGATATGTATGATGGGTATATGGGCACGGGACTATGGGATGGAGGATGTGTATGATGGGTATATGGGCATGGGACTATGGGATGGAGGATATGTATGATGGGTATATGGGCACGGGACTATGGGATGGAGGATACGTATGATGGGTATATGGGAACTCGACTATGGGATGGTGGATATGTATGATGGGTATATGGTCACGGGACTATGGGATGGAGGATATGTATGATGGGTATATGGGCACGGGACTATGGGATGGAGGATACGTATGATGGGTATATGGGCACGGGACTATGGGATGGAGGATGTGTATGATGGGTATATGGGCATGGGACTATGGGATGGAGAATATGTATGATGGGTATATGGGCATGGGACTATGGGATGGAGGATATGTATGATGGGTATATGGGCATGGGACTATGGGATGGAGGATATGTATGATGGGTATATGGGCACGGGACTATGGGATGGTGGATATGTATGATGGGTATATGGTCACGGGACTATGGGATGGAGGATATGTATGATGGGTATATGGGCACGGGACTATGGGATGGAGGATATGTATGATGGGTATATGGGCATGGGACTATGGGATGGAGGATGTGTATGATGGGTATATGGGCACTGGACTATGGGATGGAGGATATGTATGATGGGTGTATGGGCACTGGACTATGGGATGGAGGATATGTATGATGGGTATATGGGCACTGGACTATGGGATGGAGGATATGTATGATGGGTGTATGGGCACTGGACTATGGGATGGAGGATGTGTGATGGGTATATGGGCATGGGACTATGGGATGGAGGATGTGTATGACGGGTATATGGGCACTGGACTATGGGATGGAGGATATGTATGATGGGTATATGGGCACGGGACTATGGGATGGAGGATATGTATGATGAGTATATGGGCACTGGACTATGGGATGGAGGATATGTATGATGGGTATATGGGCACTGGACTATGGGATGGAGGATATGTATGATGGGTATATGGGCATGGGACTATGGGATGGAGGATATGTATGATGGGTATATGGGCACTGGACTATGGGATGGAAGATATGTATGATGAGTATATGGGCACTGGACTATGGGATGGAGGATATGTATGATGGGTATATGGGCACTGGACTATGAGATGGAGGATATGTATGATGGGTATATGGGCACGGGACTATGGGATGGAGGATATGTATGATGAGTATATGGGCACTGGACTATGGGATGGAGGATATGTATGATGGGTATATGGGCACTGGACTATGGGATGGAGGATATGTATGATGGGTATATGGGCACGGGACTATGGGATGGAGGATATGTATGATGGGTATATGGGCACGGGACTATGGGATGGAGGATATGTATGATGGGTATATGGGCACGGGACTATGGGATGGAGGATGTGTATGATGGGTATATGGGCACGGGACTATGGGATGGAGGATGTGTGATGGGTATATGGGCACGGGACTATGGGATGGAGGATATGTATGATGGGTATATGGGCACTGGACTATGGGATGGAGGATATGTATGATGGGTATATGGGCACGGGACTATGGGATGGAGGATATGTATGATGGGTATATGGGCACGGGACTATGGGATGGAGGATATGTATGATGGGTATATGGGCACTGGACTATGGGATGGAGGATATGTATGATGGGTATATGGGCACGGGACTATGGGATGGAGGATATGTATGACGGGTATATGGGCACTGGACTATGGGATGGAGGATGTGTGATGGGTATATGGGCACGGGACTATGGGATGGTGGATATGTATGATGGGTATATGGGCACGGGACTATGGGATGGAGGATATGTATGATGGGTATATGGGCACTGGACTATGGGATGGAGGATGTGTGATGGGTATATGGGCACGAGACTATGGGATGGAGGATATGTATGATGGGTATATGGGCACGGGACTATGGGATGGAGGATATGTATGACGGGTATATGGGCACTGGACTATGGGATGGAGGATATGTATGATGGGTATATGGGCACGGGACTATGGGATGGAGGATATGTATGACGGGTATATGGGCACGGGACTATGGGATGGAGGATATGTGTGATGGGTATATGGGCACGGGACTATGGGATGGTGGATATGTATGATGGGTATATGGGCACGGGACTATGGGATGGAGGATATGTATGATGGGTATATGGGCACGGGACTATGGGATGGAGGATATGTATGATGGGTATATGGGCACGGGACTATGGGATGGAGGATATGTATGATGGGTATATGGGCACGGGACTATGGGATGGAGGATATGTATGATGGGTATATGGGCACGGGACTATGGGATGGAGGATGTGTATGACGGGTATATGGGCACTGGACTATGGGATGGAGGATATGTATGATGGGTATATGGGCACGGGACTATGGGATGGAGGATATGTATGACGGGTATATGGGCACGGGACTATGGGATGGAGGATGTGTGATGGGTATATGGGCACGGGACTATGGGATGGTGGATATGTATGATGGGTATATGGGCACGGGACTATGGGATGGAGGATATGTATGATGGGTATATGGGCACTGGACTATGGGATGGAGGATGTGTGATGGGTATATGGGCACGAGACTATGGGATGGAGGATATGTATGATGGGTATATGGGCACGGGACTATGGGATGGAGGATATATATGATGGGTATATGGGCACGGGACTATGGGATGGAGGATGTGTATGACGGGTATATGGGCACTGGACTATGGGATGGAGGATATGTATGATGGGTATATGGGCACGGGACTATGGGATGGAGGATATGTATGACGGGTATATGGGCACGGGACTATGGGATGGAGGATGTGTGATGGGTATATGGGCACGGGACTATGGGATGGTGGATATGTATGATGGGTATATGGGCATGGGACTATGGGATGGAGGATATGTATGATGGGTATATGGGCACGGGACTATGGGATGGAGGATATGTATGACGGGTATATGGGCACTGGACTATGGGATGGAGGATGTGTATGATGGGTATATGGGCACTGGACTATGGAATGGAGGATATGTATGACGGGTATATGGGCACTGGACTATGGGATGGAGGATGTGTATGACGGGTATATGGGCACGGGACTATGGGATGGAGGATATGTATGATGGGTATATGGGCACGGGACTATGGGATGGAGGATGTGTATGATGGGTATATGGGCACGGGACTATGGGATGGAGGATGTGTATGATGGGTATATGGGCACGGGACTATGGGATGGAGGATATGTATGACGGGTATATGGGCACGGGACTATGGGATGGAGGATATGTATGATGGGTATATGGGCATGGGACTATGGGATGGAGGATATGTATGACGGGTATATGGGCACGGGACTATGGGATGGAGGATATGTATGATGGGTATATGGGCACGGGACTATGGGATGGAGGATGTGTATGATGGGTATATGGGCACGGGACTATGGGATGGAGGATGTGTATGATGGGTATATGGGCACGGGACTATGGGATGGAGGATATGTATGACGGGTATATGGGCACGGGACTATGGGATGGAGGATGTGTGATGGGTATATGGGCACTGGACTATGGGATGGAGGATATGTATGATGGGTATATGGGCACGGGACTATGGGATGGAGGATATGTATGATGGGTATATGGGCACTGGACTATGGGATGGAGGATGTGTGATGGGTATATGGGCACGAGACTATGGGATGGAGGATATGTATGATGGGTATATGGGCACGGGACTATGGGATGGAGGATATGTATGATGGGTATATGGGCACGGGACTATGGGATGGAGGATATGTATGATGGGTATATGGGCACGGGACTATGGGATGGAGGATGTGTATGACGGGTATATGGGCACTGGACTATGGGATGGAGGATATGTATGATGGGTATATGGGCACGGGACTATGGGATGGAGGATATGTATGACGGGTATATGGGCACGGGACTATGGGATGGAGGATGTGTGATGGGTATATGGGCACGGGACTATGGGATGGTGGATATGTATGATGGGTATATGGGCACGGGACTATGGGATGGAGGATATGTATGATGGGTATATGGGCACTGGACTATGGGATGGAGGATGTGTGATGGGTATATGGGCACGAGACTATGGGATGGAGGATATGTATGATGGGTATATGGGCACGGGACTATGGGATGGAGGATATGTATGATGGGTATATGGGCACGGGACTATGGGATGGAGGATATGTATGACGGGTATATGGGCACGGGACTATGGGATGGAGGATATGTATGATGGGTATATGGGCACGGGACTATGGGATGGAGGATATGTATGACGGGTATATGGGCACTGGACTATGGGATGGAGGATATGTATGATGGGTATATGGGCACGGGACTATGGGATGGAGGATATGTATGACGGGTATATGGGCACGGGACTATGGGATGGAGGATATGTGTGATGGGTATATGGGCACGGGACTATGGGATGGTGGATATGTATGATGGGTATATGGGCACGGGACTATGGGATGGAGGATATGTATGATGGGTATATGGGCACGGGACTATGGGATGGAGGATATGTATGATGGGTATATGGGAACGGGACTATGGGATGGAGGATGTGTGATGGGTATATGGGCACGGGACTATGGGATGGAGGATATGTATGACGGGTATATGGGCACGGGACTATGGGATGGAGGATGTGTGATGGGTATATGGGCACGGGACTATGGGATGGTGGATATGTATGATGGGTATATGGGCATGGGACTATGGGATGGAGGATATGTATGATGGGTATATGGGCACGGGACTATGGGATGGAGGATATGTATGACGGGTATATGGGCACTGGACTATGGGATGGAGGATGTGTATGATGGGTATATGGGCACTGGACTATGGAATGGAGGATATGTATGACGGGTATATGGGCACTGGACTATGGGATGGAGGATGTGTATGACGGGTATATGGGCACGGGACTATGGGATGGAGGATATGTATGATGGGTATATGGGCACGGGACTATGGGATGGAGGATGTGTATGATGGGTATATGGGCACGGGACTATGGGATGGAGGATGTGTATGATGGGTATATGGGCACGGGACTATGGGATGGAGGATATGTATGACGGGTATATGGGCACGGGACTATGGGATGGAGGATATGTATGATGGGTATATGGGCATGGGACTATGGGATGGAGGATATGTATGACGGGTATATGGGCACGGGACTATGGGATGGAGGATATGTATGATGGGTATATGGGCACGGGACTATGGGATGGAGGATGTGTATGATGGGTATATGGGCACGGGACTATGGGATGGAGGATGTGTATGATGGGTATATGGGCACGGGACTATGGGATGGAGGATATGTATGACGGGTATATGGGCACGGGACTATGGGATGGAGGATGTGTGATGGGTATATGGGCACTGGACTATGGGACGGAGGATATGTATGATGGGTATATGGGCACGGGACTATGGGATGGAGGATGTGTATGATGGGTATATGGGCACGGGACTATGGGATGAAGGATATGTATGACGGGTATATGGGCACGGGACTATGGGATGGAGGATGTGTGATGGGTATATGGGCACTGGACTATGGGATGGAGGATATGTATGATGGGTATATGGGCACGGGACTATGGGATGGAGGATGTGTGATGGGTATATGGGCACTGGACTATGGGATGGAGGATATGTATGACGGGTATATGGGCACGGGACTATGGAATGGAGGATGTATGATGGGTATATGGGCACTGGACTATGGGATGGAGGATATGTATGATGGGTATATGGGCATGGGACTATGGGATGGAGGATGTGTGATGGGTATATGGGCACGGGACTATGGGATGGAGGATATGTATGACGGGTATATGGGCACGGGACTATGGGATGGAGGATATGTATGATGGGTATATGGGCACGGGACTATGGGATGGAGGATATGTATGATGGGTATATGGGCACTGGACTATGGGATGGAGGATATGTATGATGGGTATATGGGCACTGGACTATGGGATGGAGGATATGTATGACGGGTATATGGGCACGGGACTATGGGATGGAGGATGTATGATGGGTATATGGGCACGGGACTATGGGATGGAGGATATGTATGATGGGTATATGGGCACGGGACTATGGGATGGAGAATATGTATGATGGGTATATGGGCACGGGACTATGGGATGGAGGATGTATGATGGGTATATGGGCACGGGACTATGGGATGGAGGATATGTATGACGGGTATATGGGCACTGGACTATGGGATGGAGGATATGTATGATGGGTATATGGGCACTGGACTATGGGATGGAGGATATGTATGACGGGTATATGGGCACGGGACTATGGGATGGAGGATGTATGATGGGTATTTTGGCACGGGACTATGGGATGGAGGATATGTATGATGGGTATATGGGCACGGGACTATGGGATGGAGAATATGTATGATGGGTATATGGGCACTGGACTATGGGATGGAGGATGTATGATGGGTATATGGGCACGGGACTATGGGATGGAGGATATGTATGATGGGTATATGGGCATGGGACTATGGGATGGAGGATGTATGATGGGTATATGGGCACGGGACTATGGGATGGAGGATATGTATGACGGGTATATGGGCACTGGACTATGGGATGGAGGATATGTATGATGGGTATATGGGCACTGGACTATGGGATGGAGGATATGTATGACGGGTATATGGGCACGGGACTATGGGATGGAGGATGTATGATGGGTATATGGGCACGGGACTATGGGATGGAGGATATATATGATGGGTATATGGGCACGGGACTATGGGATGGAGAAAATGTATGATGGGTATATGGGCACTGGACTATGGGATGGAGGATGTATGATGGGTATATGGGCACGGGACTATGGGATGGAGGATGTGTATGATGGGTATATGGGCACGGGACTATGGGATGGAGGATATGTATGACGGGTATATGGGCACTGGACTATGGGATGGAGGATGTGTATGATGGGTATATGGGCATGGGACTATGGGATGGAGGATATGTATGACGGGTATATGGGCACAGGACTATGGGATGGAGGATGTGTATGATGGGTATATGGGCATGGGACTATGGGATGGAGGATGTGTATGATGGGTATATGGGCATGGGACTATGGGATGGAGGATATGTATGATGGGTATATGGGCATGGGACTATGGGATGGAGGATATGTATGATGGGTATATGGGCACGGGACTATGGGATGGAGGATATGTATGATGGGTATATGGGCACTGGACTATGGGATGGAGGATACGTATGATGGGTATATGGGCACGGGACTATGGGATGGAGGATGTGTGTGATGGGTATATGGGCACGGGACTATGGGATGGTGGATATGTATGATGGGTATATGGGCACTGGACTATGGGATGGAGGATATGTATGACGGGTATATGGGCACGGGACTATGGGATGGAGGATGTATGATGGGTATATGGGCACGGGACTATGGGATGGAGGATGTGTATGACGGGTATATGGGCACTGGACTATGGGATGGAGGATATGTATGATGGGTATATGGGCACTGGACTATGGGATGGAGGATATGTATGACGGGTATATGGGCACGGGACTATGGGATGGAGGATGTATGATGGGTATATGGGCACGGGACTATGGGATGGAGGATATGTATGACGGGTATATGGGCACAGGACTATGGGATGGAGGATGTGTATGATGGGTATATGGGCATGGGACTATGGGATGGAGGATGTGTATGATGGGTATATGGGCACAGGACTATGGGATGGAGGATGTGTATGATAGGTATATGGGCACGGGACTATGGGATGGAGGATATGTATGACGGGTATATGGGCACAGGACTATGGGATGGAGCATGTGTATGATGGGTATATGGGCATGGGACTATGGGATGGAGGATATGTATGATGGTATATGGGCACGGGACTATGGGATGGAGGATATGTATGATGGGTATATGGGCACTGGACTATGGGATGGAGGATACGTATGATGGGTATATGGGCACGGGACTATGGGATGGAGGATATGTATGATGGGTATATGGGCACGGGACTATGGGATGGAGGATATGTATGATGGGTATATGGGCACGGGACTATGGGATGGAGGATGTGTATGATGGGTATATGGGCATGGGACTATGGGATGGAGGATATGTATGATGGGTATATGGGCACGGGACTATGGGATGGAGGATACGTATGATGGGTATATGGGAACTCGACTATGGGATGGTGGATATGTATGATGGGTATATGGTCACGGGACTATGGGATGGAGGATATGTATGATGGGTATATGGGCACGGGACTATGGGATGTAGGATACGTATGATGGGTATATGGGCACGGGACTATGGGATGGAGGATGTGTATGATGGGTATATGGGCATGGGACTATGGGATGGAGAATATGTATGATGGGTATATGGGCATGGGACTATGGGATGGAGGATATGTATGATGGGTATATGGGCATGGGACTATGGGATGGAGGATATGTATGATGGGTATATGGGCACGGGACTATGGGATGGTGGATATGTATGATGGGTATATGGTCACGGGACTATGGGATGGAGGATATGTATGATGGGTATATGGGCACGGGACTATGGGATGGAGGATACGTATGATGGGTATATGGGCATGGGACTATGGGATGGAGGATGTGTATGATGGGTATATGGGCATGGGACTATGGGATGGAGAATATGTATGATGGGTATATGGGCATGGGACTATGGGATGGAGGATATGTATGATGGGTATATGGGCACGGGACTATGGGATGGAGGATATGTATGATGGGTATATGGGCACGGGACTATGGGATGGAGGAAGTGTATGAGGGGTATATGGGCACGGGACTATGGGATAGAGGATGTGTATGATGGGTATATGGGCACGGGACTATGGGATGGAGGATACGTATGATGGGTATATGGGAACTCGACTATGGGATGGTGGATATGTATGATGGGTATATGGTCACGGGACTATGGGATGGAGGATATGTATGATGGGTATATGGGCACGGGACTATGGGATGCAGGATATGTATGATGGGTATATGGGCAAGGGGCTATGGGATGGAGGATAATTATGATTTGCTATTACTAACCAGTTAGTTACTATGCCCGGGCAGCGCTGGGCTCTTTAGCTAGTAGCCTATAAAGGGACCATGGTTATTGGCCCCCCTGGATAAAAACATCTGACCCCACCCAGCCCAGAAAAGGCATATCTGTAAGATGCTCTAATTCCGGCACTTAGCCTGTCTCTTCCCATTACCTTGTAGCCGGTGGCATATGGGGTGTGACGAACAGCCCACGGCCGTTCGTCCACTTACGGAGGCGACTAACGGGGGTCCCGCTGCCACCAAAACGCGACGGACAGCGGACCCTGTGTCACCACTATGTCACAGTCCCACCACTGACACGGGTGTATCAGCGGACGGAGGGACGAGACACAATGCCGGCACATGGCTATCACAGGCGCAGTGGGGCTTATCTTAGTTATCCCACCACTGGCACCATGTGACAAAAATATCCAGCAAGCTAATCTCGCTCTACAATTTGCCGCAGGGGGAGTTTAATTTGGATGCCCCACCACTGCTATCAATCTTCCAAGTACTGCGGGGATTTATGTATATCCCACTTTCTCAGTTCCACTTTGGAACTCGCAGCTCTCCGGCGCCCCCCTTACCCTCAGGTCAGTCAGGGAACTGCACCTAGGATAATTAGTCGCCGGACGGGCTGCCTGTTGTGAACCGGCAATTAGGCTTCTGCAGTAAGGGAATTATCAATGCTGTGGCTGCAGCCCCTTATTCAGCAATATAAGACCCTTCTAAACTGCCAGCAAGCCGCAATAGCCGTACACAACGCGCTGCCACCAGTCACGGTTACTTAATTCACAGTGTTAAATTAAGAGGGTCCGTGGCAAACCCCTTGAATTAGTAGCGATTATCTATCAAAGGCGTATAGTTCGAGTCTTAGAGCATAGAGACAGATCTAAATAATTATTTCATTTATTTTCCGAAAGAGGACAGTGATTACAGATAAAAGTTGCTATAAAATTGAGACATAAAATATGTACAGTACAGGTATAAAATAAAAGTGGAGAAAACAAAGAGAGTACACTCACAGTTCCATATTGTTCCTTAGGCAGACCATGCGGCTAAGGTGGGTGGAGGCAGAGCTGCACTTCTCCGCTCATCTGGGGATCTTTCTAGCACGACGACTTGAGCTGTTCTGCTCTGGTTTTGTCCAGGAAATGCTTTATAGACTTGCTATGTGACATCACGGAGAGATGCATGCTGGGTTAATCCCACCTCTCTCTTTTGGATGTAGAATTACACTAGAAAACTTATACTAATCATAACTCCGTGGGGCAGCCCGCACAGACACATATAGGGCATCATTGGTTGTGATTTGTTGAGTACAATAATTCAAGACCAAATATGCAGTAGTTCTGATACACCATTTAGCTGGAACACATATCTCAGGTTCTGAAAGGATTACGCTTCGCAAGAACCACGGCAGCGACGCTGTGACCGCCCGGATTACAAAAATGTGATTTTCATATCTCTAGGGTATTTGGTTCTTATGGTATAGTCTCTCATAGTTTTATTCGTTTCAAACAAAGAAGTTTTTCCCGCTCTGAAGAGGAGAGAAGGAAACAAATGGTTGTAACAGCAGGGGGGTCTCCTATTACTAGTGCGAACACAGGCTGTAGAGGAGGGGGGGTGGCACTGCTCTGTGTGTGTGTGAAGGGAGGAGGGATGAAGCTGCAGAGCTAGCAGCCTGGATTGTCATATCTGCCGGATCTTTCTGGAAAGTTACAACAGAAAACATCATATTTTGTGGACAAAACCCCATACCTCACAGACATTGTACATCACACCTCCCCCCTTAAGAGGGCGCTAAGGAGGCATTACCTCTCGGTAATCGGCCATGCGCACCTCAGCGGGTTCGCCCCGGCGGGACAACCCATCGGCATTGCCGTTTTCACTGCCCTTCCTGTGTTTTACAGTGAAGTCGTACTGTTGAAGGGCAAGGCTCCAGCGGAGCAACCTTCCATTGGTTCCGGACACTGTGTGCAACCAGCTCAGAGGGTTGTGGTCAGTTACCACCGTGAAGGCGCGCCCGTACAGGTAGGGCTGCAAACGTTGCAGTGCCCACACCATGGCCAGACACTCCTTCTCGATGGTCGAGTATGCCACTTCCCTCGGCAAAAGTTTCCGGCTCAGGTACAACACGGGGTGTTCTTGGTCCCCCGAGTTGACCTGGCTAAGCACAGCACCGAGGCCAAACTCGCTGGCGTCGGTCTGTACCAGAAACGGGCGACTGCTGTCGACTGCTCTCAACACTGGAGAGTTGCACAGGGCTGCTTTCAAAGCTTGGAAAGCCACCTCACAGTCATCTGTCCAGTTGACTGTTTGGGGTAGCCTCTGCTTGGTGAGGTCAGTCAAGGGTTTGGCAAGGGCGCTATAGTCCTGTACGAACCGCCTATAGTACCCTGCAGTGCCCAAGAAGGACTTCACCTGTTTCTTGGTCCTGGGGGTGGGCCAGGACACAATTGCGTCCACTTTTTCTGGCTCCGGACTCATGGAACCCCCGCCTACCCGGTGCCCCAGGTAGTGGACCTTGCGCATGCCTATCTGGCACTTCCCCGGCTTGATGGTCAGGCCTGCCTGGTGAAGACGCTTGAGCACCTCCTGGAGGTGCTGAAGGTGTTCCTCCCAGGTGGAACTGAAGACGGCAATATCGTCTAAGTACGCCACCGCGTACTCCTCCAGTCCCCGAAGCAGGTGGTTGACCATCCGCTGGAAAGTGGCAGGGGCATTCTTCATGCCGAAGGGCATGACCGTGGACTCGTACAGTCCAAAGGGGGTGATAAAGGCGGATTTCTCCTGCGCCTCAGGGCTCAGGGGAATCTGCCAGTATCCCCGACTCAAATCCATGATGGATATGTAGTTGGCGTTTGTCAACCGCTCGAGCAGATCCTCGATGCGCGGCATTGGGTGGGCATCAGAGGTTGTGATGGCGTTGAGCCCCCTGTAGTCCACGCAGAACCGGGTGGTTCGATCCTTTTTAGGCACGAGGACTACAGGTGAAGCCCACGCGCTTTTTGACCGTCGAATCACCCCCAGCCTTAACATCTCATCAATCTCTTGGGGTCATATTCGACACTGAACTTTCCTTTACTCCGTACATCCGATCACTCAGTCGCTCTTGTCACCTGCATCTTAAAAACATCTCCAGAATCCGACCTTTTCTCACCTTTGAAACTGCTAAGACTCTTACTGTCGCTCTTATTCATTCTCGTCTGGACTACTGCAACTCTCTTCTGATCGGTCTCCCTCTTACCAAACTTTCTCCTCTCCAATCCATCTTGAATGCGGCAGCCAGGGTCATATTTCTGTCCAGCCGCTTCACCGATGCCTCCATCTTGTGCCAGTCATTACACTGGCTACCTATTCGCTACAGGGTCCAGTATAAACTCATCTCTCTCACCCACAAAGCTCTCCACTGTTCTGCACCGCCTTATATCTCCTCTCTCATCTCTGTCTATCGCCCTACACGTGCCCTCCGTTCTACAAATGACCTAAGACTAACATCCCCCGTAATCCGAACCTCGCACCTCCGTCTCCAAGATTTCTCTCGTGCTGCTCCAGCTCTCTGGAATGCACTTCCCCAGACGATCAGACTGATACCTAGCCCTGACCTATTCAAGCGCGCTTTGAAAACCCATCTCTTCAAAGAAGCCTATCACATCAACTACTCAGCAAGCTAACTTTGCCCTGTTCCCTCCTTCCAAATATTATTCTGAATCTGCACCCTACTATTCATCTGTCTCCACACCCTTCATGCACATGATAACTGCACTTGATACTTGTCTATTGCGCTTAAACACACGGGCTGATGACCGGATCATGCAGCTTTATATGAAAATCCCTATTATAATTGCCAGACCTGAATTAACAAGCATTTCTCACCTACTGTGTCCCCCCATTTCCTTGTAGATTGTAAGCTTGCGAGCAGAGACCTCACTCCTAATGTCACTGTTTGAATTGTCTTAACTTGTATTGAATTTATTGTCTGTACATGTCCCCGCTTAATTGTAAAGTGCTGCGGAATATGTTGGCGCTATATAAATAAAAATTATTATTATTATTATTTATTATCTCTTGGCGCATGACTTGTTGCACCGTCTCAGAGATCCGATAGGGTGTTCGCCGTAATGGGGCGTGATTCCCGGTGTCCACCTCATGAATCGCTAACTCCGTCCTCCCCGGTTGGTTGGTGAACACGGGCCGGAAGAGTTTCAGGGTGGCCATCAACTGCAACCGCTGGGACACGGTGAGCGAACCACTTATCTCCATGTCCTCAATGGACCCATTGGCCTTGGCCTGGGCCAGCATGTCCAGGAGGGGATCTTCCTCCCCATCCTCTGGCAGATTGCAGACCGGTAGGATGCAAGCTTCACGTTCGTAGTGCGCCTTCAGCATGTTGACGTGAAAGGCCTTGCGCCTACCCCGAGCATGGTCAAGCGTGACCACGTAGGTGACCGGGTTGAGCTGTTGGTGGACGACGTACGGGCCTTCCCAGGCTGCCTGAAGCTTATCCGTTGGTACAGGGACCAGCACCCACACCTTTTGACCCACCTGGTAGGTCCGCTCCCGGGCGTTCTGGTCGTACCAGCGCTTCTGGTCAGCCTGAGCCTGCGTCATGTTGTCATGCACCAACTGCGTCAAGGTCTGCATCTTGTCACGGAAACGCATGACATAATCCACGATGGACACTTCTGTGGGGTTTGGCTCATCTTCCCAGGATTCTCTTATCAACCCAAGGGGTCCCCGGACTCGCCTGCCATACAGGAGCTCGAAGGGGGAGAACCCAGTCGAGGCCTGCGGAACTTCTCTGTAAGCGAACAGCAGGTGTGGGAGGTACCGCTCCCAGTCGCGCCCTTGGGTCTCAACCAGTATGCGGAGCATCTGTTTGAGGGTACCGTTGAAACGTTCACACAAACCATTAGTCTGTGGGTGATACGGACTCGATACCAGCTGCGTCACCTGCATTTTCTCACAGAGAGCCTCCATTAGGCGAGACATGAATTGGGGCCCTTGATCGGTAAGCATCTCCCTGGGAAATCCTACTCTTGAAAAGATGGTCACCAGTGCGTCAGCCACCTTATCTGCCCTGGTTGAAGACAGAGCTACTGCCTCTGGGTACCGGGTAGCGTAGTCTACCACGGTGAGAATGTATCGCTTTCTGTAGCTGCTGGGGACGGACAGCGGTCCTACAATGTCCACCGCGATTCTCTGGAAAGGCTCCTCTATCACCGGCAAAGGAATAAGGGGAGCCTTAAGAGCAGGCCCCGCCTTACCCACTTTTTGACAGGTGGCGCAGGAGCCGCAGTAGTGTGTTACATCTGTCCCCATCTTGGGCCAATAGAAGTGTTGAGACAGCCGTGCCTTTGTTTTGCTGATCCCCAAGTGTCCAGCGAGTGGAATCTCATGGGCAATCCGCAACAACTCGGTTCTGAACTGATAGGGGACGACCAGCTGTCTTTCCCTCAACCACTCCTTTTTAGGATCTCCGGGTACTGTCTCCCGGTACAACCTTCCTCGTTCCCAGAACACCCTCTCCTTATCAGACTTGGAGGTGGGCGTCTCGGCGAGACCTCTCAATTTCTCCAGGCTGGCATCTGAGTGCAGAGCAGCCTGGAACTCCATGCTGGAGGCTGCCAGAAGTGACGTCAGGGTCCCCTCTTTACTGGGACCCTCTGGAACCGGCTCTGGGTTCACCTCTGGTTCAGTCTCTCCTGTAGCAGCAGAGGGTCCAGAAGACAGTGCGTTACCTGCGATCTGGGCACTCTGACTGCGTGTGACAGCTGCTATGTATGCTGTCTCCCTGGGGATTTCTACAGACCCACCAGCCGGTGCTGGCTTGGGCTCTACCTCCCCATCCACCCCCAACACTTCAGGAGCAGGGCTACTTATGGGCCAGTTACCTTCCTCGGTGGCACTGGTCAGCTGCATGGCATTACCTTCCTCATGGTCTCCATGCACCTCCCCATTCTCTTGAGCACCGTTGCTTACTCCTGCCAGGGGTTCCTCAGCCGTCTCACTCCGCAGAGTGACGGGGCTGAGCACTTCGGTACCTGTGGTCACATCTACCGCTTCAAAGAAAGGGTTAACGGGTTCAGTCGGCACAGATACATCAACCTCATCATCATCCTTCCTAGGGGAAGAATGGTTATCAGTTTGCTTTGGCACATTCACATCAGCATCATACCTGGGGAAAGAATGGTTGTTAGTTGCATCATTACTCATCAAGGCATTAGCAGGTAACACATTCAGTTTCCCGTCATCATCATCATCATCAGGGTTAACGTTACCCTTATTATCAGTTTGGGGAAGGGTGTCAGGGACGTAGTATGCAACCATCCGCCCCAAGTCAGTCCCCAATAAAACATCATTGGGCAGGTTTTCAGACACTCCCACCTCCCTCAACCCGCTCCCAGCACCCCAATCGAGATAAACTCGTGCCACTGGCAAGGGACAACGGGTGCCTCCAATCCCGGTGACAGTCAGGGTTTTCCCCTCAACAAACTCTTCAGGGGCCGCCAGTCCAGGACGGATGAGGGTTCGTTCAGCCCCGGTGTCCTTGAGGCCTGTAGCAAGACGGGCCCCCACCTGAACAGGTTGAACGTTGTCGTCAGCCCTCCCAACCACACCTCCCACCAAAAGAACAGAGGCGTTGGGCCCGGGGGCCTTGGCTGGGGGGTTCTTCGGCCTATTCGGACAGGTGTAAAAGAAGTGACCAGGCCGCTGGCAGTGGTGACACAGGTGACTGTCAGTAGCCGGCCTGCTGTTGGCAACAGGGACTGGGCCTCCGGAGGGACGGCTAGCTGGGGCACTGGGGTTGGTTGCTGGCTTACCCCCTTTCCAGCTGGTGGCGACTGGCCTCCGCGTCTCGGGCTTCCGGTTGGCCTCATAGTTGTCGGCGATCTGCGCCGCTTTGTCCGCGTTCGTTGGTTCGCGGTCCAGGATGAACTGTCGGACCTCAGCTGGGCAGAGATGCAGGAACTAGTCTTTGATCATCAGGTCCCGTAGCTGCTCAAAGGTTTCAACGGACAGTCCATGGATCCACTGGTCAAAGTGGGTCCTGAGTCCTTGCACCACATCACTGTAGCTATCATGTGGGCCACGTTGGAGGTGTCGGAACTTCTTTCGGTATACCTCAGGTGTCAGCCGATATTTGGCGATCAGCGCCTCTTTTATGGCGCGATAGTCATCATCATGCGCTTGCGGAAGAGAAGCAAACGCCTCCAGAGCTTTGCCTTTTAGCCCTGGGGTCAAGTACCTGGCCCATTGGTCTTCGGGCAGTCGGTACTGTCTGCAGGCTTTCTCAAAGGCTCGCAGAAACGTGTCCAAGTCCCCGTCCTTTTCCATCACGGGAAAATGCTCTGTCCGGGGTTTAGGAGTCTGGACGCTGCTGGGCTCACTGGTTCGGGCTGTGGGGGCATTCCACCCCCGCTGGAGCATCTCCAGCTCATGGGCCCTCTGAGCTTCTGCATGGCGCTCAGCTCTCTCAGCCTGGGATTGACGCTCACGTTCGGCTCTCTCAGCCTGGGCTTGACGCTCGGCCTGGGCCTCCTGCCGATATTGCCGGATCAGTGTCAGACGACCCTCACTGTCTTCAGCAGGGAGTTCGTCCAAGGCCATTTGCAGATAGGGGTCCACCCCGTTATGGTTGAATGTGGGGCCAGCGCTCATGAGTGGAGCCTCTGCTGCAGCCCCATTGTTACTTGAGCCCGCTTCTGCGTTCGCTGGGCTCTGGTCGTTTTCCCGTTGCACCAGAGCCGCGATCATTTGGGCTTTGTTTTTGTTCGTGGTGTCGATCCGCCACACCCCGCAGAGGGCAATAAGAGATGCCTTGTTATGCTGCTTATACCACTCTGCTCCCATTGTAGCCATGGTTGCCAAATAAAAGACAGAAAAGAAAAACGGAGAAAAAGGGAGGGAATACTTGCAAGTACACACTAATGTCCCAGGACTAGTAACCACTGAGTCTGTTCTCCAAAACCTATGATGCAGGATTCTCGCAGGAACCGTGCAGGTTTTTAGTGAGAGGAATGATTGCTCAAACCAAATCACTAATGCTCTAGGATTATCCCACCGCTCTGCCACCAATATGTGACGAACAGCCCACGGCCGTTCGTCCACTTACAGAGGCGACTAACGGGGGTCCCGCTGGTACCAAAACGCGACGGACAGCGGACCCTGTGTCACCACTATGTCACAGTCCCACCACTGACACGGGTGTATCAGCGGACGGAGGGACGAGACACAATGCCGGCACACGGCTATCACAGGCGCAGTGGGGCTTATCTTAGTTATCCCACCACTGGCACCATGTGACAAAAATATCCAGCAAGCTAATCTCGCTCTACAATTTGCCGCAGTGGGAGTTTAATTTGGATGCCCCACCACTGCTATCAATCTTCCAAGTACTGCGGGGATTTATGTATATCCCACTTTCTCAGTTCCACTTTGGAACTCGCAGCTCTCCGGCGCCCCCCTTACCCTCAGGTCAGTCAGGGAACTGCACCTAGGATAATTAGTTGCCGGACGGGCTGCCTGTTGTGAACCGGCAATTAGGCTTCTGCAGTAAGGGAATTATCAATGCTGTGGCTGCAGCCCCTTATTCAGCAATATAAGACCCTTCTAAACTGCCAGCAAGCCGCAATAGCCGTACACAACGTGCTGCCACCAGTCACGGTTACTTAATTCACAGTGTTAAATTAAGAGGGTCCGTGGCAAACCCCTTGAATTAGTAGCGATTATCTATCAAAGGCGTATAGTTCGAGTCTTAGAGCATAGAGACAGATCTAAATAATTATTTCATTTATTTTCCGAAAGAGGACAGTGATTACAGATAAAAGTTGCTATAAAATTGAGACATAAAATATGTACAGTACAGGTATAAAATAAAAGTGGAGAAAACAAAGAGAGTACACTCACAGTTCCATATTGTTCCTTAGGCAGACCATGCGGCTAAGGTGGGTGGAGGCGGAGCTGCACTTCTCCGCTCATCTGGGGATCTTTCTAGCACGACGACTTGAG
The DNA here is from genome assembly GCF_039654945.1 of Dendrobates tinctorius. NCBI lineage: Eukaryota > Metazoa > Chordata > Amphibia > Anura > Dendrobatidae > Dendrobates > Dendrobates tinctorius. Next base: position 1,429,086 of record NW_027361899.1, on the reverse strand, counting down.
CTGTTCTGCTCTGGTTTTGTCCAGGAAATGCTTTATAGACTTGCTATGTGACATCACGGAGAGATGCATGCTGGGTTAATCCCACCTCTCTCTTTTGGATGTAGAATTACACTAGAAAACTTATACTAAACATAACTTAATAGCTGTCTACAAATATCTAAAGGGCTGTCACATTGTAGAAGGATCAACTTTATTCTCATTTGCACAAGGAAAGACTAGAAGCAATGGGATGAAACTGAATGGGAAGAGACACAGATTAGATATTAGAAAAAACTTTTTGACAGTTAGAGTGATCAATGAGTGGAACAGGCTGCCACGAGAAGTGGTGAGTTCTCCTTCAATGGAAGTCTTCAAACAGAGGCTGGACAGACATCTGACTGGGATGATTTAGCGAATCCTGCTTTGAGCAGGGGGTTGGACCAGATGGCCCAGGAGGTCCCTTCCAACTCTACGATTCTATGATTCTATGAACTCCGTGGGGGCAGCCCGCACAGACACATATAGGGCATCATTGGTTGTGATTTGTTGAGTACAATAATTCAAGACCAAATATGCAGTAGTTCTGATACACCGTTTAGCTGGAACACATATCTCAGGTTCTGAAAGGATTACGCTTCGCAAGAACCACGGCAGCGACGCTGTGACCGCCCGGATTACAAAAATGTGATTTTCATATCTCTAGGGTATTTGGTTCTTATGGTATAGTCTCTCATAGCTTTATTCGTTTCAAACAAAGAAGTTTTTCCCGCTCTGAAGGAGAGAAGGAAACAAATGGTTGTAACAGCAGGGGGGTCTCCTATTACTAGTGCGAACACAGGCTGTAGAGGAGGGGGGGTGGCACTGCTCTGTGTGTGTGTGAAGGGAGGAGGGATGAAGCTGCAGAGCTAGCAGCCTAGATTGTCATATCTGCCGGATCTTTCTGGAAAGTTACAACAGAAAACATCATATTTTGTGGACAAAACCCCATACCTCACAGACATTGTACATCACATGGGGAATAAGGGGTCAATGTCACCTTGCTATTGTAAGGTGACATTAAGCCTGGTGAATAATGGAGAGGTGTCAATAAGACGCCTGTCCATTATTAATCCACTAGTCTGAAAGGATTAAAAAAACACAGACATTAAGAATAAAGACTTTTAATGAAATAATTAAACACTCATTTTTCCATCTTTATTTAACTCCCAATCCAATCGAAGCCATCATTCCCCTGTAAAAAAAAAAATCCAAAATCTAAAAGCAACAATATCCCATACCTGTCAGCCGTACAGTCAAGTCCCACAGCGCAATACATCTCAAGGGGTTAAATAGTTTACAACCGGGAGTGGTGCTAATGCGACCGGCCTGGCTGTAAAGCACGGAGGGATGACTGAGAAGCTGCCTGCGCAGCCTCCCCACCTGACCGGAGATGAACTCAGTAGCGTGGGAAAGTTTCTGAACATTTTCCCATGCTGCCTCAGTGACGTCACATGGGGTTGCCATGTGTCGGGGGGGGGGGGCGGTGTTCATGCCTTCTCATCAGCAGTGGTCTGGAGCCATGTGCATGATTTTATCATGTATCTCTGTATACAGGGAGCTCCCCCTAGTGGTGACTGCAGACAGGATCTTATCATGCTATTTTAGAATTTTGGATTACTAGAGGTGGAAGACCTGTGAAGACTCAGACGTCAAGGTTAGATTTCAGAAAGGCAGATTTTAAGGGATTCAGAAAGAGAATTGGAGGGATCCAATGGCTGGATATCCTTAAAGACAAAAATGTCCAGGAAGGATGGGAAATCTTGAAAAATGAAATTCTCAAAGCACAGTTGTTAACAATTCCGAAAAGAGGGAAGAATAGGAAGCATTTAAGGAAACCAGGATGGATGAACACAGAACTTAAGCACATGCTAAAAAGGAAGAAAAAAATGTTTATAAAATGGAAAGAGGGAGGCATATCTAAAGAAGAATATAATGCTGTCTGCAGAACCTGCAGGGCACAAATCAGATTATCTAAAGCTGAAAATGAACTGAGGCTTGCAAGAGATGTCAAAAGCAATAATAAAGGATTTTGGGGATATGTCAAAAGTAAAAGAAAAGTCAAAGATGCTATAGGATTTTTACAGGATGAAAATGATGAAATGGTAAGACAGGATGTTGAGAAGGCTGAACTTTTAAATTCCTATTTTGCATCTGTTTTCTCTCAGAAAGGAAATGCAACATCAACTGTTATTCACTGTCCCATTAAGGGAATAGAAGAATCCAGGATATCTATAAACAGAAAGATAGTGAGGAAACACTTAGCTAACCTAAATGAATTCAAGTCTCCAGGTCCCGATGAATTACACCCCAGAGTACTGAAGGAGATAGCAGAAGAAATTTTTGAACCCCTCTCCATAATCTTTGAAAATTCTTGGAGAACAGGAGAAGTGCCAGAAGACTGGAGAAGAGCAAATGTTGTTCCTATCTTCAAAAAGGGGAAGAAGGTGGACCCAGGCAACTATAGGCCGGTGAGTCTGACTTCTATACCAGGAAAGATCTTTGAACAAATTATTAAACAACATGTATGTCAATACCTGGATAAGAATGAAGTGATTAAACAGAGTCAGCATGGGTTTCTAACTAATAAGTCATGTCAGACTAACTTAATTTCCTTCTATGACGGTATCACTGATTGGGTGGATCAAGGAAATGCTGTAGATATAGTATATCTTGACTTCAGCAAAGCATTTGACAAAGTCTCTCATACAATCCTTATTGAAAAAATGACTAAGTATGGAATGGACAAGGCAACTGTTAGGTGGATTCATAACTGGCTTAGTGATCGGACCCAAAGAGTGGTCGTAAATGGCTGCACATCCAGTTGGAAGAATGTCTCAAGTGGGGTACCACAGGGCTCTGTCCTGGGCCCTGTATTGTTCAACATCTTTATCAACGATTTAGATGAAGGAATTGAGGGTAAACTGATTAAATTTGCTGATGACACAAAGCTAGGAGGGATAGCTAATACTAGAGAAGAGAGAGAGAGGATTCAAAAAGATTTAAATAAACTGGAGAAGTGGGCAGCAACTAACAGAATGGTTTTTAACAGGGAGAAATGCAAAGTACTACATCTGGGCAATAAAAATGAAAAAAGCATATATAGAATGGGAGGAATAGGGCTAAGTGACAGCACATGTGAAAAAGACTTGGGTATACTAATAGATCACAGACTGAATATGAGTCAACAGTGTGATGCAGCAGCAAAAAAGGCAAATGCAATTCTAGGATGTATTAACAGAAGCATACAGTCTAGATCACGTGAAGTCATTATTTCCCTCTACTCCTCTTTGGTCAGACCTCATCTGGAATATTGTGTCCAGTTTTGGGCACCACATTTTAAAAAAGACATCAACAAACTGGAGCAAGTTCAGAAAAGAGCGACCAGAATGGTGACCGGTCTGCAAACCCTGTCTTATGAGGAAAGGTTGCAGGATTTGGGAATGTTTAGTTTGCAAAAGAGAAGACTGAGAGGAGACTTAATAGCTGTCTACAAATATCTAAAGGGCTGTCACATTGTAGAAGGATCAACTTTATTCTCATTTGCACAAGGAAAGACTAGAAGCAATGGGATGAAACTGAATGGGAGGAGACACAGATTAGATATTAGAAAAAACTTTTTGACAGTTAGAGTGATCAATGAGTGGAACAGGCTGCCACGAGAAGTGGTGAGTTCTCCTTCAATGGAAGTCTTCAAACAGAGGCTGGACAGACATCTGACTGGGATGATTTAGCGAATCCTGCTTTGAGCAGGGGGTTGGACCAGATGGCCCAGGAGGTCCCTTCCAACTCTATGATTCTATGATTCTATGATCTGTATACAGGGAGCTCCCCCTAGTGGTGGCTGCAGACAGGATCTTATCATGTATCTGTATACAGGGAGCTCCCCCTAATGGTGACTGCAGACAGGATCTTATCATGTATCTCTGTATACAGGGATCTCCCCCTAGTGGTGACTGCAGACATGATCTTATCATGTATCTCTGTATACAGGGAGCACCCCCTAGTGGTGGCTGCAGACAGGATCTTATCATGTATCTCTGTATACAGGGAGGTCCCCCTAGTGGTGACTGCAGACAGGATCTTATCATGTATCTCTGTATACAGGGAGCGCCCCCTAGTGGTGGCTGCAGACAGGATCTTATCATGTATCTCTGTATACAGGGAGCTCCCCCTAGTGGTGACTGCAGACAGGATCTTATCATGTATCTCTGTATACAGGGAGCTCCCCCTAGTGGTGACTGCAGACAGGATCTTATCATGTATCTCTGTACACAGAGAGCTCCCCCTAGTGGTGGCTGCAGACAGGATCTTATCATGTATCTCTGTACACAGAGAGCTCCCCCTAGTGGTGGCTGCAGACAGGATCTTATCATGTATCTGTATACAGGGAGCTCCCCCTAGTGGTGACTGCAGACAGGATCTTATCATGTATCTCTGTATACAGGGATCTCCCCCTAGTGGTGACTGCAGACATGATCTTATCATGTATCTCTGTATACAGGGAGCGCCCCCTAGTGGTGGCTGCAGACAGGATCTTATCATGTATCTCTGTATACAGGGAGCTCCCCCTAGTGGTGACTGCAGACAGGATCTTATCATGTATCTCTATACACAGAGAGCTCCCCCTAGTGGTGGCTGCAGACAGGATCTTATCATGTATCTCTGTACTAGCTGAAGAGCCCGGCGCTGCCCGGGCATAGTAACTAACTGTGGTTAGTTATAACAAATTATAATTATCCTCCATCCCATAGTCCCGTGCCCATATACCCATCATACATATTCTCCATCCCATAATCCCATGCCCATATACCCATCACACATCCTCCATTCCATAGTAAACCATTAAGACATCATAATGAGCGGCAGGTCTTGCAACCTATGATGACATCAGCGTCGCCATGGCAACCATTGTGACATCATAATGAGGGGGGTCTTGATACGCACACACTGTTTCCCCAGTATGCAAATAGGGGCATTATGACATCATAATGAGGGGCGTGGCTTGACGTGCACACACTTTTTCCCCAGTATGTAGATAGGGGCATTATAACATAATGAGGGGCGGGGCTTGACGCTCTCGGGGTCCAGACGTGTGACTGTGCCAAATTTTGTGGCTGTAGCTGCGACGGTGCGGATGCCTATCCCGGACATGCGCACACACACACATACATACATATGTACACACACTTGAGTTTTATATATTAGATACAGCGTGCTCCCCCTAGTGGTGACTGCAGACAGGATCTTATCATGTATCTCTGCATACAGGGAGCTCCCCCTAGTGGTGGCTGCAGACAGGATCTTATCATGTATCTCTGCATACAGGGAGCTCCACCTAGTGGTGACTGCACACAGGATCTTATCATGTATCTCTGTATACAGGGAGCTCCCCCTAGTGGTGGCTGCAGACAGGATCTTATCATGTATCTCTGTACACAGGGAGTTCCCCCTAGTGGTGGAGCTTGGTTCATTAGGGCGTCTGTCTCTGTGTGGTGCATATTATAGTGCTGGGCAGCCCGCCTGACAATACTATGGGCGTCATTAATAGGCTGCAAGCCAGACACTTTGTATTGCTCTTACCTGTGTGACTGGCGTCCTATGCAAGCTCTATTAGTGTGCATTTTTTTTACTAGACAGCCAACCCCTCCATAATCTGGTAGGTGTGGGGTTGGCTTGCCTATATTAGTGGAGGCCTGCTGCATCCTGCTAGTGCATTTGTCATCAGACAGGGTTTGGGAAGGCCGTATCTGTATGGTATGTGTTTTTTTTAAATTTTTCTATGTTAGCTGTTTTTGGTCTGTGGATGACGCACTGTTATGGGGGATCTGAGGATGACGCACTGTTATGGGGGATCTGTGGATGACGTACTGTTATGGAAGATCTGTGGATGTTATGGGGACCTACACCTCAAAATGAAGAGTACCTATTGTTTTTAAAGCTTCCCCCAATTACAGTCTCTCCTTGAAATCATTTCTGCGTTTGGCGCGCGTCGGGGCAGCGTAGAGCGCAGTGTTTGTCTTACAATTAGTGCGTAGAGATAATGGGGTAGAGTGGCGTAACGGGTGCGCAGTCAGGGGAGATGGGCGGCCGGGGTTACGAGCGATGTTTGCACACAAGATAAAGATCTCGGCTTACACATTAGTAGGGGGGTCATTTATTTCTGCAACGCTGCATTTTCCATGCTAATCTCCCTGCAATAATAAACATTGACTGGTCTATCCTCCGGACAAAATTGGAGAAAGCGGAGATGAAAATTAACCATTTACAGAGAGGAAGTGTCAGGAGGTGGTGGTGTTTTCCTGCTCCACGCACACTGCCCGCCAGACCCCCAAAAGGGCACAAATGTCTGTACACGACTCCTAAGAAACCCCGGCACAGCATTATGGCCGAGGTTTGATACATTGTTATCCTTTGTATCTCCGTCACCATTGTTGGGACACTGCGAATCACAGAGGGGGGATCTCCAGTGGGAGCGCTGGGGGGCACTGATCTGTGGGTGGCACACTTGTATTTGTGGGGGAGGACGGGTTTAATGTGTCTTCATATGTGGGAAGGTTCATATAGTAGAAGAAATCCAGAAAGTGCAGATGATGTAAAACATAGAAGACCCTGCACCCCCCCCCCCCCGATCTCATGTGTGTGCTGTGACCCCAGAGGCGGACGCGCCCCAGGAGCCGGCCGGTGTCTCCCAACCCTTCCGTACTGACTGTTCTCACTGGAAATCTTTAGTTCTAATCTAAAAAGAGTCATCTATGTACAGTCCGACCCAAAACTCCGGAGACGGACACACATTTTGATTTTCACATTTTGCGGTGTGTGTTTTGGCTCTTTTAGCCGCAGTTTCTATGGTTACTGACGGACAATTATAAACATTTCACAAGTTGTTACATTTTATTGACAAATCCATGAAGTTTCTGTAATGTCTCAATATTCCCAGCGCTGCCCCTTATCCGCCACACTCCTGCCCCTTATCCTCCACACTCCTGCCCCTTATCCTCCACACTCCTGCCCCTTATCCTCCACACTCCTGCCCCTTATCCTCCACACTCCTGCCCCTTATCCGCCACACTCCTGCCCCTTATCCGCCACACTCCTGCCCCTTATCCTCCACACTCCTGCCCCTTATCCGCCACACTCCTGCCCCTTATCCGCCACACTCCTGCCTCTTATCCGCCACACTCCTGCCCCTTATCCTCCACACTCCTGCCCCTTATCCTCCACACTCCTGCCCCTTATCCTCCACACTCCTGCCCCTTATCCGCCACACTCCTGCCCCTTATCCGCCACACTCCTGCCCCTTATCCTCCACACTCCTGCCCCTTATCCGCCACACTCCTGCCCCTTATCCGCCACACTCCTGCCCATTATCCGCCACACTCCTGCCTCTTATCCTCCACACTCCTGCCCCTTATCCGCCACACTCCTGCCACTTATCCGCCACACTCCTGCCCCTTATCCGCCACACTCCTGCCCCTTATCCGCCACACTCCTGCCCCTTATCCGCCACACTCCTGCCCCTTATCCTCCACACTCCTGCCCCTTATCCTCCACACTCCTGCTCCTTATCCGCCACACTCCTGCCCCTTATCCGCCACACTCCTGCCCCTTATTCTCCACACTCCTGCCCCTTATTCTCCACACTCCTGCCCCTTATCCGCCACACTCCTGCCCCTTATCCGCCACACTCCTGCCCATTATCCGCCACACTCCTGCCTCTTATCCTCCACACTCCTGCCCCTTATCCGCCACACTCCTGCCACTTATCCGCCACACTCCTGCCCCTTATCCGCCACACTCCTGCCCCTTATCCGCCACACTCCTGCCCCTTATCCGCCACACTCCTGCCCCTTATCCTCCACACTCCTGCCCCTTATCCTCCACACTCCTGCTCCTTATCCGCCACACTCCTGCCCCTTATCCGCCACACTCCTGCCCCTTATTCTCCACACTCCTGCCCCTTATTCTCCACACTCCTGCCCCTTATCCTCCACACTCCTGCCCCTTATCCTCCACACTCCTGCCCCTTATCCGCCACACTCCTGCCCCTTATCCGCCACACTCCTGCCTCTTATCCGCCACACTCCTGCCCCTTATCCGCCACACTCCTGCCCCTTATCCGCCACACTCCTGCCCCTTATTCTCCAAACTCCTGCCCCTCATCCTCCACACTCCTGCCTCTTATCCTCCACACTCCTGCCCCTTATCCGCCACACTCCTGCCCCTTATCCGCCACACTCCTGCCCCTTATCCGCCACACTCCTGCCCCTTATCCGCCACACTCCTGTCCCTTATCCGCCACACTCCTGCCCCTTATCCTCCACACTCCTGCCCCTTATCCTCCACACTCCTGCCCCTTATCCTCCACACTCCTGCCCCTTATTCTCCACTCCTGCCCCTTATCCTCCACACTCCTGCCCCTTATCCTCCACACTCCTGCCCCTTATCCTCCACACTCCTGCCCCTTATCCTCCACACTCCACTCCTGACCCTCATTCTCCACACTCTTGCCCCTTATTCTCCACACTCCTGCCCCTTATTCTCCACACTCCTGCTCCTTATTCCTCAGACTTCTGCCCTTCCCCTGGCAGCTGGATATCAGCTCCTGGACTGATCCCCCTCCATGGAAGAGAAGCCACCGCACATTGTGAGTGATCCCCTCCATGGATGAGAAGCCCCCACACATTGTGAGTGACCCCTCCATGGATGAGAAGCCCCCACACATTGTGAGTGACCCCTACATAGATGTGAAGCCCCCACACATTGTGAGTGACCCCTCCATGGATGAGAATCTTCCGCACATTGTGAGTGACCCCCTCCATGGATGAGAAGCCCCCGTACATTGTGAGTGACCCCCTCCATGGATGAGAAGCCTCCGCACATTGTGAGTGATCCCCTCCATGGATGAGAAGACCCTGTTCATTGTGAGTGACCCCTCCATGGATGAGAAGACCTCACACATTTTGAGTGAACCCTCCATGGATGAGAAGTCCCCACACATTGTGAGTGACCCCCTCCATGGATGAGAAGCCCCCGCACATTGTGATTGACCCCCTCCATGGATGAGAAGCCCCTGTTCATTGTGAGTGACCCCTCCATGAATGAGAAGACCCCACACATTGTGAGAGACCTCTCCATGGATGAGAAGCCCCCACACATTGTGAGTGACCCCCTCCATGGATGAGAAGCCCCCACACATTGTGAGTGACCCCCTCCATGGATGAGAAGCCCCCACACATTGTGAGTGATCCCCTCCATGGATGAGAAGCCTCCGCACATTGTGAGTGATCCCCTCCATGGATGAGAAGCCCCCACACATTGTGAGTGACCCCTACATAGATGTGAAGCCCCCACACATTGTGAGTGACCCCTCCATGGATGAGAATCTTCCGCACATTGTGAGTGACCCCCTCCATGGATGAGAAGCCCCCGTACATTGTGAGTGACCCCCTCCATGGATGAGAAGCCTCCGCACATTGTGAGTGATCCCCTCCATGGATGAGAAGACCCTGTTCATTGTGAGTGACCCCTCCATGGATGAGAAGACCTCACACATTTTGAGTGACCCCTCCATGGATGAGAAGTCCCCACACATTGTGAGTGACCCCCTCCATGGATGAGAAGCCCCCGCACATTGTGATTGACCCCCTCCATGGATGAGAAGCCCCTGTTCATTGTGAGTGACCCCTCCATGAATGAGAAGACCCCACACATTGTGAGAGACCTCTCCATGGATGAGAAGCCCCCACACATTGTGTGTGACACCCTCCATGGATGAGAAGCCTCCGCACATTGTGAGTGATCCCCTCCATGGACGAGAAGCCCCCGCACATTGTGAGTGACCCTCCCCCGTACATTGTGAGTGACCCCCTCCATGGATGAGAAGCCTCCGCACATTGTGAGTGATCCCCTCCATGGATGAGAAGCCCCCACACATTGTGAGTGACCCCCTCCATGGATGAGAAGCCCCTGTTCATTGTGAGTGACCCCCTCCATGGATGAGAAGCCCACGCACATTGAGAGTGACCCCCTCCATCCATGAGAAGCCCCCACACATTGTGAGTGACCCCCTCCATGGATGAGAAGCCCCCGCATATTGTGAGTGATCCCCTCCATGGATGAGAAGCCCCTGTTCATTGTGAGTGATCCCCTCCATGGATGAGAAGCCCCCACACATTGTGAGTGACCCCCTCCATGGATGAGAAGCCCCTGCACATTGTTAGTGACCCCCTCCATGGATGAGAAGCCCCCACACATTGTGAGTGACCCCCTCCATGGGTGAGAAGCCCCCGCACATTGTGAGTGATCCCCTCCATGGATGAGAAGCCCCCGAATATTGTGAGTGATCCCCTCCATGGATGAGAAGCCCCCACACATTGTGAGTGACCCCCTCCATGGATGAGAAGCCCCCACACATTGTGAGTGATCCCCTCCATGGATGAGAAGCCCCCGAATATTGTGAGTGATCCCCTCCATGGATGAGAAACCCCCGCATATTGTGAGTGACCCCCTCCATGGATGAGAAGCCCCCGCACATTGTGAGTGATCCAATCCAGGAATGAAAAGCGCCCACACATTGTGAGTGACCCCCTCCATGGATGAGAAGCCCCCACACATTGTGAGTGACCCCCTCCATGGATGAGAAGCCCCCGCACATTGTGAGTGATCCCCTCCATGGATGAGAAGCCTCCACACATTGTGAGTGATCCCCTCCATGGATGAGAAGCCCCCACACATTGTGAGTGACCACCTCCATGGATGAGAAGCCCCTGCACATTGTGAGTGATCCCCTCCAGGAATGAAAAGCGCCCACACATTGTGAGTGACCCCCTCCATGGATGAGAAGCCCCCGCATATTGTGAGTGATCCCCTCCATGGATGAGAAGCCCCCACACATTGTGAGTGATCCCCTCCATGGATGAGAAGCCTCCACACATTGTGAGTGATCCCCTCCATGGATGAGAAGCCCCCACACATTGTGAGTGATCCCCTCCATGGATGAGAAGCCCCCACACATTGTGAGTGATCCCCTCCATGGATGAGAAGCCCCCACACATTGTGAGTGATCCCCTCCATGGATGAGAAGCCCCCACACATTGTGAGTGATCCCCTCCATGGATGAGAAGCCTCCACACATTGTGAGTGACCCCCTCCATGGATGAGAAGCCCCCACCCATTGTGAGTGATCCCCCTCCGTGGATGAAAAGCGCCCACACATTGTGAGTGACCCCTCCATGGATGAGAAGCCCCCGCATATTGTGAGTGACCCCCTCCATGGATGAGAAGCCCCCCACATTGTGAGTGATCCCCTCCATGGATGAGAAGCCCCCACACATTGTGAGTGATCCCCTCCATGGATGAGAAGCCCCCACACATTGTGAGTGACCCCCTCCATGGATGAGAAGCCCCCACACATTGTGAGTGATCCCCTCCATGGATGAGAAGCCCCCCACATTGTGAGTGATCCCCTCCATGGATGAGAAGCCCCCACACATTGTGAGTTGTCTCAGGAGGCTTTACTGCTGATACTATGTGGCAGTTTCTGTGCACTATATGGCACAATCTGCGCCCTGTCTGGCAGTATCTGTGTGGTAGTGACCGGGCTTGGGGGGGGGGGGGGCCTTGCTTACCCTGTTCGGACGCCGCAGACACCAGGCGACTCAAGGACGAGGCGGAGACAGATTTCACATGTAACAGTTCCGGATTTATTCGTCGTCCTCTTGACGACCACCAACACGCACCGCAGCTTCTTCATAGTTTCCAGGCCTGGGTACGTGCACCTTCGTTCCAGTCACAGTAACGCACCTCGCAGATCTTTCACTGGGGGCTGTCCGAGACCAATCTACCCCCAGCGCTTCACCTGTCCGAGGTCGTCGTCCAATCGGTACCCCCGGGGCCTCACTTGTCCTGCAGTACGTCACCTCGCCTGTCCTGCGGTTCGTCGGGTCAGGGCCATCCCCCCGACTGTCTCTTCTCTGTCCGTCCCCTGGCCGAGCTATTCTCTCTTCCCTGTCTTCTTCTGAGCTCCTCCCGGGACTAACCTAACCTCGAGCCCCACCTTCTATTTATCCCCTCTCTCACAGGGGAATTTCCCTCCCGGGCTCCTTTCTCCCTGCCCCCCATGACTAAGCATATCCGAGCCATAAGCTGATGTATAGTCCTGCACTACTCTCCCCTGTCATCTTGTGGTCACTTCTCAGTACTACACCCTCCTATCCTGCCTTTCCTAGCTGTCACCCTTCTATCTTGTCAATCTCCGTCTCTGGTGTACAAACCGTCCCCTCCTACTGCCAGTCACGTCTGTCCATCAAGTCACCTTCCCCACACTCTCCCTCCCTTTGTCCATTGTCGTCCCGACAATCGTACTCCCTGCCTACGTCGTTCTAAATCTTACCCACAGTCCATTGTCGGACCGGTCATTGGCTGCACCCGCCACACACGGGGGCCGAACTAAATCGGGAGCACCATGCTCCAAGCAGCCTACTGCTATCCGCCAGCGCGCACGCCACGTGACAACTTCGTTCGGGTTGGCGAGGTCCACCAGGACTACTCTACAGCGTGAACCTCCCACTGCTCTCCCCTTCCACTACCTTCAGTAGTCCGGAACACCATGATCGAGGCCTCTCGCCTACCAGGCAATCGACGCCCGCTCGTCCTTTCAGGGTGTCCGTGGTGTTGGGGACCAGACTGGGGGACCACTGTCTGGCTCAATGTTCCTCGTTTCTTCGTCTTCCACTTAAAAGAGTCATGGTCAGCGTATTCGTCACCTCTACCTCGTACCTGGAACCTGTTACATACACATTTTTTGTTACACACACTATTCCCTAAATCAACTCTTAACATACTATTATCGTTACTTTAATAACCATGGGAGTTACTCAACTGGAGTAACCCCTTTTTCTCTTTCTTCTTTCTTTTTTTTTTTTTTCTTTTTTCCAAACATGTTGACATTATTTTTAACACAATATTCCCCACACAGCATTTTTGAAACAAGTACTCCCCCTCCCTTTAACAGTAGTACTCCCTTTTACGCATCCCCGCTATGTCAGGAAAACAAAATTAACCATATAAAAAAACATTTTCTTTCTACCTGGACGAACACTGTCCTCGTGGTCTGCACAACGGTGCAGCGAAATCCCGACAGTCCAAGCCATCTCCTGGTGGCCGGTAGCAAGGGGCCCCACAGCCGTGGAGCTCCCAGGATGCAGGGAGTGTCTTTAGGGGTCCTTTCTATGGGGGCTTGTGAGCTTCGGGTTCAGCAATTACGGCTACCACGTAGTAGCCGCGGGGACAGTATTCCTTGTAGTATGACACCAAGTCCCCCTCTCGCAACGCTCGGCCGTGACGAATGGAGGTCACATTGATGTACACCTTCTGGCCGGTCGCGAGGCCTTGGATGAACCTGTATCCTTTAGCCAAGTTAGTATATACGAGCCGTCCCATAGATCGTGCCGCCGCCATGCCAGCCTCCCCTTTCATGGAGCAGGTTCCAGACCTACTGCTCCCTGGCCTTTTTCTTTCGGATGACCTCCGCGACCCAAACGGAGGGTCTGGTGTAGGCCCTGGGGTCCAGTGGGCGAGACACAGCCAGGATTGAGAGCGGGGCAGAGGCGGCCGTAGATGTCGGCGACCCAGCAGCCGCTGGGGCCGGGCGGCGGGTAGGGGCAGCCATAGTTCCAGATGAATAGGCCACAGAGCCCGACAAGCAGGCCGGTGGTGTCACAGATGCGGCCGTGGGGCATGCCGCAACCGGAGTTGCAGACGGGGTTGGAGTAGCGGCCGGCTTCAGGGACGGGGCTGCCACTGACAGGTGGAACGCAGCAGCGTTGGCCGCGGGCTGGCTCCGCACTGGCAACACCGGACGTGGCGCCGCCGGGCGGGGTGGTTCAGGAACGAGACTGTTCCGCGACGGCGACACTGTAAATGGCGCCGCCGGGCGGGGTGGCTCGAGGACGGAAGCAGGGGCATCGATCAGCCTGGCGGAGGCCGCAGAGCCCTCCGCAGCCAGGCTTCCAGGAGCACAGGAGGCCGCGCGCTGCGGCCGAGTGGTGGGGGCCACTTGCAGAGCCGCCGGCGGGGCTGGGGGAACTGTCACCTTCCCTGGCGCCGCGGCCTCCGACATGTCATCCCGCGGCTCCTCCTGGAGCCTCCGTTCTTCACCCCGCTGTCCGGCAGGGCTAGCCTCCAGGCTCGGGGATCCCACGGGGAGGCTCCCTGGTGTTGTCTTCGGCGGTCGCTCCCACGGGGCCCGCAGTCGCTCCTCCTCTTCGCCCGAGGTCCGGACGACTGTCTGTGACTCCAAGAAACAGGTCTCCCAGCGAGACTCGATCTCCCGATGCCATCACAACTCCAGGCGTCCAAGACCATGGCAACTGCAGTGTCGCATCCCATCCAGTGGGCAACAGTCGAATGGCGCCAGGCAGCCGCAGCCAGTCTTTTCTCCCTGGCCCCTCCCGCTCCTGGGTGGGACGGTGGCGGACTTCTCCACCCAGTTGCCCGGGTCCAGTATGGGGTGGCGGCAGCCTCCAGACACACACTGTTCCCCCCAGGGGTACGTTGGAGAGGGCCCCAGTCCATCCAGAACGACTGCAAATGCCCAGGACTCTTCCCAGCGCTGGAGTACCACCGGCATCTTGGACGAAATCTGGTGCCGCCCCGGATCCTCTGATGGCAGCGATGTTCCGGAACAACGTCCCCAATTTATAATCCACAGATGTTTGTAATCCACAAGTATTTGTAATCCACAGATACTTGTAATCCATAGGAGGGCCGTCCAAGTCCTTCTTGGTTCTCCAGACGCAGGCCTGCCGGGCAAGGTGTCGTATTAGCAGTGGCGATCCTGCCGACTACGCCAAATGTGGTAGTGACTGGGCTTGGGAGGGGGGGGCTTGCTTACCCTGTTCGGACGTCGCAGACACCTGGCGACTCAAGGACGAGGCGGAGACAGATTTCACGTGTAACAGTTCCGGATTTATTCGTCGTCCTCCTGGCGACCACCAAACACGCACCGCAGCTTCTTCACACTATCTCCAGGCCCGGGTACCTGCACCTTTGTTCCAGTCACAGTAACGCACCTCGCAGATCTTTCACTGGGGGCTGTCCTAGACCAATCTACCCCCAGCGCTTCACCTGTCCGAGGTCGTCGTCCAATCGGTACCCCCGGGGCCTCACCTGTCCTGCGGTCCGTCGGCTCAGGGCCACCCCCCTGACTGTCTCTTCTCTGTCCGTCCCCTGGCCGAGCTCTTCTCTCTTCCCTGTCTTCTTCTGAGCTCCTCCCGGGACTAAACTAGCCTCGAGCCCCACCTTCTTCTATTTATCCCCTCTCTCACAGGGGAATTTCCCTCCCGGGCTCCTATCTCCCTGCCCCCCATGACTAAGCATATCGGAGCCATAAGCTGATGTATAGTCCTGCACTACTCTCCCCTGCCATCTTGAGGTCACTTCTCAGTACTACACCCTCCTATCCTGCCTTTCCTAGCTGTCACCCTTCTATCCTGTCAATCTCCGTCTCTGGTGTACAAACCGTCCCCTCCTACTGCCAGTCACGTCTGTCCGTCAAGTCACCTTCCTCACATCTGTGCACTATATGGCACTATCTGTGCCCCGTCTGGAATTATCTGTGCACTATATGGCACTCTCTGGGCAGTGTGACTTTTTCCCCGGGTGCATGTGACTGTATAATCAGATGTAAGTCTGGATGATATCACTACTCCCCCCCATCCTTCTCAGACACATTGCAGTGAAGCGCATTTAACCCTTCCATGTCACATTCTCCCCGGCGCTCGTTACATTCCCACGTGGTAACTGTGCGGTGGACATGATGGCGGCTTCCTCTGTCTCAGCTGGAAGAAGTTGGGGTCACCGTGGCGCTGACCTGATCCTTTCTCTTCTGCTCATACAGATGTTCCTGGGTTGGGGGTCCCTGAGCAGCTGAGAATCCTGGATGGACCCTCAGAGGAAGCGAGGGGTGTGAGGGGGGCCGCACACCCCACTGATTGTCTGCAGTCGACATGTGATACATTGTATCCAGTTGTGCTTATGTGACTCGATCAGCCGATCCATCAAGGCTGGGATCCATCAATGCAGGGATCCATCAAGGCTGGGATCCAGTGTTCAGATGTGAAAAGCTTTTGAAAGTTGCATATTTTGGTGTTAATGGCCGCTGACCTGAAACTCATGGGACTTTTTAGTGTTCTCACTCCATTTTTGCCGAGCTCTTAGGGCCCCGTCACATATAGCGATCTCGCTAGCGAGATCGCTGCTGAGTCTTTGAAAATTCTTGGAGAACAGGAGAAGTCCCAGAAGACTGGAGAAGAGCAAATGTTGTTCCTGTCTTCAAAAAGGGGAAGAAGGTGGACCCAGGCAACTATAGGCCGGTGAGTCTGACTTCTATACCAGGAAAGATCTTTGAACAAATTATTAAACAACATGTATGTCAATACCTGGATAAGAATGAAGTGATTAAACAGAGTCTGCATGGGTTTGTAACTAATAAGTCATGTCAGACTAACTTAATTTCCTCCTATAACGGAATCACTGATTGGGTGGATCAAGGAAATGCTGTAGATATAGTATATCTTGACTTCAGCAAAGAATTTGACAAAGTCTCTCATACAATCCTTATTGAAAAAATGACTAAGTATGGAATGGACAAGGCACCTGTTAGGTGGATTCATAACTGGCTTAGTGATCGGACCCAAAGAGTGGTCGTAAATGGCTGCACATCCAGTTGGAAGAATGTATCAAGTGGGGTACCACAGGGCTCTGTCCTGGGCCCTGTATTGTTCAACATCTTTATCAACGATTTAGATGAAGGAATTGAGGGTAAACTGATTAAATTTGCTGATGACACAAAGCTAGGAGGGATAGCTAATACTAGAGAAGAGAGAGAGAGGATTCAAAAAGATATAAATAAACTGGAGAAGTGGGAAGCAACTAACAGAATGGTTTTTAACAGGGAAAAATGCAAAATACTACATCTGGGCAATAAAAATGAAAAAAGCATATACAGAATGGGAGGAATAGGGCTAAGCAACAGCACATGTGAAAAAGACTTGGGTATACTAATAGATCACAGACTGAATATGAGTCAACAGTGTGATGCAGCAGCAAAAAAGGCAAATACAATTCTAGGATGTATTAACAGAAGCATACAGTCTAGATCATGTGAAGTCATTATTTCCCTCTACTCCTCTTTGGTCAGACCTCATCTGGAATATTGTGTCCAGTTTTGGGCACCACATTTTAAAAAAGACATCAACAAACTGGAGCACGTTCAGAAAAGAGCGACCAGAATGGTGACCGGTCTGCAAACCCTGCCTTATGAGGAAAGGTTGCAGGATTTGGGAATGTTTAGTTTGCAAAAGAGAAGACTGAGAGGAGACTTAATAGCTGTCTACAAATATCTAAAGGGCTGTCACATTGTAGAAGGATCAACTTTATTCTCATTTGCACAAGGAAAGACTAGAAGCAATGGGATGAAACTGAATGGGAGGAGACACAGATTAGATATTAGAAAAAACTTTTTGACAGTTAGAGTGATCAATGAGTGGAACAGGCTGCCACGAGAAGTGGTGAGTTCTCCTTCAATGGAAGTCTTCAAACAGAGGCTGGACAGACATCTGACTGGGATGATTTAGCGAATCCTGCTTTGAGCAGGGGGTTGGACCAGATGGCCCAGGAGGTCCCTTCCAACTCTACCATTCTATGATTCTATGTGTCACAAGTTTTGTGACGCCACAGCGATCTCACCTGTGAGATCGCTGTGTGTGACAGCGATCAGTGACCGCCCCCCTGCCGGTATCGCTGATCGCTCTTGGAAAGCCCTGGACATTTCTCGCTGGTCTCTCGCTGGCCAGCACGCATCGCTGCATGTGACAGGTGGGAGACAAGCGATCAGCTGGTAACCAAGGTACACATTGGGTTTCTAAGTGACGCACGTCCCTTAGAAACCCTCTGTGTACCTTAGTTACCAGCTCCCTGCATCAGCGCGCTGGTAACTAAAGTACAAAGGGACGCTGGGTGCTCTGCGTTGCTGGTGCTGATCGCTGGTGAAGCTGTCTGTGTGACAACTCACCAGCGATCCTGACACGCTGATATAGTTGTCGGATCGCTGGTGAGTCGCTATGTGTGATGGGGCCCTTACAGACTCGGCTGAGTCGGCCCAGAACGGGGGGTGGTGATGGCCGCTGAACAAATTCATGACGATCTATGATGAGGCGTCCATGGAGGCGCATGTCACTCATCTGCTGCTCCGGATTCATGAAGAGGCGGCTGCAGTCTGACGCCATCACATCTCCTCACCAAGAGCAGCGGGAACAACACCGGGGTTCATGTGTCAGCGCATTTAGCTGGGTCTCCTGTCTGAGATACATTGTACATAATAACTAGATACAGTGCATCAAATAATACTATATGACACATTATATGTAATATAATTATCTGATACATTGTATCCAGTTATTAGGTGACACATTCATAGAATCATAGAATCGTAGAGTTGGAAGGGACCTCCTGGGCCATCTGGTCCAACCCCCTGCTCAAAGCAGGATTCGCTAAATCATCCCAGTCAGATGTCTGTCCAGCCTCTGTGTGAAGACTTCCATTGAAGGAGAACTCACCACCTCTCGTGGCAGCCTGTTCCACTCATTGATCACTCTAACTGTCAAAAAGTTTTTTCTAATATCTAATCTGTGTCTCTTCCCATTCAGTTTCATCCCATTGTTTCTCTTTGTTCTTAGTTATTTTGTGAAACATTGCATTTAGTGCTATGTGATACGTTGTATCTAGGCGTCGTGTGTGTGATACGTTGTATCTAGGCGTTGTGTGATACGGTGTATCTAGGCATCGTGTGATACATTGTATCTAGGCGTCGTGTGTGATACGTTGTATCTAGGCATCGTGTGTGATACGTTGTATCTAGGCGTCGTGTGTGTGATACGTTGTATCTAGGCGTTGTGTGATACGGTGTATCTAGGCATCGTGTGATACATTGTATCTAGGCGTCGTGTGTGATACGTTGTATCTAGGCATCGTGTGTGATACGTTGTATCTAGGCGTCGTGTGTGATACGTTGTATCTAAGCTTCGTGTGCGATACGTTGTATCTAGGCGTCGTGTGCAATACGTTGTATCTAGGCATTGTGTGATACGTTGTATCTAGGCATTGTGTGTGATACATTGTATCTAGGTGTTGTGTGATACGTTGAATCTAGGCATCGTGTGATACATTGTATCTAGGCGTTGTGTGTGTGATACGTTGTATCTAGGTGTCGGGTGTGATACGTTGTATCTAGGTGTCGTGTGTGATACGTTGTATCTAGGCGTTGTGTGTGATACATTGTATCTAGGTGTTGTGTGATACGTTGAATCTAGGCATCGTGTGATACATTGTATCTAGGCATCGTGTGTGTGTGATACGTTGTATCTAGGTGTCGTGTGTGATACGTTGTATCTAGGCGTCGTGTGTGATACCTTGTATCTAGGCGTCGTGTGTGATACGTTGTATCTAGGTGCTGTGTGTGATACGTTGTATCTAGGCGTTGTGTGTGTTACGTTGTATCTAGGCGTTGTGTGTGATACGTTGTATCTAGGCGTCGTGTCTGATACGTTGTATCTAGGCGTCGTGTGTGATACCTTGTATCTAGGCATCGTCTGTGATACGTTGTATCTAGGCATCGTGTGTGTGTGATACGTTGTATCTAGGCGTCGTGTGTGATACCTTGTATCTAGGCGTCGTGTGTGATACGTTGTATCTAGGCGCCTAAGTGTGATACGTTGTATCTAGGCGTTGTGTGTGTTACGTTGTATCTAGGCATTGTGTGATACGTTGTATCTAGGCGTCGTGTCTGATACGTTGTATCTAGGCGTCGTGTGTGATACCTTGTATCTAGGCGTCGTCTGTGATACGTTGTATCTAGGCGTTGTGTGTGATACGTTGTATCTAGGCGTTGCGTGTGATACGTTGTATCTAGGCGTTGTGTGTGATACGTTGTATCTAGGCGTTGTGTGTGATACGTTGTATCTAGGCGTTGCGTGTGATACGTTGTATCTAGGCGTTGTGTGTGATACGTTGTATCTAGGCGTCGTGTGTGATACGTTGTATCTAGGCGTTGTGTGTGATACGTTGTATCTAGGCGTTGCGTGTGATACGTTGTATCTAGGCGTTGTGTGTGATACGTTGTATCTAGGCGTTGTGTGTGATACGTTGTATCTAGGCGTTGTGTGTGTGATACATTGTATCTAGGCGTTGTGTGTGTGATACGTTGTATCTAGGCATTGTGTGATACGTTGTATCTAGGCGTCGTGTGTGATATATTTTATCTAGGCGTCGTGTGTGATACCTTGTATCTAGGCGTTGTGTGTGTTACGTTGTATCTAGGCATTGTGTGTGTGTGATACGTTGTATCTAGGTGTCGTGTGTGATACGTTGTATCTAGGCGTCGTGTGTGATACCTTGTATCTAGGCGTCGTGTGTGATACGTTGTATCTAGGCGCTGTGTGTGATACGTTGTATCTAGGCATTGTGTGTGTTACGTTGTATCTAGGCATTGTGTGATACGTTGTATCTAGGCATTGTGTGTGTTACGTTGTATCTAGGCGCTGTGTGTGATACGTTGTATCTAGGCATTGTGTTACGTTGTATCTAGGCGCTGTGTGTGATACGTTGTATCTAGGCATTGTGTGATACGTTGTATCTAGGCGTCGTGTGTGATACGTTGTATCTAGGCGCTGTGTGTGATACGTTGTATCTAGGCATTGTGTGTGTTACGTTGTATCTAGGCATTGTGTGATACGTTGTATCTAGGCGTCGTGTCTGATACGTTGTATCTAGGCGTCGTGTGTGATACGTTGTATCTAGGCGTTGTGTGTGATACGTTGTATCTAGGCGCTGTGTGTGATACGTTGTATCTAGGCATTGTGTGTGTTACGTTGTATCTAGGCATTGTGTGATACGTTGTATCTAGGCATTGTGTGTGTTACGTTGTATCTAGGCGCTGTGTGTGATACGTTGTATCTAGGCATTGTGTTACGTTGTATCTAGGCGCTGTGTGTGATACGTTGTATCTAGGCATTGTGTGATACGTTGTATCTAGGCGTCGTGTGTGATACGTTGTATCTAGGCGCTGTGTGTGATACGTTGTATCTAGGCATTGTGTGTGTTACGTTGTATCTAGGCATTGTGTGATACGTTGTATCTAGGCGTCGTGTCTGATACGTTGTATCTAGGCGTCGTGTGTGATACGTTGTATCTAGGCGTTGTGTGTGATACGTTGTATCTAGGCGCTGTGTGTGATACGTTGTATCTAGGCATTGTGTGTGTTACGTTGTATCTAGGCGCTGTGTGTGATACGTTGTATCTAGGCATTGTGTTACGTTGTATCTAGGCGCTGTGTGTGATACGTTGTATCTAGGCATTGTGTGATACGTTGTATCTAGGCGTCGTGTGTGATACGTTGTATCTAGGCGCTGTGTGTGATACGTTGTATCTAGGCATTGTGTGTGTTACGTTGTATCTAGGCATTGTGTGATACGTTGTATCTAGGCGTCGTGTGTGATACGTTGTATCTAGGCGTCGTGTGTGATACGTTGTATCTAGGCGTTGTGTGTGATACGTTGTATCTAGGCGTTGCGTGTGATACGTTGTATCTAGGCGTTGTGTGTGATACATTGTATCTAGGCGTTGTGTGTGATACGTTGTATCTAGGCGTCGTGTGTGATACCTTGTATCTAGGCGTCGTGCGTGATACGTTGTATCTAGGCGTCGTGCGTGATACGTTGTATCTAGGCGTCGTGTGTGTGTGATATCTTGTATCTAGGCGTCGTGTGTGATACGTTGTATCTAGGCGTCGTGCGTGATACGTTGTATCTAGGCGTCGTGTGTGATACCTTGTATCTAGGCGTCGTGTGTGATACCTTGTATCTAGGCGTCGTGTGTGATACGTTGTATCTAGGCGTCGTGCGTGATACGTTGTATCTAGGCATTGTGTGTGTGTGATACCTTGTATCTAGGCGTCGTGTGTGATACGTTGTATCTAGACGTCGTGTGTGTGTGATACCTTGTATCTAGGCGTCGTGTGTGATACGTTGTATCTAGGCGTTGTGTGATACGGTGTATCTAGGCATCGTGTGATACATTGTATCTAGGCGTCGTGTGTGATACGTTGTATCTAGGCATCGTGTGTGATACGTTGTATCTAGGCGTCGTGTGTGATACGTTGTATCTAAGCTTCGTGTGCGATACGTTGTATCTAGGCGTCGTGTGCAATACGTTGTATCTAGGCATTGTGTGATACGTTGTATCTAGGCATTGTGTGTGATACATTGTATCTAGGTGTTGTGTGATACGTTGAATCTAGGCATCGTGTGATACATTGTATCTAGGCGTTGTGTGTGTGTGATACGTTGTATCTAGGTGTCGGGTGTGATACGTTGTATCTAGGTGTCGTGTGTGATACGTTGTATCTAGGCGTTGTGTGTGATACATTGTATCTAGGTGTTGTGTGATACGTTGAATCTAGGCATCGTGTGATACATTGTATCTAGGCATCGTGTGTGTGTGATACGTTGTATCTAGGTGTCGTGTGTGATACGTTGTATCTAGGCGTCGTGTGTGATACCTTGTATCTAGGCGTCATGTGTGATACGTTGTATCTAGGCGCTGTGTGTGATACGTTGTATCTAGGCGTTGTGTGTGTTACGTTGTATCTAGGCGTTGTGTGTGATACGTTGTATCTAGGCGTCGTGTCTGATACGTTGTATCTAGGCGTCGTGTGTGATACCTTGTATCTAGGCATCGTCTGTGATACGTTGTATCTAGGCATCGTGTGTGTGTGATACGTTGTATCTAGGCGTCGTGTGTGATACCTTGTATCTAGGCGTCGTGTGTGATACGTTGTATCTAGGCGCCTAAGTGTGATACGTTGTATCTAGGCGTTGTGTGTGTTACGTTGTATCTAGGCATTGTGTGATACGTTGTATCTAGGCGTCGTGTCTGATACGTTGTATCTAGGCGTCGTGTGTGATACCTTGTATCTAGGCGTCGTCTGTGATACGTTGTATCTAGGCGTTGTGTGTGATACGTTGTATCTAGGCGTTGCGTGTGATACGTTGTATCTAGGCGTTGTGTGTGATACGTTGTATCTAGGCGTTGTGTGTGATACGTTGTATCTAGGCGTTGCGTGTGATACGTTGTATCTAGGCGTTGTGTGTGATACGTTGTATCTAGGCGTCGTGTGTGATACGTTGTATCTAGGCGTTGTGTGTGATACGTTGTATCTAGGCGTTGCGTGTGATACGTTGTATCTAGGCGTTGTGTGTGATACGTTGTATCTAGGCGTTGTGTGTGATACATTGTATCTAGGCGTTGTGTGTGTGATACATTGTATCTAGGCGTTGTGTGTGTGATACGTTGTATCTAGGCATTGTGTGATACGTTGTATCTAGGCGTCGTGTGTGATATATTTTATCTAGGCGTCGTGTGTGATACCTTGTATCTAGGCGTTGTGTGTGTTACGTTGTATCTAGGCATTGTGTGTGTGTGATACGTTGTATCTAGGTGTCGTGTGTGATACGTTGTATCTAGGCGTCGTGTGTGATACCTTGTATCTAGGCGTCGTGTGTGATACGTTGTATCTAGGCGCTGTGTGTGATACGTTGTATCTAGGCATTGTGTGTGTTACGTTGTATCTAGGCATTGTGTGATACGTTGTATCTAGGCATTGTGTGTGTTACGTTGTATCTATGCGCTGTGTGTGATACGTTGTATCTAGGCATTGTGTTACGTTGTATCTAGGCGCTGTGTGTGATACGTTGTATCTAGGCGTCGTGTGTGATACGTTGTATCTAGGCGCTGTGTGTGATACGTTGTATCTAGGCATTGTGTGTGTTACGTTGTATCTAGGCATTGTGTGATACGTTGTATCTAGGCGTCGTGTCTGATACGTTGTATCTAGGCGTCGTGTGTGATACGTTGTATCTAGGCGTTGTGTGTGATACGTTGTATCTAGGCGCTGTGTGTGATACGTTGTATCTAGGCATTGTGTGTGTTACGTTGTATCTAGGCATTGTGTGATACGTTGTATCTAGGCATTGTGTGTGTTACGTTGTATCTAGGCGCTGTGTGTGATACGTTGTATCTAGGCATTGTGTTACGTTGTATCTAGGCGCTGTGTGTGATACGTTGTATCTAGGCATTGTGTGATACGTTGTATCTAGGCGTCGTGTGTGATACGTTGTATCTAGGCGCTGTGTGTGATACGTTGTATCTAGGCATTGTGTGTGTTACGTTGTATCTAGGCATTGTGTGATACGTTGTATCTAGGCGTCGTGTCTGATACGTTGTATCTAGGCGTCGTGTGTGATACGTTGTATCTAGGCGTTGTGTGTGATACGTTGTATCTAGGCGCTGTGTGTGATACGTTGTATCTAGGCATTGTGTGTGTTACGTTGTATCTAGGCGCTGTGTGTGATACGTTGTATCTAGGCATTGTGTTACGTTGTATCTAGGCGCTGTGTGTGATACGTTGTATCTAGGCATTGTGTGATACGTTGTATCTAGGCGTCGTGTGTGATACGTTGTATCTAGGCGCTGTGTGTGATACGTTGTATCTAGGCATTGTGTGTGTTACGTTGTATCTAGGCATTGTGTGATACGTTGTATCTAGGCGTCGTGTGTGATACGTTGTATCTAGGCGTCGTGTGTGATACGTTGTATCTAGGCGTTGTGTGTGATACGTTGTATCTAGGCGTTGCGTGTGATACGTTGTATCTAGGCGTTGTGTGTGATACATTGTATCTAGGCGTTGTGTGTGATACGTTGTATCTAGGCGTCGTGTGTGATACCTTGTATCTAGGCGTCGTGCGTGATACGTTGTATCTAGGCGTCGTGCGTGATACGTTGTATCTAGGCGTCGTGTGTGTGTGATATCTTGTATCTAGGCGTCGTGTGTGATACGTTGTATCTAGGCGTCGTGCGTGATACGTTGTATCTAGGCGTCGTGTGTGATACCTTGTATCTAGGCGTCGTGTGTGATACCTTGTATCTAGGCGTCGTGTGTGATACGTTGTATCTAGGCGTCGTGCGTGATACGTTGTATCTAGGCATTGTGTGTGTGTGATACCTTGTATCTAGGCGTCGTGTGTGATACGTTGTATCTAGGCGTCGTGTGTGTGTGATACCTTGTATCTAGGCGTCGTGTGTGATACGTTGTATCTAGGCGTCGTGCGTGATACGTTGTATCTAGGCATTGTGTGTGTGTGATACGTTGTATCTAGGCGTCGTGCGTGATACGTTGTATCTAGGCGTCGTGTGTGTGTGATATCTTGTATCTAGGCGTCGTGTGTGATACGTTGTATCTAGGCGTCGTGCGTGATACGTTGTATCTAGGCGTCGTGTGTGATACCTTGTATCTAGGCGTCGTGTGTGATACCTTGTATCTAGGCGTCGTGTGTGATACGTTGTATCTAGGCGTCGTGCGTGATACGTTGTATCTAGGCGTCGTGTGTGTGTGATACCTTGTATCTAGGCGTCGTGTGTGATACGTTGTATCTAGGCGTCGTGTGTGTGTGATACCTTGTATCTAGGTGTCGTGTGTGTGATACGTTGTATCTAGGCGTCGTGTGTGATACGTTGTATCTAGGCGTCGTGTGTGATACGTTGTATCTAGGCGTCGTGTGTGTGTGATACCTTGTATCTAGGCGTCGTGTGTGTGATACGTTGTATCTAGGCGTCGTGTGTGATACGTTGTATCTAGGCGTCGTGTGTGTGATACCTTGTATCTAGGCGTCGTGTGTGTGATACGTTGTATTTAGGCGTTGTGTGTGATACGTTGTATCTAGGCGTCGTGCGTGATACGTTGTATCTAGGCGTCGTGTGTGATACGTTGTATCTAGGCGTTGTGTGTGATACGTTGTATCTAGGCGTTGCGTGTGATACGTTGTATCTAGGCGTTGTGTGTGATACATTGTATCTAGGCGTTGTGTGTGATACGTTGTATCTAGGCGTCGTGTGTGATACCTTGTATCTAGGCGTCGTGCGTGATACGTTGTATCTAGGCGTCGTGCGTGATACGTTGTATCTAGGCGTCGTGTGTGTGTGATATCTTGTATCTAGGCGTCGTGTGTGATACGTTGTATCTAGGCGTCGTGCGTGATACGTTGTATCTAGGCGTCGTGTGTGATACCTTGTATCTAGGCGTCGTGTGTGATACCTTGTATCTAGGCGTCGTGTGTGATACGTTGTATCTAGGCGTCGTGCGTGATACGTTGTATCTAGGCATTGTGTGTGTGTGATACCTTGTATCTAGGCGTCGTGTGTGATACGTTGTATCTAGGCGTCGTGTGTGTGTGATACCTTGTATCTAGGCGTCGTGTGTGATACGTTGTATCTAGGCGTCGTGCGTGATACGTTGTATCTAGGCATTGTGTGTGTGTGATACGTTGTATCTAGGCGTCGTGCGTGATACGTTGTATCTAGGCGTCGTGTGTGTGTGATATCTTGTATCTAGGCGTCGTGTGTGATACGTTGTATCTAGGCGTCGTGCGTGATACGTTGTATCTAGGCGTCGTGTGTGATACCTTGTATCTAGGCGTCGTGTGTGATACCTTGTATCTAGGCGTCGTGTGTGATACGTTGTATCTAGGCGTCGTGCGTGATACGTTGTATCTAGGCGTCGTGTGTGTGTGATACCTTGTATCTAGGCGTCGTGTGTGATACGTTGTATCTAGGCGTCGTGTGTGTGTGATACCTTGTATCTAGGTGTCGTGTGTGTGATACGTTGTATCTAGGCGTCGTGTGTGATACGTTGTATCTAGGCGTCGTGTGTGATACGTTGTATCTAGGCGTCGTGTGTGTGTGATACCTTGTATCTAGGCGTCGTGTGTGTGATACGTTGTATCTAGGCGTCGTGTGTGATACGTTGTATCTAGG
The DNA here is from genome assembly GCF_039654945.1 of Dendrobates tinctorius. Lineage (NCBI taxonomy): Eukaryota > Metazoa > Chordata > Amphibia > Anura > Dendrobatidae > Dendrobates > Dendrobates tinctorius. Next base: position 1,402,143 of record NW_027361899.1, on the reverse strand, counting down.
CGTCGTGTGTGTGTGATACCTTGTATCTAGGCGTCGTGTGTGTGATACGTTGTATTTAGGCGTTGTGTGTGATACGTTGTATCTAGGCGTCGTGTGTGATACGTTGTATCTAGGCGTCGTGTGTGTGTGATACCTTGTATCTAGGCGTCGTGTGTGTGATACGTTGTATTTAGGCGTTGTGTGTGATACGTTGTATCTAGGCGTCGTGTGTGATACGTTGTATCTAGGCGTCGTGTGTGTGTGATACCTTGTATCTAGGCGTCGTGTGTGTGATACGTTGTATCTAGGCGTTGTGTGTGATACGTTGTATCTAGGCGTCGTGTGTGATACGTTGTATCTAGGCGTTGTGTGTGATACCTTGTATCTAGGCGTCGTGTTCAGTTGTGCTTCAGGCTGATATATTTCTTAAAAAGGAGAAAACGGAGTAACGGATACAAAATATATGCAAAAGTATAAATTTTATTAATACTCACATCAAGTGCTGACAAGTATACAAGTTGACTAAAATAGGGGGGATAAGCCCCAAAGATACAACAATCAGGACAGACAAGGACAGGGTAAATAAAATGATACCAGTGCTCGAAATCTACATGGCACAACGTTCAGTCAGCCCATGGGCATTGCACATAACAGACATGTGTCTAATGGTAGAAGATAGTCAAATATGGCATACTCAATTAAATGTGTATTGTACATAGTTGTACATGTCTAGAGCGCCAAAAAAAAAAAAAACATCCAGAGGGGTCAATGTGCAAGTCCAATGGACACTGAACATAAATGAATCAATGACATGTGGAAGGATTCTTACATAGTAAATAACATATGTATCAGCATATCAAAACTGCGCAATTGTGCCAGAGAGAACCCGGGAGACGACCCGCCCAGCGGTCCAAATGACCGAAGTGTGGAAACAAGTAAAGGCAGGCTGCTTACCGGGGAGCAGAGGAGGTGAAGGCCCATGCAACGACACCCGACGTACGTTTCGCGCCCGCCACAGGCGCTTTATCATATATGTATTGATATATTTCTGTAGTGGGCGGGAGTCTCCCTTGGGCCAGGATCACACCTTCAGGTTTTTGCGCAGATTTTGGTGCGCTTTGCTGGGATATATGAGGTCGGATTCCCTTTTGCTGCCTTCGCTCCTGACTTTGGGGCAGAGACCGGCAGTGAAGCTTCCTGATCGCGGCCTCAGTGCTGGAGTTGTCCATTTTACATGGCGGCCTCGCGCCCGGACTGACATCTAACGCTCGATGTCTTCTGATTGAGGACTTTCTGCTCTCGTTTCTCTGCGGCCGCAGCCTGGATGGATGTGCAGTCCCCATTGGTAATATTAGTCTCCAGCAGATCTGATGTCCCTGTATAGAGGACGTCCCTGTCGGATTCCGCCACTTCTGGGTCTCCTGTGTTTTTCTTCCACAGATGCTTTTCGTGTCTGTGGGTTGTGGTCGGAGGAATACCCTCATTATGGATCAAAGCCACCTGAGAAGACAAGGAGCCCCCGCAGCTTTCCTAACAAACAAGCCCCTGTCCCCGGGCTCCTGTTTCATCTTGGTAGGGGAAGATTGTGTTTTGTGATGACAGCTATGATGGCGCCACTGGATGGATTGAGATCTCGGTACAGAGACATCGGCGATAACTGTCTGCACGCCGTGCACCTGGCCGGGGCCTGTGCTCACCTGGCTGCGGTCTGGACCCTCCGTACCTGGTGCAGCCCGTCCTCATCCAGAAGGATGCAGGGGCCGGGACAGGTGGGGAAGCCATACTGCAATATGTACAGGACAGGGGTCACGGCTTCCACATTGCAGACTGCGACACAGAATCACAAATTATTCCAAATGGGTTGGATTCTCTGTGGCAGTCCCATGTCACACGGTGATCTCTTGCCACAAACATCAAGACAACTTGTCTGCGACTTGTCTCATCCACAACTACCACAAAAGACTTCAATGTTAGAGGGGGCAACACACGGTATTAAGAAATAGGGTGTGTGAACTTCTGATCAGGGTCATTTGGATGTTTTGGGTTGTTCATTATGATTTCAAAAGAGAAAATGAACAATAAATGGCTTCACCCGACCACTGACCATGAGTGGAGGAAAAGGTTTGGTGTTATCATTCATATTCTCTGAAAAAAGGGAAAAATTCTGCCGGGGTGTGTAAACTTTTGAGCACAGCTGTATAAAATACACATTCATTGCAGAAGAAAGTTCTAAAGAATGATGGAATGTGAGATGTGAGAGACCACCATCCTCCTCCTCATCATCATTCTCCTCCTCCTCATCATCACTCTCCTCCTAATCCCCCTTACTCCTCATCCCTTATCCCGATACTGGCAATGAGAAGTGAAGGGATTACACAGAAGGAGCCGGAGAGGATTTCCCTTTCTTTTCAGCTTCATGACTATATACAATTTAAAGATGCTATAGGATTTTTACAGGATGAAAATGATGAAATGGTAAGACAGGATGTTGAGAAGGCTGAACTTTTAAATTCCTATTTTGCATCTGTTTTCTCTGAGAAAGGAAATGTAACATCAACTGTTATTCACTGTCCTATTAAGGGAATAGAAGAATCCAGGATATCTATAAACAGAAAGATAGTAAGGAAACACTTGGCTAACCTAAATGAATTCAAGTCTCCAGGACCAGATGAATTACACCCCAGAGTACTGAAGGAGATAGCAGAAGAAATTTTTGAACCCCTCTCCATAATCTTTGAAAATTCTTGGAGAACAGGAGAAGTGCCAGAAGACTGGAGAAGAGCAAATGTTGTTCCTATCTTCAAAAAGGGGAAGAAGGTGGACCCAGGCAACTATAGGCCGGTGAGTCTGACTTCTATACCAGGAAAGATCTTTGAACAAATTATTAAACAACATGTATGTCAATACCTGGATAAGAATGAAGTGATTAAACAGAGTCAGCATGGGTTTGTAACTAATAAGTCATGTCAGACTAACTTAATTTCCTTCTATGACGGTATCACTGATTGGGTGGATCAAGGAAATGCTGTAGATATAGTATATCTTGACTTCAGCAAAGCATTTGACAAAGTCTCTCATAAAATCCTTATTGAAAAAATGACTAAGTATGGAATGGACAAGGCAACTGTTAGGTGGATTCATAACTGGCTTAGTGATCGGACCCAAAGAGTGGTCGTAAATGGCTGCACATCCAGTTGGAAGAATGTCTCAAGTGGGGTACCACAGGGCTCTGTCCTGGGCCCTGTATTGTTCAACATCTTTATCAACGATTTAGATGAAGGAATTGAGGGTAAACTGATTAAATTTGCTGATGACACAAAGCTAGGAGGGATAGCTAATACTAGAGAAGAGAGAGAGAGGATTCAAAAAGATTTAAATAAACTGGAGAAGTGGGCAGCAACTAACAGAATGGTTTTTAACAGGGAGAAATGCAAAGTACTACATCTGGGCAATAAAAATGAAAAAATCATATACAGAATGGGAGGAATAGGGCTAAGCAACAGCACATGTGAAAAAGACTTGGGTATACTAATAGATCACAGACTGAATATGAGTCAACAGTGTGATGCAGCAGCAAAAAAGGCAAATGCAATTCTAGGATGTATTAACAGAAGCATACAGTCTAGATCACGTGAAGTCATTATTTCCCTCTACTCCTCTTTGGTCAGACCTCATCTGGAATATTGTGTCCAGTTTTGGGCACCACATTTTAAAAAAGACATCAACAAACTGGAGCAAGTTCAGAAAAGAGCGACCAGAATGGTGACTGGTCTGCAAACCCTGTCTTATGAGGAAAGGTTGCAGGATTTGGGAATGTTTAGTTTGCAAAAGAGAAGACTGAGAGGAGACTTAATAGCTGTCTACAAATATCTAAAGGGCTGTCACATTGTAGAAGGATCAACTTTATTCTCATTTGCACAAGGAAAGACTAGAAGCAATGGGATGAAACTGAAGGGGAGGAGACACAGATTAGATATTAGAAAAAACTTTTTGACAGTTAGAGTGATCAATGAGTGGAACAGGCTGCCACGAGAAGTGGTGAGTGCTCCTTCAATGGAAGTCTTCAAACAGAGGCTGGACAGACATCTGACTGGGATGATTTAGCGAATCCTGCTTTAAGCAGGGGGTTGGACCAGATGGCCCAGGAGGTCCCTTCCAACTCTACGATTCTATGATTCTATCTCTGTGGCTCAGTGATCAGCACTGTATATAGGGCACCACGGTGGCTCAGTGGTCAGCACTGTACTGTATATAGGGTAGCACGGTGGCTCAGTGATCAGCACTGTATATAGGGCACCACGGTGGCTCAGTGGTCAGCACTGTACTGTATATAGGGTAGCACGGTGGCTCAGTGATCAGCACTGTATATAGGGCACCACGGTGGCTCAGTGGTCAGCACTGTATACAGGGCAGCACGGTGGCTCAGTGGTCAGCTCTGTATACAGGGCAGCACAGTGGCTCAGTGATCAGCACTGTATATAGGGCAGCACAGTGGCTCAGTGATCAGCACTGTATATAGGGCACCACGGTGGCACAGTGATCAGCACTGTATATAGGGCACCACGGTGGCACAGTGATCAGCACTGTATATAGGGCACCACGGTGGCACAGTGATCAGCACTGTATATAGGGTAGCACGGTGGCTCAGTGATCAGCTCTGTACTATATATACCACCAAGGAAACACCTGCCAGAAGTTTGTATATTCTCCCCGTGTTCATCGGTTTCCTCCGCCACTTGAAAGATAGATAGGGAATGTAGATTGTGAGCCCCGATAGGGACGGAGATGATAATGTCTGTACAGTGCTATGGTATATGATGGCGCTATATGAGTAAAATACAAAAAAAAATGATAAATTCTTATGTGACAATTTATACAAGCGTTTCTCTACATGACACTTTTTCTGGCTGTGATGCGTCTTTTGCACTTGGTTGAGTCCCTCTGGCTGTTATAACCTGCTGCAGATGTGATGGATTGCCAGACGTCATTTTTCATATTTCATGTTTGCATGCTGTGACGCTTCAGTGTGCTTCCTTTTTTGTTTGCGTGTATATGAGTTGGTGACTCTAGGTTAAGCACCTGTTCACATTTAGTTTTTGCTTGGATGTCACGGTCAGTTTTTTTAAATTTAGCAAACAGTGTTATGGCCCATAACCCACTCAATGAATGAACCCCTTAATACAAATATAAACACCGTTAACACATCCCATAGCCGCAGCAGGCGCATGCATAAACACCGCAGGTCCTCCTCTGACAATTCCCACCATCAATCCCGCTGTCACTCTAACAGACGTTCCTCCCATTACCACCGCAGACACCGCTCACATAGGATCCACCACAGATCTCGGTCCTCTAGATGGCGTTCCCCAAACACATCAGGATGGTCTGTCGCATCTCAGAGTCCCGATAGGCAGGCTGGGGCACACGACAGACGCCAGCAGTCACGTGCTCCATCATTGGCTGCCAGCCGGGGAGACCCATCTCCACCTCCCAGGGTCTCCAGCCAATTCAAGCACCAAACCATCGCCCCTGCGGGAGTCGGAAGCGCCGGAGTTCCTCCATCATGTGGAGTCATTCATTCTACGCCATACAGTGGTGAGCGTTTTGAAGCCAATGAAGACCACGCCGTACAGAACGCGGTGCATAACACAGGGGGGAGCGAGCTAGCCTCAGCTATTAAGGCGCTAGTTCAACAATTGACGCGCCCGTGCGGTTCAACCATCAACGAGGCGACACCTCAGACAGCAAGCGTGCACAAAGGCGTGTTTCTCTGTGGTATCAGCCTGCTAGGCGCACACATCAAGACCAAGACATAAAATATGGAATAACGATTACATTGATATATCGAAACCATAATAATCTTATTAACATTACTTGCACTCCCTCATCTCCATCTTTTAATTGTGCCCTCTGGAATCCACGGTCTGTGTGTAACAAGCTTCCTTTCCTACACAGCTACTTTCTGAACAACTCTCTTAATCTGTTGGCCTCACTGAAACCTGGATTCAGGATTCTGACACTGTCTCCCCTGCTGCCATTTCCTACGGTGGCTTACAATTCTCTCACTCCCCGAGACCCACAAACAGACCTGGTGGTGGAGTCGGCATACTCCTGTCCCCACAATGCACTTTCCAGGTCATCCCCCCCCAGTTCCATCACTCTCATTCCCTTCTTTTGAGGTCCACACCATCAGGCTCTTCCGTCCCCTCTCCACCAGAGCAGCGGTCATATACCGGCCCCCAGGCTCACCCACCCACTTCCTTGACCACTTTTCTGCCTGGCTGCCGCACTTCATGTCCTCAGAACTTCCAACCCTCATCCTGGGAGACTTCAACATCCCCATTAACAGTCCTACTTCCACATCTGCATCCCAGCTTCTATCACTAACCACCTCTCTAGGCCTCTCGCAGCTTTCAACCTCTGAGACACACAAGGACGATAACACCCTTGATCTGGTCTTCGCCCGGCTCTGTTCAATCTCCCACCTAAATAACTCACCGCTTCCCCTCTCTGACCACAACATTCTCTCCTTCACGCTCACAAATCCTCGCCCACCCCAGCTCACTCCTACCTACCACACAGTCAGAAATCTACAAGCCATTAACCCTCAGACACTTTCAGACTCCCTACACTCATCACTGTCCCCAATCTACTCTTTTTCCTGTCCTAATTTGGCTGTACATCACTACAATGACACTCTTAGAAGCACCCTTGACCAAGTAGCTCCCCTCACCCTCAGAACCTCCAAGCACAGAGTAATACAGCCCTGGATCACATCCCAAACTCGAATTCTCCAGCGATGCTCTAGGTGTGCTGAACGCCAATGCAGAAAAACCCGCACACCAGAAGACTTCATCCACTTCAAATTTATGTTAAGGACATATAACTCTGCCCTTCACCTCGCCAAACAGACCTACTTCACCACCCTGATCTCCTCACTAGCCAACAACCTCAAGAAACTTTTTGACACTTTTCACTCCCTCCTCAGGCCAAAAGCACAAGCCCCTATCACAGACATTTGTGCTGATGACCTGGCCTCCCACTTTACAGAAAAAATAGATAATATCCGTCAGGAAATCTGCCCCCAACCACCAAGTGCTGTGACTCCCATCCCTTCCTGCATCTCCCCTGGCTCACTTTCCACATTTGATCCCATCACAGAAGAAGAAGTCTCCAGACTCCTCTCTTCTTCTCATCCAACCACATGCACTACCGACCCCATTCCCTCACATCTCCTCCAGTCTCTCTCTCCAGTCGTCACAACCCACCTAACTGTAATCTTTAATCTCTCCCTCTCCTCGGGCATTTTCCCATCCTCCTTCAAACACGCCATCGTAAATCCATTACTAAAGAAACCCACCCTCGACCCATCCTGCACAAGCAACTACAGACCAGTCTCCAATCTCCCCTTCATCTCTAAACTTTTGGAGCGCCTAGTTTACTCCCGCCTTACCTGTTACCTCTCCACTCAGTCCCTTCTAGACCCTCCACAGTCCGTCTTCCGCCCCCTACATTCGACTGAAACTGCACTCAAAGTGACCAATGACCTTCTGACAGCAAAACGTAACGGTGACCACTCTCTGCTCATTCTTCTTGACCTATCTGCAGCTTTTGACACTGTTGACCACCATCTCCTACTCTCTAGGCTCCAGTCACTAGGCATTAAGGACACTGCACTCTCCTGGTTCTCTTCCTATCTCTCTGACCGCTCCTTCAGTGTTTTGTTCTCTGGCTCCACTTCATCTCCTCTTCCTCTTGCTGTCGGGGTACCTCAGGGCTCAGTCCTTGGCCCCCTTCTTTTATCTCTCTACATGGCCCCAATTGGACAGACCATCAGCAGATTTGGCTTTCAGTACCATCTTTATGCTGATGACACACAGCTATATACATCATTCCCCGACCTTACCCCCCGCTGTACTACAGAACGCCAGTGACTGTCTGTCCGCAGTCTCCAACATCATGTCCGCTCTCTATCTGAAACTCAACCTCTCCAAAACTGAACTTCTTCTGCTCCCGCCGTCTACTAACCTCCCTAAATCTGACATTTCCCTCTCCGTGGGTGGCACCATAATAGCACCCCAGCAGCAGGCGCGCTGTCTAAGTGTTATGCTTGACACCAATCTCTCCTTCACCTCCCATATACAATCCCTTGCCCGCTCTTGCCGCTTACACCTAAAGAACATCTCTAGAATCCGTCCTTTTCTCACCATGGAAACAACAAAAACCCTCACTGTCGCCCTGATCCACTCCCGCCTGGATTACTGCAACGCTCTATTAATTGGCCTCCCCGTCACTCGACTATCCCCTCTCCAGTCCATACTTAATGCAGCAGTCAGGGTCATCCATCTAGCTAATCGGTACTCGGACGCGTCCGCTCTTCACCAGTCCTTACATTGGCTGCCCATTCATTATAGGATCCAATACAAAGTACTTGTTCTCACCCACAAAGCTCTCCACGGTGCGGCACCCCCCTACATCTCCTCCCTCATCTCTGTCTATTGGCCTAGCCGATCGCTGCGCTCTGCAAACGACTTTCGACTAACCTCTGCACTAATCCGTACCTCCCACTCCCGACTCCAAGACTTCTCCCGCGCTGCTCCAATCCTCTGGAATGCTCTACCCCAAGAAATTAGGACTAACCACAATTTGCATAGTTTTAGGCGCTCCCTCAAAACACATTTGTTCAGAGCGGTCTATCACGTTCCCTAATCACAGTCATTCTATGTGTAAGTGTGTGTAGCCCATTCACTATCTCCATCCATCCCTCACTCCCTCAAGATGGCTGGACCATCATTGTACATACACCATTGTATATACCCCCTGTCCTCTGTATCTCCCCCTCCTCACTGTAGAGTGTAAGCTCTCACCAGCAGGGGCGGCTGATTGTGCTTTAATTGTTGTATTGTTGACGTTGTTACTTATGATTTGTGTTTTGAAACTGTTAATCTGTAAAGCGCTGCGGAATATGTTGGTGCTATAGAAATAAAGATTATTATTATTATTATATGGTTGTTATCATCAGCCGACCAACAGACCGTAGATAAGGAAAGGAGAATAAGCGGACGGGTGTATGATAGAAATAGCCCGGGAATAGCACCAACAATAACTGTACTACGGGCCAGAAGCATCCGGAACGCTGCTCTGAATTATACACCAAGATCTGATACATAGTTCGCACAAGTCACACGGCGGTTCTGCCTGGCGGCGGTACGACGAGGGGATCCGCAGGCGGCTGTCCCTGCAGCCCAATCTAGGCTGGGGGTAAAAGCGGCAGATGTGTGGTTCCGACTGACGCCGTCACAGAAGCAGCTCCCCCCTTTTCATCTACGACCACTAACTTCTCCGCAGCCGCAGGTCAGCATTCAGTGGTCGCACAAAACCCCGGGGCCTGCTGGCTATATAACGATGGAAGCTGCCGTTACCACACGTCATGTAGATATAGACACGACTGCTCGGTGTGAGGGGAGGCACCCAGCAGTCAGGTGTACTTGTCCGGCAAACAGAGCGCCTACAAGGCAAAACCCCGGTGAGCGCGACCGCGATGGGTCCGTGGTTAAACCTCTACCCCAATAAAGAAGCGCACAGCAATTACACTCCGGCTTTACATATTTTTTTTTTTATCCCCTTTCAAATTCAGTAGAACACCAACCCTGGCCGATCACCTAAAATTCGCTTGCGAATTCCCCAAAATATTGCACAAAAAAATTGAAAAGGAAGTTGACCTAGGTAGAATGGCGGACCCCTTTCAATCGTTGCTGTTCCAAAATATCAGAATCTCGCCGTTAGGCATTATTCCTAAAAAGGAACCCGGGAAATATCATCTTATCCATCTTTTTTCACACCAAGAGGCGAATCGGTTAACGACGCTATCCCCCCAGAGGAAGCTTCCGTGACCTACGCGTCTTTTGACAATGCGGTAAAGTTAGTCCGCGTAGCCGGGCCCGACGCCCTGCTCGCTAAATCTGACATAGAGTCGGCATTCCGCCTGTCACCCGTGCACCCCGACTGCTTCCACCTGTTAGGATGCAGGGTGGACCAGCACTATGACTTTGAAGCAGTACTTTAGCAAAAACCGGTGCTAATCCAAAGGAATACGGGACGCATTCTTTCCAAATCGGGGCGGCCGCCGAAGCAGCTAGGGCAGGAGTATCGGAGGCCGAAGTGCAGAGAATGGGTCGTTGGGAATCCGCATGTTTCACCAGATACATAAGACCTGATTTGCTGAAGTAACACATTTTGTCTCTTACAGGTGACTGTAAGCCCGCAGTTTGGGTGTTAGGAAATTCATATGTCTACTGGGCGGCAAAAAGGACTGAGCAACGGCCTGGAGGAAAATCTAAGCTTCCTGGGACTAGAGGTCAACTGGAGAGGCATCAGAGGGCTCCAATGACAACAGGTTTTCCCGGAGTTGACATCTCCATGAGGGCCAAAGGGCCGGTGATATTAGTGATACACGCTGGTGGCAATGATTTGAGAAACGCAAGATCGCTGAACTCTATACAGCAGTGAAAACTGACATTGAATGTTCGACCTACTTCTTCCTGAATATGATATTAGTGTGGTCAGAGATGGTACCACGAGCCGTCTGGCTCGGCGCAAGGGATGCAAAAGCTAGAGAGCATTCAAACAGGAAGATCAAAGCGCGGATGGTGAAATTTGTGAGTGGAACTTGTGGTATTGTGGTCGGCAACACCAGCTCAAAGGAGATAACTCGGTACTATTAAGACCAGATGGAGTTCACCTCACGTGGCATGTGGAATGTAGTAAAAATGGGTCCCTGGGAAAGAGCTCAGAGGAAGGTGGAATATGGGTCCCTGGGGTGGACTCAGCAGACACTGGAATATGGGTCCCTGGGGTGGACTCAGAGGATGGTGGAATATGGATCCCTGAGGTGGACTCAGCGGACGCTGGAATATGGCTCCCTGGGGTGGACTCAGAGGATGGTGGAATATGGGTCCCTGAGGTGGACTCAGCGGACGCTGGAATATGGGTCCCTGGGGTGGACTCAGCGGACGCTGGAATATGGGTCCCTGAGGTGGACTCAGCGGACGCTGGAATATGGGTCCCTGGGGTGGACTCAGCGGACGCTGGAATATGGGTCCCTGAGGTGGACTCAGCGGACGCTGGAATATGGGTCCCTGAGGTGGACTCAGAGGATGGTGGAATATGGGTCCCTGAGGTGGACTCAGCGGACACAGGAATATGGGTCCCTGGGGTGGACTCAGCGGACGCTGGAATATGGGTCCCTGAGGTGGACTCAGCGGACGCTGGAATATGGGTCCCTGGGGTGGACTCAGCGGACGCTGGAATATGGGTCCCTGAGGTGGACTCAGAGGATGGTGGAATATGGGTCCCTGAGGTGGACTCAGCGGACGCTGGAATATGAGTCCCTGGGGTGGACTCAGCGGACGCTGGAATATGGGTCCCTGAGGTGGACTCAGCGGACGGTGAAATATAGGTCACTGGGGAAGAGGTAAGAGGACGGGAAAATTAGATTGTTAATGGGCTGGACATATTTCTATTCAGCTTACAGGACCGAGTTAAGCAGGCCCTAATGTTGATGGGTGGGAGTCCTGTGTAGGTCGTACACATGATCCTCCGTGGTGGAAAATGTGGAGAAGGGCAAAGGATCGTAACCGCTCATTGGCCTGCTCGCCTGTCTATCGCAGACACAGCCTTCGGCGATGAGCCTGTTATGAAATTGCGAGTGCCTTTCTCTGCTTACCAAATTAATAAACTGTGACTGACCTGTTTCAACCCATCTAGGCCTGTCTGTTTTTGTTACGGGACTGGTGGGTAGGGAGAAGGCACTGTTTGAGACACGCGGGTCACCACAGATTTCGTCTTCTGTGTCTTGTCTGCAACTTGTCTGTGACTTGTCTCTGTCTTGTCTTCAACTTGTATGTGATTTGTCTGCGTCTTCTGTGACTTGTCTGTTCCTTCTTTGCATCGTCTGTGAGTTGTCTGTCTTCTCTGTGACTTGTCTCTGTCTTGTCTCTGTCTTGAATGTGTCTTGTCTGTGACTAGTCTGTGTCATGTCTGTGTCTTGTCTGCGTCTTCTGTGTCTTGTCTGCGTCTTCTGTGACTTGTCTGCGTCTTCTGTGACTTGTCTGTGTCTTCTGTGACTTGTCTGTGTCTTCTCTGTGTCTTGTCTGCATCTTTTGTGTCTTGTCTGTGTCTTGTCTGTCTTGTCTGTGACTTGTCTGTCTTGTCTGCGTCTTCTGTGTCTTGTCTGCGTCTTCTGTGACTTGTCTGTATCTTCTGTGTCTTGTCTGCGTCTTCTGTGACTTGTCTACGTCTTCTGTGACTTGTCTGTATCTTCTGTGTCTTGTCTGCGTCTTCTGTGACTTGTCTGCATCTTCTGTGTCTTGTTTGCATCTTCTGTGTCTTGTCTGTGTCTTGTCTGCGTCTTCTGTGACTTGTCTGCATCTTCTGTGTCTTGTCTGTGACTTGTCTGTGTCTTGTCTGCGTCTTCTGTGACTTGTCTGCGTCTTCTGTGACTTGTCTGCATCTTCTGTGACTTGTCTGTGTCTTGTCTGCGTCTTCTGTGACTTGTTTGTGATTTGTCTGTAAGTTGTCTGTGATTTGTCTGTGACTTGTCTGCGTCTTCTGTGACTTGTCTGTGTCTTGTCTGTGACTTGTCTGCATCTTCTGTGACTTGTCTGTGACTTGTCTGTGTCATGTCTGTGACTTGTCTGTCTTGTCTGTGTCTTCTGTGACTTGTCTGTGTCTTGTCTGCGTCTTCTGTGACTTGTCTGTGTCTTGTCTGTGACTTGTCTGTGTCATGTCTGTGACTTGTCTGTGTCATGTCTGTGACTTGTCTGTGTCATGTCTGTGACTTCTGTAACTTGTCTGTGTCTTGTCTGTGACTTGTCTGCGTCTTCTGTGACTTGTCTGCTTCTGCTGTGACTTGTCTGTGATTTGTCTGTGATTTGTCTGTGACTTGTCTGTGACTTGTCTGCGTCTTTTGTGACTTGTCTGTGACTTGTCTGTGTCTTGTCTGCGTCTTCTGTGACTTGTCTGTGTCTTGTCTGTGACTTGTCTGTGTCATGTCTGTGACTTGTCTGTGTCATGTCTGTGACTTGTCTGTGTCATGTCTGTGACTTCTGTAACTTGTCTGTGTCTTGTCTGTGACTTGTCTGCGTCTTCTGTGACTTGTCTGCTTCTGCTGTGTCTTGTCTGTGATTTGTCTGTGACTTGTCTGTGACTTGTCTGCGTCTTTTGTGACTTGTCTGTGACTTGTCTGTGTCTTGTCTGCGTCTTCTGTGACTTGTCTGTGACTTGTCTGTGACTTGTCTGTGTCATGTCTGTGACTTCTGTAACTTGTCTGTGTCTTGTCTGTGACTTGTCTGCGTCTTCTGTGACTTGTCTGCTTCTGCTGTGACTTGTCTGTGATTTGTCTGTGAATTGTCTGTGACTTGTCTGCGTCTTCTGTGACTTGTCTGCTTCTGCTGTGACTTGTCTGTGATTTGTCTGTGAATTGTCTGTGACTTGTCTGCGTCTTCTGTGACTTGTCTGTGACTTGTCTGCGTCTTCTGTGACTTGTCTGTGATTTGTCTGTGTCTTGTCTGTGACTTGTCTGTGTCTTGTCTGCGTCTTCTGTGACTTGTCTGTGACTTGTCTGTGTCTTGTCTGTGACTTGTCTGCGTCTTCTGTGACTTGTCTGCGTCTTCTGTGACTTGTCTGCGTCTTCTGTGACTTGTCTGTGATTTGTCTGTGACTTGTCTGCGTCTTCTGTGACTTGTCTGTGACTTGTCTGCGTCTTCTGTGACTTGTCTGCGTCTTGTCTGTGACGTGTCTGTGTCTTGTCTGCGTCTTCTGTGACTTGTCTGCGTCTTCTGTGACTTGTCTGTGACTTGTCTGTGTCTTCTGTGACTTGTCTGCGTCTTCTATGACTTGTCTGTGACTTGTCTGTGTCTTGTCTGCGTCTTCTGTGACTTGTCTGTGACTTGTCTGTGTCTTGTCTGTGATTTGTCTGCGTCTTCTGTGACTTGTCTGTGTCTTGTCTGTGTCTTGTCTGTGTCTTGTCTGCGTCTTCTGTGACTTGTCTGCGTCTTCTGTGACTTGTCTGCATCTTGTCTTTGTCTTGTCTGCATCTTGTGACTTGTCTGTGTCTTGTCTGTGTCTTGTCTGTGACTTGTCTGCGTCTTCTATGACTTGTCTGTGACTTGTCTGTGTCTTGTCTGCGTCCTCTGTGACTTGTCTGTGACTTGTCTGTGTCTTGTCTGTGATTTGTCTGCGTCTTCTGTGACTTGTCTGTGTCTTGTCTGTGTCTTGTCTGCGTCTTCTGTGACTTGTCTGCGTCTTCTGTGACTTGTCTGCGTCTTGTCTTTGTCTTGTCTGCATCTTGTGACTTGTCTGTGTCTTGTCTGTGTCTTGTCTGTGACTTGTCTGTGTCTTGTCTGCGTCTTGTGACTTGTCTGTGATTTGTCTGTGACTTGTCTGTGTCTTGTCTGCGTCTTGTCTGTGACTTGTCTGTGTCTTGTCTGTGTCTTGTCTGTGTCTTGTCTGCGTCTTCTGTGACTTGTCTGTGACTTGTCTGCGTCTTCTGTGACTTGTCTGTGTCTTGTCTGCGTCTTGTGACTTGTCTGTGATTTGTCTGTGACTTGTCTGTGTCTTGTCTGCGTCTTGTCTGTGTCTTGTCTGTGTCTTGTCTGTGTCTTGTCTGTGTCTTGTCTGCGTCTTCTGTGACTTGTCTGTGTCTTGTCTGCGTCTTGTCTGTGACTTGTCTGTGTCTTGTCTGTGTCTTGTCTGTGTCTTGTCTGCGTCTTCTGTGACTTGTCTGTGACTTGTCTGCGTCTTGTCTGCGTCTTCTGTGACTTGTCTGTGACTTGTCTGTGATTTGTCTGTGACTTGTCTGTGTCTTGTCTGTGACTTGTCTGTGTCTTGTCTGTGACTACAAGAGAAAGTGACCAAAAACCCTGCTGTAACTAAGTAATTAAAAAGTAAAAAGTACATTATAATAACACAGATATTTTAATAATACTTTTTTTAATCAAAAAATAGCATAAAAGCCGTCCCACTACGACAAGGTGACTCTGATCGGGGCAGTCCTACACTGTCTAATATTAAAAACCTTACCATGTGTCAATGTTGATGTCAGTGTGTGAATAAGGGCAGACAAAAGGACTGGGCCCAACCAGTGGAAAAGCTATTCCACCACGGCATCCTACCTTGTCGTGGTGGGATGATTTTTATGCTATTTTTTTTTTATTTAAAAAGGATTACTAACATCTGTGTTATTATGATGCACTTTTTGCTTTTTATTTGCTTAGTTACAGCAGAGTTTTGCTCACTTTTTCTCTTGTAGGTTTTATATGTTTTTTTGGCCAATGTGAACAAGCGTTTATGTTCTGCTTGGTTACCAACTCAAGTCAAGCTTGAACGTTGTGTTTTTCTGCGTCTTGTCTGAATCATGGCCATTATCCTGAGGCAGCGAGATGCAGACAGGGAGTGTAGATATGTTTGGTCGTGTGACTTGTCTGAGATTTGCTGTAGAACGACACGTGTCGCCGTGTAGCCCCCCACACAGACCCGAGGCTGATTCTAGAGCTCAGTTGTCGTGGGTGGTCACCATGGTTTGCAAACGTTGTTCTTCTGGTTGGTAAATCTCGTCATGTTCCGCCACTTTTATTAGAGTATGGAAGTGAATAGAAAGTCATGAGACCTGGGGCTCATTCACCCCCTCCGCGAGGTCCTGCAGCGGCTGCGCTGCTCTCTGTGTCTCAGTAACGTTCATCTCATGGCTTTCACAGTTCTGTAACATCAGCAGGGTCAGGGGAAGCGAGGGCTCAGACTATGGACCACGTGGCTATGAAGGAATCTGTCCGCTCTGAAGAACACTTGTGACCTCCTGAGGACTTTGTGCGGAGATTTCTGGTCACATCTTCAGTGCAGACATCTTTCATGATATCCACGAAATTGAATTTGGGATTTCTGTAGTGAAGGAAATTGCCCCATCATCAATGGGAACATGCAGGACTTGTCACAGGCAGCAGGGGGCGCTGCAGGACTGACGCTCACAACCTTCCGCCGCACTCATCCTCCATTACACAAGAGCAGAAAGAATCGTGGAGTCCAAGAGTCCTCACATTATTACAGCTGTGAACTTTTGATCGGGGTCATTTGGATGTTTTGGGTTGTCATTAGGATTTAGAAAGAGAAAACACAGTAGTCTGACAATAAATGGCTTCACCCGACCACTGACCATGAGTGGAGGAAAAGGTTTGGTGTCATCATTCATATTCTCTGAAAAAAGGCCAAGAAAGCAAAAATTCTGCCGGGGTGTGTAAACTTCTGAGCACAACTGTATAAAATGCACATTCATTGCAGAAGAAAGTTCTAAAGAGTGATGGAATGTGAGATGTGAGAGACCACCATCCTCCTCCTCATCATCATCCTCCTCCTCAACATCCTCCTCCTCATCATCATCCTCCTCAACATCATCCTCCTCATCCTCCTCCTCCTCATCCTCCTCATCATCAACATCATGCTCCTCATCATCATCCTCCTCATCATCATCCTCCTCCTCAACATCCTCCTCATCATCCTCCTCCTCCTCCTCCTCATCATGCTCCTCATCATCATCCTCCTCATCATCATCCTCCTCATCGTCCTCCTCCTCCTCATCATCATCATCCTCCTCATCCTCATCATCCTCCTCATCATCATCCTCCTCATCATCATCCTCCTCATCATCATCCTCCTCATCATCATCCTCCTCATCATCATCCTCATCATCATTATCCTCCTCCTCATCATCATCCTCCAGCACAGTAGCTCAGTGATCAGCACTGTATATAGGGCAGCACAGTAGCTCAGTGATCAGCACTGTATATAGGGCAGCACGGTGGCTCAGTGATCAGCACTGTATATAGGGCAGCACGGTGGCTCAGTGATCAGCACTGTATATAGGGCAGCACGGTGGCTCAGTGATCAGCACTGTATATAGGGCAGCACGGTGGCTCAGTGATCAGCACTGTATATAGGGCAGCACGGTGGCTCAGTGATCAGCACTGTATATAGGGCAGCACGGTGGCTCAGTGATCAGCACTGTATATAGGGCAGCACGGTGGCTCAGTGATCAGCACTGTATATAGGGCACCATGGTGGCTCAGTGATCAGCACTGTATATAGGGCACCACGGTGGCTCAGTGATCAGCACTGTATATAGGGCACCATGGTGGCTCAGTGATCAGCACTGTATATAGGGCAGCACGGTGGCTCAGTGATCAGCACTGTATATAGGGCAGCACGGTGGCTCAGTGATCAGCACTGTATATAGGGCAGCACGGTGGCTCAGTGATCAGCACTGTATATAGGGCAGCACAGTAGCTCAGTGATCAGCACTGTATATAGGGCAGCACGGTGGCTCAGTGATCAGCACTGTATATAGGGCACCATGGTGGCTCAGTGATCAGCACTGTATATAGGGCACTACGGTGGCTCAGTGATCAGCACTGTATATAGGGCACCATGGTGGCTCAGTGATCAGCACTGTATATAGGGCAGCACAGTAGCTCAGTGATCAGCACTGTATATAGGGCAGCACGGTGGCTCAGTGATCAGCACTGTATATAGGGCAGCACAGTGGCTCAGTGATCAGCACTGTATATAGGGCAGCACGGTGGCTCAGTGATCAGCTCTGTACTATATATATATATCACCAAGGAAACACCTGCCAGAAGTTTGTATATTCTCCCTGTGTTTGTCGGTTTCCTCTGCCACTTGAAAGATAGATAGGGAATGTACATTGTGAGCCCCGATAGGGACGGAGATGATAATGTCTGTACAGTGCTATGGTATATGATGGCGCTATATAAGTAAAATACAAAAAAACATTATAAATTCTTGTGTGACAGTTTATAAAAACGTTTCTCTACATGACACTTTTTCTGGCTGTGATGCATCTTTTGCACTTGGTTGAGTCCCTCTGGCTGTTATAACCTGCTGCAGATGTGATGGATTGCCAGACGCTGGCTTCTGGCCACTTTCCTGAGGACTCTAACCCCGGTCCTCATGGACAGCGGCCTCCAGATCGCAAATACTCGGGGGTTTCCTGCTGTTTCTTTGCATTGCACCAAAATTTTGTTTAGGGTTCATGTATGGACTCTGTGATGACTCCAGGATTGTCCAGGACGTCTTCTGACACCAAACCTCGGTGGATTGTGAGGTGTCGGGATCATTGTCCTCTGAGACCTTCCAATGACGACCAAGCTTCATCATCGATTACAAGTGTGTGTAGAAATATTATATGGCCATTGTATGGTGCTAGAATTCAGTCGGTGCAGGGTGACGGCACATTAGCATTATCCCGATATGGGTGCATTATTCAGTCGGTGCAGGGTGACGGCACATTAGCATTATCCCGATATGGGTGTATTATTCAGTCGGTGCAGGGTGACAGTACATTAGCATTATCCCGATATGGGTGCATTATTCAGTCGGTGCAGGGTGATGGCACATTAGCATTATCCCGATATGGGTGCATTATTCAGTCGGTGCAGGGTGACGGCACATTAGCATTATCCCGATATGGGTGCATTATTTAGTCAGTGCAGGATGATGGCACATTAGCATTATCCCGATATGGTTGTATTATTCAGTCGGTGCAGGGTGACGGTACATTAGCATTATCCCGATATGGGTGCATTATTTAGTCGGTGCAGGATGATGGCACATTAGCATTATCCCGATATGGGTGCATTATTCAGTCGGTGCAGGGTGACGGCACATTAGCATTATCCCGATATGGGTGTATTATTCAGTCGGTGCAGGGTGATGGCACATTAGCATTATCCCGATATGGGTGCATTATTCAGTCGGTGCAGGGTGACGGCACATTAGCATTATCCCGATATGGGTGCATTATTTAGTCAGTGCAGGATGATGGCACATTAGCATTATCCTGATATGGGTGTATTATTCAGTCGGTGCAGGGTGACGGTACATTAGCATTATCCCGATATGGGTGCATTATTCAGTCGGTGCAGGGTGACGGTACATTAGCATTATCCCGATATGGGTGCATTATTCAGTCGGTGCAGGGTGACGGTACATTAGCATTATCCCGATATGGGTGAATTATTTAGTCGGTGCAGGGTGACGGTACATTAGCATTATCCCGATATGGGTGAATTATTTAGTCGGTGCAGGGTGACGGCACATTAGCATTATCCCGATATGGGTGTATTATTTAGTCGGTGCAGGGTGACGGTACATTAGCATTATCCCGATATGGGTGAATTATTTAGTCGGTGCAGGGTGACGGCACATTAGCATTATCCCGATATGGGTGCATTATTCAGTCGGTGCAGGGTGACGGCACATTAGCATTATCCCGATATGGGTGCATTATTCAGTCGGTGCAGGGTGACGGCACATTAGCATTATCGCGATATGGGTGCATTATTCAGTCGGTGCAGGGTGACGGCACATTAGCATTATCCCGATATGGGTGTATTATTCAGTCGGTGCAGGGTGACGGCACATTAGCATTATCCCGATATGGGTGTATTATTCAGTCGGTGCAGGGTGACGGCACATTAGCATTATCCCGATATGGGTGCATTATTCAGTCGGTGCAGGGTGACGGCACATTAGCATTATCCCGATATGGGTGCATTATTCAGTCGGTGCAGGGTGACGGCACATTAGCATTATCGCGATAGGGGTGCATTATTCAGTCGGTGCAGGGTGACGGCACATTAGCATTATCCCGATATGGGTGTATTATTCAGTCGGTGCAGGGTGACGGCACATTAGCATTATCCCGATATGGGTGTATTATTTAGTCGGTGCAGGGTGACGGCACATTAGCATTATCCCGATATGGGTGCATTATTCAGTCGGTGCAGGGTGACGGCACATTAGCATTATCCCGATATGGGTGCATTATTCAGTCGGTGCAGGGTGACGGCACATTAGCATTATCGCGATATGGGTGCATTATTCAGTCGGTGCAGGGTGACGGCACATTAGCATTATCCCGATATGGGTGCATTATTCAGTCGGTGCAGGGTGACGGCACATTAGCATTATCCCGATATGGGTGTATTATTCAGTCGGTGCAGGGTGACGGCACATTAGCATTATCCCGATATGGGTGCATTATTCAGTCGGTGCAGGGTGACGGCACATTAGCATTATCCCGATATGGGTGTATTATTCAGTCGGTGCAGGGTGACGGCACATTAGCATTATCCCGATATGGGTGTATTATTCAGTCGGTGCAGGGTGACGGCACATTAGCATTATCCCGATATGGGTGCATTATTCAGTCGGTGCAGGGTGACGGCACATTAGCATTATCCCGATATGGGTGCATTATTCAGTCGGTGCAGGGTGACGGCACATTAGCATTATCCCGATATGGGTGCATTATTCAGTCGGTGCAGGGTGACGGCACATTAGCATTATCCCGATATGGGTGCATTATTTAGTCGGTGCAGGATGATGGCACATTAGCATTATCCCGATATGGTTGTATTATTCAGTCGGTGCAGGGTGACGGTACATTAGCATTATCCCGATATGGGTGCATTATTTAGTCGGTGCAGGATGATGGCACATTAGCATTATCCCGATATGGTTGTATTATTCAGTCGGTGCAGGGTGACGGTACATTAGCATTATCCCGATATGGGTGCATTATTTAGTCGGTGCAGGATGATGGCACATTAGCATTATCCCGATATGGGTGCATTATTCAGTCGGTGCAGGGTGACGGTACATTAGCATTATCCCGATATGGGTGAATTATTTAGTCGGTGCAGGGTGACGGTACATTAGCATTATCCCGATATGGGTGAATTATTTAGTCGGTGCAGGGTGACGGCACATTAGCATTATCCCGATATGAGTGCATTATTTAGTCGGTGCAGGATGACGGCACATTAGCATTATCCTGATATGGTTGTATTATTCAGTCGGTGCAGGGTGACGGCACATTAGCATTATCCCGATATGGGTGAATTATTCAGTCGGTGCAGGGTGACGGCACATTAGCATTATCCCGATATGGGTGCATTATTCAGTCGGTGCAGGGTGACGGCACATTAGCATTATCCCGATATGGGTGTATTATTCAGTCGGTGCAGGGTGACGGCACATTAGCATTATCCCGATATGGGTGTATTATTCAGTCGGTGCAGGGTGACGGCACATTAGCATTATCGCGATATGGGTGCATTATTCAGTCGGTGCAGGGTGACGGCACATTAGCATTATCCCGATATGGGTGTATTATTCAGTCGGTGCAGGGTGACGGCACATTAGCATTATCCCGATATGGGTGTATTATTCAGTCGGTGCAGGGTGACGGCACATTAGCATTATCCCGATATGGGTGAATTATTCAGTCGGTGCAGGGTGACGGTACATTAGCGTTATCCCGATATGGGTGAATTATTCAGTCGGTGCAGGGTGACGGTACATTAGCATTATCCCGATATGGGTGAATTATTTAGTTGGTGCAGGGTGACGGTACATTAGCATTATCGCGATATGGGTGCATTATTCAGTCGGTGCAGGGTGACGGCACATTAGCATTATCCCGATATGGGTGCATTATTTAGTCGGTGCAGGGTGACGGCACATTAGCATTATCCCGATATGGGTGCATTATTCAGTCGGTGCAGGGTGACGGTACATTAGCATTATCCCGATATGGGTGAATTATTCAGTCGGTGCAGGGTGACGGTACATTAGCATTATCCCGATATGGGTGCATTATTCAGTCGGTGCAGGGTGACGGTACATTAGCATTATCCTGATATGGGTGCATTATTCAGTCGGTGCAGGGTGACGGTACATTAGCATTATCCCGATATGGGTGAATTATTTAGTCGGTGCAGGGTGACGGTACATTAGCATTATCCTGATATGGGTGCATTATTCAGTCGGTGCAGGGTGACGGTACATTAGCATTATCCCGATATGGGTGAATTATTTAGTCGGTGCAGGGTGACGGTACATTAGCATTATCCCGATATGGGTGCATTATTCAGTCGGTGCAGGGTGGTATTGTTAGGGTACCGCTACACATAGCGATTCACCAGCGATCCCGACAACGATATGACGCGGTCAGG
This sequence comes from Dendrobates tinctorius, assembly GCF_039654945.1. Classification (NCBI taxonomy): domain Eukaryota; kingdom Metazoa; phylum Chordata; class Amphibia; order Anura; family Dendrobatidae; genus Dendrobates; species Dendrobates tinctorius. The sequence continues at coordinate 1,380,076 of NW_027361899.1, read as the reverse complement.
ATCGCTGATGCATCACTAAGTGGTCGCTAGTGAGCTGCTACACAGGCAGATCTCACCAGCGACATCGAAGGGGTCGGGGGTTGCTACTTACCTGTCAGATGAGGCGATCCTGCGTCCTCCCGCCCGCGTCCACGCGTCGCTCGTGTCCACAGCAGGAAGCGGACGACGAGAAATGGTCCAGGACGTTCTCGTGTGATCAGCGATGGACAGCGGGGAGCCGGTCGGAGGTAAGGATCAGACATAGCGATATCGCTAGCAATATCACTGCTACGTCACAAAATCGGTGACTTTACAGCGATATTGCTAGCGATATCGCAGTGTGTAGCGGGGGCTTTAGGCAAAAAATACACATTCCTAAGAAATGACCCTTAAGCTTAGATACACAGGATTATCGTCCTAAATGGTGGATCAGTAGTATCGCATATTGCAGGCTCAGGTAGAGTCAGCAGCATTTCCAGTTTCCGGCTGCAGAGGAGTTAATGATGTGAGTGCTGGTGATGAAGCCGGGATTTCCTGCCAGTTCCACCTTCTGCCTCTTCGGTAACTCGGCACCAGTGTTGCATCATGTGGACCATGACCAACCGGATTATGGCAGACAATGAGCCACCAATGTAAATGTCAGAGAGCGACGGCCGCGGGAATAATGGGAAAAGATGCTCATTCTATCTATCTATTAATTATTATCTATCTATTATCTGTTTATCTATCGATCTATTTATTATCTACTATCTATTATCTATCTATTATCTATATATATTCTATCCATCTATATATTCATTATTATCTGTCTATTTATTATCTATTTATTCTCAATCTACCCTCTATTGATTACAATGTATTGGTATGAGTGGAGTTTAGGAAGTTTTTGTTGCTCACGCTGCATATAACTGTATGGATGTGTAATAACCATGGACAGTTCTGCAGCGCTCCGGCCCCTGGAGACAACAATCGCGCTATGTGCACAGTGTCCTGCGGTTTCTCTATGTAATGTGAACAGTGATGTGCGTCTCCTGTATAGTGTGATGGTAATGTACAGCGTATACGAATGTAAAGGGTTAACGTATAATGTGAGCAGTGCAGGGTGTAAGGCCAGGACTACACTATGGATAAGATGCGTGCTGAGTATATATATATATGCAGGTGTGGATTAAGGGTAGCCAGGGCCCGGGGCAGTTCAGACTCTGTGGGCCCCTCTCGTCACGTGACGGGGGTCACGAATCGTAGAGCCACACTCCACATAGAGAATAATGGAGCCTCCAGCACCGACCTCCACCCGCAGAGCCGCACTCCACATAGAGAATAATGGGGCCTCCAGCACCGACCTCCACCCGCAGAGCCGCACTCCACATAGAGAATAATGAAGCCTCCAGCACCGACCTCCACCCGCAGAGCCGCACTCCACATAGAGAATAATGGAGCCTCCAGCACCGACCTCCACCCGCAGAGCCGCACTCTACATAGAGAATAATGGAGCCTCCAGCACCGACCTCCACCCGCAGAGCCACACTCCACATAGAGAATAATGGAGCCTCCAGCACCTACCTCCACCCGCAGAGCCGCACTCCACATAGAGAATAATGGAGCCTCCAGCACCGACCTCCACCCGCAGAGCCGCACTCCACATAGAGAATAATGGAGCCTCCAGCACCGACCTCCACCCGCAGAGCCACACTCCACATAGAGAATAATGGGGCCTCCAGCACCGACCTCCACCCGCAGAGCCGCACTCTACATAGAGAATAATGGAGCCTCCAGCACCGACCTCCACCCGCAGAGCCACACTCCACATAGAGAATAATGGAGCCTCCAGCACCGACCTCCACCCGCAGAGCCGCACTCTACATAGAGAATAATGGAGCCTCCAGCACCGACCTCCACCCGCAGAGCCACACTCCACATAGAGAATAATGGAGCCTCCAGCACCTACCTCCACCCGCAGAGCCGCACTCCACATAGAGAATAATGGAGCCTCCAGCACCGACCTCCACCCGCAGAGCCTCACTCCACATAGAGAATAATGGAGCCTCCAGCACCGACCTCCACCCGCAGAGCCACACTCCACATAGAGAATAATGGGGCCTCCAGCACCGACCTCCACCCGCAGAGCCGCACTCCACATAGAGAATAATGGGGCCTCCAGCACCGACCTCCACCCGCAGAGCCACACTCCACATAGAGAATAATGGGGCCTCCAGCACCGACCTCCACCCGCAGAGCCGCACTCCACATAGAGAATAATGGGGCCTCCAGCACCGACCTCCACCCGCAGAGCCGCACTCCACATAGATAATAATGGGGCCTCCAGCACCGACCTCCACCCGCAGAGCCGCACTCCACATAGAGAATAATGGGGCCTCCAGCACCGACCTCCACCCGCAGAGCCACACTCCACATAGAGAATAATGGGGCCTCCAGCACCGACCTCCACCCGCAGAGCCACACTCCACACAGAGAATAATGGAGCCTCCAGCACCGACCTCCACCCGCAGAGCCGCACTCCACATAGAGAATAATGGAGCCTCCAGCACCGACCTCCACCCGCAGAGCCGCACTCCACATAGAGAATAATGGGGCCTCCAGCACCGACCTCCACCCGCAGAGCCGCACTCCACATAGAGAATAATGGAGCCTCCAGCACCGACCTCCACCCGCAGAGCCGCACTCCACATAGAGAATAATGGAGCCTCCAGCACCGACCTCCACCCGCAGAGCCGCACTCCACATAGAGAATAATGGAGCCTCCAGCACCGACCTCCACCCGCAGAGCCACACTCCACATAGAGAATAATGCATCCTCCAGCACCGACCTCCACCCGCAGAGCCACACTCCACATAGAGAATAATGGAGCCTCCAGCACCGACCTCCACCCGCAGAGCCACACTCCACATAGAGAATAATGGAGCCTCCAGCACTGACCTCCACCCGCAGAGCCGCACTCCACATAGAGAATAATGCATCCTCCAGCACCGACCTCCACCCGCAGAGCCGCACTCCACATAGAGAATAATGGAGCCTCCAGCACCAACCTCCACCCGCAGAGCCACACTCCACATAGAGAATAATGGGGCCTCCAGCACCGACCTCCACCCGCAGAGCCGCACTCCACATAGAGAATAATGGAGCCTCCAGCACCGACCTCCACCCGCAGAGCCGCACTCCACATAGAGAATAATGGGGCCTCCAGCACCGACCTCCACCCGCAGAGCCACACTCCACATAGAGAATAATGGGGCCTCCAGCACCGACCTCCACCCGCAGAGCCGCACTCCACATAGAGAATAATGGAGCCTCCAGCACCGACCTCCACCCGCAGAGCCACACTCCACACAGAGAATAATGGAGCCTCCAGCACCGACCTCCACCCGCAGAGCCGCACTCCACATAGAGAATAATGGAGCCTCCAGCACCGACCTCCACCCGCAGAGCCGCACTCCACATAGAGAATAATGGGGCCTCCAGCACCGACCTCCACCCGCAGAGCCGCACTCCACATAGAGAATAATGGAGCCTCCAGCACCGACCTCCACCCGCAGAGCCGCACTCCACATAGAGAATAATGGAGCCTCCAGCACCGACCTCCACCCGCAGAGCCACACTCCACATAGAGAATAATGGAGCCTCCAGCACCGACCTCCACCCGCAGAGCCACACTCCACATAGAGAATAATGCATCCTCCAGCACCGACCTCCACCCGCAGAGCCACACTCCACATAGAGAATAATGGGGCCTCCAGCACCGACCTCCACCCGCAGAGCCACACTCCACATAGAGAATAATGGAGCCTCCAGCACTGACCTCCACCCGCAGAGCCGCACTCCACATAGAGAATAATGCATCCTCCAGCACCGACCTCCACCCGCAGAGCCGCACTCCACATAGAGAATAATGGAGCCTCCAGCACCAACCTCCACCCGCAGAGCCACACTCCACATAGAGAATAATGGGGCCTCCAGCACCGACCTCCACCCGCAGAGCCGCACTCCACATAGAGAATAATGCATCCTCCAGCACCGACCTCCACCCGCAGAGCCACACTCCACATAGAGAATAATGGAGCCTCCAGCACCGACCTCCACCCGCAGAGCCACACTCCACATAGAGAATAATGGAGCCTCCAGCACTGACCTCCACCCGCAGAGCCGCACTCCACATAGAGAATAATGCATCCTCCAGCACCGACCTCCACCCGCAGAGCCGCACTCCACATAGAGAATAATGGAGCCTCCAGCACCAACCTCCACCCGCAGAGCCACACTCCACATAGAGAATAATGGGGCCTCCAGCACCGACCTCCACCCGCAGAGCCGCACTCCACATAGAGAATAATGGAGCCTCCAGCACCGACCTCCACCCGCAGAGCCGCACTCCACATAGAGAATAATGGAGCCTCCAGCACCGACCTCCACCCGCAGAGCCGCACTCCACATAGAGAATAATGCATCCTCCAGCACCGACCTCCACCCGCAGAGCCGCACTCCACATAGAGAATAATGGAGCCTCCAGCACCAACCTCCACCCGCAGAGCCACACTCCACATAGAGAATAATGGGGCCTCCAGCACCGACCTCCACCCGCAGAGCCGCACTCCACATAGAGAATAATGGAGCCTCCAGCACCGACCTCCACCCGCAGAGCCGCACTCCACATAGAGAATAATGGAGCCTCCAGCACCGACCTCCACCCGCAGAGCCACACTCCACATAGAGAATAATGCATCCTCCAGCACCGACCTCCACCCGCAGAGCCGCACTCCACATAGAGAATAATGGAGCCTCCAGCACCAACCTCCACCCGCAGAGCCGCACTCCACATAGAGAATAATGGGGCCTCCAGCACCGACCTCCACCCGCAGAGCCGCACTCCACATAGAGAATAATGGGGCCTCCAGCACCGACCTCCACCCGCAGAGCCGCACTCCACATAGAGAATAATGGGGCCTCCAGCACCGACCTCCACCCGCAGAGCCACACTCCACATAGAGAATAATGGAGCCTCCAGCACCGACCTCCACCCGCAGAGCCACACTCCACATAGAGAATAATGGGGCCTCCAGCACCGACCTCCACCCGCAGAGCCGCACTCCACATAGAGAATAATGGAGCCTCCAGCACCAACCTCCACCCGCAGAGCCGCACTCCACATAGAGAATAATGGGGCCTCCAGCACCGACCTCCACCCGCAGAGCCGCACTCCACATAGAGAATAATGGAGCCTCCAGCACCGACCTCCACCCGCAGAGCCGCACTCCACATAGAGAATAATGGGGCCTCCAGCACCGACCTCCACCCGCAGAGCCGCACTCCACATAGAGAATAATGGGGCCTCCAGCACCGACCTCCACCCGCACTCCACATAGAGAATAATGGAGCCTCCAGCACCGACCTCCACCCGCAGAGCCGCACTCCACATAGAGAATAATGGGGCCTCCAGCACCGACCTCCACCCGCAGAGCCGCACTCCACATAGAGAATAATGGAGCCTCCAGCACAGACCTCCACCCGCAGAGCCGCACTCCACATAGAGAATAATGGGGCCTCCAGCACCGACCTCCACCCGCAGAGCCGCACTCCACATAGATAATAATGGGGCCTCCAGCACCGACCTCCACCCGCAGAGCCACACTCCACATAGAGAATAATGGGGCCTCCAGCACCGACCTCCACCCGCAGAGCCACACTCCACATAGAGAATAATGGAGCCTCCAGCACCGACCTCCACCCGCAGAGCCGCACTCCACATAGAGAATAATGGGGCCTCCAGCACCGACCTCCACCCGCAGAGCCACACTCCACATAGAGAATAATGGGGCCTCCAGCACCGACCTCCACCCGCAGAGCCACACTCCACATAGAGAATAATGGGGCCTCCAGCACTGACCTCCACCCGCAGAGCCACACTCTACATAGAGAATAATGGAGCATCCAGCACCGACCTCCACCCACAGAGCCGCACTCCACATAGAGAATAATGGGGCCTCCAGCACTGACCTCCACCCGCAGAGCCGCACTCCACATAGAGAATAATGGAGCCTCCAGCACCGACCTCCACCCGCAGAGCCACACTCCACATAGAGAATAATGGAGCCTCCGGCACCGACCTCCACCCGCACTCCACATAGAGAATAATGGAGCCTCCGGCACCGACCTCCACCCGCAGAGCCACACTCCACATAGAGAATAATGGAGCCTCCAGCACCGACCTCCACCCGCAGAGCCACACTCCACATAGAGAATAATGGAGCCTCCAGCATCGACCTCCACCCGCAGAGCCACACTCCACATAGAGAATAATGGAGCATCCAGCACAGACCTCCACCCGCAGAGCCACACTCCACATAGAGAATAATGGAGCCTCCAGCATCGACCTCCACCCGCAGAGCCACACTCCACATAGAGAATAATGGAGCCTCCAGCACCGACCTCCACCCGCAGAGCCACACTCCACATAGAGAATAATGGAGCCTCCAGCACCGACCTCCACCCGCAGAGCCACACTCCACATAGAGAATAATGGAGCCTCCAGCATCGACCTCCACCCGCAGAGCCACACTCCACATAGAGAATAATGGAGCCTCCAGCACCGACCTCCACCCGCAGAGCCCCACTCCACATAGAGAATAATGGAGCCTCCAGCACCGACCTCCACCCGCAGAGCCGCACTCCACATAGAGAATAATGGGGCCTCCAGCACCGACCTCCACCCGCAGAGCCACACTCCACATAGAGAATAATGGGGCCTCCAGCACCGACCTCCACCCGCAGAGCCACACTCCACATAGAGAATAATGGGGCCTCCAGCACCGACCTCCACACGCAGAGCCGCACTCCACATAGAGAATAATGGAGCCTCCAGCACCGACCTCCACCCGCAGAGCCACACTCCACATAGAGAATAATGGAGCCTCCAGCACCGACCTCCACCCGCAGAGCCGCACTCCACATAGAGAATAATGGGGCCTCCAGCACCGACCTCCACCCGCAGAGCCACACTCCACATAGAGAATAATGGGGCCTCCAGCACCGACCTCCACCCGCAGAGCCACACTCCACATAGAGAATAATGGGGCCTCCAGCACCGACCTCCACCCGCAGAGCCGCACTCCACATAGAGAATAATGGAGCCTCCAGCACCGACCTCCACCCGCAGAGCCACACTCCACATAGAGAATAATGGGGCCTCCAGCACCGACCTCCACACGCAGAGCCGCACTCCACATAGAGAATAATGGAGCCTCCAGCACCGACCTCCACCCGCAGAGCCACACTCCACATAGAGAATAATGGAGCCTCCAGCACCGACCTCCACCCGCAGAGCCGCACTCCACATAGAGAATAATGGGGCCTCCAGCACCGACCTCCACCCGCAGAGCCACACTCCACATAGAGAATAATGGGGCCTCCAGCACCGACCTCCACCCGCAGAGCCACACTCCACATAGAGAATAATGGGGCCTCCAGCACCGACCTCCACACGCAGAGCCGCACTCCACATAGAGAATAATGGGGCCTCCAGCACCGACCTCCACCCGCAGAGCCGCACTCCACATAGAGAATAATGGAGCCTCCAGCACCGACCTCCACCCGCAGAGCCACACTCCACATAGAGAATAATGGGGCCTCCAGCACCGACCTCCACCCGCAGAGCCACACTCCACATAGAGAATAATGGGGCCTCCAGCACCGACCTCCACCCGCAGAGCCGCACTCCACATAGAGAATAATGGAGCATCCAGCACCGACCTCCACCCGCAGAGCCGCACTCCACATAGAGAATAATGGAGCCTCCAGCACCGACCTCCACCCGCAGAGCCACACTCCACATAGAGAATAATGGAGCATCCAGCACAGACCTCCACCCGCAGAGCCACACTCCACATAGAGAATAATGGAGCCTCCAGCATCGACCTCCACCCGCAGAGCCACACTCCACATAGAGAATAATGGAGCCTCCAGCACCGACCTCCACCCGCAGAGCCACACTCCACATAGAGAATAATGGAGCCTCCAGCACCGACCTCCACCCGCAGAGCCGCACTCCACATAGAGAATAATGGGGCCTCCAGCACCGACCTCCACCCGCAGAGCCACACTCCACATAGAGAATAATGGGGCCTCCAGCACCGACCTCCACCCGCAGAGCCACACTCCACATAGAGAATAATGGGGCCTCCAGCACCGACCTCCACCCGCAGAGCCACACTCCACATAGAGAATAATGGAGCCTCCAGCACCGACCTCCACCCGCAGAGCCACACTCCACATAGAGAATAATGGGGCCTCCAGCACCGACCTCCACCCGCAGAGCCACACTCTACATAGAGAATAATGGAGCCTCCGGCACCGACCTCTACCCGCAGAGCCACACTCCACATAGAGAATAATGGAGCATCCAGCACCGACCTCCACCCGCAGAGCCACACTCCACATAGAGAATAATGGAGCCTCCAGCATCGACCTCCACCCGCAGAGCCACACTCCACATAGAGAATAATGGAGCCTCCAGCATCGACCTCCACCCGCAGAGCCACACTCCACATAGAGAATAATGGGGCCTCCAGCACCGACCTCCACCCGCAGAGCCACACTCCACATAGAGAATAATGGAGCCTCCAGCACCGACCTCCACCCGCAGAGCCACACTCCACATAGAGAATAATGGAGCCTCCAGCACCGACCTCCACCCGCAGAGCCACACTCCACATAGAGAATAATGGGGCCTCCAGCACCGACCTCCACCCGCAGAGCCACACTCCACATAGAGAATAATGGAGCCTCCAGCACCGACCTCCACCCGCAGAGCCACACTCCACATAGAGAATAATGGAGCCTCCAGCACCGACCTCCACCCGCAGAGCCACACTCCACATAGAGAATAATGGAGCCTCCAGCACCGACCTCCACCCGCAGAGCCGCACTCCACATAGAGAATAATGGGGCCTCCAGCACCGACCTCCACCCGCAGAGCCACACTCCACATAGAGAATAATGGGGCCTCCAGCACCGACCTCCACCCGCAGAGCCACACTCCACATAGAGAATAATGGGGCCTCCAGCACCGACCTCCACCCGCAGAGCCACACTCCACATAGAGAATAATGGGGCCTCCAGCACCGACCTCCACCCGCAGAGCCGCACTCCACATAGAGAATAATGGGGCCTCCAGCACCGACCTCCACCCGCAGAGCCACACTCCACATAGAGAATAATGGGGCCTCCAGCACCGACCTCCACCCGCAGAGCCACACTCCACATAGAGAATAATGGGGCCTCCAGCACCGACCTCCACCCGCAGAGCCACACTCCACATAGAGAATAATGGGGCCTCCAGCACTGACCTCCACCCGCAGAGCCACACTCTACATAGAGAATAATGGAGCCTCCGGCACCGACCTCTACCCGCAGAGCCGCACTACACATAGAGAATAATGGGGCCTCCAGCACCGACCTCCACCCGCACTCCACATAGAGAATAATGGAGCCTCCAGCACCGACCTCCACCCGCAGAGCCGCACTCCACATAGAGAATAATGGAGCCTCCAGCACCGAACTCCACCTGCAGAGCCGCACTCCACATAGAGAATAATGGGGCATCCAGCACCGACCTCCACCCGCAGAGCCACACTCCACATAGAGAATAATGGGGCCTCCAGCACCGACCTCCACCCGCAGAGCCGCACTCCACATAGAGAATAATGGAGCCTCCAGCACCGACCTCCACCCGCAGAGCCGCACTCCACATAGAGAATAATGGGGCCTCCAGCACCGACCTCCACCCGCAGAGCCACACTCCACATAGAGAATAAAGGGGCCTCCGGCACTGACCTCCACCCGCAGAGCCACACTCCACATAGAGAATAATGGGGCCTCCAGCACCGACCTCCACCCGCACTCCACATAGAGAATAATGGAGCCTCCAGCACCGACCTCCACCCGCACTCCACATAGAGAATAATGGGGCCTCCAGCACCGACCTCCACCGCAGAGCCGCACTCCACATAGAGAATAATGGAGCCTCCAGCACCGACCTCCACCCGCAGAGCCACACTCTACATAGAGAATAATGGAGCATCCGGCACCGACCTCCACCTGCAGAGCCACACTCCACATAGAGAATAATGGAGCCTCCAGCACCGACCTCCACCCGCAGAGCCGCACTCCACAGAGAATGGAGCCTCCAGCACCGACCTCCACCCGCACTCCACATAGAGAATAATGGGGCCTCCAGCACCGACCTCCACCGCAGAGCCGCACTCCACATAGAGAATAATGGAGCATCCGGCACCGACCTCCACCCGCACTCCACATAGAGAATAATGGAGCCTCCAGCACCGACCTCCACCCGCACTCCACATAGAGAATAATGGGGCCTCCAGCACCGACCTCCACCGCAGAGCCGCACTCCACATAGAGAATAATGGAGCCTCCAGCACCGACCTCCACCCGCAGAGCCACACTCTACATAGAGAATAATGGAGCATCCGGCACCGACCTCCACCTGCAGAGCCACACTCCACATAGAGAATAATGGAGCCTCCAGCACCGACCTCCACCCGCAGAGCCGCACTCCACAGAGAATGGAGCCTCCAGCACCGACCTCCACCCGCACTCCACATAGAGAATAATGGGGCCTCCAGCACCGACCTCCACCCGCAGAGCCACACTCTACATAGAGAATAATGGAGCATCCGGCACCGACCTCCACCTGCAGAGCCACACTCCACATAGAGAATAAAGGGGCCTCCGGCACTGACCTCCACCCGCAGAGCCGCACTCCACAGAGAATGGAGCCTCCAGCACCGACCTCCACCCGCACTCCACATAGAGAATAATGGGGCCTCCAGCATCGACCTCCACCCGCAGAGCCACACTCCACATAGAGAATAATGGAGCCTCCAGCACCGACCTCCACCCGCAGAGCCACACTCCACATAGAGAATAATGGAGCCTCCAGCATCGACCTCCACCCGCAGAGCCACACTCCACATAGAGAATAATGGAGCCTCCAGCACCGACCTCCACCCGCAGAGCCCCACTCCACATAGAGAATAATGGAGCCTCCAGCACCGACCTCCACCCGCAGAGCCGCACTCCACATAGAGAATAATGGGGCCTCCAGCACCGACCTCCACCCGCAGAGCCACACTCCACATAGAGAATAATGGGGCCTCCAGCACCGACCTCCACCCGCAGAGCCACACTCCACATAGAGAATAATGGGGCCTCCAGCACCGACCTCCACACGCAGAGCCGCACTCCACATAGAGAATAATGGAGCCTCCAGCACCGACCTCCACCCGCAGAGCCACACTCCACATAGAGAATAATGGAGCCTCCAGCACCGACCTCCACCCGCAGAGCCGCACTCCACATAGAGAATAATGGGGCCTCCAGCACCGACCTCCACCCGCAGAGCCACACTCCACATAGAGAATAATGGGGCCTCCAGCACCGACCTCCACCCGCAGAGCCACACTCCACATAGAGAATAATGGGGCCTCCAGCACCGACCTCCACCCGCAGAGCCGCACTCCACATAGAGAATAATGGAGCCTCCAGCACCGACCTCCACCCGCAGAGCCACACTCCACATAGAGAATAATGGGGCCTCCAGCACCGACCTCCACACGCAGAGCCGCACTCCACATAGAGAATAATGGAGCCTCCAGCACCGACCTCCACCCGCAGAGCCACACTCCACATAGAGAATAATGGAGCCTCCAGCACCGACCTCCACCCGCAGAGCCGCACTCCACATAGAGAATAATGGGGCCTCCAGCACCGACCTCCACCCGCAGAGCCACACTCCACATAGAGAATAATGGGGCCTCCAGCACCGACCTCCACCCGCAGAGCCACACTCCACATAGAGAATAATGGGGCCTCCAGCACCGACCTCCACACGCAGAGCCGCACTCCACATAGAGAATAATGGAGCATCCAGCACCGACCTCCACCCGCAGAGCCGCACTCCACATAGAGAATAATGGAGCCTCCAGCACCGACCTCCACCCGCAGAGCCACACTCCACATAGAGAATAATGGAGCATCCAGCACAGACCTCCACCCGCAGAGCCACACTCCACATAGAGAATAATGGAGCCTCCAGCATCGACCTCCACCCGCAGAGCCGCACTCCACATAGAGAATAATGGGGCCTCCAGCACCGACCTCCACCCGCAGAGCCACACTCCACATAGAGAATAATGGAGCCTCCAGCACCGACCTCCACCCGCAGAGCCACACTCCACATAGAGAATAATGGAGCCTCCAGCACCGACCTCCACCCGCAGAGCCGCACTCCACATAGAGAATAATGGGGCCTCCAGCACCGACCTCCACCCGCAGAGCCACACTCCACATAGAGAATAATGGGGCCTCCAGCACCGACCTCCACCCGCAGAGCCACACTCCACATAGAGAATAATGGGGCCTCCAGCACCGACCTCCACCCGCAGAGCCACACTCCACATAGAGAATAATGGGGCCTCCAGCACCGACCTCCACCCGCAGAGCCACACTCTACATAGAGAATAATGGAGCCTCCGGCACCGACCTCTACCCGCAGAGCCGCACTCCACATAGAGAATAATGGAGCCTCCAGCACCGACCTCCACCCGCAGAGCCACACTCCACATAGAGAATAATGGAGCCTCCAGCATCGACCTCCACCCGCAGAGCCACACTCCACATAGAGAATAATGGGGCCTCCAGCACCGACCTCCACCCGCAGAGCCACACTCCACATAGAGAATAATGGAGCCTCCAGCACCGACCTCCACCCGCAGAGCCACACTCCACATAGAGAATAATGGAGCCTCCAGCATCGACCTCCACCCGCAGAGCCACACTCCACATAGAGAATAATGGAGCCTCCAGCACCGACCTCCACCCGCAGAGCCACACTCCACATAGAGAATAATGGAGCCTCCAGCACCGACCTCCACCCGCAGAGCCGCACTCCACATAGAGAATAATGGGGCCTCCAGCACCGACCTCCACCCGCAGAGCCACACTCCACATAGAGAATAATGGGGCCTCCAGCACCGACCTCCACCCGCAGAGCCACACTCCACATAGAGAATAATGGGGCCTCCAGCACCGACCTCCACCCGCAGAGCCACACTCCACATAGAGAATAATGGGGCCTCCAGCACCGACCTCCACCCGCAGAGCCGCACTCCACATAGAGAATAATGGGGCCTCCAGCACCGACCTCCACCCGCAGAGCCACACTCCACATAGAGAATAATGGGGCCTCCAGCACCGACCTCCACCCGCAGAGCCACACTCCACATAGAGAATAATGGGGCCTCCAGCACTGACCTCCACCCGCAGAGCCACACTCTACATAGAGAATAATGGAGCCTCCGGCACCGACCTCTACCCGCAGAGCCGCACTACACATAGAGAATAATGGGGCCTCCAGCACCGACCTCCACCCGCACTCCACATAGAGAATAATGGAGCCTCCAGCACCGACCTCCACCCGCAGAGCCGCACTCCACATAGAGAATAATGGAGCCTCCAGCACCGAACTCCACCCGCAGAGCCGCACTCCACATAGAGAATAATGGGGCATCCAGCACCGACCTCCACCCGCAGAGCCACACTCCACATAGAGAATAATGGGGCCTCCAGCACCGACCTCCACCCGCAGAGCCGCACTCCACATAGAGAATAATGGAGCCTCCAGCACCGACCTCCACCCGCAGAGCCACACTCCACATAGAGAATAATGGAGCCTCCAGCACCGACCTCCACCCGCAGAGCCGCACTCCACATAGAGAATAATGGGGCCTCCAGCACCGACCTCCACCCGCAGAGCCACACTCCACATAGAGAATAAAGGGGCCTCCGGCACTGACCTCCACCCGCAGAGCCACACTCCACATAGAGAATAATGGGGCCTCCAGCACCGACCTCCACCCGCACTCCACATAGAGAATAATGGAGCCTCCAGCACCGACCTCCACCCGCACTCCACATAGAGAATAATGGGGCCTCCAGCACCGACCTCCACCGCAGAGCCGCACTCCACATAGAGAATAATGGAGCCTCCAGCACCGACCTCCACCCGCAGAGCCACACTCTACATAGAGAATAATGGAGCATCCGGCACCGACCTCCACCTGCAGAGCCACACTCCACATAGAGAATAATGGAGCCTCCAGCACCGACCTCCACCCGCAGAGCCGCACTCCACAGAGAATGGAGCCTCCAGCACCGACCTCCACCCGCACTCCACATAGAGAATAATGGGGCCTCCAGCACCGACCTCCACCGCAGAGCCGCACTCCACATAGAGAATAATGGAGCATCCGGCACCGACCTCCACCCGCACTCCACATAGAGAATAATGGAGCCTCCAGCACCGACCTCCACCCGCACTCCACATAGAGAATAATGGGGCCTCCAGCACCGACCTCCACCGCAGAGCCGCACTCCACATAGAGAATAATGGAGCCTCCAGCACCGACCTCCACCCGCAGAGCCACACTCTACATAGAGAATAATGGAGCATCCGGCACCGACCTCCACCTGCAGAGCCACACTCCACATAGAGAATAATGGAGCCTCCAGCACCGACCTCCACCCGCAGAGCCGCACTCCACAGAGAATGGAGCCTCCAGCACCGACCTCCACCCGCACTCCACATAGAGAATAATGGGGCCTCCAGCACCGACCTCCACCCGCAGAGCCACACTCTACATAGAGAATAATGGAGCATCCGGCACCGACCTCCACCTGCAGAGCCACACTCCACATAGAGAATAAAGGGGCCTCCGGCACTGACCTCCACCCGCAGAGCCGCACTCCACAGAGAATGGAGCCTCCAGCACCGACCTCCACCCGCACTCCACATAGAGAATAATGGGGCCTCCAGCACCGACCTCCACCGCAGAGCCGCACTCCACATAGAGAATAATGGAGCCTCCAGCACCGACCTCCACCCGCAGAGCCACACTCTACATAGAGAATAATGGAGCATCCGGCACCGACCTCCACCCGCAGAGCCACACTCCACATAGAGAATAATGGAGCCACCAGCACCGACCTCCACCCGCAGAGCCGCACTCCACATAGAGAATAATGGAGCCCCCAGCACCGACCTCCACCCGCAGAGCCGCACTCCACATAGAGAATAATGGAGCCTCCGGCACCGACCTCCACCCGCAGAGCCACACTCCACATAGAGAATAATGGAGCCTCCAGCACCGACCTCCACCCGCAGAGCCGCACTCCACATAGAGAATAATGGAGCCTCCAGCACCGACCTCCACCCGCAGAGCCGCACTCCACATAGAGAATGGGGCCTCCGGCACCGACCTCCACCCGCAGAGCCGCACTCCACATAGAGAATAATGGGGCCTCCAGCACCGACCTCCACCCGCAGAGCCACACTCTACATAGAGAATAATGGAGCCTCCAGCACCGACCTCCACCCGCAGAGCCGCACTCCACATAGAGAAAAATGGGGCCTCCAGCACCGACCTCCACCCGCAGAGCCGCACTCCACATAGAGAATAATGGGGCCTCCAGCACCGACCTCCACCCGCAGAGCCGCACTCCATATAGAGAATAATGGGGCCTCCAGCACCGACCTCCACCCGCAGAGCCACACTCTACATAGAGAATAATGGAGCCTCCAGCACCGACCTCCACCCGCAGAGCCGCACTCCACATAGAGAATAATGGAGCCTCCAGCACCGACCTCCACCCGCAGAGCCGCACTCCACATAGAGAATAATGGAGCCTCCGGCACCGACCTCCACCCGCAGAGCCACACTCTACATAGGGAATAATGGAGCCTCCAGCACCGACCTCCACCCGCAGAGCCACACTCCACATAGAGAATAATGGAGCCTCCGGCACCGACCTCCACCCGCAGAGCCACACTCCACATAGAGAATAATGGAGCCTCCAGCACCGACCTCCACCTGCAGAGCCACACTCTACATAGGGAATAATGGAGCCTCCAGCACCGACCTCCACCCGCAGAGCCGCACTCCACATAGAGAATAATGGAGCCTCCAGCACCGACCTCCACCCGTAGAGCCACACTCTACATAGGGAATAATGGAGCCTCCAGCACCGACCTCCACCCGCAGAGCCGCACTCCACATAGAGAATAATGGAGCCTCCGGCACCGACCTCCACCCGCAGAGCCACACTCTACATAGGGAATAATGGAGCCTCCAGCACCGACTTCCACCCGCAGAGCCACACTCCACATAGAGAATAATGGAGCCTCCGGCACCGACCTCCACCCGCAGAGCCACACTCCACATAGAGAATAATGGGGCCTCCAGCACCGACCTCCACCTGCAGAGCCACACTCTACATAGGGAATAATGGAGCCTCCAGCACCGACCTCCACCCGCAGAGCCACACTCCACATAGAGAATGGGGCCTCCGGCACCGACCTCCACCCGCAGAGCCGCACTCCACATAGAGAATAATGGGGCCTCCAGCACCGACCTCCACCCGCAGAGCCACACTCCACATAGAGAATAATGGAGCCTCCGGCACCGACCTCCACCCGCAGAGCCACACTCCACATAGAGAATAATGGAGCCTCCAGCACCGACCTCCACCTGCAGAGCCACACTCTACATAGGGAATAATGGAGCCTCCAGCACCGACCTCCACCCGCAGAGCCACACTCCACATAGAGAATGGGGCCTCCGGCACCGACCTCCACCCGCAGAGCCGCACTCCACATAGAGAATAATGGGGCCTCCAGCACCGACCTCCACCCGCACTCCACATAGAGAATAATGGGGCCTCCAGCACCGACCTCCACCCGCAGAGCCGCACTCCACATAGAGAATAATGGAGCCTCCAGCACCGACCTCCACCCGCACTCCACATAGAGAATAATGGAGCCTCCAGCACCGACCTCCACCCGCAGAGCTACACTCTACATAGAGAATAATGGAGCCTCCGGCACCGACCTCCATCCGCAGAGCCGCACTCCACATAGAGAATAATGGAGCCTCCAGCACCGACCTCCACCCGCAGAGCCGCACTCCACATAGAGAATAATGGGGACTCCAGCACCGACCTCCACCCGCAGAGCCGCACTCCACATAGAGAATAATGGAGCCTCCAGCACCGACCTCCACCCGCAGAGCCGCACTCCACATAGAGAATAATGGAGCCTCCAGCACCGACCTCCACCCGCAGAGCCACACTCCACATAGAGAATAATGGAGCCTCCGGCACCGACCTCCACCCGCAGAGCCACACTCCACATAGAGAATAATGGAGCCTCCAGCACCGACCTCCACCCGCACTCCACATAGAGAATAATGGAGCCTCCAGCACCGACCTCCACCCGCAGAGCCACACTCCACATAGAGAATAATGGGGCCTCCAGCACCGACCTCCACCCGCAGAGCCGCACTCCACATAGAGAATAATGGAGCCTCCAGCACCGACCTCCACCCGCAGAGCCACACTCCACATAGAGAATAATGGGGCCTCCAGCACCGACCTCCAACCGCAGAGCCGCACTCCACATAGAGAATAATGGGGCCTCCAGCACCGACCTCCACCCGCAGAGCCGCACTCCACATAGAGAATAATGGAGCCTCCAGCACCGACCTCCACCCGCAGAGCCACACTCCACATAGAGAATAATGGAGCCTCCAGCACCGACCTCCACCCGCACTCCACATAGAGAATAATGGAGCCTCCAGCACCGACCTCCACCCGCAGAGCCGCACTCCACATAGAGAATAATGGGGCCTCCAGCACCGACCTCCACCCGCAGAGCCACACTCCACATAGAGAATAATGGAGCCTCCAGCACCGACCTCCACCCGCAGAGCCACACTCTACATAGAGAATAATGGAGTCTCCGGCACCGACCTCCACCCGCAGAGCCGCACTCCACATAGAGAATAATGGAGCCTCCAGCACCGACCTCCACCCGCAGAGCCGCACTCCACATAGAGAATAATGGGGCCTCCAGCACCGACCTCCACCCGCAGAGCCACACTCCACATAGAGAATAATGGAGCCTCCAGCACCGACCTCCACCCGCAGAGCCGCACTCCACATAGAGAATAATGGAGCCTCCAGCACCGACCTCCACCCGCAGAGCCCCACTCCACATAGAGAATAATGGAGCCTCCAGCACCGACCTCCACCCGCAGAGCCCCACTCCACATAGAGAATAATGGGGCCTCCAGCACCGACCTCCACCCGCAGAGCCACACTCCACATAGAGAATAATGGGGCCTCCAGCACCGACCTCCACCCGCAGAGCCACACTCCACATAGAGAATAATGGAGCCTCCAGCACCGACCTCCACCCGCAGAGCCACACTCTACATAGAGAATAATGGAGCATCCGGCACCGACCTCCACCCGCAGAGCCACACTCCACATAGAGAATAATGGAGCCACCAGCACCGACCTCCACCCGCAGAGCCGCACTCCACATAGAGAATAATGGAGCCTCCGGCACCGACCTCCACCCGCAGAGCCACACTCCACATAGAGAATAATGGAGCCTCCAGCACCGACCTCCACCCGCAGAGCCGCACTCCACATAGAGAATAATGGAGCCTCCAGCACCGACCTCAATCCGCAGAGCCGCACTCCACATAGAGAATAATGGAGCCTCCAGCACCGACCTCCACCCGCAGAGCCGCACTCCACATAGAGAATAATGGAGCCTCCAGCACCGACCTCAATCCGCAGAGCCGCACTCCACATAGAGAATGGGGCCTCCGGCACCGACCTCCACCCGCAGAGCCGCACTCCACATAGAGAATAATGGGGCCTCCAGCACCGACCTCCACCCGCAGAGCCACACTCTACATAGAGAATAATGGAGCCTCCAGCACCGACCTCCACCCGCAGAGCCGCACTCCACATAGAGAATAATGGGGCCTCCAGCACCGACCTCCACCCGCAGAGCCGCACTCCACATAGAGAATAATGGAGGCTCCAGCACCGACCTCCACCCGCAGAGCCGCACTCCACATAGAGAATAATGGGGCCTCCAGCACCGACCTCCACCCGTAGAGCCACACTCTACATAGGGAATAATGGAGCCTCCAGCACCGACCTCCACCCGCAGAGCCGCACTCCACATAGAGAATAATGGAGCCTCCAGCACCGACCTCCACCCGCAGAGCCGCACTCCACATAGAGAATAATGGAGCCTCCAGCACCGACCTCCACCCGCAGAGCCACACTCCACATAGAGAATAATGGAGCCTCCGGCACCGACCTCCACCCGCAGAGCCACACTCCACATAGAGAATAATGGAGCCTCCAGCACCGACCTCCACCTGCAGAGCCACACTCTACATAGGGAATAATGGAGCCTCCAGCACCGACCTCCACCCGCAGAGCCACACTCCACATAGAGAATGGGGCCTCCGGCACCGACCTCCACCCGCAGAGCCGCACTCCACATAGAGAATAATGGGGCCTCCAGCACCGACCTCCACCCGCAGAGCCGCACTCCACATAGAGAATAATGGAGCCTCCAGCACCGACCTCCACCCGCACTCCACATAGAGAATAATGGAGCCTCCAGCACCGACCTCCACCCGCAGAGCCACACTCCACATAGAGAATAATGGAGCCTCCAGCACCGACCTCCACCCGCAGAGCCGCACTCCACATAGAGAATAATGGAGCCTCCAGCACCGACCTCCACCCGCAGAACCACACTCTACATAGAGAATAATGGAGCCTCCGGCACCGACCTCCACCCGCAGAGCCGCACTCCACATAGAGAATAATGGGGCCTCCAGCACCGACCTCCACCCGCAGAGCCGCACTCCTCATAGAGAATAATGGGGCCTCCAGCACCGACCTCCACCCGCAGAGCCGCACTCCACATAGAGAATAATGGAGCCTCCAGCACCGACCTCCACCCGCAGAGCCGCACTCCACATAGAGAATAATGGGGCCTCCAGCACCGACCTCCACCCGCAGAGCCGCACTCCACATAGAGAATAATGGAGCCTCCAGCACCGACCTCCACCCGCAGAGCCGCACTCCACATAGAGAATAATGGAGGCTCCAGCACCGACCTCCACCCGCAGAGCCGCACTCGACATAGAGAATAATGGAGCCTCCAGCACTGACCTCCACCCGCACTCCACATAGAGAATAATGGAGGATCCAGCACCGACCTCCACCCGCAGAGCCGCACTCCACATAGAGAATAATGGGGCCTCCAGCACCGACCTCCACCCGCAGAGCCGCACTCCACATAGAGGATAATGGAGCCTCCAGCACCAACCTCCACCCGCAGAGCCGCACTCCACATAGAGGATAATGGAGCCTCCAGCACCGACCTCCACCCGCAAAGCCGCACTCCACATAGAGAATAATGGAGCCTCCAGCACCGACCTCCACCCGCAGAGCCGCACTCCACATAGAGGATAATGGAGCCTCCGGCACTAACCTCCACCCGCAGAGCCACACTCCACATAGAGAATAATGGAGCTTCCAGCACCGACCTCCACCCGCAGAGCCGCACTCCACATAGAGAATAATGGAGCCTCCAGCACCGACCTCCACCCGCAGAGCCGCACTCCACATAGAGAATAATGGAGCCTCCAGCACCGACCTCCACCCGCAGAGCCGCACTCCACATAGAGAATAATGGAGCCTCCAGCACCGACCTCCACCCGCACTCCACATAGAGAATAATGGGGCCTCCAGCACCGACCTCCACCCGCAGAGCCGCACTCCACATAGAGAATAATGGAGGCTCCAGCACCGACCTCCACCCGCAGAGCCACACTCCACATAGAGAATAATGGAGCCTCCAGCACCGACCTCCACCCGCAGAGCCGCACTCCACATAGAGAATAATGGAGGCTCCAGCACCGACCTCCACCCGCAGAGCCGCACTTCACATAGAGAATAATGGAGCCTCCAGCACCGACCTACACCCGCAGAGCCACACTCCACATAGAGAATAATGGGGCCTCCAGCACCGACCTCCACCCGCAGAGCCACACTCCACATAGAGAATAATGGAGCCTCCAGCACTGACCTCCACCCGCAGAGCCGCACTCCACATAGAGAATAATGGAGCCTCCGGCACCGACCTCCACCCGCAGAGCCGCACTCCACATAGAGAATAATGGAGCCTCCAGCACCGACCTCCACTCCACATAGAGAATAATGGAGCCTCCAGCACCGACCTCCACCCGCAGAGCCACACTCCATATAGAGAATAATGGAGCCTCCAGCACCGACCTCCACCCGCAGAGCCACACTCCACATAGAGAATAATGGGGCCTCCAGCACCGACCTCCACCCGCACTCCACATAGAGAATAATGGAGCCTCCAGCACAGACCTCCACCCGCAGAGCCACACTCCACATAGAGAATAATGGGGCCTCCAGCACCGACCTCCACCCGCAGAGCCACACTCCACATAGAGAATAATGGAGCCTCCAGCACCGACCTCCACCCGCAGAGCCACACTCCACATAGAGAATAATGGGTCCTCCAGCACCGACCTCCACCCGCAGAGCCACACTCCACATAGAGAATAATGGAGCCTCCGGCACCGACCTCCACCCGCAGAGCCACACTCCACATAGAGAATAATGGGGCCTCCAGCACCGACCACCACCCGCAGAGCCACACTCCACATAGAGAATAATGGAGCCTCCAGCACCGACCTCCACCCGCAGAGCCGCACTCCACATAGAGAATAATGGAGCCTCCAGCACCGACCTCCACCCGCAGAGCCGCACTCCACATAGAGAATAATGGAGCCTCCAGCACCGACCTCCACCCGCAGAGCCGCACTCCACATAGAGAATAATGGGGCCTCCAGCACCGACCTCCACCCGCAGAGCCGCACTCCACATAGAGAATAATGGAGCCTCCAGCACCGACCTCCACCCGCACTCCACATAGAGAATAATGGAGCCTCCAGCACCGACCTCCACCCGCAGAGCCGCACTCCACATAGAGAATAATGGGGCCTCCAGCACCGACCTCCACCCGCAGAGCCCCACTCCACATAGAGAATAATGGAGCCTCCAGCACCGACCTCCACCTGCAGAGCCGCACTCCACATAGAGAATAATGGAGCCTCCAGCACCGACCTCCACCCGCAGAGCCGCACTCCACATAGAGAATAATGGAGCCTCCAGCACCGACCTCCACCCGCAGAGCTGCACTCCACATAGAGAATAATGGAGCCTCCAGCACCGACCTCCACCCGCAGAGCCACACTCCACATAGAGAATAATGGGGCCTCCAGCACCGACCTCCACCCGCAGAGCCGCACTCCACATAGAGAATAATGGAGCCTCCAGCACCGACCTCCACCCGCAGAGCCACACTCCACATAGAGAATAATGGGGCCTCCAGCACCGACCTCCACCCGCAGAGCCACACTCCACATAGAGAATAATGGGGCCTCCAGCACCGACCTCCACCCGCAGAGCCGCACTCCACATAGAGAATAATGGAGCCTCCAGCACCGACCTCCACCCGCAGTGCCGCACTCCACATAGAGAATAATGGGGCCTCCAGCACCGACCTCCACCCGCAGAGCCGCACTCCACATAGAGAATAATGGGGCCTCCAGCACCGACCTCCACCCGCAGAGCCGCACTCCACATAGAGAATAATGGAGCCTCCAGCACCGACCTCCACCCGCAGAGCCGCACTCCACATAGAGAATAATGGAGCCTCCAGCACCGACCTCCACCCGCAGAGCCGCACTCCACATAGAGAATAATGGAGCCTCCAGCACCGACCTCCACCCGCAGAGCCACACTCCACATAGAGAATAATGGAGCCTCCAGCACCGACCTCCACCCGCAGAGCCGCACTCCACATAGAGAATAATGGGGCCTCCAGCACCGACCTCCACCCGCAGAGCCGCACTCCACATAGAGAATAATGGAGCCTCCAGCACCGACCTCCACCCGCAGAGCCGCACTCCACATAGAGAATAATGGAGCCTCCAGCACCGACCTCCACCCGCAGAGCCGCACTCCACATAGAGAATAATGGAGCCTCCAGCACCGACCTCCACCCGCAGAGCCGCACTCCACATAGAGAATAATGGAGCCTCCAGCACCGACCTCCACCCGCAGAGCCACACTCCACATAGAGAATAATGGAGCCTCCGGCA
The DNA here is from genome assembly GCF_039654945.1 of Dendrobates tinctorius. Taxonomy (NCBI): domain Eukaryota; kingdom Metazoa; phylum Chordata; class Amphibia; order Anura; family Dendrobatidae; genus Dendrobates; species Dendrobates tinctorius. The sequence continues at coordinate 1,356,931 of NW_027361899.1, read as the reverse complement.
CCGACCTCCAACCGCAGAGCCACACTCCACATAGAGAATAATGGGGCCTCCAGCACCGACCTCCACCCGCACTCCACATAGAGAATAATGGAGCCTCCAGCACCGACCTCCACCTGCAGAGCCGCACTCCACATAGAGAATAATGGGGCCTCCAGCACCGACCTCCACCTGCAGAGCCGCACTCCACATAGAGAATAATGGAGCCTCCGGCACCGACCTCCAACCGCAGAGCCACACTCCACATAGAGAATAATGGGGCCTCCAGCACCGACCTCCACCTGCAGAGCCGCACTCCACATAGAGAATAATGGAGCCTCCAGCACCGACCTCCACCCGCAGAGCCACACTCCACATAGAGAATAATGGGGCCTCCAGCACCGACCTCCACCCGCAGAGCCGCATTCCACATAGAGAATAATGGAGGCTCCAGCACCGACCTCCACCCGCACTCCACATAGAGAATAATGGGGCCTCCAGCACCGACCTCCACCCGCAGAGCCGCACTCCTCATAGAGAATAATGGAGCCTACAGCACCGACCTCCACCCGCAGAGCCGCACTCCACATAGAGAATAATGGAGCCTCCAGCACCGACCTCCACCCGCAGAGCCGCACTCCACATAGAGAATAATGGAGCCTCCAGCACCGACCTCCACCCGCAGAGCTGCACTCCACATAGAGAATAATGGAGCCTCCAGCACCGACCTCCACCCGCAGAGCCACACTCCACATAGAGAATAATGGGGCCTCCAGCACCGACCTCCACCCGCAGAGCCGCACTCCACATAGAGAATAATGGAGCCTCCAGCACCGACCTCCACCCGCAGAGCCGCACTCCACATAGAGAATAATGGAGCCTCCAGCACCGACCTCCACCCGCAGAGCCGCACTCCACATAGAGAATAATGGAGCCTCCAGCACCGACCTCCACCCGCAGAGCCACACTCCACATAGAGAATAATGGAGCCTCCAGCACCGACATCCACCCGCACTCCACATAGAGAATAATGGAGCCTCCAGCACCGACCTCCACCTGCAGAGCCGCACTCCACATAGAGAATAATGGAGCCTCCAGCACCGACCTCCACCCGCAGAGCCGCACTCCACATAGAGAATAATGGAGCCTCCAGCACCGACCTCCTCCCGCAGAGCCGCACTCCACATAGAGAATAATGGAGCCTCCAGCACCGACCTCCAACCGCAGAGCCACACTCCACATAGAGAATAATGGGGCCTCCAGCACCGACCTCCACCCGCACTCCACATAGAGAATAATGGAGCCTCCAGCACCGACCTCCACCTGCAGAGCCGCACTCCACATAGAGAATAATGGGGCCTCCAGCACCGACCTCCACCTGCAGAGCCGCACTCCACATAGAGAATAATGGAGCCTCCGGCACCGACCTCCAACCGCAGAGCCACACTCCACATAGAGAATAATGGGGCCTCCAGCACCGACCTCCACCTGCAGAGCCGCACTCCACATAGAGAATAATGGAGCCTCCAGCACCGACCTCCACCCGCAGAGCCACACTCCACATAGAGAATAATGGGGCCTCCAGCACCGACCTCCACCCGCAGAGCCGCATTCCACATAGAGAATAATGGAGGCTCCAGCACCGACCTCCACCCGCAGAGCCGCACTCCTCATAGAGAATAATGGAGCCTACAGCACCGACCTCCACCCGCAGAGCCGCACTCCACATAGAGAATAATGGAGCCTCCAGCACCGACCTCCACCCGCAGAGCCGCACTCCACATAGAGAATAATGGAGACTCCAGCACCGACCTCCACCCGCAGAGCCACACTCCACATAGAGAATAATGGAGCCTCCGGCACCGACCTCCAACCGCAGAGCCACACTCTACATAGAGAATAATGGAGCCTCCAGCACCGACCTCCACCCGCAGAGCCACACTCCACATAGAGAATAATGGGGCCTCCAGCACCGACCTCCACCCGCAGAGCCACACTCCACATAGAGAATAATGGAGCCTCCGGCACAGACCTCCACCCGCAGAGCCACACTCCACATAGAGAATAATGGGGCCTCCAGCACCGACCTCCACCCGCAGAGCCACACTCCACATAGAGAATAATGGAGCCTCCAGCACCGACCTCCACCCACAGAGCCGCACTCCACATAGAGAATAATGGGGCCTCCAGCACCGACCTCCACCCGCAGAGCCGCACTCCACATAGAGAATAATGGAGCCTCCAGCACCGACCTCCACCCACAGAGCCGCACTCCACATAGAGAATAATGGAGCCTCCAGCACCGACCTCCACCCACAGAGCCGCACTCCACATAGAGAATAATGGAGCCTCCAGCACCGACCTCCACCCGCAGAGCCACACTCCACATAGAGAATAATGGGGCCTCCAGCACCGACCTCCACCCGCAGAGCCGCACTACACATAGAGAATAATGGAGCCTCCAGCACCGACCTCCACCCGCAGAGCCCCACTCCACATAGAGAATAATGGAGCCTCCAGCACCGACCTCCACCCGCAGAGCCACACTCCACATAGAGAATAATGGAGCCTCCAGCACCGACCTCCACCCGCAGAGCCCCACTCCACATAGAGAATAATGGAGCCTCCAGCACCGACCTCCACCCGCAGAGCCGCACTCCACATAGAGAATAATGGAGCCTCCAGCACCGACCTCCACCCGCAGAGCCGCACTCCACATAGAGAATAATGGGGTCTCCAGCACCGACCTCCACCTGCAGAGCCCCACTCCACATAGAGAATAATGGAGCCTCCAGCACCGACCTCCACCCGCAGAGCCGCACTCCACATAGAGAATAATGGAGCCTCCAGCACCGACCTCCACCCGCAGAGCCGCACTCCACATAGAGAATAATGGAGCCTCCAGCACCGACCTCCACCCGCAGAGCCGCACTCCACATAGAGAATAATGGAGCCTCCAGCACCGACCTCCACCCGCAGAGCCGCACTCCACATAGAGAATAATGGAGCCTCCAGCACCGACCTCCACTCGCAGAGCCGCACTCCACATAGAGAATAATGGAGGCTCCAGCACCGACCTCAACCCGCAGAGCCACACTCCACATAGAGAATAATGGAGCCTCCAGCACCGACCTCCACCCGCAGAGCCGCACTCCACATAGAGAATAATGGAGCCTCCAGCACCGACCTCCACCCGCAGAGCCGCACTCCACATAGAGAATAATGGAGCCTCCAGCACTGACCTCCACCCGCAGAGCCGCACTCCACATAGAGAATAATGGAGCCTCCAGCACCGACCTCAACCCGCAGAGCCGCACTCCACATAGAGAATAATGGGGCCTCCAGCACCGACCTCCACCCGCAGAGCCGCACTCCACATAGAGAATAATGGAGCCTCCAGCACCGACCTCAACCCGCAGAGCCGCACTCCACATAGAGAATAATGGGGCCTCCAGCACCGACCTCCACCCGCAGAGCCGCACTCCACATAGAGAATAATGGGGCCTCCAGCACCGACCTCCACCCGCAGAGCCGCACTCCACATAGAGAATAATGGGGCCTCCAGCACCGACCTCCACCCGCAGAGCCACACTCCACATAGAGAATAATGGAGCCTCCAGCACCGACCTCCACCCGCAGAGCCACACTCCACATAGAGAATAATGGAGCCTCCAGCACCGACCTCCACCCGCAGAGCCACACTCCACATAGAGAATAATGGGGCCTCCAGCACCGACCTCCACCCGCAGAGCCGCACTCCACATAGAGAATAATGGAGCCTCCAGCACCGACCTCCACCCGCAGAGCCGCACTCCACATAGAGAATAATGGAGCCTCCAGCACCGACCTCCTCCCGCAGAGCCGCACTCCACATAGAGAATAATGGGGCCTCCAGCACCGACCTCCACCCGCAGAGCCACACTCCACATAGAGAATAATGGAGCCTCCAGCACCGACCTCCACCAGCAGAGCCACACTCCACATAGAGAATAATGGAGCCTCCAGCACCGACCTCCACCCACAGAGCCGCACTCCACATAGAGAATAATGGAGCCTCCAGCACCGACCTCCACCCACAGAGCCGCACTCCACATAGAGAATAATGGAGCCTCCAGCACCGACCTCCACCCGCAGAGCCGCACTCCACATAGAGAATAATGGGGCCTCCAGCACCGACCTCCACCCGCAGAGCCACACTCCACATAGAGAATAATGGAGCCTCCAGCACCGACCTCCACCCACAGAGCCGCACTCCACATAGAGAATAATGGAGCCTCCAGCACCGACCTCCACCCGCAGAGCCACACTCCACATAGAGAATAATGGAGCCTCCAGCACCGACCTCCACCAGCAGAGCCACACTCCACATAGAGAATAATGGAGCCTCCAGCACCGACCTCCACCCACAGAGCCGCACTCCACATAGAGAATAATGGAGCCTCCAGCACCGACCTCCACCCGCAGAGCCGCACTCCACATAGAGAATAATGGGGCCTCCAGCACCGACCTCCACCCGCAGAGCCACACTCCACATAGAGAATAATGGAGCCTCCAGCACCGACCTCCACCCACAGAGCCGCACTCCACATAGAGAATAATGGAGCCTCCAGCACCGACCTCCACCCGCAGAGCCACACTCCACATAGAGAATAATGGAGCCTCCAGCACCGACCTCCACCAGCAGAGCCACACTCCACATAGAGAATAATGGAGCCTCCAGCACCGACCTCCACCCGCAGAGCCACACTCCACATAGAGAATAATGGAGCCTCCAGCACCGACCTCCACCCGCAGAGCCGCACTCCACATAGAGAATAATGGAGCCTCCAGCACCGACCTCCACCCGCAGAGCCGCACTCCACATAGAGAATAATGGGGCCTCCAGCACCGACCTCCACCCGCAGAGCCACACTCCACATAGAGAATAATGGAGCCTCCGGCACCGACCTCCACCCGCAGAGCCACACTCCACATAGAGAATAATGGGGCCTCCAGCACCGACCTCCACCCGCAGAGCCACACTCCACATAGAGAATAATGGGGCCTCCAGCACCGACCTCCACCCGCAGAGCCACACTCCACATAGAGAATAATGGGGCCTCCAGCACCGACCTCCACCCGCAGAGCCGCACTCCACATAGAGAATAATGGAGCCTCCAGCACCGACCTCCACCCGCAGAGCCACACTCCACATAGAGAATAATGGAGCCTCCAGCACCGACCTCCACCCGCAGAGCCACACTCCACATAGAGAATAATGGGGCCTCCAGCACCGACCTCCACCCGCAGAGCCACACTCCACATAGAGAATAATGGAGCCTCCAGCACCGACCTCCACCCGCAGAGCCACACTCCACATAGAGAATAATGGAGCCTCCAGCACCGACCTCCACCCACAGAGCCGCACTCCACATAGAGAATAATGGGGCCTCCAGCACCGACCTCCACCCGCAGAGCCGCACTCCACATAGAGAATAATGGAGCCTCCAGCACCGACCTCCACCCGCAGAGCCGCACTCCACATAGAGAATAATGGAGCCTCCAGCACCGACCTCCACCCGCAGAGCCACACTCCACATAGAGAATAATGGAGCCTCCAGCACCGACCTCCACCCGCAGAGCCGCACTCCACATACATGGCTGCTCTCTGTGCTGTGCGCACAGGACCTGTGATGAGGTCACAGGAGGGGAGGAGACAGGGGTCACATGATCGGGGGTCCTGACACCTTACCTCCTGTGATCTCATCACAAGCCTTTGCACGCTACCAGCAGCATCAGCGTTCACGCTACTTGTAGATGCTGCTGGTAGCAGAGCACATAATGCCGCCCCCACGGTCACTCACTTTTAGGTGGGGAGAAGATGGAGTGCCATTGCAGCAGCCAGCAGGAATGTGGTGGGGGCCCCCTTAGAAGCTCTTGTGGTGGGGGCCCCGGGGCTGAAGCCCCGCCTGCCCTGCCTATAATCCGGCCCTGCGCGGTGGCGGATTATAATGGGGCAATTTACTGGCCTGGGCTGTGGGCCCCTTAACCCCACTGGGCCCGGGGCAACTGCCCAAATTGACCTCATTATAATCCGCCACTGTATATATGTCTATATAGTAAGCGGTACAGTAACGGCCAGGGACGGTTTTAGGCAAAGTGGGGCCCTGGGCAAAAGTTTAAAATGGGGCCCCAAATGCTGACACATTGCACATCACACAGAAGCATTTCGGTTGTAGTTACAGGCGCTGAGTTCAGGCCGCTAAACGAGTGTGATCGACAATATTGAAGTCGTTCAACACTTGTTTCCCGGCCTCTTTCCACCGTCTGAGAAAGAATGATGGGGACAGAACAATCACTAGTAGATCAATCTGTCCCCATAACGTATCATGTTATCAGCAGCACATCTAAGGTTTACATCGGCGATGTGCTGCAGAGAATAATGATTTTTGCTCCGGCATAAACAATCCAATCACTCGATGAATAGGCAGCATTTTGCTTTTTAAGTACAATACACCCCATAGTCCTCCATATAGTATAATGTGCACCACAGTCCTCCATATAGTATAATGTGCCCTATAGGCCTCTATATAGTATAATACATGCCCCATAGTCCTCCATATAGTATAATGTGCACCACAGTCCTCCATATAGTATAATGTGCCCTATAGGCCTCTATATAGTATAATACATGCCCCATAGTCCTCCATATAGTATAATGTGCCCTATATTCATCCATATAGTATAATACATGCCCCATAGTCCTCCATATAGTATAATGTGCCCTATATTCATCCATATAGTATAATACACACCCCATAGTCCTCCATATAGTATAATGTGCCCTATATTCATCCATATAGTATAATACACACCCCATAGTCCTCCATATAGTATAATGTGCCCTATATTCATCCATATAGTATAATACACACCCCATAGTCCTCCATATAGTATAATGTGCCCTATATTCATCCATATAGTATAATACACACCCCATAGTCCTACATATAGTATAATACTCTCCCCATAGTCTTCCTTATAGTATGATACAGTCCCTATAGTCCTCCATATAGTATAATACACTCCCTATAGTCCTCCATATAATATAATGTGCCCCATAGTCCTACATATAGTATAATACACTCCCTATAATCCTCCATATAGTATAATACACTCCCTATAGTCCTCCATATAATATAATGTGCCCTATAGGCCGCTATATAGTATAATACACTCCTCAGTCCTCCATACAGTATTATACACTTCCCATAGACACTCCTCAGTCCTCCATATATAAAAATACACTGCCCGGCACACAGTGGGTGCGCGATGAAGTGACGTCATCGCGCACCCCATTGTCAGAGGCAGAGGGGAATGATGGGAGAGGGAGCGTCATCTGACACTCTCTCCTACATCATTGCTTTCAACTGTATCAGCGTCTATCGCCGATATAGTTGAATGTTGAGCGTGGGGGGGGAGTCGGCACCAGGCGGCCCCCTGACTCATGGGCCCCATAGCGGCTGCATGATGTGTCGCTATTAGCAGCACGTCACTGGCTGGGGGACCCTGGGGGAGCAGGGATCCTAGACAGCTGCCTAGTCTGCCTGCCTCTAACACCGGCCCTGGTAACGGCACAGGACATACAATAAGGACAATAGGTTTAGTCTATAGAATAGGATCGCGTTAATGGATAGGACTAGCCCGTTGGGTGGGGACTAGTGTTAATGAAAGGTGGGCACTTCCTGGCAGTGACAGGAGACAGAGAAGTCCAGTGGGCTGCTAGGGTCAGCATGTGCCGACCATTCCATGCAGTGGGACGCCATACAAGAACCCTGAGCGGACTCTCCTGTTGCGTCCAGAGCCCAAGATCTGGCCTAGGGGCTGCCGGGCACATTGTGTGCTTTGGGGTACAGGAGAAGATGGACAGGGACTCGCCAAGATGGAAGGTGGTGTGCTAAGAAAGTAAGAAACATGAAGTCTTCATGTCCAATGTTACACCCTGATGAATTTCAAGTAGTCAGTAAATGTTTGCTTCTTGCAATGAATTTGATGTCCCTTGAGCTGTGTGCGGCGGCTCGTGAAGATAGAGGCCTGGAGGCATCGGAGGCCTGGAGACAGCGGAGGCCTGGAGGTAATGGAGGACCGGAGACAACGGAGGCCTGGAGGCCTGGAGACAGCGGAGGTCTGAAGGCGGCTGAGGCCCAGAGGCAGCGGAGGCCTGGAGACGGCGGAGGCCTGGAGGTGGTGGAAGCCTGGAGGCAGTGGAGGCCTGGAGACAGTGGAGGCCTGAAGACAGCGGAGACCTGGAGGCAGCGGAGGCCGTGGAGGCCTAGAGATGGCGGAGGCCTGGAAGCAGTGGAGACCTGGAGACGGCGGAGGCAGTGGAGGCCTGGAGGAAGCCAAGGCCTGGAGACAGTGGAAGGTCTGGAGACGGCGGAGGCATGGAGGCGGCCGAGGCCTGGAGGCAGCCAAGGCCTGGAGACGGCGGAGGCCTGGAGACGACGGAGGCCTGGAGACAGTGGAGGCATGGAGGTGGCGGAGGCAGTGGAGGCCTGGAGACGGCGGAGGCCTGGAGGCGGCAGAGGCCTGGAGGCAGCCGAGGCCCTGAGGCAGCCGAGGCCTGGAGACGGCGGAGGCCTGGAGGTGGCGGAAGGCCTGGAGACGGCGGAGGCCTGGAGGCAGCCGAGGCCCTGAGGCAGCCGAGGTCTGGAGATGGCGGAGGCCTGGAGGTGGCGGAGGCCTGGAGGCAGTGGAGACCTGAGGCAGTGGAGGCCTGGAGGTGGCGGAGGCCTGGAGGCAATGGAGACCTGAGGCAGCCGAGGCCTGGAGACGGCGGAGGCCTGGAGGTGGCGGAGGCTTGGAGACAGCGGAAGGCCTGGAGACGGCGGAGGCCTGGAGGCGGCAGAGGCCTGGAGGCAACCGAGGCCCTGAGGCAGCCGAGGTCTGGAGACGGAGGAGGCCTGGAGGTGGCGGAGGCCTGGAGGCAGTGGAGACCTGAGGCAGCCGAGGCCTGGAGACGGCGGAGGCCTGGAGGTGGCGGAGGCTTGGAGACAGCGGAAGGCCTGGAGACGGCGGAGGCCTGGAGGTGGCAGAGGCCTGGAGGCAGCCAAGGCCCTGAGGCAGCCGAGGTCTGGAGACGGCGGAGGCCTGGAGGTAGCGGAGGCCTGGAGGCAGTGGGGACCTGAGGCAGTGGAGGCCTGGAGGTGGCGGAGGCCTGGAGGCAGTGGAGACCTGCGGCAGTCGAGGCCTGGAGACGGCGGAGGCCTGGATGCAGTGGAGGCCTGGAGGCAGTGGAGGCCTGGAGTTACTGATACTTCATGTATGGAGGTTTCATTCCCTTAGATTTGTAAGGAATATTTGTTGACGTGTTTTCGGGGCTATTCAAACCACAGGCCACGTAAACAGACCCTGGCTGCACGCTTGCAGACATGTGTCATACGGACGCATGTTTTCTGCTAGAAGAGCCGGCTGGGGACACAGAAGACCTGATCAGCCCAGTGCCCCGCGGATGGCTTCCCCCCTCCGCTCTAGTGACTGACAGTGCGAGAGACGGGGCACCGGACTAGTCAGGTATTTGCTGCCTCTATGTTACATAATATCAGACATAATTGTATCATTTGTTCCTCAGGTACAATCTGATCTTCCTCCGATGAGAAACAAATGATTCTTAGAATAGGACGATGCAAACCCAGCGAGTGGCCGCGGTCGCCTCTGGAGGACTATATGGCACCGACAGTCAGATTCTGGCCACACGGTGCATGGGTGAGTGTCGATGCACACAGTGTCCTGACGTCTGCGGATAACAGACATTTTTGGGATGATCTTCGGTGTGATCTTAGGTCTGATCATCCTGTTTTCTGAGCCTGGAAGTGTTCTGTACAGCCTAGTGTCTGGGTGTAGATGTCCCTGCAGTCAGTGCCAGGTGGGGCCCGGGGATCTGCAGGGTGCTGTGATGTACAGGACAGATCATGGTGCTCTGGGGGTAGATATCCTCACAGTCAGTGCCAGGCAGGGCCCGGGGATCTGCAGGGTGCTGTGATGTACAGGACAGATCATGGTGCTCTTGGTGTAGATATCCTCACAGTCAGTGCCAGGCAGGGCCCGGGGTTCTTGCAGGGTGCTGTGATGTACAGGACAGATCATGGTGCTCTGGGTGTAGATATACCCACAGTCAGTGCCAGGTGGGGCCCGGGGATCTGCAGGGTGCTGTGATGTACAGGACAGATCATGGTGCTCTTGGTGTAGATATCCTCACAGTCAGTGCCAGGCAGGGCCCGGGGTTCTTGCAGGGTGCTGTGATGTACAGGACAGATCATGGTGCTCTGGGTGTAGATATACCCACAGTCAGTGCCAGGTGGGGCCCGGGTTTCTTGCAGGGTGCTGTGATGTACAGGACAGATCATGGTGCTCTGGGTGTAGATATACCCACAGTCAGTGCCAGGTGGGGCCCGGGTTTCTTGCAGGGTGCTGTGATGTACAGGACAGATCATGGTGCTCTGGGTGTAGATGTCCCCGCAGTCGGTGCCAGGCGGGGCCCGGGGTTCTTGCAGGGTGCTGTGATGTACAGGACAGATCATGGTGCTCTGGGTGTAGATATACCCGCAGTCAGTGCCAGGCAGGGCCCGGGGTTCTGCAGGGTGCTGTGATGTACAGGACAGATCATAGTGCTCTGGGTGTAGATATCCCCGAAGTCAGTGCCAGGCAGGGCCCGGGGTTCTTGCTGGGTGCTGTGATGTACAGGACAGATCATAGTGCTCTGGGGGTAGATGGCCTCGCAGTCAGTGCCAGGCGGGGCCCGGGGTTCTGCAGGGTGCTGTGATGTACAGCACAGATCATGGTGCTCTGGGTGTAGATATCCCCGCAGTCAGTGCCAGGCAGGGCCCGGGGTTCTGGCAGGGTGCTGTGATGTGCAGCACAGATCATGGTGCTCTGGGTGTAGATATCCCCGCAGTCAGTGCCAGGCAGGGCCCGGGGTTCTGGCAGGGTGCTGTGATGTACAGGACAGATCATGGTGCTCTGGGTGTAGATGTCCTTGCAGTCAGTGCCAGGCGGGGCCCGGGGATCTGCAGGGTTCTGTGATGTGCAGCACAGATCATAGTGCTCTGGGTGTAGATATACCCGCAGTCAGTGCCAGGCGGGGCCCGGGGTTCTGGCAGGGTGCTGTGATGTGCAGCACAGATCATGGTGCTCTGGGTGTAGATATCCCCGCAGTCAGTGCCAGGCAGGGCCCGGGGTTCTGGCAGGGTGCTGTGATGTACAGGACAGATCATGGTGCTCTGGGTGTAGATGTCCTTGCAGTCAGTGCCAGGCGGGGCCCGGGGATCTGCAGGGTGCTGTGATGTACAGGACAGATCATGGTGCTCTGGGTGTAGATGTCCCTGCAGTCAGTGCCAGGTGGGGCCCGGGGATCTGCAGGGTGCTGTGATGTACAGCACAGATCATGGTGCTCTGGGTGTAGATATCCCCGCAGTCAGTGCCAGGCAGGGCCCGGGGTTCTGCAGGGTGCTGTGATGTACAGGACAGATCATAGTGCTCTGGGTGTAGATATCCCCGCAGTCAGTGCCAGGCAGGGCCCGGGGTTCTGCAGGGTGCTGTGATGTACAGTGTTATGGTCGGAAGTCCAAATAAGATCCAGTGGGTCACAAACCGAGACTGAGGCAGAAATCCCAAAACAGTCTTTACTCAAACAGCAGATAAAGTAGAACTCAGTATATGGGAGAAAGAGATGGAATACCTTATCCAGTACACTCACTCAGCCGGAGCTGAAATCACTATGCCTGTCCAAGGTTCCCTGAAGAATGTATTACACAGGGATTTGAAATAAATTTACCTATCAGAAAGGTCAATTCAGGTACTCAAAGAACAGGTGTAAATCGAATGTAGTGATATCAAGGGACCCCCTGGAATGGCACACTGAGTATAACCTACACAACCCTACAATAACAATACATATAAATATAATACAAAGGTCCTCAAGCGCTTCAACTAGGGATACCCGGGTATCTATGACTATGGTACCTTTAACCTGAGGTGAGTCTCCTCTCAGGCATATAGATTGCATTGGCTGCAGCCAGTCCCGAATCTTTGGCGCCAATCAGTTGCAGCAACACAAGGTTCCTCGTCTTGTCGGCCGGTGCCGAGCCCAAACGCCGGGGACTTATAGTTCTGTAGCCTCAAGATGCCGTCTCTCCGTCCTCACAATTCTCCTAGAAGCAATACGCCTGTTTCTGTATAAAATGTCGGTCCAGTATTGCTTCTCAGCTCATCACAACAGGGACTCCACAGAGCTCCACAGTCACACAGCTCTCAGGAACGCTCTGTCTCTGTTCCACAGCAAGGTCTCAGGCTCCCAAGATGAAGGGATGCAGTACACAGTCTCTTACAGCGTTCAATCTCTTTGCTTCTCACAAGCTGCTCCACACACACAGTGTCTCTCAGGGCAGTCTCTCTTCTTCTTCTGGAAGAATCCTTATTCCATTACAGCTCTAGACAGACTGGGCCCCACCCCCCATCACACACAGATTCCTGGGCACTCACAGCACCTGCTCTAAGTTGCAGCAGGCAAACACCACTGGGTCCTAGTGTTCTCCAGGTGTAATCATAGTTCACCCTATTACATACAGCTCAGATCATGGTGCCCTGGTGTAGATGTCAGTGCCAGGCGGAGCCCAGGGTTCTGCAGGGTGCTGTGATGTACAGGACTGATCATGGTGCTCTGGGTGTAGATGTCCCCACAGTCGGTGCCAGGCGGAGCCCAGGGTTCTGCAGGATGCTGTGATGTACAGGACTGATCATGGTGCTCTGGGTGTAGATGTCCCCACAGTCGGTGCCAGGCAGAGCCCAGGGATCTGCAGGGTGCTGTGATGTACAGGACTGATCATGGTGCTCTGGGTCTAGATGTCCCCACAGTCGGTGTCAGGCGGAGCCCAGGGATCTGCAGGGTGCTGTGATGTACAGGACTGATCATGGTGCTCTGGGTGTAGATGTCTCCACAGTCAATGCCAGGCAGAGCCCAGGGTTCTGCAGGGTGCTGTGATGTACAGGATTAATCATGGTGCTCTGGGTGTAGATGCCCCCGCAGTCAGTGCCAGGTGAGGCCCAGGGTTCGGCAGAGAATTGTCATTTTAGGATCTCATAGACAGATGATGGTGATGCCACCACTACACTAGGGGCCAGTAGATAAGGGGTCAATTCCATCTCCAAGAGCAGTGAGCACACACACATAAAGGTGAGCGCTGCGATGAAGCGGCTGTATCGGGCCATGCACTGTAACACTACATGAGAATACAGGGTGTGACAGGGCAGAACCTTGCCCCAAGGCATTGTAGGGAAGGTGACCTGACGGACGGACGGACTAGTCTGAAGAAGAAGGAAAGGGATGCACAGTGTAGGTAGGTGTCAGTTATTACAGTGGGGAAACAGCTAGGAAAGTGTAGTGGACGTGCAGTACCTTGGGTGGACATTAGATGGCAGGGAGGAGTGTGAGCAAAGGACTTTACAGCAGCTTAGGGCTTTAGAAACCGTTGGTCATGGGGGGCGAGGTGACAGTTGGAGTGACAGTTTCAAGGAACCGGGTGAGCTATAAATTCTGAGGGAGGGTTCCAGAAAGTTCCAGTCCCCAGGGGGAGCTCAAGTGACAGGAGGACTACGACAGTCTGTGCACTCTGAGGAGAATCCAGACCAGGGGGACTGAGGAGAGAGGACGTCAGGGGGGTGGTCCTGACAGGAAAGGACCGCAGTTGAGACGAGGTACTGGGTGTAAGACACCGTATGTGACACGACGACTGAGCAGTAGAAGCGCTGTTGGTTAATGGGCCTAAGGCGGCCACAGTGACGGAACTGTCAGGAGCGTCGACAGTAAAGGAGGGGACGGTGTGTGCAGACACGTCTCCAGTGTACGGTGTGAGAAGCGGCTCTGGAAACGGAGGGCCGCGAGGTGTGCCGTCAGTCGGACGGCAAGTGAAGAAATAAACTTGGACCTGTTGCACCCAGAATCTGCCTCCATCGTGTCTCTGTTGTCATCTCTGCGCGGTATAAAAGTAGGACCACCCCCCCAGCTCGGCACCCCACCACCGACACTACAGCATCGTCAGCCGACCGCTGATTCATCAGTAATTCTCGTTATCCTAATTACCATGAGATGGTGTTACATCTCAGAGGAGCCGCGCAGGAGATCTGCCGCCTCATAGTGACTGCAAACTCTACAATTAGGGGAAAGTGAGGTGTTTGACTCTATATCTGCTCGCTGGAGACGGACACTCAGTAGGATCTTGTCCACAAGTCACAATGAGCTGGAAGGACACAAGTTCCGTAGCCACATACTGCTGTAACGTGGTGCGGAGTGGCTGACGTTGGTGAGGTACTCGCCGCTTGTGCCCCAGCACGTTACACGAAGGTGGGGTGTGACGGGGTATGCGTCAGGTCCGGAAGAGACACCAGGCCGATAAACGATCTAACGAGATTTATTGGAGCAAGGAACTGGGCAGCACAAATGAAGGTAATGCTGCAGCGTCAGTAATGAGTCCACAATGAGTCCACACAAAGGGAGCCGACCCGGGGGCGACACCCAGTAACCCGACGCCAGGAAAATATAGAAATAGTCCTTAGATAAGTTCAATGGGTCCAGCAGATGAGGGACACAACTTAGTCCCACATTTTAGCTTCTAACAACACGCACGGGCACCGGGATCTCGCCTCAGCATAAGATCCCAGCCCTTCGCAGGTCACCACATAACTGACTCGGCCATTAGTCTATTGTCCTGTGTCCTGGGATGAGCCCATCGATGAGGGAGGTTCACACCAACTGTTAACATGTGGCTACATAGAGAAGTTTCCAGAAGCTACCGGCTCAGTTCTCTCTTATAAATTTGTGTATTGAATGAGTCTCATGCTGAGAAGAACAAAGACAGAATCCCCCACTAGATGCAGTACAAGCAGAGGTGGACCAAGGTCTGATTACATTACAGTCCAGGAACACAGGCCGGGGAAGGGACACACTGTTACCACCCCTTCCCCCCTCAATTTGTGTACAGACAAGTGACCTCTACAGGTTACTTGTCAAGTACACATGGTCATGGCTGACAGGACTAAGGGCTCCTTCTGCCTGGACAGTCCATCTGCATTTTGGTGTTGGCTGCCTCTTCTATACTGTATGGTAAAGTTATAGGGCTGCAGTGCCAGGCTCCATCGTAGTAAGCGTCCATTGTCCCCAGAGACTCTGTTCAACCAAGTGATTGGATTGTGATCAGTAATCACAGTGAATTCTCCTCCATACAGATATGGCCTTAGTTTCCTGAGGGACCACACTACAGCCAGACATTCCTTTTCAACAGTTGCTTAGGCCACTTTTCGATCCAGCAGTTTCCGGTTGAGGTACGCAATGGGGTACTCCTCCCCAGCTGCATTCACCTGGCTGAGTACAGCCCCCAGTCCATAAGAAGAGGCATCCATCTGCTTTGTCAGGAAAATATGAGTATTTCCTCATGTCCTTAGTACTCCTCCTACACTGTCGTCGCCCTACACCCAGTTGGTTTGTGCATTGTGTTTGTGGATTTGAACATGCAGCTATCCCCCTGCAAAAAACTTCGCCTCCCTTTCTCTGCTCTGTGAGACACTCTCCCTCCCCCCTCTTCCATTTAACTCATGTTCTGACTGGTTAAAAGCAGCTCTTCTTGCCAAAGATTCAAATTCCCTTTGTCTATTTCAGATCGAATTTAATAACTCACAATAGTCCTAGAGGCAGGAAACTTATATTTTTAGAAATTGCATAACTGAAACATTGAAAGTTCAGAGTGAAGCTATCTAACATATAGAAAGAACACCATGAGCACAACTCAAGATGGTGCTAAGGTTAGGTTCCCAAACCGTTAAAGCAACAAATATGAACCTAGCACTCAACTTAAAGGTATTTGTAAGGCTGTTTATTGTAGTACACGAAAAAAGACATTTCGGTCAATGTGACCTTCTTCAGTTACGTGTGGTATATACACTCACTGGCCACTTTATTAGGTACACCATGCTAGTAAGGGGTTGGACCCCCTTTTGCCTTCAGAACTGCCTCAATTCTTCGTGGCAGAGATTCAACAAGGTGCTGGAAGCATTCCTCAGAGATTTTGGACCATATTGACATGATGGCATCACACAGTTGGCGCAGATTTGTCGGCTGCACATCCCTGATGCGAATCTCCCGTTCCACCACATCCCAAAGATGCTCTATTGGATTGAGATCTGGTGACTGAGGAGGCCATTTGAGTACAGTAAACTCATTGTCATGTTCAAGAAACCAATCTGAGATGATTCGAGCTTTATGACATGGCGCATTATCCTGCTGAAAGTAGCCATCAGATGTTGGGTACATTGTGGTCATAAAGGGATGGACATGGTCAGCAACAATACTCAGGTAGGCTGTGGCGTTGCAACGATGCTCAATTGGTACCAAGGGGCCCAAAGAGTGCCCAGAAAAAATTCCCCACACCATGACACCACCACCACCAGCCTGAACCGTTGATACAAGGCAGGATGGATCCATGCTTTCATGTTGTTTACGCCAAATTCTGACCCTACCATCCGAATGTCGCAGCAGAAATCGAGACTCATCAGACCAGGCAACGTTTTTCCAATCTTCTACTGTCCAATTTCGATGAGCTTGTGCAAATTGTAGCCTCAGTTTCCTGTTCTTAGCTGAGAGGAGTGGTACCCAGTGTGGTCTTCTGCTGCTGTAGCCCATCTGCCTCAAAGTTCGACGCACTGTGCGTTCAGAGATGCTCTTCTGCCTACCTTGGTTGTAACGGGTGGCAATTTGAGTCACTGTTGCCTTTCTATCAGCTCGAACCAGTCTGCTCATTCTCCTCTGACCTCTGGCATCAACAAGGCATTTCCGGCCACAGAACTGCCGCTCACTGGATTTTTTTTCTTTTTCGGACCATTCTCTGTAAACCCTAGAGATGGTTGTGCGTGAAAATCCCAGTAGATCAGCAGTTTCTGAAATTCTCAGACCAGCCCTTCTGGCACCAACAATCATGCCACGTTCAAAGGCACTCAAATCACCTTTCTTCCCCATACTGATGCTCGGTTTGAACTGCAGGAGATTGTCTTGACCATGTCTACATGCCTAAATGCACTGAGTTGCCGCCATGTGATTGGCTGATTAGAAATTAAGTCTTAACACACAGTTGGACAGGTGTACCTAATAAAGTGGCCAGTGAGTGTAGATTGTGTAGAGCTTATAGGCATCTATAAGGCATATAGGCATCCCCACCCCACAAACTTTCACACCCTCGCAGGAATCTTAAACACCTTGACCTACACTCATTCTCCGAATCCCTCCTCCCTCTTACAGATATAAGTTCCTTACACAATGCGGATGACGCTGCCGCTCTATATAACACCACAATAGCTGTAGCTTTGGAATCCGCTGCCCCACTTACACATACCAAAACTCGCAAAATCAACAGACAGCCCTGGCACACCAGCCTGACCAAAGAGCTGAGGCGAGCTTCCAGGGCTGCTGAGCGCAGATGGAAAAGATCCCACTCCAACGAGCATTTCATCGCATTCAAACAGTCCCTCACTACTTTCAAGACCACACTCGCCACAGCTAAACAAACCTACTTCTCATCTCTCATATCCTCCCTGTCTCACAACCCTAAACAGTTATTCAACACCTTCAATTCTCTCCTCCGCCCCCCAGCACCTCCTCCCTCCCCACTCATCTCAGCTGAAGACTTTGCCTCATTTTTCAAGCAGAAAATTGATAACATCAGGGACAGTTTTGGTCAACAACCCCCAGAGCCCTTCCTCCCGACTTCCCAGCCCTCCACCTTCAAAACCAACTTCTCCACCATTACAGAAGATCGACTCTCCACTCTACTCTCAAGATCACATCTCACCACCTGTGCACTCGACCCGATCCCATCCCACTTCATCCCAAACCTCACCACAGTCTTCATCCCAACCCTAACCCATCTCTTCAACCTATCACTAACAACTGGTGTTTTCCCCTCAAGCTTTAAACATGCCTCCATCACACCTATCCTCAAAAAGCCCTCTCTTGACCCATCCTCTGTATCTAGCTATCGCCCTATATCACTTCTCCCATACGCCTCCAAGCTACTGGAACAACACGTCTACCTTGAACTGTCCTCCCATCTCTCTTCTTGCTCCCTCTTCGACCGCTTACAATCTGGCTTCCGGTCACACCACTCCACTGAAACTGCCCTTACTAAGGTCACCAATGACCTCTTAACTGCCAAGAGCAAGCGACACTACTCTGTCCTCCTCCTCCTGGACCTGTCGGCTGCCTTTGACACAGTGGACCATTCCCTATTATTACAGACCCTCTCATCCCTCGGCATCACAGACTTGGCCCTCTCCTGGATCTCATCATACCTAACAGACCGGACATTCAGCGTCTCCCACTCACACACCACCTCCTCACCTCGCCCCCTATCTGTCGGAGTCCCACAAGGTTCAGTCCTAGGGCCCCTGCTGTTCTCTATTTACACCTTTGGCCTGGGACAGCTCATAGAATCTCATGGCTTTCAGTATCATCTTTATGCTGATGACACACAGATCTACATCTCTGGACCAGATATCACCTCCCTACTAACCAGAATCCCTCAATGTCTGTCCACTATTTCATCCTTCTTCTCCACTAGATATCTGAAACTCAACATGGACAAAACAGAATTCATCATCTTTCCCCCATCTCACGTGACCCCCCCTACGAACCTATCAATTACAGTAAATGACTGCCGCCTCTCCCCAGTCCCACAAGCTCGCTGCCTCGGAGTAATCCTTGATGCTGATCTCTCCTTCAAACCACATATCCAAACCCTTTCCACTTCCTGCCGACTTCAACTCAAAAATATTTCACGCATCCGTTCATTCCTCACCCAAGAATCTGCAAAAACCCTAGTCCATGCCCTCATCATCTCTCGCCTTGACTACTGCAACCTCATGCTCTGCGGCCTCCCCTCAAACACTCTCGCACCCCTCCAATCTATTCTAAACTCTGCTGCCCGACTAATCCACCTGTCCCCCCGCTATTCCCCAGCTTCTCCCCTCTGTCAATCCCTTCACTGGCTCCCAATTGCCCAGAGACTCCATTACAAAACCCTAACCATGACATACAAAGCCATCCACAACTTGTCTCCTCCATACATCTGTGACCTCGTCTCCCGGTACTTTCCTGCACGCAACCTCCGATCCTCACAAGATCTCCTTCTCTACTCCCCTCTTATCTCCTCTTCCCACAATCGCATACAAGATTTCTCTCGCGCATCTCCCCTACTCTGGAACTCTCTACCACAACATATCAGACTCTCACCTACCATCGAAACCTTCAAAAAGAGCCTGAAGACCCACCTCTTCCGACAAGCCTATAACCTGCAGTAACCACCGATCGACCAAACCGCTGCACGACCAGCTCTACCCTCGCCTACTGTATTATCACCCATCCCTTGAAGATTGTGAGCCCTCGCGGGCAGGGTCCTCTCTCCTCCTGTACCAGTTATGACTTGTATTGTTTAAGACTATTGTACTTGTTTTTATGTATACCCCCCTCACATGTAAAGCGCCATGGAATAAATGGCGCTATAACAATAAATAATAATAATAATAATAATAATCTATCAGAAAGGACGCTGGTGCTTTAGGCATTGAGGAGAATGATCTCTCTAAGGTAATGAGCTTGTTAGTATATAGGAGAGGGGCGAGCGTGCCTCCAGATGCGGTGTCCAGAATCTACAGTATATACCACACGTAACTGAAGAAGGTCACATTGACCGAAACGTCTTTTTTCGTGTACTACAATAAACCGCCTTACAAATACCTTTAAGTTGAGTGCTAGGTTCATATTTGTTGAAGCTATCTAACAACATATTTTACAAACTTTATGTTACGGGCTGGCGGAACGCACCAAATAATAAAGATGGTATTTTAGGTGCGCTCGCAGCCCGAGGTCCACCGTGCAGAGGTGTTAACTGCTGCTCGGTAATGGCGGACGCTATATGGCGGTATAATAATGGGACACACGGGGCTAACCTCACCCAATGTGTACAGAGGCGGACTCATCTCTCAGAGCCGCACAACCACCAAATAATAAATGCCGTAGCCTGTTATTGCTCAAAGAGCTCGGCAGTGTGAGCGCTAGCGTATAGTCACAGAACTCAGCCCTTAGACTGCTGAACTCAAGTCCCTCTAGACCGCTAGCGCTCGGCACGGCGACTGCGATGCCAGCAAGGGTTAAATCACGTGTGTAAGTGTGCACAGTGCCACTCAGGTGGACGCCACTAATCGCCCTGGGTTGGGCCAGGTAAGCGCACAGGTTGTGCAAGGCGTTGCACCGGCGTCGCTGTCACTTGCCGCGGTTCGATAGTGCCCTGCAGTGGGCGACACCATCGGACGCTAGTGTGCAGGTGGCTGTGATGCACTGTGGCCTATAGTCTAGGCACTGACAGGCGCTGACTCGGACTCTAAACCCTAACCACATTCATATTATCAGAGGGAAGGGGTTTCATAATGAGTCAGTCACCAGATACATGCATCCATCATCATACACTCCAAACTATTTCAGTCTATACTAGTGCATGGGCGAGCGGCCATCCTGCCGCGGTCTCTGCAGCCTCGCTTCTCCACTCCTGCCTTCAGCGGTCACGTGGCACCGCTCATTACACTCATGAATATGCGCATATTCATGAGTGTAATGAGCGGTACCACATGACTGCTGAAGGCAGGATGGGGTACAGTGGAGAAGCGAGGCTGCAGAGACTGCGGCAGGACAGGTATGATCTCTGTCACCCCCGCTCCCCCTCTCCCACCGACCCCCAGGTATATGACCAGTGTATAAGCCCAAAAAATGGGCTGAAAATCTCGGCTTATACACGAGTATATACGGTAAACATAAGCCATGTATGAGGAAGTCGGAGTCGTGGAGTCATGGAAATTGAGGGATCGGAGGTTTAGCTTATCGACTCCACAGCCCTGATTACAGCCACAGCTACGCCTGCAATGCCTTCTCATGGCCTCAATACGCCTCCATGCGCATTGCAGGGGAACACACAGCGACCTCTACATGTGACACCGGTCACTGCCTCACATACCCCTCCCTCTGTTCTAACCTGTGGGGTTGAACACTTGTCACCCCACATGGGCGCGTGACAGGGCATCCGCATGACCCTGTGACACCCCCGCCCGACACTGTACCTAGGAACCAAAGTAGGAACCGGAACCATCGTTTGACGCACGCATCCCTCCTCTTTGCATTTCTCCTCCATATTTCGTTACGTGACCACCCACCTCCCCGTTCTATAGTGAAGAAGACGTGCCCACTTTCCTGCCTAACAGTAGATTTGGGCCAGTTTCCAGTGGTCTCAACCTTGCTTATTTGGGGTTCCCTATCCCAGCAGCTTATCCTGTCACCTAAGTACCTCCCTTGCATATGGGACTGTGTTGGGAAGAGACTTGTACCTGTTCTGGTCCCTGTGGGAGACCAGGGTCAACTCTATTAAGGTAAATGTTGTTCTGGGCATAGAACCTGAAGATCACGAGTCAAGGATACCTGCCATAGGGGTTGTCAAGCTAAGGACAGAGTGTAATCCTTTTTGGTTTCTCCTGGAGGTTGTGGGAGGAGAGGTCATGGACCCCACTGAACCCCGAGCTGGAAATATCCCCTGGTAACTAGGGATGCACGCAAGAGGAACCCTCTGGCATCAGCCAAGGATGTGTTCGGGGTCGGGGTAAAATGGATAGAGTTCTCGCTAGACAGCAGAGTATGGAGGCTTGAGTTCGGGTGCGACGTAGTATGGATGTATGCCTGGAGTGGCCGGGGTGGACCTCGGTATTTCAGCGGGACGTAGTCACCGATGCACAGGTAAGGGCACAGAGGAAACGATACCAAGGGTCCGACAGCTTCACCACTCTCATCACATGTTTAATGTCCCAACATAAGGTAGCAAAATTAACCTCCACGTTCGGGTACTCCCGGATTTCCCCATGGATACCCAACACCTCCACTTTCCGTCCTTTGGGGCTGATCCCAGCAACAAGGGACCCATGGACCAAAGTCACTAAGCTCCCCAAGTGCAGGAGAACCTCTGTTTGGTACCCGTTCACAAGTACCTGGCACAGCTGGGGTTCGCTGTCGGTGGTGCCTGTAGTGGCAGTAGCGACTGGCTGGGCATACATAGACATACGGTGACCATACCCGCAGTCCATGGGTTCAGATACCAGCGGGCAATTGGCAGCCACATGACCGGGCCCTTGGCACCACCAACACCTGACTGCTGCAGCACGACTATACCTTGGGACCATTTTCGGGAAAATGTGACTTTTGTCACCTTCACTTCTGATTACCCCCTCATCTCGGGCTCGGTCCTGATTAGCCCCAACAGAGGTTTGTAGATTTTTCCCCGGTTCCTGGGCGTGTGGGGCCTTATGCGACAAAGTGGAGCAGTGTCCTGTATAAAGTCCAGAGTGGCTGTATACCGCTCTATGAGGTCCCACCACCTGGTTCAAAGTGCCTGGATCCCACCCAACGCTGTATGGCTGCTGGCAGAGCCCTCACCAGCCGGTCGACCACCACCCTCTTTACCATCTGGAACGAGGTGAAGGTCTCAGGCTGGAGCCATTTTTTTACCAGCTGCAGCAAGTCATACAACTGAGACGTGGCGGGATGAGATTCCACAAAGGATCACTGCTACACCCGCTGAGTCTGCAAATATGTATTAACCCCCATTCGGGCAAGGATCTCACTTCTCAGCTTCTTATAGTCCAGCGCATCCTCCCGGCTGAGGTCCAGGTAAGCCTTCTCGGCATCTCCCGTCAGGATGGGGGCCACCACTTCAGCCCACTGTGACATCGGTAAGCTCTCCCGCTCTGCAGTTCGTTTGAAGACAGGGAAGAAGGCCTCCATGTCGTCCTCAGGACTCATCTTCCTCAGTGCTGTCTGGACTTTGTACCGGGCCTCAGAATGGATTGGGGTCACTGTGGAGGGTACCTCTCGCATAGCCGCAACCTGCTGCAGAATCAGCTCATTAGTCTTTTGCTGCTACTGAAACTGCAGCGCCTCTTGCTGCTGCCCCTGCTGCTGCCATTGAGTGAGGACTAACTGCTTCGAAAGCTCCTACATTTTTTCAGCAGGCTTGAACTGTAATGTTGCAGGCTTAATCACTGACATGCAGCACGCTTTGGGGTATGCCTTAGTTCACACTGTGCACATTCTCCACCATATGTAGTGCAGCGGTAACACTGTATGCAGTGATGAGGCAGTGACCCAGCAAAGTTCAAAGCAAAAGTCTCTTTAATGTTTATCTCACAAACAATGCACAGTACATGATATCCTCCGGATCGCAGCCGGGACCCATAATCTCTGGATTACAGCCAATAATCACACAAGTCCACCTCCTGAGACCAGTTGGGTGACTGCACCGCTGTGTACACTGTGGGTGCCAGGCTATTCTGCTGCCTTGGCTGTTTGGCACTTCTTGCCTGTGTTGCCTCACACAGGTGGAGAGCTGCAGAGCCTTCTGCTCTGCACTCTAGCACACACAGCAGACTGGAACTGAACCTGACACAACCAAAAAGTATACTGCAGGGTTTTTAACTAGAATCTGTGGCCATGGTACACATGGAAAACCCGGCCGGGATTAAAATGGACTGCTCCACTACCATCTGCAGTCTGTTTCAAAACACAAAACCCAGAGCAGGTTTTCCCTAAATCTGCCTTGGACAACTAGCATGTCCAAGACCTATACTCACTTTAGTCTGTATTGCAACCACAGCTACGCCTGTGACTGCCATGTCCTCTCAGGACCTCAATACGCCTCCGTGCACATCCTGGGGGGAACACACAGTGACCCCTATATGTGACATCGGTCACTGGCTCACAACATACACAGCCATCCTCCATCATCATCAGCTCTCTCCACATACACAGCCGTCCTTCACCATCATCAGCTCTCTCCACATACACAGCCGCCGTCCTTCACCATCATCAGCTCTCTCCACATACACAGCCGTCCTCCACCATCATCAGCTCTCTCCACATACACAGCCGTCCTCCACCATCATCAGCTCTCTCCACATACACAGCCGTCCTCCACCATCATCAGCTCTCTCCACATACACAGCCGTCCTCCACCATCATCAGGTCTCTCCACATACACAGCCATCCTCCACCATCATCAGCTCTCTCCACATACACAGCCATCCTCCACCATCATCAGCTCTCTCCACATACACAGCCGTCCTCCACCATCATCAGCTCTCTCCACATACACAGCTGCCGTCCTTCACCATCATCAGCTCTCTCCACATACACAGCCGCCGTCCTTCACCATCATCAGCTCTCTCCACATACACAGCCATCCTCCACCATCATCAGGTCTCTCCACATACACAGCCATCCTCCACCATCATCAGCTCTCTCCACATACACAGCCATCCTCCACCATCATCAGCTCTCTCCACATACACAGCCGTCCTCCACCATCATCAGCTCTCTCCACATACACAGCCATCCTCCACCATCATCAGCTCTCTCCACATACACAGCCGCCGTCCTTCACCATCATCAGCTCTCTCCACATACACAGCCGTCCTCCACCATCATCAGCTCTCTCCACATACACAGCCGTCCTCCACCATCATCAGCTCTCTCCACATACACAGCCATCCTCCACCATCATCAGGTCTCTCCACATACACAGCCATCCTCCACCATCATCAGGTCTCTCCACATACACAGCCATCCTCCACCATCATCAGGTCTCTCCACATACACACCTTTCGTGGCAGCCTGTTCCACTCATTGATCACCCTCACTGTCAGAAAGTTTTTCCTAATATCTAATCTGTATCTTCTCCCTTTCAGTTTCATCCCATTGCTTCTCGTGTTTCCATGTGCAAATGAGAATAATGAGAATAATGATGATCCCTCTACAATGTGACAGCCCTTCAGATATTTGTAGACAGCTATAGTATTTTACCTCAGTATTTGTAGCCAGAACCAGGAGCCGGTGATAACACAGAAGTGGTGAAGAGTTTCTATTACACTTTTCCTCTGATTGCTCCTCTCCTGGTTTTGACTACAAATACTGATGTAAAATACTGACCGAGTACTGACCGTGTGACCGTGGCCTTAGTGTCAGCTGCACAGGTGGCCTGCCACTCACCACCCCGCACCGCTACCGCTCACCCCAGCCCGGGGGCCGTGGCCCACTCATCCAAGGACTCCTCTGGGGCCGGAGGTGCCCCAGTGTCACAGGAGCGTCGGAACGCTCGAAGACTACGTCGACTCTTCAGCAGCTGGGCCCAGCGGCTGCTCCGCCGAAGAACCACCGTCCAGGACGCCAAAACACGTCAGGACGGCTAAGTTGACTATATAGTTAAGGACCCGTAGTCGGCCATACCGCGGCCCTATAGTGACCGGCTTTTGCCAGACGTAATCGTGTTCTACTCTGGTTGTGTTTGCTTGTATTGAGCCCCTGCGAGGGCAACCTTTGTTACCCCTTTTGTTGGTCAGGCTGTGACTGAGGATAGTTACCTCTAGGCCTATAAACGCTATTATAAAAAGCACCAAACCGTCTCGCGACTCATCACTGCATCCTGCGTACCTGCAAGCACCACATTTGGCGTAGTCGGCAGGAGGGCCCCCTGCCCAGCATTTCTTTGGGGGCTATGCTAAGCAATCTACCCAGGTTCTCCGGCAGCAATACTATGCTGTGGAACTGGACGGAGCGAATGCGCGGGTTATTTAGGATGCATCCGCTTACCCATGACCTAGAGGCAGAAGTGGCCCTGATGTCGTTGGATGGGGAAGCCCGGGATACTGTAATGTTGAGGCCCCGGGGGCAGCGAAACACCTTCGTCAGGGTGTTACAGATCTTAGAAGAGACCTATGGGAACCCGGCCGATGTGAGGGAACTGAGAACCCAGATGTTTGGACGCATGCAGAAAGAGGGGGAAACAGTGACTCAGTAAATGAATGTTTTTCAGGAACTGTTTTTAGCCATTGAAAGGAAGGATGGAGTCGGCGTGGGGACCGTGGACGTAACGTTACGTGACCTGTTAGTGACCGGGTTACGAGACACCCTGACAAGACAGGCTTTGCGGGAACGGGTGCGAGTGGACCCACATCTGACCTTTTCAGAAATAGGGAAGGAGGCACGGGTTCGGGAACAGGAGCAAGAGGTCACGGTCACCATGGGGATGGCTCGGAGTATTGAAGCATTCGTAAGCGCCCTGATCGAACCCCACTGGGTACAAGAGGTGAAGCAAGAGATACAGAGTATTTAAGGTGAACTGGCCGAAGCCAAGAAAGCGGCCACAAGGAGTCGGCCAGGGCTGGGTAAATGAGGCATGAACCATCGCGGCCCTCAACCAAGTCGGTCCCCACGACCATTCGCCTGTTACGATTGTGGAGAATTGGGACACTCCGCCCGAGAGTGCCCACGTTTCAGGTGAATCCCGCCCCGCTGGCCAAGAAGAGCAGAGGACCCTGAGCCGCGGAGACGCCGCCCAGAGCCGGAACCCACCACACAGGGTGGAGGATGTCACGAAGACCTTGTCGCGCGGTGCCCAGTGGTATGGGCAGAGTTTGAAGGCTGTGCCGTGCGAAGCCTAGTAGATATGGGATTGCAAGTAACGACCATGCCAGAGACTTATTTTCGGCAGCATTTTCCCGAAGTGGTGAGACCTCAGAGGGGGACCGTGATAAAGTTGGTAGCCACCAACCAGCTACCAGTTCCTGTCGTCGGAGTAGCCTGGATGCAGATTTCGATAAGCGGCAAATCACTCGGCCACCGGGGAGTGGTCCTGACCCAGGGAGACACAAACAGGAAACATCCGGTTACTCTTGGTATGAACATACTACGAGAGTTCGGCAACCTCCTCCTCAATGAGCCCACACAAGAGACTCTGAGCCACTGGGGTTCTCGCACGGCCCAAGGGCAGGTCTTCCAGCGGTTGGTGCGGGAGGCGCGAGTGCTCCAGGAGTGCCAGGAGGGTGAGGCGCTGGGCAAAGTCATCGCGTCGGCGGCTCCCCTGCTCGTGCTTCCTCCAGGGCAGACGGTGGTGGCCCTGCCGATCCGTGCCCCGATGCCACTGGAGGGCGTGGAGGTGCAGGTGGAACCATGCTACTCAGAGCGCCTGCACCCCGGCATACTGGTAGCCCGCTCCCTGGCCACGGTGCGGGAGGGGACCGTCCTGGTGCATTGTGTCAACCTGGAAGACCAAGATATTGCCTTGAAGCCCCGGGCCGAAATGGCCAAACTAGTAAGGCCTTTGGAGGAGATGCTGCCGAACCCCGCGGTCCAGTTGAAGGTGCAGCCTGAAGATCCTTGGGCAGTGACGATACGGACCCTACAGACTGCCGTATCCTCGACCCAAGAGAATGGTCGAGCCATCCTGGAGAGAATGCAGGCCGAACTTTCCGGCCTAGCGCCCGCCCAACTTCTCCAGGTAAAGACACTTCTCGGACAATATTACAGTGTCTTCGCCAGTCATGAGGATGACTTTGGATGTACCACGGCCATCACGCATGGGATCCCCACGACAGGAGCGGCTCCCATCCGGGAGCGATATCGGCAAATTCCACCACAGCTATACCAGGAAGTGAAAACCCTATTGGCTCAAATGCTTCGGAAGGGGGTCATATGAGAGAGCCAGAGCCCCTGGGCGGCCCCCATTCTACTGGTTCGAAAAAAAGATGGTACCCTGCGTTTTTGTGTGGATTACCGAAAGTTGAACGCCTGCACCATCAAGGACTCGTATCCACTGCCCCGCATAGAAGAGTCTTTGTCCACCTTGGGGAACGCAACGTACTTCTCAACTCTAGACCTGGCCAGTGGGTACTGGAAGGTGCCGTTGTCGGAGGAAGACAGAGCCAAGACGGCATTTATCCTTCCCATGGGACTGTTCGAATTTAATCGGATGCCGTTCGGGCTGGCCAACGCCCCAGGAACCTTCCAGCGGCTGATGGAGCGGTGTCTGGGAGACCTCAACTTTGAAGCCACGTTGATATACCTGGACGATATCATTATCTATTCCGCCACGTTCGAGGACCACCTGCAGTTGGGGCAGGTGCTCGGCTGGCTGCAGAAGTACGGGTTGAAGGTAAAGCCCCAGAAATGCCACCTGTTCCGCACCCAGATCGAATATCTGGGGCATACCGTCTCGGCGGAGGTGTCAGACCATCCCTGGAAAAGGTTGCTGCCATCCAGGGGTGGCCTACCCCCGAGATGGTGAAAGACGTGCGGGCCTTCCTGGGGTTGGCCAGCTACTACCGTCGGTTCGTGAAGAATTTTGCACGCCGAGCCCGAGCCCTACAGGACCTGCTGAAGGGGACTCCAGCCGGGGCGAATGGACGGAAGGTCTAGTGGCAGCAATCGCAAGAGGATGCGTTTCAAGATCTCAAAGCTGCACTCTCGGAAGCCCCGATATTGGTGTATGAGGATTTATCACAACCGTTCAACCTGCATACCGACGGGAATCTCCAGGGACTAGGAGCTGTGTTATCACAGGTGCAGGATGGCCGAAAGAAAGTGATCGCCTATGGTAGCTGGTCGCTGCATGACTCCGAACGCAACAGCTCCTTTAAGCTCGAGCTCCTCGCGGTAGTGTGACGGAGCGGTTCGCAGAGTATCTGGCGGGCTCCGAGGTGGTGGTGCGGACTGACAACAACCCACTAGCCCATTTGGAGAATGCCAAACTAGGGGCCCTGGAGCAGCGGTGGGTGGCTCGGATGGCCAAGTTCAACTACAAGATCATCCACAAAAGAGGGGCTGAAAACGTCCACGCTGACGCACTCTCCAGAATCCGACACACCACCCCAGGGAGGAATCGAGACGATGAATTAGAAGGAGAAGAGACGCCATTCGCCCTCACCACCGCTGGGCTTACAGCCACCACGCAAGAAGCGCCTCAGCCGTGACCCTTAGGGGGAATGCTGGAACAGCCGCGCGACAAGTGGATCCAGCAGCAGGAAGATGGAGAAATTGGACTCCTGCGCCGATGGGTGGCCACCGGCAAATTGCCCACTGGCTCACAGAGACAGACTTTGACCCAGGATATGTTGCTGATGTTGCACCAGTGGGAGAAACTAGTCATCAAAAAGGGACTTTTATATCGGAGAGCCGTGTCACGAACAACGTCTGCGACAGCATGGCAGGGGATCGTGCCCGGAACCCATCTCAGCCAACTGGCTCGGGAATCCCACGAAAAGGGGGCTCACTTTGGTGCTCAAAAGACTTTGCAATGGTTGCAGCAGATAGTGTACCATCCACGCTTACACGCTGCTGTGGAAGAAGTTTGCCGAACCTGCCGCCCCTGCGAGCTCGCTAAACCTCCCGCGCAACAAGCCCCGGTGCAGACAATTGTAACATTAGCTCCCCTCGAGCTCCTCACAGTGCACTATCTGACCATAGGTCCAGCCTGCCAGGGGTATAAGCACTGTCTCGTTATGGTGGATCATTTCACCAAGTTCGCCGTGGTCACCCCCACCCGAGACCAGACAGCGGAGTCGGCCGCCTATGTGATTTGTAAAAACTTTATCCAAGTGTACGGCTGCCCGCAACGAATACATTCAGACCAAGGAGCGTGCTTCCTAGGAAGAGTCATGGAAGAACTACATCATCTCTACGGTATCGATAAGTCTCGGACTACACCATACCACCTGCAGGAAAATGGAGCCTGCGAACGATTCAATCGGACACTAATCCAAATGCTGCGTACCCTGGAGAGCGACCGAAAGGTCCGCTTGCCAGAATACGTCCCTGAGCTGGTGTGGGTATATAATAACCGGGTGCACCGGGTGACTGGTTACACCCCCTACTCATTGCTGTTTGGAAGGGAAGGCAAAGGAATCACAGAAGTGGAGTTAAACCTGGAGGAACCTCTACCCTGGACCGGAGTATCCTCGTGGGTCCGAAACCACCGGCACCGGCTGCAGACCCTCCACCGAATCGTCCATACAAAGCTCCAGGATCTAGAACACCCGGGGGAGTGCTGCCCCCACCAATTGACTTCCAGGCTGGGGATCGGGTACTCATACTAGATCAACGCCCCCAAAACAACTTAGAACCACAGTGGGAGGAGAACCTGTACCGAGTGTTGCGCCCAATGGGCCTGTGTATAAAATACAATCAGAAAGAGACGGTGCACCTCTCACTCATACTGTGCACCGAAATATGTTGCGCCCCTGTGCGTCCACTGATCCCATGCGACCCGAGCCGATCACTCAGGTCCCCAACCCCCCTGTCAACGGTCTGGGACCTGGATGACGAAGAGGACTTCCCAGCCACATCCGCAGGCCCTCCAAGTAATGACATTGCAGCAGACCCAGTTAGCCTGCCAGAATCGACCAACCCACCACCATCCACCACCCCAGAAAGCTCCACCCCGGTCGAACTTAGACGCTCCGAGCGGCCAACAGCTGGCAAACCCCCTGAATGTTACGAACAGGACCAGTTCGTATGGCAACAAGAACTGTCATCTCCAAAGACTAACTCAAGTCTACTAAAGCCCTCGCCCAAGGACTGGCGAGCATACAGGGTGGGGGAGTGTGGGAGAGAGGGTCCCCATCGAGCGTCTGGGTCGGAACCAAGGGGACCGTCACCTGGGTTCCGGGGGAAAGGGGGAAACTGTTTCCGGGGGACAGAGTTCACGGACGGACCGTGGAGACTGACAGGTGGACTGGGGGAGGATCCAATATAAAAGGGGCGGGGAACGCAAGTCACAGTGAGTTAGCAGAACGAGACAGAAGGAGCAGGAGATCGTAGGAGCGACTGAGAGCCAGAGAGACTCACCAGAGCCAGGAAGGAGGCCAGAGACAGGAGAGATACTTCCCCTGGACATTAGTGGGACGGTGCCAAGATGACCGTCCGAGAACCACTGCCCCGCGTCGACCAGTGTCCGCCGCCGCCTTCCTCCAGCCCACGGCTGCGGCCTGCCCACGGACACCAGCGGCCGCTGCCGCCTCACTCCTGCTCGCGGCTGCAGCCTGTCTCCCGCTGCCGGCAGCCGCTCTGCCCTCACCCGTGGTGGCGGCAAGTCCAGTGCCGTCGGCGGCCACCACTGTCTCGCTCTGATCCGCAGCAGGGGCCGAGCCTCTGCTTGCCGCGGATTCCCCATCGCAGCTGCTAGCTGCACAGGTGGCTTGCCACTCGCCAACCCGCACCACTACTGCTTACCCCAGCCTGGGGGCCGCGGCCCACTCATCCAAGCACTCCTCCGGGGCCAGAGGTGCCCCAGTGTCACAGGAGCATTGGAACGCTCGAAGACTACGTCGACTCTTCAGCAGGTGGGTCCAGCGGCTGCTCCGCCAAAGAACCACCGTCCAGGACGCCGATGGATGTCAGGACGGCTAAGTTGACTGTATAGTTAAGGACCCGTAGTCGGCCATAACGCTGCCCTATAGTGACCGGCTTTTGCCGGACGTAGTCGTGTTCTACTCTGGTTGCGTTTGCTTGTATTGAGCCCCTGCGAGGGCAACCCTTGTTACACCATTTGTTGGTCAGGCTGTGACTGAGGATAGTTACCTCTAAGCCTATAAACGTTATTATAAAAAGCACCAAACCGTCTCGTGACTCGTCACTGCATCCTGCACATCTGCAAGTACCACACCTGCACAGATGGAGCCTCACCGGACAACGACCCTCATCATATCCTCATACAGCCAGGTATCTATACGTGGGAGACCCCATCATCGAAGAATAAGGACCCAATCATGTACATGTCTTTACAGAATAATTATGTCAATCCAACATCACAAAGCTTCTCTTAGAAATCAATATCAGAGAATTAGGACCCTCATCATGTTCCTTTCTACACTAAGGGGTACTTCACACTAAGCAAGATCGCTAGCGAGATCGCTGAAGAGTCACCGATTTTGTAAAGCAACAGCAATCTCGCCAGCAATCTCGTTACGTGTGACACTTAGCAGCGACCGAGCCCCCGCTGCGATGTCGCTGATCGTGCTCGAATGTCCTGGGCCATTTTTTGATTGTTGATGTCCCGCTGGCCAGCATGCATCGCTGTGTTTGACACTGACGAGCGACTTTGTTAGTGACTCAGAAATTATGGATGCAGGCGGGAGTCATCAGAATCGCTGCTGTGTGACAAGGTCCTAATGACCGCCGAGGTCGTTATACGGATCGCCGGATCGTTGCTGCGTCGTTCGGTAAATCTGCCTGTTTGGCAGCTCACTAGCGATCATTTGGCGACGCACCAGCGATCCTTACCAGGTCGTATCGTTGTCGGGATCGCTGGTGTGTCGCTTAGTGTAACGGTGTCCTTAGACTGGAGGTGGCCATGCATCGAGGACAGCTGTCAGCTGAATGCAAGTGTTCAAAGAGAACAACTTGCAGCCAGACACATCTACTCTCCTCCAGACACATCAACCCTCCCCCAGACACATCTACCCTCCTCCAGACACATCTACCCTGCTACAGACACATCTACCCTCCTCCATACACTACTACTCTCCCTCAGACACATCTACCCTCCTCCAGACACATCTACTCTCCCTCAGACACATCTACCCTCCTCCAGACACATCTACCCTCCCCCAGACACATCTACTCTCCCTCAGACACATCTACCCTCCTCCAGACACATCTACCCTCCCTCAGACATATCTACCCTCCTCCAGACACATCAACCCTCCTCCAGATACATCTACCCTCCTCCAGACACATCTACCCTCCCCCAGACACATCTACTCTCCCTCAGACACATCTACTCTCCTCCAGACACATCTACCCTCCCTCAGACATATCTACCCTCCTCCAGACACATCAACCCTCCTCCAGACACATCTACCATCCTCCAGACACAGCAACCCTCCCCCAGACACATCTACCCTCCTCCAGACACATCTACTCTCCTCCAGACATTCTACCCTCGTCCAGACACATCTACACTCCCTCAGACACATCTACCATTCTACAGACACATCTACCCTCCCCTGACACATCTACCATCATCCAGACGACACATCTACCCTCCTCCAAACACATCTACCCTCATCCAGACTCATCTAACCCATCCAGACTCTTCTATTCCTTCAAGACTCTTACCTTCCCCTCCAAACCCTTCTGTTCTCCTCCAGACCCTTCTGTTCTCCTCCAAACTATTCTGCTCTCCTCCAGATCCTTCTCTTTTCCTCCAGACCCTTCTCTTCTCCTCCAGACCAGTCTCTTCTCCAGATCCTTCTCTTCTCCTCCAGATCCTTCTCCTCTCCTCCAGTTCCATTTTTTTCCAGATTCCTCTCTCCTCCTCCAGATCCTTCTCTTCTCCTCCATACCCTTCTCTTTTCCTCCAGACCATTCTCTTTTCCTCCATACCCTTCTCTTTTCCTCCAGACAGTTCTCTTCTCCTCCATACCCTTCTCTTCTCCTCCATAACCTTCTCTTCTCCTCCAGACCGTTATTTTCTCCTCCAGATCCTTCTCTTCTCCTTCATATCCCTTTTTTTCCTCCAGATTCCTGTCGCCTCCTCCAGATCATTCTCTTTTCTTTCAGATCTTTCTCTTCTCCTCCAGTTCCTTCTCTTCTCCTGTTTCTCCATCTCTGTCATTACTCCAGATACCTATGTTCGCCTCCCAGACTCCTCTGTCCATGCAGACACCTCTGATCCCCTCTGGACTCAGCTGTCCTCCAATCTCCCTGTCCTCTTCAGATCCCTTTATCCTCCTCAGACCTTCTATTCAAGCTCCTGTGTCCCATCTACACTTCAGTCCTTTCTTGACTACTGTGATTCGCTCTAGACTCTATTGTCTTTTTTAGACTTCCTCAAGACTTCTTAAGTTCTTAGTAATATCATGATATATTATCACAGCCATGTCCAGTCAATGAAGCAATCAGTCTTCATATCAGTGGACGTCCAAGACATCTGGAAGAGGTCCACCACTGAGCCCTTCATGTTGGCCTACGTAACTAGACTTCTGAGCTTAACTCCACTTAGGTGGCTACAACAATGGGAGAAAATGCCACAGACATTAGCAGAAAGTCGAAGTCTGCAAACTATTTCAATAACTTTATCCAACGGATGGGTTAAACTTTTACATGGATGACTGGCATCACGGCAAGCTGTAAATTAATGAAATGTCCATTATTATGTTAATGTCTCCACTCATTGATCAGACATCTAAACACCTGGTCATCCATAAGACAGCTGAGCAAACTCTCATGTCTATAGAACTACGCCATCTCTAAAGACCCGGGAGGACAATAGGGAGAATAACGGAGAAGCCAAACTCAACACCTATGGGTTTGGCCTTTAGGTGGTGACCAACCCAGAAGAACGACTCCTGGTCCAGTAGAAGAAAGTTATGATAATGTTATTATTTTCTGGAAACAGAGAGTGTGACACTGTAAGACTGCCATGATTGAGGAGGCAGTGATATTTCAACCATTGGTCCTTTACAGATGTTTTACCCTGCTTGGAGATGATGCCTCTCGACCAAGAAGCCAACAAGTTAAAATGTACAACCAAGTCCATCCAATGTTTGACCACCATGCCTCCTCCCTGACTGTGAACCCATAACTGCGCTCGTGATTGCCATGTAGAACATAAATCATCTTCCAGCATGTCACCATCGATGGATGGATGGAGATACAACTGTATAAAAGGAGACCTCTAATTCTGTTTCAGATCATGTGTAAGGGGTCTGCTAAGGCTAGGTGATTCTCCACTCCCCTTGCCCGTGTTCGTGTTATGTCATGTATGTTTTGTGATGCTGTTACTGTGTATTGTGATGTGAAAATATATATACGTTGTAGGGAAAGGAGAATAAACCACAGAAAAATTGCAATGAGTAGTCCAAAAATGCTCTCTGCATAGATCCTTGTTATACATTTGCATACCCCAACAGCTCTTGCTTGTCTCTACCGCCCATATGGTTTATGCCTGTCACTTTTTACCCTGTGTGTCAATGATCTGTGATATTTAATAAAGTATTTCTGTTTTTTGGCATTTTTGGACAGCTCATTGCGATTTTTCTGTGGTTTGTTCTCTTTAGATGTGCCATGTGTTCTGCATTGTCCGGTATGTGAGCTAAGGATATGCTTCTTATGACAATGATATGTAACTATTACTAATTTGACTTTATTTTATCCTTTTAGCTCTTTGTGTTTTCACTACTTTTTACAGTTGTAGGGAAAGTGCAGTACTTAAGTTAGCCCACTAGATGGGGACACATAAGCATGCATAGATCAGGGTAGGGAATAGTTAACATAGGAGGGGGCATCTGTGGGTAAGTCAGTGAGTTTCACCCATTTTAGTCAGTAGGGCCTGAGAGCCCGCACAGGGCAGTTGGCAACGTAGCGTTTCAGCAAGTAGCCCAGTCATCCAGAGCCTGTGAGTCGAAGGTCACAGCATTAATGGAATGCATGGCAGCTCCAATATGCAGCAGCTAACTACGTGGGCTGATGCCCTTTTGTCTGGGGTGAAACGGACAGGGGAACTCCTGAAGATAGTTAGGCTGGCCAGAAGGAACGCTGCGGTGCCGGACGAGTCAGTATGACCCCAGGGTATTTCCGATGAAGTGAGGGAAGGCACAGGGAAAGAAAGGAATGTGCTCTTTGATGTTCCCTATGGTGTTGCTGTGACTGAGTTGGACGTGCTGAGAATGGAACCAAGTAAAATTGTTTATTTGAAGTTGGAACTGGACTCTGAAATCCTGAGCGGATCAGAGAGGACTCTGATGGATCTGAAGGCGCAAAGAGAGGTACGCTACAAAAAGGACATGGCGTGCATGTGATGGAGGGCCAGGGTGCGCTGAAACAGCCACCATTGTGGGCCACGACTGCGACCCTGGACTCCCTCACACATGGAACCCAAACCACAGTTGCAGCCAGGGCCGCACCTATAATGAGGCCATTTGAGCCTGTGGCTCAGGCGGCAGACAGCTGTTGTGCACAGGGGCGGCATTATGCGCTCTGCTACCCGCAGCACCTACAATTTAGCCTGCACGCTGGAGCTGCGGTAGCGTGCAAAGGCTTGTAATTGATGAGGTCACAGGAGGGAAGGAGTCAGGGCCCCCGATCATGTGACCCCTGACTCCTGGTCCTGTGTTGTGCGCATCAGCCCTCGGTCTATCGATCATCTCTGTCCCTGCTCTGTTGCTATGTTCTATTTTCTGCCACAGGACCTGTGATGAGGTCACAGGAGAGGAGGAGTAGGGGTCACATGATCAGGGGCCTCGGTGTATGCAGGAATCTGCTGTGCTGGTTGTCATGGTGCTGAATGAGGGAACAGTTTATGTGTGGGGTCAGGAGGGGTTTATAGGGTGGATGTAGCAGAGCCGCACGTGTGCGAGGTGTATGGAGCGGAGCCGTGTGTGTGCAAGGTGTATGGAGCAGAGCCATGTGTGTGTCAGGTGTACGAAGCGGAGCCGCACGTGTGTGAGGTGTACGGAGCGGAGCCGTGTGTGTACAAGGTGTACGGAGCAGAGCCGTGTGTGTGCGAGGTGAATGGAGCGGAGCCATGTGTGTGTCAGGTGTACGAAGCGGAGCCGCACGTGTGTGAGGTGTACGGAGCGGAGCCGTGTGTGTGCAAGGTGTACGGAGCAGAGCCGTGTGTGTGCGAGGTGTATGGAGCGGAGCCATGTGTGTGTCAGGTGTACGAAGCGGAGCCGCACGTGTGTGAGGTGTACGGAGCAGAGCCGTGTGTGTGCAAGGTGTACGGAGCAGAGCCGTGTGTGTGCGAGGTGTATGGAGCGGAGCCATGTGTGTGTCAGGTGTACGAAGCGGAGCCGCACGTGTGTGAGGTGTACGGAGCGGAGCCGTGTGTGTGCAAGGTGTACGGAGCAGAGCCGTGTGTGTGCGAGGTGTATGGAGCGGAGCCATGTGTGTGTCAGGTGTACGAAGCGGAGCCGCACGTGTGTGAGGTGTACGGAGCGGAGCCGTGTGTGTGCAAGGTGTACGGAGCAGAGCCGTGTGTGTGCGAGGTGTATGGAGCGGAGCCATGTGTGTGTCAGGTGTACGAAGCGGAGCCGCACGTGTGTGAGGTGTACGGAGCGGAGCCGCGTGTGTAAGGGTTGTACGGAGTGGAGCAGTGTGTGTATGGGGTGTACAAAACGGAGCCCTGTGTGTACGAAGTGTATGGAGCTGAGCTGTGTGTGTGAGGTTTTTTGATGATATCCAAAACCATATCACCAACCTTAAACTGGGGACCAATGGTCCTATGTCGGTTGGAAAACCGCTGGGCCTTTTCCTGGGAGAGAGATAACTTATCCACCACTTGGTCCCAGATCTGGTGCATTCTCTCCACCACAGTGTCAACACCTGGGCAGGCAGAAGGCTCCACCTGCCCTGAAGAAAATCGAGGATGAAACCCAAAGTTACAAAAAAAAGGTGACATCAAAGTGGCAGAACTAGCTCTATTATTTAAAGCAAATTCGGCCAAGGGCAAAAATGAAACCCAATCATCCTGATCAGCGGAAATAAAACATCTCAAATACGACTCCAAGGTCTGGTTTGTTCTCTCCGTCTGTCCATTGGTCTGAGGGTGAAAAGCAGAGGAGAAGGACAACTGAATTCCCAGCTTGGAACAGAAAGTTCTCCAAAATCTAGACACAAACTGAACTCCTCTGTCAGATACAATGTTCTCAGGAATCCCGTGCAAGCGAACCACCTGTTGCAAAAACAGGGGCACCAACTCAGAGGAAGATGGCAACTTAGGGAGTGGTACAAGATGAACCATCTTAGAGAACCTATCACAAATCACCCAAATAACAGTCATTCTCTGAGAGACAGGCATATCAGAGATGAAATCCATTGAAATATGGGTCCATGGCCTCCTGGGGACCGGCAAAGGCATCAACAATCCACTAGAGAGAGAACAAGGTTTAGACCGGGAGCAAGTCCCACAGGACTGCACAAAATTCCTGACATCACGAGACAAGGCGGGCCACCAAAAAGACCAACTCACCAGATCTCTAGTACCAAAAATACCTGGATGACCAGCCAATGCAGAGCAATGAACTTCAGACATCACTCTCTTCTTCCACTGGTCAGGAACAAACAACTTTCCACTGGGACAACGCTCAGGTTTGTCCTCCTTGAACTCTTCCAGAGCACGTCTCAAATCGGGTGAGATGGCAGAAAAAACTACCCCTTCGCCTAAGATGGTAGCAGGCTTGGTCACCACAGGAGAATCAGCAAAGAAGCTCCTAGAGAGGGCGTCTGCCTTGACATTCTTAGTGCCAGAAAGAAAAGAGACCACAAAATCAAAACGTGTAAAAAACAAGGCCCACCTAGCCTGTCTAGGGTTCAAGCGTTTGGCCGACTCCAGGTAAATCAAATTCTTGTGGTCAGTGAGGACCATGACTTGATGTTTAGCTCCCTCCAACCAATGTCTCCACTCCTCAAATGCCCATTTCATGGCTAACAGTTCCCGATTCCCCACATCATAGTTACGTTCAGATGGAGAGAACTTTTGGGAAAAGAAAGCACAGGGATTCATTTTAGATGTCACAGGATCCTTTTGGGACAAAACAGCTCCTGCACCAATCTCAGAAGCGTCCACCTCTACCTGGAACGGGAGTGAGACATCAGGTTGCCGCAAAACCGGGGCAGAAGTGAATCTTCGCTTCAGCTCCTGAAAGGAAGAAACAGCCTCCGGAGACCAATTCAACACATCAGCACCCTTCTTAGTCAGATCAGTCAATGGCTTGGCAATACTAGAAAATTTTGCTATAAATTTCCGATAAAAATTAGCAAAACCCAAAAACTTCTGGAGGGCCTTCAAAGAAGTGGGCTGAACCCAATCATAAATGGCCTGTACCTTGGCCGGGTCCATTTCAACAGTTGACGGAGACAAAATAAATCCCAAAAATGAAATCCTCTGTACCCCAAAAAGGCATTTCGATCCTTTGACATACAGGGAATTCTCCCTCAAGATCCGGAACACAGTCCGAACATGTTCCACATGAGAATCCCAATCCTTGGAGAAGATCAAAATATCATCCAGATAGATAATCAAAAATTTATCCACAAAGTCTCGGAAAATGTCGTTCATAAAGCACTGGAAGACAGAAATAATATGCGAGGCATCTCCACAAAAAAAAACACAGCTTATTACACTTTCTGAACTCCTGACGTTGCTCCCTGGACAAAACTCTATCACATTGCATAGGTTCAGACACCTGTTCAACAGGTGGCAACACCTCTCGTGCCGTCCTGCGTTCACGTAAACGCCGATCAACCTGAATGGCTAATGACATAGAATCGTCAAGACCAGAGGGAACAGGAAATCCCACCATAGTATCTTTTACGACTTCTGACAAACCCTTCCGAAAGAGAGCTGCCAAGGCATTATCATTCCAGGTAGTAAGGACCGCCCACTTTCGGAATTTTTGACAGTACAATTCTGCAGAATCTCGACCCTGGCTCAATGCCAACAGGGTCTTTTCAGCCTGATCAATAGCATTAGGTTCGTCATACAACCCCAAGGCTTGAAAAAATGCGTTCACATTAGTCAGAATAGGATCATCTGGTTTCAAAGAAAATGCCCAATCCTGGGGATCGCCACACAGTAAAGAGATGACAATTTTAACCTGCTGCGCGGAGCTCCCTGACGAGTTAGGCTTCAAGGCAAAAAATAATTTACAATTATTTTTGAAATTCAAAAATTTAGACCGATCCCCAAAAAACACATCAGGAGTAGGGATCTTTGGTTCAGCAGTATGTGAATGAGAAAGGTAGGCGGAAATTCCCCGCACTTCCGCAGCGAGCTGCTCCACACGATCAGACAATTGCTTTATCTCTATAGGCAGCCCCTAACATATAATGACGGTGAAGCAAGTTGAAAAAACACTCACACAGATAGAAAGATAGGCTGAGAAAATGATGGGGCCCAAGCTAACTAAATAGGACAGGATAGGAAAGCTGCTGTCTGCAATCCGCCAAAAACCCTATCAAAACCAGAGCCAACAGACTGACAGGGAAAAAAAGCCCTGAAGACGCTAGGCTTCAAAAAGACTATATCAGTACTCAGGTATTATCTGAAGACAGAGCAAAAAGGAATTCGGCTCACCCAGCAGGGAATGGCAGAAATCCAGCAAAACAAGGCAAAACAAAACCAAAACACAAATGCAAAAAGAAGAGCAGAAAACTTAGCTTTTGAGGAGCAGGAATCAGACTGGTCTCCAAGAATCCCTCAGAGAAATCACCCGCAAGGCAGAAGGGTGTCGGCCTTATATCCAGTCAGCAATTCCAGTCACCCAGTCATCATCATTCTGCTCAGCTGTTTGGTAATCAGCCTCACTACCTTCCTTCACCAGAAGAGGGAGTTCATCAGACCTCAATGGTGAAGGGGAAAATGAACTCACAACACGCGTGTGTGCGAGGTGTATGGAGCAAAGCCGCATGTGTACAAGGTTTACGGAGCGGAGCTGTGTGTGTA
The DNA here is from genome assembly GCF_039654945.1 of Dendrobates tinctorius. NCBI lineage: Eukaryota > Metazoa > Chordata > Amphibia > Anura > Dendrobatidae > Dendrobates > Dendrobates tinctorius. Next base: position 1,316,570 of record NW_027361899.1, on the reverse strand, counting down.
CAAGGAGTACAGAGCGTGGCCACATGTGTAAAAGGTGTACAGAGCAGAGCCGCATGTGTACGAGGTTTACAGAGTGGAGCCATGTGAGTACTGAGTGGAGCTGTGTGTGTGCAAGGTGTACAGAGTGGAGCCGCATCTGTACGAGGTGTACGGAGCGGAGCAGCGTGTGTACGGGGTGTACGGAGCGGAACTGCATGTGTACGGGGTGTACGGAGCGGAGCCTAGTGTGGACGGGGTGTACGGAGCGAAGCCGCATGTGTACGGGGCGTAAGGAGCGGAGCTGCGTGTGTACAGGTTTTACGGAGCGGAGCCGCGTGTGTAAGGGTTGTACGGAGTGGAGCTGTGTGTGTATGGGGCGTACAAAATGGAGCCCTGTGTGTACGAAGTGTACGGAGCTGAGCCGTGTGTGTGCAGAGCAGAGCCGTGTGTATATGGAGCGGAGCAGAGCCATGTGTGTACGGAGTGGAGCCACATGTGTATGGAGTGGAACCGCGTGTGTACGAGGTGTATGGAGCAAAGCCGCATGTGTACAAGGTTTACGGAGTGGAGCCATGTGTGTACAAAGTGTACAGAGCATGGCCACGTGTGTAAAAGGTGTACGGAGCAGAGCCATGTGTGTACTGAGTGGAGCCGTGTGTGTGCGAGGTATAAAAAGCGGAAACGTGTGTGTATGAGGTGTGCGGAGCCATACGTGTACAAGGTGTATGGCGGGGAGCATCCATATCTCCCAGCGGGACAGTCCCGATTTTGAGAGAGATTCTGCCCCTCTGCACAGGCCGGGAGCTTACTTTCCCCCCGGACACAGGAGTACACAGCAGAGCCCCAAGGAGCACTTAAAATTCACACATGATGTTCCACCGGAAGTGACATGCTAGAAGCTGACCGGAAATGTGGTAATTTCGGGAGGAGATTGTGACGGAACCATGGAGGCACTTCAGGGAATGCTTCAGATCCATCACCGTGCCCTCCGACAGCGCGGACAGCGGGATCGCCTTGGACTCGGGGATGCCAGCCATGTGAGCGGATCATGATGTGTCCTGCATCGGGAGGCTCAGGTGGGCACCACAATGGGAGCCGGGCTGCCATAGTATCTTTATAGAATCTTTCTTTCTCTCTCTGTTCTTTCTCTCTCTAATCTTTCCTTTTTTCTTTCTCTCTCTCTCTGTTCTTTCTTTCCTCTCTTTCTCTCTCTCTTCTTTCTTTCTCTCTGTTCTTTCTTTCCCCTATTTCTTTGTCTAATCTTTCTTTTTCTCTCTGCTTTTTCTTTCTCTCTCTGTTCTTTCTTTCTCTCTCTGTTCTTCCTTTCTCTTCCTTTCTCTCTCTCTGTTCTTTCTTTCTCTGTTCTCTATCTTTCCCCTCATTCTTCCTTTCTCTCTCTCTGTTCTTTCTTTCCTCTCTTTCTCTCTCTTTCTGTTCTTTTTCTCTCTCTGTTCTCTTTCTTTCCCATCTTTCTTTCTCTTTCTCTGTTCTTTCTTTCTTTCCCCTATTTCTTTCTCTCTCTCTGTTCTTTATTTCCACCCTTTCTTTCTTTCTCTCTCTGTTTTTTATTTATTTCCCCTCTCTTTCTCTCTCCCTCTCTGTTCTTTCTTTCTCCTCTTTCTTTTTTTCTCTCTCTCTGTTCTTTTTTCTGTCCACTCTTTCTTTCTCTCTCTGTTCTTTCTTTTTTCTTTCTCTCTGTTCTTTCTTTCCCCTCTTTCTTTCTATCTGTTCTTTCTTTTGCTCTGTTCTTTCTTTCTTTCTTTCTCTTTCTTTCCCCTCTTTCTTTCTCTCTGTAATCTTTCTTTCTCTCTGTAGTCTTTCTCTCTCTGTTCTTTCACTTTCTTTCTATTTGTTCTTTCATTCTTTCTCTGTTCTTTCCCCTCTTTCTTTCTATTCTTTCTTTCTCTCTCTGTGTTCTTTCTTTATTTCCCTTTCTTTCACTCTGTTCTTTCTTTCCCCTTTCTTTCCTTCTCTCCCCTTTCTTTCTCTCTCCCTCTGTTTCTTTCCCCTCTTTCTTTTTTCTCTCTCTCGCTGTTCTTTTTTTCTGTCTCCTCTTTCTTTCTCTTTCTGTTCTTTCTTTCTTTACCCTTTCTTTCTCTCTGTTCTTTCTATCCCCTCTTTCTTTTTTCTCTCTCTCTGTTCTTTTTTTCTGTCCCCTCTTTCTTTCTCTCTGTTCTTTTTTCTCTCTGTTTCTTTCTTTCTTTCTTCTTTCTTTCTCTCTCTGTTCTTTCTCTCTCTCTTCTTTCTTTCTCTCTCTCTCTGTTTTCTTTTTTCTCTCTCTGTTCTTTCTTTTCCTCAGTACCAGTCAGTGTGCCCACAGTACCGGTAGAATAAGAGGGGTAGGAAACTAGGTGGCACTGGTCACATTGAGCCTCTCATACTGAGCACCCCCATAAAGTGGGCCAGCCCCAGATAACAGGGTACAAACAAATCACTATTACTATCAGTCCAAGTGGACAATTATATACGTAAAGTTAATGATGTCCCTGTGCCAAGCAGTGCGGAGGATCAGAATACACTGAGGAGACCAGAGCAGAGGGGTATGGTGAGAAGAATTATATGGGGCCCATAATGCTGTATGAAGTAATATATGGGACCCAATATACTGTATGGAGCATTATATGGGGCCCATTATACTGTATGGAGCATCATATGGGGCCCATTACACTGTATGAAGCATTATATGGGGCCCATAATACTGTATGCAGTAATATACGGGACCCATAATACTCTCTGGAGCATTATGTGGGGATAGGGGATGACTTTGTTTGCTGTCTGACCGCTGGGACCCCCATGATCCTGGGAAACGTAGCTTTGAAGAGCACCATGTAAATGCAGCTGTGGTCGATCATACGCACTGTGGCGCCATTCACATGTGGCTCTTCAAATAACTCCTTTAAGAGAGTGATGAGGAGACGACAAAGTATAGGAGAAACTCACTGATCGGGGTGAGGAGTGTTATAGTTTGTGGGCTGGTGGGATTTGTGTGGCAGGGCTGCTTTTTTGTCCCAGTCTGGCCCTGTGCCAGGCCTACTATTGCCATTAATGACCCTTGTTCTGGATTCTTCTGTGTTGTTCTAGGATGTGCGAGTGATGGCGCTGACATCCTTGGGTTTGGACACCTTTCTTTTCTATTTATCTAAATCAAATTGTTTTGTACTCAGTTTTTACAGGATAGATATAAAAATTTTGCTGTTCGCCTCAGGCAGCAGAGAGGCTCGGTTCACCCCTGGTTGCAGCTGATGTTCCTTACATCCATGTCACTTCTGTGCCTTTCCAGCCAGATATTCCCATCATCTCCGGGATGAGATGTTTTGAGGGCTCGGGTTCTGTTCCTTGCTTCTTTGCAGTAGAGGAATTCACTCTATTTGGCCATGCAGTAAATCGACTGAAAACAGAAAAGTCTCCAGAGACAGGAGGGAACACGAACTTTCTTGACTTCTCGTGTAGTAAACAGATCAATGACTGGAGTAAAGTTCATAGGGTCTCTGGGCCATGAGGGGCTCTGACTGGGCCAGGACAGATCACACAACAATGATTCCAAATCATCACAATATGAACAGCAATGACCATTCAGAAAGAGACAATAACGTCATGAGGTCACAATGTGGGAATGCTCGGATCTGGAGTAACTGTCTTCCCTGCAAGTCTCCTGTATAAGACAACAATAAGGATTGTCAGGACAGTGAGGGGTTAATACACAGTGGATATTATCAGTCCAGGACCAGAGGTTTCTGATCACAGGAAGATCAGATTAAACCACTGGACCACCAGGGACCAGGCAAGAACCAGCAAATATCAAAGATCATATTAAACCACTGGACCACCAGGGACCGGGCAAGAACCATCAAAATCTCAAAGATCAGATTAAACCACTGGACCACCAGGGACCAGGCAAGAACCAGCAAAATATCAAAGATCAAATTAAATCCACAGGGCCACCAGGGACCAGGCAAGAACCAGCAAATATCAAAGATCAGATTAAACCACTGGACCACCAGGGGCCAGGCAAGAACCAGCAAAATGTCAAAGATCAGATACAACCACTGGACCACAAGGGGCCAGGCAAGAACTAGCAAAACATTAAAGATCATATTAAACCACTGGACCACCTGGGACCAGGCAAGAACTAGCAAAACATTAAAGATCATATTAAACCACTGGACCACCTGGGACCAGGCAAGAACTAGCAAAACATTAAAGATCGTATTAAACCACTGGACCACCTGGGACCAGGCAAGAACTAGCAAAACATTAAAGATCATATTAAACCATTGAACCACCAGGGACCAGGCAAGAACTAGCAAAATATCAAAGATCATATTAAACCATTGAACCACCAGGGACCAGGCAAGAACCAGCAAAATATCAAAGATCATATTAAACCACTGGACCACCAGGCACCAGGCAAGAACCAGCAAAATATCAAAGAACACATTAAACCATTAGACCACCAGGGACCAGAGAACCAAATGAAAAAAAAACCCAAAGCAATGGACTATAAGGAAACTCTGGACAGAAGAGTTGCCTTTATTATACACTGATGGCAAGCAGCGGCACTGTGCACATATTAGGAATATGAAATGTAAAGTGATACAAAAAATATAGATTGCAGGATTTATACATAGATTCAATACCAAAGATGGTGGAGCCAGAAATAATGAAATATTTGATCACATAAAATTATATAAAAGTAAATATAAAGTGTATGATCACAATATGAGCCCAAAGAAAAAAATAAATAAAAAATTCATTTCAAAATATATCAAAATTACATGAAATATGTAGGAATAAGGTGACAGAAGTGACCACAACTGACCACGATACAACATGAAAAAGGGGGAAGGGTAGAAAGTGCGAAGGAGAAATAGTCACAGCGAGCATGAGGAAAGATCACTCATCAACACAGAAATGACTAAAGTGCATAAGTGCCGAGACCACAAGTAAAACCAATGCAGCACACACAGAGACCAGGGTGAGAATACAAAATCAATAAAAGGGGCCATGTACCTTTGTGGTCCACAAATCCTAGTCACAAGCACACAGACCATCTGGGATCAAGTAATTATCACTGAACTCCAGGTATCAGCACCAAGAAACATACAAATAATGCAAACACCACAGGACCAGAGACCAGGGAAGGCGTGCCATCAGACCACTAGACCACCAGGAGTCATAGCCAGAGCTGAAAACGCAATAGAGAGAAGAGGAAACCAGAGCGTGCTGAGATGTCACTGTTATTATGGGGGGCTGTGGATATCTGTATTATTATGGGGGCTGTGGATATCTGTGTTATTATGGGGGACACTGGAAATCTGTATTATTATGGGGGACACTGGATATCTGTATTATTATGGGGGGCTGTGGATATCTGTATCATTATGGGGGCTGTGGATATCTGTATTATTATGGGGGGCTGTGGATATCTGTGTTATTATGGGGGACACTGGAAATCTGTATTATTATGGGGGACACTGGATATCTGTATTATTATGGGGGACACTGGATATCTGTATTATTATGGGGGACACTGGATATCTATATTATTATGGGGGACACTGGATATCTGTATTATTATGGGGGACACTGGATATCTGTATCATTATGGGGAGCTGTGGATATCTGTGTTATTATGGGGGACACTGGATATCTGTATTATTATGGGGGACACTGGATATCTGTATTATTATGGGGGACACTGGATATCTGTATCATTATGGGGAGCTGTGGATATCTGTATTATTACAGGGAGCTGTGGATATCTGTATTATTATGGGGGGCTGTGGATATCTGTATTATTATGGGGGGCTGTGGATATCTGTGTTATTATGGGGGGCTGTGGATATCTGTATTATTATGGGGGCTGTGGATATCTGTGTTATTATGGGGGGCTGTGGATATCTGTATTATTATGGGGGACACTGGAAATCTGTATTATTATGGGGGACACTGGATATCTGTATTATTATGGGGGACACTGGAAATCTGTATTATTATGGGGGACACTGGATATCTGTATTATTATGGGGGCTGTGGATATCTGTATTATTATGGGGGACACTGGATATCTGTATTATTATGGGGGGCTGTGGATATCTGTATCATTATGGGGGCTGTGGATATCTGTATTATTATGGGGGGCTGTGGATATCTGTGTTATTATGGGGGACACTGGAAATCTGTATTATTATGGGGGACACTGGATATCTGTATTATTATGGGGGACACTGGATATCTGTATTATTATGGGGGACACTGGATATCTATATTATTATGGGGGACACTGGATATCTGTATTATTATGGGGGACACTGGATATCTGTATCATTATGGGGAGCTGTGGATATCTGTATTATTATGGGGGCTGTGGATATCTGTGTTATTATGGGGGACACTGGATATCTGTATTATTATGGGGGACACTGGATATCTGTATTATTATGGGGGACACTGGATATCTGTATCATTATGGGGAGCTGTGGATATCTGTATTATTACAGGGAGCTGTGGATATCTGTATTATTATGGGGGGCTGTGGATATCTGTATTATTATGGGGGGCTGTGGATATCTGTGTTATTATGGGGGGCTGTGGATATCTGTATTATTATGGGGGCTGTGGATATCTGTGTTATTATGGGGGGCTGTGGATATCTGTATTATTATGGGGGACACTGGAAATCTGTATTATTATGGGGGACACTGGATATCTGTATTATTATGGGGGACACTGGATATCTGTATTATTATGGGGGACACTGGATATCTGTATCATTATGGGGAGCTGTGGATATCTGTATTATTACAGGGAGCTGTGGATATCTGTATTATTATGGGGGGCTGTGGATATCTGTATTATTATGGGGGGCAGTGGATATCTGTGTTATTATGGGGGGCTGTGGATATCTGTATTATTATGGGGGCTGTGGATATCTGTGTTATTATGGGGGACACTGGATATCTGTATTATTATGGGGGACACTGGATATCTGTATTATTATGGGGGACACTGGATATCTGTATCATTATGGGGAGCTGTGGATATCTGTATTATTACAGGGAGCTGTGGATATCTGTATTATTATGGGGGGCTGTGGATATCTGTATTATTATGGGGGGCTGTGGATATCTGTGTTATTATGGGGGGCTGTGGATATCTGTATTATTATGGGGGCTGTGGATATCTGTGTTATTATGGGGGGCTGTGGATATCTGTATTATTATGGGGGGCTGTGGATATCTGTATTATTATGGGGGGCTGTGGATATCTGTATTATGGGGGGCTGTGGATATCTGTATTATTATGGGGGGCTGTGGATATCTGTATTATTATGGGGGCTGTGGATATCTGTGTTATTATGGGGGGCTGTGGATATCTGTATTATTATGGGGGGCTGTGGATATCTGTATTATTATGGGGGTTGTGGATATCTGTAGTATTATGGGGGCTGTGGATATCTGTGTTATTATGGGGGCTGTGGATATCTGTATTATTATGGGGGGCTGTGGATATCTGTATTATTATGGGGGGCTGTGGATATCTGTATTATTATGGGGGGCTGTGGATATCAGTATTATTATGGGGAGCTGTGGATATCTGTAATATTATGGGGGGCTGTGGATATCTGTATTATTATGGAGGGCTGTGGATATCTGTATTATTATGGGGGTTGTGGATATCTGTATTATTATGGGGGGCTGTGGATATCTGTGTTATTATGGGGGGGCTTTGGATATCTGTATCATTATGGGGAGCTGTGGATATCTGTATTATTATGGGGGGCTGTGGATATCTGTGTTATTATGGGGGGTTGTGGATATCTGTATTATTATGGGGGGCTTTGGATATCTATCATTATGGGGAGCTGTGGATATTTGTATTATTATGGGGGGCTGTGGATATCTGTGTTATTATGGGGGGCTGTGGATATCTGTGTTATTATGGGGGGCTGTGGATATCTGTGTTATTATGGGGGGCTGTGGATATCTGTATTATTATGGGGGCTGTAGATATCTGTGCTATTATGTGGAGCTGTGGATATCTGTATTATCATGGGGGCTGTGGATATCTATTATTATGGGGGGCTGTGGATATCTGTATTATGGGGGCTGTGGATATTTGTATTATTATGGGGGGCTGTAGATATCTGTATTATTACAGGGAGCTGTGGATATCTGTATTATCATGGGGCCTGTGGATATCTGTATTATTATGGGGGGCTGTGGATATCTGTATTATTATGGGGGGCTGTAGATATCCGTGTTATTATGGTGGGCTGTGGATATCTGTATTATTATGGGGGCTGTAGATATCTGTGTTATTATGTTGAGCTGTGGATATCTGTGTTATTACAGGGAGCTGTGGATATCTGTATTATTATGGGGGGCTGTGGATAACTGTGCTATTACGAGGGGCTGTGGATATCTGTATTATTATGGGGAGCTGTGGATATCTGTATTATTATGGGGGGCTGTGGATATCTGTATTATTATGGGGGGTTGTGGATATCTGTGTTATTATGGGGGACTGTGGATATCTGTATTATTATGGGGAGCTGTGGATATCTGTATTATTATGGGGGGCTGTGGATATCTGTATTATGGGGGGCTGTGGATATCTGTGTTATTATGGGGGGCTGTGGATATCTGTGTTATTACGGGGGGCTGTGAATATCTGTATTATTATGGGGGCTGTAGATATCTGTGTTATTATGGTGGGCTGTGGATATCTGTATTATTATGGGGGGCTGTGGATATCTGTGTTATTATGGGGGGGCTGTGGATATCTGTATTATCATGGAGAATGTGGATATCTGTATTATTATGGGGGGCTGTGGATATCTGTATTATTATGGGGGGCTGTGGATATCTGTGCTATTATGGGGGGCTGTGGATATCTGTATTATTATGGGGGGCTGTGGATATCTGTATTATTATGGGGAGCTGTGGATATCTGTATTATTATGTGGGGCTGTGGATATCTGTATTATTATGGGGGGTTGTGGATATCCATGTTATTATGGGGGCTGTGGATATCTGTATTATTATGGGGGTTGTGGATATCTGTATTATTATGGGGGGTTGTGAATATCTGTATTATTATGGGGGTCTGTGGATATCTGTGTTATTATGGGGGGCTGTGGATATCTGTATTATTATGGGGGGCTGTGGATATCTGTATTATTATGGGGGGCTGTGGATATCTGTATTATTATGGGGGCTGTGGATATCTGTATTATTATGGGGGCTGTGGATATCTGTATTATTATGGGGGTTGTGGATATCTGTATTATTATGGGGGGCTGTGGATATCTGTATTATTATGGGGGGCTGTGGATATCTGTATTATTATGGGGGGCTGTGGATATCTGTATTATTATGGGGGGGTTTGGATATCTGTATTATTATGGGGGGCTGTGGATATCTGTATTATTATGGGGGGCTGTGGATATCTGTATTATTATGGGGGGCTGTGGATATCTGTATTATTATGGAGGGCTGTGGATATCTGTATTATTATGGGGGTTGTGGATATCTGTATTATTATGGGGGGCTGTGGATATCTGTGTTATTATGGGATGGCTTTGGATATCTGTATCATTATGGGGAGCTGTGGATATCTGTATTATTATGGGGGGCTGTGGATATCTGTGTTATTATGGGGGGTTGTGGATATCTGTATTATTATGGGGGGCTTTGGATATCTATCATTATGGGGAGCTCTGCATATTTGTATTATTATGGGGGGCTGTGGATATCTGTGTTATTATGGGGGGCTGTGGATATCTGTATTATTATGTGGGGTTGTGGATATCTGTATTATTATGGGGGGCTGTGGATATCTGTGTTATTATGGGAGGCTGTGGATATCTGTGTTATTATGGGGGGCTGTGGATATCTGTATTATTATGGGGGCTGTAGATATCTGTGCTATTATGTGGAGCAGTGGATATCTGTATTATCATGGGGGCTGTGGATATCTATTATTATGGGGGGCTGTGGATATCTGTATTATGGGGGTAGTGGATATCTGTATTATTATGGGGGCTGTAGATATCTGTATTATTACAGGGAGCTGTGGATATCTGTATTATCATGGGGCCTGTGGATATCTGTATTATTATGGGGGGCTGTGGATATCTGTATTATTATGGGGGGCTGTAGATATCCGTGTTATTATGGTGGGCTGTGGATATCTGTATTATTATGGGGGCTGTAGATATCTGTGTTATTATGTTGAGCTGTGGATATCTGTGTTATTACAGGGAGCTGTGGATATTTGTATTATTATGGGGGGCTGTGGATAACTGTGCTATTACGAGGGGCTGTGGATATCTGTATTATTATGGGGAGCTGTGGATATCTGTATTATTACAGGGAGCTGTGGATATCTGTATTATTATGGGGGGCTGTGGATATCTGTATTATTATGGGGGGCTGTGGATATCTGTGTTATTATGGGGGGCTGTGGATATCTGTATTATTATGGGGGCTGTGGATATCTGTGTTATTATGGGGGGCTGTGGATATCTGTATTATTATGGGGGACACTGGAAATCTGTATTATTATGGGGGACACTGGATATCTGTATTATTATGGGGGACACTGGAAATCTGTATTATTATGGGGGACACTGGATATCTGTATTATTATGGGGGCTGTGGATATCTGTATTATTATGGGGGACACTGGATATCTGTATTATTATGGGGGGCTGTGGATATCTGTATCATTATGGGGGCTGTGGATATCTGTATTATTATGGGGGGCTGTGGATATCTGTGTTATTATGGGGGACACTGGAAATCTGTATTATTATGGGGGACACTGGATATCTGTATTATTATGGGGGACACTGGATATCTGTATTATTATGGGGGACACTGGATATCTATATTATTATGGGGGACACTGGATATCTGTATTATTATGGGGGACACTGGATATCTGTATCATTATGGGGAGCTGTGGATATCTGTATTATTATGGGGGCTGTGGATATCTGTGTTATTATGGGGGACACTGGATATCTGTATTATTATGGGGGACACTGGATATCTGTATTATTATGGGGGACACTGGATATCTGTATCATTATGGGGAGCTGTGGATATCTGTATTATTACAGGGAGCTGTGGATATCTGTATTATTATGGGGGGCTGTGGATATCTGTATTATTATGGGGGGCTGTGGATATCTGTGTTATTATGGGGGGCTGTGGATATCTGTATTATTATGGGGGCTGTGGATATCTGTGTTATTATGGGGGGCTGTGGATATCTGTATTATTATGGGGGACACTGGAAATCTGTATTATTATGGGGGACACTGGATATCTGTATTATTATGGGGGACACTGGATATCTGTATTATTATGGGGGACACTGGATATCTGTATCATTATGGGGAGCTGTGGATATCTGTATTATTACAGGGAGCTGTGGATATCTGTATTATTATGGGGGGCTGTGGATATCTGTATTATTATGGGGGGCAGTGGATATCTGTGTTATTATGGGGGGCTGTGGATATCTGTATTATTATGGGGGCTGTGGATATCTGTGTTATTATGGGGGACACTGGATATCTGTATTATTATGGGGGACACTGGATATCTGTATTATTATGGGGGACACTGGATATCTGTATCATTATGGGGAGCTGTGGATATCTGTATTATTACAGGGAGCTGTGGATATCTGTATTATTATGGGGGGCTGTGGATATCTGTATTATTATGGGGGGCTGTGGATATCTGTGTTATTATGGGGGGCTGTGGATATCTGTATTATTATGGGGGCTGTGGATATCTGTGTTATTATGGGGGGCTGTGGATATCTGTATTATTATGGGGGGCTGTGGATATCTGTATTATTATGGGGGGCTGTGGATATCTGTATTATGGGGGGCTGTGGATATCTGTATTATTATGGGGGGCTGTGGATATCTGTATTATTATGGGGGCTGTGGATATCTGTGTTATTATGGGGGGCTGTGGATATCTGTATTATTATGGGGGGCTGTGGATATCTGTATTATTATGGGGGTTGTGGATATCTGTAGTATTATGGGGGCTGTGGATATCTGTGTTATTATGGGGGCTGTGGATATCTGTATTATTATGGGGGGCTGTGGATATCTGTATTATTATGGGGGGCTGTGGATATCTGTATTATTATGGGGGGCTGTGGATATCAGTATTATTATGGGGAGCTGTGGATATCTGTAATATTATGGGGGGCTGTGGATATCTGTATTATTATGGAGGGCTGTGGATATCTGTATTATTATGGGGGTTGTGGATATCTGTATTATTATGGGGGGCTGTGGATATCTGTGTTATTATGGGGGGGCTTTGGATATCTGTATCATTATGGGGAGCTGTGGATATCTGTATTATTATGGGGGGCTGTGGATATCTGTGTTATTATGGGGGGTTGTGGATATCTGTATTATTATGGGGGGCTTTGGATATCTATCATTATGGGGAGCTGTGGATATTTGTATTATTATGGGGGGCTGTGGATATCTGTGTTATTATGGGGGGCTGTGGATATCTGTGTTATTATGGGGGGCTGTGGATATCTGTGTTATTATGGGGGGCTGTGGATATCTGTATTATGGGGGCTGTAGATATCTGTGCTATTATGTGGAGCTGTGGATATCTGTATTATCATGGGGGCTGTGGATATCTATTATTATGGGGGGCTGTGGATATCTGTATTATGGGGGCTGTGGATATTTGTATTATTATGGGGGGCTGTAGATATCTGTATTATTACAGGGAGCTGTGGATATCTGTATTATCATGGGGCCTGTGGATATCTGTATTATTATGGGGGGCTGTGGATATCTGTATTATTATGGGGGGCTGTAGATATCCGTGTTATTATGGTGGGCTGTGGATATCTGTATTATTATGGGGGCTGTAGATATCTGTGTTATTATGTTGAGCTGTGGATATCTGTGTTATTACAGGGAGCTGTGGATATCTGTATTATTATGGGGGGCTGTGGATAACTGTGCTATTACGAGGGGCTGTGGATATCTGTATTATTATGGGGAGCTGTGGATATCTGTATTATTATGGGGGGCTGTGGATATCTGTATTATTATGGGGGGTTGTGGATATCTGTGTTATTATGGGGGACTGTGGATATCTGTATTATTATGGGGAGCTGTGGATATCTGTATTATTATGGGGGGCTGTGGATATCTGTATTATGGGGGGCTGTGGATATCTGTGTTATTATGGGGGGCTGTGGATATCTGTGTTATTATGGGGGGCTGTGAATATCTGTATTATTATGGGGGCTGTAGATATCTGTGTTATTATGGTGGGCTGTGGATATCTGTATTATTATGGGGGGCTGTGGATATCTATGTTATTATGGGGGGGCTGTGGATATCTGTATTATCATGGGGAATGTGGATATCTGTATTATTATGGGGGGCTGTGGATATCTGTATTATTATGGGGGGCTGTGGATATCTGTGCTATTATGGGGGGCTGTGGATATCTGTGTTATTATGGGGGGCTGTGGATATCTGTGCTATTATGTGGAGATGTGGATATCTGTATTATTATGGGGGGCTGTGGATATCTGTATTATTATGGGGAGCTGTGGATATCTGTATTATTATGTGGGGCTGTGGATATCTGTATTATTATGGGGGGTTGTGGATATCCATGTTATTATGGGGGCTGTGGATATCTGTATTATTATGGGGGTTGTGGATATCTGTATTATTATGGGGGGTTGTGAATATCTGTATTATTATGGGGGTCTGTGGATATCTGTGTTATTATGGGGGGCTGTGGATATCTGTATTATTATGGGGGGCTGTGGATATCTGTATTATTATGGGGGGCTGTGGATATCTGTATTATTATGGGGGCTGTGGATATCTGTATTATTATGGGGGCTGTGGATATCTGTATTATTATGGGGGTTGTGGATATCTGTATTATTATGGGGGCTGTGGATATCTGTATTATTATGGGGGGCTGTGGATATCTGTATTATTATGGGGGGCTGTGGATATCTGTATTATTATGGGGGGGTTTGGATATCTGTATTATTATGGGGGGCTGTGGATATCTGTATTATTATGGGGGGCTGTGGATATCTGTATTATTATGGGGGGCTGTGGATATCTGTATTATTATGGAGGGCTGTGGATATCTGTATTATTATGGGGGTTGTGGATATCTGTATTATTATGGGGGGCTGTGGATATCTGTGTTATTATGGGATGGCTTTGGATATCTGTATCATTATGGGGAGCTGTGGATATCTGTATTATTATGGGGGGCTGTGGATATCTGTGTTATTATGGGGGGTTGTGGATATCTGTATTATTATGGGGGGCTTTGGATATCTATCATTATGGGGAGCTCTGCATATTTGTATTATTATGGGGGGCTGTGGATATCTGTGTTATTATGGGGGGCTGTGGATATCTGTATTATTATGTGGGGTTGTGGATATCTGTATTATTATGGGGGGCTGTGGATATCTGTGTTATTATGGGAGGCTGTGGATATCTGTGTTATTATGGGGGGCTGTGGATATCTGTATTATTATGGGGGCTGTAGATATCTGTGCTATTATGTGGAGCAGTGGATATCTGTATTATCATGGGGGCTGTGGATATCTATTATTATGGGGGGCTGTGGATATCTGTATTATGGGGGTAGTGGATATCTGTATTATTATGGGGGCTGTAGATATCTGTATTATTACAGGGAGCTGTGGATATCTGTATTATCATGGGGCCTGTGGATATCTGTATTATTATGGGGGGCTGTGGATATCTGTATTATTATGGGGGGCTGTAGATATCCGTGTTATTATGGTGGGCTGTGGATATCTGTATTATTATGGGGGCTGTAGATATCTGTGTTATTATGTTGAGCTGTGGATATCTGTGTTATTACAGGGAGCTGTGGATATTTGTATTATTATGGGGGGCTGTGGATAACTGTGCTATTACGAGGGGCTGTGGATATCTGTATTATTATGGGGAGCTGTGGATATCTGTATTATTATGGGGGGCTGTGGATATCTGTATTATTATGGGGGTTGTGGATATCTGTGTTATTATGGGGGGCTGTGGATATCTGTATTATTATGGGGAGCTGTGGATATCTGTATTATTATGGGGGGCTGTGGATATCTGTATTATGGGGGGCTGTGGATATCTGTGTTATTATGGGGGGCTGTGGATATCTGTGTTATTATGGGGGGCTGTGAATATCTGTATTATTATGGGGGCTGTGGATATCTGTATTATTATGGTGGTTGTGGATATCTGTATTATTATGGGGGGTTGTGAATATCTGTATTATTATGGGGGTCTGTGGATATCTGTGTTATTATGGGGGGCTGTGGATATCTGTATTATTATGGGGGGCTGTGGATATCTGTATTATTATGGGGGGCTGTGGATATCTGTATTATTATGGGGGGCTGTGGATATCTGTATTATTATGGGGGCTGTGGATATCTGTGTTATTATGGGGGGCTGTGGATATCTGTATTATTATGGGGGGCTGTGGATATCTGTATTATTATGGGGGTTGTGGATATCTGTATTATTATGGGGGCTGTGGATATCTGTGTTATTATGGGGGGCTGTGGATATCTGTATTATTATGGGGGGCTGTGGATATCTGTATTATTATGGGGGGCTGTGGATATCTGTATTTTTATGGAGGGCTGTGGATATCTGTATTATTATGGGGGTTGTGGATATCTGTATTATTATGGGGGGCTGTGGATATCTGTGTTATTATGGGGGGCTTTGGATATCTGTATCATTATGGGGAGCTGTGGATATCTGTATTATGGGGGCTGTGGATATCTGTGTTATTATGGGGGTTGTGGATATCTGTATTATTATGGGGGGCTTTGGATATCTATCATTATGGGGAGCTCTGCATATTTGTATTATTATGGGGGCTGTGGATATCTGTGTTATTATGGGGGGCTGTGGATATCTGTATTATTATGTGGGGTTGTGGATATCTGTATTATTATGGGGGGCTGTGGATATCTGTGTTATTATGGGGGGCTGTGGATATCTGTGTTATTATAGGGGGCTGTGGATATCTGTATTATTATGGGGGCTGTAGATATCTGTGCTATTATGTGGAGCTGTGGATATCTGTATTATCATGGGGGCTGTGGATATCTATTATTATGGGGGGCTGTGGATATCTGTATTATGGGGGCTGTGGATATCTGTATTATTATGGGGGGCTGTAGATATCTGTATTATTACAGGGAGCTGTGGATATCTGTATTATCATGGGGCCTGTGGATATCTGTATTATTATGGGGGGCTGTGGATATCTGTATTATTACGGGGTGCTGTAGATATCCGTGTTATTATGGTGGGCTGTGGATATCTGTATTATTATGGGGGCTGTAGATATCTGTGTTATTATGTTGAGCTGTGGATATCTGTGTTATTACAGGGAGCTGTGGATATCTGTATTATTATGGGGGGCTGTGGATAACTGTGCTATTACGAGGGGCTGTGGATATCTGTATTATTATGGGGAGCTGTGGATATCTGTATTATTATGGGGGGCTGTGGATATCTGTATTATTATGGGGGGTTGTGGATATCTGTGTTATTATGGGGGGCTGTGGATATCTGTATTATTATGGGGAGCTGTGGATATCTGTATTATTATGGGGGGCTGTGGATATCTGTATTATGGGGGGCTGTGGATATCTGTGTTATTATGGGGGGCTGTGGATATCTGTGTTATTATGGGGGGCTGTGAATATCTGTATTATTATGGGGGCTGTAGATATCTGTGTTATTATGGTGGGCTGTGGATATCTGTATTATTATGGGGGGCTGTGGATATCTGTGTTATTATGGGGGGACTGTGGATATCTGTATTATCATGGGGGATGTGGATATCTGTATTATTATGGGGCGCTGTGGATATCTGTATTATTATGGGGGGCTGTGGATATCTGTGCTATTATGGGGGGCTGTGGATATCTGTGTTATTATGGGGGGCTGTGGATATCTGTGCTATTATGTGGAGATGTGGATATCTGTATTATTATGGGGGGCTGTGGATATCTGTATTATTATGGGGAGCTGTGGATATCTGTATTATTATGTGGGGCTGTGGATATCTGTATTATTATGGGGGGTTGTGGATATCTATGTTATTATGGGGGCTGTGGATATCTGTATTATTATGGGGGTTGTGGATATCTGTATTATTATGGGGGGTTGTGAATATCTGTATTATTATGGGGGTCTGTGGATATCTGTGTTATTATGGGGTGCTGTGGATATCTGTATTATTATGGGGGGCTGTGGATATCTGTAATATTATGGGGGCTGTGGATATCTGTATTATGGGGGATGTGGATATCTGTATTATGGGGGGCTGTGGATATCTGTATTATGGGGGGCTGTGGATATCTGTATTATTATGGGGGCTATGGATATCTGTTTTATTATGAGGGATGTGGATATCTGTATTATTATTGGGAGCTGCGGATAACTGTATTATTATGGGGAGCTGTGGATATCTGTATTATTGGGGGCTGTGGATATCTGTATTATTATGGGGGGCTGTGGATATCTGTATTATTATGGGGGCTGTGGATATCTGTGTTATTATGGGGCTGTGGATATCTGTATTATTATGGGGGCTGTGGATATCTGTATTATCATGGGGGCTGTGGATATCTGTGTTATTATGGGGGCAGTGGATATCTGTATTATGGTGGGCTGTGGATATCTGTATTATTATGGGGGGCTGTGGAAATCTGTATTATTATGGGGAGCTGTGGATATCTGTATTATTATGGGGAGCTGTGGATATCTGTATTATTATGGGGGGCTGTGAATATCTGTGTTATTATGGGGGCTGTGGATATCTGTATTATTATGGGGGGCTGTGGATATCTGTGTTATGGGGGGCTGTGGATATCTGTATTATGGGGGCTGTGGATATCTGTGTTATTATGGGGGGCTGTGGATATCTGTATCATGGGGCTGTGGATATCTGTATTATTATGGGGGGCTGTGCATATCTGTATTATTATGGGGGTCTGTGGATATCTGTATTATTATGGGGGGCTGTGGATATCTGTGTTATTATGGGGGGCTGTGGATATCTGTATTATTATGGGGGGCTGTGGATATCTGTGTTATTATGGGGGGCTGTGGATATCTGTATTATCATGGGGGATGTGGATATCTGTATTATTATGGGGGGCTGTGGATATCTGTATTATTATGGGGGGCTGTGGATATCTGTGCTATTATGGGGGGCTGTGGATATCTGTGTTATTATGGGGGGCTGTGGATATCTGTGCTATTATGTGGAGATGTGGATATCTGTATTATTATGGGGGGCTGTGGATATCTGTATTATTATGGGGAGCTGTGGATATCTGTATTATTATGGGGGCTGTGGATATCTGTATTATTATGGGGGGTGGTGGATATCTATGTTATTATGGGGGCTGTGGATATCTGTATTATTATGGGGGGTTGTGAATATCTGTATTATTATGGGGGTCTGTGGTTATCTGTGTTATTATGGGGCGCTGTGGATATCTGTATTATTATGGGGGGCTGTGGATATCTGTAATATTATGGGGGCTGTGGATACCTGTATTATGGGGGATGTGGATATCTGTATTATGGGGGCTGTGGATATCTGTATTATGGGGGGCTCTGGATATCTGTATTATTATGGGGGCTATGGATATCTGTTTTATTATGAGGGATGTGGATATCTGTATTATTATGGGGAGCTGCGGATAACTGTATTATTATGGGGGGTTGTGGATATCTGTATTATTGGGGGCTGTGGATATCTGTATTATTATGGGGGGCTGTGGATATCTGTATTATTATGGGGGCTGTGGATATCTGTGTTATTATGGGGCTGTGGATATCTGTATTATTATGGGGGCTGTGGATATCTGTATTTTCATGGGGGCTGTGGATATCTGTGTTATTATGGGGGGTAGTGGATATCTGTATTATGGTGGGCTGTGGATATCTGTATTATTATGGGGGGCTGTGGAAATCTGTATTATTATGGGGAGCTGTGGATATCTGTATTATTATGGGGAGCTGTGGATATCTGTATTATTATGGGGGGCTGTGGATATCTGTGTTATTATGGGGGGCTGTGGATATCTGTGTTATGGGGGGCTGTGGATATCTGTATTATGGGGGCTGTGGATATCTGTGTTAGTATGGGGGGCTGTGGATATCTGTATCATGGGGGCTGTGGATATCTGTATTATTATGGGGGGCTGTGGATATCTGTATTATTATGGGGGGCTGTGGATATCTGTGTTATTATGGGGGGCTGTGGATATCTGTATTATCATGGGGGATGTGGATATCTGTATTATTATGGGGGGCTGTGGATATCTGTATTATTATGGGGGGCTGTAGATATCTGTGCTATTATGGGGGGCTGTGGATATCTGTATTATTATGGGGGGCTGTAGATATCTGTGTTATTATGGGGGGCTGTGGATATCTGTATTATTATGGGGGGCTGTGGATATCTGTGTTATGGGGGCTGTGGATATCTGTATTATGGGGGCTGTGGATATCTGTGTTATTATGGGGGGCTGTGGATATCTGTATCATGGGGGCTCTGGATATCTGTATTATTATGAGGGGCTGTGGATATCTGTATTATTATGGGGGTCTGTGGATATCTGTATTATTATGGGGGGCTGTGGATATCTGTGTTATTATGGGGGGCTGTGGATATCTGTATTATCATGGGGGGATGTGGATATCTGTATTATGATGGGGGGCTGTGGATATCTGTATTATTATGGGGGGCTGTAGATATCTGTGCTATTATGGGGGGCTGTGGATATCTGTATTATTATGGGGGGCTGGGGATATCTGTATTATTATTGGGGGCTGTAGATATCTGTGTTATTAAGGGGGGCTGTGGATATCTGTATTATTATGGGGGGCTGTGGATATCTGTATTATTATGGGGGGCTGTAGATATCTGTATTATTATGGGGGTCTGTGGATATCTGTATTATTATGGGGGCTGTGGATATCTGTGTTATTATGGGGGGGCTGTGGATATCTGTATTACCATGGGGGATGTGAATATCTGTATTATTATGGGGGGCTGTGGATATCTGTATTATTATGGGGGTCTGTGGATATCTGTATTATTATGGGGGCTGTGGATATCTGTGTTATTATGGGGGGGCTGTGGATATCTGTATTATCATGGGGGATGTGGATATCTGTATTATCATGGGGGGATGTGGATATCTGTGCTATTATGGGGGGCTGTGGATATCTGTATTATTATGGGGGGCTGTGGATATCTGTATTATTGTGGGGGCTGTAGATATCTGTATTATTAAGGGGGGCTGTAGATATCTGTGTTATTATGCTGGGCTGTGGATATCTGTATTATCATGGGGGGATGTGGATATCTGTGCTATTATGAGGGGCTGTGGATATCTGTATTATTATGGGGGGCTGTAGATATCTGTGCTATTATGGTGGGCTGTGAATATCTGTATTATGGGGGCTGTAGATATCTGTATCATTAAGGGGGGCTGTAGATATCTGTGTTATTATGCTGGGCTGTGGATATCCATCCCTTTCACTTGCAGTGGAGCAGGGGGAAGGGGATGACATCTCCCCCAAAAGTGGCCTGCGATCCCCCTGACCCCTCCCTGCGGCCCATTGACCACCCTGTGTGGAGAGATGCCGCCTATGAGAGCAACAAAAAATGTCAAGTTTCTGAGAAAAAAATCGAAGAATACAAAGTAACTTTATGACAGCCCCATATTAATAAGACCCCAGATCAGAAAAAGCCCCTCGGTCCGCTTATTGGCCAGGTGGTCCTTCTGCACAGCTGGGGCATGGCGTCCTCTCTACAGCTAGATCTTCTCTGATCCCTGTGATCACTGGATACAATGTAGTGGGTATTAACCCTTAAGGCTGCGGTCACACGGTCAGTATTCGGTCAGTATTTGCATCCAGGGGGTGATGATACAGGAGTGGTGACGGGTTTGTATTAGTCCTGATTGTTCTTCTCCTCATTTCAGCTTACAAATAACTGATGTAAAACACTGACCGGATCCTGACTGTGTGAACGCGGCCTAAGAGCCGCTCTTTGGAGTCATATGAGGTCCCATTATAGGGGGATGAGCTTTAGTTAACTTTTTGGTTCGTATTTTTGGGCAGGACACGTCGCGCTCATCACGGACCCGGCAGCTCCACTTATCTGTTCTGTTTTGAAGAATTTTCTCCTTTTTTCTTTTATTGTTTTGTGATTTCTTTTGAACTTTGCTCTTTTTATATTTTCCCATTTTCTCGCCCATGCGGTGATGGATACAACGCCCGGTGACCCCTCTGTACCGCAGGGCGCTGCGGAGCCTCTGGTGCCGTCTCATAGGCGCCTTCTGTGTGGCCCTTGGCTGTATGTGGCCCCTGGCTGTATGTAGCTGCAGGAGCCACTGGGGTTCCAGAGGAAACTTCTGCTTCTCTGTCTCCGCTTCCACGATGCGGTCACTATTACTTGCAGCATCTAGAGGGTTAAACAGCCCGGATCAGGATCAGACTTCATCCTGGCCATTGTAGTGAGGCGTCAGCGCCCCCATCCATTCCTGTTCAGTGCTGGTATGACAGGTCACAGGAACATCTTACCCCCGTAATCTCCTTCCGCACCCTGGGATGATGCAATGAATATGGACCACGCTGATCACATCATGGAGGGTTATGGACCCCCAGAGAATGACCATTAAACCCCCAACATCCACAATTAAAATGCCATTTAGTATCATGCAGTGGCATTATATGGGCATTGTATGCAGCATTATGTGGGTGCTGTGTAGGATTTTTCTTCATCCTTCTATGGCGGTATTATATAGGCATTGTATACTCAGTAGTGTATGTGTGATTCTAATAAGTATGGTAAATGTGATGTACAATAAACAATGATATTGTGGCTCCGTATTAGCCAGAAAAATCCAGGTAAATACTTTTCTGCCCAGAAATGACTAAAGTCTTCGAGGAGTGATTACTTTAGCATTGGCAAACCCGCCTGAAGAAGGGGCCTCTGTGCTCCGGGAGCTGCAAACATAGTTCTTCTGGTTATGCAAACATAGTTCTTCTGGTTAGCCAATAAAGGTGCCACCCAGAGAACACTTTGTCATTTTTGGGCATAAAAGTTTTTACATCGATAAGTAAATGTGAAATCTGCAATAAATTAGAAAAAAACAACAAAAAAGAAGATGAGCCCAGAAATGGCGAAGACTGTAAAATATCACCAAACGTATAAATGCACAAAGGAGATCCTGATCCTTGTAGCATCTCTGATCCACTGCGTCTGACAGTGCGGCCTCCGAGGACACAGCCCACACAAGTACACCCTGACATTGGTGCCCCACCCACATGACTACAACCTCCAGTGGGACGCATCAGCCCACATGACCACACCCTCTGAAGGGATCCACTACTTCCCATGGCTACACCCTCTGAAGGGATCCACTGCTCCCCATGGCTACACCCTCTGAAGGGATCCACTGCTTCCCATGGCTACACCCTCTGAAGGGATCCACTGCTTCCCATGGCTACACCCTCTGAAGGGATCCACTGCTTCCCATGGCTACACCCTCTGAAGGGATCCACTGCTTCCCATGGCTACACCCTCTGAAGTGATCCACCGCTCTCCATGGCTACACCCACTGAAGTGATCCACCGCTCTCCATGGCTACACCCACTGAAGGGATCCACCGCTCCTCATAGCTACACCCTCTGAAGGAATCCATCGCTCCCCATGGCTACACCCTCTGAAGGGATCCACCAGTCTCTATGGCTCCACCCTCTGAAGGGATCCACCGCTCCTCATGGCTCCACCCTCTGAAGGGATCCACTGCTCCTCATGGCTACACCCTCTGAAGGTATCCACCGCTCCCCATGGCAACAACGTCTGGAGAGATCCACCGCTCCTCATGGCTACACCCTCTGAAGGGATCCACCGCTCCTCATGGCTACACCCTCTGAAGGTATCCACCGCTCCCCATGGCTACAACCTCTGGAAAGATCCACCGCTCCTCATGGCTACACCCTCTGAAGGGATCCACCGCTCCTCATGGCTACACCCTCTGAAGGGATCCACCGCTCCTCATGGCTACACCCTCTGAAGAGATCCACCGCTTCTAATGGCTACACCATCTGAAGGGATCCACTGCTCCCCATGGCTACACCCTCTGAAGGGATCCACCGCTCCCCATGGCTACACCCTCTGAAGGGATCCACCGCTCCCCATGGCTACACCCTCTGCAGGAGCGCTCTGGCTCACAGGATTAGACCCTGAGATGGACGCACCGGCCTCACATAGTTACAGCTTCTATAGGGATGACGTGCCCAGATGATGTACCCGGAGGTGGACTGGCCCACGGCTACCACCAGAGCCCACAGCCATCAATGGCCTCCTCCATGTCTGACTAACACCATGACCTGCATATATTTTATCTTCACAGGAGAAGGTCTCCCCTCTCTTCTGGCCGCAGCTTGCTCTCCCCATGGGGTCAGTGTGATCTTTGGGCCTATGTGGTGGGTCTTAGTGAGAGTACACCCCCATCATGCTCCAGTCTGTGCCCCCTCCATGGAGACCCCCACAGCGGAGGTATCAGTGGTGCCACCTCACATTGCTTTTGGCCTCCTTTATCTCAGGAATAGGAGGGTAAACATGCGGCCTGTGTCAGCTGTCAGAGGAATGTGTGCTCCAGAGCAGCGCTCCTCCTGGAGGGACAAGCTCCATCTTCTCTACAAGAAATATTCAGGGCAAAAGACAACAATAAAGTCAGCGACCGACAGATCCAAAGAACACTATATGGCAATCGTCCCGATACACCACAGATCCTCCTGTATAAACCACTAATCTGGAAACACATGGCCTCTTCATTCAAAAACAGCACCACCCTGGAGGTCAGGTTGTGTGTGGTATTGCAGTTACGGACCATGGAACTGAGCTGCAATTCCTCACACAACTGTACACAAGGAAGGCATGTTTCTGGATGAAGGCAGCCATGTTTAATCTGGGGCAACTCATAGTCACAGTCGATGTGCCAATAGGAAACCAACAAGGGTGCGGGCGGGGAATCAGTCATCAGGAGGCAGTATGGCGCTCAGTGCAGGCAAGGGATCGGCAACAAGAAGCAAAAGCGCCAAACCCCAAATGCGGAGAGACACTGGCCAGTCATCGCCCCGATTCATCACGCCGGTGTGGACGAGGGGTGCACGTCTCATAATGAATCAGGAGAGCCTGAAAGGTGGTGTGTGCTCCTCTGTGTGTCTCCGTGTGCACCTCTGTGTGCTCCTCTGTGTGTCTCCGTGTGCACCTCCGTGTGCTCCTCTGTGTATCTCCGTGTGCACCTCCGTGTGCTCCTCTGTGTGTCTCCGTGTGTACTTCCGTGTGTTCCTCTGTGTGTGTCTCCGTG
Source organism: Dendrobates tinctorius (assembly GCF_039654945.1). Lineage (NCBI taxonomy): Eukaryota > Metazoa > Chordata > Amphibia > Anura > Dendrobatidae > Dendrobates > Dendrobates tinctorius. Next base: position 1,292,084 of record NW_027361899.1, on the reverse strand, counting down.
TACACCTCCGTGAGATCCTCTGTGTCTGTGTACACCTCCGTGTGCTCCTCTGTGTGTCTCCGTGTGCTCCTCTGTGTGTGTCTCCGTGTACACCTCCGTGAGATCCTCTGTGTCTCCGTGTGCTCCACTGTGTCTGTGTACACCTTCGTGTGCTCCTCTGTGTGTGTCTCCGTGTGCTCCTCTGTGTGTGTCTCTGTGTGCTCCTCTGTGTGTGTCTCCGTGTACACCTCCATGAGATCCTCTGTGTCTCTGTGTGCTCCTCTGTTTGTCTCCATGTACACCTACTCTCCTCCTCACAAGACCTCCTCCCCTCTAGCGCTCCTCACAAGATCTCATTCCCTCCACTGCTCCTCCCAGGACCTCATCCACTCCTCACAAGGTCTCATTCTCTCCTCCACTCCTCACAAGACCTCTTCTACTTCTCCCAAGACCTCCTGCGCTCCTCACAAGACCTCCTCCTCACCTTCGCATCTCACAAGACCTCCTCCCTTCTTTTGTTTCTCACAAGACCTCTTCCCTTCCTCGGCTCCTCACAAGACCTCCTCCCCTCCTCACAAGACTTTCTCCTCTCCTTCACTTCTCAAAAGACCTCCTCTCTTCCTCCGCTCCTCACAAGACCTCCTCCTCACCTTCGCATCTCACAAGACCTCCTTCCTTCCTTTGCTTCTCACAAGACCTCTTCCCTTCCTCCGCTCCTCACAAGACCTCCTACTTTCTTTTGTTTCTCACAAGACCTCTTCCCTTCCTCGGCTCCTCACAAGACCTCCTCCCCTTCTCACAAGACTTCCTCCTCTCCTTCACTTCTCAAAAGACTTCCTCTCTTCCTCCGCTCCTCACAAGACCTCCTCCTCACCTTCGCATCTCACAAGACCTCCTTTCTTCCTTTGCTTCTCACAAGACCTCTTCCCTTCCTCCACTCCTCACAAGCCCTCCTCCCCTCCTCACAAGACCTCCTACTTTCCTTCGCCTCTTACAAGACCTCCTCCCTTCCTCCGCTCCTCACAAGACCTCCTCCTCTCCTTCGCTTCTCACAAGACCTCCTCTCTTTCTCCGCTCCTCACAAGACCTCCTCCCCTCCTCACAAGACCTCCTCCTCTCTTTCGCTTCTCACAAGACCTCCTCTTCCTCCGCTCCTCACAAGACCTCCTCCTCTCCTTCGCTTCTCACAAGACCTCCTCTACTTCGCTTCTCACAAGACCTCCTCCCTTCCTTCTCTCCTCACAAGACCTCCTCCCCTCCTCACAAGATCTTATCCCAGCCTCCATTCCTCACAAGACCTCCTCCCCTCCTCCACACTGTTACGTGTTACAGAACCACTTAGCACCCAGAATATGTTGTGGAGTTATATGTATGTATAATAGGTTCTATGTGAGATGCATATCCCTAATGCATCAGCCCACAGGTTGCGCCCCTGGGCAGAGGGGACATGATATTCTCCTTTTGTCCGCCCTCCCCCCACCTTTGTAATTTCCACAGTAAACATCGGCAGGCTCCGGCCACCTGCGGCTTTTGTAATGCATGTCTGGCCTGCCACTTTTCTATTGGCCTGCCCTCTGTATCTGTGTGATATATTCTGTGTCCTGTGAGTAAAGTGTGTTGTGAGTTCATTTTCCCCTTCACTACTGGGGCTCGGGGAACTCCCTCTTCTGGTGAAGAAAGGTAGTGAGCCTGATTGTCAGACACCTGGGGCTGATGATGATGACTGGCTGAGTGGAGTTAATGACTGGATATAAGGCTGCCGACGCCCTTCTGGCCTGCGAGTGATTTCTCTGTGGACTTCTAGGAAACCAGTCTGATTCCTGCTCATCTAAAGCTAAGATTTCTGCTTTGCCTTTTTGCATTAGTGTTTTGTTTTCCTTGCTTTTCTGGATTCTGCCATTCCCTGCTGGGGTGAGCTGAATCTCCTTTTGCCTGTTGCTCTGTTTTCAGAATATTCCTGAGTACTGACATAGCCTGTTTTGAAGCCTAGCATCTTCAGGGCCTTTTTTACTGTCAGTTTGTTGGCTCTTATTTTCATAGGGTTTTTTACGGATTGCAGACAGCAGCCTTCCTGTCCTTTCCTATCTAAGCTAGCTTGGGCCCCATATTTGCTCAGTCTATCTTTCTGTCTGTATTTTGTTCTTTCTTCTTGCTTCACCGTCATTATATGTGGGGGGCTGCCTTTTGCTTTGGGGTCTGCTCTGGGGCAGTTTAGATTTCCCTTTCTGTCTTTAGGCTATGTAGTCCTCCGGCTGTGATCGAGGGGCCTAGGGCATCGTAGGAGCCCCCCACGGCTACTGCTAGTTGTGTTGATAGGTTCAGGGGTCTGCAATCCGATAGCTGCCAACTTCTCTGGTTTTCTGGACTTAGCTAGCATTTCTATTTTTGCCTCCTACGGTAACTCAATCATAGCAGAATCACCCGCCATACCGCAGATCCTAGGGTACTCAATTGCAGGAAAGAATTGTATAAAAAAAAAAAAAAAGTGTGTATATTTTTTCCTCTATATCTCTGAGGCCGTAGGGGGAATTTTTTTTTTTTCTTTCAATGGAGATAAAGCAATTGTCTGATCGTGTGGAGCAGCTCGCTGCGGAAGTGCGGGGAATTTCCGCCTACCTTGCTCGTTCGCATGCTGCTGAACCAAAGATTTCAACACCTGATGTATTTTTTGGAGATCGGTCTAAATTTTTGAATTTCAAAAATAATCGTAAATTATTTTTTGCCTTGAAGCTTATCTCGTCAGGGAGCTCCGCGCAGCAGGTTAAAATTGTCATCTCTTTGCTGCGTGGCGATCCCCAGGATTGGGCGTTTTCTTTGAAACCAGATGATCCTATTCTGACTAATGTGAACGCATTTTTTCAGGGGTTGCTGTATGACGAACCTAATGCCATTGATCAGGCTGAAAAGACCCTGCTGGCATTGAACCAGGGTCGTGATTCTACAGAATTGTACTGTCAAAAATTCCGAAAGTGGGCAGTACTTACTACCTGGAATGATAATGCCTTGGCTGCTCTCTTTCGGAAGGGGTTGTCAGAAGCCATAAAAGATACTATGGTGGGATTTCCTGTTCCCTCTGGTCTTGACGATTCTATGTCTTTAGCCATTCAGGTTGATCTGCGTTTGCGCGAACGCAGAGCTGCACGAGAGGTGTTGCCACCTGTTGAACAGATGTCTGAACCTATGCAATGTGATAGAGTTTTTTCCAGAGAGCAGCGTCAGGAGTTCAGAAGGCGTAATAAGTTGTGTTTTTTCTGTGGAGATGCCTCGCATATTATTTCTGTCTGTCCTAAACGCGAGAAACGCCTTGCACACACGTTTTCTGTTGGTGGTGTTCAACCTAAGTTTCTTCTGGCTATTACTCTGATCTGCTCCCTGTCCACATTTTCCGCCAAGGCTTTTGTGGATTCGGGAGCAGCGCTAAACCTAATGGACTTGGATTTTGCTAAACGTTGTGGATTTCCGATGACACCTCTGCAGACGCCTATCCCTTTGAGGGGGATTGATGCTACTCCTTTGGCTAAAAATAAACCTCAGTTTTGGACCCAGGTGGTAATGCGGGTCGCCCCAGACCATCAAGAAAATTGCAGGTTTTTGGTGTTACATAATCTGCATGATACTATTGTTCTGGGGTTTCCCTGGTTACAAATTCATAATCCAGTTTTGGATTGGAAATCTGTGTCTGTGGTGAGTTGGGGTTGTCGGTGTGCCTTTAGTGAGGCTCCGGTGTTTTCCATCTCTCCTCAGTCGCATGATGTTCCTGATTATTTGGCGGACTTTTATGATGTATTTAGTGAGAATGAGTCTGCGTCTCTGCCTCCTCATAGGAGTTATGACTGTGCAATTGAACTGAGCCCGGGGTGTAAATTTCCCAAGGGTCGGCTCTTCAATTTATCTGTACCCGAGCACGAGGTTATGCGATCCTATATTAAGGAGGCATTGGAGAAGGGTCATATTAGACCATCCTCTTCACCCTTAGGTGCCGGGTTTTTTTTTGTAGCCAAAAAGGATGGATCATTAAGACCTTGTATTGATTATCGTGCTCTCAACAAAATTACTGTTAAATATCAGTATCCGTTACCCCTGATTTCTGATCTATTCTCCAGAGTTAAAGGTGCTTGCTGGTTTACCAAGCTTGACCTCAGGGGGGCGTATAATCTTATTCGCATTAAGCATGGGGATGAATGGAAGACGGCGTTTAATACTCCGGAGGGACATTTTGAGTACCTGGTGATGCCTTTTGGGCTCACTAATGCCCCTTCTGTCTTCCAGTGCTTCATGAACGATATTTTCCGAGATTTTGTCGATAAATTTTTGATTATCTATCTGGATGATATTTTGATCTTCTCCAAGGATTGGGATTCTCATGTGGAACATATTCGGACTGTGTTCCGGATCTTGAGGGAGAATTCCCTGTATGTCAAAGGATCTAAATGCCTTTTTGGAGTACAGAGGATTTCTTTTTTGGGATTTATTTTGTCCCCGTCAACTATTGAAATGGACCCGGCCAAGGTACAGGCCATTTACGATTGGGTTCAGCCCACTTCTTTGAAGGCCCTCCAGAAGTTTTTGGGTTTTGCTAATTTTTATCGGAAATTTATAGCAAAATTTTCTAGTATTGCCAAGCCATTGACTGACCTGACCAGGAAGGGTGCTGATGTGTTAAATTGGTCTCCGGAGGCTGTTTCTTCCTTTCAGGAACTGAAGCGAAGATTCACCTCCGCCCCGGTTTTGCGGCAACCTGATGTCTCACTTCCGTTCCAGGTAGAGGTGGATGCTTCTGAGATTGGTGCAGGAGCTGTTTTGTCCCAAAAGGATCCTGTAACATCTAAAATGAATCCCTGTGCTTTCTTTTCCCGAAAGTTCTCTCCATCTGAACGTAACTATGATGTGGGGAATCGGGAACTGTTAGCCATGAAATGGGCATTTGAGGAGTGGAGACATTGGTTGGAGGGAGCTAAGCATCAAGTCGTGGTCCTCACTGACCACAAGAATTTGATTTACCTAGAGTCGGCTAAGCGCTTGAACCCTAGACAGGCTAGGTGGGCCTTGTTTTTTACACGTTTTGATTTTGTGGTTTCTTTTCTTCCTGGAACTAAGAATGTCAAGGCTGACGCCCTCTCTAGGAGCTTCTTTACTGATTCTCCTGTGGTGACCAAGCCTGCTACCATCTTAGGCGAAGGGGTAGTTCTTTCTGCCATCTCGCCCGATTTGAGACGTGCTCTGGAACAGTTCCAGGAGGACAAACCTGAGCGTTGTCCCAGTGGAAAGTTGTATGTTCCTGACCAGTGGAAGAAGAGAGTGATGTCTGAAGTTCATTGCTCTGCTTTGGCTGGTCATCCAGGTATTTTTGGTACTAGAGATCTGGTGAGTCGGTCTTTTTGGTGGCCCGCCTTGTCTCGTGATGTCAGGAATTTTGTGCAGTCCTGTGGGACGTGCTCCCGGTCTAAATCGTGTTCTCGCTCTAGTGGGTTGTTGATGCCTTTGCCTGTCCCCAAGAGGCCATGGACCCATATTTCAGTGGATTTCATCTCTGATATGCCTGTCTCTCAAAGGATGACTGTTATTTGGGTGATTTGTGATAGGTTCTCTAAGATGGTTCATCTTGTACCACTCCCTAAGTTGCCGTCTTCCTCTGAATTGGTGCCCCTGTTTTTACAACAGGTGGTTCACTTGCACGGGATTCCTGAGAACATTGTATCTGACAGAGGAGTCCAGTTCGTGTCTAGATTTTGGAGAACTTTCTGTTCCAAGCTGGGAATTCAGTTGTCCTTCTCCTCTGCTTTTCACCCTCAGACCAATGGGCAGACAGAGAGAACAAACCAGACCTTGGAGTCATATTTGAGATGTTTTATTTCTGCTGATCAGGATGATTGGGTTTCATTTTTGCCCTTGGACGAATTTGCTTTAAATAATAGAGCTAGTTCTGCCACTTTGATGTCACCTTTTTTTTGTAACTTTGGGTTTCATCCTCGATTTTCTTCAGGGCAGGTGGAGCCCTCTGCCTGCCCAGGTGTTGACACTGTGGTGGAGAGAATGCACCAGATCTGGGACCAAGTGGTGGATAAGTTATCTCTCTCCCAGGAAAAGGCCCAGCGGTTTTCCAACCGACATAGGACCATTGGTCCCCAGTTTAAGGTTGGTGATATGGTGTGGTTATCATCAAAAAATATTGCTATGAAGGTGGCTTCTCCTAAATTTAAGCCTAGATTTATTGGACCTTACAAGATTTTGGAGATTATTAATCCGGTCTCTTTTCATTTGGCTCTTCCTGTCACATTTAAAATCCATAATGTGTTCCATAAATCTTTGTTGAAGAGGTTTGTTGAACCTGTTGTTCCGGGGGTTGCACCTCCAGACCCTGTATTGGTTGAAGGTAACATGGAATATGAGGTAGAGAAAGTACTGGATTCCCATCTGGCTAGACGGAGACTCCAGTGTTTGGTTAAGTGGAAGGGTTATGGTCAGGAGGATAATTCCTGGGTCTCTGCCTCTGATATTCATGCCAAAAGATTGGTGCGTGCCTTTCATCGGGCTCACCCTGATCGCCCTGGTGGCGTGGTTGAGGGTTCGGTGACCCCTCCTCAAGGGGGAGGTACTGTTGTGAGTTCATTTTCCCCTTCACTACTGGGGCCCGGGGAACTCCCTCTTCTGGTGAAGAAAGGTAGTGAGCCTGATTGTCAGACACCTGTGGCTGATGATGATGACTGGCTGAGTGGAGTTAATGACTGGATATAAGGCTGCCGACGCCCTTCTGGCCTGCGAGTGATTTCTCTGTGGACTTCTAGGAAACCAGTCTGATTCCTGCTCATCTAAAGCTAAGATTTCTGCTTTGCCTTTTTGCATTAGTGTTTTGTTTTCCTTGCTTTTCTGGATTCTGCCATTCCCTGCTGGGGTGAGCTGAATCTCCTTTTGCCTGTTGCTCTGTCTTCAGAATATTCCTGAGTACTGACATAGCCTGTTTTGAAGCCTAGCGTCTTCAGGGCCTTTTTTACTGTCAGTTTGTTGGCTCTTATTTTCATAGGGTTTTTTACGGATTGCAGACAGCAGCCTTCCTGTCCTTTCCTATCTAAGCTAGCTTGGGCCCCATCTTTGCTCAGTCTTATCTTTCTGTCTGTGTTTTGTTCTTTCTTCTTGCTTCACCGTCATTATATGTGGGGGGCTGCCTTTTGCTTTGGGGTCTGCTCTGGTGCAGTTTATATTTCCCTTTCTGTCTTTAGGCTATGTAGTCCTCCGGCTGTGATCGAGGGGCCTAGGGCATCGTAGGAGCCCCCACGGCTACTGCTAGTTGTGTTGATAGGTTCAGGGGTCTGCAATCCGATAGCTGCCAACTTCTCTAGTTTTCTGGACTTAGCTAGCATTTCTATTTTTGCCTCCTACGGTGACTCAATCATAACAAAAGTGTTGTCAGACTGGAAATACGTGGAGAAGCAGTGATCTTTTATATGCGCCCATGTAACCCAGGTATTCCAGCCAGCGTCATTCATTCAGACTCCAGCCTACGCAGAGCGGACGTCTGAAAACACGGGGTGGTACTGAAAGAGGTACCCCAGCTTTGGTAGACCCCGTTACACTGGTGGCAGACAGCGGGATTTGATACCCCTTCTACAGGAGGAAAGGAATGAATGGAAAATAACTACCAGAAGTTAAAGAGGACTACATTAAAAGATCTGGTGGAAGCCCAAGGGTTGATAGCCAGCAACAAAACAAAAGCGGATTTGATAGCAGCCATCATGGAGCACGACAGTGCAGCACCCCCCAATGTGAACGTGGAGGAGACCGAATTCCAGAGGGAGGTAAAGAACAGACTGGCGCTCTATGGCCCAAACCCTGCGGTAGAGATCATACGAGAGGTGATGGCTGATGTGTGTACTGATCTGAAGGAAAAGATGGCCGAGCGGACCAGGATAGAGCTAGCCAAGATGGAGATGGCAGAGCGGACCAAAGTGGAGCTGGCCAAGATGGAGATGGCAGAGCGGAGAGAGGAGAGCCAGCAAGCAGGGGGAGCTCCGGCCTTCAACCAGGTACCTTCAACAGTAAGCCACAAAAAGATCCAGTATAATGCCTTCCGACAGTTGGGGGAGGCAGAGGAAGACATTGATGGCTTTCTGCAGGACTTTGAGCGGCAGTGTGCCCTTCATCAAGTGAAGCCGGAGGAACGGGTTCAGATTCTGTCCAGCAAGCTGACAGGCCGGGCAGCGGACGCCTATCGCACGGTACCTGATGAGGACTGTATGGACTATGAGGGGATCAAAGAAGTGATCTTGGCCCGGTATGCGCTGACACCAGAGGCCTATCGCCAAAAGATCCGCGGACTTATAAAACGCGTAACCGATACCCACGCTGAATGGGCCTGTAAATTACGGCGGTCACTGCTACAGTGGGTAGAAGGGAGCCAAGCAACCACTAAGGAGGACGTCCTCCAGCTCTTCCTGTTAGAACGATTCTTTAATGGACTAAACCCTGAGACACGGGAATGGCTTCGGGACAGGCGGCCAACGACTCTTGAGGAAGCCGCTCGTCTGGCCAATGAACATCATGATGTCAGGAGGCCGCAGTTCTCCGGATCAAAGGTGATCAGGCCCGCCCATGGACCTGGAGGGCCCCAAACCACCGAAGATTGTAGGGGGACCAGCTAGAAACCCGGCCTACCACAGTCCCCTTGGGGCGCGATGCCACACCTGTCGTCAGCTGGGCCACCTGCTAAAGACAATGCCCCAACCGGACTCAGCATACCCAGTGGCCAAAGGCGGGAACAGCTACCTTCAGCCGGGCTGCTGTACACTGCTACCAAGGCGAAGCTGACCCGGCATTGGGGGCTACGACTAACCAAGGGGTGGAAGAGATGGAGGAAGTGCTGCATGAAGTAGACCCCATGCAGGCAGCCCGGGCAGATAATCGACAACAGCATCGACAGGTCGTGTGGGTTAATGGGAAACGTATGCAGGGACTAAGAGATTCCGGAGCAACTTTGACCCTTGTGAAGCCTCATCTCGTCCGGGACCAAGAGAAGACAGACCAGAAAGTGGCAGTCCGTGTAGCAGGGGGAGCTATACATCGACTACCCACTGCCAGGATTCACCTGAACTGGGGAGTCGGTATGGCCTTGTTGAGGTTGGCTTGATGCAGGATTTGCCTGCAGACGTCTTGCTGGGAAATGGCTTGGGGCCCATGTCTGCATTCTCGGTGGCCCCTCTGGCTGAGACCTATCCTGTGACCACCTGGAGACAAGCTCGAGCTGCGGAGGCGGAATCACACTCAGAGGATGTCCAGGTAAGACATCCCAGCCCTACACGTATTCCCATAGCCAGACACATTTCTTGGGCCACCCCAGATGAATTTAAGAGGGAGTTACTTGAGAATCCTTCATTAGAGGGATATCGTGGGAAGGCACAGGAGGGGAGAGTAGTACTGGAAGGGGAACAGTTTGTATGGAAGCAGGGACTCCTCTACCGGATCACAGAGCATCACCACACAGGGACGAGCCCCACTATAAAACAACAGCTGGTAGTTCCCAAGAAGTATAGGCAGGAGCTACTGCGAATCTCTCATGATATACCCTTGGCCGGGCACTTCGGCGTCAGTCGCACCAGGCATCGTCTGACACAAAACTTCTTTTGGCCGTGGGTAACCTATGATGTTAGTCAGTACTGCTAGGGGCAGCATGGTGGCTCAGTGGTTAGCGCTGCAGCCTTGCAGCGCTGGGGTCCTGGGTTCGAAGTTTGTATGTTCTCCCCGTGTTTGCGTGGGTTTCCTCCGGGTACTCCGGTTTCCTCCCACACTCCAAAGACATACTGATAGGGAATTTAGATTGTGAGCCCCCATCGGGGACAGTGATGAAAATGTGTGCAGGAGCTACTGCGGAATATGTTAGCGCTATATAAAAAAAATAAAGATTATTACTGCTAGACCTGTGACAGTTGTCAGCGCATTGGCAAGAGGGGGGATTACGCCAAATTACGCCCCCTCCCCATTGTGGAGGAACCATTTAGCCGAGTAGCGGTCGATCTGATAGGGCCGTTAGCCAAACCCAGTCCGTCCGGGAAAAAGTATATATTGACCGTGGTAGATTATGCCACATGGTATCCAGAGGCGGTTGCGTTACCTAACATACTGGCAGAGACGGTGGCGGCCGCCCTGCTCCAGGTTTTCTCACGGGTTGGATTTCCCCGGGAGATTATCTCGGACCAGAGTACCCAGTTTACAGCAGAGGTGGCCAACCAACTGTGGAAGCTGTGCGGCGTAAGTCCATTAGAAGCGCCCCGTACCAGCCGCAAACCGATGGGTTGTGTGAACGCTTTAACGGTACATTAAAACAGCTCATTGGGACTTTTACCAGGACCTACAGGGACTGGGAAAAATAATTGCCACACCTCCTGTTTGCCTATCAGGAGGTGCCCCAAGAATCCACGGGGTTCTCCCCGTTCGAGCTGGTATACGGGAGACGGGTAAGGGGACCCCTAGACTTAGTGCTGGAACACTGGGAAGGGGAGGGCCTCATAGAAGGGGTACCTATTGTACCCTATGTGCTGGATTCCGGGACCGCCTACAGGAGCTGACTCAGGCTGTACGTGAGAACATGCAGGCGACCCAGCGGCGCCAGCGCGTATGGTACGATCAGAGGGCCAGAGAGCGCACTTTGGAAATAGGACAGAAGGTCCTGGTGTTAGAGCCCACTAAGCAGAATAAGTTTCAAGCTGCATGGCAGGGGCCCTACCAGGTAGTGGGGAAAATAGCCGATTGTGACGACCCCAGGGTTATCCGCATGTTCCACGTGAATATGCTGAAGCCCTACCGGGAGCGCCCTGAAGAGGTAGTGGCCATCTGTGCACCTGAAGCAGAGGATTTAGCCGGACTTCCCTTGCCGAATGTCTTAGGGGAAAGGACTCCGTCTAAAACATGGGACCAGGTACACTTGGGTGAAGACCTAGGCCCCCGGGAGAGGCAGCAGGCGGAGGCATTGTTGAGGCAGCGACAGAGGATGTTTTCAGAGAGACCGGGGTACACTTGCCTGGCACAACACAAGGTTGAGACCCAGGATCAGACCCCCCTGCGACAAAACCCCTTCCGCGTCCCTGAGTCTGTTCGAGAGGGGATGCGACAAGAGATACAAGAGATGTTGCGTTTAGGGGGTCATTGAAGAGTCAGATAGTCCCTGGGCATCCCCCGTAGTGTTAGTGCCCAAGAAGGATGGGACTACACGGTTTTGTGTAGACTATCATAAGCTCAATGAGAAAACAGTGACGGATGCATACCCCATGCCGCGTGTGGATGAGTTGTTAGACCGGCTGGCGGGGGCAAAGTATTTGACCACCATCGATCTATGCAAAGGCTACTGGCAGATTCCCCTTAGTCCTGACGCTATTCCCAAGTCGGCATTTGTCACCCCGTTCGGCTTATTCCAGTTTCGAGTTATGCCATTCGGGATGAAGAATGCCCCGGCGACCTTCCAAAGGCTGGCTGACCGGCTTCTGGATGGTCTCCAGGACTATGCTTGTGCTTACCTGGATGACATCGCCATCTACAGTGTGACATGGGAAGAGCATCTAAATCACCTAGAGACAGTATTGGACGGGATCCACCAGGCCGGAATCACCCTGAACCCAAACAAGTGTCACGTGGGCAAAGCAGAGGTTCAGTATTTAGGGCATTGGGTGGGAAGTGGGAAACAGCGACCAGAACCAGCCAAGATTGAGACCATAGCCAAATGGCCCACCCCACGCACTAAAACCCAGGTCATGGCGTTTCTAGGGACAGCGGGGTATTACGGGGAATTTGTTCCCAATTACAGCAGCGTAGCCAAGCCCGTCACTGATCTGACCCGTAAGAATCAACCCCGCCAGGTAACCTGGACCTCAGAGTGTGAGGAAGCCTTCCGCCAACTAAAGGACGCTCTCACCAATACCCCTGTATTGGCCGTACCCGATCCAACTAAACGTTTCCTTGTTCACACAGACGCTTCTATGTTTGGATTCGGGGCAGTACTGAGCCAAGTCGGGCCGGATGGCCAAGAACACCCGGTAGCTTACCTGAGTCGGAAAGTACTGCCCCGTGAAGTAAGCTATGCGGCCATCGAGAAGGAGTGCCTGGTGGTAGTATGGGCACTCAAGAAGTTGCAACCATATTTGTATGGACGACAGTTTTCCCTCCTAACGGACCATAATCCCCTAGTCTGGCTTAATCGGGTCTCCGGAGACAACAACAGATTGCTGCGGTGGAGTTTAGCCCTGCAACCTCTGGACTTCACCATCCACCACAGACCCGGCAAACAAAACGGTAACACCGATGGACTAAGTCGACAAACGGAACTTGTACCAACCCCATAAACTTCGGTCATCCCCAAACCGATCCGTTGAGGATCAGACTGTGTATGCCGATCGCGTCGCTGAAAAGGGGAGCTGTGTTACGTGTTACAGAACCACTCAGCACCCAGAATATGTTGTGCAGTTATATGTATGGATAATAGGTTCTATGTGAGATGCATGTCCCTAATGCATCAGCATTCCCCTTTTGTCCGCCCTCCCCCCACCTTTGTAATTTCCACAGTAAACATCCACCTGCGGCTTTTGTAATGCATGTCTGGCCTGCCGCTTTTCTATTGGCCGGCCCTCTGTATCTGTGTGATATATTCTGTGTCCTGTGAGTAAAGTGTTGTCAGACTGGAAATACGTGGAGAAGCAGTGATCTTTTATATGCGCCCATGTAACCAAGGAATTCCAGCCAGCGTCATTCATTCAGACTCCAGCCAACGCAGAGCGGACCTCCGAAAACACGGGGTGGTACTGAAAGAGGTACCCCAGCTTGGTAGACCCTGTTACATACACCTCACAAGATCTCATTCCCTCCTCCTCTCCTCACAAGACTTCCTCCCCTCCTCCGCTCCTCACAAGACCTCCTCATCCTATCACCTCCATATTTTCTCCTGAGAGCCCCCTCTTTGTTACAGTCCCTGTTGTCGCTCCTCAGGGCCGACACTCTGGATGCCCCTGCACTTTGTACTCTTTCGTCGGATACTTGCCCCCAGTGGCCCCGTTGGCTCCTCTTAAAGGGGCGACTGCCTCTGGCCTCAGCCATCAGTGACTGACTATAAAAGAGAATTCACATCATCATGGAAGAGTCGGAGAAGTGGAGAAAGTTCATCAGCGTCAGGAGGGGATGGACCACGTGTGGCGGTGACTATTATTAGCCCCATGTTTCTCTTCATCCACGTGGCCCTCCAGATCTTTGCCCTGGTTATCTCCGCAGATAATGGGAGCGTTCCCTCGGATTGCCCGACCTCTCGCCCACTCACTGGCCTGAGATCTGGAGTAAGGGCTGCGTCCAGTATGATACATGTCATTCCTGGAAGGAGTCCGGTTATTATTTACTTCGGAGCTGACGTTCTGTTCACATGGAGTGACTGACTTGTGAGTGACGGCGTCCTGTGTCCTACTGTACACGGCCCCGTGAGCCTGAGCGTGGGCCGCAGACTCGCTGCTCACAAGACATTGTGGCTTTATGTCAGTATGGGAAAAAGGAATTTTGAACAAAAATGTTTCAATTTGGTCTCATTGACCCCAGGACCCCCACAATGTGCACGGTGTATCGCTCCACGCAGCCGCTCGTGTGCGCAGACGGGTCGTCACGTGACTGGTTGTGTGACCCGGCCCAGTAATGCTAGGTGAACAGTTCTGCATTCGTTCAGTACATTGTGTCGGTTTCTCTTCACTCGGACACTAAGGCCTATCCACTGGGTGTGGCGGAATGAAGACTGAGACATCTACATAGGAAAGGATTCTTTACAGTTACAGCAGTCAGTAAAGTGTCCAAAGTAACCAGCGAACCTGGTAAACAGTTTTTCTAATACATTGTAACAACTGGAAAATGAGACGACTCCTCTCGGCTCCGTCCCAATATTTCCCTCAACAGAGAACCCTGAACCCCGTCTGTAAGCTCGGTCACCTGTCGACGCCTGCAGCCCCCAAATCAAAGCTTTACACCAAGTTTGGTTCAAGCTGTGATAACTTCACCAAAATAAAGACTTGTTACTGTCACTTGATAACACAATATCGTAAATCCACTGCAAAACATCTCCAAAAAGGTCCAGTAAAAGGCTGAACTCATGCAGTTCGGAGAATCCGGCATCTGTAGGGAGACTGGACCTTCGAATGAGGAGGCGACAACGTATTCTGATTACATGTCAGGCAGCAGCTGCAAAAGCAAATATGAAATTAGGTAAAACCCGCGACCTCGGTGTAACATCACCGCCACTAGAAATGTAGCATTACCCCTCATTAAATCCCTGGTAAGGCCACCTAAAAATATGTGTAAGCTACATAGCCAAGAGACTAGAATCCGTGCGATCAGTACAAAGGACTGACACAGGAGCTGCTCCTTCCATGAATCTTATAAAGAGATAGGGGTCATTCAATCCATGTGGAGGAAAAGTGATTCCAGCATCTAAATGGGAAAGGATTCTTTACAGTTAGAGCAGTCAGATTGCAGCTTGTTATACCCAAGAGCATCAACTAAGTCATCTAATGTGATTTACAGCGGCATGTAAAAGTCTGTGCACCCCTGGTCAAAATTCCTGTATACAGGTTATGTGCGAGGTACCCTGCAGTATGGTGTCAGGGTGAGATACCAATGGGTAACCTAAAATAGAATATAGATATATACCAGGCTATATAAGAACAGACTAGTGCTGAAATTCAGAATCGTCTACTCATGTCTCTCATAACCTTAGAAGGTTACACCAGCAGGAGCTCATTTGGACCGCATGCCCACCCCAACGCACGTTTCGGAAAGGCTCCTTCTTCAGGGGGCATATCATGTCTGGTATACATCTATGTCTTTTAATATTTTGTTTTTTTATTCTGTTAATAATTATTATCTTTATATATTTTAGGAACTTATCCATCGTCCCATGTGACCAGGTGTGTTCCCCAGAGTGTGTGTGTCCTTTGCGGTTTAGGAACGTGTATATATTTCTCTTATGGCAACATATGAAGATATTCAGTGGCTGGCCTTATTGTTAGCAACATTCTGTTTTATATATAGGTGTTTGTACATCATCATATTTGACAAGTATGTAGACATTTAGATACATATTTATCTTTAAATACATGTTATATATGCATATAATATCCATTGGCTCCGGTGACATGTGCTTCACACTATTACAACATCTCGTCTGTACTTGTCTAATAATTCTTACAGCTTTTTACAATGACCAGACGTTAATATTATTATGCCATAGAAAGTTCAGTGTTTGTATAGGTCGTTGGCATATTGTCACCTGCACCAAAGGTAGATACTGTTTGTATGTTCCAGCTGGTTATTTCCCTGTTATGTGTGTATATGCCATGTATAAGATATACAAGTTGAGCTCAAAAGTTTACACACCCTGGCAGAATTTTTGCTTAATTGGCCTTTTTTCAGAGAATATGAATGAAAACACCAAACTTTTTTTTCTCCGCTCATGGTTAGTGGTTGGGTGAAGCCATTTATTGTCAGACTACTGTGTTTTCTCTTTTTAAATCATAATGACAACCCAAAACATCCAAATGACCCTGATCAAAAGTTTACATACCCTGGTGATTTGGGCCTTATAACATGCACAGAAGTTGACACAAATGGGTTTGAATGGCTACTGAAGGAAACATCCTCACCTGTGACCTGTTTGCTTGTAATCAGTGTGTGTGCATAAAAGCCGAGTGAGTTTCTGAGATCCAGACAGACTCTTGCATCTTTCATCCAGCCACTGACATTTCTGGATTGTGAGTCATGGGGAAAGCAAAAGAATTGTCAACGGATCTACGGGAAAAAGGTAGCTGATCTGTATAAAACAGGAAAGGGATACAAAAAGATATCCAAGGAATTGATAATGCCAGTCAGCAGCGTTCAACTGTGATTAACAAATGGAAAATCAGGGGATGTGTAAAAACAAAAGCACGGTCAGGTAGACCAACAAAAATGTTGTCCACAACTGTCAGGACAATTGGTCGGGATGCAAAGAAAAACCCACAAATAACATCAGCTGAAATACTGGACTCTCTGAAAACTAGCGATGCGGCTGTTTCAAGATGCAGAATAAGGAGGCACTTGAAGAAAAATGGGCTGCATGGTGGAGTCGCCAGAAGAAAGTCATTACTGCGCAAATGCCACAAAGTATCTTGCCTACAATAAGCAAAACAGCACAGAGACAAGCCTCAAAACTTCTGGACAAAGGTAATTTGGAGTGATTAGCCCAAAATTGAACTTTTGGCCACAACCATAAACGTTACATTTGGTGAGAGGTCAACAAGGTCTATGATGAAAGGAGCATGATTCCTACTGTAAAGCACGGAGGTGGATCACTGATGTTTTGGGGATGTGTGAGCTACAAAGGCACAGGAACCCTGGTCAAAGATGAAGAAAAGATGAATGCCGCACGTTATCAGCAAATACTGGAGGCAAATTTGCAATCATCAGCCTGGAAGCTGTACATGGCACATACTTGGACATTCCAACATTACAATGATCCAAAACACAAGGCCAAGTTGACCTGTCATTGGCTACAGCAGAACAAAGTAAAGGTTCTGGAGAGGCCATCTCAGTCTCCTGACCTCAATATCATTGAGCCACTCTGGGGAGATCTCAAGTGCGCAGTTCATGCTAGACAGCCCAGGAATTTACAGGAACTGGAGGCTTTTTGCCTAGAAGAGTGGGCAGCTTTACCATCTGAGAAAATAAAGAACCTCATCCACAACTACCACAAAAGACTTCAAGCTGTCATTGATGTTAGAGGGGGCAATACAAGGTATTAAGAAATGGGGTGTGTGAACTTCTGATCGGGGTCATTTGAATGTTTTGGGTTGTCATTATGATTTAAAAAGAGAAAACACAGTAGTCTGACAATGAATGGCTTCACCCGACCTCTAACCATGAGTTGAGGAAAAGGTTTGGTGTTATCATTCATATTCTCTGAAAAAAGGCCAAGAAAGCAAAAATTCTGCCTGGGTATGTAAACTTTTGAGCACAAGTGTATGTTTATTTACTGTTCAACGATGTATCTGCACTTATGCCATTTTCTGATGTGCGATATATACACACTGACACAGCTGGCTGCTTCATACTGTATATCTAGTTCCCTATGGTGTAGGATATATTTTTGATGCTGCTAATCTTCTGCATTGCCACTTTATGTATTACCTCTTTAAGACCAGTAACTTTCTGTTATGGCCCGCACATATGCGCTGCCCTACTTTTTGCCATCTTATCTGCTGGAGCTGCCAGTACGTCACACACTGAACACAGCGGCTATTGCGCATGCGTTGCCTTGTCTCTGCTGCCCTCGCCGGCTCCCACTATCACGATGCACCCGATGCTGGATCATGTGGGGCCTCGCATGTTTCTGACGTCGTCTGCTTTGTGATGCGCACGCTGGCGGGCATTGCGGTAGCCACGGCAACGCTTCGTAACTTCCAGTCTGTGGTAAACACACTTCTGGGTCCCACATTTTTTTTAAACCCGGTCTTTGTGACACATGTTATGTCCCCTGAAGAAGGAGCCTTTCTGAAACGTCACAATATTATGGACTACAAGATTGTCTTTTTAGTTCTCTTTCCCCCCTTTGTATGGTTAGTACCTAGCATAGCCCCCTTTTGCAAGTATCACAGCTTGTAAACGCGTTTTGTAGCCGGACAAGATTCTTTCAGTTCTTTTTTGAGGGATTTTCCTCCATTCTTCCTTTTCTCTCCATACATACCTTTGATCATTGTTGCCAGAGTTCTATTTTATCCTCATCGGTCCACAGTACTTGTTTCCAAAATGCATCAGGCTTGTTTAGATGTTCTTTTGCATACTTCTGATGCTGAATTTTATGGCGAGGACACAGGAGAGGTTTTCTTCTGATGAATCTTCCATGAAGGCCATATTTATGCATCTCTGAGTCTCTGAACAGTAGAACAATGTACCACAACTCCAGAGTCTGATAAATCTTTCTGAAGGTCTTCTGCGGTCAAGCAAGGATTTTCATTTGCTTCTCTAGCAAACCTAAAAGCAGATCGCACAGATATTTTGCTTGTTCTTCCAGACCTTATCTTGACCTCTACTGTTCCTGGTAATTACATTTCGAGCTGAGGAAAGGGCAACATGAAAACAGTTTGCTCTCTTATTGCCTTCTCCTGCTTTGTTGCCTCCACCATTGTCATTCTCAGAGTGCTCGACAGCAGCTTAGAAGTACACATGGATGATGGTTTTGGCACAAGCTTAGAGGAGGCTGGGTTTTTATAAAGCTGTGAAATGTCCATCACCTGGCCTTACCTAACCATGATAGTGAATGAGCCCTAACCCTAACAGGATAATTAAAGGCTGAAATCTTGGTCAAAGTTATCTGAGCACAAATCTCCAAGGGTGTACAAACTTTTGCATTTGCCCATTTCCCTTTTTGCCTAAAATACAGGGAATGTGTCATCTGTAACTTCAGGCCTTTTAGATCATTTCATCTTGAACTTGCTTAACTGTTCACAATAACAGTAATTTTGACCAGGGGTGCACAAACGTTTACATGCCAATGTACATATACTACTATCTATTTACTGACTGCAGAGAATATACTGATAGTTTTTATTCCACATTTTGTCAGTTATTGGCCACAGTGTGAATGCGCACCTACATATTGCTGTTTTTTTTCAGTCAAGATGGGGGGCAGAGTGTACATTAATGAGAAAAAATATATATATTTTTTTAATTTACCAAATGGCTGCAATGAAACAAAGAGTGAAAAATTTAAAGGGGTGTGAATACTTTCCGTACCCACTCTATGTCGTGTACGAGCTGCACTGGCAGGAGAGGGCTTACTAGGGGCTCGCCTTTCACCCTGGGGGATCTGTGGGGAGGCCACGTTTTGCTCTATACGGAGTTGAACTTCTATCATGTCTCCAGCAAGAAAGAAAACAATTTATTCCAAAGACATGATGTTTCAAGATAGAATAACATGGGCGGTGACGTGTGAGCTCCGATGAACGAGCGATGAGTGAGCTCTGACGAGCGGTTAACAAGTGAGCTCCAACCAGTGGGCGACGCACGAGCTCCGATGAGGGGAGATGTGTGAGTGGGTCACCCTCCCAGGGCTGTGGGGTACTCGGTACCGGGCCGGTGTCAGGGGGATGTGTCACAGCAGCGGTGACCCGGTCCGTGACCCTGGGCGCCCAAGCAATGGGGAGATGTAGTTAATGGTAGGATAGTTTGTGACGCCACCCGTGGTGTTTGGCAAGTACGGTGTTAGGCCAACGCTGCATACAGATCTGCTGGGACTGATGGTAGAGTGCAGCTTAGATGGTAAAGCTCCCCACAGGTGGAGCTGTAGTCCCAGGGCAGAGTGGATGTAACCAGCACGGGGATGTAGCAGTGCTGGAAGCGTAGGGAACAGACAAGACACAGCGGTTGTAGTTTCTGTAGCTTTACTGAGTATATGCAGTCCAGAGTCCTGATTACAGATGGTATTGGGGCAGGTTAGCCTGGAAGCAGATCAGGATTCTCTCTCAGCAGATGGACTGTGCAGTCTCCTTCCTAGCACTTTGTAGTGTGAAACACTCCAGTACTTAGTTACCCTGGAATGCCTCTCTTCAGATGTTCCTAGAACTCTACTTGTATGACAGACAGCTGTAGCCTCTCTCGGGGACTCCTCTCCTGAGTCCTGGCTCACTAGTCAATTGCTGTTGTGTCCCAAGTCTTTGTTGGGAGCAGGGCATTTACAGCCTCCTACTCCTCTGGTATCTGTGGTAGGACCGTCAGTATCCGTACCACCGTGGAGACCAGGCTCCAGTTCTGTGTGCTCTCAAGCTGAGGGAGCTCGCCTTCTGCAGCTCAACCTCTCAGCTTCGCACCTCCCATCCGCACACTTCACCCTCCACAGACTATCTGACCCTTCTTCCTCCTTGCCCGCAGAGGACACTCCTCTCCAGAATCCTGGTTCAGAGTTCCCCCTGCTGGCCCGGAGTGGAACTGTGTTGCATGCATTAGGTTAACTGCTGGAGAGACCCATCACTGCTTCCAAGCCTGGCATTTACCCTCCCCTGGAGGAAGGCAAAGCCAGTGTGGCGACCATACTCCTGAGGGCGCCACATGAGCTCCAACGAGCGGGCGACACGTGAGCTCTGACGAGCGGGCGAGGCGAGAGCTCCAACGAGCGGGCGACGCGTGAGCTCCAATGAGGGGTAGATGCGTGAGCTCCAAGGAGGGGGCGACGCGTGAGAGCTCTGACAAGTGGGAGTTTTGTGAGCTCCGACGAGCGGGAGATGTGAGTTCCGACGAGCTGGGAGCTCTGACAAGTGGGCGTTTTGTGATTTTCGATAAGCGGGTGACGCGTGAGCTCCGATGAGCAGGAGATGTGTGAGTTCTGACGACCAGTCGAGCTGGGAGCTCTGATGAGCGGGCGACGCGTGAGCTCCGATGAGCGCGGCTCCTGCACTTCCATCTCTCCATTGTAAATGTTCTGTAGATTGTGACTCTCTATATCCAGGCCCGTGTGTACATTGAGCTGTGTGCGGCTGGTCGGCACTCGGGACGCCTGAGGACAGGGATGCCGACTCTCCAGAGACTACTGGACAGTCTGGAAAAATAGAGACCTTTATTCTGTTGTGTGTAACAAATATAGATACAATTTTTTTTTGAATCTGGAGAAACCTGCGCGGAGTCCAACGATGATCATCCATGACAGATGACAGTGCCAGCAGCTGATCTGAGTTCTACATTATGGCTGCAGCGTGCTATCACTAATAATATCAATCATTTATTACAGTTTTCCATTGTGTCTGTAAAACATGTCGACTGTCAATGATTTTGCAATAACTTGTTCTGAAAAGAATAAAATATCGAGTTGGCAACAGCTGTGAGAGCTGCACAAGACAGAACTGGGCGGCCAGGATCACGCACCATTTGTGATGATGTTTTTACTTTCTATTTTTTCTTCTTTTTAGATCCATTTTCTTGAAAAGGCGCCAAAATGTAACATCTGTTTCCTGCATGAAAACTGACTGTTGTAAAGCAGAATTACCAACTCTCATGGTGAATTGCTCCAGAAGAAGGAGGACCTCCTGGACTCCAGAAGGAGTAGGAGAATCTCCAGGGCACCAACAACTGGAAACCTCCGGAGGGAATCGTGTGCTTGCTCCATCACTAAACATCATTTGTGCTTTATAGGCGCCGTGCAATGGGGCGAGGAATAGATATGGTTTCAAAAAGACAATGTATTTGCTGGCACCCAGGACCTACTGAAGATCCTACATGAAAAGGAGACAAGTGTGCCCCGACACCTGGGCTACACGGATGGTCTGATCATAGGAACCTAATGTCACCTTTCCATGGAGAATCACGCTGCAGTCTGAACCAAATTGTCCTCATAAAGGCTCCCATGGACAAAGTCAATGAGTCTGAGCTTAAGAGCCAGAAGCGTACATCATAAACAGAGTGAAGAGACAAAGGTGTAGTCAGATCACAGACTAGTGTCAGAATTCCAAGGTCAAAGTTCATCAAGGCACAAGAGGTCATACAAATGGGTAGCCAAAAAGCAAATCCAAGGTCCGGCAACAAAGATCAAGAGCAAATACACCCCTGAGCTGAAAGCCAAAAGGCCAAGCAATCACCCTGAAAAGGCGACCCCTGGAGGATTTCCAGCAGGTCCAGCCTAATTAGGTTACAAGGAAAATCCACTAAACCTCTCCTCTGCCCCCTACAGACACCTCCAGATTCCTCTGTTCTTCTTAATACTCATTGGTCTCCTCCATACTTCTCTGTTTCCTGCAGACTCCCCTGTTCTCCTCGTCCAGATTCCTCATGGAGCACGTTATCTTTGGGAGAACAAAAGTATGGTCTATTGGGAATGTCTGCTGATCCTCCCTACTGTACATCGGTGTCTCATGGAGACCTTACAGTTCTTACTCTCTTTTTGATTATCATGGCGTCATGTTACGATGTTACGATGTTGCTCATACTTTCCCACTCTTGCCAGAGTTTCCCTGTAAGGTGATTTTTAGTAATGTTTGCATTTCCTCAACCAAAACCTCAGTAAAAACACTTACAAAATAAGTGTCATAAACTGTGAACAAACCCTAACAAACAAAAAAACAACATAAAAATAAACACACAAAAAGTAGGGTTAAAACTGAAAAACACAAAAAAACCTCCTGTATCCCTGACATGGATTTCTCATGAAGATGACATTAGATTTTCCCAACTCCTTGTGAACATGCCCTTGCTCTCCATTATGATTCCATTCTGTGCAGAACCGATGTCCATGAACACAACTGCGGGAAAGTCTGTGATGCAGCAGAGCTGTGTGTGTTCCAGCAGCGGGCCGGACTCGTGCTGTTGCAGATCTGTGTTACACTAATGGATCCCAGGTGTGGTGGCTCCAGTGACCGTTCACACATCTGCACATCATCACGAATTCTGGCCGGTGTCCACGGCGGTGACCTTGAGAGGTAGCGCCCTGATCTGGAGCCGATTCGTGGAAGTAACAGGATGAAGGTTAAGTAATCACATTGTTTCTCTGCACAAATCGCAGCCCCACAGCGTAAGGAACTCGCAAACTGTAAGTGAATGTAAAGAGACACCAGACCTCTGCTGTCAGTCAAAAATGGATCAGACATGGAGGCTTTTGAGGTTCGCCGGCCACTGACGAGTGATCTGAGAGAATACAATGGGAGTAACGTTAATGTGTCGTTTTCTTTAGGAAGCCACAGCCTGAACACAGCGGAGGTCAACCACTAGGTGTCTCCCTTCTGTGTAATGTGATATCCACTGCCTGTTGTTGAGTGTAATCTATCTGTAGCAGCAGAGACACCGAAAGTGAACACAGGAAGTGTGGACGTGTCTATATCAGTCAACAGGAAGAGTGGGCGGGTCTATATCACTCAACAGGAAGTGTGGGCGGGTCTATATCACACAACAGGAAGTGTGGGTGTGTCTATATCACTAAACAGGAAGTGTGGGCGTGTCTATATCACACAACAGGAAGTGTGGGCGTGTCTATATTACAACAGGAAGTGTGGGCGTGTCTATATCACACAACATGGAGAGTGGGCGTGTCCATATCACACAACAGGAAGTGCGGGTGTGTCTGTATCACTAAACAGGAAGTGTGGGTGTGTCTGTATCACAACAGGAAGTGTGGGCGTGTCTATATCACACAACATGGAGAGTGGGCGTGTCCATATCACACAACAGGAAGTGTGGGCGTGTCTATATCACAGAACATGAAGAGTGGGCGTGTCCATATCACACAACAGGAAGTGTGGGCGGGTCTATATCACTCAACAGGAAGTTTGGGCAGGTCTATATCGCAAAACAAGAAGTGTGGGTGTGTCTATATCACAACAGGAAGTGTGGGCGTGTCTATATCACACAACATGGAGAGTGGGCGTGTCCATATCACACAACAGGAAGTGTGGGCGTGTCTATATCACAGAACATGAAGAGTGGGCGTGTCCATATCACTCAACAGGAAGTGTGGGCGGGTCTATATCACTCAACAGGAAGTTTGGGCAGGTCTATATCGCAAAACAGGAAGTGTGGGTGTGTCTATATCACACAACAGGAAGAGTGGGTGTGTTTATATCACTCAACAGGAAGTGTGGGTGTGTCTATATTACACAACAGAAAGTGTGGGTGTGTCTATATCTCCCAACAGGAAGTGTGGGCGTGTCTATATCTCCCAACAGGAAGTGTGGGTGTGTCTATATCACTAAACAGGAAGTGTGGGCGTGTCTATATCACACAACAGGAAGTGTGGGTGTGTCTGTATCACTAAACAGGAAGTGTGGGTGTGTCTATATTACAACAGGAAGTGTGGGCGTGTCTATATCACACAACATGGAGAGTGGGCATGTCCATATCACACAACAGGAAGTGTGGGCGTGTCTATATCACACAACATGGAGAGTGGGCATGTCCATATCACACAACAGGAAGTGTGGGTGTGTCTGTATCACTAAACCGGAAGTGTGGGTGTGTCTATATCACAACAGGAAGTGTGGGCGTGTCTATATCACACAACATGGAGAGTGGGCGTGTCCATATCACACAACAGGAAGTGTGGGTGTGTATATATCACTCAACAGGAAGTGTGGGCGGGTCTATATCACTCAACAGGAAGTTTGGGCAGGTCTATATCGCAAAACAGGAAGTGTGGGTGTGTCTATATCACACAACAGGAAGTGTGGGTGTGTTTATATCACTCAACAGGAAGTGTGGGTGTGTCTATATTACACAACAGAAAGTGTGGGTGTGTCTATATCTCTCAACAGGAAGTGTGGGCGTGCCTATATATCCCAACAGGAAGTGTGGGCGTGTCTATATCTCCCAACAGGAAGTGTGGGCGTGTCTATATCTCCCAACAGGAAGTGTGGGCGTGTCTATATCTCCCAACAGGAAGTGTGGGCGTGTCTATATCTCCCAACAGGAAGTGTGGGCGTGTCTATATCTCCCAACAGGAAGTGTGGGCGTGTCTATATAACTCAGCAGGAAGTGTGGGCGTGCCTATATATCCCAACAGGAAGTGTGGGCGTGTCTATATCTCCCAACAGGAAGTGTGGGCGTGTCTATATCACTCAACAGGAAGTGTGGGCATGTCTATATCACTCAACAGGAAGTGTGGGCGTGTCTATGTAACTCAACAGGGTGTGGGCATGTCAATATCGCTCAAAAGGAAGTGTGGGCATATCTATATCTCTCAACAGGAAGTGTGGGTGTGTCTATATCACTCAGCAGGAAGTGTGGGCATGTCTATATCACTCAACAGGAAGTGTGGGTGTGTCTATATCACTTAACAGGAAGTGTGGGCGTGTCTATATCACTCAACAGGAAGTGTGGGCATGTCTATATCACTCAACAGGAAGTGTGGGCGTGTCTATGTAACTCAACAGGGTGTGGGCATGTCAATATCGCTCAAAAGGAAGTGTGGGCATATCTATATAACTCAACAGGAAGTGTGGGTGTGTCTATATCACTCAGCAGGAAGTGTGGGTGTGTCTATATCACTCAGCAGGAAGTGTGGGTGTGTCTATATCACTCAGCAGGAAGTGTGGGCATGTCTATATCACTCAACAGGAAGTGTGGGTGTGTCTATATCACTTAACAGGAAGTGTGGGCGTGTCTATATCACTCAAGAGGAAGTGTGGGCGTGTCTATTTCACTCAACATGAAGTGTGGGTGTATCTATATCACTTAGCAGGAAGTGTGGGCGTGTCTATATCTATCAACAGGAAGTGTGGGCGTATCTATATCTATCAACAGGAAGTGTGGGCGTGTCTATATCTCTCAACAGGAAGTGTGGGCGTGTCTATATCTCTCAACAGGAAGTGTGGGTGTGTCTATATTTCAGTAGGAGGTGTGGGCGGGTCTATATCTGGGCAGGAAGTGTGAGTGGGTCTGTGTCACAGTACAGGAAGTGGGGGAGGGTCTTCATCTTTTTACAGGAAGCAGGAGGAGCATTAGTGCGGGGCTAGCAAAGAAAGCTGAGACGGAAGTTCCAACACCTTTAGTGCTGGCAGAATGCTGATTAGGAAGATGAATCACCACTGTCCTTATAGCGTGTTACAATGTGTTAGTGCTAATAACGTATCACACATAAGCACGGCTCCCACATCTGCTCATCTCTCATGTATGTGGATGTTTCTCTTGTTAGGGCTGGCATGAAGGTGGAGTGCAGGTGGTAATAAGTGGCATCCGCTCTCGCTGCTGATCCCATCTCCTAGCACTGTGTAGTCATTATCTGTGCTGTATGCGCTGCTCTTGGCTGCAGCCGCACAAATAAACAGTTTACTTTGTGTTCATCTGCAATGAATTCCTCTGCTTGGTGTGTTGTGTCCCTTGGCTCGGGGCCATGTGTGCGCTGATCTGGCCTATGACCCCAATCTAACAGTGAAAAGCTTGTTAACAACCAGGGTGTCCTGTGTGGTGCCGGCTGGTGCTGATCAGGATGGGGCCCATGATGGCTCCCAACCAGGATAAGGACCTGAAGGAGGGAAAGTGGGGGAAACAAAACTTCAAAGAGGACGTGAATATGAAAGACCGCTGATCCGACACCTATCATGCTGAACCTCAGAAGGCGGCAAGGGAGACATTTGACAGTGAGAGATTTTATCATTCTGATCACATATCAAACAAGAAAACTTTCCAAAAGTTCTCAGAAGCTACTACATTTCCTAGTTTCATGATAAATAGCTGCAAATCCATTGCATAGAGAAATAAACTTACATGATATAATTACCTAAACCCGCCATTAGGGGGAGCTCCCTGTATACAGAGATACATGATAAGTTCCTGTCTGCAGCCACCACTAGGGGGAGCTCCCTGTATACAGAGATACATGATAAGACCCTTTCTGCAGCCACCACTAGGGGGAGCACCCTGTATACAGAGATACATGATAAGATCCTGTATGGAGCAACCACTAGGTGGAGCTCCCTGTATACTGACATACATGATAAAATCCTGTCTGCAGCCACCACTAGGGGGAGCTCCCTGTATACAGAGATACATGATAAGATCTTGGCTGCAGCCACCACTAGAGGGAACTCTCTGTATGCAGAGATACATGATAAGATCCTGTCTGCAGCCACCACTTGGGGAGCTCCCTGTATACAGAGGTACATGATAAGATCCTGTCTGCAGCCACCACTAGAGGGAACTCCCTGTATACAGAGATACATGATAAGACCCTTTCTGCAGCCACCACTAGGGGGAGCTCCCTGTATACAGAGATGCATGATAAGATTCTGTCTGCAGTCACCACTAGGGGGAGTGCCCTGTATACAGAGATACATGATAAGATCCTGTCTGCAGCCACGACTAGGGGGAGCTCCCTGTATGCAGAGATACATGATAAGATTCTGTCTGCAGTCACCACTAGGGGGAGCTCCCCGCATACAGAGATACATGATAAGATCCTGTCTGCAGTCACCACTAGAGGGAGCTCCCTGTATACAGAGATACATGATAAGATCCTGTCTGCAGCCACCACTAGGGGGAGCTCCCTGTATACAGAGATACTGTCACGCCTACCTCCTATTCCACGGCTCCTGCTCTCCCTGCGGCTTCTGCTCTGGCCGCCTCTGCTGCGGCTCCTGCTGTCCCTGCTCCTGCGCCACTGCTCTGGCCGCCTCTGCCGCAGCTTCTCCTGTCACAGCGCCAGCGGCTCCTGCCGCCTCCCGTGTCTCCACGCCGCCCAGGGCTTCCCAGCGCTCCGGCTCTCTCAGCCCGCCCCCACTGCAGGCGCCTGTCAATCAGCCTCCTCCCTTCCTGTCCTGCGGCCGGTGTCTGTCCCCTGTCAGGTACGCAGGCGCACATCAAGGCACGCCTCTCCCAGACTGAGCCACCCTATCCCTTGGCCTCCATGATGCTGGTGCACCCTGACCCGGAAATCCTGCAGGGTGTCCTATATCAGGCAGTCTCACCCCTTGCTCTGAGCCTGACTATCAATTATGGTTCATACTTGATCTCGGGTCCACGTTCTCCTGCGTTTCCTCTGTCCCTGCGCTTTGTACCCTTCCTGGCCTCCGCTTGTCCTCCACCTGTGACCTCTCTGTGTTCCCTTCTAGGTCCGGTCCATTCCAGCTTGTGTCCGCCTGTTCCAACATCTTCCCCAGAGCCTGTTCCTGCCACCTCCCTTACCGTCAACCTCCGTCCCCGTGGCTACAGCAGTCTCCCCTGTGGTCGTCGCCATCTCCCCTCTGCCCGCCAGCATGTTCCCCGCCTGTGTTTCCCTCCGGCTGTTCCCAGGTATCAGCTTCCACGGCGATAGTCTCCCCTGGGCCTGCCCCTAACGCTCCCTGTATAGGGGGTGCTAAGCCTGGCCAGCTCGCCCAAGGGAGGTTCGTCGTCGCGGTCCTGAGAGTCCACTCCCGGAGCACTCCAGTCTCACAGAGTGCTCCGGTCTCACAGAGTGCTAAGCCTGTCTGCAGCCACCACTAGAGGGAGCTCCCTGTATACAGAGATACATGATACGATCCTGTCTGCAGCCACCACTAGAGGGAGCTCCCTGTATACAGAGATACATGATAAGATGCAGTTCGCAGCCACCACTAGGGGGAGCTCCCTGTATACTGATAGAATCATAGAATCGTAGAGTTGGAAGGGACCTCCTGGGCCATCTGGTCCAACCCCCTGCTCAAAGCAGGATTCGCTAAATCATCCCAGTCAGATGTCTGATAGAATCATAGAATCGTAGAGTTGGAAGGGACCTCCTGGGCCATCTGGTCCAACCCCCTGCTCAAAGAGATACATGATAAGATCCTGTCTGCAGCCACCACTAGAGGGAGCTCCCTGTATACAGAGATACATGATAAGATCCTGTCTGCAGCCACCACTAAGGGGAGCTCCCTGTATACAGAGATACATGATATGATCCTGTCTGCAGCCACCACTAGAGGGAGCTCCCTGTATACAGAGATACATGATAAGATCCTGTCTGCAGCCAGCACTTGGGGGAGATCCCTGTATACAGAGATACATGATAAGATCCTGTCTGCAGCCACCACTAGGGGGAGCTCCTTGTATAGAGATACATGATAAAGATCCTGTCTGCAGCTACCACTAAGAGGAGTTCCCTGTATACAGAGATACATGATAAGATCCTGTCTGCCGCCACCACTAGGGGGAGCTCCCTGTATACAGAGATACATGATAAGATTCTGTCTGCAGCCACCACTAGAGGGAGCTCCCTGTACACAGAGATACATGATAAGTTCCTGTCTGCAGCCACCACTAGGGGGAGCTCCTTGTATACAGAGATACATGATAAAGATCCTGTCTGCAGCCACCACTAGGAGGAGTTCCCTGTATACAGAGATACATGATAAGATCCTGTCTGCAGCCACCACTAGGGGGAGCTCCCAGTATACAGAGATACATGATAAGATCATGTCTGCAGTCACCACTAACGGGAGCTCCCTGTATACAGAAATACATGATAATATACTACAGCAGGCAGGAAGGTGCAGTGGGGTGGCCAGAGGGAGATGTCAGGCAACTGTTCCTCTGATCACCCACTTGCATGAAGTTCTCAGGCAAAAGGGTCAGGTGTTCCCCAGTCTGGCAGTTTTTTAAAGAAAGTACAAATGATAAATGGTCATTTGCAACCTGTGCCAGACCAAGATCAGGGTACGGCAGGGTTTATTGCCTTACAGTTCTTGCTGCTGCCAGTTAAAACCAAGAGTTTTTAAGGGCCACATCTATTATTTTCCTTTTAATACTGCTGTTACCTGCCTTGATTGCAGGGAGAGTTGGTTGGTTGAGTAGGGATAGTATACTATTAGATGCTTATAAGCAGATCTATTGGCCTACACTCCTTTCATAGGTCTACTGCTATGACAAGCTTAAAACAAAAGTCGTTTTCAGGGCTACAAATTTAATTTTCCCAAATAATACCATAAAGTTTGCAGGGATTTATTATCTAAATAATTCAAAATGCTCAAGGCACGCAGGAAAGGGAAGGAGAAGTGGACGTCCTGCTGATGGTGCACGCAGAGGCCGTGTCCCTGCTGTGGGAGTGGGTCTAGAAATCCAACTCTTATTAAAATTGTCAAAAAAGTGACTGAGTCCCTCCTCTACATCTCTTCCAGGGTTTATTGCAATCCCTCCTTTACATTTTTGCTAGGCCTTGTGCTAAGTTCTTTAGCAGTGCATTAGTGCCACTGTTGATAACTGACTCACCTCGCACTGCCTGCGTGCATAATTCCTCCTGTTCCGCGGCTGGGCCGCTGACGCGCTGCCAGTCTCTCTCTTCATCTGCACTGCTCTAACCCTCTGCTCTTTGCGAGTTACAGTGAATGCGGCCTTCTCCATCCCATCGTTGTTTTCTGTTGTTTCTTCACTTTTTAACACAGCAATGGTGGTAAGATGCTCACGCTCCACACAGTCATCACTCAGCACGTCAACAGCTTTACCTTCATTCAAGTCAAGTTCTTGCTTTTTCCCATTGTGGAGACACGGCGGGTCAGTGAGTGCTCTCGATCGCTAGCCGAAACTGCATGGACCAGGGATCGTCCCGCCTAATGCCCGCTCTCCCTTTACACATGGGCATAACACTACTCAGACAACACACGGTGAGGGTAAACAGTGTGGCAATACTTTATTGAACCACAAAACAGGCAGATAACAGATAGAACAGTCCAAGAAAAATACCCAAGATGGTGCCCATTACAGAGTCTCACCCTTACGCTGACTTGCTGGGATAATGGCGGCTGTTACTTCAGAGCTTCCAGGGTCGACTACCCCACCTGTGGCACACACTGAGAGGAGGTAACGACAAGTGTAAGAAGATGACAGTCCATTGAGGTACAAGGCTAGTTGACTGGAGGGTCACAACCTGGCTTCTCCGAACATCTCCATGGAGTTGGGTGACCAGAGGGTCCCAATCCTCACTTTCTCCAAACATATCCCTGGTTCAGTGATGGTGGATGGAGCAGATCTGCATTTTTCCAAGCAGGGCTGAGGTCCCCTAGGTTGTTTCCTGTAGAATGATAGATTTGTGTCTGTCGTGATGGAGCCATGATGTATTGGCAGCTGTCCTGTAGGATCCCAAGGATGTTTGGATGTCTTGGCAGAATCTCTGTCTGTCTCTCAATCTCTCTCTCTCTCTTAGAGGCATATCACCTCTTTATGTTTAGCAAGTGTCCTTCAGTCCAGCATCAGAGATAAGGGGAAGAATGGTGATGACCAAGTCACATTGTTTGATTATGTAAGCTATTTGCATAGTTTTTCCTCCTCTGTTTGGGATTGCCAACAAACTGTCTATCATGGACAATGTATGTAATCAGCATATCAGCAGACATCATCGCTCAGTGGCCATGCATTACTGTTTTGCATAGGTAACGGAATATAAACTGTAGGAGATAATATTAGAGGTAGATATTTTTCCTACAAGAAGAGTCAATACTTCAGACAACAGTTTATGATTCTGGTCCTACACAATTTACATCTGGTTAATTAAGATACAATGCTGTGTCGACACACACCAATATGTCAGCATTGTGTGATGGAAAGGAGTGTTCCTTCTGGTCACATACATCTCTTCCACAGCCCACAACGTCCATATGTCATCAGTGTGACATATACCGGTGCCTGAGAAAAGCAGTATGGTTGGCGCTGTTTCCAGGCTCCGAGTGCTGAAGGCAGCTCTCATCATTGTCCCCTCTGTCTTCCTGAGATCAGCACAACCAGGTGACAATGGTGGTAGTTGTATTCCGCACTCACTATGTACATCATATGCAAAATAAAGAGCTAAATAAAAAAAAATTGCCGATGGCTCCAGCATAATTTTGATAACCAGCAGAGGGAAGCCCATTTTCTCACCCAACCTTCCTGTCCCGATTACTAGGGGACCGCAGCAGCACAGCACTATTGAACCAAGAGCAGTGTCAAAAGGTTGTTGGTTGGATAGTGGATAATGCTTCCAGTCACTGTGTCGCCACCAACACCACCCTGTCTTCCACACGGTCGTCTCAGTAGCCATCAGTCTGGACCGCATATTCCTCACCCTGCTCCTCCTTCCTCCCACCATGCCGAGTGCCTGAATCATAGAATCATAGAATCATAGAATCGTAGAGTTGGAAGGGACCTCCTGGGCCATCTGGTCCAACCCCCTGCTCAAAGCAGGATTCGCTAAATCATCCCAGTCAGATGTCTGTCCAGCCTCTGTTTGAAGACTTCCATTGAAGGAGAACTCACCACTTCTCGTGGCAGCCTGTTCCACTCATTGATCACTCTAACTGTCAAAAAGTTTTTTCTAATATCTAATCTGTGTCTCCTCCCATTCAGTTTCATCCCATTGCTTCTAGTCTTTCCTTGTGCAAATGAGAATAAAGTTGATCCTTCTACAATGTGACAGCCCTTTAGATATTTGTAGACAGCTATTAAGTCTCCTCTCAGTCTTCTCTTTTGCAAACTAAACATTCCCAAATCCTGCAACCTTTCCTCATAAGACAGGGTTTGCAGACCGGTCACCATTCTGGTCGCTCTTTTCTGAACTTGCTCCAGTTTGTTGATGTCTTTTTTAAAATGTGGTGCCCAAAACTGGACACAATATTCCAGATGAGGTCTGACCAAAGAGGAGTAGAGGGAAATAATGACTTCACGTGATCTAGACTGTATGCTTCTGTTAATACATCCTAGAATTGCATTTGCCTTTTTTGCTGCTGCATCACACTGTTGACTCATATTCAGTCTGTGATCTATTAGTATACCCAAGTCTTTTTCACATGTGCTGTCACTTAGCCCTATTCCTCCCATTCTATATATGCTTTTTTCATTTTTATTGCCCAGATGTAGTACTTTGCATTTCTCCCTGTTAAAAACCATTCTGTTAGTTGCTGCCCACTTCTCCAGTTTATTCATATCTTTTTGAATCCTCTCTCTCTCTTCTCTAGTATTAGCTATCCCTCCTAGCTTTGTGTCATCAGCAAATTTAATCAGTTTACCCTCAATTCCTTCATCTAAATCGTTGATAAAGATGTTGAACAATACAGGGCCCAGGACAGAGCCCTGTGGCACCCCACTTGAGACATTCTTCCAACTGGATGTGCAGCCATTTACGACCACTCTTTGGGTCCGATCACTAAGCCAGTTATGAATCCACCTAACAGTTGCCTTGTCCATTCCATACTTAGTCATTTTTTCAATAAGGATTGTATGAGAGACTTTGTCAAATGCTTTGCTGAAGTCAAGATATACTATATCTACAGCATTTCCTTGATCCACCCAATCAGTGATACCGTCATAGAAGGAAATTAAGTTAGTCTGACATGACTTATTAGTTACAAACCCATGCTGGCTCTGTTTAATCACTTCATTCTTATCCAGGTACTGACATACATGTTGTTTAATAATTTGTTCAAAGATCTTTCCTGGTATAGAAATCAGACTCACCGGCCTATAGTTGCCTGGGTCCACCTTCTTCCCCTTTTTGAAGATAGGAACAACATTTGCTCTTCTCCAGTCTTCTGGCACTTCTCCTGTTCTCCAAGAATTTTCAAAGATTATGGAGAGGGGTTCAAAAATTTCTTCTGCTATCTCCTTCAGTACTCTGGGGTGTAATTCTTCTGGACCTGGAGACTTGAATTCATTTAGGTTAGCTAAGTGTTTCCTCACTATCTTTCTGTTTATAGATATCCTGGATTCTTCTATTCCCTTAATAGGACAGTGAATAACAGTTGATGTTACATTTCCTTTCTGAGAGAAAACAGATGCAAAATAGGAATTTAAAAGTTCAGCCTTCTCAACATCCTGTCTTACCATTTCATCATTTTCATCCTGTAAAAATCCTATAGCATCTTTGACTTTTCTTTTACTTTTGACATATCCCCAAAATCCTTTATTATTGCTTTTGACATCTCTTGCAAGCCTCAATTCATTTTCAGCTTTAGATAATCTGATTTGTGCCCTGCAGGTTCTGCAGACAGCATTATATTCTTCTTTAGATATGTCTCCCTCTTTCCATTTTATAAACATTTTTTTCTTCCTTTTTAGCATGTGCTTAAGTTCTGTGTTCATCCATCCTGGTTTCCTTAAATGCTTCCTATTCTTCCCTCTTTTCGGAATTGTTAACAACTGTGCTTTGAGAATTTCATTTTTCAAGATTTCCCATCCTTCCTGGACATTTTTGTCTTTAAGGATATCCAGCCATTGGATCCCTCCAATTCTCTTTCTGAATCCCTTAAAATCTGCCTTTCTGAAATCTAACCTTGACGTCTGAGTCTTCACAGGTCTTCCTCCTCTAGTTATCCAAAATTCTAAAATAGCATGGTCGCTACCTCCTAGGGTCCCAGCCACTTTTACCTCCTCAACCATTTCCTCCCTCTTTATAAGGATAACTTTTCCCACACTTGGACACTCCGAAGAGCTGTTCACTTTACCATTTATAGATTTGGGCCTCTCGCCCGGTTCACTTGAAGCTGCACAAGAGGAGATGGCATGTAGCGATGCCCAAATATTTGAGCAGCCACGGTCACACAAAGGCGATGGTGGGAACGTGTCACAAGAAGACGATGATGATGAGACACAATTGCCAGAAAAGTCTGGAGGAGGACTAGGGTGCAGAAGTGGAAGACGAAGTGATGGATGATATAGGACCAGACCCAACCTGGCAGGGAGACATGCAGAGCGAGGACAGCAGCACACAGGAGGAGGGAGGCGTAGCACCCCAACAGGCAGGAAGAAGGAGTGTGGTGGCCTCAGACAGAAGGCGGGCAACCATTCCCCCTAACACCAGCATGACGGAAGTTGCCAGTCCAACTGTTAGGTCTTCCCAAGTCTGACTGTTTTTTAAAGACTCTGCCGATAACCCCAAAAAGGCCATTTGCACCATCTGCCATGCCCGCATCAGCAGCTGTAGCAAAACTATCAGCATGACCACCACCACCAGCATGATTTGTTGGCCGAACTCCAGGGTCCAGGAGCAGTGTCTGCAGGTGACACCACTGATTCTTCCACTGTTGTGTGTGCAAGCCAATCCCCAGTTCACCCAGCCTGTGACGATGCCTCCTGCCCTGCACCTGTCGTTACCCACACAGTCAACTAGCACCATTATCAAGCAGGTCCGTGTCCTTGTCCCAGCGCAGCCTTCAGTTATCCATACCCCAGTTCTTGGAACGCAAGCACACATAGGTATACACATGGCTATACGCTTCCTGATTTGGCCTCTTTGCTGTTGTCGTCCTCCTTCTCCTCATCCTCATCATCCTCCACCACTATATCACCATGGTGACCATGGTCCGTGATGCAACACCCACATTATTGTTGTAAAGGGTGTTCATGATGCCTGTAACCAAAATTTTTTGACAGTATGTTGCTGTATACCCCTCAGGGGGGAAATGTTTTTCAGCCCATACACTTACTGTATGGGCATTACAAGTATGGGAGACCCGCTTCTTTGAAAAGGGAACAGATTTTTAGGAGGCCCTCCTCCACGTCTCTTCCAAGGGGCATTGAAGTGCCTCTAAATTTGGGGCAGGCTTTGCATTCACTGCATAGGCAAACAGTATGGGAGTACCAACTTCCTAATAATGGGAACATTGCTTTCATGAGGCCCTCCTGTACATGTCTTCAAAGGGGTATTCGGGTGCGTGTTATTTTGGGCAGCCCTGCCACTCACTGAATAGGCAATAACAGTATATGAGACCCACTGTTTAATAATGGGAATAACAAAGCACAGCCAGCTGATGGCTCTCTAAGTATAGTGAGGGCTGACAGCTGGCCCTTTAAGAATAGTAAAGACAGCTTGATGGCCCTATAAAAATAGGCTCTGTGACTTTCAGAGTCCCTACTTCATAAATGAAACAGGATGTGTCTGATGATGAGTCACACACCACATTGAAAACAATGCTAAAGTTGAAAAATGCATAAAAAACGCTACGTGTAAACATAGCCCAAGTGGTGGAGGAACATTTTTGTTTTTGGTTATTTATTTTGCCTTATATACAAGTCATTACCCTGGCAAGGATGTTCCTTAACATATTTCCCAGGAAAATCCATTTTGGTTTCTTTTTTGTATGTTTTACTGTGTGTCTGTAAAAATGGCGAAAGACTCTGACAACATTGTTCACAGCTGTGCCCGGGAAGTCAGAAATGCTTCCAAGGGTCTTCCCCATGATGTTCCCATGTCATTTGAGCACTGTTCCCATCAATTTCCACTGTTTTAAGACCCCTGGATGGGGGGGAGATGCGGCGAAAATGCTCGAGTTCCCATAGACTTACACTGGGCTCGTTGCTCGGGTCGAGCACCACAGCATTCCAATATGATCGACCCGAGCAACGAGCACCCGAGCATTTTAGTGCTCGCTCTTCACTAATAATAACATTAGAAGTTATATTTTAGCCAAAAGCCTCAGTTTTTGCTGAATCTATACTTATTGGTATGTAGGGAGCTTTTGGTAATTGGAGGAATCTCCCGTTTATCACCCACATTTGTTGTATTACCCTGTAAGACATACCACGATTCATGATGCTCCGATATGGCAGAGAAATATCGGTATTGTACAATGCCAAAGATATCAATTCTTACATTACATGAGTGATCTCTATTGTAAATTCTACAGCAGCTCAGAAACCGGACAGTATATTCCTCCATACAGTATTATGGGCACCACATAGTCCTCCATACAGTATTATGGGCCTCACATAGTCCTCCATACAGATTTATGGGCACCACATAGTCCTCCATACAGTATTATGGGCCCCACATAGTCCTCCATACAGTATTATGGGCACCACATAGTCCTCCATACAGTATTATGGGCACCACATAGTCCTCCATACAGTATTATGGGCCCCACATAGTCCTCCATACAGTATTATGGGCACCACATAGTCCTCCATACAGTATTATGGGCACCACATAGTCCTCCATACAGTATTATGGGCACCACATAGTCCTCCATACAGTATTATGGGCAACACATAGTCCTCCATACAGTATTATGGGCACCACATAGTCCTCCATACAGTATTATGGGCACCACATAGTCCTCCATACAGTATTATGGGCACCACATAGTCCTCCATACAGTATTATGGGCACCACATAGTCCTCCATACAGTATTATGGGCACCACATAGTCCTCCATACAGTATTTTGGGCACCACATAGTCCACCATACAGTATTATGGGCACCACATAGTCCTCCATACAGTATTATGGGCACCACATAGTCCTCCATACAGTATTATGGGCACCAGTGTGAAGTCTCCACCATCAGTGATGGTTTGGGGAGCCATGTCATCTGCTGGTGGAGGTCCACTGTGTTTTATCAAGACCAAAGTCAGCGCAGCCGTCTACCAGGACATTTTAGAGCTCTTCATGCTTCCCTCTGCCGACAAGCTTTATGGAGATGGAAATGTCATTCCCCAGCAGGACTTGGCCCCTGTCCACACGGCCAAAAGTACCCAATACATGGTGTACACACAACAGTATCACTGGACTTGATTGGCAGCAAACTTGCCTGACCTGAAAATCTATGGAGTATTGTCAAGAGGAAGATGAGAGACACCAGACCCCACAATGCAGACGAGCTGAAGGCTGTGATCAAAGCAACCTGGGCTTCCATAACCTCTCAGCAGCGCCACAGGCTGATCGCCTCCATGCCACGCCGCATTGATGCAGTAATTGATGCACATGGAGCCCGACCAAGTACTGAGGGCATTTACTGATCACACATTTCAGCAGGACAACATTTCGGATTTTACAATCATTTTTCAGGCTGGTGTTATAAAGTATTCTAATTTACTGAGATAATGACTTTTGGGTTTTCATTGGCTGTAAGCCATAATCATCAACATTACCAGAAATAAACCCGTGACATAGATCACTCTGTGTGTAATGACTCTATAGAATAGAGGAGAGTCACTGTCTGTATTGAAGAACTGAAATAAATTCACTTTTTGATGATATTCTCATTTTGTCAGAAGGAAATGTAGGTTTCAAGAACCCCTGCTGCTTGTCAGCCCTTAACAGATGTACTAATATCACTGTTCAGGCCTCATGTGATCAGGCCTGAATCTAGAATCTCACACATCTCGTATAATCAGGCCTGAATCTAGAACCACCCATAGCTCCCTATCTCTCCTCATATAATCACATGTGAATCTAGAACCTCACACTGCTCTTCATTCCGATAATGCATTTTATATGTATCATTTTTATTTCCAAGTCTCCGGTAATTAGATGAGATCCTTTCCCTTCATTCTATTCACAGTAAACTAACACAGACGTCACCTGAGAAACCTATCCTGGATGCGTCGCTGTCATAGAGAAACATTTAAATCCATAGGACATCTCCAGAGAGGAGACATATCACATTGAACATATGAGATTAGTTATACCTGGGAAGAGAGAAAAACCTAACACTTCAATCTCCATTGAAGTAGGACTCCACATTGAACATATGGGATTAATCATATCGCTGAGGAAGAGAGAGACAAATTATAACTCGGGAGGTAAGAAAGAACTAACATCTCAACATCCATTGAAGTAGGAGCCTCCTGTAGTGAACATGTATTGGCAACAGAAGATTTGCTCTAGGTAAAAGACACCAAGACTGAGATTCGTTTACACAGAGGCGAGGATGTGCACTTCTCAGGTGTAAGCTTCCTTTGATTAAAGCTCCCAGACCTTTTGGAGTCAGTGGTCAGTGATGAATACTGAGGTTTGTATCAATCCAATATTCTTGGGAGATATGTTTTCACCGTCATAGTGAAGAGATGAACATAACACACTCATTCACATCACCATAAGGCCCACATAACCCCTCCAACTAAATAACGAAAAGATGGATGATGATATCCATGCCGTGCTTCATCTCTATAGACAGTTAAAATCACAATAAGAAAAAAGACAGCAAAATATGTCACGCCTGGGACCTACAGGAGCAAAGATATCCTGAAAATTGGGGATCTCATGGAATTCGAAAAGACCTAGCACATCCCACAACCAGCCCCAACATGAGCTCACTTAGGGGAGGTGTGTGCGTAACCTTGATCTAATGAAAAATAGAATTTGTGTTTGGTCACTTGTCAGTCCTGGAAGGTTCTGCCTATCTCTCCGGATTAAATATATAAAATGTAATATCTCTGTTCCTCTTGCTCTGTAAACCGCACCCCTAAAGCCATACGGCTACTTGTAACTGATGTCCAATGGGCCAGTGTAAAGGATTGGTGGTGGCAGCAAGTAGTTCCTTTTTCTGTTATTGTGTTGCCGGAAGTGACCATACCAGGATATATACAGTATATATATTTTGTTGCATGGCATCAGAGGTGTATATACCATACACTCACTGTGAGTTCTCCAATACCCGGCCTATTAGTGGAAGCAACTGCGGCCTCATCCGTCACTTGTCAGTCAATTGCATAATTGTCCTGATGACTGTAGGCAGTGGAGTTGCGTTCCCTTGACAAATAGGTGGCAGTGGTGGGTTCTGCATGACACCCCCCTCATAGCTGTTATCCATGACAAATTGGTGGTATTGGTGGAATCTGTGTGACCCCCCCCCGGCTGTGGTCTGTGATAGTCATTATATCAATACTGCCACTGATAAAATATTGATCTGGCCCCCAATCACCTCTTGCCTTGATTACTGGAACCCATTGCTGATTGATCAGTTAAGAAATTACACAAACTGACTCTGCTCCAACCAATCAGTTCTCGTGCTTCACCTGTGCTCTAGAATGCTTTACCTTGGGGCATCAGTCTAATTTCTAACATTCCCACAAGTGTGAAACTAATTTTTCAGAACATCATATTTTGTGCAGTTACAACCACAGCTTAAGGGCCCGTATACAGGCCCAGAAACAGGAATATCTTCATCTGCCACTTCACTGCACTTTGAAGTTTGTCCTTAGAGCTCCTCATGTCACAGATAATGTTTTACCTGTCCTGGCAGCTTCTCACGCTATTATTATTTGCTTCTTCCTGACTTTGACACAGATTCCTGCCAGTCTTGTGCCATGGTTCAGGCATCTGTCTCCTGCCCTCTACCTACTGCAGGGTATTCCCCGTGTGAAATGTTCTGGAAAAGAAATGATGAAATAATAAACACGGACACTAGCAATAGTTTAAGTGGCTGGTATACAGCAAGGACAGTCTGCTAGCTGCTAGCAACCACTTCAGCAGCACTTCCTTCACACGGACACAGTGAGGATACCACCTATCTGCGGCGCCATCTCATGGACAGCTCGTCAGTAGATCTTCTCTAGCTACCTGAATCCTCTTGCTGCCCATCACTCAGTTACCACGTTGCAGTTCCTCACACACAGGTACTTGTATCTGACTGCCTCAGAGGATGGTAATTCCCTTCACACTCAGGCCTCAGATGAGTCTTGTGTGTAAATCCTCACAGTCAAGAACAAGTCTCTGCCACTCTGTCCTGGCAGCTGCCTCATACAGGAGGGTTAGTCTCTTCTCCTGAGGAAGACTATAACCCCTGCAATGCCAGTTGGAGCTTTTCATATTCTCCTCTTTGGTCCTAACCAGTACCTGGGGTGGGACATCTTCTGGGCTCTCTCGCTTCCTGCTTGTGTCTGACAGCTTGGTAAGTTCCTCCCACTTTGGAGAATTAAGGCCTCATTCACATTAGATGATGTGTCCCCCATACACAGGAACACTCCGCCTGTGCTCTTGATTTCTGTATGAGAGCTGCAGCCTCCAGACCTGCGGAACATATATGGACGCTCACATCACCAACCCGTACATCACATGTGACCATACGTCTACCACTACCAGACATGGCACAGCCCTCAACAGGTGGCAAGTGGCCAACAGGTGGCAAGTGGCCCTCATAGTATTAAGACGGAAACAAGTCCACGCCGGACGCCTTAGATACACATCATTGGCTTAGATACACACTATTACTGGAAGTCATTTTATAAAGTTGACAGTCGGAACAGCAGAAATTGTTGGCTCACACCCCGAGTGATGGAAAAGTGAAGTGGACATGAAAAGCCGAGTGGATGTAATGAGTGGAAAGGTCCATTCCCCGGCTGCCCTCACTGGTGATAAATCAGGGAGCGGTGACAGCCTAATGTAGATCCTGGCCCTCATCTGCTCTGTGTCAACATGAGATGCAATAATCTGATGAGCTCTCCCTCACACCTAATGGAAGGATGAAATCTGCTGAATGGGGATTGTGCTGCCCTCCCCGGACCGCTCCCCGAGTGCAGCTGCTGCGCTCTGGACCGCTCCAATGGCCCAGAATAAAAGGAACCGTCCCTTTAGGAATCCCCCTCTCCAGATGAGAGGCCAATAATTGTACAGACTGTCTGACCCTGAGTGGTGTTGTTGTGGCTGGTCCTGTGGGGTCCCGCAGAGCCCAGAACCCTGTGACCCCTGTACAACACACGATGTATATATGTGACGGACGCTGAGAAACACAATGAGCATACTCCCTGCTGTAAGAAAGAGCAGTAGTCATATAAATAACATGGGGACTTAGACCCGAGTTCTGTTCTTGTGGATGGTCCTGTGGGGTCCCGCAGACCCCAGAACCTGTGACTCCCGTATACAATACACGATGTATATATGTGATAGAAGCTGAGAAACACAATGAGCATACTCCCAGCTGTAAGAAAGAGCAGTAGCCATATAAATAACATGGGGGACTTAGACCCGAGTTCTGTTCTGGTGGATGGTCCTGTGGGGTCCCGCAGACCCCAGAACCTGTGACCCCCGTATACAATACACGATGTATATATGTGAAGGACGCTGAGAAACACAATGAGCATACTCCCTGCTGTAAGAAAGAGCAGTAGCCATATAAATAACATGGGGGACTTAGACCCGAGTTCTGTTCTGGTGGATGGTCCTGTGGGGTCCCGCAGACCCCAGAACCTGTGACCCCCGTATACAATACACGATGTATATATGTGAAGGACGCTGAGAAACACAGACCTAAACTCTTCTTCTGTTCTGCTACTTTGTTACAATGTATCAGTGTTTACAAAACAGAGAATTGTCAGGACTGGATACAAATGTGAGAAATAATTTGGCTCCAGCGTTGTTAACCTCTTAGTGCACTATGAGGTACATATACATTATGGGGTGCCTTTACTATAGATTCCATATGTTACATGTAACTCGTGGGATCATAGGGCACAAAACCTGAGACAATGCGATTAGTGACAGCCAGAATCTCCCGGTAATGGCCTCTGATCCCGGCCCACTGCCCTCTATAAAGTCCTGGTCAAAGGTGATGGGCCAGGGCAGACAGACCATTGGGGCAACCTGTGCAGCCGCTCCAGATAAGGGGGTCACTATCACCTCCGAAGCAGGAGGAAGAGTGCATTATGAGGCGGCACTGGACAAAGGGCCCATATACTGTTCTAATACAGAGGCCATATACTGTTCTTATACAGGGGCCCATACACTGTTCCTGCACAGGGGCCCATATACTGTTCTTATACAGGGGCCCATACAGTTCCTCCACAGGGGCCCATATACTGTTCTTATACAGGGGCCCATACACTGTTCCTGCACAGGGGCCCATATACTGTTCCTGCACAGGGGCCCATATACAGTTCTTATACAGGGGCCTATATATTGTTCCTGCACAGGGGCCCATATACAGTTCCTGCACAGAGGCCCATATACTGTTCTTGCACAGGGGCCCATATACTGTTCTTGCACCAGGGCCCATATACTGTTCTTATACAGGGGCCCATATACTGTTCCTGCACAGAGGCCCATATACTGTTCTTATACAGGGGCCCATACAGTTCCTCCACAGGGGCCCATATACTGTTCCTGCACAGGGGCCCATATACAGTTCTTATACAGGGGCCTATATATTGTTCCTGCACAGTGGCCCATATACTGTTCTTGCACAGGGGCCCATATACAGTTCTTATACAGGGGCCCATATACAGTTCCTGCACAGAGGCCCATATACTGTTCTTGCACAGGGGCCCATATACTGTTCTTGCACCAGGGCCCATATACTGTTCTTATACAGGGGTCCATATACTGTTCCTGCACAGAGGCCCATATACTGTTCTTATACAGGGGCCCATACAGTTCCTCCACAGGGGCCCATATACAGTTCCTGCACAGAGGCCCATATACTGTTCTTGCACAGGGGCCCATATATTGTTCTTGCACCAGGGCCCATATACTGTTCTTATACAGGGGCCCATACACTGTTCCTGCACAGGGGCCCATATACTGTTTTTATACAGGGGCCCATACAGTTCCTCCACAGGGGCCCATATACAGTTCCTGCACAGAGGCCCATATACTGTTCTTATACAGGGGCCCATATATTGTTCCTGCACAGGGGCCCATATACAGTTCCTGCACAGAGGCCCATATACTGTTCTTGCACAGGGGCCCATATACTGTTCTTGCACCAGGGCCCATATACTGTTCTTATACAGGGGCCTATATATTGTTCCTGCACAGGGGCCCATATACTGTTCCTGCACAGAGGCCCATATACTGTTCTTGCACAGGGGCCCATATACTGTTCTTGCACCAGGGCCCATATACTGTTCTTATACAGGGGCCCATATACTGTTCCTGCACTGGGGCCCA
This sequence comes from Dendrobates tinctorius, assembly GCF_039654945.1. Taxonomy (NCBI): domain Eukaryota; kingdom Metazoa; phylum Chordata; class Amphibia; order Anura; family Dendrobatidae; genus Dendrobates; species Dendrobates tinctorius. The sequence goes on along the minus strand of NW_027361899.1, from coordinate 1,249,072 downwards.
TATACAGTTCCTGCACAGAGGCCCATATACTGTTCCTGCACAGGGGCCCATATACAGTTCCTGCACCGGGGCCCATATACTGTTCTTGCACCGGGACCCATGTATTGTTCTTGCACCGGGGCCCACACACTCTACTTGCACAGGGGTCTCTCCTGTCTGTGTTGCCACTGGCGATAGCTGCCTTACAAAGACACAACATTACCACCCAAATGGGGCCATTTAAAGAAACCTTGTCCTGCATATAATGTCCTAAGACTGCAGGATTGGTGCAAACAGATGAAACAAACTATATATATATTTTGTTGTTAATGATCAGACAATGGGGGCCGTTCATGCTCGCTGTACCTCGCCCAGCAGCAAAGAATTGATGGTAAAACGTTGAATGTGCCAACCATTGTTTTCCCTTTGCAGAGTTAAGCCCCCGTTACACATAGCGATATCACTAGCAATATCGCTGTTTTGTGACGTTGCAGTGATATTGCTAGCGATATTGCTATGTCTGATACTTACCTCCGACCGCTCCCCCGCTGCTCATCGCGCGAGAAGGTCCTGGGCCGTTTCTCGTCGGGCGCTTTCTGCTGGGCTTCCTGTGGCGCCAACGAGCGACGCGTGGACGCAGGCTGGAGGACGTCAGGATCGCCTCGTCTGACAGGTAAGTAGCGATCCCCGACCCCAGCGATGTCGCTGGTGAGATCTGCCTGTTTGGCAGCTCACTAGCGACCACTTAGCGATGTACCAGCGATCCTGACCGCGTCATATCGGTGTCGGGATCGCTGGTGCATCGCTAAGTGTAACGGGACCCTTAGTAATCATGCTGCGGATCAGGATGTTTCCATTCACTAACAGCAAGTAAAGATCTTGCATTAAAGTTGCACAACCCGCCCCTTTATTTCTGGCCTCTCCGCTCCCAGGTCTGTATGGTCTGACCCTACCCAGGTGGCACATGGACCCGCTCCAGTTGCGCTGACACTTTGCCTCTCAGACACACACATTTTTGCTCCTCGTGCCAGGATGTTACCTCTCATCTGACGGAGGATTTATCTGTGCCTACAGCCAAAAAGCCTCAAAACTGAAAGAAAGGTAGAGACTGAGTGAGGCCCATTCATGGGTTATGGAGTAATGGTTCTGTAGCTTCTGAAAAAGGGACACTGGCGAGCAGTACCGCACTGCATGGAGCTACGTCACTGCATGGAGCTGTGCCAGTGCATGGAGCTACATCACTGCATGGAACTAAATCACTGCATGGAGCTACTCCACTGCATGGAGCTACATCACAGCATGGAGCTGTGCCACTGCCAGGAGCTATATCACTGCTTTCATTTTCTTTCTCTCTCTGTTCTTTCTTTCTCTGTTTGTTCTTTCTCTCTCTCTGTTCTTTCTTTCTCTCTCTATTCTTCTTTTTCTCTCTGTTCTTTATCTCTTTCTGTTCTTCCTTTCTTTCTTTCTGTTCTTTCTTTCCCTCTCTCCTTTCTTTCTCTCTGTCTCTCTCTTTTCTTTTTTCTTTCTCTCAGTTCTTTCTTTCTTTTCCTCGGTACCAGCCACTGTGCCCATAATGCCAGCCACTGTGCCCTCAGTACCAGTCAATGTGTGATCAACAGTGCTAAATGGGTGCGGTTGGGCGTGGCCTAAAACTTCCGCAGCCTTTGGCCTTCTTTCCCTTTTTCAAAAGTTGGGGGGTATGGCTACATCACTGCACTGGAGCTATGCGACTAAACTGCCGCTACACCACTGCACTACACTGCCGCTACACCACTGCACTACACTGCAGCTACACCACTGCACTGCAGCTACACCACTGCACTGCAGATACACCACTACACTGAAGCTATGCTACTACACTGGAGCCACATAACTGCAGCGGAGCGGTTACACGACACTGGAGCTGTAGCATTACACCAGAGCGGTGATGATGCACTGAAGTTGCGCCACGACACTTGGGCGGTTATACTACACCGGAGCGGCACCACTGCACTAGCGGCACGATACTACATGAATCAGATAGAAAAAAGAATAGAGAATAATGAGAGTAGAAAGAGAACAAAGTGTGGGTCTCTTGGTGGATCCCGCAGTGATGTGTCACCCGTGCCCTTAGTCATGTTCTGCGTCTGATGAGTGGAGTAGTTTTGCTCCCAGGTCATGTGATGAGAGTAGTTCTTATATGAATGAATATACTGCTAAACTGTAAAGCGCTGCGGAATATGTTGGCGCTATATAAATAAAGATTATTATTATTATTATTATAATGGGAGCAGTCGGGGAGGATTTTTCCGCTGTTGTGTAACTTGCTGCTCCACTTTCAGGCGTCGGCCTCGCCCCGGCCCCGGGTGTGATGTAAGATTTCATCATGGAAGTCACGAGCCACTTCTGATATTACTTCCACCTCCTGCGATCATATCGGTTGCATTCTTGCGTGCAGCATCAATAGGGAAGAAACCGGTTTGTGCAGTGACCTCAGCGGATCAGCTGGAATATCGTCTGTCCTGACGTCGGTTGTCTCGGAGGTTACAGGAGTTCACATGGAGTCGGTTCAGGTTGGGCGAGTTGTGAGGCAGCGCCGTCCAAGATCAGCAGAGTCCACAACTCCAAATATCTGGCAGCAGATGGACCCGGCGCCGCTCATCAGCAGGTAGCCACGTCAGGAGACCACGGCCAACCCATCAATCCAGATACCCCTGCTACAGGGAAAGCCGGGTCATGACCAGTATGGACAGCGGCGATGGCAGACACCTAGGTTGCTACAACATGATACTTAGAGGGTGTCATCTGGATTCTTTTTTTACTAATTAGACTTAGAAACAGATACAATTGCTTTTTCTGTACATAATAATGAGGACAAAAGTCATACCTGAGCTTCTGTTCACAACATTTACATCTGTGCAGAGAGGGAGAGCGCTGTGACCATGCTCTGTGATCTGTGCAGAGAGGGAGAGAGTTATGGGCATGCTCTGTGATCTGTGTAGAGAGGGAGAGCATTGTGGGCATGCTCTGTGATCTGTGCAGAGAGGGAGAGCATTGCGGGCATGCTCTGTGATCTGTGCAGAGAGGGAGAGCATTGTGGGCATGCTCTGTGATCTGTGCAGAGAGGGAGAGCGTTGTGGGCATGCTCTGTGATCTGTGTAGAGAGGGAGAACGTTGTGGGCATGCTCTGTGATCTGTGCAGAGAGGGAGAGCGTTGTGGGCATGCTCTGTGATCTGTGCAGAGAGGGAGAGCGTTGTGGTCATGCTTTGGGATCTGTGCAGAGAGGGAGAGCATTGTGGGCATGTTCTGTGATCTGTGCAGAGAGGGAGAGCGTTGTGGGCATGCTCTGTGATCTGTGTAGAGAGGGAGAACGTTGTGGGCATGCTCTGTGATCTGTGCAGAGAGGGAGAGCGTTGTGGGCATGCTCTGTGATCTGTGTAGAGAGGGAGAACGTTGTGGGCATGCTCTGTGATCTGTGCAGAGAGGGAGAGCGTTGTGGGCATGCTCTGTGATCTGTGCAGAGAGGGAGAGCGTTGTGGTCATGCTTTGGGATCTGTGTAGAGAGGGAGAGCATTGTTGGCATGCTCTGGGATCTGTGCAGAGAGGGAGAGCATTGTGGGCATGCTCTGTGCAGAGAGGGAGAGCATTGTGGGCATGCTCTGGGATCTGTGCAGAGAGGGAGAGCATTGTGGGCATGCTCTGTGATCTGTGCAGAGAGGGAGAGCATTGCGGGCATGCTCTGTGATCTGTGCAGAGAGGGAGAGCATTGTGGGCATGCTCTGTGATCTGTGCAGAGAGGGAGAGCGTTGTGGGCATGCTCTGTGATCTGTGTAGAGAGGGAGAACGTTGTGGGCATGCTCTGTGATCTGTGCAGAGAGGGAGAGCGTTGTGGGCATGCTCTGTGATCTGTGCAGAGAGGGAGAGCATTGCGGGCATGCTCTGTGATCTGTGCAGAGAGGGAGAGCGTTGTGGGCATGCTCTGTGATCTGTGCAGAGAGGGAGAGCGTTGTGGGCATGCTCTGTGATCTGTGTAGAGAGGTAGAACGTTGTGGGCATGCTCTGTGATCTGTGCAGAGAGGGAGAGCGTTGTGGGCATGCTCTGTGATCTGTGCAGAGAGGGAGAGCGTTGTGGGCATGCTCTGTGATCTGTGTAGAGAGGGAGAACGTTGTGGGCATGCTCTGTGATCTGTGCAGAGAGGGAGAGCGTTGTGGGCATGCTCTGTGATCTGTGCAGAGAGGGAGAGCGTTGTGGTCATGCTTTGGGATCTGTGCAGAGAGGGAGAGCATTGTGGGCATGCTCTGGGATCTGTGCAGAGAGGGAGAGCATTGTGGGCATGCTCTGTGATCTGTGCAGAGAGGGAGAGCATTGTGGGCATGCTCTGTGATCTGTGCAGAGAGGGAGAGCGTTGTGGGCATGCTCTGTGATCTGTGCAGAGAGGGAGAGCCTTGTGGGCATGCTCTGTGATCTGTGCAGAGAGGGAGAGCTGTTGTGGGTATGCTCTGCGATCTGTGCAGAGAGGGAGAGCATTGAGGGCATGCTCTGTGATTTGTGCAGAGAGGGAGAGCATTGTGGGCATGCTCTGTGATCTATGCAAAGGGAGGGCGTTGTGAGCATGCTCTGTGATCTGTGCAGAGAGGGAGAGCATTGTGGACATGCTCTGTGATCTGTGCAGAGAGGGAGAGAGTTTTGGACATGCTCTGTGATCTGTGTAGAGAGGGAGAATGTTGTGGGCATGCTCTGTGATCTGTGCAGAGAGAGAGAGCATTGTGAGCATGCTCTGTGATCTGTGAAGAGAGGGAGAGCGTTTTGGGCATGCTCTGTGATCTGTGCAGAGAGGGAGAGTGTTGTGGGCATGCTCTGTGATCTGTGCAGAGAGGGAGAGCGTTGTGGGCATGCTCTGTGATCTGTGCAGAGAGGGAGAGCGTTTTGGGCATGCTCTGTGATCTGTGCAGAGAGGGAGAGTGTTGTGGGCATGCTCTGTGAGCTGTGCAGAGAGGGAGAGCTGTTATGAATGGGTCACCGAGGAGGAAAAACCTAAAAAAGCTGAGCCCAGAAAAACAAGAGAGGTTGGTAACTATGCAGATTGCAGATCCCTGATCCTAACCACACAACTAGCAGCAGTCGTGGAGCGTACCTACGATGAACCTAGACGCCTCATCACGGAGGGAGGACTAAATAAGCCTAAAGCAAGAAAAGGGGAAAACTAACTGCCCCAGAGCAGACCTCAAAGGAATAGATAGCCCCCACACATGTATTGATGGTGAAACAAGATGAAAACACAAACACAGGCAGGAAAATAGGCAGAGCAAACGATGGGGCCCAAACTAACTAGGAAGGACAGGAAAGGAAAGACACTGTATGCAAACTGCCCAAAACCCAACAAAATAAAGTCCAACACTTCTGATAACAAAATTAACCCTGAAGTCACTAGACTTTTCCCACTATATCAGCACTCTGAAATATTCTGAGACAGAGAAAAAAGAGGCCAATCTAATAAGGGACAAAAAGCAAATTGGCAAATACTGATAAATAAGTGTGGAAATTCAGCACAGCCCCAGCCGGGGCTGGCTGACCACACAAAAAACTGAATAGAACAACAAAATCAAGTGTGAACATTAGTAGAGAAACTTAGCTTGAGCTGACTGGAACAGAGCTGAGAACCAAGACCTGAGAAGCAGAAGGAATCACCAGCACCAGAGTAGGGCGTCGGCTGTCTTAAATCCAATCTGAGGTCCAATCATCATCCTCATTATCAGGTGGCAGATCTCTACTGATTAAATCAGCCTCACTACCTCCTGTTACCACCAGAGGGAGCCTGGAAGGAGAACTCACAACTGGTAGATCTGTGCAGAGAGGGAGAGAGTTGCAGGCATGCTCTGTGATTTGTGCGAAGAGGGAGAGCATTGTGGGCATGCTCTGTGATCTATGCAGAGAGGGAGAGAATTGTGGGCATGCTCTGTGCAGCGAGGGAGAGCATTGTGGGCATGCTCTGTGATCTATGCAGAGAGGGAGAGTGTTGTGGGCATGCTCTGTGATCTGTGCAGAGAGGAAGAGCGTTGTGGCCATGCTCTGTGATCTATGCAGAGAGGGAGAGCGTTGTGGGCATGCTCTGTGATCTGTCCAGAGAGGGAGAGCATTGTGGGCATGCTCTGTGATCTATGCAGAGAGGGAGAGTGTTGTGGGCATGCTCTGTGATCTGTGCAGAGAGGAAGAGCGTTGTGGGCATGCTCTGTGATCTGTGTAGAGAGGGAGAGCGTTGTGGGCATGCTCTGTGATCTGTGCAGAGAGGGAGAGCGTTGTGGGCATGCTCTGTGATCTGTGCAGCGAGGGAGAGTGTTGTGGGCATGCTCTGTGATCTATGCAGAGAGGGAGAGAGCTGTGACATCACCTATTGGTAACAGTAGTACAGGTATATCTTCCATTGTAATCCTGCCTGTGATGATAGATAACTGTGAAGAAGAGATTTCTACACAACAGACAGTGTCCGTCTATGGTGAGGCTCGGTGATCAGCAGGAAAACTGCAAAATTTCAAGATTTGTTTATTTTATCAACATTTAAAAAAAATTACAGAAAGATTAACACAAATACTTGATTCTGACGCTAGATCAGATTTTGATGACACTTTCTCCAAATAAAAAAAGTTGATCTGATTTGTTTATACTCTGAGATAATAATAAGAAATAATATTGGGGGGGTCGTTTATTTTTGGAGTATTTCCCTTTAAAAGGCTTGGGGGCACTTATTAGTAAAATTAAGCTGATAAGATTTTTAATTGTCGCACATTGCCTTCCAAATTGAATAATGCCCCTACACAGCCCGACACGCAGTATAAAGGCCCCACGATGTACTGATTGATGGAAATAATGCCTCTCCACGCTCCCGCGCTGCTCCGGTCAGTGCAGCATGCTCTGCAGCGCTGCTCCGCACAGCCGGCACAATGCAGTAACGTCAGCGTCATCTTTTGAGAAATGATGGCCTGTGCTCGACCTTACTAGAAGACCGCCATTATTTCTCACAGAACGGGGGGCGGCTCTGCGCGCTCACCTGCAGGAGAATGGGCGCCTCTCTCCTGACTAGTGCACAGCATCTAGGCCATTTAAGCAGCAACTAAGGACCCGGACACTACACGTCTTACATGGAACACGGGGGGAATGTGCTGAGTAGCAGCAATGCACACTGCAAGTGTAAGATAACAAGCAGGAAGGCGGGATGCAGTGACGGGACGCAGGCAGGGCAGGGGTTAACAGGTTTATTTACGGGGGAAATTACTCCACGCAGGGAGGTAACAGAGGTAAACGGTATTAAAGACACAGCACAATAATAACGGTACAAATACCCGACAAGTTGTGTACCAGGTATATCAGGAAGTCCTGACTCTGCAGCCTCTGCTGCGTGCTCAATAGCGCCTCCTTCTGGAGGTTGCTGTAGGCGTTGGCCTGTCTTCTGGTGACAGTGGTCGGTCTCCGGCACCTTCCACTGCTCCTTGTCCATATATTAACGTGGCTAATTAAAGGCACGGGCCACTATTTCCACTAGTAATGTCAGAGCAACTATCTACTGACCCAGTCAGGGCGCAAGTGTCCGTCTGGTATACGGTCTCTCTGGCGCAGCAGGTGTGCGGTACTCGCAGTCACGTAGGGCACAGCACCCAGTTCTCTGGCAGACACTGGACACACCCTGTACGTTCCGCTATCCCCGTTCCCCGTTGTTGGCGGCGGGTGGCAGCGCACGCTGGTCTGCGTGGCACTGCTCCGTGTGCATGGCTCTGCACTCTCTGGCCCGGCTTCACATGGCTCTGCACTCTCTGGCCCGGCTTCACATGGCTCTGCACTCTCTGGCCCGGCTTCACATGGCTCTGCACTCTCTGCACAGTGGTTCCTATCTCTGTCTCTCTCATCAGGTGCAGCACTGCCTGTCACTGCCCCAGAACTCTCTTGGGGGAAAGGCAGGACGCTCACCGTTCTCCCGGCTGCTCTCAGCGCAGCCCTCTGCATTCCAGTCTGCTAGCGCCAGATTCTGCAGCTTCACGCGCTTTTTCCCTTTATCCTGCCGACGCTGCACATTGTTTTCAGCTTCCCCCCACCCCCCTGTCACTTCAGGAAGCTCCGTCTCCCTCAAGCTTCCCCCAGATTGCAGGGGAAGCTCCACCTCCCTAATCCTCCCGGGGACAGAGGATGGAGCCTCTCACGTTCCGGACCCAGCATGCAGATACCTGTGGTCCGGTCCACCTTCCTACACAGCCAGGACAGGTGGTGAGGCTGGATTGTGACATTGCATATGGTGGTGCATCTGCACAAGCAGCGTAAAGTATCGATGGTCTACATCAGGGGTGGGGAACCTCAGGCCCCAGGGCCATTTACGGCCCTCGATGACCTTTTACCAGGCCCCCGAGAAGATTCTCAGGGACCTCATTCTTGGGCAGGGAGCTGTATTTTGATTGCCACAATCTCATTAATGTCTTCTTGCTCTCTTAGCACACACACAGTGTTCACTACTGAACATTGAAGGGCATGCAATGAAAGATTAAGTCATGAAACCAGTGCCAGAGTCAGGATGTACTTTGTGGGCAGAGTTTGTACGGCCCCCGAAGGATGGTATAAATATCCAAATGGCCCTTGGCAGAAACAAGATTCCACACCCCTGGTCTACATCATGCAGCAGCCAAACTGGAGCATGGGTTACTTTGGGATCCACATTGGAAGCTCATGAGAGACGCATGTGTCCTACTGCAGAGACATTCAATTTGTCATTAGGAAGAACAATGATGTCATTCATCTCACATCTATCTTGGGCAAAAAAGTTAAAGGATGCAATAGTAAATGCTGAGATAACAGCAACTTGTTCATGTTCATCGCCACCCTGGTGCTATTGGGGACCCTCAAGGTCAATGTTACATGTAGCATTGAGTATTGGAGAGGTGAATGAGAAGGATAGGCAGCTGGCTGATGTGGAGGGGGACAATGAGTTTTGCAAGGCTGAAACAGGGCATGAAGCTAGCAGAGTGAAATTGATGTCAATGACACTCAGCAATCATTGCAGTGGGGCATGAAACATGAAACGACGGGACCCTCAGTCATGCTACTGAGCATGAAAGCTGTATGTTGGATAAGATTGGGGGATGACGTGTATCTTTACCACAAAGCCAAAGGATGACTATTGGATAACCGTGCTGTTAGACCATTGCTATAAAAGTAAAATGGGGCAATTCTTTCGGCTTCTGAAAGAGTCCAAATTGGCTTATTACGATGAGGAGCTGTGTTCCTTGCTCTGCAAAGCTTTCACTGAGGGGACTCCTGACAAATGCACGTATGACCAGGAGACCCTCCGCTGCAGCCTGCAGATTGAGCGCTTCCCCGCCTCGGACAGCATTAGCCTACAAGGAGCTGAGGCAGCAGCGATTACAGCATTGATGACATTATGGACCAGATGTTTTATCTGCACGGATTGAACAATGAGCCTCAAGGATTCAGTCATACCTGGACTGTGTTCTTTCTCCAGCAGATAACCTGAACTCCGACCACATGGGTCAACAGACCCGACCAATCGTAAGAACTGGTCCACTTTACTGTGGGCGCACTGCCATGTCCAGCCGACGGCTTTGTCATGCCAGAGCGGACGGATCGTCCTCCACAGTTATCGGAATGAATCAGACATGGATCAGCGCCGACTTTCATTCAACCACAGCTGATTAGATTGTCCATAGCATCGGCCCGCCTGTCCATGGAATCGGCCCCCTGTCCATAGCATCAGCCCCCTGTCCATGGAATCGGCCCCCTGTCCATAGCATCAGCCCCCTGTCCATGGAATCGGCCCCCTGTCCATGGCATCGGCCCCAAGGCCATGGAATCGGCCTCCTGTCCATAGCATCAGCCCCCTGTCCATGGAATCGGCCCCCTGTCCATAGCATCGGCCCCAAGGCCATGGAATCGGCCCCCTGTCCATAGCATCAGCCCCCTGTCCATGGAATCGGCCTCCTGTCCATAGCATCGGCCCCAAGGCCATGGAATCGGCCTCCTGTCCATAGCATCAGCCCCCTGTCCATGGAATCGGCCCCCTGTCCATAGCATCGGCCCCAAGGCCATGGAATCGGCCTCCTGTCCATAGCATCAGCCCCCTGTCCATGGAATCGGCCCCCTGTCCATAGCATCGGCCCCAAGGCCATGGAATCGGCCTCCTGTCCATAGCATCAGCCCCCTGTCCATGGAATCGGCCTCCTGTCCATAGCATCGGCCCCAAGGCCATGGAATCGGCCTCCTGTCCATAGCATCGGCCCCAAGGCCATGGAATCGGCCTCCTGTCCATAGTATCGGCCCCCTGTCCATATCATCAGCCCCCTGTCCATGGAATCGGCCCCCTGTCCATAGCATCGGCCCCAAGGCCATGGAATCGGCCTCCTGTCCATAGCATCGGCCCCAAGGCCATGGAATCGGCCTCCTTTCCATAGTATCGGCCCCCTGTCCATATCATCAGCCCCCTGTCCATGGAATCGGCCCCCTGTCCATAGCATCAGCCCCCTGTCCATGGAATCGGCCCCCTGTCCATAGCATCAGCCCCCTGTCCATGAAATCGGCCCCCTGTCCATATTATCAGCCCCCTATGCATGGCATCGTCCCGCCTGTCCATGGCATCGGCCCGCCTGTCCATGGCATCGTCCCGCCTGTCCATAGCGTCAGCCCGTCTGTCCATAGCATCGTCCCGCCTGTCCATAGCGTCAGCCTGTCTGTCCATAGCATCGGCCCGCCTGTCCATAGCGTCAGCCCGTCTGTCCATAGCATCGGCCCGCCTGTCCATAGCGTCAGCCCGTCTGTCCATAGCATCGGCCCGCCTGTCCATAGCATCGGCCCGTCCGTTCATGGAATCGGCTTGCCTGTCCATAGCATTGACCCGCCTGTTCATTGTTTTCTACAAAGTTCTGCCATTGCCAGTACCAAGGCCACAGCTTAACTGGAATTCCACTTCTTTTCCAGGTATCAATGCTGACCACACACAACCGGATATCTCACTGCTTTCCCCAACATATTTCTACCCTGCGTGGCTTCTGCAGCTGTCACTGCACAACCAAGTTGCCATTGGATGCACAAGTCTCACTGGTGTCTATTGTGATCTATAGCGACATTGCGCTACTGCAGGGAACCATAGTGTGTACAGGGCAAATAAACCTGAAACTGCTCCCACAATAGGGATCATCATTCTATAATTAAGGATATGTTTTTGCCCGGCTTGCTAAACCACAATTGTTTTTTCATTTTCAGTGAACCTGCTGTTGATTCAAATTACAGGGATAATTTTTGGACGTCTTGTGAAAAAGCCATTGCTGCTGCATGTAGCAAGCAACAAACCTCTTGCTATTTCCCAAACAGGGATATTTTTTGCACCATATCTTGTGATAAAGTCCCAGCTGTCCAGTGTGCACAGTCCGTGTATGAACACTAGTAAGATGGTGATCCTGTTTGTAATCTTTTTTTCTATTAAAATGTCTGTTAGTGCAGAATATCATTACCTGGCTGTTTGTTACCCCCAGTCACCATCCGTTGACCCATAGCCAAATATTTTGCTCTCAGCTGGATATTAGTAATGATGTGTTTGCATTAGCAAGCTTAACCCCTTAAAGTCCAATGACGGACACAGTCCGTCATTGGACATCTCCCCCCGCTTTGAGGTGGGCTCCAGCGGTGAGCTTGCATCAAAGCCGGGACATGTCAGCTGTTTTGAACATCTGACTTGTGCCCGCAATAGGAGCAGGTGGAATTGCAATCCACCCGCGCCTATTAACTAGTTAAATGCCGCTGTCAAACGCTGACAGCAGCATTTAACCGATGCCTCCGGAGGCACTTGGAATTTTTTCTTTTTTTCTCCGCTTTCTAGTACACGACACGGTAAAACCAATGATGTCGTTCAAAAGTACAACTCGTCCCGCAGAAAACAAGCCCTCACATATTGATGGAAAAATAAAAAAGTTATGGCTCTGGGAAGAAGGGGAGCGAAATATGAAAATGCAAAACCAAACATACCCCTGGTCGTTAAGGGGTTAAATGGGATTAAATCCAGTGCTAGGATCCCTAGGAGTGTTACACGCGTCTTTTCTGGGCAGTTACTTTACAAGGTTATTTAGCGTTTGCAATTTTCTGCCATTCAATTTGCTGCAAGTTTAGTTTTTGGTGAATTCAAATTTCTAAAGATCTGACCATGTCTAATTTGCAAATGTTTGATTGTTTGTGGAGCTGATTTACATTTACAGCAATGTGTAAGATATCAGCACACAGTGATTGATTACCAGGAGGAGCTGACAGACCTCAGTGTAGCCAGCCACACACGCAGGGCACATCAGTGGGGAGCAGCTGTCCATGGCTGCGACGACGACAAGGATGGATGTGACCATGTCTAGGATGCAATCACATTATTGATGCGACCACGTCAGGGATGCAACCACATCAGGGATGCGACCATGTCAGGGATGCGACCACGTCATGAATGCGACCACGTCACGGATGCGACCACGTCAGGGATGTGACCATGTCTGGGATGCGATCACATTATTAATGCGACCACATCAGGGATGTGACCACGTCAGGGATGCGACCACGTCATGAATGCGACCACGTCACGGATGCAACCACGTCATGGATGTGACCATGTCTGGGATGCAATCACATTATTAATGCGACCACGTCAGGGATGAGACAACGTCATGGATGTGACCATGTCTGGGATGCGATCACATTATTGATGCGACCACGTCAGGGATGCGACCACGTCATGGATGTGACCATGTCTGGGATGCGATCACATTATTGATGCGACCACGTCAGGGATGCGACCACGTCAGGGATGTGACCATGTCTGGGATGCGATCACATTATTGATGCGACCACGTCAGGGATGCGACCACGTCAGGGATGCGACCACGTCAGGGATGCGACCACCTCAGGGATGCGACCATGTCTGGGATGCAATCACATTATTGATGCGACCAAGTCAGGGATGCGACCACTTCAGGGATGCGACCACGTCAGGGATGTGACCATGTCTGCGATGCGATCACATTATTAATGTGACCACATCAGGGATGCGACCACGTCTAGGATGCAATCACATTATTGATGCGACCACGTCAGGGATGCTTCCACATCAGGGATGCGACCATGTCAGGGATGCGACCACGTCATGAATGCGACCACGTCACGGATGCGACCTTGTCTGGGATGCGATCACATTATTGATGCGACCACGTCAGGGATGCGACCATGTCAGGGAATCGACCATGTCTGGGATGCGATCACATTATTGATGCGACCACGTCAGGGAAGCGACCACGTCAGGGATGCGACCATGTCAGGGAAGCGACTATGTCTGGGATGTGATCACATTCTTGATGCGACCACGTCAGGGATGCGACCACGTCAGGGATGCGACTATGTCATGGATGTGACCTTGTCGGAGATGTGATCACATTATTGATGCGACCACGTCAGGGATGTGACCACATCAGGGATGCGACCACGTCAGGGAAGCGACCACGTCATGAATGCGACCACGTCACGGATGCTGCTGTGCGGTTTCTGCTGTTTACGCTGCTGTCATTTCCATCTGGATCTGTATCTCAATAATTGGAGACACAGAACGACTTCTGAATATAAACTTGGAATTTGTTCACAAGGAAGCGCAACAAATATTTACTCCAAATAAAGTTGTATGAAGTGATTAATATGGAGGAAAAAGTAAGGATGAGCTCCACTTTTCAACCTCCTGACATCTGGATGTAGTATCAGGAGATGCCAATTAACTCTTCATCCTCTCATCAGAAAGGAGAAACTTTTTAGACTTTTTTTTTAATTTTGATATTTGTGAAGCAAATGTGTGTAGTCCACTAGAGGCTTCATCTGTGCTCCTGGTGTGTGCTGTCTGTGGTTCCTCTGTGGTCCCTCTTTGGTTCTTCTGTGGTCTCTCTGTTGTTCATCTGTGATTCCTTTGTCATCCTGCTGTGGGTCCTCTGTATGGCTGTGGTCCTAATGATGTCCATCTTTGATTCATTTGTGGTCCTATTCTGGTCCTTTGTTGGTCCTGCTATGACTGTTGCCCTGTGGTCCTGCTGAGGTTGTGCTGTGGTCCTGCTGTGGTTGCGCTGTGGTCCTGCTGTGGTTGCACTGTGGTCCTGCTGAGGTTGTGCTGTGGTCCAGCTGAGCTTACGCTGTGGTCCTGCTGTGGTTGCGCTGTGGTCCTGCTGTGGTTGTGCTGTGGTCCTGCTGTGGTTGTGCTGTGGTTGCACTGTGGTCCTGCTGTGGTTGCGCTGTGGTCCCGCTGTGGTTGTGCTGTGGTCCTGCTGAGGTTGCGCTGAGGTCCTGCTGAGGTTGGGCTGTGGTCCTGCAGAGGTTGTGCTGTGGTCCTGCTGTGGTTGCGCTGTGGTCCTGCTGTGGTTGCGCTGTGGTCCTGCTGTGGTTGCGCTGTGGTCCTGCTGAGGTTGCGCTGTGGTCCTGCTGTGGTTGTGCTGTGGTCCTGCTGTGGTTGCGCTGTGGTCCTGCTGTGGTTGCGCTGTGGTCCTGATGTGGTTGCGCTGTGGTCCTGCTGTGGTTGCGCTGTGGTCCTGCTGTGGTTGCGCTGTGGTCCTGCTGTGGTTGCGCTGTGGTCCTGCTGTGGTTGCGCTGTGGTCCTGCTGAGGTTGTGCTGTGGTGCTGTGGTTGTGCTGTGGTCCTGCTGTGGTTGTGCTGTTGTGCTGTGGTCCTGCTGAGGTTGTGCTGTGGTCCTGCTGTGGTTGTGCTGTGGTCCTGCTGTGGTTGCGCTGTGGTCCTGCCGTGGTTGCGCTGTGACTTTTTTTTAATTTTGATATTTGTGAAGCAAATGTGTGTAGTCCACTAGAGGCTTCATCTGTGCTCCTGGTGTGTGCTGTCTGTGGTTCCTCTGTGGTCCCTCTTTGGTTCTTCTGTGGTCTCTCTGTTGTTCATCTGTGATTCCTTTGTCATCCTGCTGTGGGTCCTCTGTATGGCTGTGGTCCTAATGATGTCCATCTTTGATTCATTTGTGGTCCTATTCTGGTCCTTTGTTGGTCCTGCTATGACTGTTGCCCTGTGGTCCTGCTGAGGTTGTGCTGTGGTCCTGCTGTGGTTGCACTGTGGTCCTGCTGAGGTTGTGCTGTGGTCCAGCTGAGCTTGCACTGTGGTCCTGCTGTGGTTGCGCTGTGGTCCTGCTGCGGTTGTGCTGTGGTCCTGCTGTGGTTGTGCTATGGTTGCGCTGTGGTCCTGCTGTGGTTGCGCTGTGGTCCTGCTGTGGTTGTGCTGTGGTCCTGCTGAGGTTGCGCTGAGGTCCTGCTGAGGTTGGGCTGTGGTCCTGCAGAGGTTGTGCTGTGGTCCTGCTGTGGTTGCGCTGTGGTCCTGCTGTGGTTGCGCTGTGGTCCTGCTGTGGTTGCGCTGTGGTCCTGCTGTGGTTGCGCTGTGGTCCTGCTGAGGTTGCGCTGTGGTCCTGCTGTGGTTGCGCTGTGGTCCTGCTGTGGTCGCGCTGTGGTCCTGATGTGGTTGCGCTGTGGTCCTGCTGTGGTTGCGCTGTGGTCCTGCTGTGGTTGCGCTGTGGTCCTGCTGTGGTTGCGCTGTGGTCCTGCTGAGGTTGTGCTGTGGTCCTGCTGTGGTTGTGCTGTGGTCCTGCTGTGGTTGTGCTGTTGTGCTGTGGTCCTGCTGAGGTTGTGCTGTGGTCCTGCTGTGGTTGTGCTGTGGTCCTGCTGTGGTTGTGCTGTGGTCCTGCTGTGGTTGCGCTGTGGTCCTGCCGTGGTTGCGCTGTGGTCCTGCCGTGGTTGTGCTGTGATCCTGCTGAGATGGTGCTGTGGTCCTGCAGAGGTTGTGCTGTGGTCCTGCTGTGGTTGCACTGTGGCCCTGCTGTGGTTGCGCTGTGGTCCTGCTGTGGTTGCGCTGTGGTCCTGCTGTGGTTGCGCTGTGGTCCTGCTGAGGTTGCGCTGTGGTCCTGCTGTGGTTGCGCTGTGGTCCTGCTGTGGTTGCGCTGTGGTCCTGCTGTGGTTGCGCTGTGGTCCTGATGTGGTTGCGCTGTGGTCCTGCTGTGGTTGCGCTGTGGTCCTGCTGTGGTTGCGCTGTGGTCCTGCTGTGGTTGCGCTGTGGTCCTGCTGAGGTTGTGCTGTGGTCCTGCTGTGGTTGTGCTGTGGTCCTGCTGTGGTTGTGCTGTTATGCTGTGGTCCTGCTGAGGTTGTGCTGTGGTCCTGCTGTGGTTGTGCTGTGGTCCTGCTGTGGTTGTGCTGTGGTCCTGCTGTGGTTGCGCTGTGGTCCTGCCGTGGTTGCGCTGTGGTCCTGCCGTGGTTGTGCTGTGATCCTGCTGAGATGGTGCTGTGGTCCTGCTGAGATTGTGCTGTGGTCCTGCTGTGGTTGCGCTGTGGTCCTGCGTCATATCGCTGGTCGGGATCGCTGGTGCATCGCTAAGTGTGACAGTACCTTAACAGTATCATGGAAGATATTAAAAAGCAGCACTGGGCAGTGTATCTGTGAATCCAGCATTGAAGTGACACAAAGTACTTACTAGGAAGAAACAGCAGTATGGAGCGCAGGATATAGCAGCAATGATCATTGGAGTGAGATAAAACACTTACTACAAAGCTTCAGAAGGTGTAGGTCTGTACTTTTCCATCCCCCTCTCAGGAGACTTCATTAGGCAGCTGTAATGTGATGCCTCAGTGATCTGGCCTTCAGTCTTGTCTGGAGCCGGTGGATTTCAGCAGCTTTTCAGAGTAAATGACAAGTTTTGGAGGCAGGAGGAGAAGTGTCTCATAACTGGAGAAAGAAGCAGATTCCTGTGATTTATTACAAAGTTTCTTATATTCCCCTGTACCATAGATTTCTTCAGTTTATGGACCTACGGCTTCTGTCCATGTAACGCAGTCCTGCCCGCGGCGCTCTGCGGCTCCTGTGACGGACATGTTGCTCTCCTGCCCGTAGTCGCACTGTTACTCAGGCGAAGGATACACAATTATTGATCGTGTCGCTTACAAAATACTGAAAAATGTCAAGTGATTTCCAGTAATCTGAGCCGGGGCCATCCGTGGGGAACAGATTATCAGCCATCATAAAGGGGAGAGCGCCAACACCTACGCGCTCATTTCCAGCCGCCGTCTGATCATCCGCTCCGCTGCCACTTGATAATGGTGACGTCTTTGGAAACTTACGGCCAAAACACTTTGTTCCAGAATTAACGACTATTTATAGCGAGGATGAATGAAAGCGATTTCTGGACACCTCTGCAAATAAACCAACATGTCGTTACCCAAAACAGGATCACAGAGAAAACGGGAGAGCAAATCACAAGCACAAGGAGGAAATCGTGAGGGAACCCCGTGCAGCGGTGGAGGAGCCCTACGTGATGACAGAGGCTGAGTGGAAGCATGAGGTGACCCGGGAGAAGAGGCGGCGGGAGCGCCGCATCCGCGAGGAGCTACAGCGCCCAGGCGGAGGAACCACCGCAGGCTGGATGACCCGCGGCCGTGTCCGGCATCTTGAGCGGCGCAGGGGCTACGCCTTCCTGCAAGAGCTGGAGACCGGGGCCAAGACTTACCTAAACGCCCAGTCCCTCATGTCCTGCGGTCCTCTTCACCAGGGAGACTATGTGTATTTCATCAGGGAAGAGGGACCCCGGGAGGCCCTAGGCGGTGTCCGTGAGCCTGATCTGAGCCCACCGCAGGACCGTGAGCCCACCGCAGGAGACCCCTGATATGAAACGGACGGCTGCTGCGGCTGCAGTTGCCCTGGTCGCCCAGGAGCAAGTGGTGCCTCAGAGCAGTGAAGCTGCCGCGAGTGCGTCCATAGAGCTGGAGACCCAAGGAGCTACAGGACCACCAGTGGAGGGAGTGCGGAGCCGGAAAAATAGTGGGGACTCCTCCTCCAGTGGGTCCGCATCAAATGTGTATGTGGTTGTTCAAGGGCCACACGCGGCCCATTATGCAACCCAGAGGCCGTCTACAGATTAAGCGGCCTTTTTGAAACTTGTCATTGGTGCCTGTTGCACTCTATGGAGAACAATTTCCTGTTCTGCGTACCCAAGAGGGCAGTTAGCCCTGCATGGCACATGAAGGACCATGATGCCTGATGTGGCCCCCTGTTGATGGCCATAACTTATTTATTTTCCTCTCCTCCCAGTTTTGTTGACACCCGTTGGTGTCCGCCCTGCTGGATCACGGGACCAAGACCCCATAGGGGTTAATGACGGTGGACTCCGGATGTGGCTGCTGGGCTAGCCGCTCCTGAACTTTGTCCCTATTCTTACCCTGGACTGGCCCCATGTTCAAACACAGCCCACCACTGTCAAAAAGGGGGCCCATGATCTGCTGCAAGGAGGGGGGGACTGTTCCTGGTGAGACCAGGGTCATGTGGACCCCTATATATAAAAAAAAAGGGACTGTCTTGAGAAAGGACTGTAGGGTCCACAAGTGGCCCACTTCAAAGACTTTGGCCGCCCATGTTAAAAGGGATGACCGGCCATTCAAGGACTGAATGTGTTCCATGAACTACTGTTTTGTGTTTTGCCAAGTTTGCTTGGCTGGGGCTGGCCATGTTTAAGGAGGAGGAGAATGTAAGGGGGTGGCATGTCCCCTCAGTTGCGCCCTCTCCTTCCGTATGTTGATATATTCTGCACCTGTATGCTTTCTGTGTTTATCTGGCCTTATTGTAATGTAATCTGATGAATATGCTGTATTTGTATTGTAAATGTTTCCTTTAAATGTGTGCTAGAGTTAGGGAAATAAACAGTTAATTAAGGGGCTGGGCCAGCAGCAGCCAGGAGGTGCAAGGAAGCTGCTGCTTAGGCCTCTTTCACACATTCGTCTGTCACCATCAGTCAAAATCCGCCGTTTTGCAAAAAAAAAAACGGATCCGCCATTTTTCTTGGCGGATCCGTTTTTCTTCCCATTGACTTGCATTATCAGCGGGTCTTGACGGATGTCATCCGTAGGATCCATTTTTTCACGGATCCGCCAAAACTTTGGCGTCCGCTGACATGACTGGACGGACACTGAAACGTTTTTTTGCTGGCCGGATCTGCCTTTGCCGGAAATTTAACCCTAAATCCCGTTCTGGCGGCTGAGAAATCCTCTCTCTCTCTGTCGGCACGGGTTCCTTTAAAATTCAACCTTACACGGATCCGTCAACACAACGGTCCGGTGCCACCCGTTTCTTTCAATCCGCCTACGGATATGTTTTCCGCCATTTTAGCGGATTTCAACTGAGCTGAAAAACGGATGTGTGAAACAGGCCTTAGTGAGAACTGCCTGGGACTCTGAGCAGAGCAGACATATATGACCCAGGGCACTGCCAGACCCCTTGACAGGAGAGGTCTGTTGACCCAGAACCAAGGACTGATCCATAAAGGCAAAAGACTGAAGTACGGGCCCCAGGACTCATGACGGGCCCCCGCTGGAGGGGTGTGAGATGCGCCCAGACTCCAGTGCATGGAATTCCTCTGATCTATGACTGCTACAACTGCTGTGGTTGCGGTTGAAGTGTGACAGGGACAGAGCAGGAAAACCAGTGTTGTACTCGTGCCTTCCTTTTACTCTACCTTCATCCATTAAACACGTTATTTTCCCCATTGGACAATGGTTGCCTTTTCTGCCTCTGCTTTGCCTGGACTACTGCGGCTGGAGCAAGAAGAAGGTATGTCGTGAGGAAGGTGGTGTTGGTCCCATCTGTCTATGTGTAAGTGACCAGGGGGAATACTGACTGACAGCTGAGTGGACTTTATTGGTGCACTGTGTCTTTAAGAGCCCGGCTTGGACTGCAACCCCCCTGGTCGCCCTTGTTACATACACACTGCATTGTACCACTTCTCCTGTATACTCTGTGTGATAATATACACACACGTCTCTTCTTCCTGGAGGGAGTCACGTCAGAGGTCGGTGTAATACTCAGCACTGTGCTCTCAGAATCCTCCCTGAGCCTATAATCACCATACAAACCACTTGGAATCTGGATCTGAGCAGATTATATTCAGATGTCTCTAAATCCACTTACATGTGAAATCTGTAGCGGCTTATTCCGGGGGGTGTCATGGTCTCTATAGGGGCCATTGTATGGCAGAGGTCACATGGTGTACATTAAGGGTATAATCTGTGAGTGTCCTTTCCTCTCCGTTGCTTTCCATAAAGTGGAGCTCCATGTGTCCTACGCTATTCTGATGCTTGGTCACTCTGTCGGCCGTGCTTCATGTGATACAGTTGGATCTACTCCGATCCAGAGCTACATCCACCATTGTCCCATTCATCTCGCGTATTCTGTGTATTTCTGTGTCCTAATGTAATTCCGGCATAGTTCTAAGTAGAGCGAGGCGTCAGACAAGGCGGCACACTGTCTCCATTGCTCTTCAGTTTATATGCAGAAGCTATAGTCAGGAAGGCTGGACTTGCTGGAAAAGAAGAAGGAATCAAAACTGCTGGATGAATCATCAACAATCTTAAACATGCAGATGATGCAACATTGATAGCAACAAGTGTAGATGGAATGAAGGACTTATTACAGAGAGTCCAGACAGAAAGATCGAGCATGGGACTGCTACTCAATTCATGGAAGACAGAGATACTACTTCCAAGTACAACCGATGGCTTGATGCCATCAAGATAACGATGGAGAAGACCCTGGTGGATCTATCTAGGCTTACACAAGATCGATTTTCCCATGTTCATCCATCAAGTCACCATGGCTCAAGATCGAGCTGAAGGATGTTAATAATAATAATACTGTATTTCCAAACCCTCCCAAAATCTCATTAATTTTATTCCTTTTCATACTCCAGTTGCCTATATGTCACTCAATAATCTGTCCATCCCTCTAAAACCTACACTCCTTCAGACGAAAGAGTTAGAGTAAAGGATCTGTAAACAAGAAGGAAATCTAACAATGAGCCTTCCACCCATCTCTCACCTAACAATCTTACTTAAAACAATCCGGTTCTGTCCCCATCTTTCCACTGACACTTCTTGTCACGGTTCCATCCCTCAGGGTGTCTGGGATGCAGTTACTGACAGTTCGGCCATCCAGTCCGGTACAGGGTGTGCAGAAGCTGTCAGTACTTTGATTAACAGCTTGGCCATCCAATCTGGTACAGGGGCGGGCTGAGCTGAGTGTGTTGATTGATAGTTCGACTATCCAATCTTAGACTGAGATGTCAGCTGTCTCCAAGTGTTCATTATCCCAGGTAATTGCCATGCTACTTAACTGAGCTGTTTCTCCCAGACTTCTGCCAGACGTGCATTCAGCTAGTGAGCTTTGTTTTCCTGTGCCTTGAGTTCAGTATGCTTGATCTTTTGATGCCTGACCTTGGCCTTCGTTCTGACCATCTGTCTGTTTAACCCCCCACTGTCGGTAGTAGCGCTAGAAATAAGATCAATAACACAATCATAGGAGATATGGGGAGGTAATACCTCTGCCTCTTTTTTCAAGAACACATCGCTGAAGTCCTCCAGGTACCCCAGAAGACCCTTCAGACTAGCGGAGCATATATGTACATTTTTAAGACTATTTTTGGAGGCTGTCCATGCATAATATTAAAGATTTTGTATCTGCTTGTGAAGTCTGCACACACACCAAAGTCAGTCATAACCGGCCAGTCAGGGAATTGGCTCCAATGCCAGTTCCAGAAAGATCATGGACTTATTTGTCAATGGATTTCATTACTGATTTGCCTCTGATGGGAAGATTGCTATATGGGTGGCTGATCGATTCAGCAAACAAGCTCATTTTGTTCCTTTGTCAGGATTACCTAATGCAGAGACACTCTCCAGGTTGTTTATTTCTCATATTGTAGGGCTACATGGGATCCCTCTGAACATTGTGTCTGGTAGGGGAGTGCAATTTGTCTCTAAATTTTGGAGAGCTTTTTGCAGTAAACTCAGGATTGACTTGTCATTTTTATCTGCTTATCACCCTGAAACCAATGTTCAGACTGAGAGGACAAGTCAATCTTTGGAACAAATTTGAAGGTGCTTTGTGGCACCTCGGCAGGAGGACTTGTCTTCACTTTTGCCTCTCGCCGAGTATGCTTTAAACAGTTGGGTTAACCAGTCTACCAGAACCTCACCGTTCATCTGCAATTATGGTTTTCCATTTTGTTTAATTTTCTAGGATTAGTTCTGAATGCCCTGGGGTGGAGATTGCCAAGCAGAGACTTAGGGATGTCTGGAGGGCGGTTCAGAAGAATATTGGTACTGCCCAAATTAGTCGAAAACGAAAGGCCGATAGAAAACATTTAGTGTTTCCTATTTTTAAGATTGGGGGCAAGATTTGGTTGTCGTCTAGGAACATTGAACTTAAAGTGCCGTCAGTGAAGTTGGGTCCAAAGTTTATTGGTCCATATGAGATTCTAGAGGCGGCCAATCCTGTGGCATTTTGATTAAAACTTCCTCCATCCCTTCTGCATGGACTTCCTCATCATCACCTCCTCCTCTTTCAGTAGACGGTGGTCTGGAGTATATGGTTTAGAGGATTGTGGATTCTTGGAGTGTTTGTGATTCCCTCCAATACCTCATCCTCTGGAGGGGATAGGACCAGAAGAGAGATCCTGAGTCTATGCTCGAGATGTGAAGGCCAACCACAAGACCTTGCATCTAAAATTTCCTGGGAAGCCTGGGGGTCCTGTGGCCCCCCTAGTAGAGGGGGAGTACTTTCACGGTTCCACCCCTCAGTGTGTCTGGGATGCAGTTACTGACAGCTCGGCCATCCAATCCAGTACAAGGGCAAGATGAAGCTCTCAGTACTTTGACAACTTGGCCATCCAATCTGGTACAGGGTCATGCTGAGTGTGTTGAATGACAGCTCAATTATCCAGATGGAATATAGAGGTGCTCACTGTAAATGAGTTATGGTGCTCTGAAGAACCAAGTATTAACAAAAATAACAAAAACTCCGGCACTCAAATTATAGGTTTATTATCCATTTTGAAAAAATGAGGCAAGAACCACCACCATACAAAAAAATAAAAAATGAACCTAGTGAAAAACATGTACTTCTGTAACGTTTCGGCATAAACATGCCTTTTTCAAGCCAAATCTGTTATGGAGAACGGTCTCTGATTATGGAAACTACTCTCCATTCATGTCTGCGTGGTGTGGGAACGCCAGCTGAGAGCGCCAGTGTAGATACCCTGTCTCTTTCATATATCTCCCAAAATCTCCCCATGTGTAATCTCTGGTCCTTCCGTGACCTCTTTCCTCCACACTTGTAAACTACTCACTTAATCGCCTCCAAGTCTTCTGTCAAGCATCCCCGTCATCTGGAGTTCAGCACTTCAGATTGTGATTGTCTCCACCAATGGGAACCTTCAGGCTAAACCTGAAAACTCATCTCTTCAAGAAAGCTACAGCCAGCAATGACCCACTGCTGCCTCATAGAATCATAAAGTTGGAAGGGACCTCCTGGGCCATCTGGTCCAACCCCCTGATCAAAGCAGGATTCGCTAAATCATCCCAGACAGATGTCTGTCCAGCCTCTGTTTGAAGACTTCTATTGAAGGAGAACTCACCACTTCTCGTGGCAGCCTGTTCCACTCATTGATCACTCTGTCAAAAAGTTTTTTCTAATATCTAATCTGTGTCTCCTCCCATTCAGTTTCATCCCATTGCTTCTAGTCTTTCCTTGTGCAAATGAGAATAAAGTTGATCCTTCTACAATGTGACAGCCCTTTAGATATTTGTATACAGCTATTAAGTCTCCTCTCAGTCTTCTCTTTTGCAAACTAAACAATCCCAAATCCTGCAACCTTTCCTCATAAGACAGGGTTTGCAGACCGGTCACCATTCTAGTCGCTCTTTTCTGAACTAGCTCCAGTTTGTTGATGTCTTTTTTAAAATGTGGCGCCCAAAACTGGACACAGTATTCCAGATGAGGTCTGACCAAAGAGGAGTAGAGGGCAAAAATGACTTCACATGATCTAGACTGTATGCTTCTGTTAATACATCCTAGAATTGCATTTGCCTTTTTTGCTGCTGCATCACACTGTTGACTCATATTCAGTCTGTGATCTATTAGTATATCCAAGTCTTTTTCACATGTGCTGTTGCTTAGCCCTATTCCTCCCATTCTGTATATGCTTTTTTCATTTTTATTGCCCAGATGTAGTACTTTTCATTTTTCCCTGTTAAAAACCATTCTGTTAGTTGCTGCCCACTGCTCCAGTTTATTTATATCTTTTTGAATCCTCTCTCTCTCTTCTCTAGTATTAGCTATCCCTCCTAGCTTTGTGTCATCAGCAAATTTAATCAGTTTACCCTCAATTCCTTCATCTAAATCATTGATTTACCACCGGAGCTGCCGCAACCCAACATCCGACTGCTTCTTTCCTATTACTCTGTAGATTGTAAGTCCATGAGGGTCCTCTCCCCTCTGTCCCCACATGTCACTGTTAGTTCATTGTATTGTACATATGTATGTACAATGTATGTACATTGTGCAGCAACGGATATAATGGCTGCGGTGTAAATAATAATGAATCGTAAGAAATAGAAAGAAATGCAGCACTCACCCAATCCTGTGTGAACTTGTGGTTCATTCCATTAAGTCGAAAACATGGTTACATGTGTTGGTGCAGGTGTCAGGGGAATGATTCATGAGAATAGTTGACATGGCGGACTATGGCCGTTTCATGCCTTTCTGGCGCATCTACGGGTCGACCGCATATAACCATGTTTTCTACTTAATAGAATAAACCACAAGTTCATACAGGATTGGGTGAGTGCTGCCTTTCTTTCTATTTCTTACGATTCATTATATGCACTGCAAACATTTGCACAACCCAGAGGATTTCCTGCTAGGCTAATTAAGAGGACACAAGAGGACACAGGTAGTGTGAACACACTCTAATGCTGGATCTTGGTGCCTGAAATAACCCTTCTTTTTCATTTAAATAAAAATAATACAGGGTCTGTAACTGGTCTTGAGTTTATAAGCTGAAGGGGTCAGGGTAGGGATATACTGTCCTGCTCATCGTTATTGGCCCCACATACAGTTCTGCTCATCGCTATTGGCCCCCACATACAGTCCTGCTCATCGTTATCGGCCCCCACATACAGTCCTGCTCATCTTTATCGGCCCCCACATACAGTCCTGCTCATCGTTATTTGTCCCCACATACAGTCCTGCTCATGGTTATTGGCCCCACATACAGTCCTGCTCATCGTTATCGGCCCCCACATACAGTCCTGCTCATCGTTATTGGCCCCACATACAGTCCTGCTCATCGTTATTGGTCCCCACATACAGTCCTGCTCATGGTTATTGGTCCCCACATACAGTCCTGCTCATCGTTATTGGTCTCCACATACAGTCCTGCTCATGGTTATTGGTCCCCACATACAGTCCTGCTCATGGTTATTGGCCCCACATACAGTCCTGCTCATCGTTATTGGTCCCCACATACAGTCCTGCTCATGGTTATTGGTCCCCACATACAGTCCTGCTCATCGTTATTGGTCTCCACATACAGTCCTGCTCATGGTTATTGGTCCCCACATACAGTCCTGCTCATCGTTATCGGTCCCCACATACAGTCCTGCTCATGGTTATTGGTCCCCACATACAGTCCTGCTCATGGTTATTGGTCCCCACATACAGTCCTGCTCATCGTTATCGGTCCCCACATACAGTCCTGCTCATGGTTATTGGTCCCCACATACAGTCCTGCTCATGGTTATTGGTCCCCACATACAGTCCTGCTCATCGTTATTGGTCCCCACATACAGTCCTGCTCATCGTTATTGACCCTTACATACAGTCCTGCTGATCGTTATTGGCCCCCACATACAGTCCTGCTGATCGTTATTGGCCCCCACATACAGTCCTGCTCATCGTTATCGGCCCCACATACAGTCCTGCTCATCGTTATTGGTCTCCACATACAGTCCTGCTCATGGTTATTAGTCCCCATATACAGTCCTGCTCATCGTTATCGGCCCCACATACAGTCCTGCTCATCGTTATTGGTCTCCACATACAGTCCTGCTCATGGTTATTGGTCCCCACATACAGTCCTGCTCATCGTTATTGGCCCCCACATACAGTCCTGCTCATCGTTATTGGTCCCCACATACAGTCCTGCTCATCGTTATCGGCCCCACATACAGTCCTGCTCATCGTTATTGGTCTCCACATACAGTCCTGCTCATGGTTATTGGTCCCCACATACAGTCCTGCTCATCGTTATTGGCCCCCACATACAGTCCTGCTCATCGTTATTGGTCTCCACATACAGTCCTGCTCATGGTTATTGGTCCCCACATACAGTCCTGCTCATCGTTATCGGCCCCACATACAGTCCTGCTCATCGTTATTGGTCTCCACATACAGTCCTGCTCATGGTTATTGGTCCCCACATACAGTCCTGCTCATCGTTATCGGCCCCACATACAGTCATGCTCATCGTTATTGGTCTCCACATACAGTCCTGCTCATGGTTATTGGTCCCCACATACAGTCCTGCTCATCGTTATTGGCCCCCACATACAGTCCTGCTCATCGTTATTGGTCTCCACATACAGTCCTGCTCATGGTTATTGGTCCCCACATACAGTCCTGCTCATCGTTATTGACCCTTACATACAGTCCTGCTGATCGTTATTGGCCCCCACATACAGTCCTGCTCATCGTTATTGGTCTCCACATACAGTCCTGCTCATGGTTATTGGTCCCCACATACAGTCCTGCTCATCGTTATTGACCCTTACATACAGTCCTGCTCATTGTTATCGGCCCCCACATACAGTCCTGCTCATGGTTATTGGTCCCCACATACAGTCCTGCTCATTGTTATTGGTCTCCACATACAGTCCTGCTCATGGTTATTGGTCCCCACATACAGTCCTGCTCATCGTTATTGGTCTCCACATACAGTCCTGCTCATGGTTATTGGTCCCCACATACAGTCCTGCTCATGGTTATTGGTCCCCACATACAGTCCTGCTCATCGTTATTGACCCTTACATACAGTCCTGCTCATCGTTATCGGCCCCAACATACAGTCCTGCTCATCGTTATCGACCCCCACATACAGTCCTGCTCATGGTTATTGGTCCCCACATACAGTCCTGCTCATCGTTATTGGTCTCCACATACAGTCCTGCTCATGGTTATTGGTCCCCACATACAGTCCTGCTCATCGTTATTGGTCTCCACATACAGTCCTGCTCATCGTTATTGGTCTCCCACATACAGTCCTGCTCATGGTTATTGGTCCCCACATACAGTCCTGCTCATCGTTATTGGTCTCCACATACAGTCCTGCTCATGGTTATTGGTCCCCACATACAGTCCTGCTCATCGCTATTGGCCCCAATGACGTGTAAGTCCATAATGTGGAATATCTCCTGAATCGAGAACTTGTGTTAAATACAAAAGAGCAAATGATAAACAATAATAAACAAACCAATGAGAGGGAAAAACAGAAAACCCTAAATCTGCGGTGACGCTGGTATTGGCCCCTTTACATTACATTAGTATGGAAACACATTGTGACTCCTGTGGTAAATCACTGATGAGAATCACCTATGATTACTTGTCGGTGCCCATGTGACATGAATTAGCCAATGAAAGATGACTTCAGTGTTGTATAAAGCCACTTGGTCAGCCGTGTTCCTTTGTCACAATGATGAAAACAAAGGAGCGGTCCGAGGACATCAGAACTGGGATTATTATCAAACACAAGTCTTCCAAAGGGTATAAAGCCATCTCCAAAGGCCTTGGTATCTCAGTTTCAGCAGTGCGCAATGTTATTAAGAAGTTTGCCAAGCATGGAAGTGTCAAGGACCTCCCTGGACGTAGGGGAAAGAGGATAATTGACAAGAGATGTCTTCAAAGGTTGGTGTGAATAGTGGAAAAACACCATGTCACACATCCAAAGACCTGAAGACAAACCTGAAACAGTCTGGGGTCATGGTTTCCACAAGTACCATACACCACACACTAAACCAAGCAGAGCTTTATGGGCAAAGACCAAGGAAAAAAAACATTGCTGAAGAAAAGACATTAAAAGGAACTACAAAAGGAACAGTACCTTGACAAATTACAATCCTCATGAGAAAATGTTCTGTGGACAGATGAAACAAAAATAGAGCTTTCTGGCAATGCAAAGCAATAGTTTGTGTACAGACGGCGCAATGAAGCTTCTAAGTAGAGATGGGCAGACACCTGGATGTTCGGGTCTGGTGGGTTCGGCTGAACAGTTACAAAAAGTTCAGGTTCAGGTACCAGAACATTATCCGGACCCGAACCCAGACCCCATTCACTTGAATAGGGTGCCTGTTATGAATGGGTCACCGAGGAGGAAAACAAGACCAAGCCAAGTCACAGAAAACCAGAGAGGTTGGTAACTACGCAGATTGCAGACCCCTGATCCTAACCACACAATTAACAGCAGCCGTGGAGCGTACTTACGATGATCCTAGATGCTTCGTCACAGCCGGAGGACTAAATAAGCCTAAAGCAAGAAAAGGGGAAATCTAAAACCCAGAGCAGACCCCAAAGGAATAGACAGCCCCCACACATGTATTGATGGTGAGACAAGATGAAAACACGAACACAGGCAGAAAAATAGGCTGAGCAAACGATGGGGCCCACACTAGCTAGAAAGGACAGGAAAGATACTGTCTGCAATCACGCCAAAAAACCCTGCAAAAAATGTCCAACACTTCTGATAGCAAAAAATACCCTGAAGTCACTAGACTTCTCCCACCATATCAGCACTCTGGCATATTCTGAGAACAGAGCAAAAAGAGGCCAATCTAATAAGGGACAAAAAGCAAACTGGCACATACAGTGACATAAGAGTGGAAATTCAGCACAGCCCCAGCCGGGGTTGGCTGACCACACAAAAAACTGAATAGACCAAACCAAATCAAATGTGAACATTAGCAAAGACAACTTAGCTTGAGAAGGCAGGAATTGAGCTGGAAACTAAGACCTCAGGAGGCAAGAAAAAATCACCAGCATGGGAATAGGGAGTCGGCTGTCTTAAATCTAGTCTGAGACTCCAGATGTCCAATCCTCTTCCTCATTATCAGGTGGCAGGTGTCTGTTAATTAGATCAGCTTCATTACCTCCTGCCACCACCAGAGGGAACCCGGAAAGAGAACTCACAACTACTCTGTCAGCACAACCAGCTCCCTCACCAGAAACTAGAGGCAGACTAGAAAAAGAGTTCACAATAGTACCCCCCCATGAGGAGGGGTCACCGAACCCTCATCCATGCCACCAGGCCGATCAGGATGGGCCCGGTGAAAAGCACGAACCAATCTATTGGCATGAATGTCAGAGGCAGAGACCCAAGAATTATCCTCCTGGCCATAACCCTTCCATTTGACCAAATACTGAAGTCTCTGTCTAGCCAAACGAGAATCCAATATTTTCTCTACCTCATATTCCACATTGCCTTCAACCAATACAGGGTCAGGAGGCGCCGCCACAGGAACTACTGGCTCAACAAACCTCTTCAACAGAGATTTGTGAAATACGTTATGGATCTTAAATGTGACAGGAAGAGCCAATCGAAAAGAAACAGGATTAAGAATCTCCAAAATCTTATAAGGTCCAATAAATCTTGGCTTGAACTTAGGAGACGCAACCTTCATAGAGATATTCTTTGACGACAACCAAACCATATCACCCACTTTAAACCGGGGACCAATGGTCCTATGCCGGTTGGCAAACCGCTGGGCCTTTTCCTGAGAGAGTGACAACTTATCCACCACTTGGTCCCAAATCTGCTGCATTCTCTCTACCACAGTGTCCACACCTGGGCAGGCTGAAGATTCCACTTGCCCTGAAGAAAATCGAGGATGAAACCAAAAGTTACAGAAAAAGGGCAACGTCAAAGTGACGGAACTAGCTCTATTGTTTAGCATGAATTTGGCCAAGGGCAAAAATGAGACCCAGTCATCCTCATCAGCAGATATTAAACATCTCAAATAGGACTCCAAAGTCCGGTTTGTTCTCTCAGTCTGCCCATTGGTCTGAGGATGAAACACAGAGGAGAAAGATAACTGAATTCCCAGATTGGAACAAAAGGCTTTCCAGAATCTGGAAACAAACTGGACTCCTCTGTCCAACACAATGTTCTCAGGAATCCCATGCAACGAACCACCTGTTGTAAAAACAAGGGGAACCAACTCTGAGGAAGATGGCAACTTTGGGAGTGGTACAAGATGGACCATATTAGAAAATCTATCACAAATCACCAGATAACAGTCATTCCCTGAGAGGCAGGAAGATCAGAAATAAAATCCATTGAGATATGGGTCCATGGCCTCTTGAGCACCGGCAGGGGCATCAACAACCCACTAGAACAAGAACAGAGTTTAGACCGAGAACAAGTCCCACAGGACTGTACAAAATTCCTGAAATCATGAGATAAGGCAGGCCACCAAAAAGACCGACTCACCAAATCTCTGGTACCAAAAATACCTGGATGACCAGCCATTGCAGAGCAATGAACTTCAGACATCACTCTCTGCCTCCACTGGTCAGGAACATACAATTTTCCCATAGGACAACGGTCAGGTTTATCCTCCTGAAATTCCTCCAGGGCGCGTCTCAAATCGGGTGAAATGGCAGAAAGAACTACCCCCTCACCTAGGATGGTAGTAGGCTCGGTTATAATAAGAGAATCGGCAAAGAAACTCCTAGAAAGGGCGTCTGCCTTAACATTCTTAGTGCCAGGAAGAAAAGATACCACAAAATTAAAACACGTGAAAAACAAGGCCCACCTAGCCTGTCTAGGATTCAAGCGTTTGGCCGACTCCAGATAATTCAAATTCTTGTGGTCGGTGAGGACCACAATTTGATGTCTAGCTCCCTCCAACCAATGTCTCCACCCTTCAAATGCCCATTTCATGGCCAACAATTCCCGATTCCCCACGTCATAGTTGCGTTCAGATGGGGAGAACTTTTGAGAAAAGAAGGCACAGGGATTCATTTTAGAAGTCACAGGATCTTTTTGGGACAAAACAGCTCCTGCACCAATCTCAGAAGCATCTACCTCCACCTGAAATGGAAGTGAGACATCAGGTTGCCGTAAAACTGGAGCAGAAGTGAATCTCCGCTTAAGCTCCTGAAATGCTGCGACAGCCTCTGGAGACCAATTCAGCACATCAGCTCCCTTCTTGGTCAGATTATTCAGTGGTTTGACAATACCAGAAAAATTACCTATAAATTTACCATAGAAATTAGCAAAACCCAAAAACTTCTGAAGAGCCTTCAAAGAAGTGGGCTGAACCCAATCATAAATGGCCGGTACCTTGGCCGGGTCCATTTCAATAGTCGACGGAGACAAAATAAATCCCAAAAATGAAATCCTCTGTACACCAAAGAGGCATTTCGATCCCTTAACAAACAGGGAATTCTCCCTCAAAATCTGTAACACAGTCCGGACATGTTCCACATGAGAATACCAATCACTAGAAAAGATCAAAATATCATCCAGGTAGATGATCAAAAACTTATCCACAAAGTCCTGGAAATATCATTCATGAAGGACTGGAAGACAGAAGGGGCATTAGTGAGCCCAAAAGGCATCACCAGGTACTCAAAATGTCCCTCCGGAGTATTAAACGGCGTCTTCCATTCATCCCCGTGCTTGATGCGAATAAGATTATA
This sequence comes from Dendrobates tinctorius, assembly GCF_039654945.1. NCBI lineage: Eukaryota > Metazoa > Chordata > Amphibia > Anura > Dendrobatidae > Dendrobates > Dendrobates tinctorius. The sequence continues at coordinate 1,217,504 of NW_027361899.1, read as the reverse complement.
CGCCCCCTGAGGTCAAGCTTGGTAAACCAGCAGGCACTCTTAACTCTGGAGAATAAATCAGACATCAGAGGTAATGGGTACTGATATTTAACCGTCATCTTGTTGAGGGAACGATAATCAATACACGGTCTTAATGAACCATCTTTCTTGGCCACAAAAAAAAACAGCACCTAAAGGTGACGAGGATGGTCTAATATGCCCCTTCTCCAACGACTCCTTAATATAGGATCGCATAGCATCATGTTCGGGTACTGATAAGTTGAAAAGCCGACCCTTGGGAAATTTACACCCAGGCATCAACTCAATTGCACAGTCATAATTCCTATGAGGAAACAAAGACGCAGACTTACTCTCACTAAATACATCAGAAAAATCAACCAGATAGTCAGGAATATCATGCGACTGAGGAGAGGTGGAGAAAACAGGAGCGTCCCTAAGAACACACTGGCAACCCCAACTCACCACAGTCCCAGATTTCCAATCCAAAACTGGATTATGAGTTTGCAACCAGGGAAAACCCAGAATAATAGTATCATGCAAATTATGCAGCACCAAAAATTTACAATTTTCTTGGTGGTCTGGGGCAACTCGCATTATCACCTGGGTCCAAAACTGAGGTTTATTCTACGCCAAAGGAGTAGCATCAATACCCCTCAAAGGAATAGGCGTCCGCAGAGGCGTCATAGAAAAACCACAACGTTTAGCAAAGTCCAAATCCATCAGATTCAACGCTGCTCCTGAATCCACAAAAGCCTTAGTGGAAAACGTGGATAAGGAGCAGATCAGAGTAATTGCCAAGTTGTATACTGCCCACTAGAGTTGAGCGAAACGGGTCGAAAAAATTCAAAAGTCGCCGACTTTTGGCAAAGTCGGGTTTCATGAAACGAAACCCGACCCTAGGATGAGGTCGGCCACGAGGTCGGCGACTTACGCGCCAAAGTCGCGTTTCAAAAGTTTGTTTTGCGCTCTTTTTCAGCCAATCAGGATCCACGGACACTGTGGGCAACGTGATGACATAGGCACGGGTCACCACCATCTTTCAGAAGGGCATGCAAGTGATTGGCTTGCTTTGGTGGGCGTCACAGGGGGTATAAAAGGGCGTGCACGCCGACCGCCATCTTACTTCTGCCGATCTTAGTATAGGGAGAGGTTGCTGCTGATTCTGTAGGGAGAGCGTTAGGCAGGGAAGAAGACAAAAAAACTGCTTCTGCTGCTAGCGATTTGGCCTGCACAACACACAAGTCACTGTGTGTGCAGTGCAAGGGGAGGCTATATTGTGGTGTATCAGTGGTGTTGGTTGTTGGGCTGCCTTTTAAGGCTTCCTGACACGCTGGCATTGCTGTTTACCCACTGCTCTGCAAACTGCTTTTTTAAAAGCAATCCAATCTCCCTTATCCTCTCATCACTTTGGTCACAGGCAGCTGTGCCATCGAGCGTGTCACATAGCGCTCAGATATCAGTGGGCCGCACACAATCCACAAGTGTCCACTGTCCACAAGTGTACGCAGAGATTCAAAATCTCCATTATCCTCTCGTCACTTTGGTCACAGGCAGCTGTGCCATCGAGCGTGTCACATAGCGCTCAGATATCAGTGGGCCGCACACAATCCACAAGTGTCCAGTGTCCACAAGTGTATGCAGAGATTCAAAATCTCCATTATCCTCTCGTCACTTTGGTCACAGGCAGCTGTGCCATCGAGCGTGTCACATAGCGCTCAGATATCAGTGGGCCGCACACAATCCACAAGTGTCCAGTGTCCAAAAGTGTACGCAGAGATTCAAAATCTCCATTATCCTCTCGTCACTTTGGTCACAGGCAGCTGTGCCATCGAGCGTGTCACATAGCGCTCAGATATCAGTGGGCCGCACACAATCCACAAGTGTCCACTGTCCACAAGTGTACGCAGAGATTCAAAATCTCCATTATCCTCTCATCACTTTGGTCACAGGCAGCTGTGCCATCGAGCGTGTCACATAGCGCTCAGATATCAGTGGGCCGCACACAATCCACAAGTGTCCACTGTCCACAAATGTACGCAGAGATTCAAAATATCCATTATCCTCTCGTCACTTTGGTCACAGGCAGCTGTGCCATCGAGCGTGTCACATAGCGCTCAGATATCAGTGGGCCGCACACAATCCACAAGTGTCCAGTGTCCAAAAGTGTAAGCAGAGATTCAAAATCTCCATTATCCTCTCGTCACTTTGGTCACAGGCAGCTGTGCCATCGAGCGTGTCACATAGCGCTCAGATATCAGTGGGCCGCACACAATCCACAAGTGTCCAGTGTCCAAAAGTGTACGCAGAGATTCAAAATCTCCATTATCCTCTCGTCACTTTGGTCACAGGCAGCTGTGCCATCGAGCGTGTCACATAGCGCTCAGATATCAGTGGGCCGCACACAATCCACAAGTGTCCACTGTCCACAAGTGTGTGCAGAAATTCTAAAACTCCCCTGTCCTATAGACACCTTGTACCTTGTTTTACATTACTATATAGTTTGTTGGATTTTGTCTACATTTCTACCAAAAATGAGGAAGGCTGGTGGAAGAGGCCGTGGAATTGGGCGGGGGTTGGCAGCTGGTAATGATGGTGTTGGTGGTGGATCTGATGGTAGTGGCAAGAGCAAAATAGGACCGAATGCAGGAGGTGCTGACCCTGCGTCATCGTCTGGCTACATAAGGCCTCGAACGCTTAGTTTTCTAGGAGTTGGCAAACCGCTTTTAAAGGCAGAGCATCAGGAAAAAGTTTTGTCTTACATTGCTGACTCAGCCTCCAGCTCTATCGCCTCCTCTTCTTCAGTTGTAAAAAGTAAAAGCACTGAGTCGTCATTGGAGGCTCATGTTCATGAACCACACCTTTCCTTGTGTCCTTCACCCCAACCAAGATTGAAGGATGACGCAGGCCATACTACTGATTACTCCATGGAGCTGTTTTCACATACCATGCCTGGATTATCAAGTCAAATGGTGAATTACCCAGGCCAAAATGAATCTGACATGGAGTGCACTGATGCACAGCCGCTGATGGATGATTCTGCTGGTACATTCACTCAGAGCACTACATTGTCCTCGCAGTGTACAGAGCCAGATTTTGACCCTGATGAGACTCAGGTGCCCCTTCCCGCACACTATACCACCATACACGGTGACACAGAGAAAGGTGCACATGACATAGAAGAGGAGGTGATGGATGACCCAGTTGTTGACCCAGATTGGCATCCAATGGGGGAAGAGGGTGCTGCTTCCAATAGCTCAGATGAGGAGCATCCACAGCAGACATCGACATCACAACAGCTGTTATCTGGCAGGCCCGGAGCACTCCAAAGACAGGTTCCAAACATCAAAAGAGTTGCTGGACAGCTTGTCCAGAGGGTCAAAAGATCACAGCGTGCTAGGCCGCAAAATGTCTGCCAAAGTAGGAAGAGTGCAGTGTGGCACTTTTTTGAACAAAATCCTCATGATCAGGCCAAGGTTATCTGTAAGAAGTGCGCAAAGACCTTTAGCCGAGGGAAAAATCTGAAAAATTTGAATACCAGTTGCATGCTTAGACATTTAACCAGCATGCACTTGCAAGCGTGGACACAACACCAAACCTCAAGTGCCACATGTGCAACTGATCACAACGAAGGTAGTCAGCAACGCTACATTGTTTCCCCCACTGTAAGCCCACCGGTTAGCACAGCAGCAAATGTTGAGGTGTCGTTGCAAGGCCACAGCAGTCAGGGAATCCCACTGTTATATCAACGAAAGACTGATTCTAGGCCATCAGAAAGAACACCAACTCCATCACCATCATCAACCCTCTCTCAGTCCGCCCTGTCCACCGCTACTTCCACCATATGCAGCTCTCAAGTCCAGCTCACCCTCCCAGACACTATGAGTAGGTCAAGAAAGTACTCAGTCTCTCATCCGCGTACACTGGGTTTGAACGCCCACATTACCAAACTAATCTCGTTTGAGATGATGCCCTTTCGGTTGGTGGAAAGCACAGCTTTCCGCGAACTCATGGCCTATGCAGTACCACGCTATGACCTACCCAGTCGCCACTTCTTCTCTCGCAAAGCCATCCCAGCCCTCCACCATCATGTGAAAGACCGCATTGTCCATGCACTCAAGCAGTCAGTGAGTGGAAAGGTGCACCTCACAACTGATGCATGGTCCAGTCGGCATGGCCAGGGCCGTTACGTGTCCATCACTGCGCACTGGGTTAATGTGGTGGATGCAGGGTCCACAGGGGACAGCGGTGGTGGGACAGTGCTGCCTAGCCCACGGTATAGGAAACAGTTGGCTGTAGGCGTTCGACCCTCCTCCTCCTCCTCCTCCTCCAGAAGCGACAGCTCGTCCACAGAGCGCAGTCATACGAGCACTCCATCTGAAGCTGCCACTGTTGCACACGATGTGTCCCCCTATCGAGCAGCTAGTGGAAAGCGTCAGCAGGCTGTGTTGCAGATGATGTGTTTGGGCGACAGACACACCGCCGAGGTGCTGGCCGAGTACTTGAAGCGACAAACTGAGTCATGGCTGGGCAGTGTACATCTTGAGGCAGGCAAGGTAGTTAGTGATAACGGCCGTAATTTTGTGGCAGCCATAGCCCTTTCAAAACTCAGCCACATACCTTGCTTGGCTCACACCTTGAACCTGGTGGTGCAGTGCTTCCTCAAAAATTATCCGGAGTTAACAGCCCTGCTCCAGAAGGTGCGAAGACTGTGCGCGCACATCCGCCGGTCGCCTGTACACTCCGTTCGTATGCAGAAGCTGCAGCGATTGCTCCACCTTCCCAACCACCGCCTCATTATCGACATTGCAACAAGGTGGAACTCCACCCTGCACATGGTGGAGCGGCTGTGCGAGCAGAGGCAGGCCATAATGCATTTGTGGGAGGATACACGGCCAGGCACTTTGAGAGCAGACATGGAGTTGACAGGCGTGCAGTGGTCGAAGCTGAAAGACCTTTGTAAAGTCCTTCAGTGTTTTGAGGAATGCACACGGCTGGTAAGCGCAGACGACGCCATCCTAAGCATGAGCATCCCACTTATGCGTCTGCTCATGCAAACTTTGACGCACCTTAAGGAGCAGGCGTCTGCAGCCAATGTTGATGAGGAGGAAGAGGAGGAGGGAATCCTTGATGACATTCAGCCATTGTCTGCTCAGGGACCTCTCCTGGACGAGGTGGAGGAAGAAGAGGAGGAGGAGGATGATGGGGATGATTACTTAGGGGAAGAGGATGCATCTCGTGGGGCAAGTGAAAATGTTGGCGTGGCAAGGTCTGGTACAGGGTTTGTGCGTGACTGGAGGGATGTGGATTTGCCAGAAAGTGCTCCTCCACCCAGCACTCGCAGTGCATCATTGACACCGGGAACATTGGCCCACATGTCAGATTATGCCTTGCGGATCCTAAAAAGGGACCCCCGCATTGCCAAAATGATGAACGATGATGACTACTGGTTGGCCAGCATCCTGGATCCACGCTATAAAGGCAAATTACAAAACATCATGCCACAGGAGAACCTTGACCTAATATTGGCTAATAAACAAGCAACTCTGGTAAATCGGTTGCTTGAGGCATTCCCAGCACACAGCAGCGGTGATGGTTCTCACACGAGCCGTACGGGCCGGGGGCAGCTTGGCAGAGGTGTTCGTGGTGCACACAGCAGAAGTGGCGTTGGAGACAGGGGTTTCATGACAATGTTGTGGACTGATTTTTCAAATACCTCTCACACAACTGGTAATACTGCATCGATGGAAAGTGACAGGAGACAGCAGTTGTCAACTATGGTTACAAACTACTTTTCCTCCCATATCGATGTTCTCCCACACAGGTCATTCCCCTTTGACTATTGGGCCGCTAAACTGGACACCTGGCCTGAATTGGCCCAATATGCCTTACAGGAGCTCGCTTGCCCAGCTGCAAGTGTGCTATCGGAAAGAGTCTTCAGTGCAGCTGGATCAATCCTGACAGAAAAAAGGACCCGTCTGTCAACCCAATATGTGGATGATCTAACCTTCATTAAAATGAACCACGCATGGGTTTCCAAGGATTTTGTCCCACCTTCCCCTGATGACACATAGGGTGACAGAAAAATGGCTTGCTTTGGTCCACCTCTTCCTGGTACTTCACCTATTTCGCCTTTTGCATCAGTTGAATGTCCAACATCAACATATGCCACTTTCTAAAACTCCCTAACTGTGCTGAGCCCCCCCCCATGGCCGGGGTCACCACCTAGCGCACGACCCCGTGCGAGTGCCGTTGCCCTGGACAGGTGGGTAGGCTGACTCTTGGGCGCGGGCACTGGCACAGGGTCCCTCATAGTGCAATCAAGTGTCTCTGACGGTGGTGGTGCACACCCGCCGTCAGACACACCGCTGTACTATGAGGGGCCCAGTGCCAGTACCGACGCCCACGAGTGGGCCCCCCTTGCTTGGCCAGGGCCCCAGCATTTGCAATCTTTACCTCTCCCTGCTCCTCCGCTGTGTAATCTGGGCCGTCAAATCCATACTGTGCCTGACATCGTCTGAGCCTGCCTCCTGAGACATATTTTGAATGTGTACGCTATCCATACATGTTATCTGGGGATACGGTACCCTTTCTAACCTTTGTGCAATGACGTGCAATCCATACTGGGCCTAACACCGTCTGAGCCTGCCTCATGCTGTATAGACATATATTTTGAATGTGTACGCTATCCATACATGTTATCCGGGGATACGGTACCCCTTCTAACCTTTGTGCAATGACGTGCAATCCATACTGGGCCTAACACCGTCTGAGCCTGCCTCATGCTGTATAGACATATATTTTGAATGTGTACGCTATCCATACATGTTATCCGGGGATACGGTACCCCTTCTAACCTTTGTGCAATGACGTGCAATCCATACTGGGCCTAACACCGTCTGAGCCTGCCTCATGCTGTATAGACATATATTTTGAATGTGTACGCTATCCATACATGTTATCCGGGGATACGGTACCCCTTCTAACCTTTGTGCAATGACGTGCAATCCATACTGGGCCTAACACCGTCTGAGCCTGCCTCATGCTGTATAGACATATATTTTGAATGTGTACGCTATCCATACATGTTATCCGGGGATACGGTACCCCTTCTAACCTTTGTGCAATGACGTGCAATCCATACTGGGCCTAACACCGTCTGAGCCTGCCTCATGCTGTATAGACATATATTTTGAATGTGTACGCTATCCATACATGTTATCCGGGGATACGGTACCCCTTCTAACCTTTGTGCAATGACGTGCAATCCATACTGGGCCTAACACCGTCTGAGCCTGCCTCATGCTGTATAGACATATATTTTGAATGTGTACGCTATCCATACATGTTATCCGGGGATACGGTACCCCTTCTAACCTTTGCGCAATGACGTGCAATCCATACTGGGCCTAACACCGTCTGAGCCTGCCTCATGCTGTATAGACATATATTTTGAATGTGTACGCTATCCATACATGTTATCCGGGGATACGGTACCCCTTCTAACCTTTGTGCAATGACGTGCAATCCATACTGGGCCTAACACCGTCTGAGCCTGCCTCATGCTGTATAGACATATATTTTGAATGTGTACGCTATCCATACATGTTATCCAGGGATACGGTACCCTTTCTAACCTTTGTGCAATGACGTGCAATCCATACTGGGCTTAACACCGTCTGAGCCTGCCTCATGCTGTATAGACATATATTTTGAATGTGTACGCTATCCATACATGTTATCTGGGGATACGGTACCCCTTCTAACCTTTGTGCAATGACGTGCAATCCATACTGGGCCTAACACCGTCTGAGCCTGCCTCATGCTGTATAGACATATATTTTGAATGTGTACACTATCCATACATGTTATCCGGGGATACGGTACCCCTTCTAACCTTTGTGCAATGACGTGCAATCCATACTGGGCCTAACACCGTCTGAGCCTGCCTCATGCTGTATAGACATATATATTGAATGTGTACGCTATCCATACATGTTATCCGGGGATACGGTACCCTTTCTAACCTTTGTGCAATGACGTGCAATCCATACTGGGCCTAACACCGTCTGAGCCTGCCTCATGCTGTATAGACATATATTTTGAATGTGTACACTATCCATACATGTTATCCGGGGATACGGTACCCCTTCTAACCTTTGTGCAATGACGTGCAATCCATACTGGGCCTAACACCGTCTGAGCCTGCCTCATGCTGTATAGACATATATTTTGAATGTGTACGCTATCCATACATGTTATCCGGGGATACGGTACCCCTTCTAACCTTTGTGCAATGACGTGCAATCCATACTGGGCCTAACACCGTCTGAGCCTGCCTCATGCTGTATAGACATATATTTTGAATGTGTACGCTATCCATACATGTTATCCGGGGATACGGTACCCCTTCTAACCTTTGTGCAATGACGTGCAATCCATACTGGGCCTAACACCGTCTGAGCCTGCCTCATGCTGTATAGACATATATTTTGAATGTGTACGCTATCCATACATGTTATCCGGGGATACGGTACCCCTTCTAACCTTTGTGCAATGACGTGCAATCCATACTGGGCCTAACACCGTCTGAGCCTGCCTCATGCTGTATAGACATATATTTTGAATGTGTACGCTATCCATACATGTTATCCAGGGATACGGTACCCTTTCTAACCTTTGTGCAATCACGTGCAATCCATACTGGGCGTGAGAACGGCTGGCGAGCTGTTAAGCAAGCTACAGCACCTGTCCAGACAAGTACAGGGATTCCCTAGCGAGGAGACTTATTTGATTGTTTTCTATGTTGGGACAGCAATTTTTGGGGAGCACTATACTCTGGAGAATGATAGATGGGGCCCACCATACACTGGAACATTCCAAAGGTGGACATCAGACACTGGAGCAGCATTTACAGGGCCCATTATACACTAGAGCAGTAGAAATGGGGCCCATTATGTTTGGAGCATTATTTGGGCCCATAAGACAGTGGAGCTTCATCCATGGGGACCAACATATACTGTAGCATTATGTGGAGCACATCATATACTGTTTCAAACATTATATGGGACCAATGATTCTGTATGGAGAAATAGATGGGCCTCGTCATGAGATGTAAAAAGTGAAGTATTTTTCATTGTACTATACCGCTATTTCTCTGCCGTATCGGAGCATGATGAGTTGTGGTATGTGTTAAAGGGGCGCTCTTTCGCCCAGGGCACATGAAAACCTGCAGCCAGCCCTCCCCCCCCACAAATTTAGCCAAATAACCCCCATTTTTCAGTGCGTAACTTGTATTATGAAGTTAATTAAGGTTGACAAGCTTAAGTAAGAAGAATTGATGCTTTTGGCATTCAAATGGGCACTGTAGGTGTGTTTCCTGTCCTCCTCTCACTGCCGACTTTTATTCCCCATTGACTTACATTGGGTTTCGTGTTTCGGGACGACCCCGACTTTTCCCTATAATCGGACGATCTTGCTCGACCCGACTTTTGGAAAAGTCGGGTTTCACGAAACGAAACGCGACCCTAAAAAAGCAAAAGTCGCTCAACTCTACTGCCCACAGCAAATGTGTGTGCAAAACGTTTCTCTCGTTTAGGGCAGACAGAAATAGTATGAGAGGCGTCTCCACAGAAAAACACAGCTTATTACGCCTTCTAAACTCCTGACGTTGCGCCCTAGACAAAACCCCATCACATTGCATAGGTTCAGACGTTTGTTCAATAGGTGGCAGCGCCTCCCGTGTAGTTTTCACGTAAACGCCGATCAACTTGAATGGCTAATGACATAGAATCATCCAGACCAGAGGGAACAGGAAATCCCACCATAACATCTTTTACGGTCTCTGATAAACCCTTCCGAAAGAGAGCTGCCAATGCACTATCATTCCACTTTCGGAATTTCAGTATAACTCTGCAGGGTCCTGACCCTGGTTTAATGCCAACAGGGTTCTCTCAGCTTGATCAACAGCATTAGGTTCATCATACAACAACCCCAAGGCTTGATAAAATGCATCCACATTAGTCAGAATAGGATTTTCAGGTGTCAGAGAAAAAGCCCAATCCTGGGGATCGCCGCGCAGCAAGGAGATGACAATTTTAACCTGCTGCACAGAGCTCCCCGATGAGTTAGGCTTCAAGGCAAGAAATAATTTACAATTATTCTTAAAATTCAGAAATTTAGACCAATCCCCAGAAAACACATCAGGAGTAGGGATCTTAGGTTCAGCAGCATGTGACTGAATGAGGTAGGTGGAAATTCCCTGTATTTCAGCAGCAAGTTGCTCCACATGATCAGACAATTGCTTAATCTCCATTAGGAAAAAAAAAATCTTCCTACGGCCCCAGAAAAAAAAAGAGGAAAAAACAGCTTTCTCCTGCTTTTGAGTACCCTAGAATCTGCGGTATGGCTGGTGATTCTGTTATGAATGGGTCACCGAGGAGGAAAACTAAACAAGCTAAGTCACAGAAAACCAAAGAGGTTGGTAACTATGCAGATTGCAGCTCCCTGATCCTAACCACACAACTAGCAGCAGCCATGGAGCGTTCCTACGATGAACCTAGACGCTTCGTCACAGCCAGAGGACTAAATAAGCCTAAAGCAAGAAAAGGGGAAAACTAACTGCCCAAGAGCAGACCCCAAAGGAAAGACAGCCCCCACACATGTATTGACAGTGAAACAAGATGAAAACACAAACACAGGCAGGAAAATAGGCTGAGCAAACGATGGGGCCCAAACTAACTAGAAAGGATAGGAAAGGAAAGACACTGTCTGCAATCTGCCAAAAACCCTACAAAAATAATGTCCAACACTTCTGATAACAAAATTAACCCTGAAGTCACTAGACTTCTCCCACTATATCAGCACTCTGAAATATTCTGAGACAGAGCAAAAAGAGGCCAATCTAATAAGGGACAAAAAACAAATTGGCAAATACAGATAAATAAGAGTGGAAATTCAGCACAGCACAGCCAGGGCTGACTGACAACAAAAAACTGAACAGACCAACAAAATCAAGTGTGAACATTAGCAGAAAAACTTAGCTTGAGCTGACTGGAACAGAGCTGAGAACCAAGACCTAACAAGCCAGAAGGAATCACCAGCACCAGAATAGGGTGTCGGCTGTCTTAAATCCAATCTGAGATTCCTGAGGTCCAATCGTCATCCTCCTTATCAGGTGGCAGATCTCCACTGATTAAATCAGCCTCACTACCTCCTGTTACCACCGGAGGGAGCCTGGAAGGAGAACTCACAACTGGTAGACCAGAAAATGAACTCACAACAATGAACCTCACTTGCCACCACTAATAGATGTGTCTTTTCTGACCAGCTGCGGGCAGCTATTTCTAGTCTGGGTCGGCAATATCCATGGCCCCTTACTAGCCAGAGAATACCAGCCCCCAGCTTTCTGCTTAAGCAAGGTTGATTGTCAAATTGGGGGGACCCCACACCTTTTTTAATTATTTGTTTAAATAATTTAAAAAACAGTGTGAGGACCCCTTTATTCTTCATAATTAGTCTTGTTGAAGCTGACAGCTGAGAGTTGCAGCCCCCAGCTGGGAGTTTTGTCTGGCTGGTTAGTAAAAATACAGGGTAACCCACACCATTTTTTTAAAATTATTTATTTACAGCACAGGAGCAGCCAATGAATACGCCCATCTGCCATTCCTGTGCTCGCTGTTACTAGCAGCAGCAAGTGATGGATGATGGGAGCAGTAGTCCCATCAGCTGACACCAGTGACCGGAGGTAAAGTTTATACCTCCAATGACACTAAGCACTCATGCTGTCATTTGACAGCATGGGAACCATGGCTCTCTGACCGGAAGGGAGGATTTCCCCGTCGATCAGAAGCGGTATTTGCTGTGCTGCCATGCACATGACAGCACAACAAACACCCGGTGTTCAGACAGCCAAACTCAAACAGTAACATGGACTTCCTGGTAAAGTCCGTGTTCGGTGTCCGGGCCCAACGTTCGGATTCGCCCATCTCTACTTATAAGTAAAAGAACACTCTACCAACAGTTAAGCATGGTGGAGGATCCATAATGCTTTGAGGATGCTGTGCTGTGTCTGGTACTGGAGGCCTTGACCACATCACAGGAATCATGAAATCTTAGAATTATGAAGAGATTCTAAAGCAACATGTCCTACCCAGTGTGAGAAAACTTGGTTTGAGTCGAAGATCATGGGTCGTCCAGCAAGACAATGACCGAAAACAGACATACAAAAGTAAACAGCATTGGTTGAAAAAGAAAAAATGGACTGTTTCAAAATCTTTGGGGTGAGCTGAAATCTGCCATTGGGAGAAAGAACCCTGCAAAGGAAGAGTGGGAGAAAATGCCAGCAGACAAGTGCAAGAAGCTTCTAGATGGCTGCAAGAAATGTTTGGAGGCCATCATCAGTGCCAAATGGTGTGCAACCAAGTATTAATTAGGTGCCTTTAGTGCTGCACATGACGTTTATTCTGTTTCTTCAATGAAATTGTAACATGTAAGTTGAAAAACAATATTTTATTGTTGTGTTACTTTGGACCACGAATTTATATTTATCTCAGAAGATATTATACAATCTATGCAAAATATGAAGGAGTGCGAATAATGGTGAGCAGAAGTATTGTGTTATCAAAGAGCCTGAAAAGCTGGATTTCATGGGATCGCCAGAAGAATGAGACATTCCAGCACGCACAGGGTTACATCCTGGGCCCCACAGTAATGCGTTAAAGGAGCCACTCCTGGGTTACAGGAGCCATTGTCTGATAAAAGTCCAATTTCCCTTTAAACTTTTAAGCTTCCTATGAATAATCAGATGTTTTAATTGGATTTTTTTCATGGAGATAAAGATCCTGTAACTAAACAGTGAACAGCCGGCGTTTACCGCGTCACACATCCTGAAGGCAGCAGAGTCTCGAATGGAGACAGAAAGTGGTGGCTCTGCTCATTGACAAAGTCATCACTTGCACAGCGATATAGGACCCCCCATCGCTTTTTTCATCACTCCAGTCATCTCTCCTCCCATCGCTCCGGTCATCTCTCCTCCCATCGCTCCAGTCATCTCTCCTCCCATCGCTCCGGTCATCTCTCCTCCCATCGCTCCGGTCATCTCTCCTCCCATCGCTCCGGTCATCTCTCCTCCCATCACTCCAGTCATCTCTCCCCATCGCTCCAGTCACCTCTCCCCCATCCCTTCAGTCATCTCTCCTTCCATCGCTCCGGTCATCTCTCCTTCCATCGCTCCGGTCATCTCTCCCCATCACTCCAGTCACCTCTCTTCCCATCGCTCCAGTCTTCTCTCCTCCCATCGCTCCAGTCATCTTTCCTCCCATCACTCCAGTCATCTCTCCTCCCATCGCTCCGGTCATCTCTCCCCATCGCTCCAGTCACCTCTCCCCCATCACTCCAGTCATCTCTCCTCCCATCGCTCCAGTCATCTCTCCTCCCATCGCTCCAGTCATCTCTCCTCCCATCACTCCAATCATCTCTCCTCCCATCGCTCCGGTCATCTCTCCCCATCGCTCCAGTCACCTCTCCCCCATCACTCCAGTCATCTCTCCTCCCATCACTCCGTCCATCTCTCCTCCCATCGCTCCGGTCATCTCTCCTCCCATCGCTCCGGTCATCTCTCCTCCCATCGCTCCGGCCATCTCTCCTCCCATCGCTCCAGTCATCTCTCCTCCCATCGCTCCAGTCACCTCTCCCCCATCACTCCAGTCACCTCTCCCCCATCACTCCAGTCATCTCTCCTCCCATCGCTCCGGCCATCTCTCCTCCCATCGCCCCGGTCATCTCTCCTCCCATCGCTCCGGTCATCTCTCCCCCATCGCTCCAGTCAACTCTCCCCCATCACTCCAGTCATCTCTCCTCCCATCGCTCCGGCCATCTCTCCTCCCATCGCTCCGGCCATCTCTCCTCCCATCGCTCCGGTCATCTCTCCTCCCATCGCTCTGGTCATCTCTCCTCCCATCGCTCCGGTCATCTCTCCCCCATCGCTCCAGTCATCACTCCCCATTGCTCCAGTCACCTCTCCCCCATCCCTTCCATCATCTCTCCCCCATAGCTCCAGTCAACAGTGAACTTTACGTTCACTGCAGATCTGACCGCTGGGACTCCCACGATCTCGAGAAAGGTAGCTCTGAAGTGCGCCATGTAAATGTAGCAGTGGTTGATCATACGCACTGTGGCACCATTCACATGTGGCTCTTCAAATAACTCCATTAAGAGAATGGCGGGGACACGACAACGTAAAAGCAAAATTCACTGATCAGGGTGTGTAGTGTAAAAGTTTGTGGGCTGGTGGGGTTTGTTTGGCTGGGCTGTTTTTTTTGTCCCAGTCCAGACTTAGTGGTGACTATCCTTCATATTGGTGCCATCAGAAACCTTTCCCTTCCTAAGACCATTCCATACCACTTCAGATCATTTCACAACTGTAGTCCCAGGGACTTTAAGGTCAAGAGTAGAGATGAGCGAATATTTCAATGTTCGGTTCAGATTACGTTTGCTGAATTTGCAATATTCGCGGAACATTACTGTCAGGGATTCAGGGTAAAGTTTGCCCCCCAGTTGTCAGAAATGTATATATTATATATATCATTGGGTGTGTAGGGATTCTACTCGCTCAGGTGCAGCAGGAGACAATCATGAGGCAGGTTCTTTCAAAGTTCATGAGGTTTATTTGCGTCATAAACCCACAAAGCAGTATATCACCAAAGAAATAGCCTTTAGCTTAGGCAAAAAAGAACACAAACGTCCGTTACTTCAGACTCAAGGCTGGAGTCTCAGCACACATGGGAGGCTTAGTCCTCCCCACCTACAACTCCCTGGTTCAGGAGCAGGCTACATTATAAGGGTATAGCCACACCCACCAACCCAGCAGCTCACTGGTTACGTGATTGTGACCACAGGTCCTTGCAAAACATTAGTAATATCGTGAGATTAAATAGGGCTTATACTACATTACAGAGAAAAGCTGTCTCCGAGACACATACCTCTCATCAACTATACAACCCTCAGCCATGCCACAGGTGATATATAAATTTCCACAAATTATGTTTTCACTTTGTCAGGGAAGTGCACCTAGGTTAAGTAGTCGCCGGAAAGTCTGCCTTTTCGCGTCCTGGTTATTGGGCACTCTGCAGTGAGGGCGGTGTGTATATCACCAGTCCCAGGAATACACACAAACCTCTGATCCCTCACTGCCAGGGTTTCCAAATACCACCAGGGGTGCTATGCAGCCACCAGTTCCTTATTCGATATCAAAATCTATATCGGGCCAGGAACCAACCCACAGGTAGCGTAATTAGGCGCGGAATACGTGTCGCTTCAATCATAGAGCAAAAAGAACAAAGCTAGTAAATGTATAAGTTTACTCCAAAATTATAGGCAGTGTTTACAAAAATACAAAAGATATTACAAAAGGAGACAAAATACAATATTTACAGACAATTACAAATAAAAGGGATTAAAATAAGAGATTTACTCTATCTCAGTCACAGTTATGACATGTTGATAAACTGAAGGAGCGCCTTCCCAAGGGAGAATGGTGCTTCAGCACAGCTTCTTAAGCTGGCACTCCTGGTTTCTGACATCCCCCCAAATGAGCGTCCCAGCTTTATGCTTTTCTCTTGCTGACCTCACTAGGTGGGCTGAGCTTAGGGGATATACACCCCTTTTTAAAAAGTTATTAAAACTTTTACTTGCTGGGGGGCTCACAGAGTGACGCCAGGGGTATCGTATTTCCTGTTATGAAGTTACCTTTTGTCTGAGACCAAACATGATACATCTGAGTGTCACAGGGGAGCAGAAACTGTTTTCTTGGTTTCTGATGGCACACAGGTTGCAAAAATGTTGCTGGATGTAGCCTAAATTATGCTGATTCTGAAAATATGTGTTTCCTGTCTATAGGATAAATGTGCATTATTAAATTTGAGTTTGAACAGACAAAGAACCATGTGGCTGGAGACAAAACCACATTTAACTGGTCAGATGCTGTAAAAGTGACCAGCAGCTGAAAAGGAAGGAGGGGGGGATAGTATTTCACACAGGCAGAGGGGGGGGCGGAAGCTGTGAGGGGGACTGTATGCAAAGCTTGTTATTCACAAACCAAGGAAAAGCAACAGGCATCCCTGGATGGGTACTTTTGTTATTTAGGAATTGCTCATATTTTCCTGACAATTATTGAACGCCATTCACGTCAATGGGAGGCAAAAACAAACACATGTACAACACCTAATAACGGCGCCAAATGCTGCCAAAACACATCAAATGAGGGAAAGACACCAGGAAAGTGGCCTCAATTCACCATAGTACAGATTTTAGCATGGCACTGCAGCAATCAGCCAGGCATGAGGTATCGAGGTCTGGGACAGCATTTACAGCTTTGAATTGAACGTCACAGTAAAACAAGGTGGGTGAGGGATCGGTGTAGGGCCCCTTTGCTGGGAGCCCTGATACCACATGCAACACCTCTACCTGCTTTCATGCTGAGCCACAATCAGGTGGCACAATTATCAGTTTTGTAGACTACCTTTATCAGAACAATGTAAGGATAGTAACATAGGTAGTTGAGTCCAAGGAAGTGAAGGCCTGACGGTCTCGGAGGCCTACTGCTACAGGCAACACGCATGAAGGAGACCCAACCAGGAGTCTACACATTTACAAAAATTACTGGAAGACACCAACAAAGTGGCATCAATTTCACCACAGTAGAAATAGTATAATAGGGACCGGCAAGTTTTTCACTACACCCATTCCAGCAGATGGACACCCAACCAGGAGTGTTCACATTTAAAGAAATGAGGGCCTGACACCACCGGAGTGGAATAACTGTCATGAGAATAGAAATAGTATAATTGGTACCGACACGTCTTCCACTACAGCTAACCCAGCAGATGTAGACCAACCATGACTGTTCACATTTCCAGAAGCCACACTAAAGATATCACAGAGTGCAGTTACGTGACATTAATGCATCTCACTAAAAAATGCAATATCACCTAGTCTGTACAGTCTGCGATTGGGGTGCAAAAGTCCTTGGAGATCCATGACTTGTTCATCTTGATGAAAGTTAAGCGGTCTACACTTTCAGGGGACAGCCGGCTGGGCTTATCTGTCAGGACCCCACCAGCAGCGCTGAAGACACGTTCTGAGAGAACACTGACTGCTGGGCACAATAAAACCTCCAAGGCGTGTGAGACGAGCTCAGGCCACTCATCCATTTTGGGAGACCAAAATGTGAAAAGGTCCAAACCCTCCCTGATTGTATTGATATTCAGTTCTAGATACTCCTGCACCATCCTCTCCATTCGTTCACCACGTGTAAGACTCGGACTCTGTTGCGCTGGTATATAACCCTATAAATAAATTATATAGCTAAAAATATAATAAAGTACTTAATTCTTTATTGAAATTTTTTTTTAAATTAATGTACAATAAAAAGGGGTGAGAAAGCTAAGGAGATGCATCAATGTGTAACAAGGCTGCATGTGTGAGGTGCCAGGTTCCAAAGGATTCCCTTAAATATACACAGCCTGGCATGCATATGTTAATAAGTGACAAAGTGAAAATGCGAATGAATAAATAAACATAGATGAAGACAATGAATACCTGTGGTCATCTCCTCCTGCTGTGCTGGCGCCAGATCCCAACACGTGTTTCAGCACGTAGCCTTCGTCAGGGGGTGTGGCGTCAGACCAGCAGGAAGCACTTTAAATATAGCCCATAGGCCAATCAAAAATATACAGGTGTCAATAATGTATTCCAGGTCGTGAGTGGCGCATGCGGCTCGTCAACCCAGCACTGGATCAAACCGTCACTGCGTCATCCGAGGAAAAACGAGCCGGGCAACGCGAGCGCAAACGCGATCACATGCAGAAAGCACGTGACCGCGATCCGGGCTCGGATTAAGATGCAGTGAACAGAAGGACCTGAACGGGGAGACTGCGCATGCGCGCGGACCGACAAAAGGAGAATAAGACCTGCAGGAGGAGAATTAACCCTACAGAGGTATTTCAAGTGAAGACAAGGGCAAAAATGAAAAGGGCAAGCATAAATATGTATATATAAAATATGTCCCAATGATATAGTTCAGAACAAATTAAAGTGGCAAGTGCAAAAATGAATAGAAAATTTTTTTTGTATATTAAATATAAATAATTGCGCTATTCTAAGCTCTACAAATAAACAATACAAATAAGTATATAAAAAAGTATATAAAATATATATATATCATCAGTGCCTCATTATTAGTAAAGTGAATGGCAATAGGGGACATAATTACATCTTTTAAAATATTAAGTGCATCAGTGCAAGAAAGTACATACATATACAATACGTTATATGCTCGTTCTCTGGGGCGGGGCTGTGGGTCGGGTCTTCATGTGGTGCTATGCTTATGTATGCAACTTCTGACGGGTCACTGATCCCTCAGTCACCTGCCCCCTAGTTTACAGGATGAATAATAAAGTATATATCTTGAAAAAAAACCTTCTGCAGGTGGGTGCTGGGGGTGGCGCCTGCGCTGCAGCATGATCGCATGTGTAATAAACTATATACACATTTGTTTGATGTCATCATGAAGATCCTAAAAAATGAAATTTAAAAAAATAAAAAACGGTTTGAAAATGGCCCCGGCTATACTTGTGCCAGCGCCGTGGTCATGGCTGAGCACTATTGCGCATCTATGCCCTGACCTCCTCTTACATGAAAACAGCATTCTTTCACCCGCATACCCGTGTCTTCTCTCACTGCGCCATCAGGGATTCCACTGTGGGGCTGAAGCCTTTCTACATTTGGTTTTGCAAGAATTGAGACACAGTCCGGTTCAAATGCAACAAGTGAAAATTTACTTGAACAACTTGGCAGCACATTCTTGTCAGTTACAACATCAACAGCAAGTTCCATGCAGTTCTCATCCTGTTCTTTCCCTGTACTCAGTTCCACATCCTCCAGTACATAACGGGGCAATAGCGCCTTAGATAGTACCGCAGTGTTCTCCCTGCTCAGACTTCCTGTGCTTAGGGGTTCCCTGGCCCGTTTCGCCCCAGTCCTGAGAGCATTGGCCCATGCAATAATCTGCCACATGTTGAACAATCTGTGCCCTGTACTCTTCCGGACCACTTCCTTTCTCCAGCTATGAACTGCTGTAATCCTGCTGCTTGACACTATAGACTCCGAATGGTTAAGCTTCCCTTCTTCTTCTTTAACGTTGCATGACTGCTGTCGTGTCCTGGGCCTAGAGTCCGTGTGGACTATTCAGGGGCCCTTCTGACTACCTAAAGGAACGTTCTTAGCTTACCACACAGCAGCCCCTCCTAAAATTACACTATACACTAGCTGAAAGCTCTGTACACTATAATGCCCCCATCTAGTGGCCAATCCAATAACTACACTTACCCTATACACTATACATAGATACATTTAGCAAGACACTGTAATACACATAACACTGTAGCAGTACCAATATATAGACATGGTAATACACTTAATCGTGTAGCAATACCATTATGTATTAACAAATAGCAAATATACATACACTGATAATATACAGCATTGGGACGAAAGGGAAAGGCAAGGGCATTACCGTAATATATCATACACTTGCACAACCGGTCACTGGAGCCGAAGTAGCAGTGACTCGCCGGCACTCAAAGCATAAAGAAGCCAATGCCCATAGATGGGCAGAAAAGTGATGTGTAATTGCGCTATTGCAGGGCGCAGGCACGGGATTCCTGGGCCACCACTACACGTCACGTGGCAGTGTGATGCTGATGGCAGTGGGCTGGTAGGATAATGAACAGTGGAGGCAGAGTTTTCTTCCAGGCACCGCATGCCCCAGAACCTAGAAGAACTCATTACCATAACAAAATAAAAATGATTTCTCCACAAGAATGCTGCTGATAAGAGGCAGACAGGTAGGACTGGTTTTACCATTGTATCACCTGTATGCCAATATTAATAGGTTATAAACCTCCCAGGGGGTGACAGATTCCCTTTACCCGTTCCTCGTAGGACATACTTTGCAGTCGCTCATCATCCTGGTAAGTCTTCTCTGAGCTTGCTTCAGTTTTTCAATGTCTTTTTTAAAATGTGGTTCCTAGAACTTGTCACAGTATTCCAGATGAGGTCTGACCAAGGAGGAGTAGAGGGAGATAACGACTTCACGTGGCTTCTGTTAATACATCCTAGAACTGTGTTTGGCTTTTTGCTGCTGCATCACACTGTTCACTCATGATCAGTCTGTGATCTATTAGTATACCCACGTCTTTTTCACACGTGCTGTTGCTTAGTTCTATTCCTCTTATTCTGTAGATGTAATTTTTGTTTTTCTTGCCCAGATGTAGAATCTTGCATTTCTCGCTGTTAAATACCATTCTATTAGTCGCTGCCCATTGCTCAGGCTTATCTAGATCCTTCTGAATCCTTTCTCTGTCTTCTCTAGTGTTAGCTATCCTTCCTAGCTTTCCATCGTCTGCAAATTTTATAAGTTTACCTAGTTACATAAGGGGATGCCCATAGAAAAACAGCTCCGCACCAATATCCAGCACACTTCATGATGCATTGGGTACTCCAGCAAGACTTGGGGGCACAACAGCAATGAGAGTGAGCTGGGACTTAGTAGCAAGGAGTCCCCGAAGCAGGCTACAGCTGTCTGCCGTACAAGTAGAGTTCATAGGAACATCTGACAGGAGGAACTCCAGTGTAACTCAGTACTGAAAGTACTTCACTATAGGCGCAAAAGGGAGACGTTCAGAAAAGGCACATATGTTGGCGGAGTCTTGGAACGGAGTACTTCATCTTGCCTGGAAGTTGGCTGAGCTCCTGACCCGGAGGACACGGCACGGATGCGGGCACCTGTATGCACAACAGACTGTGAGTAAAGCTTTGGAACTACAAGCCCTGGTGTCCTCCGCTTATTCCTGCGCCAACACCCTCAGCACTGCTACATCTCTGTGCCTGACACTGCACCATCTACATCTCTCCCCTATCTCTTCACCTACACTGCCCTGGGACTACTGCCCTACCTGTGGAGGGCCACAATATCATTGTTGCACTACACCATTTGTCTCAGAGGATCTGTTTGCAGCGTCGGCTTGGCACCTTTCTTGCCGAACAGCAAAGGTGGCGTCACGAATCATTCAATGAACATTTCCGCTATTTGCAATGGGCGCCCAGGGCCACGGACCGGGTCATAGCTACCGTGACAACAACCCCACTCGTGGAGATCCGCGGGCCCAGTACCAAGTACCCCGCTGCCCTGGGTGCGAGGGCGACCCAACTTGGCGTCACGAACAGGATAACGAAGCCCGGTTCCACCGGGTTCTGTGTGCCGAAGATTTATTAGACTTAATTGCTGAGAATGAGCAAAATAACCAAATTGATAGACTGTAAAATGGACTCTCAAAATAGCTGCCGGCGCGGTGAAGAAGGGCGTGATAACATGGGTGGTCCTAAGAAAAGAGCGCGGACTGTCCTGGGCCTCCCCTGCCTAAACTTCTATGCTACAGCAACATGGCCCACCCCCAGAGGGGTTCATATACTGGCTTGGTATGGAGGAGTAGGAAGAAGACGCCGCCCGCAGAAGGAGGAGCGAGGCCCGGTGGTGGGAAAGAAGCCCAGGAAGGAAGAAGAACGCCAGGACGCCATAATGGAAGAAGGCCCGAATAGTGCGAGGAGTTTGAGCAGAACTTCCCCAGCGCAGAAGCTGAAGGCTCCGATCCTGCTTCTAAAATGGACCGCCAGCAGCTGGAGGATGAGATTGCCCAGCTGACACACCGCCTGCGGCTGAGACAAGAAGCTCTCTGGGCCCTGAACCTGCGGCGCGCCCATGAGGGGCCTATATCTCCGGTACCCCCACCGCCGATACCCGCCGTCGCTGCTACAGTTCTTCCCCAGGCAGCACCTGTGGAGCCCGCGGCTGTTGAGACACCACCAGCCGCGTCTGTCACCACCTCCACGTTGCAACCGCCGCTGGTCTCTGCCTTCTGGAGGAGTTATCGGAGGGCCTGGGAGCTGAAGCTACGCTCCTGCCTGGACCTAGCACGGCTGCGCAGGTCCCACCGGAGAACCCTGCGGACCTGGAGCCGCCATGTGCTCCACCACCATCTCCAACCTTGGACCGGGCAGCCACCGCTGCCACCAGTAGCCGTCCAGAGCCTGCACCGGAGCCGATATCACCATGCCAGGAGGCTCCAAGTATGACCGTCGCCCCTGTCATCCTGTTGCCCCCTGAGTTGTTGCTTACTGTGACCAGCATGCCTGAGCTCCGCAAGGGACAAATGGAAGAGCTGTGTTCTCAATTTAGAAGCACTAAGCTGACTGCAATGGGGAAGTGGAAGAAGTCCCTGTTGAATAGAGTAAGGCTGGAGCAAGCGCATCCCATTCGACATCTTCTGATCTCAGCAGAGGAGTCTGAACAGCTGATAGGTGTTACTGTGCATCACGGATTCCCTCTTCCACACATTCAGAATCCCCGTGTGTCGCCCTACAAGGGGCCACAGGCACAAGTTTCATCAGCGGTCAGACCAAAAGCCAAGGCAGCAGCACCGTTGGCTGTCGTATCATCTGGAAACGAAAGGCAACAGTCATTAGTACCTACCATGGCCCCTGTAGAATCACCGGCAACAGTTGCATCAGCTGCCACTCCACCAACACCGGCAGAGACCAATCTCACTACATGGGAAAAAGAATATATGCAATTTGTGGATAACAAGCAGGAAGAGGATGTCCACAAGTTCTCCCCTGGAAGCAGCTCAAGAAACCAGCTTCCATCACCCCAGGAGGGAACCAACATTAATGAACATGCCCAAACTAACTGTTACCCAGGAGGGTATTGGCACCGTTGTGCCCCATTGTTTACAATTATGTTCCAGTTTTTTGCCTAGTTGCGTTGGCAGCATTTTTAATGAACTGCAGTGATCATGAACTTGGAGTGAATCACAAACTTTCTTGTATATAGTTGCACCTCTTTAGGTGCCCTTTCTTGGTTTTACGTAGGCTTTCTAAGAGTGAAGACTACCTCAACCTGGAGCATTGCTCCAACCTAAGGACACTGCAAGAAATCCCGGCTGGCAGTGGTGTCCGGCACTTACAAGAATTGTGATGTTTTAATGTGAAGAATTATATAATGTGTCTTATGAGAGTATTCATAGTTATAGAATAGCTTTGATATAAACTTTAAACTGATAGTAATGACTAGGTATCTGATTAGGAGTAAAGAGATGAAAATTTAAATAAAGAATATTCAGGTGACGAACCAGGTACCAGCGGTTGTCACTTAAGGATAAGAAGAAGTGGAAATGTGAAATGTGATAAAGGGTATTGAATAGCACTTTAAAATAAGGTAATGCAATAAATCATAGTTAAGTTGTTTGCAACGTTCAAGAGTGAGTGCCTCCCACATTGGGAAGTTTAGATAAGAATTGTTTATCAGCATTCAAAAATTTTTGTATGTTCCTTTGTTTGTCTAACTTTGTTCACTTGCAGCCCGTTGACGTTATGTGTTTAACAGGGGGGTATGTGGCACCCCTGAGGGTTCAGTCGCCACAGAGGTACTGCACCTCCTCCTGAGGTGTGGTACCCCACCATTCAGGTAAGGTGGAGACACCTGACCACGCTCCAACACCTGCATCCCACACAACACATTATTGTAGCAAAGCACCCTTTGGTGACTCCCTGCTTGGAACACGAAGAGTGCTGGGAGGTGGGTGGAGCTTAGTCTGCACCAAAAGATTGGAAAGAGTTTAGGAGGGGAGTCTAACTAGGTCAGTCTGTGAGAGAAGATCCCCGGAGAGGGATGGACGAGGGAAGTGCTGCAGCGGACCTCATTGACCTGGGTCTGCTGGCACAGGAAAGAGACATAGATGGAAAGCCTGACTCTTTATAAGAAAGATAGATTTGAATGGAACGTAAGGAGAAGAGGAGGACTGAGGATTAGGGTTAGAGCAGAACCCTTCCCAAGTTCCCAGCGCAAGGCCGGGGTCCGGTCCCTGAGGTTGTATGGATACTAATGGTCCTGCAGCAGACACCGGAGGAATAGAAG
Source organism: Dendrobates tinctorius (assembly GCF_039654945.1). Lineage (NCBI taxonomy): Eukaryota > Metazoa > Chordata > Amphibia > Anura > Dendrobatidae > Dendrobates > Dendrobates tinctorius. The sequence continues at coordinate 1,193,476 of NW_027361899.1, read as the reverse complement.
TTGTCACCACTTTATTCCCACACAAGACTTGGGGGCACAACAGCAATGATAATGAGCCAGGACTTAGTAGCAAGGAGTTCCTGAAACAGGCTAGGGCTGTCTGCCGTACCAGTAGAGTTCATAGGAACATCTGACAGGAGGAACTCCAGTGTAACTCAGTACTGAGAGTACTTCACTATAGGCGCAAAAGGGAGACATTCAGAAAAGGCACATATGTTGGCGGAGTGTTGGAATGGAGTACTTCATCTTGCCTGGAAGTTGGCTGAGCTCCTGACCTGGGGAACACGGCACGGATGCGGGCACCTGTATGCACAACAGACTGTGAGTAAAGCTTTGTAACTACATGCCCTGGTGTCCTCTGCTTATTCCTGCGCCAACACTCTCAGCACTGCTATATCTCTGTGCCTTACACTGCACCATCTACGTCTCTCCCCTATCTCTTCAATTACACTGCCTTGAGACTACTGCCCTACCTGTGGAGGGCCACAACATCATTGCTGCACTACACCATCTGTTCCAGAGGATCAGTTCGCAGCGTCGGCTTGGCACCTTACTTGCCGAACACCACAGGTGGCGTCACAAATCATTCAATGAACATTTCCGCTATTTGCAATGGGCTCCCAGGGCCACGGACCGGGTCATAGCTGCCGTGACAACAACCCCACTCGTGGGGATCTGTGGGCCCGGTACCAATTACCCCGCCACCCTGGGTGCGAGGGCGACCCACATGCTGATCATCGGCTTTCATGGCACTTATCCACAGTGCAGTGGCTTTACCCCACTCCAGCTACCACCTGGCATTGTGCACCCTGCTCCTAGGCTTTAATGTGGCTGGTCCACAGACTAATGGCTTTACATCACAAGCTGCCACCTGGCACTGTGCATGCCGCTGTTAGGCTTTGATGTGACTGCTCCACAGTAAAGTGTCTTTACATCCATCTTGTCGCCGCCTTGCATTGTGCATGCTGATCACATGCTTTAATGCAACTGCTCCACAGTTCAATGGCTTTATCTCCCTTCAGCTGACACCTGGCATTGTGCATGTTGATCATAGGCTTCAATGCGACTGGATCGCCCCGTCCCAGGGCAGTGGGGTACTCGGTACCGGGCCGGTGTCAGGGGGAATGCGTGTCACAGCAGCGGTGACCCGGTCCATGGCCCTGGGCGCCCAAATCAATGGTGGTTTTGTGATGTAGTTCATATGGATAGTTCATGACGCCACCTGTGGTGTTTGGCAAGTAAGATGTTAAGCCAACGCTGAATGCAGATCCACTGGGACTGATGGTGTGGTGCAGCAAAGATAGTGTAGCTCCCCACAGGTGGAGCTGTAGTCCCAGGGCAGTGTAGGTGCAATGGCTGAGGGGAGGCACAGAATGGTGTGGATACACACTGGTGCCTGCCTCCGTGCCGTGTCCTCCGGGGTAAAGACTCAATCAACCTCCTGGGCAAGTCAGGGCTCTCCTCTCCAACACTCCGCCAACATGTACCTTCCTGAACGGCTCCGCCAATGCGCCTTGTGGTGTGAAGCACTCCAGTACTTAGTTACCCTGGAATGCCTCCTTACTAGATGTTCCTAGAACTCTACTTGTATGACAGACAGCTGTAGCCTGCTCGGGGATGCTCCTGGATCCCGGCTCTCTATCCGTGTTGCTGTTGTGTCCCAAGTCTTGGATGGGAGTAGTGCATTTACAGCCAACTACTCCACCGGTGTCTGCTGCAGAACCATAAGTGTCCATACAACCTCGGGGACCGGGCCCCGGCCTTGCGCTGAGAACCTATAGGCAGGGTTCCTCTTCCAACCCACAACTCCTCTATTTTCTCTCTACTCTTTCGTTCCGTACTTGTCTTTCTCTCTTATGGAAGCTTAGGTTGCAGTTCTACATCTTTCTCCTCTTCTCTTTCCCGTCCCAGCTGGCTCAGATCACTGAGGCAGCTGCAGCACTCTTTCTTCTATTCCTTTCCTCGGGAGCTCTTTCCACTAAGACCAGTCCTCAGCCTCTCCTGACTGACTGTCTTTCCTCCGCCTGACCTCCCGTCAGACTGACCTCCTGTCAGCCTGCTCTCAGCCTGAGCTCCAGTCTCTGACTCTTCTGTAATTCTAAACCTCCCACTCTTTTATATCTAACTCCACCCACCTCCCAGCACATCTCGTGTTGCGAAGCAAGGACCCACGAAAGGTGCTCTGCTACCCTCTAAGCATAGAGCCGCATGTGGTCCTTTGCTGAACTATCCTGTGTGTGGGTGAGGGTGTTGGAGTGTGGAAAGGAGTTCCCAACTTACCAGGATGGTGGGGCACTACACCTTAGGAGAAGGTGCAGTACCTCTGTGGCGACTGAGCCTCAGGGGCACCACCTCCCCCCCGTTAAACACAGCAAGTCCACGGGCTGCAAGGTAAACTAAGTTGACAACAAAGAAACATAAAAACATTTTTGCAATGCATAACAAACTTTTCTTATACTAATCTTCCTAGTATAGGAGGTACTCATCTTGAACACTACCAACAATCGTATCTAAAATTCTAAGTTAAACAGTGCAATTTTTTCCTAATTCAAAGTGCTATAGTCTGTAACACATTTATTCATCATTTCTCTCTCTCTCTCCTCTGACGCAAGACGCTGACCGCAAGTACATGGTCCGTCACCTGTCACTTTCAATTCTTTATTCATATCGCTCATCTCTATCAGACATTCCTAATTCTTACTATAAAAGCCATCTCTCAGTTACTAATACTCTTATAAAACACATTATCAAATACTTTATAACACAGTTCAAAGATTCTTGTAAGTGCTGGACACTGCTCCCAGCCGGGATTTCTTGCAGTGTCCTTTGAGGTAGACACCATCTTCTAAAAGTGTCGATTCAAATCATTATCTTCGCAAAGTGTCTCTTATGTAAAACATCATCTTCGCAAAGTGTCCTTTTATGTAAAACCAAGAGAGAGCACCAAAAGAGGTGCAAACTATTTACAAGAAAGTTTTGGATCATACAGCGTCCATGATTTCCTCAGTTCCAATCAGAAAACAACGCTGCCAATCAAAAACTAGGCAACCATGATGAACAATGAAAAAAATAGAAAAAGGCACAACTGGTGCAAACAAACCCTCCTGGGTAACGAGAATATTTGTGGAAATTAGTGCTGATCCCCTCCTGGAGTTCTGGAAGCTGAACTGGAACTGCTACCAGACGAAATACTTGCTGTGTCTTCATCTTGATTCTGGTTTCTTCCTTGAAGTTGTGGCAAAGGGAACTGTTGTGAGTTCATTTTCCCCTTCGTCACTGAGGTCTGGTGAACTCCCTATTCTGGTAAAGGAAGGTAATGAGCCTGATTATCAGGCACCTGAGCCTAATGATGATGACTGGCTGAGTGGAGTCACTGACTGGATATAAGGCTGCCAACGCCCTTCTACCCTGCGGGTGAATTCTCTGTGGACTTCTAGGACACCAGTCTGATTCCTGCTCCTCTAAAGCTAAGTTTTCTGCTTTGCCTTTTTGCATTTGTGTTTTGTTTTTGTTTGCCTTGCTTTTCTGGATTCTGCCATTCCCTGCTGGGGTGAGCTGAATCTCCTTTTGCTGGTTGCTCTGTCTTCAGAATATTACTGAGTACTGACATAGTCTTTTTGAAGCATAGCGTCTTCACGGCCTTTTTCACTGTCAGTCTGTTGGCTCTTATTTTCATAGGGTTTTTCACGGATTGCAGACAGCAGCCTTCCTGTCCTTTCCTATCTAGTTAGCTTGGGCCCCGTCTTTGCTCAGTCTATCTTTCTGTCTGTGTTGTGTTCTTTCTTCTTGCTTCACCATCATTATATGTGGGGGGCTGCCTTTTGCTTTGGGGTCTGCTCTGGGGCAGTTTAGATTTCCCTTTCTGTCTTTAGGCTATCTAGTCCTCCGGCTGTGATCGAGGGGTCTAGGGCATCGTAGGAACCCCCCACGGCTACTACTAGTTGTGTTGATAGGTTCAGGGTCTGCAATCCGATAGCTGCCAACCTCTCTGGTTTTCTGGACTTAGCTTGCATTTCTGTTTTTGCCTCCTATGGTGACTCAATCATAACAGAATCACCCACCATACCGCAGATCCTAGGGTACTCAATAGCAGGAAAGAATTGTGTTTAAAAAAAAAAAAAAAAGAGTGTGTATATTCTTTCCTCTATATCTCTGAGGCCGTAGGGGGAATTTTTTTTTTTTTCTCTCAATGGAGATAAAGCAATTGTCTGATCGTGTGGAGCAGCTCGCTGCGGAAGTGTGGGGAATTTCCGCCTATCTTGCTAGTTCGCATGCTGTTGAACCAAAGATCCCTATACCTGATGTATTTTTTGGGGATCGATCTGAATTTTTGAGTTTCGAAAATAATTGTAAATTATTTTTTTGCCTTGAAGCCTAACTCGTCAGGGAGCCCCGCGCAGCAGGTTAAAATTGTCATCTCTTTGCTGCGTGGCGATCCCCAGGATTGGGCGTTTTCTTTGAAACCAGATGATCCTATTCTGACTAATGTGAACGCATTCTTTCAAGCCTTGGGGTTGTTGTATGACGAACCTAATGCTATTGATCAGGCTGAAAAGACCCTGTTGGCATTGAACCAGGGTCGAGATTCTGCAGAGTTGTACTGTCAAAAGTTCCGAAAGTGGGCGGTCCTTACTACCTGGAATGATAATGCCTTGGCTGCTCTCTTTTGGAAGGGTTTGTCAGAAGCTGTAAAAGATACTATGGTGGGATTTCCTGTTCCCTCTGGTCAGGACGATTCTATGTCATTAGCCATTCAGGTTGATCGGCATTTACGTGAACGCAGGATTGCACGAGAGGTGTTGCCACCGGTTGAACAGACGTCTGAACCTATGCAATGTGATAGAGTTTTGTCTAAGGCGCAACGTCAGGAGTTCAGAAGGCGTAATAAGCTGTGTTTTTTCTGTGGAGATGCCTCGCATATTATTTCTGTTTGTCCTAAACGAAACGCTTTGCACACACGTTTTCTGTTGGTGGTGTTCAACCTAAGTTTCTTCTGGCAATTACTCTGATCTGCTCCCTGTCCACATTTTCCGCCAAGGCTTTTGTGGATTCGGGAGCAGCCCTAAACCTAATGGACTTGGATTTTGCTAAACGTTGTGGATTTCCGATGACACCTCTGCAGACGCCTATCCCTTTGAGGGGGATTGATGCTACTCCTTTGGTGAAAAGTAAACCTCAGTTTTGGACCCAGGTGGTCATGCGGGTCGCCCCAGACCATCAAGAAAATTGCAGATTTTTGGTGTTGCATGGTCTGCATGATGCCGTTGTTCTGGGGTTTCCCTGGTTGCAAATTCATAATCCAGTTTTGGATTGGAAATCTGTGTCTGTGGTGAGTTGGGGTTGTCGGTGTGCCTTTAGTGAGGCTCCGGTTTTTTCCACCTCTCCTCAGTCGCATGATGTTCCTGACTATTTGGTGGACTTTTATGATGTATTTAGTGAGAATGAGTCTGCGTCCTTGCCTCCTCATAGGAGTTATGACTGTGCAATTGAACTGAGCCCGGGGTGTAAATTTCCCAAGGGTTGGCTCTTCAATTTATCTGTACCCGAGCACGAGGCTATGCGGTCCTATATTAAGGAGGCGTTGGAGAAGGGTCATATTAGACCATCCCCGTCACCCTTAGGTGCCGGTTTTTTTTTTGTGGCCAAAAAGGATGGTTCTTTAAGGCCTTGTATTGATTATCGTGCCCTCAACAAAATTACTATTAAATATCAGTATCCGTTACCCCTGATTTCAGATCTATTCTCTAGAGTTAGAGGTGCTTGCTGGTTCACCAAGCTTGACCTCAGGGGGGCGTAGAATCTTATCCGCATTAAGCAGGGGGATGTATGGAAGACGGCGTTTAATACTCCGGAGGGACATTTTGAGTACATGGTGATGCCTTTTGGGCTCACTAATGCCCCTTCTGTCTTCCAGTGCTTCATGAACGATATTTTCCGAGATTTTGTCGATAAATTTTTGATTATCTATCTGGATGATATTTTGATCTTCTCCAAGGATTGGGATTCTCATGTGGAACATATTCGGACTGTGTTCCGGATCTTGAGGGAGAATTCCCTGTATGTCAAAGGATCGAAATGCCTTTTTGGAGTACAGAGGATTTCATTTTTGGGATTTATTTTGTCTCCGTCAACTATTGAAATGGATCCGGCCAAGGTACAGGCCATTTATGATTGGGTTCAGCCCACTTCTTTGAAGGCCCTCCAGAAGTTTTTGAGTTTTGCTAATTTTTATTGGAAATTTATAGCAAAATTTTCTAGTATTGCCAAGCCATTGACTGATCTGACTAAGGCCTGTTTCACACTTGCTTTTTTTTGCAGCGCGTTTTTCCCGCAAAAAAACACATTGAAAAAACGCATACAAAAGCATACAACTGCTGCGTTTTTTTCAAGCATTTTTATGAGCATGCATGAAAAAAACACAGCGTTTTTATGCGTTTGTATGCGTTTTTAGTGCGTTTTTACCGCGTTTGCGTTTTTTTCCAACATTAGGTGGCCCCTCACACTAACCCAAACCATGACTTTACTAACCCTAACCCTGACCCTAACCCTAACCCTGACCCTAACCCTAACCCTAACCCTGACCCTAACACTAACCCTAACCCTGACCCTAACCCTAACCCTAACCCTGACCCTAACCCTAACCCTGACCCTAACCCTAACCCTAACCCTAACCCTGACCCTAACCCTTAACCAAACCATACTTAACCCTAACCCTGACCCTAACCCTGACCCTAACCCTTAACCAAACCATACTTAACCCTAACCCTGACCCTAACCCCAACCCTGACCCTGACCCTAACCCTAACCCTAAACCCCCTTAACTAACCCTAACTCTAACCCAAACCCCTAAATTCCATGGTTAACAAAAAAAACGCATGTGCAAAAAAACGCATACATAAGCATGCCAATGCGCACATATGCGCACCCATAGACTTATATTGGGTGTCTTGCTGTAAAAAAACGCATTGCGCGCGCATGCGTTTTTTTGAGGCAAATCGGACGCACAAAAAATGCAACAGGTTGCATTTTGTGCGCCCGAGCGCATACCGCAAAAAAATGCATGCGCGGTAAAACGCGTACAAACGCATGTGTATGCGCACATAAGCGCATCCCATGCAAAGTATAGGAAAAAAAAACGCATGCGCTATTTAGCGCTAAATTACCGCGAAAAAAAACGCAAATGTGAAACCAGCCTAAGAAGGGTGCTGATGTGTTGAATTGGTCTCCGGAGGCTGTTGCTTCCTTTCAGGAGCTGAAGCGAAGATTTAACTCCGCCCTGTTTTGCGGCAACCTGATGTCTCACTCCCGTTCCAGGTAGAGGTGGATGCTTCTGAGATTGGTGCAGGAGCTGTTTTGTCCCAAAAGGATCCTGTAACATCTAAAATGAATCCCTGTGCTTTCTTTTCCCGAAAGTTCTCTCCATCTGAACGTAACTATGATGTGGGGAATCGGGAACTGTTGGCCATGAAATGGGCATTTGAGGAGTGGAGACATTGGTTGAAGGGAGCTAAGCATCAAGTCGTGGTCCTCACTGACCACAAGAATTTGATTTACCTAGAGTCGGCTAAACGCTTGAACCCTAGACAGGCTAGGTGGGCCTTGTTTTTTACACGTTTTGATTTTGTGGTCTCTTTTCTTCCTGGAACTAAGAATGTCAAGGCAGATGCCCTCTCTAGGAGCTTCTTTGCTGATTCTCCAGTGGTGACCAAGCCTGCTACCATCTTAGGCGAAGGGGTAGTTCTTTCTGCCATCTCGCCCGATTTGAGACTTGCTCTGCAAGAGTTCCAGGAGGACAAACCTGAGCGTTGTCCCAGTGGAAAGTTGTATGTTCCTGACCAGTGGAAGAAGAGAGTGATGTCTGAAGTTCATTGCTCTGCATTGACTGGTCATCCAGGTATTTTTGGTACTAGAGATCTGGTGAGTCGCTCTTTTTGGTGGCCCACCTTGTCTCATGATGTCAGGAATTTTGTGCAGTCCTGTGGGACTTTCTCCCGGTCTAAATCTTGCTCTCGCTCTAGTGGGTTGTTGATGTCTTTGCCGGTCCCCAGGAGGCCATGGACCCATATTTCAATGGATTTCATCTCTGATATGCCGGTCTCTCAAAGAATGACTGTTATTTGGGTGATTTGTGATAGGTTCTCTAAGATGGTTCATCTTGTACCACTCCCTAAGTTGCCGTCTTCCTCTGAGTTGATGCCCCTGTTTTTGCAACAGGTGGTTCGCTTGCACGGGATTCCTGAGAACATTGTATCTGACAGAGGAGTTCAGTTTGTGTCTAGATTTTGGAGGACTTTCTGTTCCAAGTTGGGAATTCAGTTGTCCTTCTCCTCTGCTTTTCACCCTCAGACCAATGGGCAGACAGAGAGAACAAACCAGACCTTGGAGTCGTATTTGAGATGTTTTATTTCCGCTGATCAGGATGATTGGGTTTCATTTTTGCCCTTGGCCAAATTTGCTTTAAATAATAGAGCTAGTTCTGCCACTTTGATGTCACTTTTTTTTTGTAACTTTGGGTTTCATCCTCGATTTTCTTCAGGGCAGGTGGAGCCTTCTGCCTGCCCAGGTGTTGACACTGTGGTGGAGAGAATGCACCAGATCTGGGACCAAGTGGTGGATAATTTATCTCTCTCCCAGTAAAAGGCCCAGCGGTTTTCCAATCGACATAGGACCATTGGTCCCCAGTTTTAGATTGGTGATATGGTGTGGTTATCATCAAAAAATATCGCTATGAAGGTGGCTTCTCCTAAGTTTAAGCCTAGATTTATTGGACCTTAAGATTTTGGAGATTATTAATCCGGTGTCTTTTCGTTTGGCTCTTCCTGTCACATTTAAAATCCATAATGTGTTCCATAAGTCCTTGTTCAAGAGGTTTGTTGAACCAGTTGTTCCTGGGGTGGCACCTCCGGACCCTGTATTGGTTGAAGGTAACATGGAATATGAGGTAGAGAAAATACTGGATTCCCGTCTGGCTAGACGGAGACTCCAGTATTTGGTTAAGTGGAAGGGTTATGGTCAGGAGGATAATTCCTGGGTCTCTGCCTCTGATATTCATGCCAAAAGATTGGTGCGTGCCTTTCATCGGGCTCACCCTGATCGCCCTGGTGGCGTGGTTGAGCGTTCGGTGACCCCTCCTCAAGGGGGAGGTACTGTTGTGAGTTCATTTTCCCCTTCGTCACTGAGGTCTGGTGAACTCCCTATTCTGGTAAAGGAAGGTAATGAGCCTGATTATCAGGCACCTGAGCCTAATGATGATGACTGGCTGAGTGGAGTCACTGACTGGATATAAGGCTGCCGACGCCCTTCTACCTTGCGGGTGAATTCTCTGTGGACTTCTAGGACACCAGTCTGATTCCTGCTCCTCTAAAGCTAAGTTTTCTGCTTTACCTTTTTGCATTTGTGTTTTGTTTTTGTTTGCCTTGCTTTTCTGGATTCTGCCATTCCCTGCTGGGGTGAGCTGAATCTCCTTTTGCCAGTTGCTCTGTCTTCAGAATATTTCTGAGTACTGACATAGTCTTTTTGAAGCCTAGCGTCTTCACGGCCTTTTTCACTGTCAGTCTGTTGGCTCTTATTTTCATAGGGTTTTTCACGGATTGCAGACAGCAGCCTTCCTGTCCTTTCCTATCTAGTTAGCTTGGGCCCCGTCTTTGCTCAGTCTATCTTTCTGTCTGTGTTGTGTTCTTTCTTCTTGCTTCACCGTCATTATATGTGGGGGGCTGCCTTTTGCTTTGGGGTCTGCTCTGGGGCAGTTTAGATTTCCCTTTCTGTCTTTAGGCTATCTAGTCCTCCGGCTGTGATCGAGGGGTCTAGGGCATCGTAGGAACCCCCCACGGCTACTACTAGTTGTGTTGATAGGTTCAGGGGTCTGCAATCCGATAGCTGCCAACCCCTCTGGTTTTCTGGACTTAGCTTGCATTTCTGTTTTTGCCTCCTACGGTGACTCAATCATAACAGGGAACCCATGATGCATATCAATGCCCATCAACTGTTCTTCAGCAATAGGTGGTTCCACTATTCTAGTGCGAGGTCTAGCACCAAGGGATGCCTCAGCTTGTCGGCGCTGATAAGCGGCTAAGCGGGGACTTTCAGGCAAAGGCATGTCGATGTTACTATGCCAAATCGATCTAGACTCCTCCAAGCCATAGAGATGTCAAACCCTGTGGGCCTGGTCCAGCCGTACCCTTCTCAATAGGGACCTCTTCCACCTCCCCATCTCCGTCTGATCTGGGCCCCCCGCCGCCTCTTCCAATTGCCCCATCTCGAGTTGCAGCAGGCCCGCCCCTGACAACGTGAATTCAGAGGTTAACCCATTAGGAGGGCCGGTATATATACCTGGTACTTCCTGGCGGTACGGCCTCTGCTCCGGTGCAGGCGTAGGGGTGTTGGGCGCAGCCCGATGGGACATCGGGGATGGCGGTGGAGCTAATGGTGGCTCCGGATCCGCAGGGGCCTCCGGTGGGACCTGCGCGGCCGCGTCAGGTCCAGGCAAGAGCACGGCCTCTGCTCCCAGGGTCTCCGGTGACTCCTCCGGTGGGGTGATGGCGGCAGCAGGCTCCACAGAGTCTGCCGGGATAGAATCCGCTGCAGCACTGGCAGGTACCGGTGTAGGGGGTACCGCAGGGGTAGGCCCCTCCCGGGCGTGCAGCTGGTTCAGTGTCCATAGCGCTTCCTGCCTCAGTCGCAGGCGGCACGTCAACTGGATAACCTCGTCCTCCAGCCGCTGGCAGTACATCTTAGAGATCAGGTTGGAGCCTACAGCCATGGCGCCAGGGAGATCCGTTTCCACCTCCACGCGCTCTCCAGGCCTCCTTCCCTCTCCTTCCAAAATGGCGTTCTGGCGTCCTTCCTGCCTCGGCCCCTTTCCCGCCACTGGCTTCTTCTGCCCCTCTTTCCGGGGGCGGCACCTTCTTCCCGTGCCTCCATACCAAGCAAGTATATGAACCCCTCGGGGGGTGGGCCATGTCGCTGTCGCATAGTAATTCAGGCAGGGAAGGCCCAATACTCTTCGCGGTCTTTTCTTAGGACCTCCCATCTCTTCACGCCCATCTTCTCAGTGCCAACGGCCATTTCTAATGTCCATTTTACAGTCCATCAAATCAGGTCTTCTACACATTTTCAAAAGTGTAAAGTCCAATAAATCTCAGGCGCAGAGAACCCGATGGTATCGGGTCTCGTCATCCTGTTCGTGATGCCAAGTTGGGTCGCCCCGTCCCAGGGCCGTGGGGTACTCGGAACTGGGCCGGTGTCAGGGGGAATGCGTGTCACAGCAGCGGTGACCCGGTCCGTGGCCCTGGGCGCCCAAATCAATGGTGGTTTTGTGATATAGTTTATATGGATAGTTCGTGACGCCACCTGTGGTGTTTGGTAAGTAAGATGTTAAGCCAACGCTGCATGCAGATCCACTGGGACTGATGGTGTGGTGCAGCAAAGATGGTGTAGCTCCCCACAGGTGGAGCTGTAGTCCCAGGGCAGTGTAGGTGCAATGGCTGAGGGGATGCACAGAATGGTGTGGATGCTGGTACCCAGATGTAGCGGTGCTGAAGGTGTTAGCGACGAATGAATGGAGGACACCAGGGCTTGTGGTTTCAAAGCTTTACTCACAGTTCTTGGTACACACTGGTGCCTGCCTCCGTGCCGTGTCCTCCGGGGTAAAGACTCAATCAACCTCCCGGGCAAGTCAGGGCTCTCCTCTCCAACACTCCATTAACATGTACCGTCCTGAACGACTCCGCCAATGCGCCTTGTGGTGTGAAGCACTCCAGTACTTAGTTACCCTGGAATGCCTCCTTACTAGATGTTCCTAGAACTCTACTTGTATGACAGACAGCTGTAGCCTGCTCGGGGATGCTCCTGGATCCCGGCTCTCTATCCGTGTTGCTGTTGTGTCCCAAGTCTTGGATGGGAGTAGTGCATTTACAGCCTACTACTCCACCGGTGTCTGCTGCAGAACCATAAGTGTCCATACAACCTCGGGGACCAGGCCCCGGCCTTGCGCTGAGAACCTATAAGCAGGGTTCCTCTTCCAACCCACAACTCCTCTATGTTCTCTCTACTCTTTCGTTCCGTACTTGTCTTTCTCTCTTATGGAAGCTTAGGTTGCAGTTCTACGTCTTTCTCCTCTTCTCTTTCCCGTGCCAGCTGGCTCAGATCACTGAGGCAGCTGCAGCACTCTTTCTTCTATTCCTTTCCTCGGGAGCTCTTTCCACTAACACCAGTCCTCAGCCTCTCCTGACTGACTGTCTTTCCTCCGCCTGACCTCCCGTCAGACTGACCTCCTGTCAGCCTGCTCTCAGCCTGAGCTCCAGTCTCTGACTCTTCTGTAATTCTAAACCTCCCACTCTTTTATATCTAACTCCACCCACCTCCCAGCACATCTCGTATTACAAAGCAAGGACCCACGAAAGGTGCTCTGCTACCCTCTAAGCATGGAGCCGCAATGTGGTCCTTTGCTGGACTATCCTGTGTGTGGGTGAAGGTGTTGGAGTGTGGAAAGGAGTTCCTAACTTACCAGGATGGTGGGGCACTACACCTTAGGAGAAGGTGCAGTACCTCTGTGGCGACTGAGCCTCAGGGGCGCCACACGACTACTCCAGTGCCCAGTGGCTTTACCCCCTTCCAACCGTCGCCTGGCATTGTGCATGCTGCTCTTGGGCTTTAATGCAACTGCTTCCTAGTCCAATGGCTTTACCCCACTCCAGCTGCCACCTGGTATTGAGCATGCTGATCTTAGGCTTAATGCGACTACTCCAAGTCCAGTGGCTTTAGCCCCTCCAACCACCGCCTGGCATTGTACATGCTGCTCTTAGGCTTTAATGTGCTGCTTCACAGACCAGTGGCTTTACATCTGCCCAATTGCCGCCTTGCATTGTGCATGCTGATCAGAGGTTTTAATGAGAATGCTCCACAGTATAGCAGCTTTACCCCACTTCTGCCGCTGCCTGGCATTGTGTATGCTGATCTTTAGTGTTAATGTGACTGACCCACAGTCCAGTGGCTTTACCCACTCCAGCTGCCACCTGGTATTGTGCACGCTGCTCCTAGGCTTTAATGCTACACAGGCAAGTAGCTTTACCCCACTCCTGTCGCAGGTTGCCATTTTTTGATTCCATGGCTCGTTTTGCTTCCATTTCAACACAGTGACATATCTCAGAAACCCAATAAGCTGCCATCTTGAGATCTAAAGCAAAATCTGCACCTTGGCCTCAGACTAAGCCAACCTGTGTCTTTGTCTGTGACATGACTGGTGGCAGTTTGTGTGACATCGGCGGCCGTGCCCGCCGATGCCCCTTCAGCGGCGGTGCCCGCCGCAGCTCCTCCTCACCTGCGTCCTCCTGTCCACTCGCACTTCCGCTCTGCTCCCCGCGCTGCTGCGGGTAACCGCGCCGGTCTTAGGCCGCGCACGCGCGTTCTCCCTCTCTCTTCTGCTAGTAGGGAGCGTCGCTGAGGGGAGGGTCTGTAGGGCGTACTTCCGGCCTCTGGTTATATCAGGCGTCCGCTCTATTCTGAGGGCGCCTGGTGATTGTGTGACCTCTTGCACCCATCGGCCCTTACCTTCTAGTGTACCCTGCCTATCCTTTGCTGTTCTCCCTGTGTGCTCTTTGGCCTGCTCCACTTCCGTCAATCTGTCTCTGTCCCGTGGTCCCCCTCTGAACCCCTTCCTGTGGAATCCTGGCCAGTATTTTCCGTTATCCTTGCTCTGCCTGTCTATCCATCGAGTCGTCCCTCCTGGCACCGGCTGTCGCGGTTCTGCCCCCTGCGGCCCTGCCCCTAACGATCCCTGTACAGGGGTCGGTCTTCACCAGGTACGCTCGGCCCAGGGGCTCCGGATCCACGACCCAGAGGGTCCACTCTTGGACGTATTAGCCTAGAGTTGTCACAGTATCACCAGGCCATGGATCCCGCCGGTGCCGCAGCCGCCACACAAAAGGAATTACTTTTCCTTCGTGAAAACCAGACCCGGATAATGTCCTTTATGAAGTCTATGGACACCCGGCTATCCGCCCTGCAGACCTCTGACCCCGGGCACGCTCCCCTCCTAGTCAGTCTCCAGCAGGAGCTCGCGCAGCAGCGCGACGCTCAATCCCACATCTTAGGTTACATGGCATCCGTGGATGATCGATTGCTTGCTCTGCAATCCTCTGCTGCCGCAGCAACTTCCCCCTCTGACGTGGTCTCCACCCCGAATCCCCGTCTGGGTAAACCCCCCAGGTACAGCGGAGACCCTAAGTTATGCCGGGGTTTTCTAAATCAATGCAGGCTACATTTTGAGCTTGCCCCCCTTCAGTATCCTACTGACCGCGCCAAGGTGGCGTTCATTGTGTCCCATCTCGAGGGTGAGGCCCTGTCCTGGGTGAACCCCCTGTGGGAGAGGGATGACCCCGTAGTGTTAAATATTCTGACCTTCTTGGAAACCTTTCGCAAGGTATTCGATGAACCGGGTCGCTTAGCATCCTCCACGGAGGCCCTTTTTAACCTCCGCCAGGGTTCCCTCACAGTGGGGCAATACGCCATCCGCTTCCGGACCCTCTCTTCAGAGTTGGGGTGGAACAATGAGGCTCTTGTGGGAGCCTTTTGGAGAGGCCTCTCCAGTAAGATCAAGGATGAGCTTGCCGGGCGAGACACCCCCACCACTCTGGAGGACCTTATTTCTCTGGCCACTCGTATTGATCTACGCTTTCAGGAGCGCGCTCGAGAGGCGGTCGGAGAGAGAAGGTCCTTTAGGCTGTACCAGGCTCCTGTCCCTCGTTTCTCTGCATCTACTGTTAGTACCGCTCCTGAGCCAATGCAGATTGATCGTGTCAGACTGTCCGAGCAACGGCGCAGGGAGAGGATGACCAAGGGACTCTGCCTGTACTGCGGAGGTGCCAACCATTTTGTGCGTTCTTGCCCGGAGAAGCCAGAGAGGTCGGGAAATGCCTCCACCTAGGTCAGGTAAGAGAGGACCCCCTAGGTGATCAAAATTCCTCTCTCCCCCTTACCCTTTCAGCTTTGATAATTACAGGTCGGGAGCGTGGATCTGTGGAGGCGTATGTGGACTCGGGTGCTGCTGGTAACTTTATCCGCCAGGAGGAGGTTGATAAACTCCGGATCCCAGTGATTGTATTAAGGAACCCTCGTGCTATTTCCTCCGTTGATGGTAAACCTTTACCCGGACTCATCACCACAGTTACCGTCGAAGTGGACCTTCAAATCGGAGCACTCCACCTCGAGAGGATAGCCTTTTATGTCCTGCCACAACTAGCCCATGCTGTTCTTCTAGGTCTTCCCTGGCTCAGACGGCACGAGCCGGTGATTGACTGGCGCTCTGGGGAAGTTCTCCGTTGGGGGCACTCCTGCCAGGAGCACTGCCTACGGGCTCTCACTCGTCCCCGTCCATGCTCGAAGCCTGCCGACCTTCCGGGCCTACCCGCACCCTATCACATGTTTGCCGATGTGTTCAGCAAAAAGGAAGCGGACTCCTTACCCCCTCATCGCTCCTTTGACTGCCCTATTGACCTGGTCCCCGGAGCCAACCCTCCCAGAGGGAGAACTTATCCTCTATCCCCAGCAGAGACCACGGCTATGACGGAATACATACAGGAGAATCTGGCCAAGGGGTTCATCCGGAAATCCTCGTCTCCTGCGGGCGCAGGTTTTTTCTTCGTCCGGAAGAAAGATGGGTCCCTGCGACCCTGTATTGATTACCGGGGCCTGAACAACATCACTGTTAAAAACCGGTACCCGCTCCCGCTGATTCCTGAACTCTTCGACCGGCTGAGGGGGGCCAGAATCTTCACGAAGTTGGATCTGCGGGGAGCTTACAACTTAATCCGAATCCGAGCGGGGGACGAGTGGAAGACGGCCTTCAATACTCGGGACGGCCATTATGAATACTTGGTCATGCCGTTCGGTCTCTGCAATGCTCCGGCGGTGTTTCAGGAATTCGTAAATGAGGTGTTCCGGGACCTACTCTATTCCTGCGTGGTGGTTTACTTGGATGATATCCTCGTTTTCTCGGCCGATCTCTCCTCCCATCGGAGAAGTGTACGCATGGTCCTGCAGCGCCTTCGAGAAAATCGTCTTTACGCCAAGATTGAGAAGTGCCTCTTCGAGCAAACAGCGATACCTTTCTTGGGATATATCATCACGGATTCCGGCCTTAAGATGGATCCGGAGAAGCTGTCCGCTGTACTCCAGTGGCCTCGTCCAGTTGGCATAAAGGCCATTCAGCGTTTCCTCGGCTTCGCTAACTATTACCGACAGTTTGTACCCCACTTTTCTACAGTCACCAAGGCCATCACGGTCCTAACCCGTAAGGGGACGAAGTCTAACGTCTGGTCTTCCGAAGCCGAGGACGCCTTTCTGGCCCTGAAACGCTCGTTTGCCTCTGCTCCGATCCTACACCGCCCAGTGGCTAGTAGACCCTTCATCCTGGAAGTTGATGCCTCCTCCACTGGAGCTGGGGCGGTTCTGTCCCAACAGGCTCCATCCGGACGTTTAGTCCCCTGCGGGTTCTTCTCCAAATCCTTTTCTCCTTCATCCGTTGCCTGTGCCAGAGGCCCCTTGGCAGCAAATCGCCATGGATTTCGTGACTGATCTGCCTCGCTCTGCTGGATGTAATACCATCTTAGTCGTCGCAGACCGCTTCTCCAAGATGGCCCACTTTATTCCCTTGTTCGGACTGCCATCTGCTCCAAAGTTGGCCGAGATCTTTATCCACCAGGTTTTCAGGCTGCATGGTCTTCCTCTACGAATCGTAACCGATCGAGGGGTCCAGTTTACCTCCCGATTCTGGAGGGCCCTCTGTCGGCTCCTGGGCACGTCTCTCGACTTCTCTTCAGCGTATCATCCTCAAACCAACGGCCAAGTGGAACGGATTAACCAAATTTTGACCACCTACTTACGCCACTTTTCTAACGCTCATCAGGATAATTGGGTCTCACTCCTACCTTGGGCGGAATTCGCTCATAATAATCATCCCAGCGAATCAACGTCCAAGACGCCGTTCTTTGTGGTAACTGGGCTAAATCCTGGGGTTCCGTTGCCTTTTTCCGCATCATCTGGAGTCCCTGCAGCAGATACTCTCGCCAAGGAATTTTCGCAAATTTGGAAGGAGACCAGGGAGGCGCTCGAGGTAGCCAGCGTCCGAATTAAGAAACACGCAGACAAGAGACGAAGGGATCTACCCCCGTACCATCCCGGGGACAAAGTCTGGCTTTCTACCAAACATATCCGCCTGAAAGTCCCTGCTTACAAATTAAGTCCTCGATACATCGGTCCTTTTGATGTACTTGGGCGCATTAACGAAGTAGCCTACAAATTGAGGTTGCCGGCATCGCTCCGGGTCCCTAACGCCTTCCATATCTCGCTCCTTAAACCTGTGGTTTTGAACCGGTTCCAACCAACCTCCATGTCCCCTCCCTCGCCAATTTCTTCTAACGATGTCTTTGAAGTAAAGGACATTTTGGCTATGAAAAGGGTCAAGGGTAAAACTCTTTTTCTTATCGACTGGAAGGGTTTTGGTCCAGAGGAGAGGTCCTGGGAGCCCCGAGAGAATGTCGATGCCCCCCTTATCATGAAAAGATTTCTGACCAACCTCAGAAGGGGAGGACATAGGGGGGGGGGGTACTGTGACATCGGCGGCCGTGCCCGCCGATGCCCCTTCAGCGGCGGTGCCCGCCGCAGCTCCTCCTCACCTGCGTCCTCCTGTCCACTCGCACTTCCGCTCTGCTCCCCGCGCTGCTGCGGGTAACCGCGCCGGTCTTAGGCCGCGCACACGCGTTCTCCCTCTCTCTTCTGCTAGTAGGGGGCGTCGCTGAGGGGAGGGTCTGTAGGGCGTACTTCCGGCCTCTGGTTATATCAGGTGTCCGCTCTATTCTGAGGGCGCCTGGTGATTGTGTGACCTCTTGCACCCATCGGCCCTTACCTTCTAGTGTACCCTGCCTATCCTTTGCTGTTCTCCCTGTGTGCTCTTTGGCCTGCTCCACTTCCGTCAGTCTGTCTCTGTCCCGTGGTCCCCCTCTGAACCCCTTCCTGTGGAATCCTGGCCAGTATTTTCCGTTATCCTTGCTCTGCCTGTCTATCCATCGAGTCGTCCCTCCTGGCACCGGCTGTCGCGGTTCTGCCCCCTGCGGCCCTGCCCCTAACGATCCCTGTACAGGGGTCGGTCTTCACCAGGTACGCTCGGCCCAGGGGCTCCGGATCCACGACCCAGAGGGTCCACTCTTGGACGTATTAGCCTAGAGTTGTCACAGTTTGTCAGAAGACAGCTGAGCCATTAATGTCCATCAAGATATTAATATTGGAGATTATGGTGGCAGACGTGACAGCATGGGTCCACACCCCGGAGACCTCAGTGTTCTGCTCACCGGCTGCCATCAGCGTCTGCACATCAGGTTCATGTCCACCGTCGCCTCAGCGTGCGGAGTCCATGATGTCACCATCACTAATGTCATCCAGAGCGATTTCCTGTCATGTCCTCCCCAGGGACTGCTCCTCCTAGATACGGATCAGAGGCACATAAACATGGCAGAAATCACAAGATGCCAGTGGCCTGAGAAAGGGAGGTCCGGAGAGGATTCCTCACACATCAGGGATGGAGGACAGCAGCTGCCAGGGCCTCAGATCAAATCTACCCCATGATTACAAGTGAAGGGAATCAAGACCTACATGACTTGTCCCCCGAAACCCCCCGCACCTAGAAAAGCTCTACATTGCTATCATACACTATGGAGGGCACCAGGGGTGAATATTACCGACACACTGCAGCACGTAAGACACTGGACAAAGAGCGTGTGTGACAAAGTCCGATAACACAGGGACCGACCACACAGGTGTAACAAGGTGGCACTGGGTGATAGTCATGGCCGAGTTTACTAAAACACAGTCAGTGAGGGACCCGACCCCTAGCATATAGACAAGTGAAGTCCCAGTCCTGTGGTACGGTCAGTTACTTCCATCACACGCTTAATCCAGCCGCTGGGGATGAGCACTCAGGAAGACACCACAGTTCTGTTCCAACAGGAAAACTTTACTATAACAAAACAATGCTTCCTGCTCTGTCTCTGCAACTTCGTGAGACGGCAGAGTCTCAACAGCTCCCATCCAGGCTGGGAACCACAAAACTCCTGCTGGGGTCAGTTCACAACACCAGGGCCATCCACACTGCCCGACAGTCCGTGGCAGCTTGTGTTCCCCCCGACCAGGGCACCCTCTGCTGGCAGTGCAGACTGGGTCCTGCCTCAGGCGAGCCTGCCCAGGCTCTGGTGCAGGTGTGGGAGGAGCGGCCCCCTCTGTCAGATGCCCGGGCCGGAACCAAGGGGGCCGTCATCCAGGTTCCAGGGGAAACTGTCCCCGGGGGACAGTATTCAGCGACGCACCCTTGTGACAGACAGGAGAGCTAGGGGAGGGACCAGTATAAAGGGGGCGGGGAATTCCCCAGACGATGAGTGAGCAGACCGGGACAGAGAGAATAGGAGAGCGTGGGAGTGACTGCCAACCAGAGTGACTGACCAGCGCCAGGGAGGACTCCGACTGAGGACTCCAGGGGGACGGTATCCAGCAAATCGTCCCAGACTTGCTGCCTCTCCACAGCCCGCGGCCACTGTGGCCCCAGCACAGCTCGTGGCCGCTGTTATCTCCCCTCTGCCCGCGGCTGCGGCGGCCGCTTCCCCTGAGCTCAGATCCGCAGCCCGTGCCCAGTCACCTGCAGCCACCTTGCGCACACCAGTGGCCGCGACCAGCACCGCGCCGTCGGCGGCCACCACTGTCCCGCTCCAGCCTGCATCAGGGGCCGGGCCACTCCTGACCGCGGACTCCCCGTCGCAGCCATTAGCTGCGCAGGTGGCCTGTCACTCTCCACCGTACACCCCTGCCGCCTGCCAGTCTCCGGGGGCTGCGGCCTACTCGTCCCAGGACTCCGCCAGGGTCCGTGGGGTTCCAAAGGGCTCAGAACGCCAGCGAGCGCGAAGACTCCAGCAGCACCTCAACAACTGGGCCCAGCAACTCTTCCATCGAAAGGCCAGCAGCCAGAACGGCGAGGGACGTCGGGACAGCTAAGTAGACTCTAGACTTAAGGACCCGTAGTCGGCCACACCGCGGCCCTATAGTGACCGGCCGTTGCCGGGAGTAGTCGTGTTCTACATTACCGTGTTTGCTTGTTTAGAGCCCCTGCGTGGCCAACCTGTGTTACTCCTGGTTCGGTGATCAGGCCGTGACTGAGGGAAGTCCCCTCGAGTCCCATAAACGAATCTTTAAAAGTACCGGAGTTGTCTCGTGACTCCACGCTGCATCCTGCAAACACCACACAGGAACAGGAAATTCCTTCCCTGTCAGCCTGTAGGACTGGCCCCCTTTATCCTTCTATCCCTGAACTAACTACATATGCAGTTACATGGCATGTGCAGCACATTACACATAAAACTTGAGGGAACCTTTAGGTGCAGCATGTGCCCAGTGTGTAGGAGAGAGGAAGCAACTGAGGTTCCCCGCCACCTCCTCACACAGGGACCACACAGGGACCGACCACACAGGGAACAACCACACAGGGACTATGCTAGGACCACACAGAGACCACACTGTGACCGACCACACAGGGAATGACCACACAGGGACCGACCACACAGGGATCGACCACATAGAGAACACACAGAGACCGACCACACAGGGACTACAGAGAGAACACACAGAGACCGACCACACAGGGACTACAGAGAGACCACACAGGGACCGACCACATAGGGCCTATACAGGGACCAACCACATAGGGACCGACCACACAGGGACCATACTGGGACCACATACAGTCCCCTCAGGGACCGACCACACAGGGACAGACCACAAATTGACTGACCACACAAAGACCGCTCACATATGGACTATACTGGGACCGACCAGAGGGACTGACCACACAGGGACCAACCACACAGGGACTGACCACACAGAGACTACACAGGGAACATATGGAGATCATAATGGGACCACACAGTGACCACATAGACACCACACAAGGACCATACAGGGACCAACCACACAGGTACTATAAAGGTACCACATAGGGACCACAATGAGATCATACTGGGACCACACACTGATCATACAGGGACCGACTATACATGGACCATATAGGGACCATACAGAAATCATACTAGGACCACACAGGATCATACAGGGTCTGACCACACAGGGACTATACAGGGACCACATACAGACTATACAGAGCTCATACTGGGAGCACACAGGGACCAAACACGGAACATACAGTAACCACATAGACCATACAGAGACTATACTGCGACCACACAGGGATACACAGGGAACGAACACACATGGACTATACAGGGACAACGTAGAGACCATACTGGGATCACACAGGGACCATACAGGGACCGACCACACAGGGACAGCATAGAGACTACACATGGGCCACATAGAGACCATACAGGGACCAAGCACACAGGGACTATACAGGGACCATATAGAGACCACATAGCGATTACACACGGACCATACTGAGACCACACAGGGACCATACAGGGACAGATCACACAGGGACTACACAGGAACCACATAGAGACCATACAGGGACCACATAGAGACCATACAGAGATTTCCAAGGGACCATACTGGGACCACACAGGCACCATACAAGAAGAGACCACACAGGGTCTGTACAGCGACAGACCACACAGTTACCACATAGAGACCACACAGGGACCACATACAGACCATAGAGAGATAACACAGGGACCATACTGGGACCACATAGAGACCATATAGAGGCAATACTGGGGCCACACAGGGACCAACCACATAGGGAATATACAGGGACCACATAGAGACTATGCATGGATCACACAAGGACCACAGAGTCTATAGAGACAATATAGAGGCCATACTGGGACCACACAGGGACTGTCCACAGAGGGAATATACAGAGACCACAGACTGGACAGAAAACATACAGAGACCACACAACCACATCGGGGCCATACAGGAACCACACAGAGACCGATCACACAGGGGTTACACAGGGACCACATGGAGATCATTCAGAGACAACACAGGGACCACACAGGGACTGACCACAAGGACAATACAGAAGCCGCATAGAGACCATACAGAGATCACATAGGGATCATACAGGGACCACACAGGGACCCCACAGGGATCCTACCATAAAGTGACCATATAAAGACCATGTAAAAAAACGACACAGAACCAAAAACCACATAGGGACCACACAAGGACCATACAAAGGCCATACAATGGCCACAAAGGGCCCACACAATGGTAGATATGAGTGATGAACAAATCGGCTGAAATTCAGACTCAGCAGTTGGCTCGTATTTGGAAAGTAAAACCCGAACAGAACAAGGAAGCAAATTAGCCTGAAAAAATGTATGAATGAAACAAAATGTTCAGTGACACAAAAATGCACTCATAAAAACAGCAATAAAACCAGGGAGAAGTATCAGTGAGCGAGCACAGCACCAGGGATACAATGTAATCCCTGCAACAAGGGCAGATGATGATAACAGCACAGCAGCAGCCTGCTAGAAAGATGGGACACAAGTACAAGGTGCTAACCCTCCAGGGACGGGAGTACGCTCGGGGTCTGCTCATAGACAGTAATACAAACAGCAGCGATGATTTATGGAAACATTTTTCAGCCTAGTGGAAACATTCTCAGGCTGTGTGCCCATGTAGCGTTTTTTAAGCGTTTCCGCGGCATTTTTAAACGCGTGATTCTGCTGCGGAAACGCTTAGCGGTAAAAAACGCAGCATGTTCTTTAATTTTGCGGAATCGCCCGTGATTCCGCATACCATCTATTGTATGGCCAAAAACGCTTACAAACGCTTAAAAAAGCGCGTCAAAAACCGCATGCGTTTTCCCGGGAGCAGGGTGTGCGATTCTGCTCAGGAATAATCTGCCTCAGAATCGCTACGTGGGCACATAGCCTCAAAGTAAAGACAGACTATACAGGTTCCACATACAATACATAGATGAACCCGCGTACACCAGTCTCTATTAGCCCAGTGCACAGAGAGGTCCCATAAGGTGGCGGAGATCAAGAACTAGAAAAAAGCTCAGTGAACTGTATTAGACATCCTTAGGTGATCTGCTGCCTGCGTGCTTGTACGCATAGTGGAGATGGGATCTCATAAAATCCACTATGCTGGAACATCTGGACGCTGCGTCCAATCCACACCAAGTGCTGAACGTGGAAACAAACCCTAAAGAAAGCAGTTTTATCATCACAAGCTTGTTGCGCTGGATTTCTCTTGTTGTTGAGAGCTGAAGAGCACATGATTCCTGTCACCTGCTGCCGGGCAGCGACAAACCCCGGTGTCTACAGAGACTGATGGAGGCCGATTCTATCGGGGTATTACTGCAGAATTTTTGCTTTCTTGGCCTTTTTTCAGAGAATATGAATGATAACACCAAACCTTTTCCTCCACTCATGGTCAGTGGTTGGGTGAAGCCATTTATGGTCAGACTACTGTGTTTTCTCTTTTTAAATCATAATGACAACCCAAAACATCCAAATGACCCTGATCAAAAGTTTACACACCCTGGTGATGTTGGCCTGATAACATGCACAGAAGGTGACACAAATGGGTTTAAATGGCTACTAAAGGTAACATCCTCACCTGTGACAAATGCCAAGAAAAACCCACAAATAACATCAGCTGCAATACTGGACTCTGAAAACCAGCGGTGCGGCTGTTTCATGACGCACAATAAGGAGGCACTTGAAGAAAAATGGGCTGCATGGTCGAGTCGCCAGAAGAAAGTCATTACTGCGCAAATGCCACAAAGTATCTCTGTAGTGTTACATAGGACTGCAGGTGACATCTACTACATTATCTGTACTCAGAGAGTGATCACTGTGTTATCTGTGGTGTTACATAGGACTGCAGGTGACATCTGCTACATTATCTGTACTCAGAGAGTTATCACTGTGTTATCTGTGGTGTTACATAGGACTGCAGGGGACATCTGCTACATTATCTGTACTCAGAGAGTTATCACTGTGTTATCTGTGGTGTTACATAGGACTGCAGGGGACATCTACTACATTATCTGTACTCAGAGAGTTATCACTGTGTTATCCGTGGTGTTACATAGGACTGCAGGTGACATCTACTACATTATCTGTACTCAGAGAGTTATCACTGTGATATCTGGTGTTACATAGGACTGCAGGTGACATCTACATTATCTGTACAGAGTTATCATTGTGTTATTTGTGGTGTTACATAGGAGTGCAGGTGTCATCTACTACATTATCTGTACTCAGAGAGTTATCACTGTGTTATCTGTGGTGTTACATAGGACTGCAGGTGACATCTACTACATTATCTGTACTCAGAGAGTTATCACTGTGTTATCTGTGGTGTTACATAGGACTGCAGGGGACATCTACTACATTATCTGTACTCAGAGAGTTATCACTGTGTTATCCGTGGTGTTACATAGGACTGCAGGTGTCATCTACTACATTATCTGTACTCAGAGAGTTATCACTGTGTTATCTGTGGTGTTACATAGGACTGCAGGTGACATCTACTACATTATCTGTACTCAGAGAGTTATCACTGTTATCTGTGGTGTTACATAGGACTGCAGGTGACATCTACTACATTATCTGTACTCAGAGAGTTATCACTGTGTTATCTGTGGTGTTACATAGGACTGCAGGTGACATCTACTACATTATCTGTACTCAGAGAGTTATCACTGTGTTATCTGTGGTGTTACATAGGACTGCAGGTGACATCTACTACATTATCTGTACTCAGAGAGTTATCACTGTTATCTGTGGTGTTACATAGGACTGCAGGTGACATCTGCTACATTATCTACTCAGAGAGTTATCACTGTGTTATCTGTGGTGTTACATAGGACTGCTGGTGATATCTGCTACATTATCTGTACTCAGAGAGTTATCACTGTGTTATCTGCGGTGTTACATAGGACTGCTGGTGACATCTGCTACATTATCTGTACTCAGAGAGTTATCACTGTGTTATCCGTGGTGTTACATAGGACTGCAGGTGTCATCTACTACATTATCTGTACTCAGAGAGTTATCACTGTGTTATCTGTGGTGTTACATAGGACTGCAGGTGACATCTACTACATTATCTGTACTCAGAGAGTTATCACTGTGTTATCCGTGGTGTTACATAGGACTGCAGGTGACATCTACTACATTATCTGTACTCAGAGAGTTATCACTGTGTTTTCTGTGGTGTTACATAGGACTGCAGGGGACATCTGCTACATTATTTGTACTCAGAGAGTTATCACTTTGTTATCTGTGGTGTTACATAGGACTGCAGGTGACATCTGCTACATTATCTGTACTCAGAGAGTTATCACTGTGTTATCCGTGGTGTTACATAGGACTGCAGGTGACATCTACTACATTATCTGTGCTCAGAGAGTTATCACTGTGTTATCCGTGGTGTTACATAGGACTGCAGGTGTCATCTACTACATTATCTGTACTCAGAGAGTTATCACTGTGTTATCTGTGGTGTTACATAGGACTGCAGGTGACATCTACTACATTATCTGTACTCAGAGAGTTATCACTGTTATCCGTGGCGTTACATAGGACTGCAGGTGACATCTACTACATTATCTGTACTCAGAGAGTTATCACTGTGTTATCTGTGGTGTTACATAGGACTGCAGGTAGCTTTTCTAGCATTACCTGTAGGTGTGGAGCAGGGTCCCTCAGCAGTCTTCAGTCTGGGTGGTCTGGGATGTGACTCGGCTTGGTGACAGTCAGGAGTGTGTCCTGTTATGTCTGCTATGACACTGATCCCTTGCTGTTTATATATAAACTTCGGATCACCGTCTCGTTAATGTCTGGTGTTGCAGAGCGGGGCAGCGGAGGAGCGGGGGGGCTACTATCTGTTGTCACTCAATTAATCTTCATTAGGTCTCCCACAGACCCCCGGCCCGGAGGATAGATCACCTCTGGGGTCTCTTCATATTACTTTTTGGCTAGAAGAGGCAAACAGTTTATGGAAATATTCCCATATATACTGCTTCGGTCAAAAGTGCTGGCACCATAGAAACAGTTACAGACAATGAAGTATTCCTCCCAGAAAATTATTGCAATTCCCCATGTTCTGTTATACACAGAATTATTTCCTTTGTGTGTATTGGATTGTTCCAATAAAACAACAACAGGGAAAAAAAGCAAATTGGACATAATGTCACACAAAACCCCCAAAATGGGCAAAACAAAATTATTGGCACTTTTCCAAATTTGTGGGTAAACATCTTTGTTTCAAGCCCATGATGCTCGTTCACACTCACCTGTGGCAAGTAACAGGTGTGGGCAAAATGAAAATCACATGAAATGAAACGCTATGGCAGGAGACCCAGGAGGGCCCCACTGCTCACACAGAGACTTGCAAAAGCGTGACTTCAGTTTGCCAAAATGTACATAAGTCAAAATTCTTCTAGGAAAGCCTCTTGTGGACAGATGAGACCAAGCTAGAGCTTCTTGGCAAAACACATCATTCTACTGTTTATTGAAAACAGAATGAGGCCTACAAAGAAAGAACACAGTGCCTACAGGCAAATATGGTGGAGGATCATAAATGTATTGAGGTTGTTTTGCTGCCACTGGGTGCCTTGAATGTGAGCAAGGCATCATGAATTCTGAAGATTACCATAGGACGTTGGGTGGCAATGTAGTGCCCAGTGTCAGACAGCTGGGTCTGCGTCCTAGGTTATGGGTCTCCCTTCAGGACAATGACTCCAAAATACTTCTAGAAGCCCCCAGAAATGGATGGAAACATAGCGCTGGAGAGTTCTGAAGAGGCAGCAATGAGTCCTGATCTAAATCCCATTGATCACCTGTGAAGAGATCTTACAATGGCCGTTGGGAGAAATTTTGCACATGCGCCAGGGCTGGACTAGCTATCTGGCATTTCTGGAAAATGCCAAAAGGAACGGTCCTTATAGTGTCTCCCCCTCCACACTGTCAGCGGGAGTTCCAGTGTTCTCCTCTGTAGACAGCAAACCAGGCAGCACCAGCTTTGCCGAAATCACCACCACCGCACGACACAGGAGAATGTGAGTGGTCTGATGTCCTGATCACAAGCTGCAGTGATGTAACATAGAGACAGGGCGGGGGGGAGGCATGCTGTGCAGCTGCAGTGAGGCAACATAGAGACAATGCAGAGGAGGGAGGAGGCGTGCTGTGCTGTTCTGTGCTGCTCCGGTCCTGCCCCTTACTGCAGCTTGTGATCAGGACATCAGACCGCTCACTTCATCCTGCCTAGCATGGCAGCTCGGACTGGAAAGGATGATTTACAAACAGCTGTTAACCATAAGGCAAGTACATGGAGCAGAAGCGCCGGAAACAGCTGCGGAGAGGTACTTGGGAAGAAAGAAGCTGGCAAATATTAGTCTAATTAAGACATGTGTGACTAGTCAGACAGGCAGGTCCCTGGTGGCTTCTCCCCATCCGCTCCCTCTGATAGACAATCTTCTTCCTGCATGTGTTCTTCCTGGCAGCAGGAGTGGAAAAGACAGACGTGTTTTACTCTGTGACGCCGCAGCAGTTCAGAGCCAAACCCACCTGTGTGAGATCGTACAGCTGGTGCCGGATACATGCGACCGGAGCCAAACACACCTGTGTGAGATCGTACAGCCATGCCGGATACATGCGACCGGAGCCAAACACACCTGTGTGAGTTCGTACAGCTGGTGCCGGATACAAGCGACCTGAGCCAAACACACCTGTGTGAGATCATACAGCCGGTGCCGGATACAAGCGACCTGAGCCAAACACACCTGTCTGAGATCATACAGCCGGTGCCGGATACAAGCGACCTGAGCCAAACACACCTGTCTGAGATCGTACAGCTGGTGACGGATACAAGCGACCTGAGCCAAACACACCTGTGTGAGATCATACAGCTGGTGCCGGATACAAGCGACCTGAGCCAAACACACCTGTCTGAGATCATACAGCCGGTGCCGGATACAAGCGACCTGAGCCAAACACACCTGTCTGAGATCATACAGCCGGTGCCGGATACAAGCGACCTGAGCCAAACACACCTGTCTGAGATCGTACAGCCGGTGCCGGATACAAGCGACCTGAGCCAAACACACCTGTGTGAGTTCGTACAGCCGGTGCCGGATACAAGCGACCTGAGCCAAACACACCTGTGTGAGTTCGTACAGCTGGTGCCAGATACAAGCGACCTGAGCCAAACACACCTGTGTGAGATCATACAGCTGGTGCCGGATACAAGCGACCTGAGCCAAACACACCTGTGTGAGTTCGTACAGCTGGTGCCGGATACAAGCGACCTGAGCCAAACACACCTGTCTGAGATCGCACAGCTGGTGCCGGATACATGCGACCTGAGCCAAACATACCTGTCTGAGATCATACAGCCGTTGCCGGATACAAGCGACCTGAGCCAAACACACCTTTGTGAGATCATACAGCCGGTGCAGGATACAAGCAACCTGAGCCAAACACACCTGTGTGAGATCGTATAGCCGGTGCCGGATACATGCGACCTGAGCCAAACACACCTATCTGATATCGTATAGCTGATGCCGGATACAAGTGACCTGAGCCAAACACACCTGTGTGAGTTCTTACAGCCGGTGCTGGATACATGCGACCGGAGCCAAACACACCTGTGTGAGATCGTACAGCCATGCCGGATACATGCGACCGGAGCCAAACATACCTGTGTGAGATCATACAGCCGGTGACGGATACATGCGACCGGAGCCAAACACACCTGTATGAGATCATACAGCCGGTGACGGATACATGCGACCGGAGCCAAACATACCTGTCTGAGATCGTATAGCTGATGCCGGATACATGCGACTTGAGCCAAACACACACGTGTGAGATCATACAGCCGGTGACGGATACATGCGACCTGAGCCAAACACACCTGTGTGAAATCATACAGCCGGTGACGGATACATGCGACCTGAGCCAAACACACCTGTGTGAGATCATACAGCCGGTGCCGGATACAAGCGACCTGAGCCAAACACACCTGTGTGAGTTCGTACAGCTGGTGCCGGATACAAGCGACCTGAGCCAAACACACCTGTGTGAGATCATACAGCTGGTGCCGGATACAAGCGACCTGAGCCAAACACACCTGTGTGAGTTCGTACAGCTGGTGCCGGATACAAGCGACCTGAGCCAAACACACCTGTCTGAGATCGCACAGCTGGTGCCGGATACATGCGACCTGAGCCAAACATACCTGTCTGAGATCATACAGCCGGTGCCAGATACAAGCGACCTGAGCCAAACACACCTTTGTGAGATCATACAGCCGATGCAGGATACAAGCGACCTGAGCCAAACACACCTATCCGATATCGTATAGCTGATGCCGGATACAAGCGACCTGAGCCAAACACACCTGTGTGAGTTCTTACAGCCGGTGCTGGATACATGCGACCGGAGCCAAACACACCTGTGTGAGATCGTACAGCCATGCCGGATACATGCGACCAGAGCCAAACATACCTGTGTGAGATCATACAGCCGGTGACGGATACATGCGACCGGAGCCAAACACACCTGTATGAGATCATACAGCCGGTGACCGATACATGCGACCGGAGCCAAACATACCTGTCTGAGATCGTATAGCTGATGCCGGATACATGCGACCTGAGCCAAACACACACGTGTGAGATCATACAGCCGGTGACGGATACATGCGACCTGAGCCAAACACACCTGTGTGAGATCATACAGCCGGTGACGGATACATGCGACCTGAGCCAAACACACCTGTGTGAGATCATACAGCCAGTGCCGGATACAAGCGACCTGAGCCAAACACACCTGTGTGAGATCGTACAGCCGGTGCCGGATACATGCGACCGGAGCCAAACATACCTGTGTGAGATTGTACAGCCGGTGCCAGATACATTCGACACGAGCCAAACACACCTGTCTAAAGATCGTACAGACGATGCCGGGTGCATGCGACCGCAGCCAAACATACCTATGTGAGATCATACAGCCGGTGCCAGATACATGCGACTTGAGCCTAACACACCTGTATGAGATCGTACAGCCGATGCCGGATACATGCAACCTGAGCCAAACACACCTGTATGAGATCGTACAGCCGATGCCGGATACATGCAACCTGAGCCAAACACACCTGTATGAGATCATACAGCCGGTGCCGGAGACATGTGACCAGAGCAAAACATACCTGTCTGAGGTCGTACAGCCGGTGCCGGATACATGCAACCTGAGCCAAACACACCTGTATGAGATCATACAGCCGGTGCCAGATACATGCGACCGGAGCCAAACACACCTGTCTGAGATCGCACAGCCGGTGCCGGATACATGCGACCGGAGCCAAACACACCTGTATGAGATCATACAGCCGGTGCCGAAGATATGTGACCAGAGCCAAACATACCTGTCTGAGATCGTACCGTCAGAACAGAAAGGGTTCATCATTGGGCTTATTATGGGAACAAACCACCTCGATCTCAAATGTTTGACCTTTTGCATCTTGTGCAAAAATGGTTGCAGATAGAATCTTTGACTCCAGCCCAGATGGTCAAGCGCGTTGTCATGGACAGATTTTTTCACTCCCTTCCTAGGCCAGTGCAGACCTGGGTTGCCAAAAAAGATCGCCGAAATGCAGACAAACTGGTGGGCCTAGTGGAACAGTACCAGGTGGTCAAGAGGTCCCTGAGAAAGCCAGGGGGTGGTGCATTCCCATACTGGGGTACCCAGCGGGAACCTGAGCTCCAAAAGAGGGGTAGTAGAGCCACCTCTAGGTGAGTCCTAGAGTCCAAAGGGTCACTGAGGGGTTGTCAAAGGCCACGGGTAAAGACTTGTTTTGCTGGAGATGTCGCTGTCCGAGACATTTAGCCGCCCACTATTCCTTTTCCTCGGAAGAGATGGACTGCAGCCTAGTGAGGCGCTTCTCCTACTATGCATATCCTCCTTGCAGTGTGTACTATCAGCCCAGTGAGGGGCCGCAGGCCTGTCCCATGTCAATAAATGGGGTGCTAGTGTCAGGATTCTTAGACTTGGGGAGCTTGGTGACACTGAAAAGGGCCACACTCCCCCACCAGTTGATCCCAGAGAAACACGTGATCATCCACTGTATCCACGGGGACGCCAAAGAATATCCCGTTGCCAGAGTGTCGATCAAAACGAGCCTGGATACAGAGTCCCATGAGGTCTCAGTAGTCAAAAGTTTGCTACACCTCCTGTGATAATCGGGAGGGACTTCAGCCTTTTCTGCGACTTGTGGGGAAAGGCGGGGATACTAAGTGTCTCAGACAAGGGCCAGCTTAACCATGATAAAACCCCCAACGCAGTCGGAGATGTATGAGTTTCCCTTGTATGTCCTGGCTGGTGACGAGATCGAGATGGTGACCAGTGAGGCCAAAATTCCTGAACTAGGTGTTTCTGGCGGGAATTTTTAGACTGCCCAAACTCGCGCGAGTTTCTCGCATCAATAGCTGGCAGTGCTGCCGGTACTCAGACTGGAGTGTGTGACTGCATGTATTTCTATGCAGCTGCACACTCCGGTCCCGAGTGCTCAGCATTGGGGGTATCAGGTGCAGTAATAGGTACACATACGGCAGCAGAGGCTCAGTATTGGGGTATCAGGTGCAGTAACAGGTACACATACAGCAGCAGAGGCTCAGTATTGGGGTATCAGGTGCAGTAATAGGTACACATACGGCAGCGGCTCAGCATTGGGGTATCAGGTGCAGTAACAGGTACACATACGGCAGCAGAGGCTCAGTATTGGGGTATCAGGTGCAGTAATAGGTACACATACGGCAGCGGCTCAGCATTGGGGTATCAGGTGCAGTAATAGGTACACATACGGCAGCAGAGGCTCAGCATTGGGGTATCAGCTGCAGTAATAGGGACACATACATGTTATGAATGGGTCACCGAGGAGAAAAAAGCAAACAAGCTAAGTCACAGAAAACCTGAGAGGTTGGTAACTATGCAGATTGCAGATCCCTGATCCTACCACACAACTAGCAGCAGCCGTGGAGCGTGCCTACGATGTTCCTAGACGCTTCGTCAGAGCCGGAGGACTAAATAAGCCTGAAGCATGAAAAGGGGAAAACTAACTGCCCCAGAGCAGACCCCAAAGGAATAGATAGCCCCCACACATGTATTGACGGTGAAACAAGATTAAGGCACAAACACAGGCAGGAAAATAGGCTGAGCAAACGATGGGGCCCAAACTAACTAGAAAGGAAAGGAAAGGAAAGACACTGTCTGCAACCTGCAAAAAACCCTACAAAAATAATGTCCAACACTTCTGATAGCAAAATTAACCCTGAAGTCACTAGACTTCTCCCACTATATCAGCACTCTGAAATATTCTGAGACAGAGCAAAAAGAGACCAAACTAGTAAGGGACAAAAAGCAAATTGGCAAAATACTGATAAATAAGAGTGGAAATTCAGCACAGCCCCCAGCCGGGCTGGCTGAACACACAAAAAACTGAATAGACCAACAAAATCAAGTGTGAACATTAGCAGAAAAACTTAGCTTTAGATGACTGGAACAGAGCTGAAAACCAAGAGCTGACAAGCCAGAAAGAATCACCAGCAACTGAATAGGGCGTCGGCTGTCTTAAATCCAATCTGAGAT
This sequence comes from Dendrobates tinctorius, assembly GCF_039654945.1. NCBI lineage: Eukaryota > Metazoa > Chordata > Amphibia > Anura > Dendrobatidae > Dendrobates > Dendrobates tinctorius. The sequence continues at coordinate 1,160,810 of NW_027361899.1, read as the reverse complement.
TCCTGAGATCCAATCGTCATCCTCATTCTCAGATGGCAGATCTCCACCGATCAAATCAGCCTCACTACCTCCTGTTACCACCAGAGGGAGTCTGGAAGGAGAACTCACAACTGGTGAACCAGAGAATGAACTCACAACACATACGGCAGCAGCGGCTCAGTATTGGGGAATCAGGTGCAGTAATAGGGACACATACGGCAGCAGCGGCTCAGTATTGGGGTATCAGGTGCAGTAATAGGGACATATACGGCAGCAGCGGCTCAGCATCGGGGTATCAAGTGCAGTAATAGGGACACATACGGCAGCAGCGGCTCAGTATTGGGGAATCAGTTGCAGTAATAGGGACACATATGGCAGCAGCGGCTCAGCATCGGGGTATCAGGTGCAGTAATAGGGACACATACGGCAGCAGCGGCTCAGTATTGGGGTATCAGGTGCAGTAATAGGGACACATACGGCAGAGGCTCAGTCTTGGGGTATCAGGTGCAGTAATATGGACACATACGGCAGCAGCGGCTCAGTATTGGGATATCAGGTGCAGTAATAGGGACACATACGGCAAAGGCTCAGTATTGGGATATCAGGTGCAGTAATAAGGACAGCTACATCTGAGGCTGCACTGAGGGGATGATGTGCAGGCCACACTGCGGGGATGTGCAGGCCGCACTGAGGGGATGTGCAGGCCGCACTGAGGGGATGTGCAGGCCGCACTGAGGGGATGTGCAGGCCGCACTGAGCTTTTACTGCACCACCTGGGCCCAGTGGACTGCAGTGGCTGCCCACACCAAGTCTAGTAACGCCGGCAGGTCTGCCATTCTTAAGTATCTTCTATACTCTTCATTGTCCTGCTGCAGCTGGATCCAGGAAGTAAGAGAAAGTGGGATCCTCTTCGTCCCATTAAATAACCCCCCATAACTCTGCCCACAACTCCTCCCCCCAATCAGACTCCCTGCACCTACACCACATAAGATCCATCCCATTATTAGTCTTTCAGTGAACCCCTTCACCCCCACCCTCTAAACTGTATGAGGCCTGTCCATGCTACAGGCTTCCCGGCCTTTCTTTCCGAGTATTGATCCTGGATTCTGCTTACATTCACCGATAACTTTATTAAAGTGCCTCCACAGCAGCACTGTGCACCCCGCTCTCTGCTCTCCATGCTCCTCACTCTGCTACTTCACATCCAGCAGAAATCCATAGTGATGTGTGGACGGGAGTAGAGATGAGTGAAACAGGTCGGCCAGATTCATAAGTCTCCGACTTATGGCAAAGTCGGGTTTCGCTGACCGAAACCCGACCACAGTGTGAAGTCGGCCATGCGGTCGGCAAAACGAGCGCCAAAGTCGGATTTCCCAGAATGCTTGCACGTGACTTTTTTCAGCCACTGAGCAAGGACGTATACCGTGGGCAACGAGATGACATGTGCAGCGTCCGGGGAGAGAGGAGAGAGACTTTGTGCACTTTAAAAAAGCGGTCTGGCATGTAGGTGTGTTTCCTGTCCTCCACTCCCTGCCGACTTTGCTTCCCCATTGACTTGCATTGGGTTTTGTGTTTCAGTCGGACCTTTTACTTTTCCCTATAGTCGGCCGATTTCGTTTGACTCGACTTTTGAGAAAGTCGGGTTTCATGAAACCCGACTCGACCCTAAAAAAGGCAAAGTCGCTCATCTCTAGACGGGAGCCTTCCCATAAATCATGTGCAGGAATCCTGCAGACAGACAGCTCATCATCACTCATATTGCAACTTTGATATCGGATCATGTGCAGAACATTATCTGTAATGGAAACTCAAAGCAAAATCTTCAAAGGTGCGCGGCGCAGGCACAAAGGACCCTGAGTCATGATGGATCTTCTTCTGTCCCCTCTACATTTGTCAGGATGACTTACTTCTCAGACTGGATGTAAATGATGAGCGTTGTAGTGTATTCAGTTACCTCTGTATCATCTCACGGTAGAGAAATGTCACAGACACGAGGATTAAAGTGGACATCGGCCTAACATATAACATTCCCCACACATCTGGAGAGCAGGTGAAGACCAAGCGCCCCCATATGTAAAGCAAGCATCCCTACTGCCAACAATGTCTGAGGACCATCGACATCCAGGGCAGGACATGTCAGCCACCGGACATAAAATAGCCAAAGCCCGAGTAGGAAGGGGGCAAATGGGGCAATGACCCGGGAACCTCCACCATCTGCCCTGATAGCTGTCATCATTATTCCCATCTATCCATCAGACTCAATCCTGCGAGAGAAAACTGCCTGATCCAGAGATTATCAAAAGGCCCAAATGCACAATAAGGTGTCCGATCGGTGGGACAGGACAAGTGTGTAATGTTCATAAGGTACTCTAGGGTCTTACCTGACATATGATGGCGGGGAAGAGAAAGATTAGCCAACTAGTATGTAAATAACCATTGCTTCTGGTCTCAGAGGAGATAGGCTGGAGCCAGAGATGTCTGGAAAGAATAGAGAGGACTGGAAGGTATAGAGAAGTCTGAGGGAACAGAGACGTATGTAGGGTATAGAGGAGACTGCAGCGGATAGAGGGGTCCAGAGAGTATAGAGGAGACTGTAGCGGATAAAGGAGTCCTGAGGGTATAGATGAGACTACAGCGGATAGAGGAGTCCAGAAAGTATAGAGGTGACTACAGCAGATAGAGGAGTCCAGAGGGTATAGAGGAGACTGCAGCGGATAGAGGAGTCCAGAGGGTATAGATGATACTACAGCAGAGAGAGGAGTCCAGAGGGTATAGAGGAGACTGCAGCGGATAGAGGAGTGCAGAGGGTATAGATGAGACTACAGCAAATAGACGAGTCCAGAGAGTATAGACGAGACTGCAGCGGATAGAGGAGTCCAGATAGTATAGATGAGACTACAGCGGATAGAGGAGTCCAGAGAGTATAGAGGAGACTGCAGCAGATAGAGGCGTCCAGAGGGTATAGAGGAGACTGCTGCGGATAGAGGAGTCCAGAGGGTATAGATGATACTACAGCGGATAGAGGAGTCCAGAGAGTATAGAGGAGACTACAGCAGATAGAGGAGTCCAGAGGGTATAGAGGAGACTGCAGTAGATAGAGGAGTCCAGAGGGTATAGAGGAGACTGCAGCGGATGGAGGAGTCCAGAGGGTATAGATGAGACTACAGCAGATAGACGAGTCCAGAGAGTATAGAGGAGACTGCAGCGGATAGAGGAGTCCAGAGAGTATAGAGGAGACTGCAGCAGATAGAGGAGTCCAGAGAGTATAGAGGAGACTGCAGCGGACAGAGGAGTCCAGAGAGTATAGAGGAGACTGCAGTAGATAGAGGAGACTGCAGCAGATAGAGGAGTCCAGAGGGTATAGAGGAGACTGCAGCGGATAGAGGAGTCCAGAGGGTATAGATGAGACTACAGCGGATAGACGAGTCCAGAGAGTATAGAGGAGACTACAGCAGATAGAGGAGTCCAGAGGGTATAGAGGAGACTGCAGCAGATAGAGGAGTTCAGAGGGTATAGAGGAGACTGCAGCGGATAGAGGAGTCCAGAAAGTATAGAGGAGACTACAGCAGATAGAGGAGTCCAGAAAGTATAGAGGAGACTACAGCAGATAGAGGAGTCCAGAAGGTATAGAGGAGACTGCAGCGGATAGAGGAGTCCAGAGGGTATAGATGATACTACAGCGGATAGAGGAGTCCAGAGAGTATAGAGGAGACTACAGCAGATAGAGGAGTCCAGAGGGTATAGAGGAGACTGCAGCAGTTAGAGGAGTCCAGAGGTTATAGAGGAGACTGCAGCGGATAGAGGAGTCCAGAGGGTATAGATGAGACTACAGCAGATAGACGAGTCCAGAGAGTATAGAGGAGACTGCAGCGGATAGAGGAGTCCAGAGGGTATAGATGATACTGCAGCAGATAGAGGAGTCCAGAGGGTATAGAGGAGACTGCAGCGGATAGAGGAGTCCAGAGGGTATAGATGAGACTACAGCGGATAGACGGGTCCAGAGAGTATAGAGGAGACTGCAGCGGATAGAGGAGTCCAGAGAGTATAGAGGAGACTGCAGCAGATAGAGGAGTCCAGAGAGTATAGAGGAGACTGCAGCGGACAGAGGAGTCCAGAGAGTATAGAGGAGACTGCAGTAGATAGAGGAGACTGCAGCAGATAGAGGAGTCCAGAGGGTATAGAGGAGACTGCAGCGGATAGAGGAGTCCAGAGGGTATAGATGAGACTACAGCGGATAGACGAGTCCAGAGAGTATAGAGGAGACTGCAGCGGATAGAGGAGTCCAGAGGGTATAGATGATACTGCAGCAGATAGAGGAGTCCAGAGGGTATAGAGGAGACTGCAGCGGATAGAGGAGTCCAGAGGGTATAGATGAGACTACAGCGGATAGACGGGTCCAGAGAGTATAGAGGAGACTGCAGCGGATAGAGGAGTCCAGAGAGTATAGAGGAGACTGCAGCAGATAGAGGAGTCCAGAGAGTATAGAGGAGACTGCAGCGGACAGAGGAGTCCAGAGAGTATAGAGGAGACTGCAGTAGATAGAGGAGACTGCAGCAGATAGAGGAGTCCAGAGGGTATAGAGGAGACTGCAGCGGATAGAGGAGTCCAGAGGGTATAGATGAGACTACAGCGGATAGACGAGTCCAGAGAGTATAGAGGAGACTGCAGCGGATAGAGGAGTCCAGAGGGTATAGATGATACTGCAGCAGATAGAGGAGTCCAGAGGGTATAGAGGAGACTGCAGCGGATAGAGGAGTCCAGAGGGTATAGATGAGACTACAGTGGATAGACGAGTCCAGAGAGTATAGAGGAGACTGCAGCGGATAGAGGAGTCCAGAGAGTATAGAGGAGACTGCAGCAGATAGAGGAGTCCAGAGAGTATAGAGGAGACTGCAGCGGACAGAGGAGTCCAGAGAGTATAGAGGAGACTGCAGCAGATAGAGGAGTCCAGAGAGTATAGAGGAGACAGCAGCGGATAGAGGAGTCCAGAGAGTATAGCGGAGACTGCAGCGGATAGAAGAGTCCAGAGAGTATAGAGGAGACTGCAGCGCATAGACGAGTTCAGAGAGTATAGAGGAGACTGCAGCGGATAGAGGAGTCCAGAGAGTATAGAGGAGACTGCAGCGAATAGAGGGGTCCAGAGGGTATAGAGGAGACTGTAGCGGATAGAAGAGTCCAGAGAGTATAGAGGAGACAGCAGCGGATAGAGGAGTCCAGAGAGTATAGCGGAGACTGCAGCGGATAGAAGAGTCCAGAGAGTATAGAGGAGACTGCAGCGCATAGACGAGTTCAGAGAGTATAGAGGATACTGCAGTGGATAGAGGAGTCCAGAGAGTATAGAGGAGACTGCAGCGAATAGAGGGGTCCAGAGGGTATAGAGGAGACTGTAGCGGATAGAAGAGTCCAGAGAGTATAGAGGAGACTGTAGCGGATAGAGGAGTCCAGAGAGTATAGAGGAGACTGCAGCGGATATAGGAGTCCAGAGGATACAGAGGAGACTGCAGAAGATAGAGTCCAGACAGTATAGAGGAGACTGCAGCGGATAGAGGAGTCTAGAGAGTATAGAGAAGACTGCAGCGGATAGAAGAGTCCAGATAGTATAGAGGAGACTGCAGCGGATAGAGGGGTCCAGAGAGTATAGAGGAGACTGCAGCGAATAGAGGAGTCCAGAGAGTATGGAGGAGTTAGAGAGGACTGAGAGGCCTGGAGGGGACAGAGGTATGTGAAGGGTACAGAGATCGGAAGGGTATAAACCGTGTTGGGAGGACAAAGGGTTGGGAGTGTATAAACGAGTGAGTGTGGAGGGGACAGAGGTCGGGAGGGGACTGAGAAGTCTGGAGGGTATAAAGGAGTCTGGAAAGGAGGACAGAGGAGTCTGCAGCGAACAGAGAAGTCTGGAGGTTACAGAGAGGCTCGGAGGGTATAAAGGAGTCTGGAAGGGACAGAGAAGTCTGGAATGGAGGATAGGGGAGTCTTCAGCGGACAAAGAAGTCTGGAGGGGACAGAGAGGTCTGGAGGGGACAGAATGTCTGAAGGCTTGTAGCAACTTTCTCCCCTATTCTTCATTGAAAATACGTGAACACGTGAACGTTCTTCCAAGGAATGGACTTGTGATGTTAATAATGGAGATGCTCTGGCTGGTATTCATCATGAGACACTGGCTGAAGCTGTTATTTGGGAACTCTGACACCATTATAGAGGCCTCTGTAACTGAGTTCATACCAGTTACTGCCAAGTAATTGCTTTGATGCCAACACCATCACCGCCATGACCAGGCAGGTGAAATTCCCCTCCCCATTATGTGTTTCTCTAGGGAGGACACAGGGGATGCAACAGGGTTTGGAACTGGGAAGACTCCACAAAGGATCTGTGTATCAGCATAAACACTGTGTCCAGGACGCAGGACAAGCTCCAGAACCGGTGAAGAGTAACCCGGCTTCATGATCCCTCCTCCTATCTACTCAGCCCTCCCCCCAGCGCAGGACTGGCCATCAAACTTGCCTCAATCACACCCATCCCTAAAAAACCCTCTCTTGACCCATCCTCGCCCCATATCACTTCTCCCCTAGGCCTCAAAACTACTGGAACAACACGTCCATCTTGAACTGTCCTCCCACCTCTCTTCTTGCTCCCTCTTCAGCCGCTTACAATCTAGCTTCCGACCGCACCACTCCACTGAAACTGCCCTAACTAAAGTCACCAATGACCTACTAACCGCCAAAGCCAAGCGACATTACTCTGTCCTCCTTCTCCTGGACCTGTCCTCTGCCTTTCACACAGTGGACCATTCCCTATTACTACAGACTCTCTCATCTCTTGGTATCACAGACTTGGCCCTATCTTGGACCTCGTCATACCTAAAGGTCCCGTTACATTTAGCGATGTACCAGCGATCCCGACAACGATACGACCCGATCAGGATCACTGGTACATCGCTAAATGGTCGCTAGTGAGCTGCCAAACAGGCAGATTTCACCAGCGATGCAGCAGCGGTCGGCGTTCGTTGCTTACCTGTTAGACGGCAGCTCTGGTGACGTCTTCTGCCAGCATCCATGGAGTCGCTCGTCGGCGCCAGCAGGAAACCGACGACGAGAAATGGACCAGGACGATCTTGTGCGATCAACGATAGCCAGCAGGGAGGCCGGTCAGAGGTAAGTGTCACATGTAGCGATATCGCTACCGATATCGCTGTTGCGTCACAAAATCGGTGACGCTTTAGCGATATCGCTAGCGATATCGCTATGTGTAAAAGGCCCTTTACAGACCGAACATTCAGTGTCTCCCACTCACACACCACCTCCTCACCTCGCCCCCTATCTGTCAGAGTGCCACAAGTGTTATGAATGGGTCACCGAGGAGGAAAATTAAACAAGCTAAGTCACAGAAAACCAGAGAGGTTGGTAACTATGCAGATTGCAGACCCCTGATCCTAACCACACAACTAGCAGCAGCCGTGGAGTGTTCCTACGAAGAATCTAGACGCATCGTCACAGCTGGAGGACTAAATAAGCCTAAAGCAAGAAAAGGGGAAAACTAACTGCACCAGAGCAGACCCCCAAAGGAATAGACAGCCCCCACACATGTATTGACGGTGAAACAAGATGAAAACACAAACACAGGCAGGAAAATAGGCTGAGCAAACGATGGGGCCCAAACTACTAGAAAGGACAGGAAAGGAAAGACACTGTCTGCAATCTGCCCAAAAAACCCTACAAAAATAATGTCCAACACTTCTGATAACAAAATTAACCCTGAAGTCACTATACTTCTCCCACTATATTAGCACTCTGAAATATTCTGAGAGAGAGCAAAAAAGAGGCCAATCTAATAAGGGACAAAAAGCAAATTGGCAAATACAGATAAATAAGAGTGGAAATTCAGCACAGCCCCAGCCGGGGCTGGCTGACCACACAAAAAACTGAATAGACCAACACAATCAAGTGTGAATATTAGCAGAAACACTTAGCTTGAGATGACTGAAACAGAGCTGAAAACCAAGACCAGAAAAGCCAGAAGGAATCACCAGCACCAGAATAGGGCGTTGGCTGTCTTAAATCCAGTCTGAGATTCCAGAGATCCAATCGTTATACTCATCATCAGGTGGCAGATCTCTATTAATTAAATCAACCTCACTACCTCCTGTTACCACCAGAGGGAGCCCGGAAGGAGAACTCACAACTGGTAGACCAGAAAAAGAGTTCACAACAGTACCCCCCCTTGAGGAGGGGTCACCAAACCCTCATCCACGCCACCAGGCCGATCAGGATGGGCCCGGTGAAAAGCACGAACCAATCTATTGGCATGAATATCGGAAGCAAAGACCCAAGAATTATCCTCCTGGCCATAACTCTTCCATTTGACCAAATACTGGAGTCTCCGTCTAACCAAACGAGAATCCAATATTTTCTCTACCTCATATTCCACATTGCCTTTAACCAAAACAGGGTCAGGAGGTGTCATAGGAACTACTGGCTCAACAAACCTCTTCAACAGTGATTTGTGAAATACGTTATGGATCTTGAACATAACTGGAAGAGCCAATCGAAAAGAAACAGGATTAAGAATCTCCAAAATCATATAAGGTCCAATAAATCTTGGCTTAAATTTTGGAGATGCAACCTTCATAGGAATATTCTTAGACGACAACCAAACCATATCACCCACTTTAAACCGGGGACCAATGGTCCTATGCCGGTTGGAAAATCGCTGGGCCTTTTCCTGAGAGAGTGACAACTTATCCACCACTTGGTCCCATATCTGCTGCATTCTCTCAACCACAGTGTCCACACCTGGGCAGGACGAAGATTCCACTTGCCCTGAAGAGAATCGAGGATGAAACCCAAAATTACAGAAAAAGGGTGACATCAATGTGGCAGAACTAGCTCTATTGTTCAGCATGAATTCGGCCAAGGGCAAAAATGAGACCCAATCATCCTGATCAGCAGATATAAAACATCTTAAATAAGACTCCAAGGTCTGGTTTGTTCTTTTAGTCTGCCCATTGGTCTGGGGATGAAACGCGGAGGAGAAGGATAGCTAAATTCCCAGATTGGAACAAAAGGCTTTCCAGAATCTGGAAACAAACTGGACTCCTCTGTCCGACGCAATGTTCTCAGGAATCCCATGTAACCGAACCACCTGTTGTAAAAACAAGGGCACCAACTCAGCGGAAGATGGCAACTTTGAGAGTTGTACAAGATGGACCATCTTCGAAAATCTATCACAAATCACCCAGGTAACAGTCATTATCTGAGAGACAGGAAGATCAGAAATATAATCCATTGAGATATGGGTCCATGGCCACTTGGGCACCGGCAGGGGCATCAGCAACCCACTAGAACGAGAACAGGGTTTAGACCGAGAACAAGTCCCACAGGACTGTACAAAATTCCTGACATCACGAGATAAGGTAGGCCACCAAAAAGACCAACTCATCAAATCTCTGGTACCAAAATTACCTGAATGACCAGCCAATGCGGAGCAATGAACTTCAGACATCACTCTCTTTCTCCACTGGTCAGCAACATAAAAATTTTCCCATAGGGCAACACTCAGGTTTATCCTCCTGAAATTCGTCCAGGGCGCGTCTCAAATCGGGCGAAATGGCAGAAAGAACTACCCCCTCACCTAGGATGGTAGTAGGCTCGGTCACACTAAGAGAATCGGCAAAGAAACTCCTAGAAAGGGCGTCTGCTTTAACATTCTTAGTGCCCGGAAGAAAAGAGACCACAAAATTAAGATGCATGAAAAACAAGGCCCATCTAGCCTGTCTAGGATTCAAGCATTTGGCCGACTCCAGATAAATCAAACTCTTGTGATCGGTGAGGACCACAACTTGATGTCTAGCTCCCTCCAACCAATGTTTCCACTCCTCAAATGCCCATTTCATGGCCAACAATTCCCGATTCCCCACGTCATAGTTGCGTTCAGATGGGGAGAACTTTCGAGTAAAGAAGGCACAGGGATTCATCTTAGAAGTCACAGGGTCTTTTTGGGACAAAACAGCTCCTGCACCAATCTCAGAAGCATCTACCTCCACCTGAAATGGAAGTGAGACATCAGGTTGCCGTAAAACTGGAGCTGAAGTAAATCTCCGCTTAAGCTCCTGAAATGCTGAGACAGCCTCAGGAGACCAATTCAGCACATCAGCTCCCTTCTTGGTCAGATCAGTCAGTGGTTTGACAATACCAGAAAAATGACCTATAAATTTACAATAGAAATTAGCAAAACCCAAAAACTTCTGGAGAGCCTTCAAAGAAGTAGGCTGAACCCAATCATAAATGGCCTGTACCTTGGCCGGGTCCATTTCAATAGTCGATGGAGACAAGATAAATCCCAAAAATGAAATCCTCTGGCATTTCGATCCCTTAACAAACAAGGAATTCTCCCTCAAAATCCGGAACACAGACGTGTTCCACATGAGAATCCCAATCACTAGAAAAGATCAAAATATCATCCAGATAGATGATCAAAAACTTATCCACAAAGTCCCGGAAAATATCATTCATAAAAGACTGGAAGACAGAAGGGGCATTAGTGAGCCCAAAAGGCATCACCGGGTACTCAAAATGTCCCTCCGGAGTATTAAACGCCATCTTCCATTCATCCCCGTGCTTGATGTGAATAAGATTATACGCCCCCCTGAGGTCAAGCTTACTAAACCAGCAGGCACTCTTAACTCTGGAAAATAAATCAGACATCAGAGGTAACGGGTACTGATATTTAACCGTCATCTTGTTAAGGGAGCGATAATCCATACACGGTCTTAATGAACCATCTTTCTTGGCCACAAAAAAAACCAGCACCTAAAGGTGATGAGGATGGTCTAATATGACCCTTCTCCAATGACTTCTTAATATAGGATCGCATAGCATCATGTTCGGGTACTGATAAGTTGAAAAGCCGACCCTTGGGAAATTTACACGCAGGCATCAACTCAATTGCACAGTCATAACTCCTATGAGGAGGCAAAGATGCAGACTTACTCTCACTAAATACATCAGAAAAATCAGCCAGATAATCAGGAATATCATGAGACTGAGGAGAGGTGGAGAAAACAGGAGCGTCCATAAGAACACACTGACAACCCCAACTCACCACAGACCCAGATTTCCAATCCAAAACTGGATTATGAGTTTGCAACCAGGGAAAACCCAGAACAATAGTATCATCCAAATTATGCAGCACCAAAAATTTAAATTTTCTTGGTGGTCTGGGGCAACTCGCATTATCACCTGGGTCCAAAACTGAGGTTTATTCTCCGCCAAACTAGTAGCATCAATACCCCTCAAAGGAATAGGCGTCTGCAGAGGCGTCATGGAAAAACCACAACGTTTAGCAAAGTCCAAATCCATCAGATTCAAAGCTGCTCCTGAATCCACAAAAGCCTTAGTGGAAAACGTGGATAAGGAGCAGATTAATTGCCAAAAGGAGCTTACAGTGGGGCAAAAAAGTATTTAGTCAGTCAGCAATAGTGCAAGTTCCACCACTTAAAAAGATGAGAGTCGTCTGTAATTTACATCATAGGTAGACCTCAACTATGGGAGACAAACTGAGAAAAAAAAATCCAGAAAATCACATTGTCTGTTTTTTTTTCATTTTATTTGCATATTATGGTGGAAAATAAGTATTTGGTCAGAAACAAGCAATCAAGATTTCTGGCTCTCACAGACCTGTAACTTCTTCTTTAAGAGTCTCCTCTTTCCTCCACTCATTACCTGTAGTAATGGCACCTGTTTAAACTTGTTATCAGTATAAAAAGACACCTGTGCACACCCTCAAACAGTCTGACTCCAAACTCCACTATGGTGAAGACCAAAGAGCTGTCAAAGGACACCAGAAACAAAATTGTAGCCCTGCACCAGGCTGGGAAGACTGAATCTGCAATAGCCAACCAGCTTGGAGTGAAGAAATCAACTGTGGGAGCAATAATTAGAAAATGGAAGACATACAAGACCACTGATAATCTCCCTCGATCTGGTGCTCCACGCAAAATCCCACCCCGTGGGGTCAGAATGATCACAAGAACGGTGAGCAAAAATCCCAGAACCATGCGGGGGGACCTAGTGAATGAACTGCAGAGAGCTGGGACCAATGTAACAAGGCCTACCATAAGTAACACACTACGCCACCATGGACTCAGATCCTGCAGTGCCAGACGTGTCCCACTGCTTAAGCCTGTACATGTCCGGGCCCGTCTGAAGTTTGCTAGAGAGCATTTGGATGATCCAGAGGAGTTTTGGGAGAATGTCCTATGGTCTGATGAAACCAAACTGGAACTGTTTGGTAGAAACACAACTTGTCGTGTTTGGAGGAAAAAGAATACTGAGTTGCATCCATCAAACACCATACCTACTGTAAAGCATGGTGGTGGAAACATCATGCTTTGGGGCTGTTTCTCTGCAAAGGGGCCAGGACGACTGATCCGGGTACATGAAAGAATGAATGGGGCCGTGTATCGTGAGATTTTGAGTGCAAACCTCCTTCCATCAGCAAGGGCATTGAAGATGAAACGTGGCTGGGTCTTTCAACATGACAATGATCCAAAGCACACCGCCAGGGCAACGAAGGAATGGCTTCGTAAGAAGCATTTCAAGGTCCTGGAGTGGCCTAGCCAGTCTCCAGATCTCAACCCTATAGAAAACCTTTGGAGGGAGTTGAAAGTCCGTGTTGCCAAGCGAAAAGCCAAAAACATCACTGCTCTAGACGAGATCTGCATGGAGGAATGGGCCAACATACCAACAACAGTGTGTGGCAACCTTGTGAAGACTTACAGAAAACGTTTGACCTCTGTCATTGCCAACAAAGGATATATCACAAAGTATTGAGATGAAATTTTGTTTCTGACCAAATACTTATTTTCCACCATAATATGCAAATAAAATGAAAAAAAAAACAGACAATGTGATTTTCTGGATTTTTTTTTCTCAGTTTGTCTCCCATAGTTGAGGTCTACCTATGATGTAAATTACAGACGCCTCTCATCTTTTTAAGTGGTGGAACTTGCACTATTGCTGACTGACTAAATACTTTTTTGCCCCACTGTAAGTTGTACACTGCCCACAGCAAATGTGTGTGCAAAACGTTTCTGTCACGGCCCCTGGCCCTGCCGTCTCAGCCCCCGGGCCCCCTGCCACGCTCCCCGTCAGGTCTCCCAGCGCGCGCAGCCATACTTACCGCGTCCGGCAGCCGCGCTCCTCCCAGCCCCGACGCCGGCTTCCTCCTCTGTGCGGCCGCGGCTGGTGACGTCACCGCGGGTCTCGCGCATGCGCCGTAGGCCGCGGTCAGCTCTCCCCATCTGACCCGGCCTCCGGCGGCACCCTGCCCTGATGGCGTCGCCGGGCCAATGAGAGCACAGCGGCTGCTATATCAGGTCGTCCACCCTTAATGGAGGCGCCTGACCGCTGTTGTTCATTCCGCGCCTTTGGGTCCGCACGCTCGCCTGTCATCAGGCTCCTGGTGCTAATCTGTCTTGTCCGTTCCAGTTCGAGTCCCGTGTCCGTTCCTGTTCCAGTCCTGTGTCCGTTCCTGTTCCAGTCCTGTGTCCATTGCAGTTCCAGTCCTGTGTCCGTTCCTGTTCCAGTCCCGTGTCCATTCCTGTTCCAGTCCCGTGTCCGTTCCGGTTCCAGTCCCGTGTCCGTTCCGGTTCCAGTCCCGTGTCCGTTCCGGTTCCAGTCCCGTGTCCGTTCCGGTTCCAGTCCCGTGTCCGTTCCTGTTCCAGTCCCGTGTCCGTTCCTGTTCCAGTCCCGTGTCCGTTCCTGTTCCAGTCCCGTGTCCGTTCCGGTTCCAATCCCATGTCCGTTCCGGTTCCAGTCCCGTGTCCGTTCCGGTTCCAGTCCGTTCCGGTTCCAGTCCTAAGTCCACACCTGCTTCAGTTCCGGGATCATACCTGTCCTAGTCCTGGGTCTGTACCTGTTCCGGCCCAGTCTCCGTACCTGCTCCAGCACTGCCTACCCGACTCCGTACCTGCTGTCCATCACAAACCGCACCAACCCGGGTTCCAGCTCGCGGTCCAGCTCCAGTCCAGTCTACCGGATCTATTCCGAGCCGCCCCTCTTGGTTCCGGCTACTGTGGCATTCGAACCCCCGGACCTGCGCCTAACGGTCCCTGTATAGGGGTCGGCCACACCTGGTTGCTCGTTCGGGGTCCCTCGGTGCCACGGTCCAGAGGGTCCACTCCAGAGAACTTCGCTCGGCCTAGTACGGTATCCCGAGTAACAGTGAGTAACAGTGCGGTCAGGCCATGGATTCCGCCGGAATTTCTGCTCCCGGGCAAAAGGAGTTGCTCTTTTTATGGGAGAACCAGGGGCGCATCATGTCGGTCATGAAGTCCATGGAGTCCCGTTTGTCCGCCCTTCAGGCAGCCGATCCCGGGAATGCCGCTCAGCTGGCTGGTCTCCAGCAGGAGTTGAGCCAGCAGCGGGACGCTCAGTCCCATATTTTGTCCTATATGGCCTCGGTAGACAGTCGCCTGGGAGATCTCCAGTCCGCCGCCGCAGCCTCAGCCGCCCTCCCTAATCCTGCTCCGTTTCCCTCTCCTCGCTTGGCTAAACCACCCCGGTACAGTGGGGACCCCAAACAGTGTAGGGGGTTCCTAAACCAGTGTGGCTTGCATTTCGAGTTCCAGCCTCACCAGTATCCCTCCGATAGAGCCAAGGTGGCCTTTATCATGTCCTATTTGGAGGGAGAGGCCTTGTCCTGGCTAAATCCGCTGTGGGAGAGGGACGATCCCATAGTCTCTAGTATTCCGGTTTTTCTGGACACCTTTCGTAAGGTGTTCGATGAGCCTGGACGAATAGCCTCGCTTACGGAATCACTCTTCAACCTCCACCAGGGTTCCCTTACTGTCGGTCAGTACGCCATTCGGTTCCGCACCATGTCCTCAGAGTTAGGATAGAATAACGCGGCATTGGTCGGGGCCTTTTGGCGGGGGTTGTCGGGCAGAATTAAGGATGAGTTAGCGGGGCGGGATACTCCTACCACCCTCAAGGACCTCATCTCCCTGGCCACTCGGATTGACCTCCGGTTTCAGGAGCGCGCCCGGGAATCAGCGAGGGACAGGAGACCCATTCGGCCTGCTCCGACCACTAGTCGGCCCTTTAGCCCACGCTCGCCCGGTCCTATACATACTCCACCTCCCAAGCCTATGCAGGTAGATCGGGTCCGGATAACTGAGAGACGTCAGAGGGAGAGACGGGAGCAGGGTCTCTGTCTATATTGCGGAAACGCTTCCCACTTCATCCGCTCTTGTCCAGTGAGACCGGGAAACTCCTCCACCTAGGCCAGGTAAGAGAGGTCGTCCTAGGTGATTATGAATCCTCTCAGCCCCTTACACTTTCTGTTCTTTTACTTTCAGGGGAGAGGCGTGGGTCCGAGGTGGCCTATGTGGATTCGTGCTCAGCAGGCAACTTCATCCGGCGTGAAGTGGTGGATAAGTATCGCATTCCCGTGGTCACCCTGAAAAACCCCCGGTTGCTCGCTTCCGTTGACGGCAGACCGCTTCAGGAATCCATCACCGCGGTCACGGAGGAAGTTGTCTTACAAGTCGGCGCTCTCCACCGAGAAAAAGTGGCCTTCTACGTGTTGCCCGACCTGTCTCATGCGATCCTTCTTGGCCTCCCGTGGCTACGGACACACCAGCCGGTACTCAACTGGTCGACCGGGGAGGTCTTACGCTGGGGAGATCCTTGTCATGGTCGCTGTCTGAACCTCATTCATCCGGTCGTTCCCCCCCGCCCACCTCAGGAGCTCTCGGGACTCCCCTCAGCCTATTGGGCTTATGCCGACGTGTTCGACAAGAAGGAGTCGGAGGTTCTCCCGCCACATCGGTCCTTCGATTGCCCGATCGAGTTAATCCCTGGTGCTACTCCTCCCAGGGGCAGGATATATCCCCTGTCTCCTGCGGAATCCGCAGCCATGTCTGAATACGTCGCGGAGAACCTTGCCAAGGGATTCATTCGGAAGTCTTCATCTCCTGCGGGCGCCGGGTTCTTCTTTGTCAAAAAGAAGGACGGTTCTCTGCGTCCTTGTATCGACTATAGAGGATTGAACAGCATTACTATCAAGAACCGGTACCCGCTCCCTCTTATCCCGGAGTTGTTTGACCGTCTCAGAGGGGCCCGCATCTTCTCCAAATTGGACCTCAGGGGGGCGTACAACCTCATCCGCATCCGTGCCAGCGATGAATGGAAGACCGCCTTTAACACCCGTGACGGCCATCACGAGTACTTGGTGATGCCCTTCGGTCTGTGCAATGCCCCGGCGGTGTTCCAGGAGTTCGTCAATGAAATCTTTCGGGACCTCCTGTACTCCTGTGTCGTAGTATACCTGGATGACATCCTGGTCTTCTCCCCAGATCTTCCGTCTCACAGGAGGACCGTCCGCCTTGTTCTTCAGCGTCTTCGGGAGACTCATTTATATGCCAAAATGGAGAAGTGCCTGTTCGAGCAGACCTCACTGCCTTTTCTGGGTTACATCGTCTCTGATGCCGGACTGCAGATGGATCCTGAAAAACTCTCCGCCATTCTCAAGTGGCCTCGTCCTGTTGGCTTAAGAGCCATCCAACGTTTTTTGGGATTCGCCAACTACTATCGTCAAATTCATTCCGCATTTTTCCTCTCTCTCCAAGCCGATCTCTGCCCTTACCCGTAAGGGGATCCCTACTAATTCTTGGACACCCAAAGCCGAAGAGGCCTTCCAGTCGCTAAAACAAGCGTTTTCCACGGCTCCCGTTTTGATCCGTCCAGAGAGCGACAAACCTTTTGTGCTGGAAGTGGACGCATCCTCGACTGGCGCCGGGGCTGTCTTATCCCAGAGAACTGGTTCGGGCCGCCTACGTCCCTGTGGTTTCTTCTCCAGAGCCTTCTCCCCAGCTGAGTGTAATTACTCGATTGGCGACCGCGAGTTATTGGCCATCAAACTGGCATTGGAGGAGTGGCGTCACCTTCTGGAGGGAGCTGTCCACCCATTTGTTGTTTATTCTGACCACAAGAATCTAGCCTACCTCCAGTCCGCCCAGAGACTCAATCCTCAACAGGCTAGATGGTCCCTGTTTTTTGCTCGATTTGATTTCGAGCTGCACTTTCGCCCGGGAGACAGGAACACTAAAGCCGATGCCCTATCCAGGGTCTTTCAGCCGTGTGAATCTGGGGAGGAACCTTCCCATGTTATCGAGCCCTCGAAGATAATCACAGTGGCTCCGCTGACGCTGCTGTCTCCACCCCCGGGCAAAACTCTTGTGCCAGAGAACGTCAGGAGGAGAGTTCTTCTATGGGGTCATTCCTCCAAGGTGGCTGGCCATGCCGGAATTAGGAAAACCCTGGCCCTCATAACACGATATTACTGGTGGTCCACTCTTCGTCAGGATGTGGTGGACTTCGTCGCCTCCTGTTCTTCTTGTGCAAGGAATAAGACACCTCGTCGTTCTCCTTTTGGCCTGCTGCTTCCGTTACCGATACCGAAGTCTCCTTGGGAAAGTATCGCCATGGATTTTATCACGGATCTGCCCCGCTCGTCTGGCTTTACGGTGATCCTTGTAGTCGTGGACCGCTTTTCTAAGATGGCGCATTTCCTTCCGTTAAGTGGCCTTCCTTCCGCACCTGCTTTAGCCAAGATCTTCGTTCATCAGATTTTTAGGTTACATGGCCTTCCTCAACGAATTGTGTCAGATCGTGGAGTACAGTTTACGGGTAAATTTTGGAGGGCGCTTTGCAAGCTTCTGGACATATCCTTGGATTTCTCATCTGCCTATCATCCGCAGACCAATGGGCAAGTGGAACGAACTAACCAGACGCTGACTACATACCTTCGGCATTTCTCCAACGCCCATCAAGATGACTGGGTTGAGCTGCTTCCATGGGCGGAGCTCACCTATAATAATCATGCTGGCGAATCCTCTACCAAATCACCTTTTTTCGTAGTATTTGGAAAACATCCTAGCATACCTCTTCCTGTCACCCCAGCCTCTGAGATACCGGCAGCCAATTCCCAGTTCCAGGAATTCTCTGAGATCTGGTCCGAGACCAATGCAGCCCTCAAGAGAGCCAGCGAGCGAATGAAGAGACACGCAGACAAGAGAAGGCTAGACCCCCCACCGTTTCACATTGGGGATAAGGTCTGGCTATCATCCAAGTACATCCGACTGAAACTACCGTCTTACAAGCTGGGCCCCCGGTACATTGGTCCTTTTGAGATACTGGAACGAGTCAACGAAGTTGCCTACAGGTTGAGGTTGCCTGCTTCGCTCCGTATCCCGAACACCTTCCACGTCTCTCTCCTGAAACCTGTGCTCCTAAATCGGTTTCATCCGGCTCCTGCTCCAGCTCCTCTCCCGGTGGGTTCGGATGACACCTTCGAGGTAAGGGATATTCTTGCCATGAGGAGAGTTAGAGGGAGAACCTTTTTCCTTGTTGACTGGGAGGGTTTTGGTCCTGAGGAGAGATCCTGGAAACCCCGGGAGAACATCAATGCTCCCCGCATTCTCAGATTTTTGGCCAGCCGCAGCAGGGGGCGGCGTGAGGGGGAGGGTACTGTCACGGCCCCTGGCCCTGCCGTCTCAGCCCCCGGGCCCCCTGCCACGCTCCCCGTCAGGTCTCCAAGCGCGCGCAGCCATACTTACCGTGTCCGGCAGCCGCGCTCCTCCCAGCCCCGACGCCGGCTTCCTCCTCTGTGCGGCCGCGGCTGGTGACGTCACCGCGGGTCTCGCGTATGCGCCGTAGGCCGCGGTCAGCTCTCCCCATCTGACCCGGCCTCCGGCGGCGCCCTGCCCTGATGGCGTCGCCGGGCCAATGGGAGCACAGCGGCTGCTATATCAGGTCGTCCTCCCTTAATGGAGGCGCCTGACCGCTGTTGTTCATTCCGCGCCTTTGGGTCCGCACACTCGCCTGTCATCAGGCTCCTGGTGCTAATCTGTCTTGTCCATTCCAGTTCCAGTCCCGTGTCCGTTCCTGTTCCAGTCCTGTGTCCGTTCCTGTTCCAGTCCTGTGTCCGTTCCAGTTCCAGTCCTGTGTCCGTTCCTGTACCAGTCCCGTGTCCTTTCCTGTTCCAGTCCCGTGTCCTTTCCTGTTCCAGTCCCGTGTCCTTTCCTGTTCCAGTCCCGTGTCCGTTCCGGTTCCAGTCCCGTGTCCGTTCCGGTTCCAGTCCCGTGTCCGTTCCGGTTCCAGTCCTGTGTCCGTTCCGGTTCCAGTCCGTTCCGGTTCCAGTCCTAAGTCCACACCTGCTTCAGTTCCGGGATCGTACCTGTCCTAGTCCTGGGTCTGTACCTGTTCCGGCCCAGTCTCCGTACCTGCTCCAGCACTGCCTACCCGACTCCGTACCTGCTGTCCATCACAAACCGCACCAACCCGGGTTCCAGCTCGCGGTCCAGCTCCAGTCCAGTCAACCGGATCTATTCCGAGCCGCCCCTCTTGGTTCCGGCTACCGTGGCATTCGAACCCCCGGACCTGCGCCTAACGGTCCCTGTATAGGGGTCGGCCACACCTGGCTGCTCGTTCGGGGTCCCTCGGTGCCACGTCCAGAGGGTCCACTCCAGAGAACTTCGCTCGGCCTAGTACGGTATCCCGAGTAACAGTGAGTAACAGTTTCTCTCGTTTAGGGCAGACAGAAATAGTATGAGAGGCGTCTCCACAGAAAAAATACAACTTATTACGCCTTCTAAACGCCTGACGTTGCGCCCTAGACAAAACCCCATCACATTGGATAGCTTCAGACGTTTGTTCAAAAGGTGGCAGCGCCTCCCGTGTAGTTTTACGTTCATGTAAATGCCGATCAACTTGAATGGCTAATGACATAGAATCATCCAAACCAAAGGGAACAGGAAATCCCACCATAACATCTTTTACGGTCTCTGATAAACCCTTCCGAAAGAGAGCTGCCAAAGCACTATCATTCCATGTAGTAAGGACCGCCCACTTTCGGAATTTTTGACAGTATAACTCTGCAGAATCCTGACCCTGGTTTAATGCCAACAGGGTTCTCTCAGCTTGATCAATAGCATTAGGTTCATCATACAACAACCCCAAGGCTTGAAAAAATGCATCCACATTAGTCATAATAGGATTTTCAGGTGTCAGAGAAAAAGCCCAATCCTGGGGATCGCCGCGCAGCAAGGAGATGACAATTTTAACCTGCTGCACAGAGCTCCCCGATGAGTTAGTCTTCAAGGCAAGAAATAATTTACAATTATTCTTAAAATTCAAAAATTTGGATCGATCCCCAGAAAACACTTCAGGAGTAGGGATCTTAGGTTCAGCAGCATGTGACTGAATGAGGTAGGTGGAAATTCCCTGCACTTCAGCAGCGAGCTGCTCCACACAATCAGACAATTGCTTAATCTCCATTAGGAAAAAAAAAATCCTCCTACGGCCCCAGAGAAAAAGAGGAAAAAATACATAAAAAAAAAAAAATTCTGACGCTTTTTTTCTTTTTTTTTTTTAAACAATTTTCTCCTGCTTTTGAGTACCCTAGAATCTGCGGTATGGCTGGTGATTCTGTTATGAATGGGTCACCGAGGAGGAAAACTAAATAAGCTAAGTCACAGAAAACAAGAGAGGTTGGTAACTATGCAGATTGCAGACCCCTGATCCTAACCACACAACTAGCAGCAGCCGTGGAGCGTTTCTACGAAGAATCTAGACGCCTCGTCACAGCCGGAGGACTAAATAAGTCTAAAGCAAGAAGAGGGGAAAACTAACTGCCCCAGAGCAGACCCCAAAGGAATAGATATCCCCCACACATGTATTGACGGTGAAACAAGATGAAAACACAAACACAGGCAGGAAAATAGGCTGAGCAAACGATGGGGCCCAAACTACTAGAAAGGACAGGAAAGGAAAGACACTGTCTGCAATCTGCCCAAAAAACCCTACAAAAATAATGTCCAACACTTCTGATAACAAAATTAACCCTGAAGTCACTATACTTCTCCCACTATATCAGCACTCTGAAATATTCTGAGACAGAGCAAAAAAGAGGCCAATCTAATAAGGGACAAAAAGCAAATTGGCAAATACAGATAAATAAGAGTGGAAATTCAGCACAGCCCTAGCCGGGGCTGGCTGACCACACAAAAAACTGAATAGACCAACAAAATCAAGTGTGAATATTAGCAGAAACACTTAGCTTGAGATGACTGGAACAGAGCTGAAAACCAAGACCTGAAAAGCCAGAAGGAATCACCAGCACCAGAATAGGGCGTCGGCTGTCTTAAATCCAGTCTGAGATTCCAGTGATCCAATCGTTATCCTCATCATCAGGTGGCATATCTCTACTAATTAAATCAACCTCACTACCTCCTGTTACCACCAGAGGGACCCCGGAAGGAGAACTCACAACTAGTAGACCAGAAAATGAGTTCACAACACCCAAGGTTCAGTCCTAGGGTCCCTGCTCTTCTCCATTTACACCTTCGGACTCGGACAGCTCATAGAATCTCACGGCTTTCAGTATCACCTCTATGCTGATGACACATAGATCTACATCTCTGGACCAGATATCACCTCCCTACTAACCAGAGTCCCACAATGTCTGTCCGCTATTTCATCCTTCTTCTCTGCTAGATTTCTAAAACTTAACAGACAAAACAGAATTCATCTTCTTTCCCCCATTTCACTCGACTCCCCCAACAGACCTATCCATTAAAGTAAACGACTGCCCACTCTCCCCAGTCCCACAAGTTCGCTGCCTCGGGGTTCTCCTTTACACTGATCTCTCCTTCAAACCACATATCCAAGCCCTTTCCACTTCCTGCCGACTTCAACTCAAAAATACTTCCCAGATCCATACACTCATTAATCTAGAATGTGCAAAAACACTAGCCCATGCCCTCATCTGCCGCCTTGACTACTGCAACCTCCTACTTTGTGGCCTTCCCTCTAACACTCTCTCTCATCGCTCCAATCTATCTTAAACTCTGCTGCCCGACTAATCCACCTGTCCCCCCCACTATTCCCCAGCCTTTCCTCTCTGTCAATCCATTCACTGAGCTGTAGGAGAGATCAGCGCAAAAATAGGATCTTATCAAACAGGTATGACAGGCGGTAAAATCAGATTACACTCAACTTCTAGACATATTCGAAAAGCATGTCAAATGGAATTTGAGCTGCAGCAGATCCATGGGTCAGCAATTGACCATAAGACATCAACGGATGGAAGGAGAAATTTGTGGATGGTTTCTGTGCTTGCTGACAGTTAATGAGACTATATGAGGATATAAAACAAAATGGTGGTTTATTCTATGCGTTTCAAAGTACAAATTACTTCTTCATCAGGAACGACCACAAGTATATCCCTTCACTGGCTCCCTATTACCAAGAGAGTTCAAAACCCTAACCACGGCATACAAAGCCATTCACAATCTGTGTCCTCCATAGATCTGTGACCTCGTCTCCCGGTACTTACCTGCACGCAACCTCCGATCCTCACAAGATCTCCTTCTCTACTCCCCTCTTATCTCCTCTTACCACAATGGCATACAAGCTTTTTCCCGTGCATCCCCCCTACTCTGGAACGCTCTAACCCAACATATCAGACTCTCACCTACTGTGGAAAACTTCAAAAGGAACCTAAAGACCTAGATCTCCCGACAAGCCTACAACCTGCAGTAACCACCGTTTCAAACCACCGCACGACCAGCTCTACCCTCACCTACTGTATCCCATCCCTTCTAGACTGTGAGCCCTCGCGGGGAGGGTCCTCTCTCATCCTGTACCAGTCGTGACTTGTATTGTTCATGATTACTGTACTTGTTTTTATTGTGTATACCCCTCCTCACATGTAAAGCGTCATGGAATAAATGGGGCTATCATAATAATACTAATGATGCCGCTGTCACATGATGGCCAGCCGGCTGCCAGGATGTGTCTCCTGCGGTAATAGCTGAAGCTACATACAGTATATGGGGTCCCACCGCTGAGAGCTAGTTGGCAGTGGATCATTCAGTATACTCTCCAAGTGTGTGACAACAGAGCTTCTTTATTCAGGAACAAACAGGAACAATATATGATAAGCTTAATAGATCAGGAATAGTGGGTCGCCCTCGCACACCCAGGGCTGTGGGGTACTCGGTACCGGGCCAGTGTCAAAGTGGGAATGTGTCACAGCAGCGGTGACCCGATCCGTGGCCCTGGGCGCCCAATATCAATGGCGGTGATGTTAATGGTGTTAAAGTTTATTAGAATAGTTTGTGACGCCACCTGTGGTGTTTGGCAAGTAAGATGTTGAGCCAACGCTGCATACAGATCCGCTGTGACTGATGGTGTGGTGCAGTAGAGATGGTATAGCTCCCCACAGGTGGAGCTGTAGTCCCAGGGCAGTGTAGGTGCTATGGATGAGGAGAGGCGCAGAATGGTATGGATGCTGGTACCCAGGTGTAGTGGTGCGGGAATAACTGGAGGACACCAGAGTATGCGGTTCCAAAGCTTTCCTCACTGTTTGCAGTTCACTCAACTGCCTGCCTCCGTACTGTGTTCTCCAGGTCAGGGCTCCAGCCAACCTCCAGGCAGGATAGGATTCTCCCTTCCACACTCCGCCAACATGTACCTTACTGAACGACTCCTCCAATGCGCCTTTAGGTGAGAAGCACTCCAGTACTTAGTTACCCTGGAATGCCTCTCTCTAGGTGTTCCTAGTCTTTACTTGTATGACAGACAGCTGTAGCCTGCTTCGGGGACTCCTCACTGCGTCCCGGCTCTCTATTCAGTTGCTGTTGTGTCCCAAGTCTATGATGGGAGCAAGGCGTTAGCGGCTCACTACTCCGGTGTCTGTTGTCGGACATAAAGATCCAATCAACCTCGGGGACCGGGCCCTGGCCTTTGCGCTCACTGGACTGGAAGGGTTCTCTATCTTTCTTCAACCAGCTTCCCACCGTCCTTCTATTCTCCTTCGCTCCAATCTGTTCTATCTCTCTTATGGAAGGTTAGGTTATCAATCTTATCAGTCTCTTTCTCTGGTCTTTCTCGTGCCAGCTGCCCAGATCACTGGGACCTGCTGCAGCACGTCCCTCAGACACCCATCTTCTCTCTTCTCTCCAACTAACCACTCTCTCCCTAACTCTCACTCTTCCCACTCTTTTATATCATCTCACTCCACCCGCCTCCCAGCACATCTCGTGTTACGAAGCAGGGTTCCACGAGGGGTGCTCTGCTGACCCCCAGCCTGAAGCTGTTAGGTGGCCCCACTGAACTATCCTGTGTGTGGAATGCAGGTGTGGAGCGTGGTCAGGAGTTCCCACCTTACCTGGATGGTGGGGCACTACACCTTAGGAGAAGGTGCAGTACCTCTGTGGCGACTGAAGCCTCAGGGGCGCCACAATAGTAACATAGTAGCATAGCTTTGAAGGCTGAAGGAAGACCTTATGTCCATCTAGTTCAGCCTATTTTTAGTGCAGCTGTTCTGCATTCTTGATCCTGGGGAAGGCAAAAAACCCACAGAGTAGAAGCCAATTTTCTCCATAGGGAAAAAAATTCCTTCCCCTAACCTGGGTCAACCATCTACCTATAATATTATGTTATTTGCAACCTTCAGTACTGTTACTCACAAGAAAAGCATCCATTCCTTTCTTACATTCATTCAGTGAGTTGGCCATCACCACTTCCTCAGGAAGAGAATTCCAGAGCCTCACTGCTCTTACCGTGAAGAACCCTCTTCTATGCTGGTGCAGAAATTGTCTTTCCTCCAAACGAAGAGAATGCCCCCTTGTTCTTGTCACAGTCCTTGGTACAAACAGTTCATTGGAGAGATCTCTGTATTGCCCTCTGATATACTTGTACATATATATTAGGTCTCCCCTAGGTCTTCTCTTTTCTAGAGTAAATAGACCTAATTTTGATAACCTTTCTGGGTATTGTAGTGAACCAACTCCATTTATCATTTTTGTGTTTCTCTATCTGTGCAGAATCTACAGCAGGCTGCTTCTCACATACACAGACACAGGAAAACAGGAAATACAGTCACATGCTCTCCCTGTGTGAGCCTCTGGGAGTTTTTTTTGGTTCTAACTTTATGAATAGCATACAAATCTAGCAACTAAACACTCATAGGCAGGAATGGAGTTGTTGCACCAAACATATTCCAACAGATTTCCTGAGAGCAGCTGTTATACCTGAGGCATCAGTCACTGTGGCAAGGTGAAGAATGTCACGGTGTGAAATGAAGTGACATCCCGGCAGTAACTCCAGCTGCCTTGTTAGAGCATTTACAATGGGTTTGTCTGAAAAAAATAATTCAATTAAAGAAGACTCTTTGAGATCCATTAATACAGAAATCTTGTATACATGGCTGTGCATAGCCAGCAGGGTACAGAGAACATGTGCTATGCTACAGACCCACCTTGTCCCTCCACACAGCACACATACAACAAAGACCACACTACACTGTACACACAGTTGTGTGAAAAAGTATTTGCCCCTTTCCTGATTTCCTATTCTTTTGTATGTTTTTCAATAAATGTTTAATAAATCAAATGTTTCCAATCACCAAACAAATGTAAATATTAGACAAAGATAAGACAAGTCATCACAAAATGCAGTTTATAAATGAAGGTCTTTATTATTAATGGAAAAAGAAATCCAAACTTACAGATCCCTGTGTGAAAAAGTGATTGCCCCCGAAACCTAATAACTGGTTGGGCCGCACTTAGCAGCAACAACTGCAATCAAGCGTTTGTGATAACTGTAATGAGTCTTTTACAACTAGAGGAAATTGGGGCGCTCATCTTTGCAGAATTGTTGTAATTCAGCCACAATGGAGGTTTACAAGCATGAATCGCCTTTTTAAGGTCATTACAGCATCTCAATCGGATTAAGGTCAAGACATTGACTAGGCCACTCCAAAGTCTTAATTTTATTTTTCTTAAGTCATTCAGAGGTGGGCTTTCTGGTGTGTTTTGGATCATTGTCCTGCTGCAAAACCCAAATGTGCTTCAGCTTGAAGTCACGAACAGATGGGCGGACATTCTCCTTCAGGATTGTTTGGTAGACAGCAGAATTTCTGGTTCCATTTACCACAGCAAGTCTTCCAAGTCCTGAAGCAGCAAAACAGCCACAGACCAACACACTATGACCACCATATTTTACTGTTGGTATGATGTTTAGTTATGGGGAAACCCGCGGATGTTTGAGTTCGGACGGAGATCTAAAAAAAGTTAGGTTCTGGTACCAGAAAGGTACCCGAACCCAGAGCCCATGCAGATGAATGGGGTCCAAACGTCTGATGTTTGCCACGCTGTCATCTGCGCAGGCATGACAGCAAGGCAAACACAGGCTTTGATCAGCAGTAAGATCATTACCGCCAGTTAGAGAGCTGCGGTTCCCACACTCTCAGATGACAGCGTGAGACAGCAGCTGTGACTGACAGTAAAAAGATTTCTGCTGGTCACAGATGTCGGCTGATGAGAGAGTACTACTCTCATCAGCCTATGCCTGCTGTCGTTGATAACAGCGAGAGCAGGTGCGGCTGATGGGAGTATTCATCAGCTGGCAATTGAGCACTATAAATAAATTAAAAAATGATGTGAGGCCTCTTCTATTTTTGATAACCAGGACTGGCAAAACTGAGAGCTGTGGGCTGTAACCCTAATCCATTGAAGCCCATGTCACCTGTAAACAAACAGAAAATAATAAACAACCATAATACTCACTTTTATGCCTAATCCATCGATGCCCATATTCTCTGGAAAAGAAATAAAATAATAAACCATAGCCCTCACCTGTCCAATGTGAAGATAATCGATGTTGTGCCACAACGATCCAGATGATCTGAAGAGCAGTCATGTCAGTGAGCTCTCTCCCTGACAGCCGGCTCACACTGGCACAGGAGCGTAATCACGGTCCTGCAGTGTCTAGCGCTGAGCTGCTGTGAAAAACTTCACCGGAGTTGATAGCTGATGAACCCCAGTGACCTCACTTACGGCACCGCTCACTGCGTGAGAACTGCTTGGGCTGTGCGCTTGGTACCACAAACGTGGAAAATGGGTAAGAACCTCTAATTTTTAGGTGCATGTTGCTAATAGAGATGCTGATAATGAGACTGGGGATATAACCACTTATAATACCTTTGTATCTCTTTTGGCAGGGTCTCATGCACTTTCACTATTATAAGTATCTTGGCACTGTCACTTTACATAAATATCAATTATACCATTATGCTCTCTGTGTCCTAACCACGCTTGTGGTATTAACGCCCCTTTTTGTACCCGTTCTCTGCTTTGAATAGCTTTGTTTTTTTGTACAGATTTTATATCAATTGTTGCCTTTGTATATATAATAAAGAATTAAAGCCTTTTTGAATCTTTCTCTGGACTACATGCTCCATTTCTTCTGCATGTATCCTTGGTAGGAGTGTCCGTATTTGCTATGTCCTCGGTCCTACTATGGAGGCATAGGTCCGTGTTTACATCTAATAGAGTTATTATCATTTCTGTTTTGATAATATTGTATTACAGGGTTTAATAGCCTGCCTGATAATGAAGGAAATGATCAGGTCTTGAATATCTCCCAATCATTCCTAGACAACCTCTCCTTGTTTATAACACAGAAAAAAGGATTTGTAGACTTATAATATATCAAGAGCATATAATATCATATGATATCATGTGGGGGTAACCAAATGCAGACCAATACCACCACTTAAAGGCTATCAAAAGTAAGAGTAGTACTATACTTAAAGTCAGCTACACGCGAAACGCGCGTTGGGGTGCTACGCTCTGTGGTTCAATCAAACATCACGGCACATGGTCTGTATTTTTTAAATATTTTGTTACATATATTTCTACTGCTTTATAGGAGTCATTGATGCGATTCTGTGTAAACCATTGATATTTAACAACACAATTTTTTGCTCTTCCATCTGCCTTGTAATCTATTCAATATGGCTATGTATCTATTTACATTATGTATTGGTTGTAACTATTTAGAGTAACTGT
Source organism: Dendrobates tinctorius (assembly GCF_039654945.1). NCBI lineage: Eukaryota > Metazoa > Chordata > Amphibia > Anura > Dendrobatidae > Dendrobates > Dendrobates tinctorius. Next base: position 1,132,915 of record NW_027361899.1, on the reverse strand, counting down.
ACAAGCCATTTGTACTAATCTGTGAACCACGCTGCCCAAATTGTTTTTGTTTTGTTTTTTTAGGGGCTTGTCTGTACTGTTATCTTACTTTCACTGTGTTTTTTTGTAATAAAGATGTTGTTAACCTTTGACTAAGTATGATATTACTCTTACTTTTATTTGATATACTTTAAGTGGTGGTAATGGTCTGCATTTAACCACTCGCTGCTTACCTGACAGCAGAATGGACACAATCCCACCACTGCCTACTACCAGACACAGCAGCGTGCTGCGTTGTCCCAGGCAGTGAAATCCGTGGGAGAAACGGCGTCCCCAAACATCCCACTACACCAGAACGCAAGTCTCCATATGATTGGGATGTCTTCCCTGTGCACGTGGCAGCACCACCTCCAGGGTCAGAACAATGGAAGCGCTTGCAACTGAAGTAGCGGAGCACTGGACCCGATCCACTCCCAGGAGGAAGCTCAGAACCACAATTCCTAACACCGAGGCTGTTGATTCTTTTGCTTCTCTCAAGACAGCCTTTTCTAAAGCTAATGTCCTCAGTCAACCCGACGTTGATGTGCCATTTGTGACTGAGGTAGACGCCTCTTCTATGGGGATGGGTGTTGAAGAAGGACGGTCACTTTCATTCTTGTTTTTTTTTCTCGGGAGATTCTCACAAGCAGAGTCCATCTATTATGTAGGCGATCAGGAACTCTTCGCTGTTAAGAGAGCTTTGGAGGAATGAAGGCATTGGTTGGAGGGGGCTAGGCAGAGGGCAACGGTCTTTACTGATCACAAAAATGTGCTGTATGTTTACGCCGCTAAGTGCTTGAATATTAGACAGGCCCGGTGGTCCTTCTTTTTAGCTCTATTTGATTTCTCTGTAACATATCTCCCTGGTATTAAGAATGTTAAGGCTGATGCTTTATCACATAATTTTGTTCTTGAGTTGAGGTACAAAAATCCAGTCCAAATTCTTAGTGTCAAGACGGTGGTGGGTGTCTGAGGATTGAGCTCAGGCAGCACATTGTGGAAGCTCTGTTCCGGCAAGAATGTTGGGCCTTTATCGCTTCTCACTGATCTTCTTAGCAAAGTGCATGACTGTGTGTCTTGTTTCCTCTGCCACCTGGAGAGCTGTTTCTAGGTCCTTTTTGTAGCAGTGTGCTCAAAAGTATGTTGGTGAGTATGTCCAAAAGTGCAGAGTTTGCGCCAGGTCTAAAGCCTCTCACCATGCAAAACACAAGCCGCGGAGACATCATCACATGTTTCTCAACGCAAGCAATGACTAGCCAGGTCTTTCCCCGGGAAGGAACAACCACGGGAAGGGCAGTCTCCAATGAAGGAAACCACCTATGCCAAAACATGGTATCCATCCACAGACAGCTGTTTCTTTTTTTTTTTTTTTTTTTTTAAAAACCATTCAGGTTAGTTATAAACAACTCAATATAAGCTCATCAACTTAAACGTCGTTGTTTCAACTCTCATCATCACGGTTCATATTTATTTTAGTATAACAAACCAAGGGTATACGCAAAAGAAATCCTGAACATCAATAAACATCACTAAAATTCACTGATATTTGATCAGGTGCTGCCATTTTTTAAATTTCCAGACACCCTCTGCATCAGAACTACCACCGCCTTCGCTGTCTAATTTATAAATCAAGTATAATCTAGAAAGGATCAGCCCGACACACTTATTCACAGATACATGCTTCTCTTTGAAAATTCCTAAATTCCTCACATCCCACAAACTCTGCATCACACAAGTCATAATTAACCATAGGATTCTATTTTTCACACGACCACATGCACCAATTCCAAACATCGCAACACGCCAGTCAATAAAACTCACACCCGCTGACTCCTTACACAACCCACCTACACACTTCCACACACTGCACGCGTAATCACAGTCCCACATAGTATGCCACACAGTCTCACATCCACCACATCCTTCCCTCGGGCACACATCAGTTCTGGTCAGACCTCGTCTCTTCTGAACCTGTCGCACAGGCAAAATATTGTGCAAGGACATCCATACAATATCCCTTTGTCTATTAGGCATCCCGTGCGTTTCCAAGCTCTTCCATGCAACCGAAACTTCATTCCCTCTCAACCCCTCAATATTACATTCCACATCATTCTTACGTATTATTTTCATCACATTCTTCGCCATTCTAAAATCATTCATCGGTACACTCAGCAAATCATGCTTCCTCACAAACTTCTCAATCACCTCATACCAGACCGGACACTTGAAAGCAACAGGCACTCTAGCATCCCTCTTTCTCCAACATAAGCCATATAACATCCAACCAGCTGAATAACTTGCCATATACGCTCCCTTATTTCCTTTATTCAGCAAAATAACAACAGTTTTTATATACTGAAGCCCCAGAAAAATCTCAATGTTTGGAGAGGCCATGCCACCATGGTGACACGCCTTGAAAAGACTCTCTCTCTTAAGTTTCTCTATTTTACTGCTCCAGAAAAAAGTAAAAACTAACTTTTCCACTCTTTTTATTTTCCTACCTGATGGTGGAAAACCTGTTGCAATAAAAAGCAAAATCGGAAGAATCACCGCTTTTATGACCAAAATCTTACCACTCAAGGTCAAGTCTCTCAGTCGCCAAAAATGTAACTTACGCTCTATGCGCAATCCACACTCCTCCCAGCTCTCCGTACCTTCCAAGTCCTTATTAAATAATACTCCCAGCACTTTGATAGCACCCTCCTCACACTTTACCCCCTCCATTTTAACCGTCATCCCCAAAACATTTAAAACTACATTTATTCCAATTCACTCTAAAGCCAGATGCACCACAGAAAAACTCCAGAAGCAACTTAACCCTACTCATAGACGCAACACTTTCACTCACAGCCACAACATCATCCATATATCCAAGAACTTTCACATGCTTCCCACCACTCCCAGGTACCAGCAAACCTCGCATCATTTTATCACGTCTCACCAAGCACAACAGAGGTTCAATCACACATACAAACAAGACAGGGGACATGGGACACCCCTGCCTCACACCAGACTTAATATTCACTTTCTCACTCAACCACCCATTAACAAGAAACTCACTTGACACACAATCATACAAAGACATTATCCCATTCACACATTTTTGAGGAAATCCCATTCTATCCAGAACTTTAAACAAAAACACATGCGAGACCCTATCAAACGCTTTCTCAAAATCAATTGACAGAACCATACACTTCCGTTTCCTTCCCATGCAGTCTCCAATCAAATCCCTTAATAACAATAAGTTATCACTCATACTTCTTCCAGGCACAGCACACACTTGATCCTCATCCACAACACTACCAATCACCTCACGCATACGATTCGACAACAATTTGCTATAGATTTTGTAATCTGCGTTCAGCAATGTTATAGGTCTCCAATTCTCTAAACACTTTCTCTCACCTTTCTTATGCACAAGCACAACCACCCCCTCTTTCATTGATTCACATAACTTACCACTCTCCCACATATACTTACACATCTCAGTCACATCAGCACCCAGAATATCCCACGCCTTCACATGGAATTCTACCGGCAATCCGTCTTTACCTGGAGTCTTATTCTTTTTAGCACTCTTCATCACATTTTCTACTTCTTCCATAATTACGTCCTCATTCAAAATATCACATTCTCCACTATCCAACTTGTTCTCTAACCCATTCAGCACTTCTGAAACAAGACCGGAATCAATCCATTTTTTATCATATAATTTTCTATAGAACCTATTCACCTCCTTTATCACATTGTCACCTGACACACACAAACCGTTCCTATCCAGGATTTTATCCATATCAACCTTTCTCCCATTCATTTTCTTAAAAAAGAACCCCGTGCACTTTTCATCTTTCTCAAGATGTTCTATTTTGGTGCGATAGATGATTTCTTTCCCTTTTTCATCCATAACACTCTTTAATTCACTCTTTGTCTCAGCCAGCAGATCAGACACATCCATGCCACTTTCTCCACACTTCCTTAACCAGTCTAAGAGCCTGTTTAAATCACTAAATCTACTCCGATAAATAGCAGCTTTTTTATAGCCCCACTTTTTGAAGAATTTTTTGCAACACACCTTAACCCAGTCCAACCATTCCAGTATTCACGCAAAATCCCTCTTACATACTCTCCACTCTTTATACTTTATTTTTAATTCATTCATCACATCCTCATCTAACAATCTTACATTCAGCTTCCAAACCCCACCCCCATACACACGGTCATAAATCACACTAAACACACCTCTCAAACACTCATGATCAGAAAAAGGTACAGCATTTTGTTCAAAATTCATACACAACATATTTTTGGAAAACAACTTTTTATCTATCCTGGATGCAATACCACCCCTATCAGCATGGTACGTTGGCGGTGGTGGGATGCCAAATTTCAGAGCAGCAGCATCTAGAAGGGAAAAATCAGAAATAAGATTGGATAACTTTTTACCAGTTATGTCACAATTCCCTTCTGTGGTGCAATTAAAGTCTCCAACTAAAACTGTAGGCATTTTGCCCGGAAGAAACAAACTTAATTTTTCCAAAAGAGCCAGACGCTCATTTTTCCTGTCATGTCCTGATGGACAGTGCACATTAATAATTCTAGCCCGCCACCTCCTATAGTTAACATGTGCAATTATACATCTACCCACCTCTACCACCTATCTAAACTAATCTCCCTGTTACCCATTAATATCCCTACACCATCATTCCTATTAACACATGAGCCAGACCATACATGCTGTCCGTAAGGCCAGTCCTTATTGGAGCGTCCACGATCCCACATTCCAGAAGACAAAAGATGTGAGCATTCATCTGTTTAATATAATCTAGAACGATTGCCCTCCTGAATTTGGATCTAATTTGCCTGACATTCAGGGACGCAATGCCCCAACCAGCTTGGGGAGCCATAACATGACTGTGTTATTTACATGGCGACAAACACGCCACTTCCTCTTCAGCCGTTTTCGTCTTCCATCTGGAACTGCAACTCCTTGAATCTGTTTACGTCTTCGGGAATGCCTAAAAAAGCATTGGTGTCAGGAGAGAAGACATTCTGAGGGTAACTACGTTCACTCACCAGACTTAAACCAACTTCACCGGGGTCTGCCCAATCCGTTCTGGGCTTCTTACAGGAATTTCCAGGCTCCTCATCCTCAGAGGACCTCGCAAGAGTGAAGTCACCTTGATCTCCACAACTGGCCATCTCCTCAGTAGCAAACCAAGATACACTGGGGGTATTGCCAAGAGTACTCTCCAACTCCCCCTCCCCACAGACATCAGACTGAAGAGGGAGCTCACATTCAACATCAGTAGCTTCCAAAACTGCCACCTCTGGGCTGGGAGACTCCGTTTGGGGCAGGGCCTCCTCATGTGCATCCATGATTTCAGGTTCCTCAATAAGTTCAGGGTCTGAAACATGTGGAATGTCAACAACAGCAGCAGGGGGTGCAGCTGCCCCACCTGAGACCTCAGCGTAAGACCTAGGACTGATCCTGGCCTTACAGTCCCGATACTTATGGCCCTCCTCAACACAAGCATTACACATAACAGGATTTGTGCAGTCTTTTGCCATATGGCCAGAAGCATTGCAATTCCTGCAAGTTGGCATCTCCTTGCAATTATCCTGGGTATGCCCGAAATTTTTACACCTCCTGCAATACATCGGGGCTTCTGGAAAGAACAAAAAAACAGTATTTTTCCCAATTGAAAAATTAAGAGGGGGGTAATGGATGCCTCCCGGGCCTTGGGGATCCATCCCAAATCTCACAAAAAATGTGTACTTCCCGGTCCAGAGCCCTTCTCCATTCAGGACCCTGTGGGAGTACTGAACATAAATGCAATGTCTTTTAAAAAATAAAGCAATGTCCTCCAGGGAAACAAACGGGTTGTGCATGAAAACTACAAGTGGGATATCTCCCTTAGAGTACAGCACAGTAAAGGTAAGACCTTCCAGCAGAGGATTTGCCACTCCATTTTTCAGGGCAGTAAACAAATTCTGGCAAGCCGCCATAGAAGATAGCACCAGTACATACCTGCCTTCTCTCCTAAACTCCTGCAGGCACATTATATCGGACTTCCGAATCTTCAGGATGTCATAAAACACCATGTTGACCAAATATCCCAGGGAAAAATGCAACTTCTTATCTTCAGCGATGTCAATCCTGAATCCATTTTTGACCCGGCTATCACCGGTCCCAGAGAACTGAAGTCGGACTCCCATCATCCACAACTCCAAAGGTCTCCTCCCCGAAACCTCCTGGCTATCTCCCAAAAGCAGCGACCGGCTTAAGCCACCGAAGTGGCGATGCTGGAAGGCCAAGAGACAGCACTCAAGGTATTCAGGAAACTCCGCACCTCATCAGTGTGGAGTAGGAAACTGGCCTGTAGGAGCAATGCCTAATAATAATAATAATAAGAAGCCTGTGAAAAATAAGGATGAATGAACTCATGGATATCAACATCCAACACTGCGGAGACACCATCACATGTTTCTCAACGCAGTGATTCTCGAATAATGCCCCCATCCCTTATGGGAAATATGTAAAAATATGCAAATCACAAGCCGCGGAGACACCATCACATGTTTCTCAACGCAAGCAATGACTAGCCAGGTCTTTCCCCGGGAAGGAACAACCACGGGAAGGGCAGTCTCCAATGAAGGAAACCACCTATGCCAAAACATGGTATCCGTCCATAGACAGCTGTTTCGGGGTATTGCCCCTCATCAGTGTGGAGTAGGAAACTGGCCAGTAGGAAAAAATTTTTTTTAAAGCCTCTCACCAGGCCCCGCTAGGGTTTCTTTTGCCTAATGCCTTTTGCATAATGACAACCCAAAACATCCAAATGACCCTGATCAAAAGTTCACATACCTCATTTCTTAATACAGTGTATTGCCCCCTCTAACATCAATGACAGCTTGAAGTCTTTTGTGGTAGTTGACGATGAGGTTATTTTCTCAGATGATAAAGCTGCCCACTCTTCTTGGTAAAAAGCCTCCAGTTCCTGTAAATTCCTGGGCTGTCTAGCATGAACTGTGCGCTTGAGATCTCCCCAGAGTGGCCCAATGATATTGAGGTCAGGAGACTGAGATGGCCACTTGGGAACCTTCACTTTGCTCTGCTGTAGCCATTGACAGGTCGATTTGGCCTTGTGTTTTGGATCTTTGTGATGTTGGAACGTCCAAGTATGTCCCATGTACAGCTTCTGGGCTGATGATTGCGTATTTGCTGATAACGTGCTGCATTCATCTTTCCTTCAACTTTGACCAGATTTCCTGTATCTTTGTAGCTCACACATCCCCAAAACATCAGTGATCCACCTCCGTGCTTTACAGTAAGAATGGTATTCCTTTCATCATAGGCCTTGATGAACTCTCTCCAAATGTAACCTTTATGGTTGTGATCAAAAAGTTCAATTTTGGTCTCATCACTCCAAATTACCATGTTCCAGAAGTTTTGAGACTTGTCTCTGTGTTGTTTTGCTTATTGTAGGCGAGATACTTTGTGGCATTTGCACAGTAATAGCTTTCTTCAGGCGTCTCGACCATGCAGACCATTTTTCTTCAAGTGCCTCCTTATTGTGCATCTTGAAACAGCCACACCGCTAGTTTTCAGAGAGTCCAATATTTCAGCTGATGTCATTTGTGGGTTTTCTTTGCATCCCGAACAATTTTCCTGTCAGTTGTGGATGGCGTTTTTGTTGGTCTACCTGACCGTGGTTTTGTTTTTACACAGCCCCTGATTTTCCATTTGTTAATAACAGTTTGAACGCTGCTGACAGGCATTATCAATTCCTTGGATATCTTTTTGTATCCCTTTCCTGTTTTATACAGTTCAACTACCTTTCCCCGTTGATCCATTGACAATTCTTTTGCTTTCCCCATGACTCACAATCCAGAAATGTCAGTGGCTGGATGAAAGATGCAAGAGTCTGTCTGGATCCCAGAAACTCACTCAGCTTTTATGTACACACTGATTACAAGCAAACAGGTCACACCTGAGGATGTTACCTTTAGTAGCCATTCAAACCCATTTGTGTCAACTTCCATGCAAGTTATCAGGCCAAAATCACCAGGGTATGTGAACTTTTGATCAGGGTCATTTGAATATCTTGGGTTGTCATTATTATTTAAAAAGAGAAAACACAGTAGTTTGACAATAAATGGCTTCACCCAACCATGAACCATGAGTGGAGAAAAAGGTTTGGTGTTATCATTCATATTCACTGAAAAAAGGCCAAGAAAGCAAAAATTCTGCCGGGTATGTAAACTTTTGAGCACAACTGTACATATATATGTATATATATATAAACATATATATATATATATATATATATGCACAGAACACACACACATACAATCACAGACACTATAGAGAACTTACCATTCTGTCGCTTCCTATTCAGTTCTGTAATGGTTAACGTGTGACTTGACACACCGCCTCCAGCAGGGCGAATTTATATCACACACGCGACCCTGGATACACCGCCTCCAGTAAGGCGAATTTAAATAATAAGACTTGCAGCCGGATACACCGCCTCCAGCAGGTGAATTTCAGAAATACACGTAAAACTGGATACACCGCCTCCAGCAGGGCAAATTTAAATAATAAGGGGAAACACCAGGGAAACAATTACAATGGTGGGCCCTGCGATAGGGAACGGGGACGTGGAGAACTCTTGCACTCCCCCGAGTCAGTGTCTCTACACTCCTACCGATCCCTAGGCCGGTTCCGCACCGGGCGCCGATCTGGATACCTTTAAACCCTAGCTCGCCCTGCACCTACCCCTTTCTAGTGAAATGGCTGGTGCAGAGACTAATCCCATCACTGCACTGAAACACACATAAAGGAAAGGCACAAACAGGGAAACAACACTTAGCTTTGCTCTGTTGCTCTTGCTCCCAGCAACAGAGTCCACCACCAGAATGCAGCTTTCCTCCTGAATAGCTGCCACAAAGCTCTGTCAGAGCTGCAAGGAAATCCCCTCTGACTCCTTCCACACCAGGGCTCAGACCATGCTGCAAGGAACTCTCTCTAGCTCCTTTCTCCACCAAGCATGGTTGGAAATGAACACTAGCACCAACACCAGTGAGAGCACATGACACACCTTTATAGTTCAGCCAGAGGAATCACACCTGTTAGTGATTCCCGTGTAATAACGCTAACCACCACTGAGGGCAAACTAGAACAAAAGACACCACTGTGTAATAATCCTAATGGCCACCGGGGGCAAAACCAAACTTAAGCACACAGCTTAAGGAAAAAAAAGGTTACATGTGCTTTTAACTGTCATAATCCAACCTGGATCATGACAAGTTCTTCTAGACTCTGCAGGGTACAGATCATTACCATGATGTCATCAAATGTTCTGCTGCACTCTCAAAATCAGAAATTACACTGAAAATGCAGAACTATTGTTATTAATGAAGTTTCAGCTGTAGATTCCAGGGTACTCTAACGGAGTGGGGGCCCAGGCAATTGTCCAATTTTCTCCCACCCTAATGATGGCCCTGGATACAGTGCACACTGCAGTGCAGCGGTGTCCCCACGGTGCAGTGATGAGGCCGTGACCCAGGCGAGTTCAAAGTAAACACAGGTTTAATGTCCAAAGCTTGCATACAAACAGTATCCTGCGGATCATAGGCGGGAAACAAGACAGTCCGTAAATGTGGCCGGTTGCCGAGGGCAACTGCATCACCGTATAATGCTGTGTGGTGCCAGGAATTCACTCTGCTTGGTGCTGTGTTCCCTCACACAGGCTGAGCTTTTCCAGAGCAGTCTGCTCTGCACCTTGCAAACTCCACACTGACACATCCATCCCTCTGCTGCAGGGGTTTTTACCCAAGGAACCTATGGCCATAGGCCACATGGAAAACCCAGGCCGGTGGAGGAAACGGACCGCCTCGCTACCTTCCTGTAGTTCATTTCAAAAATAAAATAGCAGCTATGCTTGTGACTGTACTGCACTCCCGCTGCCTTACAACACATACAGTATACATACAGCGCACACATAGGGCACTTACATCTTTCATGCAGTAAACACGTATCACACATAGATCACACAAACACCACCCACAATTACACACATATCGTGTACACATAATATTTATGTGGCAAACATACAGCACTTATAAAACACCTACACATCAACCACAAATAGAAAGGCCTCCCCGACTGTATACTTCTACAGGTGGAATTGCTCTCCTTATCAGTGTGAGCAACCAATGTTAGAGCAGCTGTCAGGATAAATTCCCTAATGTCCCAAAGATATGTGAAGAGTTAAAGGAAAACTCCGCATCTGAACAATTTACAGCATTCCACAGATGAAATACACAGGAAAAGTTGTATAACTTCGTAAATTCTTCACTTGACTTATCTTGTATTCCGTGATGTCTTAAGCTGCACTTACTCTAAACGATTATTGCGCCTAGAAACACTCATTTCGAGTTTATCTCGCAGTTTTGACTGACGGACGATCACCTGATGAGCAAAACGTTATTGGACGCAATGATTGGATGGAATCATTGTTCTCGGCAGCACATTGTCCTGTGTAAACCACGGCCACCTATGCGCACTGACCTATTACAGATCACTCAGCGCGCTGATATTAAACGAGCGCTGATCAGTAAAGGTTCACTGATTGGCGGTCATTAGTGCACACCGAGCCGGACTCGCTGGTTACAAATAGAGCGAAGCATTGCAGGAGTTCAGATCGTCAGTAGCCGGAGCCAAGAGCAATTACGTCACGTGACTGATAGAAAATTAGCGAGGGCAAGCAGAAGAATGATGAAAGCGGCTCTGGGTGTGAACAGTGCTCAGTAATTCAGTTAATTAAGTGAAACTATGAAATGCTGGGGGGGATTTCAACAAATGACCTCCTGGAGGAATGCCACCCATAAAAATGTCAGCTAGTCTGGCAAGTCATGAATACAGACTAATGATATGATGTCACTTTATATAACATGTGTCCAAGCAAGGTAGAGTAAAGTGAAGCAAATACCGAACATTCCCCACACTGATACATTGAGACACAGTGCTCAATGTCAGGCAGCAGCTGGAAAGCCTACAGTCACCGAATAACAACGCTGTGGCCACCTAGTGTCAACCAATACCACCCTTATAAATATAATATTGCCACTCTATAAATCACTTTTAGGAGCCACAACAATGGGATTTAGTTTTTGGCTTCACCTAGTAAAAGTGTTATATATATAGGGAGAGATAAATATAGTATGTAGGAAGCAGTACTCAGTGAGAGAGCTGGCACTTTCCAAGCCTCGGCTCACAACAGGTACATTTTTCACTTTTTGTTTCATTGCAGCCATTTCGTAAATTCTATAAAGTTCATTTTTTCTCAGTAATGGACACTCTGCACCCCATCTTGACAGAAAAAAACAGAAATGTAGAAATTTTTGCAAATTTATTAAAAAAGAAAAACTGAAATATCGCATGGTCATAAGTATTCAGCCCCTTTGCTCAGTATTGAGTAGAAGCACCTTTTGAGCTAGTACAGCCATGAGTCTTCTTGGGAATGATGCCACAAGTTTTTCACCCCCGAATTTGAGGAACCTCGGCCATTCTTCCTTGCAGATCCTCTCTAGTTCCATCAGGTTGGATGGTGAACGTTGGTGGACAGCCATTTTCAGGTCTCTACAGAGTTGCTCAGGTGGATTTAGGTCAGGGCTCTGGCTGGGACAGTCAAGAATGGTCACAGAGTTGTTCTGAAGCCACTCCTTTGTTATTTTAGCTGTGTGCTTAGGGTCATTGTCTTGTTGGAAGGTGAACCTTCGGCCAAGTCTGAGGTCCAGAGCACTCAGGAAGAGGTTTTCATCCAGGATGTCTCTGTACTTTTCCACATTCATGTTTCCTTCAATTGCCACCAGTCGTCCTGTCCCTGCAGCTGAGAAACACCCCCATAGCATGACGTTGCCACCACCATGCTTCACTGTTGGGATTGTATTGGGCAGGTGATGAGCAGTGCCTGATTTTCTCTACACATACTGCTTAGAATTATCACCAAAAAGTTCTATCTTCATCTCATCAGACCAGAGAATCTTATTCCTCATAGTCTGGAAGTCCGTCATGTTTTTTTAGCAAGCTCTATGCGGGCTTTCATAAGTCTGGCACTGAGGAGAGGCTTCCATCGGCCATAGAGGCCCAACTGGTGGAGGGCTGCAGTGATAGTGGACTTTGTGGAACTTTCACCCATCTACCTACTGCATCTGTGGAGCTCTGCCACAGTGATCTTGGGGTTCTTCTTTACCTCTCTCACCAAGGCTCTTCTACCACGATTGCTCAGTTTGGCTGGACGGCCAGGTCTAGGAAAACTTCTTCCATTTAAGGATTATGGAGGCCACTGTGATCTTAGGAACCTTTAGTACTGTAGAAATTCTTTGTAACCTTGGCCAGATCTGTGCCTTGCCACAATTCAGTCTCTGAGCTCCTTGGCCAGTTCCTTTGACCTCATGATTCTCATTTGGTGTGACATGCACTGTGAGCTGTGAGGTCTTATATAGACAGGTGTGCGCCTTCACACATCAAGTCCTATCAGTGTAATTACACACAGCTGGACTCCAATGAAGGAGTTAGAACCATCTCAAGGAGGATCACAAGGAAATGGACGGCATGGGACTTACATATGAGTTTCTGAGCAAAGGGGCTGAATACTTATGATGGTGTGATATTTCAGTTTTTCTTTTTTAATACATTTTCCAAAAATTCTGTTTTTTTTCAGTCAAGATGGGGTACAGAGTGCACATTAATGAGAAAAAATGAACTTTTTTGAATTTACCAAATGGCTGAAAAGAAACAAAGAGTGAAAATTTTAAAGGGGTCTGAATACTTTTCCATACCCACTGTAAATTTTGTCTTTTTAGACAACTGGGCTTGGTACTTGACTTTTTTACTTCCACACTCACTTGCCTAAAAAGATCGGATATATATATAACCGGCATTGGATGTCATGTCTCAGGAATGGAGAGATGCAGGAACAAGAGAAAAATAACGTTGGATTCAGAGCATAACGTAAAAGGAGTCATAATTCTGGTAACTTTCCCTGACGGAACCCCCCCCCCCAGACAGCTCCTCAGACACTTACTGCCAAGATGTGAGGACCCCTAAGGACTTATAGCCTCCTGAGAAGCATTGACCATAAACAGTCTGTGGGTAACCGGCCCTGGGATCTGCACGGTGACTACTGAAAACCTAAAACTTCTATGGAAAACCCTGATGTCCCGTCTTAATCAATGTCACAAGGTTCCAGGAAGCTGAGGTTTGGGGAGCTGTGTGATATCGGGGTCTCTGCAGGCGCACCCCAATCTAATGGCTTTGCATATGGCACTCCGCATTGATTTAAAGGTTGAGGTTTCTTTAATACAGAAAAAAATGTGAACACACAGAAAGAATCCGAAGCATAGAAATACCTAACCAAGAACCTCTGTGATATCTCAATGACTAAATTCCTGGGAGAAGCCTCGGAGGCGTTCTCACCTTACAACACTGCCGTATCGGAGGCAATCAGTAATGCAAGACGCAAATGAAAATCGCCAGAAATGTAAAAAATGTAAACAAGCCTGATGTAAAAAACTGGGCAGCGGATCAGAACGGGAGCTGCGGAGGCAAAAGGAGCCAGTGCAGATATACACTGTCCTCAACACCAAGGAGAAGTGGATGGTGGAGATCATAGGACGGAGACATCACTGATCTGCAAATGGCGAAACATGGAAACATTTACTTAAATTCTGATGTATTCAGTCCGGATTCTGAACCTTGTGCGGAATTCCCGGCACCTCCAGCCTCGGCTGCTGATACACGATTGATCCATAGTGCACTGCAAGTAACTGTACGTCACATAGCGAGCCTAAAGCCGGCCATGCAGTAGATGTTGTCCAAACACTGGTTCGCCCGACAGCCATCTTGTTTGTCTCTCCCATACACAGGAGCTCTCGTTCTGCCGAGCGCTCCAGTGTTCTCTATGATAGAGACATCCACCAACAGGTGTCAAATGACCTCATGCCACCGCTCTCAATGGTGCGGCCATTTCTCTACAGTGCCCAGAAGCTCATTATTATCCAGGACATGTTCCTCGTACTACTGTGCATGGCCTAAACCTGCTCCTGTGGCTGCAGCGTCTCCGGACTTGTCTCAACAGAGCACATCGGGGACGTCATTGGTCGGTAATTACACAAGAGCTGCCGCCAGTGTCTTCGAACTTGTCGCCATTGGTCACATCGGGGACGTCATTGGTTGATGATTATACAGGAGCTTCCGGCAGCATCTCTGGAATAGCCTTCATCGGTCACATCCGGGATGTCATTGGACGATGATTTCACAAGAGCTGCCATATTTCTTCTTCCCATTTGTGCCGGTTTTGAAGTCTATTTAACGTGTTCCCCATTTCTTCTGTTCCCTATTTTGGACAAACTTTAAGAGTTCGAGATATTTTCTCCTGATTCATCTTACAGTCCCTACCCAACATCCCTACAGTCCCTATCCCTATTCCCTTCTGTACACCTGCTTTGGCAAAACTAATGTGTATTTAGTCTTGCCAATAAAGCTTCTTTGAATCTTGAATCTGTTTTGGCTCAATTTTTGCGCTATTTTGTGAAACGTTTTACTTTTTATGCTAAGAAAAGTCAAAAAAGAAGTTAAAGGCAAAAATACAATTTTTTTTGCACAAAGCTCATGAATTGCGTCTGCCATTTGAAAAATTTGGCACCAAAAGAACTAAACACTACAAGACAAAAAAAAACTGGTGACTTAAGAAGAACCTGCCAACAATGAATGGGCTGAATGTATCCAGTGACTGGTGAGATCCTGCAGCCTTATATGAGGGACACATCTATAATAGCACATAAAGAAACAATATAATACATGAGTAAATCAGGGGCTTCATCGTCCTTAGGAGGGCCAGCGTCGGACTGGAGCACCTAGGGTCCACCAGAGACAATCATTCTTGGGGCCAACTATGTAGCTACATAGAAATAAATACAAGACCACCAATTGTGCAGTAAAACACACTAATATCAGGGTATAATAATAATAATAATAATAATAATAATAATAAATTTTATTTTTATAGCGCCGACATATTCCGTAGCACTTTACATTTCAGAGGGGATTTGTACAGACAATAGACATTACAGCATAACAATAATCACATAGATTATAACAAATACCAAGAGGAGTGAGGGCCCTGCTCGCAAGCTTACAGTCTATGAGGAAAGAGGTAGACACGAAAGGTGGGTGGTAACAGTTGCTCTGATTGTATGGACCAGCCATAATGTTAGGTGTGTGACAGTACAGACACAGAGGGCTAATGGAGGCATAAAGCATGTGGGAACATGATGCTGGGAACCTGGTTATGGTAAAACTTTTGGCTCTGCCACACAGGGATAGATTAGGTTAATGTGTTGAGGCGGTAGGCCAGTCTGAATAAATGCGTTTTCAGGACACGCTTAAAATTGTGGGGATTGGGGACTAATCGTATTGACCTGGGAAGTGCATTCCAAAGAATTGGCGCGGCACGTGTAAAGTCTTGGAGACGGGAGTGGGAGGTTCTGACTATTGAGGATACTAACCTCAGGTCATCAGCAGAACGGAGGGCGCGGGTAGGGTGGTATACTGAAACAAGGGAGGAGATGTAGGGTGGTGCTGAGCCATGGAGGGCTTTGTGGGTGAGGGTAATAAGTTTATACTGAATTCTGGAGTGGATGGGTAGCCAGTGTAATGACTGGCACAAGGTAGAGGCATCGGTGTAACGATTGGTGAGGAATATGATCCTGGCTGCAGCATTCAAGACAGATTGGAGAGGGGAGAGTTTGGTAAGAGGGAGACCGATTAGAAGAGAGTTACAATAGTCGAGACGAGAATGAATAAGAGAAACAGTAAGAGTTTTTGCAGAGTCAAAAGTAAGAAAAGGTCGAATTCTAGAAATGTTTTTGAGGTGCAGATGACAAGAGCGAGCCAGTGATCGAATGTGGGGGGCAAAGGAAAGCTCGGAATCAAGTATGACCCCAAGACAGCGGGCATGTTGCTGGGGAGTAATAGCGGAACCACACAAGGAAATGGCAATGTCGGGTGTAGGTACATTGGTATAATATAAGGTAGTACACATCTTAATTATGTAGCAGGGGTTGGGATGGCCCTCCTCATAGAATATAAAGTAGCCAACTCATAGGGTTAATAATAATCTTTATTTTTATATAGCGCTAACATATTCCGCAGCGCTTTACAGTTTGCACACATTATCATCACTGTCCCTGATGGGGCTCACAATCTAAATTCCCTATCAGTATGTCTTTGGAATGTGGGAGGAAACCGGAGTGCCCGGAGGAAACCCACGCAAACACGGGGAGAACATACAAACTCCTTGCAGATGTTGTCCTTGGTGGGATTCGAACCCAGGACCCCAGCGCTGCAAGGCTGCAGTGCTAACCACTGAGCCACCGTGCCGCCAATGCAGCCTCCTCACAGAATATAGAATAGCCCCTTCATATAGTATAATGTAGCCCTCCTCACAGAATATAATGCAACCAGCATCATAGAGTATAATGCAGTCCCCCATATGATATAATGTAGCCCCCATAGAGTATAATGCAACCCCCTCATAAGGTATAATGCAGCCCCCAAAGAATATAATGCGGCTCCCCTCATAGGGTATCATACTGCCCCCCCCCCTCATGCGGAGTATGATGCTGCCCCCCGTCATGCGGAGTATGATGCTGCCCCCTCACATGGGGTAACATGCAACCAGGACTCACTATATAAAAAAACCACTATACTCACCTCTCCTCCTCGCTCCCACGCTGATTCCGGCGGCGGCTCTGCTCCGATGTCAGGAGCTGCGCTGCAGTCAGCCCGGCACACAGTGGGGAAGCGATGAAGTGACGTCATAGCGCACCTGCTGTGTGTCATAGGAGGAGGGGAATGATGGGAGAGGGAGTGTCATGTGACGCTCTCTCTTCCATTACTGCGGCGCGCACTGGGGGGGCCGCTATGATGCCGGATCTCCCTGTCTTTTGGCCCCATAGCGGCCGTGTGAGCTGGGGGCCCTTGGGGGGGAGCGGGGGCCTTGGTCTGTGGGCCCTTATAGCGGGCAGTGTTAGCAGCTGCTTAATATTCACTCCTCTCCACGCCCATGGGGGCATGGGGAAACATGAATATTCATTTCAGTTTAGAAGCGGGAACAGGCTTTGCCTTGCTGTCACCCGCTGCTGCTCTGCTGGCACCGGGGGCCCTATAGCAGTTACGTGGGGTGCCGCTATTAGCGACACACTACTGGCTGGGGGCCCCTGGAGCAGCATGGACCCTAGGCAGCTGGCCCTATATGCCAGCAGGTGTCAGTGCTTGGGCCCACCGGGGAATCCTCCAGCTCTCCGATGGCCCAGTCCAACCCTGAGTGGGGCACTCCTGATGCTCCTGAAGAAAATCCAACAGATACTCCCAGATTATATAGAAGAAGGAAACTCCCAACCTACAGAGGAAATGTGAGTGCAGGTTGTGCTGGACATCAGCAATGACAATGACCAAACCACCTGCAGACTTGGGATGTCCGTTCTTGCACGGACAGTGTATTATTGGGGTGAACACGCAGCACCGGTTCTTTTCCTGCAATTTTCCAGGGTTTCTCCAGCAGAGTAATGGCTGGTTCTCAGGGTTCGGCGAGATCTCGCTTTTTGTATTTAGGGGAGCTTGTCAGCCGGCCCTGGACGCTCAGTCAGACCTTTCTCCCATTGCCTGAGGGCAGAGGTATTTTTCTCCTAGTCTGGCCATTGTTTCGTGACTTACCTTTACTGTACTTGTTGGCGTCAGATAGTATTTTGACTCTTCTCTTTGGTTTGTAGTTTGGCACTTGTAGTTCTTCTCTGGTATGGACTTTGGTTTGCCCCTCTCCATGCTTTGTCTTGACCTTCACTTATGTACTAACTCTCTGTTGACGACCTCCAGTTCTCAAATTCACCCCCAGCTTTTCGCTGGAGGATGACAGGATGGAGTTAGATGAAGTCAGGAGACAAATCTGTGATGAAATCTGCAAGTAACACTGAATCTCACTGCAGACATGTTGCAGGTTTGTGACCAATTCTGCTGCAGAACTTTTCTGCAATGTGTGAATGATGCAGTAATATGTCTCTTCTCCTATGTCACTCTTGCAGGAAATTGCTTGGGGCCGTTTATAAATTGTGGACATATTAGCACTTTTCTGTCTGCCCGTGTGTTGTCTGTGATCATGGCGCCTCATCAAATAATGGTATACGTGGATAACAAACAGCTGCCCATATCTCAGCATCGGCCTATGGATCTTTGTGAGTACCAGGCTGAAGTTGCAGAGCTTTTTCTGCAGAGGTGATGTCAGTGGCGGTCGGCCGAGGACTCAGGTTTAGCTGATCGTGCCACGTACAAACTGTAGGGCATAGTGATTGGAAGCAGATGGCAGCAGGATGACAATGGAGAAGAAAGATGCCAAAATATGGAGCAGATCATCAGCCCTGTGTCAGGAACGGCGTACCACCAGAGCCTGACTGGTGAGAGGACACAGAACGCTCAACTTTGGGTTTTACACCCTTTTGCTTTGTGATCTCATTTTGTGGAGGCTTATGTCTGATAATTTTATCATCCCTCCTTAAAAAAAATGCTGGAAAATGTTTAATTTTTTTTCAATTATCAAAATATCCAAAAAATAAAGGCGTCCCCGCATGAAGTAGCTCTCATTCCTGTCTCGGGCAACCCTAGAGGCAGAGGGTGTGCCCCGGCAGGGATGTACGTCAGTGGCCGAGCAAGAACATACAGTTCCAGGCCCTTTGTCATGACCTTTGTCATCATCTGTGACATATTATGCCAAAAACTAGAGCAAACTTATTTTCATTGTATGAGCCAATTACTGTATCCTGCCATCAAGTTCCCGAATCACCCGACAAATTCTGATCCTTACCAAATAACCTGTCCCAGAAGAAGGACACCACTGAGCCTGGAGCGGCAGAAGGACACCACTGACCCTGGAGATGCAGAATGACACCACGGACCCGGAGAGGCAGAAGGAGACCACACCCCGAAGGGGCAGAAGGAGACCACAGACCCCGAAGGGGCAGAAGGAGACCACAGACCCCGAAGGGGCAGAAGGACACCACTGACCCTGGAGATGCAGAATGAAACCACTGAGCCTGGAGATGCAGAATGAAACCACTGAGCCTGGAGATGCAGAATGACACCACGGACCCGGAGAGGCAGAAGGAGACCACAGACCCCGAAGGGGCAGAAGGACACCACTGACCCTGGAGATGCAGGACACCGCTGAGCCTGGAGCGGCAGAAGGACACCACTGAGCCTGGAGATGCAGAATGACACCACGGACCCGGAGAGGCAGAAGGAGACCACAGACCCCGAAGGGGCAGAAGGACACCACAGACCCTGGAGATGCAGAATGAAACCACTGAGCCTGGAGATGCAGAATGACACCACTGAGCCAGGAGCGGCAGAAGGACACCATGGACACCGGAGCGGCCAATGGAGACCACAGACCCCGAAGCAGCAGAAGGAAAACCACAGACCCTGGAGCTGCAGAAGGACACAAGGACTCCGGAGAGGCAGACGTTGGAATCTGACCACTATACTAAACTCCACACTTCATTCTGGTAAACAGATTTTGCTGATCTTAGCAGCAGAAGGACAATAAGGACCCTAGAGCAGCAGAATGACCCACAGACCCTGGAGTGACAGAAGGACCCCATGGACCCCTGAGTGGCAGGAAGTCATGGGCACCAGAGTGGCAGAAGGAGAGTCTGAAGTGGCAGAATGACACCAAGGAACCTGGAGCGACAGAAGGATACCACTGACCCTGGAGATGCAGAATGACACCACGGACCTGGACAGGCAGAAGGACACCAAGGACCCCAGGGCAGCAGAAGATCTCAGACCCCAGAGTGGCAGAAGGATACCACAGACTCTGGAGAGGCAGAAAGATACCATGGACCCTGGAAGTGGCAGAAGGACACCACAGACTCCGGGGCGAAAGGAGATCACGGACCCCAGAGTGGCAGAAGGAGACCATGGACCCTGGAGCGGCAGAAGGATACGATGGATCCTGGAGTGTGCAAATGAGAATAAAGATGATCCTTCTACAATGTGACAGCCCTTCAGATATTTGTAGACAGCTATTAAGTCTCCTCTCAGTCTTCTTTTTTTGCAAGCTAGGAAAGAAAGGAATGGTTTGTGGATGATTTCTGCGCTTGCTGATCGATAATAAAACGTATATCCCAGATTGTCAAATGGATAGTGGCTTATTCTACACATTTCAAAGTACAAAAGACTTCTTCATCAGAAAGGACCACAAGTATAATGAAGGCAGCAAAAGTACCATGTAAATAGTGAGCAGATTTCAAATGTAAATGCCAAAAAAAACATGTGATAGATGTTAAAAAAAAAAAAAGTAATATGTGATGTCAAAAAGTTTGGTTAGGTACCACCTGGGATGGCACATGACATACATGTGGTGTGCAAAGATAAATTGAATAAACAAAAATGATTATTACAACACAATAATCATTTTCGTTTATTCATTTTATCTTAGCACACCACATGTATGTCATGTGCCATCCCAGGTGGTACCTAGCCAAACTTTGTCATCTATCACATATTCCTTTTTTTTTTTTTTTACATCTATCACATGTTCCTTTTTTTACATCTATCATGTGCTTTTTTGGCGCTCACATTTGAAACCTGCACACTATTTAAACGGTAATTTTGCTGCCTTCGCGATACTTGTGGTCTTTCCTGATGATACCTGTGGTCTTTGCTGATGATACCTGTGGTCTTTCCTGATGATACCTGTGGTCTTTCCTGATGATACCTGTGGTCTTTGCTGATGATACTTGTGGTTTTTCATGATGATACTTGTGGTCTTTGCTGATGATACTTGTGGTTTTTCATGATGATACTTGTGGTTTTTCATGATGATACTTGTAGTCTTTCCTGATGATACTTGTGGTTTTTCATGATGATACTTGTGGTCTTTCCTGATGATACTTGTGGTCTTTCCTGATGATACCTGTAGTCTTTCCTGATGATACTTGTGGTCTTTCCTGATGATACTTGTGGTCTTTCCTGATGATACTTGTGGTCTTTCCTGATGATACTTGTGGTTTTTCATGATGATACTTGTGGTCTTTCCTGATGATACTTGTGGTCTTTGCTGATGATACTTGTGGTTTTTCATGATGATACTTGTGGTCTTTCCTGATGATACTTGTGGTTTTTCATGATGATACTTGTGGTCTTTCCTGATGATACCTGTGGTCTTTCCTGATGATACCTGTGGTCTTTCCTGATGATACTTGTGGTCTTTCCTGATGATACCTGTAGTCTTTCCTGATGATACTTGTGGTCTTTCCTGATGATACTTGTGGTCTTTCCTGATGATACTTGTGGTCTTTCCTGATGATACCTGTGGTCTTTCCTGATGATACCTGTGGTCTTTCCTGATGATACGTGTGGTTTTTCCTGATGATACTTGTGGTCTTTCCTGATGATACCTATGGTCTTTGCTGATAATACTTATGGTTTTTCCTGATGATACTTGTGGTCTTTCCTGATGATACTTGTGGTCTTTCCTGATGATACCTGTGGTCTTTGCTGATGATACCTGTGGTCTTTGCTGATGATACCTGTGGTCTTTCCTGATGATACCTGTGGTCTTTCCTGATGATACCTGTGGTCTTTCCTGATGATACTTGTGGTCTTTCCTGATGATACTTGTGGTCTTTCCTGATGATACCTGTAGTCTTTCCTGATGATACTTGTGGTCTTTCCTGATGATACTTGTGGTCTTTCCTGATGATACTTGTGGTCTTTCCTGATGATACCTGTGGTCTTTCGTGATGATACTTGTGGTCTTTCCTGATGATACCTGTAGTCTT
The DNA here is from genome assembly GCF_039654945.1 of Dendrobates tinctorius. Taxonomy (NCBI): domain Eukaryota; kingdom Metazoa; phylum Chordata; class Amphibia; order Anura; family Dendrobatidae; genus Dendrobates; species Dendrobates tinctorius. Next base: position 1,110,991 of record NW_027361899.1, on the reverse strand, counting down.
TCCTGATGATACTTGTGGTCTTTCCTGATGATACTTGTGGTCTTTCCTGATGATACCTGTGGTCTTTCGTGATGATACTTGTGGTCTTTCCTGATGATACCTGTGGTTTTTCCTGATGATACTTGTGGTCTTTGCTGATGATACTTGTGGTCTTTCCTGATGATACCTGTGGTTCTTCCTGATGATACCTGTGGTCTTTGCTGATGATACTTGTGGTCTTTGCTGATGATACTTGTGGTCTTTCCTGATGATACCTGTGGTCTTTCCTGATGATACCTGTGGTTTTTCCTGATGATACTTGTGGTCTTTCCTGATGATACTTGTGGTCTTTCCTGATGATACTTGTGGTCTTTCTTGATGAAGTCTTTTGTACTTTGAAACACGTAGAATAAACCACTATCCATTTGACAATCGGGATATACGTCTCATCATTGGATCAGCAAGCGCTGAAATCATCCACAAACCTCTCTTTTCTTTCCTGGATATCGTTTGGTCATTTACTGACCCGTGGATCTGTTGCAGGTAATGTAATTTATTACATGTTTGATTGATTCTCAGAAAATGTGAGTGTAATTTTGATTTTATTGTCTGCCATACTCCTTGGTTAAGCCCCTATGTTGCGCTGATCTCTGCCACAGCAATGAAATTTTTTGCAAGCTAAACATTCCCAGTTCCTTTAACCATTCCTCGTAGGACATACTTTGCAGTTCACTCACCATCCTGGTCGCTCTTCTCTGAACTTGCTCCAGTTTTTCAATATCTTTTTTAAAATGTTGTGCCCAGAACTGGACACTATCTTTTCATCGGAACCATTCATCACATCCTCCTCTGATCCTTTCATAAGAATTATTCTACACAACCTCCTCTGAATTTATGTAACATAATGACTCTTCACATCGTCCTCTAATCCTTTAATTCTGCACATCTCCCTTTGGTCCATTTTATCAGAATGTATCTTTGCATCCTGCTTTGATTCATTTCTTTAGAATGATTATTCACATCTTCCACTTTTCCTTTTCATCAGAACAACTCTTCACATCCTTTTCTAATCTTTTCAAAAAGAAAATGACTCACATTCTCCTCTGATCCTTTTTTTCAGAACAATTCTTTACATTCTCCACAGGTCCTCTCCTAGAAGAGCTGTTTCACCTCTAGGATATGCTTTCCTCGTTCTAAGTTGCACTGATAGCTCGATTTTCCTATTATAACGTGGATTCTGCCTGACTGTGATTCCTGAACACGGCTCGCTGAGGCTTATTCCATCCTCTGGGATCACATATAAACAAATGAGGTGACAGGTGTCTGTAATGTAGACCTCTCTATAGTGCTTGTAACGTTACGGGGTCTACACTTCATGGTTGAGTTGTTGGAGGAACCCCTCTGTAGCACATCATGATTAAGCCTCCTTAGATGGAGCGTGCCAGTTTGTCTTGAGTCCTCCATGGTTTGCCAGTGTATCTGCTTTTATGAAATACCAATAAATGTGATGTTTTAATTATACAGACAACAGGAAGAATCCGTTTCCTTTACTTGTTCATATTTGAAACGTCCCGGACCAGAGCGGCTCATGCGGTGATTCCTCCAATACAGGTGCTACGAACAACGGTGAGCTGACTTTCTCCTACATGTAATGATGTTATACACTGGGGGTAATGGGGCCGGATGTTGTACACCGGGGGTAATGGCACTGGGTGTTATACATCAGGGGCAATGTCGCTAGGTGTTATACACCAGCAGGCTTTGGGCCGGATGTTATACACCGGGGGTAATGGGGTTGGATGTTATACTCCAGGGGTAATGGGGCCAGATGTTATACACCGGGGGTACTGGGGTTGGATGTTATGCACCGGGGTAATGGGGTTGGATGTTATACTCTGGGGTAATGGGGTTGGATGTTATATACCGGGGGTAATGGGGTTGAATGTTATACACCAGGGGTAATGGGGTTGGATGTTATACACCAGGGGTAATGGGGTTGGATGTTATACTCCAGGAGTAATTGGGCCAGATGTTATACACCAGGGGTAATGGGGCCAGATGTTATACACCGGGGGTAATGGGGTTGGATGTTATACTCCAGGGGTAATGGGGCCAGATGTTATACACCGGGGGTAATGGGGTTGGATGTTATACTCCGGGGTAATGGGGTTGGATGTTATACACCAGGGGTAATGGGGTTGGATGTTATACTCCAGGGGTAATGGGGTTGGATGTTATACTCCAGGGGTAATGGGGTTGGATGTTATACTCCAGGGGTAATGGGGTTGGATGTTATACTCCAGGGGTAATGGGGTTGGTTGTTATACTCCAGGGGTAATGGGGCCAGATGTTATACTCCGGGGTAATGGGGTTGGATGTTATACACCAGGGGTAATGGGGTTGGATGTTATACACCAGGGGTAATGGGGTTGGATGTTATACTCCAGGGGTAATGGGGCCAGATGTTATATAGCGGGGGTAATGGGGTTGGATGTTATACACCAGGGGTAATGGGGTAGGATGTTATACTCCAGGGGTAATGGGGTTAGATATTATACTCCAGGGGTAATGGGGCCAGATGTTATATACTGGGGGTAATGGGGTTGGATGTTATACACCGGGGTAATGGGGTTGAATGTTATACTCCAGGGGTAATGGGGTTGGATGTTATACTCCAGGGGTAATGGGGCTAGGTGTTATACACTGGGGTAATGGGGTTGGATGTTATACACAAGGGGTAATGGGGTTGGATGCTATATACCGGGAGTAATGAAGTTGGATGTTATATACTGGGAGTAATGGGGCTGGATTTTATACACTGGGAGTAAAGGGGCTGGATGTTATATACTGGGAGTAATGGGGCTGGATGTTATATACTGGGGTGAAACGAGGCACAATGTTGGACACCTGGGGGAAACGTGGTGGGACCTTAGAGATCGCGGGGAATGATTAGTGGTGCGGACGGAGCGTCTCTCCATATACTGCGTGCATTTGTTCTCTTTCCCATGGTTTATCCGGAGCCGGCAGCAGGCTGCACACGTGACGTTGGTTTTCGTGGCAGCTCCTCACCAGGATCGTGCAGGGACCTGCCTCCTAAGGGGAGACAATGCTTTATGTGATGAAGTTCTAATCCTCAGCTTGTAAATTTTGCCAAACTGCTACTTTTCTCCAGCTACAAAGGGCATAGAAGACAAGGGGAGTGCTGTTCCTGTGCGCGCAGACGCTGGCATCACACCCTGCGCAGCTCGGCAGTAATAAACCTGTGTGGAGCTTTCATCATATTTTTAAACACAAGGCACCAACCGGAGCTGGCGGCATCGGGAAAGGTCGCCGCAGGCTGAGCCGTGTTCCTGCTCGCTGGGCGGACGCCAGACAATAAAAGGTCAATATTCTAAATAAATATATTTCCGTTATTGGGCAGAAATCTGCAGGAACGGAGCCAGCGCTGCATTCAGAAGCATCGGGAACAGAAAACATGGAGACAAGACAATGACCTGGAACTTAGAAAACCCCAACTCGATAACAGACCTCATCTCCTGCTCATAAAGATCCCAGCAGTGATCAGAAGATTCCTGCAGTTAATGTCATGGTATGCCTAGGTTACTTTAGGCAAAAACCCCGGGACCCCTGCGATGTCCCTCAGACTAGGGGAACCCTGTCTGTCCCTCTACCCAGGGTTTACACTGAAGGTGTGCCTGCCTGAGCCTCCACCCTGTCCCTGTCTCCTGTCCAGCCCTAAGCTGAACCCACCTCCCTCCACCCAGTGAGGGGACCAGACACCAAACCCCACAAATACGTATGGACAGGGGTAAAAGAAACACCACACAGTTAATACACAAGGGAATACAATAATGTGCAAGGGCAACCAAATATATATATAACAGATTGGAGAAAGAACCACTGAGGGATATACTGCACCAGATATCAGACGCTCCAACACCACCACTGCTGACCAGTATTGCTAGCACTAGGCTAAAGCTATAGTCGGCGACGCCCATAGTCAGGACGAACTATTTAAAGACCAAGGGCGTGGCCCAGCCCTCAGCCAGCATGACAACCTGGTTAACCCTATCCCGACTGGAACAGAATACCCAACAGGGTATTACCGCTGTCTGCCGGACACCCTGGTGTGAACAGTGTCCGACATGACAGTACCCCGCCTTCTACGAGGGACCTCCGGAACCTCACCATGTCGAGGACCTGGCTTGTCCGGATGGCGACGATGGAACATAGTAACCAGTCGATCAGCATGAATGTCAGAGGCCGGCACCCATGTCCTCTCCTCAGGACCATAGCCACGCCAGTGGACCAGGTACTGTAGAGTGCGACGCACAACCCTAGAGTCCACCACTTTGGACACCTCAAATTCCAACGCGCCATCCACCAAGACGGGAGGTGGTGGCCCGGGGGAACCATCCACCAAACCCACGACCTTCTTTAGCAATGCTTTGTGAAAAACATTATGAATCTTATACACAGCCGGCAACTCCAAACGAAATGCCACGGGGTTGATCACTGCGGAGATTCTAAATGGGCCAATGAACCTGGGACCCAACTTAAGTGACGGTATCTTGAGCTTAATGTTCCTAGTAGATAACCACACCCAATCACCCACACACAGGTCCGGACCTGGCACACGTCTGCAGTCAGCCACCCGTTTGTACCTGGAACCCACCTTCAACAAGCGCTGCTTGACTCTCCTCCAAACAGACGACAATTGAGCTCCCAACTGGTCCTCCTCAGGGACGCCAACTGAGCACCCCTGACGCAAGGTGCAAAATTGAGGATGTTGACCATACACACAAAAAAAAGGAGATTCCCCAGACGATTCCTGGCAATGGTTGTTTATTGCGAATTCTGCCAGAGGAAGAAACGCTGACCACTCTTCCTGATTGTCGGAAATAAAGCAGCGCAAGTATTGCTCCAGGTTTTGGTTCATCCGCTCAGTCTGTCCATTCGACTGAGGGTGGAAAGCCGATGAATGAGATAATTTGATTCCAAGGCGAGAACAAAAAGCTCTCCAAAACTTTGCCACAAACTGCGTACCTCGATCAGACACAATGTCAGACGGGACACCATGAAGTCTGACCACCTCGCGAATAAATATCTGAGCAAGAGTCTTAGCATTGGGCAAAGACGGTAAAGCAACGAAATGTGACATTTTGGAGAACCTATCAACAATTACCAAAATGACCGAGTTCCCTGCCGAGGCGGGCAAGTCAGTAATAAAATCCATGGAAATCTCAGTCCATGGCTTACTGGGCACCCCGAGAGGCTGCAAGTTACCAGCGGGATGGGAACGAGGAGTCTTGGCCCGTGCGCACGTGGTACAGGCAGCCACATATGAGGCCACATCCTGCCGGATTTTAGGCCACCAAAAACGACGCGATACCAGTTCCAGAGTGCTCTTAACCCCTGGATGACCTGCCAGTACCGTGTCGTGATGTTCGCCCAACACTCTAGAGCGTAGATGTAGCGGCACAAAAGATTTATTAGCAGGCAACCCCGGCGGTACCACCTCCTGAGCCTCCGCAATCTCTGCCTCAATCTCTGTCGTGATGGCAGATACCACCACACCCTTTTGGAGAATAGGCACCGGCTCTTCACATAACTCTCCACCAGGAAAACACCTGGATAAAGCGTCTGCCTTAACATTCTTCGACCCAGGTCGATAGGTAACAATGAAGTTGAACCGGGTGAAGAATAATGCCCAGCGAGCCTGTCTGGAGGACAGGCGCTTAGCAGATTCTAAATAAAGCAAATTCTTATGGTCGGTTATCACAGTAATCTGATGAACAGCCCCCTCCAAGAAGTGTCGCCACTCCTCAAATGCCAATTTGATGGCCAATAATTCCCTGTTGCCAATATCATAATTACGCTCCGCAGGCGACAGTTTCTTGGAGAAGAAGGCACACGGATGCAACTTGGCCCAAGAAGGGCCCTGAGACAGTACAGCCCCCACTCCAACCTCCGACGCATCCACCTCCACGACAAACGGTAAGGAGACATCGGGCTGCACCAGAATGGGCGCTGAGGCAAAACTATTCTTGAGGAATTCAAACGCCTGTACCGCAGGCTCAGACCAGTCAGAAAAGTCGGTACCCTTCTTAGTCATGTCAGTCAGTGGTTTGGCAATCATAGAGAAGTTCTTAATAAATTTCCTATAGTAATTGGAGAAGCCAAGAAATCGCTGAAGCGCCTTAAGATTATCAGGCCGATCCCAATGTAGTACCGCCTGCACCTTTGCGGTGTCCATCTTAAAACCTGAGGCGGAGATTATATAACCCAAGAACGGTAGCTCCTGTACGAAAAACACACATTTTTCAAGCTTGACATAGAGCCTGTTCTCTCTGAGCAACTGCAGAACCTGTCTAACATGCTCTATATGTGTATCATGGTCGCGAGAGAAAATGAGAATGTCGTCAAGATAAATTATAACGAACCTCCCCAACAGCTGAGAGAAGACATCATTGATGAAGTGTTGAAAGACCGCCGGTGCCATAGTCAACCCAAACGGCATTACCAAACTCTCAAAGTGACCCTCAGGGGTATTGAACGCCGTCTTCCACTCATCCCCCTGACGGACTCTTATAAGATTGTATGCCCCCCTGAGGTCCAGTTTGGAGAACCACCTGGCACCAACCACTTGGTTGAATAAATCGGGTATAAGTGGCATAGGGTAAGGATCACGGACCGTAATCTGGTTGAGTTCTCTGAAATCCAGACACGGGCGTAAACCGCCATCCTTCTTTTTAACAAAGAAGAAGCCAGCAGCCAGAGGAGAAGAGGAAGGTCTAATATGACCCTTGCTCAGGCTATCCGCAATGTATTCCTTGAGAGCTAGCCTCTCGGGACCTGAGATATTAAACATTCTAGCTTTAGGTAACTTGGCCCCTGGTTTCAACCTAATAGCACAGTCATAGGGGCGATGCGGTGGTAGTTCTGAACAACCCTTCTCAGAAAATACATCCGCATAGTCCAGCAACGGCTCCGGGATACTGGGGGTCAAAGCGGAAATACATGTAGCCAGGCACCTCTCCTGACACTCCCTGCTCCACTGAATTATGTCCTGGGTCTTCCAATCAATAACAGGATTATGCATTGACAACCATGGAAAGCCCAGAACCATCTGAGCCGGTAAGTTACTAAGCACCTTACAAGTTACCCGCTCTGAGTGTAATACTCCGATGTGGAGTTGTATATCCAACACACACTCTGTGATCTCCCCTTGAGACAACGGGGAAGCATTGATGGTAACCACCCGGATGGGGTTCGGCAATTTCTCCACCGGAAATCCCGCTGTATGCGCGAACCTCTCATCAATGAGATTGGCAGCTGAGCCACTATCAATAAATACTGTAATAGAGAGCATTTGCCCCCCAAGTACCACCCTAGCAGGGAGCATACACTGGGAAACCATGACGGAGGATACACAAAGGCTCAGACTAGACTCCTCCAAACCCTCTGAGCCTATCAGTTTTCCGCCGGCGCGCCCTTCTTAGGTACCAGGGGGCAAGCGTTAATAAAATGTCCTCCTTTGCCACAAAAAAAACAGAGCCCCTGCCTTCTGTGCCAAGGACGTTTAGGCTTGTTACTCGGTGACTGTGCTATACCAGCGATCTGCATGGGTTCCACGGATTCACCAGCGGCAACCTCACCGACCACTCCCCCACCTCCCGGAGGCAACGAAACCAGCGCCCCCTGACGGAGACGTCGGCCTATGCGTACTACAAGTGCCATCGCAGCCTCCAGAGAGGCGGGAGTCTCGTACATTAGGAGAGTCTGTTTAACCCTTCCAGAAACCCCATGCAAAAATTGACTTCTAAGCGCAGGGTCATTCCACTGCGTGTCCACCGCCCAGCGCCGGAATTCCGTGCAGTAATCCTCAGCTGGTCGATCACCCTGTAGCAGTGAGCGTATCTTAGACTCTGCTAAGTTTAATCTATCCGGATCGTCATAGATCAAACCCAGAGCAGAGAAAAAAAAATCTACAGATTCAAATGCCGGTGAGTCTGAAGGGAGTGAAAAGGCCCAGGCCTGTGGGTCACCAGTCAGCAAAGAAATCACCAAGCCCACGCGTTGAGCCTCATTACCTGAGGAATGTGGACGCATACGGAAATACAATTTGCATGATTCACGAAACACCGTGAACTTACCACGATCACCAGCAAATCGTTCAGGAAGGGGAAACTTGGGCTCAGCTGCCCTGGCTGCAGCCTCAGCAGGTACTGCAGGAGCTGACAGACCTTGTTGCTGGACCGCCCCCCTGAGTTCAGTGACCTGTATGGACAGAGCCTCCAGCTGCTTGGTTAGGGAAAGTATAGGATCCATAGTAAGTAACCCCTATATTCCCTACCTTTTTTTTTTTTCTCTCACTTTATTATTTGGGCCGACTATAATGTCATGGTATGCCTAGGTTACTTTAGGCAAAAACCCCGGGACCCCTGCGATGTCCCTCAGACTAGGGGAACCCTGTCTGTCCCTCTACCCAGGGTTTACACTGAAGGTGTGCCTGCCTGAGCCTCCACCCTGTCCCTGTCTCCTGTCCAGCCCTAAGCTGAACCCACCTCCCTCCACCCAGTGAGGGGACCAGACACCAGACCCCACAAATACGTATGGACAGGGGTAAAAGAAACACCACACAGTTAATACACAAGGGAATACAATAATGTGCAAGGGCAACCAAATATATGTATAACAGATTGGAGAAAGAACCACTGAGGGATATACTGCACCAGATATCAGACGCTCCAACACCACCACTGCTGACCGGTATTGCTAGCACTAGGCTAAAGCTATAGTCGGCGACGCCCATAGTCAGGACGAACTATTTAAAGACCAAGGGCGTGGCCCAGCCCTCAGCCAGCATGACAACCTGGTTAACCCTATCCCGACTGGAACAGAATACCCAACAGGGTATTACCGCTGTCTGCCGGACACCCTGGTGTGAACAGTGTCCGACATGACAGTTAAAGGGGAAGGCTCACAGTTAAAGGGCTGTTCCCATCTCATAAATGGATAACATTGAGCTCATGACCTGTGAGGACCGATCCGGACAATGCAGGACCACAATATGGATATTGACCCATGAGTGCGGGGGGGGGGGGGGCGACAGGGGTACGAGATCAGATTTCCTACATACCCAGCTCACCGCCATGTAGTAAGGCTGTAATCTTCACGGAAACCCCCTCACTGTTAGCCAAGATCTCTGCTTCCTGACATTGCTACAATGTATCAGCGTGTTAGATACATCAGCAGTAGGGATGAGCGAATGTGCTCGGTGCTCGGTTATCACGGTGCTCGGGTGTGATCGTTACTCGGCAAGTAACGGGCGTTGCTCGATGTAAAACTCGTATCCTCGCCCCATATCATTGGTTCCTGTTACGCAGCCACTAAGAATGCAGAGATTGCTTGTGTAAAGGGGTTGGCTTAATAGTGTTCATTGCTGTATTTATGCCTTTTGCTTACTGGTATTGCTACATGTTCTATGTACTACCTAATGCGTGATATGGTACTGCTACATCTTCTGGGTATTACCATTGCTGTGTTTTCATGTTCTGCATTGTATATAGTGTGATAACGTTCACTATGTTTTGTGTACAGTTTAGGGAAAGCGTAGTACTCTTGGGTGGACACTAGAGGGGGGCACCCTAGTATGTAGGATAGTTAGTAGGTAGTATAGAGTTAGGTGTAGGAGGGGCTGCCGAGAGATAAGGTTAGAGCAGAAGGAAAGTTAGTCAGACGGGGCCAGGGTGCCCTAAGTGTCCACATGGGCTACAGGCCCAAGATGGCTCGGCAGCCATGCAACGTTAAAGGGAATCTGTCACCTCATTTTTGGCCTATGAGCTGCGGCCACCGCCATCAGGGGCTTATCTACAGCATTCTGTAATGCTGTAGATAAGCCCCTGATGTAACCTGAAAGATAAGAAAAACGAGTTAGATTATACTCACCAGGGGGCTCGGTCCGGTGAGTGTCGCGGTCTGGTCCGGCGCCTCCCATCTTCTAGTGATGACGTCCTCCTCCTTACTTCTGCTGCAGCTCCTGTGCAGGTGTACTATATCTGCCCTATTGAGGGTAGAGTGAAGTACTGCAGCGCGCAGACGCTGGGAAAGGTCAGAGAGGTCCGGCGTCTGCACACTGCAGTACTTTTCTCTGCCCTCAACAGACCCGCGGGTGACTATAATTTAACTTGTTTTTCTTATCTTCCAGGTTACATCGGGGGCTTATCTACAGAATTACAGAATGCTGTAGATAAGCCCCTGATGGCGTTGGCGTAGCCACAGCTTATAGTCCAAAAATGAGGTGACAGATTCCCTTTAAGTAGCTGCAGCCCACGTTATCGATGGCCACTTGGCATCATTGCAATGGGCCAATACAGAAGGAAAATGTGCAAATCATAGCCTGGGCAGACGCCTTTAGGGCGGGAGTCGGTTGGAGTGAGGAACTGAAGGAAGTTGGAGCTTCAAAGGAAATGGTACAGATGGGTCGGATGCTTTACCACAGGCATTTCGAGTCTTGGGCGAAACAGGCAGAATGAATTTTCATCATGGCGAGGTTAGGCCAGGAAGAATCTGGGGAGCAGTCTAAGATGATCTGGTTCGGACGTATGCTGCACAGAAGCATCAGCGAAATAGGGACAGCTGAGGAAACAAGTGAAGTTGAATGTGAATTCAATGATGTAGCAACTGTGGATATGTGTGAAGTTCTAGGTAAAGAAAATGTTCAAGTTATGCAGGACTGTGTCTCCATTACTGGGGGTCGCCTGGAAGAAGGGCCATTGCCGCTTGGGAAGTGCCCAGGGGGACCTAAAACTGGAGACGCAGGTACGCTGAGAAGTGGAATACAGTTTTCTGTGAGGGAAGTTCGGGACACAGATGCTTCAGTGTCACTGGCCTTGACTACAGTCCTGGCCTCCCCTTACAATTGCACGTCACTGTAATGCAGTAGCTATCTTGGTTGTGGCATTACTGTGATTGGCTGGCCGTGTAACATCACAGGGGTTATAAAAGAACAGGCGGCACTCGGCTCGGCACACTGACACCAATGCACAGCTCTGACACTTGGTAGTGGAGGGACAGAGTGCTTGTGCAGGCTGGTGTGTGCACAGTATAATGAATCAGAGGCCTTTAGTGTTGATGCTGGAGTTGGAGCTGAGCCATCATACAAACAGCCCTTCTAGGGGTTAATCGTTCACTTTGCTGTCTGTATCAGACACATTCTGTATTTAGCGGCAGGGAGAGTGACAGAATCCAGCCTCTAGACAGTGTTAAGGTTTGCAGTCCATTGCTAAATATATATCTGTTGCATGTGACCACATTTTCTTTGCGGGGGGTGTGAAAAGATTGACTACATTTTCATGTATATACTCTATATACTATATACTCTACTACATACTCCAGGTATATACTCTATACTTATCCATACAGTATTACGTGCTTTGTGTTAAATTTCGGTGGTTCAAACATTTTTTATGGATACAATTAGTCATCCATACAGTTTAACATGGTTATTGTTACATTATGGTGGTATATAACACTCCAAAAAAACTTTTTTTATAGATTCAATTAGTCATCCATACACTTCAACACGGTTCTTATTACAGTACGGTGGTATATGAAACTAAAAAAGCCTTCAAAAATGTTTATAGATTCAATTATTAATTATTCATCCATACAGTTTAAAGCGGTTATTGTTGCATTACAGTGGTATATAAAACTCAAAAAAAATTCTAACTTTTTTTATGGATTGTTATTTATCCAAACAGTATTACGTGCTTTGTGTTAAATTTTGGTGGTATATAACAAAAAAGTTCCAAAATACTTAATGGATTCAATTAGTCATCCATACAGTTTAACTCGGTTCTTTTTACATTACGGTGTGTAGTGCAGCGGGTTAGGATCAGTTGGACAGTGTCCACAGGAAAAGTTCACAGCAATCGTGTATAATGTCCACACTCACACAGTGTACCGCACACGGTATCCTCCGGATCGCAGCCGGGAAACAAAACAATCCGTGGGAGTTAGGTTGCCGAGGGCTATTGCACCACGCAATCACGCTGCGGGGTGCCAGGAGTTTGCTCTGCTGGCTGTGTTAACTCACATAGGCTGAGCTTCTGCAGAGCCATCTGCTCCGCAAATTGCAAACTCCAAACTGACACACCCAAACCCTTGCTGCACGTACTGAAACTACACGCTGCACATGCTGGCAAGGTTTTGTGAGCAGCAGAGCCCAGTTGTGGAATACTGGCTTCAACACACTCATATTTATTCTGGTCAGTCTCTGCACATAACAACTAAAGAGTGGGCATGGAAGTCTGACATTTGTGCAGTTCTCCAAGACTTTGAAGACTCCACAAAAATCGTGAGCGGCGATGACGCCATCATCACCGCAAAGATTGCGCTTCTGTGCCTACTTACACAGTCGTTGCTCACAATTAAACATAAAGCTTTGCATGCGCACGAGGTGGAGAAGGAGGAAAAGACAGGCAGATACTACCTAGTCCAGGACGAAAAGGCTGAGGAGGAGGAGGAAGAGGAGCTAGCTGATAGCACAACATAGGCTAGAACCCACACAAACTTTGCCGCATCTCTCCTATGTGGATGGGCTGAGGAGGAAGATATGGAGGAGGAGATGGAGGGTAATCATCACGGTGGAGACAGGGAAGTGTTGACTGTAGGGATCTTGAAACATATGTTGGACCTTATGTACCACTGCCCTTCCCGTGACCCTTGCGTTACATTTCTCCTGGCCAAAAAAGAGTAATGGTTGTTCACTCTGCTAGACCCACATTACAAGGAGAACCTTGCATCTCTTCCTCCTGAGGCAGAGGGGTCTACTAAATTGGTGCTGTAGCAGAAAGGCCATTGTGGAAAATATGATGGAAAAATTCACATCAGGCAATGCTAGCGGCACGGGGCAATCTTCCTTGCCCTACCAAGAGGAGAGGCGAGGAAGACACACAACTGAGATAGGGGTACACTGTCAAAGGCCTGGACCAATTTGATGCAAACATCCCAGTGTCCAGGCCATGATGACTGGGTATTTTTGACGAGGGAAAAGTTTTTAAAGATGGTCAAGCAATACCTGGCTGACAAAATCAGCGTACTAATTCCTCTGCAACCTTCAGCTATTGGGTCTCAAAGCTGGACACCTGGCATGAGCTGTCCCCTCTATGCCTTGGAGTTGTTGTGCAGCCCTGCTGCTACTGTCTTGACTGAGTTTTTAGTGCCGCTGGGGGGTCAAAACATACAGACGCTCGCACCTGTCAACAGAAAGTGATGACAGACTCAAATGAACAAAGCCTAGATTAGCCCCCACTTTTCCACATCACCAGACGACAGCAGTACATAAAGTGTTTTCAATATTCAATATTTGATTGAGGTCCACCAGCTGTTGCCTTCAAGGATCCATGGATGACTGGATGACCCTACTTATATTTTGTCCTGACTTTGCACTTTGTGTAAAGTCTTTATGAGTGTAGGAGGACATCAACTACACTTTCAAAATATTTTAATAAGGTTCTCTAGTTGTTGCCTTTGAGGGTCCTGAGCAAACGGCAGGAGGCCCACTCACAGTGTTAGCATCGGGCCCCCATAATGCGCCGGTGTCCCCGATCGTCAGTGGGCCTCCCCACCTGCTCAGGGCCCCTGCATTTCCCCAGGTGCGCCGGGTGCTGAAGCCGGCTCTGACCACAACTACACTTTGTACACAATTTGTGAATGAGGTACTACAGTTTGTGCTTTCAAGGGTGTGTGGATGACCCTGCTTATAATATTTGGCAGGCTTTGCATGGTTTTTATGACTCTAGGAGTATCGCCACAAGACAATTTGAGCAAAATGTGAATGAGGCCCTCCTTTATGTGTAATACAAGGTGTATCGGAGTCCCTCTTCCATCACATCTTTGGCAGTTCTTCCTTCAGCGTGGTCACCTCCATTGGTCTCAGCTGGCCGGTCTCTCTTTTAATACAGGAAGTAACTCAGGATCAGTGATATATTACATCTGACATGGCAGCTGAGATCTTTAATGTTATAGTCACAATTCTGTTTCCAGTTTTACAACCATCACACATACACTGCTTTCCTCCCTTGTCTGATACATTTTGTCTCTCTTTTACATCCATTTTTAGGAACTGAAGCCGGTGGATTGATTATACTTTTTTCTCTTGACACATAACAATGAATCAATTAAAACTGTTGTAAAACAGAAGTCTCCCATTTGTTACAGGTCTCCAAAGACATCATTGTGTGAGTCTGAACTGCAGAAAAGCTTGAGAATAGCCGCGCTGTGTGAACAGTTCCATCGTCCCTTCAATGCCCAGTGACGGATTCTCCCTTCATGGTGCTGGATGAGGTGTATGGAGCGATTATAGGAATTGTCATTTTGCGACAATCATGCAGTTTAAACAGAGCGGCAATCAGAGCACATCTGAATCCGGTCTGTACGAGCAGGCTATAGACTGAGCACTGACCCGCGGCCATGCTGTGCTTAGCAGTCATTAAATACCAGAGACCGTGTAGTGGAAACGATCCGTTACATGGCCGTCATCTGTCTGTCAGATGCAGCGATGGGCGTTAGCTCCTCTCACTGCTGCGTCCTACATTCCTACATGCCAATCACTGACTCCGGTCCTCTATGGGGCTAAAAAAGTGAACAGTAAAAAAAAAAAAAATAAAATAAATAAAATTGTATTAACCCCTTAGTGACCAGGCAATTTTTTTTTTTTAAATCTGACCAGTGTCACTTTATGTGGTAATAACTCTGGAATGCTTCAACAAATCACAAATATATACATCTTTCCTGTATCAACAAATTCCAGTGATTTTAAGATTGTTTTTTTCGGAACACATGGTACTTTATGATAATAGTACATTTGTGTTGGTATTTTCTGCATTTATTTATAAAAATATCAGAAATTTTACAAATGTAAAAAAATTTCAATTTTCAAACTTTTAATGATTATTTCTTTATTCCAGATAATCAGACCTCGCAAAATCATTAATAAATAACATTTCCCTTGTGTCGGCTTTACATCCGCACCATTTGTGAAATGTTGTTTTGCGTTGTTAGCATTTTAGAAGGATTAAAATTGTAGCAGTAATTTTTCATTTTTTCGAGGAAATTTACAAAACTTATTTTTAGGGACCTATTGTTTTGAGTGACTTTGGGGGACCTGTATATTGGAAAACCCCAAAAGTGATACCATTTTAAAAACAGTGCCTCTCAATGTATTCAAAATTGCTTTCAGGTATTTTATTAACCCTTCACGTGCTTTTCAGGAATTAATGTAAAATGGCATGACAGGAATGAAATAATGCATTTTTACAATCAAAATGTTGATAATGTGAGGGGTGCCAGGGCCATAGTCGTGGCCCGCAATGATAGCTCCTGGAGTGCACCAAGGCCACCCGCCACATATATATAATGTCCTCTTTGCAGGTTACCTTCTGTAATGCCTTCTGCACCATCAGGATCCCCTCTGTTCTGATGTGGGTTCACTCCTATTGGTTTCACATAAAGAGAGACAGAGTCCAGTTTCAACTTGTAACAACCAACTTTACTTAAATCCATTCATAGTACGTCCAGCTAAGTTACAGCAACATCGCAAGGAACATCACAGTACAAATCCTTGTCTCTTTCTGTGCCGTTCCCTACTCCTTCTAGAATACTCCCGGGTCATAATGACTCTTCCGGTACCGCAGCGTTCCTTCTGTCCAGCTTTACTACCTTCAGGAGGTCCCCTGTCTGTTTTGCCCCAGACATGAGGGCAACTGCCCACATAGTCAGCTGCCACATCTTGCTGCTGCCCTGCATTCCACTGCTGCTATGTTCTTTGGTTCCCAAGCCCTGGATGACTGGGCTCCTAGCTTGAATCGTTATGGGGCCCACTGTGTTGCCCAGACTCTAAGGCCCTACAGGACTTAGAGTCTTCAAAGGTCGTAATTGCCAGATATATGCGTCGCCTCAATTGTGGCCGGCTGAATATCGCACGCGGGATCTCGTTTTTGTGATATGGAAATGTACATTACTTTTGAGAATTTCTCTCATCTGCATCCCTCATTGTTGCTTACATGTTATTTCCCTTGTCTTCTTTCTGAATAATATGCCTGGGGAAGAAAAGAACAAGGAAAAGTAGGAAAGGAAGTAGAAAAACTGAGTATGCAATGTATCCAGGAATGGGGTAGGCAGCGCTACAGCGTGCACTAGACCACCAAAAAGATGGGCAAGGTACTAAAGTGTCCATATGGCAAGGGTACCAAGCGTGTACCTCAGGGGCGCTTCCCCCCAAGGAAGCCAACGTGAATCGCGCGTCTAGGTTTTTGGTGATGCGCACAGGCATATCTGCACTTTATGGCTAAAAACTAATCTGTTTTTTGCATGATTGTTCATTGACAGGTGCTCCCTCAATAGATTGGGTTCAGACAGATTTCTAGCTATTCCTGAATGTAGCGCCCCCAGGAGTATGGTCGCCACAATGGCATCGCCTTCCTCCAGGGAGGGTGATGTCATGCTTGGAGGCAATGAAGGGTCTCTCTGACAGTTAATCATTTACATGCAACACAGTTCCCACTCCGGGCCAGCAGAGGGAGCTTTGAACCAGAATTGGGGGAGGAGTGCTCTCTGAGGGCCAGGAGGGAAAAGAGTTAGTGTGAGGAGGGCAACTTGTGTAGACGTGATAGCTCCCTCTCAATGAGAGTGCATGATCTGGAGCCTGGTCTCCACGGTTGTATGGATACTGAAGGTCCTGCAACAGAAACCAGAGGAATAGGAAGCTGTAAATGCTCTATTCCCACCTAAGACTCGGAGGCACAACAGTGACTGGTGAGCCAAGAGAGATAGAGGGCTACAGCTGTATGCCATATGAGGTAGTTCTAAGAGAAGATAAGAAGGAGGAACTTCAGTGTAACACTGCACTGCATGTACCTCAAGCCAGTGCTAGGAAGGAGACTACACAACCCATCTGATAGAGAGATCCCTGAGTTGCTTCCAGGCTAGCCTGCTCCTGTGCCATCTGTAATCAAGACCCTGGACTGCGTTTGCCAAGTAAAGGTAAAGAAACTGCACCCTGTTGTGTCCTTGCCTCCTTCCTGCAACATCCTCAGCACTGCTACATCTCTGTGCCAAACACTGCACCCTCTTCCTAAACATTCCGCTACAATGCCCTGGGACCAACAGCCCTGCCTGTGGAGGGCTACACCATCATTGCTGCACCACACCATCAGTCCCAGAGGATCTGTCTGCAGCGTCGGCTTAACACCTCCCTTGCTGAACACCACAGGTGGCATCACGAATCACATAAACTTTATTCCCAATTCAACCCCTTTTACATGGGCGCCCAGGGCCACGGACCAGGTCACCGCTGCTGTGACAATCCCCTCTGAGAGACCAGCCCGGTACCGAGTACCCCACAGCCCTGGGAGGGCGACCCATTTTGGCGTCACAAACAGGATTACGGAGCCCGGTATCCCCAGGTCCTGTGTGCCAGAGACTGTTGTGTGCTATAGACTGTGCGAAATTGGCGCCATTGCCGCCATTATCCCGCTGATTGGCGCACACGGGAAGAAAAAGGGGCAGGCCTTCATGGGCGGAGCCTGCCGAAGAGCGCGAAGAAGTGAAGTGCCGCGCGGGAAGAAAGGACAGCGCGCGAGAAGGGGAGGAGCTGAGGCCTACAGCCGGTAAGCCACTCAACTCTGGGGCCTGGCAACCGTTAACTAGGGGGAAAGGAGAATGTCTCAGGCAAGCGCCCCGCCAGCCCCTCAGCGCCGCAAGATGCAGTGCCCAACGCGGCTGCGGCTGTGGCTCCGGTAGCACCCACCGCAGTGGTCCCCATAATGCCACTGTCCATGACCTACATACCGTGAGCGGCCTGGTTATCGCAGTACTCGGGTGAGTCCCATACCCTGAGTGAATTTAAAGAGAGACTGTGCAGTTTGTTTGTGGTGTATCCGCTATCTGAAAGCCAGAAGGTGAACATCCTTATTGGGCAGGTAACAGGTGCAGCACAGAGAGAAGTAAAAGCCTGGCAGGACACTGACAAAGAAACTGTTAAAAAGATTTTGGCCAAGCTAAAAAGCACCTTTGACACCCGCACTGCAACTGAAATCAAGATGAGGTTCTTTGGATGTAAATAAAAAGTGCAGGACAGTATAAGGGACTATGCTTTTAACCTGCAGGAGGCGCTGCGAGCCGTCAAGCAAATTGATCCTCACAGTGTGAAAGAGGAAGACAAACTGTTAAAAGAGCAGTTCATTGAAGGACTCCTATCCAGTACCCACAGAGCGCAGCTGCGCATCATAACCCTACAAAACCCTGACCTGGACTTTGCTGATTTCAAGGACAGGGCTATTCGGGTACTGCAGGAACCAACTGTCAGCCGTCCAGCGCCCCCTAGGCGCCCAGCGATCACCTACCACCAGGAAGCATCATCTTTCCCTTCCATCCCTGTGGAGGCTGATGCAGAGACTCTGGATAAAGACCCCACTGAGGATCTGCGTCTTCCAAGTCCAGGAGTTGACCAAAGGTATGGCTGCACTTACTAAAACCGTGCAGTCCCTGCAGGTGTCCTCCAAGGAGAAGATCCAGGTTGCTTCCAGTCCGGAGGATGTCCCATGGCTCTGGAAGAGGAGAACCCAAAAGGGAGGAACAACGATCGCTATGACCAGGACGGACGTCCCATCTGTCGTCACTGCCGCAAGGCAGGTCATCTTGCAAGATTCTGTCCTTTAAACGAGCAACCCCTGGGGCAGAGGGCCAACCCCCAGGAGTAGGACCATAAGGACCAAGGAACTGGCAAGCCAAGTATGTTGGAGGGAGACAGATCCTTCCTGTGGTGATTGACGGCATCCCCATGAACGCTTTGCTGGACACTGGCTCCCAGGTGACCACTATGCCCTATATCCTCTACAAGCGGTATTGGGCTGACTCTGAACTTACCCGTGGCTCAAGTGATGAACTAACAGTAGTTGCCAGTAATGGTCAGTCTTTACCACAAGTGGGATGTAAAGAAATTACTGTTAAAGTGGGTCGGGTAGAGCTGAAATCTCAAGGTCTGATAGTTGTGGATATTGATCGACGAGGATGTAATCCCATGATGACTCTTGACACAAATGTAATTGAAAATTGTCTTTCCGAGGTTATTGTCTTGTTGCAACAGGTGGCTGAGACTGCTGGTTCCAGTGAACAACGAGTCCTGCAGAATGAGATCAAGGCCCTGATGCAAAGACAACAGGTAGAGCGGAGAAATTGGCAGCGTCAGAGTGAGTGATGCTTTTCCCATTGCAATACTCCCCAGATGTGAAATGTTGATTTGGTGTCGGGCAGCTATAGGTCTCAGAGGAAAGGATTACCAGGCATTGGTAGAGCCAGTGTACTCTGATAGCAGGCCCACTGTCCTGACAGCCAGAGGGGTGGTTGATGTATGAAAGGGGAGAGTACCTGTACGCCTTTTGAATTGTGGGGAGGAGGAGGCCACAATACCTCGGTACGCCACAGTTGCTAGGCTGCTCACTGTCAGTAACAATGCAATGCAGGCAGCAGAGCCCTTGGTCTCATCCGACCAGGTGGAGGACAATGGTTCTGTAAAGCAGCTGGAGGAGTGGTGTCAGCAACTGCAGGTGGGGACTGACTCTACACCTTTGTACCAGAAAAATGGGGTTTGCAGAGTGACCCAGGAGTATGAGCGGGTATTCAGCAAACACCCCCTAGATTTTGGGAAGGCAAAAGGGGTTCATCACCATATCCCCACTGGAGACCATCCACCCATTAAAGAAAGGTACCGGCCTATACCCCCAACGCAATACCAATGTGCTAAAGGTATGTTGAGAGAGATGAAGGAGGCAGGGGTCATCAGAGACAGTTGTAGCCCCTGGGCAGCTCCAATAGTTTTTGTAAAGAAAAAGGATGGTACCATAAGAATGTGTGTTGATTAGAGTTGAGCGATACCGTCCGATACTTCAAAGTATCGTATCGGATGGTATCGGCCGATCTTTAAAAAAAGTATCGGTATCGCCGATTCCGATACCGGAAGTCCCATTCAAGTCTATGGGACTTCCGGTATCGGAATAAGAAAAACCCTTTCCTGCCCTTGTACAGCCTCTCTGGGGTCTGTACGGGCCTTTCGGGGGGCTGTGCCGGCCTGCCAGGGGGTCTGTGCAGGCTCCGGTGGTCTGTGCCGGCCTGCCGGTGGTCTGTGCAGGCTCCGGGGGGCTGTGCCGGCCTGCCGGGGGGCTGTGCCGGCCTGCCGGGGGGCTGTGCAGGCTCCGGGGGGCTGTGCCGGCCTGCCGGGGGGCTGTGCCGGCCTGCCGGGGGGCTGTGCAGGCTCCGGGGGGCTGTGCCGGCCTGCCGGGGGGCTGTGCCGGCCTGCCGGTGGTCTGTGCAGGCTCCGGGGGTCTGTGCAGGCATCGTCCGATGGGACTACAAGTCCCATCGGGCGATGCCTGCTACCATGACAGTGATTGACACATTAGCCAATGATGGGACAGTAGTAGTCCCATCATCCGGCTAATGTGTTAAATGTAAAAAAAAAAAAAAAAAAAAAAATTACATGCTACATACATACAACATGCATACTACATACATGCTACATTCATACTACATACATGCTACATTCATACTACATAAATACTACATGCAACATACATACTACATATATACTACATGCATGCTACATACATACTGCATGCTACATACATACCACATATATACTACATACATACTACATGCATGCTACATGCTACATACATAACACATATATACTACATGCATGCTACATACATACTACATGCTACATACTACATATATACTACATGCATGCTACATACTACATGCTACATACATACTACATGCATGCTACATACATACTACATACATACTACATATATACTACATGCATGCTACATACATACTACATGCTACATACTACATGCATGCTACATACATACTACATGCTACATACTACATATATACTACATGCATGCTACATACATACTACATACATACTACATATATACTACATGCATGCTACATACTACATGCTACATACATACTACATATATACTACATTCATACTACATACATACTACATACATACTACATACATACTACATACTACATGCATGCTACATACATACCACATACATACTACATGCTACATACATACCACATATATACTACATACATACAATACATTCATACAATACATACATAGACATACAGTACATATAACATAGAGTAACATACTTACCAATACTTGTCACATTGTTCCCCGAAGCCATTGTCTATTCCGGGATAAATATTAACATAACAAACCACAAAAATACTCACCCACGATCCGAAGCAGTCCACGAGTGTGTCCCACGACGATCTTGGGTAGAGAACTGCAGCATCAGATGATGCTGCCGTTCTCTACGGGCTGCAGGAATCCAATGACGGAAGGTAGGTATCCTTCCGCACTGTATTCCTCCGCCACTTAAAAAAAAAAAAGTCCCTAGTCTCACTTTATGCCATTGCTGTGTGGGAAATTCCCACACAGCAATGGCATAAAGTGAGACTAGGGACTTTTTTTTTTTAAGTGGCGGAGGAATACAGTGCGGAAGGATACCTACCTTCCGTCATTGGATTCCTACAGCCCGTAGAGAACGGCAGCATCATCTGATGCTGCCGTTCTCTACCCAAGATCGTCGTGGGACACACTCGTGGACTGCTTCGGATCGTGGGTGAGTATTTTTGTGGTTTGTTATGTTAATATTTATCCCGGAATAGACAATGGCTTCGGGGAACAATGTGACAAGTATTGGTAAGTATGTTACTCTATGTTATATGTACTGTATGTCTATGTATGTATTGTATGAATGTATTGTATGTATGTAGTATATATGTGGTATGTATGTAGCATGTAGTATGTATGTGGTATGTATGTAGCATGCATGTAGTATGTATGTAGTATGTATGTAGTATGTATGTAGTATATATGTAGTATGTAGTATGAATGTAGTATGTATGTAGTATGTATGTAGTATGTATGTAGCATGTATGTAGCATGCAGTATGTATGTAGTATATATGTAGTATGTATGTAGTATATATGTAGTATGTATGTAGCATGCATGTAGTATATATGTAGTATGTATGTAGCATGCATGTAGTATGTATGTAGCATGTAGTATATATGTAGCATGCAGCATGTATGTAGTATGTATGTAGTATATATGTAGTATGCATGTAGTATGTATGTAGCATGCAGTATGTATGTAGCATGTATGTAGTATGTATGTAGTATATATGTAGTATGTATGTAGTATGTATGTAGCATGCAGTATGTAGTATGTATGTAGTATGTATGTATGTAGTATGTATGTAGCATGTATGTAGTATGTATGTAGTATATATGTAGTATGTATGTAGTATGTAGTATGTATGTAGTATGTAGTATGTATGTAGCATGTAGTATGTATGTAGCATGTATGTAGTATGTATGTAGTATATATGTAGCATGCATGTAGTATGTATGTAGCATGCATGTAGTATTTTTTTTTTTTTTTTTTAACATTTAACACATTAGCCGGATGATGGGACTACTACTGTCCCATCATTGGCTAATGTGTCAATCACTGTCATGGTAGCAGGCATCGCCCGATGGGACTTGTAGTCCCATCGGACGATGCTTGCACAGACCCCCGGACATCAGCACAGCCCCCCGGCAGGCCGGCACAGCCCCCCGGCAGGCCGGTACAGACCCCCACAGGGTGCACAGACCACCGGCAGGCCGGCACAGCCCCCCGGCAGGCCGGTACAGACCCCGGGCAGTCCACACAGCCCCCCGGCAGGCCGGCACAGCCCCCCGGCAGGCCGGCAGAGACCCCCGGAAGGCCCGAAATGACGGCGCATCATGATGCGCACACACCGCGCATCATGATGACGTCAGGCCGTCAATCAACTGAACTTCCGATTCCGATGCCGAATTCCGATATTGAAAAAATATCGGAAGTCGGTATCGGAATTCCGATACAGCAAGTATCGGCCGATACCCGATACTTGCGGTATCGGAATGCTCAACACTAGTGTTGATTACAGAAAAATTAACAGCATTACACATAAAGATGCCTACCCATTACCCAGAATTGAAGAGTCATTAGCTGCACTTAAAACTGCTAACTACTTTTCCACCTTAGATCTCACTAGTGGGTATTGGCAGGTTCCCGTGGCAGAGGCAGACAAGGAGAAAACAGCATTTACCACCCCAATGGGTCTCTGTGAGTTCAACTATATGCCATTCGGGCTCTGCACTGCCCCAGGAACATTTCAATGGCTGATGGAGAGCTGCCTGGGACACATGAACTTTGAGACAGTCCTGTTGTACCTTGATGATGTCATTGTTTTCTCCAAGACTTATGAAGACCATCTGGAGCACCTGCCTGAGGTGTTTGAAGCATTGTCCAACTTTGGCCTGAAGGTGAAGCCTTCCAAATGCCACCTCCTGAAGCCCAAGGTACAGTACCTCGGTCATGTAGTGAGTGCAGAAGTTGTGGCACCAGATCCTGACAAAGTCACAGTCATCCGGGACTGGCCGAAGCCCAGCAACCTCCATGATGTACACCAATTCCTCGGGTTGGTAGGCTACTACCGAAGGTTCATCAAGGGCTTCACGGAAATAGCCACTCCTATGCAAAATCTCCTGGTGGGGCAGTCCAAGAAAGCCAAATAGAAAAGTTCCATCTTTGAATGGACTGAGGAGTTGGAGAGGTCCTTCACCCGACTGAAGATGGCTCTCACAGGAGATGAAGTTCTGGCCTACCCAGATTATGACAAACCCTTTGTGTTGTATACTGATGCCAGCAACGTGGGACTCGAAGCAGTACTGTCGCAGGTACACAATGGCAAAGAAAGAGTGATCTCCTACGCCAGCAGGAAGCTTCATCCCACTGAAAGGAACCCAGACAACTACAGTTCCTTCAAGCTGGAGTTCCTGGCCATAGTCTGGGCTGTGACTGAAAGGTTCAAGCATTACCTAGCTTCAGCCAAGTTTACCATCTTCACGGACAACAACCCGTTGACTCACTTGGACACTGCAAAACTAGGTGCACTGGTACAGCGATGGATGGCTCGGCTGTCTAACAATGAGTTTACCATCAAGTACCGAGCAGGGCACAAGAATGCCAATGCTGATGCGCTGTCCAGAATGCCTTATTCTTCCAGATACAGGAGAAGACCCTGAGGCTCTTGAAGAAGTAGAGTTGCCTCCCTTCCACCGGCCAATTGCGGCCCAACGTGCCCAAGGAGTGAGAAACAGAAGGTCTGGCTTGAAAGAGGTTACCCTATATCCATTGCCCCATCATGACTGGGCAGAAACTCAGGATAATGACCCCGCAGTCCGCCTGGTGAAGGAGCTACTGTCACAAGCTGACTCACGTCCAGAGTCGAATGCACCTGAAGAAACCCAGCAGTTGTGGAAGGAAAGAGGTTGGCTGTTCATTTATGAAGGAAAGCTGTGTCGGAGGAGTATCAATGCCCGCGCTCATGAGCTGGTCTGGCAGGTAGTAGTCCCAAAGAGAGAGGCATCAATGGTCTTGGAAGCATATCACAATGGAGCTGGACACTTCGGATGGAAGAAGTTGGAAGCATTGCTCCGGGAGAGATTCTACTGGGCTGGTATGAGGAAAGCCATTAAAAAGTGGTGCCGGGAGTGTGGACAATGTAACCTGCACAGAAAGGATCGAAACAGCCAGAGAGCTCCTCTGCAGCCAATAGTGACCAAGCAGCCACTCGAGTTGGTTGCCCTGGACCATGTAAAGTTGGTCCCAAGCCACTCAGGCTACATCTATGCTCTTACCATCATGGACCACTACTTAAGATTCCTGGTAGTTGTGCCTGTCAAAGATCAAACAGCCAGGACAGCAGCCAGAGCCTTTCAACAGCACTTCTGTAGACCACATGGATATCCTGAGCGAGTGCTTACAGATCAAGGTCCCGCTTTTGAGGCGGAAGTGTTCCAGGAATTCTGTAACTTGTATGGTTGTAAGAAGATCCGGACAACCCCATACCATCCACAGACCAATGGCATGTGTGAAAAGATGAACCAGGTGGTGATCGACCTACTGAAGACCTTGCCATTGGAGGAGAGGAATCTGTGGCCAGAAAAGTTGCCAGATCTGGTAGACCTCTACAAACACATTCCTGTGAATTCCACCAACTGCACTCCAGCCTACCTAATGAGAGCGAGGCCTGGTAAGCTACGTATTGATTTGGACATGGGAGTCCTGACACCTGAAGTAACGTCACCAGATGCTGACTGGGACACAGAGAGGCAGCAACAGTACAGAAGAGTACAAGAGTGTGTGGAAAAGAGTCTAGCTTAGGCAAGACAAAAACGAGAGGAACTACAATCAGCACGCCCCTGCTGTTCCCTTGTCACCAGGAGAACAAGTCCTCAAGAGGAAAAGGAGGATGCATAAGTTGGATGACCAATGGGAAGCTGAACCCTATACCATTCTACCCTCAAACTTTGACAATACCAAGGTGTGCCTTATTAGTAAAGATCGAGGAGAAACCTCAGCAGCAGTATCAAGGGATCATTTGAAATTATGCCCTGACCAGTTAAAGGAAAGAATGGAAGAACAAAATAACATCTATCCCATGGAAGAAGCAAAAGTCAGCACTATACTTGGAGAATTCCCTGCAAATTGGACTAAAGTAAATGATGCCACAGTGGTGCCAGTGTTGACATTTCCCCAACTGGTAGTACAAGAAGAAGCGACTCAAGAGAATCCTGAAAATCAGGAAAATCAGGCAGCAGATGCCACACCAGCAGTGGAGCCAGAGAACCCTCGCCCTGCCAGTGGTGAATCTGTTATACCCATGGTGAGTCTAAGAGTGCGCACACAATCTAGTATCCCTGTGTTACGCAGAACCACCAGTAGTGTATCCAGTACATTACACACTACACCAGTAGTTAGCACCAGACAACCAGTGAGGTCCCCAATCACACCAGTGTTACGCAGGTCTACCCGTACTACACAAGGTATACTGCCCATCAGATATCGCATATAAATAAGTTAAAGTAATGTTAACCTGTACATGTACCTATGTAACTGTTTTCAAGTTTGTGCCTACAGGCCTACAGGTAATCTGTAAGAGTTTCCTTTGAATTTTCCAGTTTTATTTCCATGGACATTTTGGCCACTGGACTAGGTGTGGTCATTAACTTTGTACATAGTTCACCATTTGCCCAGGAATAGACCATGGACGTTGATGCATGGACTTATCATCACAGGACTATTTTTGGAGCCTTTGGTTTTTGTAATTTTTCATTTTTCTAAATCTTGTACAATTATATTTGTTAATCGTTTATATGTTATTCATGTTTTCTTTTATCAGCCCGAGTGCTGACTTTCACTAGGGGGGATTGTGGCGCCCCCAGGAGTATGGTCGCCACAATGGCATTGCCTTCGTCCAGGGAGGGTGATGTCATCCTTGGAGGCAATGAAGGGTCTCTCTGACAGTTAATCATTTACATGCAACACAGTTCCCACTCTGGGCCAGCAGAGGGAGCTTTGAACCAGAATTGGGGGAGGAGTGCTCTCTGAGGGCCAGGAGGGAAAAGAGTTAGTTTGTGTGAGGAGGGCAACGTGTGGAGAGAAGCTGGAGGTTGAGCTGAGGATAGAGAGCTCCCTCCCAGTGAGAGCGCATGATCTGGAGCCTGGTCTCCACGGTTGTATGGATACTGAAGGTCCTGCAACAGAAACCAGAGGAATAGGGAGCTGTAAATGCTCTATTCCCACCTAAGACTTGGAGACACAACAGCGACTGGTGAGCCAAGAGAGATAGAGGGCTACAGCTGTCTGCCATACGAGGTAGTTCTAAGAGAAGATAAGGAGGAACTTCAGTGTAACACTGTACTGCATGTACCTCAAGCCAGCGCTAGGAAGGAGACTACACAACCCATCTGATAGAGATCCCTGAGTTGCTTCCAGGCTAGCCTGCTCCTGTGCCATCTGTAATCAAGACCCTGGACTGCGTTTGCCAAGTAAAAGTAAAGAAACTGCACCCTGTTGTGTCCTTGCCTCCTTCCTGCAACATCCTCAGCACTGCTACATCTCTGTGCCAAACACTGCACCCTCTTCCTAAACATTCCGCTACACTGCCCTGGGACCAACAGCCCTGCCTGTGGAGGGCTACACCATCATTGCTGCACCACACCATCTGTCCCAGAGGATCTGTCTGCAGCGTCGCCTTAACACCTCCCTTGCCGAACACCACAGGTGGCGTCACGAATCACTTATAAACTTTATTCCCAATTCAACCCCTTTTACATGGGCGCCCAGGGCCACAGACCGGGTCACCGCTGCTGTGACAATCCCCTCTGAGACACCAGCCCGGTACCGAGTACCCCACAGCCCTGGGAGGGCGACCCATGTACATACCAAACCCATGTGCCCCCCCAAATCTTTGCATCTTGGTGCTGAGCTTCTCTACCATAAGCAAAAAATTTCTCTCCCCAAAAAAATGTTTTCACTTTCGGATACCATACCTGTAATGATCAGCCAGGAGACATAAGAAAATCCCACCACACAAAGACCCGGCCATTGTGAATGTGTGCGGCTCCATGGTGACAGGCGCCATTTACCGGCAGGTGCTGTGGCAGCAGGTCGCAAGAGGTCAGAACCAGCTTGATTTATGGCAATTTGCTGGTGGCAGAGGCGGGTATCCTGTGGGTTACAATGAGACCTCATTTACCTGGCAGAGAGCAATCCAAAGTCACAGCAAGCTGAGAAGCCCGTCTAAACATGAACACCCTCCTTCATACTCAATGGACGAGTGCCCTGTAGGGAAGAAGTCAGAAACAGCCACAGGAGGCAGCAGGGGCTTTAGGAAACCCCTGCATCGCTGTCTAGCTTATGGTGAATGGCACTAATTGTAACAAAGGCCCTAACTACATGGATATGTGAAGGAGTGCCCTCTACACCCCTCCAGGTGGGCACCATCAGATACTAGCAGTTGAGAACCCAACCTGCAGGCTCATTGGGAAAGTCAGAGACCCTCACTCTGCTCGTCGTCCCTCGGTGGCTGCCATACACATCTCGGTAGTGGGTGCACTGACACTGTAGGCAGAAGGAAGCCACAACCATCATCCAGAGGTCCCTGACGTGAGTGTAATGGAGGAGCCAATAATCTCACACATCACCAAAGCAAGTTAGCCAATGTCCTCCACAACCACCATCATCTTAGTCCTCCAGGGCAGGTGCATTGTTTTACCTACTGCAAATGTTTATGAAAAACCTTCATTGTGCCCCCTTCTAGACGCCCAACCCTCACTTTGACCCATTCTGCCCAGCATATGCAGTGATTCTAGGTCAATGGTTTAGGTAATTGTAACGGGGTCTTCCAATCTCGGGTACCTCTTTCAGTACCACCCCGTGTTTCCGGAGGTCCACTCTGCGTTGGCTGGAGTCTGAATGAATGACGCTGGCTGGAATTCCTTGGTTACATGGGCGCATATAAAAGATCACTGCTTCTCCACATATTTCCAGTCTGACAACACTTTATTCACAGGACACAGAATATATCACACAGATACAGAGGGCCGGCCAATAGGAAAGCGGCAGGCCAGACATACATTACAATAGCCGCAGGTGGCCGGAGCCTGCCGATATTTACTGTGGGAATTACAAAGGTGGGGGGAGGGCAGACAAAAGGAGAATATCGTGTCCCCTCTGCCCAGGGGCGCAGCCTGTGAACTGATGCATTAGGGACATGCATCTCACATAGAACCTATTACACATACATATAACTGCACAACATATTCTGGGTGCTGAGTGGTTCCATAACACGTAACAGTAATATTACTCTACCGGCCAGGGGTGGAAGACTGATGTGACCCTAGTATACCACCACCACCAGATTCCCATGAATAAATAAAACGCCACACAAATAACCTCAAAACGCTTTTCTGTTAATGGATGGAGGTCGGTCACAGGATAAAGGGTCTATAAAGGTTTAGGGCATCTTCTGGCCTGATATAACACTTTGTACAAAGCATCTGCAGACTCCTGGCGATCATCAGTCCTTACAGGAAGAACATAAGACTACAAAGCTGCTGACACTTACCGACAAGGACACTAGGACTAACCGTCAAGAGCAGCGTCCAGCAGTGACGAGGAGGGTGGCGGGGTGTATGGTGCAGGCGTAATGTGTGGGCCAGCACATAAGGGCCCGGCAGTGATGAATGGGGGCTCCGGAGCTTGCAATGGGGCCCCAGCATTTCTAGGTTTCCAGCCTTCTGAAACATTGTGCAACATCAGGCCGGACCTGGATAGATCAGATGAATGTGAACATAAGACTGGCTGGGTCCTAATGGGCGTCTAATGAATGCGAAGTTTATGTCTGCGGTGGTCCTGCGGTGATAGCGCTGATAAATCTGCAGGAGTTAGGCGAAAATGTGCAGTATTTGTGTAAGGGAGGCTGAGATATCGCAAAGATAAGCGAGTTATTAATCGGCCCCTGGAATTCTCTCCCACATCCCACAGCGGAGAGTGGAAGGCCTGATGTAGGCTGATGGGCCCCGCGCTCTCATTCTGGGGGATAATCCTCTCATTTACCACGTGGCTGTCTCTATTCCAGAGAGTCACGCTCTCCAAGCTCAGGAATGTTAGACATTCCCAAGACATTGAAGTCTCCATACCAGGACCATCTCCAAGCGAGTCAGTGGTCACACAGCTGGGAATTAGACTGCTGGCACCAATAGGCAAGTGTCATCAATATGGACGGTAGCAATGGTCCCGTCACTGGACCATCACCATCCAGACCACCTGCCCAGGAACAGCCTGGTGTCACCTAGAGCCAGAAGATTGAGGGCTATAAGGGGCTTCTTTGTAAACCTGTAGTCAGAGGATGGTGATCAGCCATCATTCATCACATGCCGCACCTCCTGTATAGGGCGATATAATCGGACATTAGGGTGCATCACTTATTGCTGAGGGGGCGTCACAGTATTCTCACAAGTTTAAGGCTGGAGACACTATTAATTTTAAGGGAAAATCCACTGAAAACTTTTCCAGTTGCAGTTGCTCACAGGGAGCTGCAATACACAGTAGTCCATTATTCATATATTGAAGATCCCCCCCGCAGATGAGGATCCCCCCGCAGATGAGGATACCCCAGCAGATGAGTATCCTCCTTTAGACGAGGTTACCCCAGCAGATGATGATCCCCCGCAGATGATGATCCCCCGCAGATGAGGAACCCCTCGCAGATGAGGATCCCCCAGCAGATGAGGATCACCCTGCAGATGAGGATCCCCCTCAGATGAGGATCCACCAGCAGATGAGGATCCCCCACAGATGAGGATCACCCTGCAGATGAGGATCACCCGCAGATGAGGCTTTCCCAGCAGATGAGGATCACCCCCATAGATGAGGATCCCCCCACAGATGAGGATCCCCCGCAGATGAGGATCCCTCCGCAAATGAAGAGCCCCCCAGCAGATGAGGGTCCCCCGGCAGATGAGGATCCCCCGCAGATGAGGATCCCTCCGCAAATGAGGATCCCCCGCAGATGAGGATCCCCCAGCAGATGAGGATCACCCTGCAGATGAGGATCCCCCACAGATGAGGCTTTCCCAGCAGATGAGGATCACCCCCGTAGATGAGGATCCCCCCCCACAGATGAGGATCCCCCGCAGATGAGGATCCCTCCGCAAATGAAGAGCCCCCCAGCAGATGAGGATCCCCCGCAGATGAGGATCCCTCCGCAAATGAGGATCCCCCGCAGATGAGGATCCCTTGCAGATGAGGATCTCCCCCAGATGAGGATCCCCCAGCAGAGAGCTGAATCGGTGCCGCAGAGCACAATCACTTCAGGAGGATCTGACCATCAGCTGCAACGAACGACCGCTACATGGCATCCGGAGCTGAACTGCACACACAGGGTACACCCAGCCGTCGCGGGAGCTGCAGACAGTCGTCCCTTCCCCCACTGATCTGACATTGACAACTAATCCTAAGGGTACTGTCACACTTAGCGATGTACCAGCGATAGCGACCAGCGATATGACGCGGTCAGGATCGCTGGTGCATCGCTAAGTGGTCGCTAGTGAGCTGTCACACAGGCAGATCTCACCAGCGACATCGCAGGGGACGGGGATCGCTACTTACCTGTCAGAGGAGGCGATCCTGACGTCCTCCCGCCCGGCTCCACGCGTCGCTCGTCGTCACAGCAGGAAGCCCAGCAGGACCCTGGGAGCGCGGACATAACATCTACCATTATCCCGGCGAGTCAGCGGAAGGGTGAGACCCTGTAACGTGCCCCATCTTGGGGTGATTGCTGGGATTGTTCTGTTTGCTGTTGGGTGTTGTGGTTCAATAAAGTATTGCCGCACTGTGTTACCCTAACCCTGTATTGTCTGAGTAGTGTTCTGCCCACCCTGGTCCATGTAGTCTTGCTAAAGGCACCCGGGCCAGCGGACGAGAGCACCCACTGACCCCGTTTCTCCACAGATGGCGATTCTTTACTGTATGAGCAATGAGGCTGGGGATTCTTTACATTGCAAACGGAGATTATGGATTTGTTGCTGTATGAGCATTGAGATTCTGGATGGGTCCTTTACTGTAAGAGCAGTGAGACTATGGAGCTCTCTGCCACATGATGTTATAATGGCAGATTCACTTCCCAAGTTCACGGAGGTCTGCATGCTTTTCTTTAAAGACTGAACTCCTGGTGTTTCCTCCCGCTACTAATGCACCTACAGTGGGGCAAAAAAGTATTTAGTCAGTCAGCAATAGTGCAAGTTCCACCACTTAAAAAGATGAGAGGCGTCTGTAATTTACATCATAGGTAGACCTCAACTATGGGAGACAAACTGAGAAAAAAAAATCCAGAAAATCACATTGTCTGTTTTTTTTTTCATTTTATTTGCATATTATGGTGGAAAATAAGTATTTGGTCAGAAACAAAATTTCATCTCAATACTTTGTGATATATCCTTTGTTGGCAATGACAGAGGTCAAACGTTTTCTGTAAGTCTTCACAAGGTTGCCACACACTGTTGTTGGTATGTTGGCCCATTCCTCCATGCAGATCTCCTCTAGAGCAGTGATGTTTTTGGCTTTTCGCTTGGCAACACGGACTTTCAACTCCCTCCAAAGGTTTTCTATAGGGTTGAGATCTGGAGACTGGCTAGGCCACTCCAGGACCTTGAAATGCTTCTTACGAAGCCACTCCTTCGTTGCCCTGGCGGTGTGCTTTGGATCATTGTCATGTTGAAAGACCCAGCCACGTTTCATATTCAATGCCCTTGCTGATGGAAGGAGGTTTGCACTCAAAATCTCACGATACATGGCCCCATTCATTCTGTCATGTACCCGGATCAGTCGTCCTGGCCCCTTTGCAGAGAAACAGCCCCAAAGCATGATGTTTCCACCACCATGCTTTACAGTAGGTATGGTGTTTGATGGATGCAACTCAGTATTCTTTTTCCTCCAAACACGACAAGTTGTGTTTCTACCAAACAGTTTCAGTTTGGTTTCATCAGACCATAGGACATTCTCCCAAAACTCCTCTGGATCATCCAAATGCTCTCTAGCAAACTTCAGATGGGCCCGGACATGTACAGGCTTAAGCAGTGGGACACGTCTGGCACTGCAGGATCTGAGTCCATGGTGGCGTAGTGTGTTACTTATGGTAGGCCTTGTTACATTGGTCCCAGCTCTCTGCAGTTCATTCACTAGGTCCCCCCGCGTGGTTCTGGGATTTTTGCTCACCGTTCTTGTGATCATTCTGACCCCACGGGGTGGGATTTTGCGTGGAGCACCAGATCGAGGGAGATTATCAGTGGTCTTGTATGTCTTCCATTTTCTAATTATTGCTCCCACAGTTGATTTCTTCACTCCAAGCTGGTTGGCTATTGCAGATTCAGTCTTCCCAGCCTGGTGCAGGGCTACAATTTTGTTTCTGGTGTCCTTTGACAGCTCTTTGGTCTTCACCATAGTGGAGTTTGGAGTCAGACTGTTTGAGGGTGTGCACAGGTGTCTTTTTATACTGATAACAAGTTTAAACAGGTGCCATTACTACAGGTAATGAGTGGAGGAAAGAGGAGACTCTTAAAGAAGAAGTTACAGGTCTGTGAGAGCCAGAAATCTTGATTGCTTGTTTCTGACCAAATACTTATTTTCCACCATAATATGCAAATAAAATGAAAAAAAAACAGACAATGTGATTTTCTGGATTTTTTTTTCTCAGTTTGTCTCCCATAGTTGAGGTCTACCTATGATGTAAATTACAGACGCCTCTCATCTTTTTAAGTGGTGGAACTTGCACTATTGCTGACTGACTAAATACTTTTTTGCCCCACTGTATACCCGACATTGCTATTTCTGTGTGTGGTTCCACTATTACTCCCCAGCAACATGCCACTATTACTCCCCAGCAACATGCCCGCTGTCTTGGGGTCATACTTGATTCCGAGCTTTCCTTTGCCCCCCACATTCGATCACTGGCTCGCTCTTGTCATCTGCACCTCAAAAACATTTCTAGAATTCGACCTTTTCTTACTTTTGACTCTGCAAAAACTCTTACTGTTTCTCTTATTCATTCTCGTCTCGACTATTGTAACTCTCTTCTAATCGGTCTCCCTCTTACCAAACTCTCCCCTCTCCAATCTGTCTTGAATGCTGCAGCCAGGATCATATTCCTCACCAATCGTTACACCGATGCCTCTACCTTGTGCCAGTCATTACACTGGCTACCCATCCACTCCAGAATTCAGTATAAACTTATTACCCTCACCCACAAAGCCCTCCATGGCTCAGCACCACCCTACATCTCCTCCCTTGTTTCAGTATACCACCCTACCCGCGCCCTCCGTTCTGCTGATGACCTGAGGTTAGTATCCTCAATAGTCAGAACCTCCCACTCCCGTCTCCAAGACTTTACACGTGCCGCGCCAATTCTTTGGAATGCACTTCCCAGGTCAATACGATTAGTCCCCAATCCCCACAATTTTAAGCGTGTCCTGAAAACGCATTTATTCAGACTGGCCTATCGCCTCAACACATTAACCTAACCTATCCCTGTGTGGCAGAGCCAAAAGTTTTACCATAACCAGGTTCCCAGCATCATGTTCCCACATGCTTTATGCATCCATTAGCCCTCTGTGTCTGTACTGTTACACACTTAACATTATGGCTGGTCCATACAATCAGAGCAACTGTTACCACCCACCTTTCGTGTCTACCTCTTTCCTCATAGACTGTAAGCTTGCGAGCAGGGCCCTCACTCCTCTTGTTATTTGTTATAATCTACTGTATGTGATTATTGTTATGCTGTAATGTCTATTGTCTGTACAAATCCCCTCTGAAATGTAAAGTGCTGCGGAATATGTCGGCGCTATAAAAATAAAATTTATTATTATTATTATTTTCTTAATAAATATATTACAGGTAATAGGTGCTGGATTCTGTGATGAACGTTGATCCAGGAAACTCGTCTGCTCACCGTATGGGGTCAGGAAGGAATTTCCCCAGAATATGGGGCAATTATCATCTGCCTGGTGGGGCATTTGCCTTCTTTTCTTAGGCCATAGGCTGAACTTGATTGACATGCATCTTCTCTAAACTTTAAAAACGATGATATCACATATGTGTTCACTGCAATTGTGATATTCGGCTCTTCCATGTGCATTGGCTTCTTGTTTCTTCAGTGCAGGCGCCTTATATGCACTTCATTATAACTATATAAATTGTAAATGAAAAGGGATTTTCAAAATATGAGAACCTCTATAGAGGGATCCAGCACAGTCACTTATGGATATAGATCAGATGTATGCTACATGATGCCATCATGAATCCATGATTAAGA
The DNA here is from genome assembly GCF_039654945.1 of Dendrobates tinctorius. Lineage (NCBI taxonomy): Eukaryota > Metazoa > Chordata > Amphibia > Anura > Dendrobatidae > Dendrobates > Dendrobates tinctorius. Next base: position 1,076,168 of record NW_027361899.1, on the reverse strand, counting down.
CTCTTTTGAGTTGAAAACGCGTTGGATTTTTACCATCCACTGGGGTATCTTCTACCTGTAACATGTTCTTTTAACGAAAAGAAATAAAGGAATATTTTTCATAACTACCTTCCTGCCTGAGATCGCTGGAGATTACTTTGTGTTTGGACTTGTATCCGCCAGGCCAGGGTGGCTCCGTGCGACGGTGTGGTTCCTGCTATCCTGTGGACGCTAAGGGGTGAGCTGAAACATTTTTTTCTTATGCTACATGATGTGGTGCAGTCATCTCACTACTGAGATTATAGGAGCGCTCTCTCTATCAATGTGGTCTGATAGAGGAATAGCTGGAAATCCATGAGCATCAATAACTGGAAATCCATGGACCTCAATAACTGGAGATCCAGGGACCTCCATAACTGGAGATCCATGGACCTCCTTATCTAGAGATCCATGGTCCTCCATAACTGAAGATCCATGGACTTCCATAGCTAAAAATCCATGGTCCTCAATAACTGAAGATCCAGGGACCTCCATAACTGGAGATCCATATCTGGAGATCCATGGGCCTCAATAACTGGAGATCCATGGACTTCAATAGCTGAAAATCCATGGACCTCAATAACTGGAGATCCATGGGCTTCCATAACTGGTAATCCATGGGTCTTAATAACTGGAGATCCATGGATTTCCATAACTGGTAATCCATGGGTCTTAAAAACTGGAGATCCATGGGCCTCAATAGCTGAAAATACATGGACCTCAATAACTGGAGATCCATGAACCTCAATAAATGGAAATCCATGGGCCTCAATAACTGGAGATCCATGGACCTCAATAATTGAAAATCCATGAGCCTCAATAACTGGAGATCCGTGGACCTCAATAACTGGAGATCCAGGGACCTCCATATCTGGATATCCATGGGCCTCAATAACTGGAGATCCATGGACTTCAATAGCTGAAAATCCATGGACCCTAACAACTTGAGATCCATGGGCTTCAATAGCTGAAAATACATGGACCTCAATAACTGGAGATCCATGGACCTCAATAATTGAAAATCCATGGGCCTCAATAACTGGAGATCCATGGGCCTCAATAATTGAAAATCCATGAGCCTCAATAGCTGGAGATCCATGGGTCTCAGTAACTGGAAATCCATAGGCCTCAATAACTGGAGATCCATGGGTCTCAGTAACTGGAAATCCATGGGTCTTAACTGGAGAAACATGGGCATCAATAACTAGAAATCCATGGGCCTCAATAGCTGGAAATCTATGAGTCTCAATATAGAATCAGTTTTGGGGCCTCTCCAATTATAACATACTTTTTGTCTGGTGAGGTCAGGAGATTCCTGCAGCCTCTATGACACACATGACAGTGTCCCAGATATCCTATCACTCCTGTTACAAGCAGAGGCTACTGGCATTGATATGCCTGGATGGACCAAAAGCTCTGCAATGCATATACTTGTGAGTGAGTCTCTGTAATTTGTGGTGTCAGCTGGGGTCACAGGCCCTTGTGCAATGATTGATCTTTATCTGCTCCTTTTAGCAGACATGACCCAGGTAAGGAGGGATTATCAGAGCTTGTTGCATTAAGTGCTCTGTATTTGTATAGATTTTCTGGAAACAAATGTGAGGAATGTGTTTGTCCAAACAGCCAGCTCTTCCCAGGATCTTACTGTTCACCACACCACGGCGGCCGGACACAGCCTCGTCACCAGACTTTATGGTGTCATCATCAGATATCTTCTCCCATCTGCTATATCAGGAGATGGGATTTTGGAGTACTGGAAAAGAAAGCATGTAAATCATCTCTCACGAAAGGGAAGAAAACTCTCATTAGTGTGTAGGGAGGCCATGTGGATACATTCAGGATCTTCAATGGTTACAATATGAGTTATAATGATCATTCACTGAACCTGAAATATGAATTTCGTCCCGCTCCCCCCAAAAAAATAGATATGAGGACGATGATAAATGAAGATTAGCGGTGATTGTCTTGTCAATCGTGGGACAGTGCCCCTCTCTTTCTCATTAGAGAGATCACACATTGACACTTATACGATGACACATCGAGGGCAACTCAAAATACAGCTACCGAAGAGACAGAAAACTGCCATCTGAAATCATGGCTGCCATTACTTATGGGTATATGAAGCAAAGCGGAGGCCCCAAAAGGTTTCATAGCGGGGGGACGAGTGGAGCAGAGGGCAGAGAAGTGTCCACCACTCTGCTGACCCCAAAACTGAAGAGTTCAGACCTCCTATGCTATCAGCACAAACACTGCGCCCCACCGGGAGCTTCATGGCCAAGCAGCTGCTGCAGCCGTACATCACCAAGCACAATGTTAAGCATTGGATAGAGTGGTGTAAACCTTCCATCACTGGACTCTGGAGGAGATGTGTTCTGTGCAGTGATGGATGGCACTTCTCTTTCTGGAATCACCAAACCCAGACTCCTCCACTCATTGATCACCCTGACTGTCAAAAAGATTTTCTAATATCTAATCTGTGTCTCCTCCCATTCAGTTTCATCCCATTGCTTCTAGTCTACATGGAGAGGGGAGAACATGAGCAGCCGCACAGAGCCCCATGCAGACATATAGGGGGAGAACATGAGCAACTGCATAGAGCCCCATACAGACATGGGGGAGAACATGAGCGACTGCACAGAGCCCCATACAGACATGGAGGGAGAACAAGAGCGGCTGCACGGAGCCCCATACAGACATGGAGAGGGGAGAACATGAGCGACTGCATAGAACCCCATACAGACATGGGGGAGAACATGAGCGACTGCACAGAGCCCCATACAGACATGGAGGGGGAGAACATGAGCGGCCGCACAGAGCTCCATACAGACATGGAGGGGGAGAACATGAGCGGCCACACAGAGCCCCATACAGACATGGAGGGGGGAGAACATGAGCTGCCACACAGAGCCCCATACAGACATGGAGGAGGGAGAACATGAGCGGCCACACAGAGCCCCATACAGACATATAGGGGGAGGACATGAGCGTCCGCACAGAGCCCCATATACAGACATGGAGGGTCGAACATGAGCGGCTGCACAGAGCTTCATACAGACATGAAGGGGAAGAACATGAGTGGCTGCACAGAGCCCCATACAGACATGGAGGGGGGAGAACATGAGCGGCCACACAGAGCCCCATACAGACATGGAGGGGGGAGAACATGAGCGGCCACACAGAGCCCCATACAGACATGGAGAGGGGAGAACATGAGCGGCCACACAGAGCCCCATACAGACATGGAGAGGGGAGAACATGAGTGGCTGCACAGAGCCCCATACAGACATGGAGGGGGGAGAACATGAGCGGCCACACAGAGCCCCATACAGACATGGAGAGGGGAGAACATGAGTGGCTGCACAGAGCCCCATACAGACATGGAGGGGAGAACATGAGCGGCCACACAGAGCCCCATACAGACATGGAGAGGGGAGAACATGAGTGGCCGCACAGAGCCCCATACAGACATGGAGGGGGGAGAACATGAGCGGCCACACAGAGCCCCATACAGACATGGAGAGGGGAGAACATGAGTGGCTGCACAGAGCCCCATACAGACATGGAGGGGAGAACATGAGCGGCCACACAGAGCCCCATACAGACATGGAGAAGGGAGAACATGAGCGGCTGCACAGAGCCGCATACAGACATGAGGATGAGAACAAGAGCGGCTGCACAGAGCCCCATACAAACATGGAGAGGGGAGAACATGAGCGACCGCATAGAACCCCATACAGACATGGGGGAGAACATGAGCGGCCACACAGAACCTCATACAGACATGGAGGGGGGGAGAACATGAGCGGCTGCACAGAGCCCCATACAGACATGGAGGGGGGAGAACATGAGCGGCCACACAGAGCCCCATACAGACATGGAGGGAGAGAACATGAGCGGCTGTACAGAGCCCCATACAGACATGGAGGGAGAGAACATGAGCAGCTGCACAGAGCCCCATACAGACATGAAGGGGGAGAACATGAGCGGCTGCACAGAGCCCCATACAGACATGGAGGGAGAGAACATGAGCAGCTGCACAGAGCCCCATACAGACATGAAGGGGGAGAACATGAGCAGCTGCACAGAGCCCCATACAGACATGGAGGGAGAGAACATGAGCAGCCACACAGAGCCCCATACAGACATGGAGGGGGGAGAACATGAGCGGCTGCACAGAGCCCCATACAGACATGGAGGGAGAGAACATGAGCAGCTGCACAGAGCCCCATACAGACATGGAGGGAGAGAACATGAGCAGCTGCACAGAGCCCCATACAGACATGAAGGGGGTGAACATGAGCTGCTGCACAGAGCCCCATACAGACATGGAAGGAGAGAACATGAGCGGCCGCCAGAGCCCCATACAGACATGGAGGGTGAGTACATGAGCGGTCGCACAGAGCTCCATACAGGCATGGGGGGGAGAACATTAGTGGCTGCACAGAGCCCCATACAGACATAGAGGAGGGAGAACATGAGCGGCCATCCAGAGCCCCATACAGACATGGAGGGAGAGAACATGAGCGGCTGCACAGAGCCCCATACAGACATGGAGGGGGAGAACATGAGCGGCCGCACAGAGCCCCATACAGACATGGAGGGCATGATGTGGGTGTCCTACCAGGAGAGGAGACGGAGACAGAGGATAGTGAGATTCTGAGTGGAAAAGTAAAAAAGAAGTGACTGAAGGAATAGAGTGAATGTAAGGCTGGTTTCACATTAGCGCATTTTCAGCGCGCGCACGGCCGGGGGTAGCTCCGCCCCCGATCCGGCTCTCTGCCCGGCGTGCCCGCCCCTTCCTTGTAGCGCCGCCTCCTAGCGGACAGCGGCGCCTGCGATCGGCGCACCCTATCTTTAGCATAGGGTGCGCCGATCGTGCGCAGGCCGTGCGCTAGTTGCGCTTTGACCTGCGCTGCGCACTTTTGACGGTGCGCCGTGCGCGCCAAAATCCGAAAAGTTTGATTTTGGCGCGCACGGCGCACCGTCAAAAGTGCGCAGCGCAGGTCAAAGCGCAACTAGCGCACGGCCTGCGCACGATCTGCGTACCCTATGCTAAAGATAGGGTGCGCCGATCGCAGGCGCCGCTGTCCGCTAGTAGGCGGCGCTACAAGCAAGGGGCGGGCACGCTGGGCAGAGAGCCGGCTCGGGGGCGGAGCTACCCCCGGCCGTGCGCGCGCTGAAAATGCGCTAATGTGAAACCAGCCTAAACGAGTCCTGGGAGAGGACGCCTAGCAGTACGACCCAGATTTTATAATTTAGAGAGATAACGGGCCTAGACGTGACAGAGTACGTGAGACGGAGAAAGAGACCCAGGCGGGAGTTTCAGAGCGTCAAAGACAGAAGCGATAAGTACTGGCCATACGGGCAAAGTAACTCCCCTAAGGTAAAAAGGACGTGGAACCACAGGTTGAGAATCGGACTCTTACACACTGGACTGTAGTCCGGGGCGCGGCTGTGGTAAAGTAGTGAGGAATGGTGAAGACAGAGAACAAGCGAGGAAAGAGGAAGGAAGTGAAACTGTGTGGAAAAGGCTCCGTGAAGGAAACGTTCATAAAGTAGTGTTCCCGCTATCTCCGGTATATAATCCCCACCAAGTTCCCGTTTACTAAAAAGTTTATTTTTGACTGGTGGTCTCCTTTATTGAACTATCAAACATCTGATCCTGGCAAAAAAATTATACTGAAAAGATGCGGCCTTCACGAGCGTAATGTCCCCACAGCACAAGTCAACACACCCAGCCAGGACCCAACTGTATGCAATGTGCCGGGGTCTAAGAGGTGAACATTCTGCTCACGACCACCGTCCTGCGCCATGTTACACAGAATCCAGATTTCAACATTGCAGTGGGTCACAGACGCTTTGCAAATTTTTTGGGGGTATGGGAGAAAATCAGGGATAAAACTGTGCTGGCAAACCATGACCCACCTGCCCCAATTCATCATTGTCTTTGCCTCTTTTTTCTAGAGTAAAATGGTTCTCACAGACTTTTTTGTTGCGTCTTATTCATGGTTTCATTTGCGCCTTTTTTAGATGTAACTTTACTCCGTTTTATCCCTTTTTTTCACCTGGCATTATGGCCGCGGTTTTCGCTATCCAAATGTTTTAGCCTACCGTAATTCATAATTTGCGATTTTGTGACGAAATGTTTGTACAATTGTTCTCCAGTAACCCAGGGGGGCACAAAACCTGTCTGATTATATTTGTGCGCAGTTGAGGACTAAAGTGCGACATATTAAAGGATTGTGTGAGTTTTTGTTGTAAAAAGGCACCAAAAGAAGGTAAAAAAGAAGCGTTTTTTTAATTTGCACAAAATTCATCAACTTACGTGCTCCATCCTGAAGAATTTGGCACAAAAAACATCAACATCTAACACAAGGCAAGTAAGAAAAGTCACATACATTAATGCTCAGTGCCGCCGCCGCAGGAACAAACCTCCGATGCTCTTATTTCATGTCTCTATTGATGTAGATATTAGAGCGGCGTCAAAACAGACGAGAAGCTGAAGATGAGGGCAGAGCGCAGGTATCAAACGCTGGAATGTGTCCTACAAAGATAATGCCCCCGCCGCTGCCACCACCTGAAATGTGACGACCTGCTGACAACCCTCCGAAAATAAATAAACCAAGTGCAGATTCTCAGGAGAAATCCCAGACAATGCTGACACTGACAGAAAGTGACCAGACAGTCCAACAATTGTAGAGCGATGCTTCACGTCGACAGAAGGGTTGTAAGAAAATCCATGGAACAGTCCTGCTGCACAGCCGGGTAAATGCAACTTTGGCTGCAGAAAATAAACGCGGCAGAAATGCTGCATGTGACCAAAGCCTAAGAAGTAGACCGGACCTCGGCCTATCATCTGTGGGGACCATGGGGACAGTTTGGGAAATGTAGTGTTGAAAGATAAAAGTGGAAAGTTAGATGAAAAGATGTGAAGGGAGCGGAGACTGGAAACACCAAGCTTGTGTGTACATGCCAAGCCTGCCCGTGCTAATGTGTATACATACCTACAAAGTCTGTACAGACTGAAATGAAAGACACCGCTCCTGAGGCAACGGGCCCCCTATCAATCATGGGGCTCATAGGGGACACAGAGGCGCTGGGCTGGTCATGTGGGGTTTACAAATGATGTTGTGCCGTATAGGCCCATATTATGACTATGGCGGGGCTGCGCGGTGTTGGATGCAGCGCTCGCTCTTTGTAGAGCATCTGCTCCCGCATCAGGAGACATACTGCTGTCAGATAAGATGAGCTGTGATCTCGCCAACTGCTTCTCTCCTTTACTGGAACTTTCCACTCACTCCACCCTTTCCACCTTCAGAAACACATTTATATAACGAGAGCATGTAATTTATTGTGTCTCCATCCAATTGCACAAGGAGACCCGGCAACTCCACACATAATTAGGAAGGTTTATCCTCTGAGTGCATAGTGTCATTACATAAGGACCTGTGTCATCTGCAGGAAAGAAGAGTGTAAGAGGGACAGTCCTGCCCAGAGCAGAAGAGTGTAAGAGGGACAGTCCTGCCCATAGCAGAAGAGTGTAAGAGGGACAGTCCTGCCCAGAGCAGAAGAGTGTAAGAGGGACAGTCCTGCCCATAGTAGAAGAGTGTAAGAGGGACAGTCCTGCCCAGAGCAGAAGAGTGTATGAGGGACAGTCCGGCCCAGAGCAAAAGAGAGTATGAGGGACAGTCCTGCCCAGAGCAAAAGAGTGTATGAGGGACAGTCCCGCCCAGAGCAGAAGAGTGTATGAGGGACAGTCCTGCCCAGAGCAGAAGAGTGTAAGAGGGACAGTCCTGCCCAGAGCAGAAGAGTGTAAGAGGGACAGTCCTGCCCAGAGCAGAAGAGTGTAAGAGGGACAGTCCTGCCCAGAGCAGAAGAGTGTAAGAGGGACAGTCCTGCCCAGAGCAGAAGAGTGTAAGAGGGACAGTCCTGCCCATAGTAGAAGAGTGTAAGAGGGACAGTCCTGCCCAGAGCAGAAGAGTGTATGAGGGACAGTCCGGCCCAGAGCAAAAGAGAGTATGAGGGACAGTCCTGCCCAGAGCAAAAGAGTGTATGAGGGACAGTCCCGCCCAGAGCAGAAGAGTGTATGAGGGACAGTCCTGCCCAGAGCAGAAGAGTGTAAGAGGGACAGTCCTGCCCAGAGCAGAAGAGTGTAAGAGGGACAGTCCTGCCCAGAGCAGAAGAGTGTAAGAGGGACAGTCCTGCCCAGAGCAGAAGAGTGTAAGAGGGACAGTCCTGCCCATAGCAGAAGAGTGTAAGAGGGACAGTCCTGCCCAGAGCAGAAGAGTGTAAGAGGGACAGTCCTGCCCATAGCAGAAGAGTGTAAGAGGGACAGTCCTGCCCAGAGCAGAAGAGTGTATGAGGGACAGTCCTGCCCAGAGCAGAAGAGTTTATGAGGGACAGTCCTGCCCAGAGCAGAAGAGTGTATGAGGGACAGTCCTGCCCAGAGCAGAAGAGTTTATGAGGGACAGTCCTGCCCAGAGCAGAAGAGTGTAAGAGGGACAGTCCTGCCCAGAACAGAAGAGTGTAAGAGGGACAGTCCTGCCCAGAACAGAAGAGTAGAAGAGGGACAGTCCTGCCCAGAACAGAAGAGTGTATGAGGGACAGTCCTGCCCAGAGCAAAAGAGTGTATGAGGGACAGTCCTGCCCAGAGCAGAAGAGTGTATGAGGGACAGTCCTGCCCAGAGCAGAAGAGTGTATGAGGGACAGTCCTGCCCAGAGCAGAAGAGTGTATGAGGGACAGTCCTGCCCAGAGCAGAAGAGTGTATGAGCGACAGTCCTGCCCAGAGCAGAAGAGTGTAAGAGGGACAGTCCTGCCCAGAGCAAAAGAGTGTAAGAGGGACAGTCCTGCCCAGAGCAGAAGAGTGTATGAGGGACAGTCCTGCCCAGGGCAGAAGAGTGTATGAGGGACAGTCCTGCCCAGAGCAGAAGAGTGTAAGAGGGACAGTCCCGCCCAGAGCAGAAGAGTGTATGAGGGACAGTCCCGCCCAGGGCAGAAGAGTGTATGAGGGACAGTCCCGCCCAGAGCAGAAGAGTGTATGAGGGACAGTCCCGTCCAGAGCAGAAGAGTGTAAGAGGGACAGTCCCGCCCAGAGCAGAAGAGTTTATGAGGGACAGTCCTGCCCAGAGCAGAAGAGTGTATGAGGGACAGTCCTGCCCAGAACAGAAGAGTGTATGAGGGACAGTCCTGCCCAGAGCAGAAGAGTGTATGAGGGACAGTCCTGCCCAGAGCAGAAGAGTGTATGAGGGACAGTCCTGCCCAGAGCAGAAGAGTGTAAGAGGGACAGTCCTGCCCATAGCAGAAGAGTGTATGAGGGACAGTCCCGCCCAGAGCAGAAGAGTGTATGAGGGACAGTCCCGCCCAGAGCAGAAGAGTGTATGAGGGACAGTCCTGCCCAGAGCAGAAGAGTGTAAGAGAGACAGTCCTGCCCAGAACAGAAGAGTGTATGAGGGACAGTCCTGCCCAGAGCAGAAGAGTGTAAGAGGGACAGTCCTGCCATAGCAGAAGAGTGTATGAGGGACAGTCCTGCCCAGAGCAGAAGAGTGTATGAGGGACAGTCCTGCCCAGAGCAGAAGAGTGTATGAGGGACAGTCCTGCCCAGAACAGAAGAGTGTATGAGGGACAGTCCTGCCCAGAGCAGAAGAGTGTATGAGGGACAGTCCTGCCCAGAGCAGAAGAGTGTATGAGGGACAGTCCTGCCCAGAGCAGAAGAGTGTAAGAGGGACAGTCCTGCCCATAGCAGAAGAGTGTATGAGGGACAGTCCTGCCCAGAGCAGAAGAGAGTATGAGGGACAGTCCTGCCCAGAGCAAAAGAGTGTATGAGGGACAGTCCTGCCCAGAGCAGAAGAGTGTATGAGGGACAGTCCTGCCCAGAGCAAAAGAGTGTATGAGGGACAGTCCTGCCCAGAGCAGAAGAGTTTATGAGGGACAGTCTTGCCCAGAGCAGAAGACTTTATGAGGGACAGTCCTGCCCAGAGCTGAAGACTGTATGAGGGACAGTCCTGCCCAGAGCAGAAGAGTGTATGAGGGACAGTCCCGCCCAGAGCAGAAGAGTGTAAGAGGGACAGTCCCGCCCAGAGCAGAAGAGTGTAAGAGGGACAGTCCTGCCCAGAGCAGAAGAGTGTAAGAGGGACAGTCCTGCCCAGAGCAGAAGGGTTTATGAGGGACAGTCCTGCCCAGGGCAGAAGAGTTTGTGAGGAACAGTCCTGCCCATAGCAGAAGAGTTTGTGAGGGACAATCCTGCCCAGAGCAGAAGAGTGTATGAAGGACAGTCCTGCCCAGAGCAGAAAAGTGTAAGAGGGACAGTCCTGCCCAGAACAGAAGAGTTTATGAGGGACAGTCCTGCCCAGTGCAGAAGAGTGTATGAGGGACAGTCCTGCCCAGAGCAGAAGAGTGTATGAGGGACAGTCCTGCCCAGAGCAGAAGAGTTTATGAGGGACAGTCCTGCCCAGAGCAGAAGAGTGTATGAGGGACAGTCCTGCCCAGAGCAGAAGAGTGTAAGAGGGACAGTCCCGCCCAGAACAGAAGAGTGTATGAGGGACAGTCCCGCCCAGAGCAGAAGAGTTTATGAGGGACAGTCCTGCCCAGAGCAGAAGAGTGTATGAGGGACAGTCCTGCCCAGAGCAGAAGAGTGTATGAGGGACAGTCCTGCCCAGAGCAGAAGAGTTTATGAGGGACAGTCCTGCCCAGAGCAGAAGAGTGTATGAGGGACAGTCCTGCCCATAGCAGAAGAGTGTATGAGGGACAGTCCTGCCCAGAGCAGAAGAGTGTATGAGGGACAGTCCTGCCCAGAGCAGAAGAGTGTATGAGGGACAGTCCTGCCCAGAGCAGAAGACTTTATGAGGGACAGTCCTGCCCAGAGCAGAAGAGTGTATGAGGGACAGTCCTGCCCAGAGCAGAAGAGTGTATGAGGGACAGTCCTGCCCAGAGCAGAAGAGTGTATGAGGGACAGTCCTGCCCAGAACAGAAGAGTGTATGAGGGACAGTCCTGCCCAGAGCAGAAGAGTGTATGAGGGACAGTCCTGCCCAGAGCAGAAGAGTGTATGAGGGACAGTCCTGCCCAGAGCAGAAGAGTGTAAGAGGGACAGTCCTGCCCATAGCAGAAGAGTGTATGAGGGACAGTCCCGCCCAGAGCAGAAGAGTGTATGAGGGACAGTCCCACCCAGAGCAGAAGAGTGTATGAGGGACAGTCCTGCCCAGAGCAGAAGAGTGTAAGAGAGACAGTCCTGCCCATAGCAGAAGAGTGTTTGAGGGACAGTCCTGCCCAGAGCAGAAGAGTGTATGAGGGACAGTCCTGCCCAGAGCAAAAGAGTGTATGAGGGACAGTCCTGCCCAGAGCAGAAGAGTTTATGAGGGACAGTCTTGCCCAGAGCAGAAGACTGTATGAGGGACAGTCCTGCCCAGAGCTGAAGACTGTATGAGGGACAGTCCTGCCCAGAGCAGAAGAGTGTAAGAGGGACAGTCCTGCCCAGAGCAGAAGAGTGTATGAGGGACAGTCCTGCCCAGAGCAGAAGAGTTTATGAGGGACAGTCTTGCCCAGAGCAGAAGACTGTATGAGGGACAGTCCTGCCCAGAGCTGAAGAGTGTAAGAGGGACAGTCCTGCCCAGAGCAGAAGAGTGTAAGAGGGACAGTCCTGCCCAGAGCAGAAGAGTGTATGAGGGACAGTCCTACCCAGAGCAGAAGAGTTTATGAGGGACAGTCCTACTCAGATCAGAAGAGTGAAGGAGGGACAGTCCTGCCCAGAGCAGAAGAGTTTATGAGGGACAGTCCTGCCCAGAGCAGAAGAGTAAATGAGGGACAGTCTTACTGTAAGCCAACTGTGGAGCAGTTGCGCACAGCCACCACCAAGGGGCGCAGTTACGGGAAAAAGGGTTGCACTTACTGTGCAGAAGTGCAGGCTGCCACCAGGAGGCGGCAGAGTAGTCAGACAGGTCGGAATCAGCAAAAAACAGGAATACGAAGTACCAGAGGTCACAGCAAGCACAATGTCAGGGACGAGCCAAAAGTCAGAGCCAGACGGGAGCGCGGTATCCAAAACATGGAATGGAAAGAGGAGTCGAGGTACAAGCCAGTGGGTCAAGAGCCAGTAGGGGAACGTAGTACCAGGGACAGAGAAACCGGAGGCAGAGTTCAGAGTTCAAGCCAAGTCATACACTGTAGGGAAATCAACAACGGTACATAAAGTCAGGGATAGGGAACAGGTCAGACACACACACGGGAAGTCAGAGGCAGAAGGATCACTAGGGTACACGAGTCAGCTGCTCAAGCCAAGGACCAGAACTATCAGGAATTGGCAAAGGCACCAATTCCCTGGCTGGCCGGTTATTGGAACTTTTAGCATGCGCACATACATCACAGGATGACACGAACGTAACCACATCCGAAGCCAACGAGGACCACCAAAACAACCTAGAGATAGGTTTACGGGTAGCCGAGAATCCAGGAAGTCCACTCAGGGCAGAATCATGAAACTCCAGAAGTATCCCGAGACGAAATTGAATGGGCACAAAGAGCTTGACGGAGGGGCAAGAGACTGAGCCTCATGAATCTCCCGCTCCAATACCAAGGACACCCCAGCCACAACCCCACCATGCTGACGAATTGGGGAAGGAGGTTCAGGAGGAGATATCGGGTCCATACTACGGGATAAAGCACTAGCCTAAGAAGATAAAGAAAATTTTTTAGCAGCTGGAGCCTAATCGCTTTTCTACAGACTCGATTTAAGCCAGATTCTTATGATCTGTAGTCACAGTGATTCGATGGACCGCCGCCTCCAAAAAATGCCTCCATTCTTCAAATGCCAGTTTAATGGCCAGAAAAATATTCAGAATTGAGAGTCCTCAGTGGTTGATACCTTTAAATGGCGAACTGAAAAGATGGTAACACATTGCAGCTGTCAAGACTCCTCAGGTCTCTTCATCAGGTTTGACGAATACAAAATCTGAAGAATCACATATTTATACACAACACAGCACAGAAAGAAATAACGCAATAGATAAGACAAGTGACGTGAAGCAGAACTATCATTATGGGAGAGGGATAAATCTCAGGGTGCTAAGGGGAGCTGCATGGAAATTACAACCTTTACTACAATGAGATGCCCCATTACAATCCATTTTACCAGACCTCCCACTGCTGTGCTTTAGGCAGTCCCCAAATCTAAGGGTACCGTTACACCTAGCGATGCACCAGCGATCCCGACCAGCGATATGACGCGGTCAGGATCGCTGGTGCATCGCTAGGTGGTCGCTAGTGAGCTGCCACACAGGCAGATCTCACCAGCGACATCGCTGGGGACAGGGATCGCTACTTACCTGTCAGACGCGGCGATCCTGCGTCCTCCCGCCCGGCTCCACGCGTCGCTCGTCGGCGCCACAGGAAGCGCCGCAGGAAGTGACCGACGAGGAATGGTCCAGGAGCTTCTCGCGCGATCAGCGATAACCAGCGGGGGAGCCGGTCGGAGGTAAGTATCACATGCAGCGATATCGCTAGCAATATCGCTGTAACGTCACAAAATCGGTGACTTTACAGCGATATTGCTAGCGATATCGCAGTGTGTAACGGGGGCTTATGAAGCCTCATTGTCAGAAGCCCCCTGTCCTCTCCAACAGCTGCAGGAACCTTTCCTTGCAACCAGAAAAAATGTAAAACCTGTCCATTTATAATGACCACGGACAAGATAAAGATCCCCAACTCACATCAGGACTACAAGATCCCAGGTACTCTCAGCTGCATCACATCTAATGGGGTGTACTTAATTATTTGTACTAAATGTCCAACTGGGGGTCTGTATGTGGGGGAACAGGACAAAAACTGAGAACAAGGATGAATTCTCATCGCCACACAATAAGAGAAAAAAAAATGGGATCTACCTGTGGCTAAACATTTTTGTATCCCTGATCACAGCATGATGGACATTAGATTACTTGTTTTAAAAGGTAACTTCACATCTCAGAGAGACAGAAGGGTCTGGGAGTATAAATTTATGACGACCTGTGACACACTCAGTGCAGGAATGAATGTGTCCCATGGATTTATGTCTTTTTACATCAATTAAGGAATTTGCTCTTCAGACCTTCTGGGGTCATCACAACACAGAACCCAATCAGAGGACAATAAAACTTTCACACTCCTTATCTATGAACTGTTCCAATATTTATGTTTCTCCCTCTCCCATAATGATAGTTCTGCGTCATGTCACTTGTCTTATCTATTGTGTTATTTCTGTGCTGTGTTGTGTATAAATATGTGATTCTTCAGATTTCGTATTAGTCTATGCCTGATGAAGAGACCTGAGAAGTCTGGAAAGCTGCAATGTGTCACCATCTTTTCGTTTAGCCATTAAAAGGCATCAACCACTGAGGACTCTCAATTCTGAATATTCTTCTATCTACTGGCTAACACGGTACAAAGATATACATCTTTCTAGTTTAATGGCCAATAACTCTCTGTTACCCACATCATAATTCTTTCCTGCAGAGGAGAATTTCTTCGAGAAGAAGGCAAAAGGTCTTAAATTGGTTAAAGTGGCAGGTCCCTGGGCCAATATCGCTCCCACCCCCACCTCCGAAGTGTCCACCTCTACAATAAACGGCTCAGATGGATCCAGTTGAATTAATACAGGGGTAGACATGAAACACTTCTTTAGTGCCAAAAATGCCGCTGCGGCTGGAGCAGGCCAATTCTTGATATTAGACCCCTTTCGGGTCAAATCAGTGAGGGGCTTAACAATTTGAGAAAACCCCCTTATAAATTTCTATACTAATTAGCTAACCCCAAGAAAAGCTGAAGACCTTTAAGATCCCATCCTGATCTCCAGGTTGGACTGTACCAGCATTTTGGGCACTATATTTGCCAGAAGCTAATAATTAGCATTTTAGGCTGAGGCATAGCTTTCTATGGTGTATATGAGAAGTAATGTAGAATCAAGAGTATCCCATAATTCACTGCTTCACCATTATAGGACTGTTGGATGTTGTCACATCATCATCGTTCATCAGGAGCACCCCACTACATCCTGCCTCCCACCTTCCTGCTTGTGTGCTCCTGATTTGACAGACCGGTGCATGGTTGTGCTGCAGGTCTAGATTGTCAGCTCTTCCATCCTGCACCATCCACAACAGGCAATTATTGGGTGAGTGCAGGGACGCTGAGGCCAGATGCAGCCGGCTTCAGAGCAGTGCTTCAAGGGCACTCAAGCCCGCTTTCCTTGTCTAGGAAACTGCCACCTCTGATAGACTGCAGCAGTGGCCGATAACCTAGGCAGCAAGCAGTAAACTATACCATTACAACTGTCTTCACTGTTGAGAAAGGAGAGAACTTTTAATAAGACATAAGTTGCTTGTTTCTACAGGACTTTTGCAATTTGAATAATTTAACAAGATAACACTTTTAAAGGGGTTGTCCACTACTCAATCACCATATTCACCCACATAAAAAAGAACAGCCTGCACTGACTTCTGGTGCGATTCCAGTGACGTTGGGTCTTCCGTGACATTTTTATGCCATGTGAGCCCTGCAGCCAATCAGCAGCTGCTTCAGTCTCGCTTTCTTTGCATGTAACTGACATTTGGAGGAAGTCAGAGAGCAGCAGCAGCCCTCACTTCTTAAAGATGTCAGTTTTGTCTTAAGGAAAAAAGAGGGAAGTGGTCACTGATTGGCTGCAGGGCTCATGTGACATAAAGACACGCAAACCCAGGTGTCAATGCAACTGGAACAGCACCACCACTTTATTCTCATCTGCACAAGGAAAGACTAGAAGCAATGGGATGAAACTGAATGGGAGGAGACACAGATTAGATATTAGAAAAAACTTTTTGACAGTTAGAGTGATCA
The DNA here is from genome assembly GCF_039654945.1 of Dendrobates tinctorius. Taxonomy (NCBI): domain Eukaryota; kingdom Metazoa; phylum Chordata; class Amphibia; order Anura; family Dendrobatidae; genus Dendrobates; species Dendrobates tinctorius. The sequence goes on along the minus strand of NW_027361899.1, from coordinate 1,060,314 downwards.
ATGAGTGGAACAGGCTGCCACGAGAGGTGGCGAGTTCTCCTTCAATGGAAGCCTTCACACAGAGGCTGGACAGACATCTGTCTGGGATGATTTAGCGAATCCTGCTTTGAGCAGGGGGTTGGACCAGATGGCCCAGGAGGTCCCTTCCAACTCTACCATTCTATGATTCTATGAGTATAGCTGTTATTATTTTACGTCAGGGGTGGGGAATCTCTTTTTTTCGCCAAGGACCATTTTGATATTTATGCCATCCATCGGGAGTTGTACAAGTTGCAAGCTAACCATGCTCATAAAGTACATCCTGACGCTGGCACTCATAGAAAAAGAAGAAATTAATGGGTCAGCAGTACTGAGTGAGCATACCCGTCACTGCCCATTACTCACTCGAGCATCAGTGTGCTCGGGATGCTCGTTACTTGGATAGTATTTTTTCAATGTTCTAGCGGGAGCTTGAGCCCCTGCTCTGCATGTTTGGCACTTTTTAGACTGCAAATGAACATGTGGGATTGCTTGACGGTAATGCAGTAGCCATATTTATTGTGGAATTACTGTGACTGGCTGGCCACATAGCGTCATCAGGTCTATATAAGACCCGTGACACCATGCTCGTCACACTGTACCCCGAACACAGGCAGAGCAGGGATAGGTGCTAGTGAGAGAGGGACAGGATTGTAGCTGCGTATTAGCCGGGGATTCAACCACATTTATATTTCTGTGAAGTATTACAACAGCGCTTCTTAGGGCTAATGAAGATCAATAGTAATACTGCTGTTAGTAGCACGTAGGGAGAGATTGTGCAGGACAGGATAGGGTCAATTGCACATCCTTTATGCTGCAGATCATGTCAAAACCCCTTCTCAGTGCTAATAATGTTCTCTTTGCTCTTAATCCTGCAGATTGTTCTGAGCAGTAAAATATTATGCACCATTTATACTGTGGGAGCTGTGCATCAAAACTACAGCCAGACTTGGTTGGATCTCAATAGCAGTCTTAGTATCGATACTGCAGTCTCATACGTCTATCTGAAGGGGGCAAATTTTCCTGGCATTTGAAATACTGCAATTCTTTTCAGCAGTGTAATTTTATCCAGAATTTATCGTGCTAGAGTTGTGCCCCAAAACACACACACAAAAAAAATTATTTGGTTACAAATGGCATTGTTATATTGATACTGCAGTCTTATACGTCCATCTGAAGTGGGCAAATTTTCTTGCCTTTGCAATACTGCAACATTTTCTCAACAGGGATATATCATACATAATTTAAAATGGGCAATGTGCATGGTGAGGGACAGGAAAGTGGACGTGAGGCTGATGGTGAGTGCAGAGGCCAATGGTAAGATGAAACTGTGCCTGCCATGGGAGCACAACACACCCACATCATGTTGATCTAGCTTCCTGTCCCATTTTGTAAGGGGGCGCTGAATATCACTCTTGAAGCATGACCAGTGTGAAAAGGTTGTTTGATGGACAGCAGATGATGCGTCCAGTCCCTTTGTCAGCACCACCCTGTCTTCCACACAGTCCAGTCTCAATTGCTGTGATTCTGGAACAAATAATCCTCACCCTGATCCTTCTTCTTCCCACCATACCGAGTGCCCGGATACAAGTGATCCCACACTTGGACACTCCGAAGAGCTGTTCCAATTTTCATTTACAGATTCTGGCCTCTCGCCCTGCCCATTCCAACTGGGATATGAGATCACATGTAGCGATGCCCAAATATTTGATCAGCCACTCTCACAAGGTGACTGTGGCAAAAAGCAATTACTGTCGAAAGACCTGGATGATGATGAGACACAACTGCCAACAAGTGGTGTTGTTACATGAGCAAGTCAGGAGGAGGACCAGGGTGCGGAAGTGGAATACAAGGTGGTGGATTACTGACCCAACCTTGGAAGGTAATATGCAGAGAGAGGAGAGCAGCGTATAGACGGAGAGATCTGCAGCACCATAACAGGCAGGAAAAGGCAGTCGGTGGCCAGAGACACAAGGCGGGCATCTGTTCCCCAGAGCACCAACACGGATGAAGTTGCTAAGCTAAAGGTTAGGTGTTCCCAAATGTGGCACTTTTTTAAAGACAATCCAGTTAACCCAAGAAAGGCCATATGCAAAATCTGCCTTGCTAGCGTCAGCAAGGCAGCACAACTACCAGCCTGACAACCACCAGTGTGCTCAGGCACATGCCTTGAGTTGTTGAAATGTCTAACAGACCAGATTGATCTGTGGCTCTCGCCAATAAATCTACAATCATGCATGGTAATGTGTGACAATGGCCGTCACCTGGTCGCAGCTCTGAAGGTTGGCAATCTCGCAAACGTACCATTCCTGGCCCACATGCTCAACTCAGTGGTTTAGCGTTTCCTTAAAACCCACCCAGACCAGCCTGAGCTACTTGAGAAACTATGCTGTGTGTGTGCCCATTTCCGCAAGTCCGCTACAGCTGCCACCGCCCTTGCATTGCTGCAGTAGCATTTGCAACTTCCAGCTCACCGACTGGTGTGCGATGTCACCATGCTTTGGAACTCAACGTTACATATGTTGGCAAGGTTTTGTGAGAAGCTGATCGCAGTAGTTGAACACCAGCTACACCATGCACATCAGTATTATGGTCAGCCTCCAGACATTAAAAGCTGATGAGTGGGCATGGATGTCTGACAATTGTGTGGTTCTCCAAAACTTTGAGGACTCGACCAAAATGGTGAGCGGCAATGATGCCATAATCACGTCACCATCTTGCTTCTCTGTCTACTGAAATGCACTCTGCTCACAATTAAAGAGGAGTATTTGCAGGCAGAGCAAGTTGAGAAGGAGCAAGAAACTATACAGGGTGATGCTACACATCCCAGCCTCATCTCATCTTCTCAACGTGGATGGGGTGATTAATGAAGAGGAGGGGGAACAGGAGCTGGTTGCCTGCACTACAGATGGTAGTACCCACACCACCTTTACCCTGTCTGTTCAGCATGGATGGAAGATGAGGAGAGGGAGGACAACGTGGGCAGTCGTCCTCTTGGTGGGGACAGGGAAGTCTTGGCTGTTGTCAGTCTGGCACACATGGCTGAGTTTATGTTCTGCTGCCTTTCCCATGACCCTCACATTGTTCGCATTTTGGCCAAAAATAATTACTGGTTGGTCACCTTTCTAGGCCAATGCGAGAGAGGTTCATTAAAATGTTGCAGTACCAGAAGGCCCTAGTTGTACCACTAGATACAGTACAAGTGAGGTGGACCTAGGCCTGATTACATTAAAGTCCAGGAACACAGGCCAGGGGAGGGACGCGCTGTTACATATTCCCATGTACCCCTTTCCACCCAAACATGGGTATACGCTTCAGGATTTCATCTTTTTTGTGTTGTCCTCCTCCTCCGCCACCATATCAACAGGGTGATCATTCTACCCTCGCTATAAATTTTTTAATGGTGTTTATGATGCTCGTATTGACATTTTTTAGAAGCCTACCTCGAACATCATTTTAAATATACCGTATATACCCCCAGGGGTAATTTTTTTCAGCCCATGCACTTAGTGCATGGGCATTACCAGTCTAGGATATCCACTCCTTAATAATAGGAAAAAAAAATTTGAGAGACCTTCCACTGCATCTCTTCATAGGGGTATTGGAGTGCCTCCTTCTAATTTTTGGCATCCTGTGCACTTGGTACATAAGCTTTACCAGTGTAGGAGAACCGCTCCACAGTAATGGAAAAAATGGTTTTCTGAGGATCCACCTTCTACTTGAGGGAAAATGATTTCAAAACAAAAGAGCCGATGGGTTCTATTAGTATATGATCCAGTGCCTTGTTGTGGGCTGTCAGGTGGTTGTCACATAGGGAGTTCTCACACTGCATACAGGATTTCACAACCGGGACAGGAGACTTTGTACAGTAAGTGCAGAAGATCCTGGTCTCCTCCATATCAGGTTGAGTGCATGTCAAACGATCCACTATATTCCCCAGCAAGGTTGATGAAATAACAGTCCTTGATGCTGCACCATTAACCCCTTCACCCCCATTGTGGTTTGCACGTTAATGACTGGGCCAATTTTTACAATTCTGACCACTGTCCCTTTATGAGGTAATAACTCTGAAATGCTTCCATGGATCCCGGTGATTCTGACATTGTTTTCTCGTGACATATTGTACTTCTTGTTAGTGGTAAAATTTCATTCATATAACTTACGTTTGTTAAAAAAAACCGGAAATTTGGCGAAAATTTTGAAAATTTCGCAATTTTCCAACTTTGAATTTTTATGCCCTTAAATCACAGAGATACGGCACACAAAAAACTTGATAACTAACATTTCCCACATGTTTACTTTACATCAGCACAATTTTGGAACCAAAATTTTTTTTTGTTAGGAAGTTATAAGGGTTAAAAGTTGACCAGCGATTTCTCATTTTTACAACACCATTTTATTTTTAGGACCACATCACAATTGAAGCCACTTTGAGGGGTCTATATGATAGAAAATACCCAAAAGTGACACCATTCTAAAAACTGAACCCCTCAAGGTGCTCAAAACTACATTCAAGAAGTTTATTAACCCTTCAGGTGCTTCACAGGAATTTTTTGAATATTTAAAAAAAAATGAACATTTAACTTTTTTTCACAAAAAAAATAATTCAGGTTCAATTTTTTTTATTTTACCAAGGGTAACAGGAGAAATTGGACTGGAAAAAAGTTATTGTGCAATTTGTCCTGAGTACGCTGATACCTGATATGTGGGGGGGAACCACTGTTTTGGCGCATGGCAGAGCTCAGAATGGAAGGAGCGCCGTTTGACTTTTTCAATGCAAACTTGGCTGGAATTCAGATCGGACGCCATGTCACGTTTGTAGAGCCCCTGATGTACCTAAACAGTGGAAACCCCCCATAAGTGACCCCATTTTGGAAACTAGACCCCCCAAGGAACTTATCTAGATATGTGATGAGAACTTTGAACTCACAAGGGCTTCACAGAAGTTTATAACGTATAGCGGTACAATTAAAAAATCATATTTTTTCCACAAAAATGATCTTTCACCCCCAATTTTTATTTTCCCAAGGGTAACAGGACCCTAAAAGTTATTGTGCAATTTGTCCTGAGTACGCTGATACCCCACATGTGGGGGTAAACCACTATTTGGGCGCATGGCAGAGCTCGGAAGGGAAGTAGCGCCATTTGACTTTTTTGGCTGGAACTGAGATCGGACACCATGTCGCATTTGGAAAGCCCCTGATATACCAAAACAGTGGAAATCCCCACAAATGACACCATTTTGGAAACTAGACCCCCCAAGGAAATTATCTAGATGTGTGGTGAGAACTTTGAACCCCCAAGGGCTTCACAGAAGTTTATAACGTACAGCCGTACAATTATAAAATCATATTTTTTCCACAAAAATGATCTTTTCACCCTCAATTCTTACTTTCCCAAGGGTAACAGGACCCTAAAAGTTATTGTGCAATTTGTCCTGAGTACGCTGATACCCCACATGTGGGGGTAAACCACTATTTTGGCGCATGGCAGAGCTCGGAAGGGAAACAGCGCCATTTGACTTTTTTAGCTGGAACTGAGATCGGACACCATGTCGCATTTGGAAAGCCCCTGATATACCAAAACAGTGGAAATCCCCACAAATGACACCATTTTGGAAACTAGACCCCCCAAGGAAATTATCTAGATGTGTGGTGAGAACTTTGAACCCCCAAGGGCTTCACAGAAGTTTATAACGTACAGCCGTACAATTATAAAATCATATTTTTTCCACAAAAATGATCTTTTCACCCTCAATTCTTACTTTCCCAAGGGTAACAGGACCCTAAAAGTTATTGTGCAATTTGTCCTGAGTACGCTGATACCCCACATGTGGGGGTAAACCACTATTTTGGCGCATGGCAGAGCTCGGAAGGGAAACAGCGCCATTTGACTTTTTTGGCTGGAATTGAGATCGGACACCATGTCGCGTTTGGAAAGCCCCTGATGTACCTAAACAGTGGATCCCCCCACAAGTGACCCAATTTTGGAAACTAGACCCCCTAAGGAACTTATCTAGATGTGTGGTGAGCACTTTGAACCCCCCAGTGCTTCACAGAAGTTTATAACTCCCGGGCGTGAAAATAAAAAAATCGTATTTTTTCCACAAACATGATCATTTAGTCCCCATTTTTTTATTTTCCCAAGGGTACCAGGAGAAAATGGACCCCAAAAGTTGTTGTCCAATTTGTCCTGAGTACGCTGATACCCCATATGTGGGAGAAAACTACTGTATGGGCCCACGTCGGGGCTCGGAAGGGAAGTAGTGACGTTTTGGAATGCAGACTTTGATGGAATGCTCTGCGGGTGTCATGTTGCCTTTGGAGAGCCCCTAATGTACCTAAACAGTGGAAACCCCCCACAAATGACCCCATTTTGGAAACTAGACCCCCTAAGAAACTTATCTAGTTGTGTGTGGTGAGCACTTTGAACCCCTCAGTGGTTCACAGAAGTTTATAACGCCCGGGCGTGAAAATAAAAAAATCGTATTTTTTCCACAAACATGATCAATTAGTCCCCATTTTTTATTTTCCCAAGGGTAACAGGAGAAATTGGACCCCAAAAGTTGTTTTGCAATTTGGCCTGAGTAGGCTGATACCCCATATGTGGGGGTAAAACACTGTTTGGGCGCATGGCAGAGCTTGGAAGGGAAGGAGCACCATTTGACTTTTTCAACGCAGAATTGGCTGGAATTGAGATCAGACGCCATGTTGCATTTGGAGAGCCCCTGATGTGCCCAAACAGTGGAAACCCCCAATTCTAACTCCAACCCGAACCCCAACACACCCCTAACCTCAGCCCTAACCCTAGCCCTAGCCCTAACCCCAGCCCTAATGGGAAAATGGAAATAAATACATTTTTTTTATTTTATTATTTTTCCCTAACTAATGGGTGTCTTGCTGTAAAAAAACGCATTGCGCACGCATGCGTTTTTTTTAGGCAAATCGGACGCACAAAAAATGCAACAAGTTGCATTTTGTGCGCCCGAGCGCATACCGCAAAAAAACGCATGCGCGGTAAAATGCGTACAAACGCATGTGTATGCGCACATAAGCGCATCCCATGCAAAGTATAGGGAAAAAAAACGCATGCGCTATTTAGCGCTAAATTACCGCGAAAAAAAACGCAAATGTGAAACCAGCCTAAGGGGGTGATAACGGGGGGTTTGATTTACTATTTATGGTGGTTTTTATTTTTGGCAGCTGTCGCACGCTAAAAGACGCTTTTTATTGTAAAAATAGTTTTTGCATCACCACATATTGAGAGCTATAATTTTTCCATATTTTGACCCACCGAGTCATGTGAGGTCTTATTTTTTGCGGGACTAGTTGACGTTTTCATTGGTACCATTTTCGGGCACATGACGTTTTTTGATCGCTTTTTATTCTGATTTTTGGGAAGCAGAATGAACAAAAACCAGCATTTCATGAAATTCTTTTGGGGGGGGCGTTTACACCGTTCCGCGTGCGGTAAAATTGATAAAGCGGTTTTATTCTTCGGGTCGGTACGGTTACAACGATACCTCATTTACGTCTTTTTTTATGTTTTGGCGCTTTTATGCAATAAAAACAATTTTATATAAAAAATAATTATTTTTGCAACGCTTTATTCTGCGAGCTATAACTTTTTATTTTTTGCTGATGATGCTGTGTGGTGGCTTGTTTTTTGCGGGACAAGATGACATTTTCAGCGGTACCATGGATATTTATATGCGTCTTTTTGATCGCGCGTTATTCCACTTTTTGTTCGGCAGTATGATAATCAATCATTATTTTTTGCTTCGTTTTTTGTTTTTATTTTTTAAGGGGTTAGCTAAAGGGGTTAACTAATGGGACAGTTTTATAGGGCAGGTCGTTATGGACGCGGCAATACCATATATGTGTACTTTTATTGTTTTTTTTTTTATTTCCAAAAAATGAATTTATTAGGGAATATTTTTTTTTTAATTTATTTAGTGATTTTTTTAACATTATTTTTACACCTTTTTTTTTTTTTAACTTTATTAGGTTGTCCCAGGGGGGACATCACTGTCCTGTGACAGATCGCTGATCTGTCACATCACAGATCACTGTGACAGATCAGCAATCTGTCACAGGCAGTGCAGCAGGCTTCCTCATGCCTGCGCTTTGCAGGCACTGAGCAAGTCAGCTCCCTGCAGGCCCCCGAAGGTCCCCGTCGCCATCTTGGATCCGGTGACTGGCAGGGAAAGAGCCCCCGTTAGCAGCGCTGCACATTGTGCTGCTGTGGGGGCTCAGGGAAGCACGGAGGGAGCCCCCTCCCTGCCGATGCTTCCCTTTAACCCCCGGTACACCGCGATCGTGTTTGATCGCGGTGTGCAAGGGGTTAACGTGTCGGGGGCGGTCCGTGACCGCCCCTGACACATAGTCCCGGGTGTCAGCTGTGATAATCAGCTGACACCCGGCCGCGATCAGCGGCGCTCACCACGTGGGCGCCGCTGATCGCGCTAGACGTAATATCCCATCCATGGGCATAGGGGCCCGGGTCCCATGGACAGGATAGTACGTCTGATGTCAGAAAGGGGTTAAACTAATCGCTTACTTCAGAGCTAATTGAAACAGATTGTATTCTGTTACAATACAACTGCTCTTATCTGCACTGGATGTGGCAGTAGAAATAGCGTATGACAGGCGCCTAGTCAGGGATTATTGCCTTATAAATTCTACGTCTTGCTGCTGCTTTTATCCGTGGACTCACTGACAGTTTCATGTTTTTACGGTGATCTGTAGTCAGAAATTCATCAAAGCAGCAGTGTTACTTGTGTTCCTCCACAGTTTATTACTGCCACTAACAAGAAAATATCTTTTCAGGGCCGGTTCACATCCCTTCTATATTCTACAATAATACCGCTATTATCTGCAATTTGTGTAGGGTGAAGTGTGGCAGTATGTATAGCGTATGGCAGCCCTGACAAAAAAAATTGTGACTTTCAGAGTTCCTCCTTCATAAATTAAACAAGATGTGCCATCATATCTCACACACCACATGGCCAGATAAAATTACATTTCCCGATGAAGGTTTTTTTTCACCATTGAAAGCAATGCATATGTGCAAAAACGCATCAAAATCACTACGTGTGAACATAGCCCAAGGTGTGGAGGAGGTGCGATGGAGAATTTGTTTTCTCTTATTCATATTTTATTACATACAAGTAATTATCCTGGAAAGAATGTTTCTTAACAATATTTTAGTCAAATCCATTTTAACTGTGGTTTTGTATGTTTTATTGTCAGACAGAAAAAGTGTAAAAGTGCCCTAATACTCTGACCCCATTAATCCTAGCAGCAACCTGGATTTGAATATATGCTTTCAGGGGTCTTCCCCAGGCTGCTTTTCAAGACCATTTCTGTGTTTCCATCATTTTCAGTAATTTTTAGTGATTGTTTCCCATTGACTTCTATTATACTTGCTACTCAGGTTGAGCACCCGAGCATTACAATTTACTCGACTCGAGTAACGAGCACCCGAGAATTTTATTGCTCGCTCATCACTAGTCAGCAGTCTTCAAAATTCAGCTGCCGGCCCAACCACTGTGGTCCATGGGAATCTGCCGTGGGGCCGAATTAAGGTGATTAAGGGTCGCAAACGGCCGGTGGGCCTAAGGTTCCCCACCCCTGTTTTATGTGGTGGAATATAATGATTGGGAAGAGGTTGTCTGAGTAGTGGACAACCCATTTATAGCTACACCACTTGTCTATGGAGGAAATTCCAAGTCATTAATGACTCTCATGCTCCTGAGATGCCTGTAGACGGCATTACATCCATATAATCATCGAAGAAGACGGCATACAGAATCTTTCCTATAAAAAATAGAGGATTTCTCTGGAAATGAAAGAACTTAACTTAGTCCCATGTTGGCCAATACACCTCCACCATCCAAAATGTTACGGTGGTTAATACATCGCCCCCATCCAAAATCCCATGGTGGCTATTACACCTCCCCCACCCAAAAACCCCATGGTGGCTATTACACCTCCCCCATCCAAAATCCCATGGTGGTTAATACACCTCCCCCATCCAAAGTCCCATGGTGGCTATAACACCTCCCCCATCCAAAGCCCCATGGTGGTTAATACACCTCCCCCATCCAAAGTCCCATGGTGGTTATTACACCTCCCCCATCCAAAATCCCATGGTGGTTATTACACCTCCCCCATCCAAAATCCCATGGTGGTTAATACACCTCCCCCATCCAAAGTCTCATGTTGGCTAATACACCTCCCCCATCCAAAGCCGCATGGTGGCTAATACACCTCCCCCATCCAAAATCCCATGGTGGTTAATACACCTCCCCCATCCAAAGTCTCATGTTGGCTAATACACCTCCCCCATCCAAAATCCCATGGTGGCTAATACACCTCCCCCATCCAAAATCCCATGGTGGTTAATACACCTCACACATCCAAAGTCTCATGTTGGCTAATACACCTCCCCCATCCAAAGCCGCATGGTGGCTAATACACCTCCCCCATCCAAAATCCCATGGTGGTTAATACACCTCCCCCATCCAAAACCCAATGGTGGCTAATACACCTCCCCCATCCAAAATCCCATGGTGGCTAATACACCTCCCCCATCCAAAGCCCCATGGTTGCTAATACACCTCCCCCATCCAAAGTCTCATGTTGGCTAATACACCTCCCCCATCCAAAGCCACATGGTGGCTAATACACCTCCCCCATCCAAAATCCCATGGTGGTTAATACACCTCCCCCATCCAAAGCCCCATGGTGGCTATTACACCTCCCCCACCCAAAATCCCATGGTGGCTATTACACCTCCCCCATCCAAAATACTATGGTGGTTAATACACCTCCCCCATCCAAAGTCTCATGTTGGCTAATACACCTCCCCCATCCAAAATACCATGGTGGTTAATACACCTCCCCCATCCAAAGCCGCATGGTGGCTAATACACCTCCCCCATCCAAAATCCCATGGTGGTTAATACACCTCCCCCATCCAAAGTCTCATGTTGGCTAATACACCTCCCCCATCCAAAGCCCCATGGTGGCTAATACACCTCCCCCATCCAAAATCCCATGGTGGCTAATATACCTCCCCCATCCAAAATCCCATGGTGGCTAATACACCTCCCCCATCCAAAATCCCATGGTGGTTAATACACCTCCCCCATCCAAAGCCCCATGGTGGCTATTACACCTCCCCCACCCAAAATCCCATGGTGGCTATTACACCTCCCCCATCCAAAATACTATGGTGGTTAATACACCTCCCCCATCCAAAGTCTCATGTTGGCTAATACACCTCCCCCATCCAAAATACCATGGTGGTTAATACACCTCCCCCATCCAAAGCCGCATGGTGGCTAATACACCTCCCCCATCCAAAATCCCATGGTGGTTAATACACCTCCCCCATCCAAAGTCTCATGTTGGCTAATACACCTCCCCCATCCAAAGCCCCATGGTGGCTAATACACCTCCCCCATCCAAAATCCCATGGTGGCTAATATACCTCCCCCATCCAAAATCCCATGGTGGCTAATACACCTCCCCCATCCAAAATCCCATGGTGGTTAATACACCTCACCCATCCAAAGTCTCATGTTGGCTAATACACCTCCCCCATCCAAAGCCCCATGGTGGCTAATACACCTCCCCCATCCAAAATCCCATGGTGGCTAATACACCTCCCCCATCCAAAATCCCCTGGTGGTTAATACACCTCCCCCATCCAAAGTCTCATGTTGGCTAATACACCTCCCCCATCCAAAATCCCCTGGTGGCTAATACACCTCCCCCATCCAAAATCCCCTGGTGGTTAATACACCTCCCCCATCCAAAGCCCCATGGTGGCTAATACACCTCCTTCATCCAAAATCCCATGGTGGCTAATACACCTCCCCCATCCAAAATCCCATGGTGGCTAATACACCTCCCCCATCCAAAGCCCCATGGTGGCTAATACACCTCCCCCATCCAAAATCCCATGGTGGTTAATACACCTCCCCCATCCAAAATCCCATGGTGGCTAATACACCTCCTTCATCCAAAGTCCCATGGTGGTTAATACAAATTGCCTGATCCAAAGTCCCATGGTGGGTAATACACCTCCCCCATCCAAAATCCCATGGTGGTTAATACACCTCACCCATCCAAAGTCTCATGTTGGCTAATACACCTCCCCCATCCAAAGCCGCATGGTGGCTAATACACCTCCCCCATCCAAAATCCCATGGTGGTTAATACACCTCCCCCATCCAAAACCCCATGGTGGCTAATACACCTCCCCCATCCAAAATCCCATGGTGGCTAATACACCTCCCCCATCCAAAATCCCATGGTGGTTAATACACCTCACCCATCCAAAGTCTCATGTTGGCTAATACACCTCCCCCATCCAAAATCCCATGGTGGCTAATACACCTCCCCCATCCAAAGTCTCATGTTGGCTATTACACCTCCCCCATCCAAAGCCGCATGGTGGCTACTACACCTCCACCATCTAAAATCCCATGGTGGCTATAACACCTCCCCCATCCAAAGCCCCATGGTGGTTAATACACCTCCCCCATCCAAAGTCCCATGGTGGTTATTACACCTCCCCCATCCAAAATCCCATGGTGGTTAATACACCTCCCCCATCCAAAGTCTCATGTTGGCTAATACACCTCCCCCATCCAAAGCCGCATGGTGGCTAATACACCTCCCCCATCCAAAATCCCATGGTGGTTATTACACCTCCCCCATCCAAAATCCCATGGTGGTTAATACGACTCCCCCATCCAAAGTCTCATGTTGGCTAATACACCTCCCCCATCCAAAGCCGCATGGTGGCTAATACACCTCCCCCATCCAAAATCCCATGGTGGTTAATACACCTCCCCCATCCAAAGTCTCATGTTGGCTAATACACCTCCCCCATCCAAAATCCCATGGTGGCTAATACACCTCCCCCATCCAAAATCCCATGGTGGTTAATACACCTCCCCCATCCAAAGTCTCATGTTGGCTAATACACCTCCTCCATCCAAAATCCCATGGTGGTTAATACACCTCCCCCATCCAAAATCCCATGGTGGCTATTACACCTCCCCCATCCAAAATCCCATGGTGGTTAATACACCTCCTCCATCCAAAATCCCATGGTGGTTAATACACCTCCCCCATCCAAAATCCCATGGTGGCTATTACACCTCCCCCATCCAAAATACCATGGTGGTTAATACACCTCCCCCACCCAAAATCCCATGGTGGCTATTACACCTCCCCCATCCAAAATACCATGGTGGTTAATACACCTCCCCCATTCAAAGTCTCATGTTGGCTAATACACCTCCCCCATCCAAAATACCTGTCATGTCGGACGCTATTCACACCACAGCGTCCGGCAGGCAGAGGTAGTTCCACCTCCGTCCACTATAGCCTCAGTGGCGCCGGCTTGAGTTTCTCAGGCTATCGGGGGTTAATCTAGCTGAAGATCAGGTTGGATGTTTGGTCACGCCCACGGTCTTTAAATAGTCGTGCTGGCCTATGGGCGTCGCCGATTATAGCTTGTGTTTCATACCAAGTGGTTCCGGTCTGGAGTGGAGGTGTTGGAGAGAGAGAGAGATTCATATCTGGTGTCGTATGATCCATTGTTACCTTCTCGCCTTCCCATATTTGTGTTTTGTTGTGCCCTGTTCACATTACTGTATAGTCCTGTGTGTATGCGGCGCGGTGCAGTTTAAGTTCTCCCTGTCTGTCTTTATTGTTTGGGGCTTTGGTGGTTTGTCTCCTCACTGGGTGGAGGGTGGAGGGTTAAGCTTAGGGCTGAGCAGGAGATAAGGAAAGGGTGGAGGCTCAGGCATTTGCACCTTCAGCAAAAACCCTGGGTTGAGGGTCAGACAGGGTTTCCCCTAGTTAAAGGGACATCACAGGGGCCCCGGGTATTTCTGCCTTAGTTGACCTAAGCCCCGCGTGACAATACCATGGTGGTTAATACACCTCCCCCATCCAAAGCCGCATGGTGGCTAATACACCTCCCCCATCCAAAATCCCATGGTGGTTAATACACCTCCCCCATCCAAAGTCTCATGTTGGCTAATACACCTCCCCCATCCAAAGCCCCATGGTGGCTAATAAACCTCCCCCATCCAAAATCCCATGGTGGCTAATACACCTCCCCCATCCAAAATACCATGGTGGTTAATACACCTCCCCCATCTAAAGTCTCATGTTGGCTAATACACCTCCCCCATCCAAAATACCATGATGGTTAATACACCTCCCCCATCCAAAGCCGCATGGTGGCTAATACACCTCCCCCATCCAAAATCCCCTGGTGGTTAATACACCTCCCCCATCCAAAGCCCCATGGTGGCTAATACACCTCCTTCATCCAAAGTCCCATGGTGGCTAATACACCTCCTTCATCCAAAGTCCCATGGTGGCTAATATACCTCCCCCATCCAAAGCCCCATGGTGGTTAATACAAATTGCCTGATCCAAAGTCCCATGGTGGGTAATACACCTCCTTCATCAAAGGTCCTTTGATGGATGATAAATCTCCCCTATCCAAGGTCCCATGGCGGCTAATACACCCCTCATCCAAAACAACTCAATAAGTTCACACATTTGCTTTTTGCTGGTCTGCGTATGGCTGCGTACTTCCTCCCTTAAGCTCCGCCTACTTCTGTATGCGTCCTGCGTACCTATCTTTAACATTGGGTACGCAGGGACATGCATTGTATGTGGATGCGTCCACATGCGACGTTTTGACATGCCCGCTAACCACACGGGAACGAAACATGTTGCATTTCTGTGCGGTCGGCGGGCACGACAAAATGCCGCATGTGGACACATCCGCATACAACGCATGTCCCTGCGTACCCAATGTTAAAGATAAATACGTACAGTTGTGGCCAAAAGTATTGACACCCCTGCAATTCTGTCAGATAATACTCAGTTTCTTCCTGAAAATGATTGCAAACACAAATTCTTTGGTATTATTATCTTCATTTCTTTTGTCTTAAATGAAAAAAACACAAAAAGAATTGTCCTAAAGCCAAAATGGATATAATTCCACACCAAACATAAAAAAGAGGGTGGACAAAAGTATTGGCACTGTTCGAAAAATCATGTGATGCTTCTCTAATTTGTGTAGTTAACAGCACCTGTAACTTACCAGTGACACCTAACAGGTGTTGGCAATAACTAAATCACACTTGCAGCCAGTTGACATGGATTAAAGTTGACTCAACCTCTGTCCTGTGTCCTTGTGTGTACCACATTGAGCATGGAGAAAAGAAAGAAGACCAAAGAACTGTCTGAGGA